>NC_136382.1:201182658-202569559 GCF_965140285.1 Lepidochelys kempii
CATTGGAACATGAATTGTGATGTTGCATTTGTTTTACCCATTGCCAATCCGAACCCCATTTATTTCCTTTACAGGGCAAGCTCAGCCAATGAATCTGTCTGCTTATTTTTGTCACCCAAAGCCAGCATGTCAAGTTACATTTCTTCATTTCTTCCATCAGCTATCGTGGTATGAGACCTGGACATGTTCCAAAAACAACATGGAATACAGACTGCTGTGTTTTGAAGACCTGACCCAAATTATGTATTTATCCAGAGGTTGAAGTTCTCACGAGCAACGGGTGAAATTCTTAGGGCAGAAGCTTTGGGCAGGAGAGGACGTAGTACTGAAAATCAGGAGTATGAGGGTAACAAAGGGCAATGTTAAAACCAGGAAATTCGTATTTCGAAATTATTTCATGATTGACACCAGAGTCCCCTTTACATTAAGAAGCCAAGATGAGCAACGTATGGATCCTCTTAAAAATAATAAAGGCAAAGCTCCTATAAATGCTAGAGTATGTTAATACCAGTAACACACAAGCTGATTGCCTATGGAAAGGAGAAACTTTTGCAGTTTTCCAGGAGGTTCATTCTCCTACTGTAGGATACAAATATTGTAATTCCCTACTGACTTCAGTGCATCTCCCACAGTGGGGTAGTAGGAATTTATTAGCTTCAGTAGGAGTTATTCATATCTTGCATCAGGAGAATGAAGCCCCAAAGTTGATATAATCATTGTCTTTTTGATCACTGTCTTTTCCCCCTGAATCAAAATATGCCGGTCCTGTTATCAGACTTAAAGAGCTGGTGTTAGCACAGGATACATACTCAACTCACTAACCTTATCCTTCTGTATTATCCAATATCCGTAACAAGTCCTAGCACTGGTGTACAGCGGGGATACTGCTGGATTCCCTAGGGGAAAGGAGCAGTGTATATGATTGTACTAGAGTTACCAGTTGAAGTGTTGACTGATGACATCTGCACTGGAGTTAGATGGTCAAGATTCCTTCAGAGTGCAGATGCACACAGAATAATTCATGTCCTAACACTTTGTACCTTTTAGTCAAACAGCTGTTTTAGCTCTGCATTCTTTCCTTGCTTCTATGCATTTACCATTAGGCAAAATACACTCAAGTTAAAAATAAAGTAAAGTAGCACTTTGCATCTCGGCCAATCCTGCGTATAAACTTCCATACTGAAACCACCTCTCAGTAACACCTCTTGCCTCCTTTAGGAACACTCTTTTTGATGCAAGAGAACAGTAATAACATTAAATGATATAGAGGATAGTGCATTGTCCTTGACTTACCGGCAGATGCAATATAATAGAACCATAGGGTTAGAAGGGACCACAAGCATCATCTAGTCTAGCCGCCTACCAACATGCAGGATCTGTTGCATCTAAACCATCCACGACAGATGGCTGTCCAGCCCCTTTCTGAAAACCTCCAATGAAGCAGCTCCCACAAACTCCCGAGGCGTCTGTTCCATTGTCCTACTGGGCTTACAGTTGGAAATTTTTCCTGAGATTTAATCTAAATCTGCTCTGCTGTAGTTTGAACCCATTGCCTCTTCTCCTGCCCTTTGTAGCAAGAGAGAACAATTTTTTCCCATCTTTTTTATGGCAGCTTTTCAAGTATTTGGAGACCGCTATCATGTCTCCCCCTGCCCCCTAATCGCCTCTTTTCCAAACTCAACATACCTTGTTCCTTCAGCCTTTGCTCTCATGGCTTGCCTTCCATTCCTTTGATCATCTCTGTCACTTGCCTCTGGATCCTTTCCAGTTTCTCTTCATACTTTCTATACACTGGTGACCAAAACTGGACACAGTGCTCCAGGTGAGGCCTGACCAGCACTTTGAGTAGAGGAGTAATATCACCTCACGTGACTTGCATGTCATGCTGCTGTTAAAGCAACCTAAAAGTGCATTTGCTTTTTTTTTTTTTTTTTTTTTTTTTGGCAACAGAATGATAATAATAATACCTAGCTCTTCTTTAGCACTTTTCATCCGTAGATCTCAAAGCACTTTACAAGGGAGACCAGTGTCAGTAACCCCATGGAAAGTATAGAGTTGTTGGATTGCCTAGAGCAATGTCTAAGCATTTCACTGTGGGAGAATACTTTTATATGCATGTGCGCATCCAGCGATGCTGAGAATACTATTAGAGATCAGGCTGACACCTATATGGGAGGCAAATATCCCACATCTGCCTACTGTTGGGTTCTCATGCCTTCCTCTAAAGCATCTGGTGCTGGTCACTGTCAGAGGCAGGGTGCTGGGCTAGATGGACCTTGTGACAGATCCCATCTGGCAAGTCCTATGCCAGATTTCCCCTATTGTGCCACTCATCTGAATGGCATTGGTCAACAAACCCTTCCAGGAACATATCTGTCAATAGCAAAAAGGGAGTTAACAAGTCTTATGGCCAAATCCTACTTGCTGAATGCTTCTGCTACCTCCAATGGGGCTGTTCGCCTGAGTAAGGGGAGCAAGATTTAGCCCTCAGTCTGTAAAGAAAAGATCTCAAAATTGGAAAGGTTTGGGTTTAAAAGTGAGAAACAAAAAGGGTAATATCCACTCTGTACATATGTGCTCATATACAGTGAAGAGTTTGGATTCAACCAAACTTTCCCCAAGTTATCAGGGGCCACAAGCTGAGTAACATGTCACCACTAAACAGGAAATGGAGCCCATTCCTCAGGTAAGTCGTGTCAACTTATCTTTTAACAATTCTCCTTTCCCCCCAGGAGCTCTGCCGCTGGTTCCTTGTAGACACCGCACAATGCATCACTCTTCTGGATTGTCACACATGGTACCAGAAAAAGCTCTGGTTCCACCCACATAGCCTCAAGTGAGTCATGGGGCTTTTTTGTATCTGTGGTAAAACTTCCTTTTTATCATAACATAGCTAAAGGGCCTGCTCTGGCAAGAGACAGGAGAGGCACACAGCACCTGGCAGGAAGTGTTCAGAGCCATGCCAGGAGACGCTGCCAATCCATTAAAAAGGTGTTCCCGTTAAATGGACTGCCTAGACTGATTAAAGCCCATGAGACTAGCGCACGTCTTCTGCAGAGAAATCACGGCACATTTCTTCCATTTAAACAGAAATGCTTTCTCACAGCTATACCCGAAGAGGGAGAAAACACCACTTGGCAATGAAGTGCCTCTGCTGGAATTGTTTATCCTTTGCGGCTGAAAACTATCCTGATTTTATTGATAGACTTAACACAGTGTGTGGTTTGAAGGAGGCGGGAATGAGGATGAAGACCTTGTAGGGGAGACTGGGGGGCAGAGTCTCCTCTCCTGGGAGGTTCTTAGAAAACACTTGCCATAGGGGCAATCTGGTTCATTCCCAAGACAAAACAATTTGCCCTTCAAAAGTATTTTTATGAGCTTCAGGGATAGGCCATTGCTGGCCACGGAAGACCCAGCAGCATCCATGGTGGGGGAGTTTTAATGGGGGTCTCCTTCCAATCGGTTTTACTGGATCAGCCTCACAAGTAGGGGCAAAAGGGATATACATACTCCTGGTCATCCAGGTACAATGTAAGAATGTGTCTCTCTAGTCAAACCACAAACAACGTGGAATAACTACTCAGAGCAAGATGACCAGGACTTCCCACTTCATGATGACTGTGATTGTTTATGTAATATGTAATGACAGTAAATCATAACGCAAGCTAGAAGAAACCCCCAGTGAAAGATAAAACATGACCTTTTGAATTTTATCATTTTCTCAGTTATAGAGCCCTTTTCTTTATTACCCCATCCCACAACCCTTACATCTATTATTTGTATTCCAGTAGCTTGTTGGGGCCCAGTCATGAAACAGGGCCCCATTGTGTTAGGTGATGTAAAACCACAGAACAAAAACCCAACCTTTGTAAATTAATTAATGGGATTATATGATGTGGTCGCTTGCAATAGATAGATCCTTCTTTGGTTTGTTTTATTAATCATTCAACCAACCAAAGGAAGAACATTCCAAACAGGGGGTCTTGCATATAAACTTGCTACAGTTCAGAGCTCGTACCGCTCTAGTATATGTGGCAATTAAAAGATCTAGTGGAAAAGAACAGACTTTAATGACCGTGTGTCCTTGGGCTCTGGAGTGGGGGCCACAGCAACTAATAATAGATGAAGGTTTACATGTTTTCCTTGTGTTTCTGCTGGGGCTGCTGTGTCATTAATTCAGCGTGTGCCTGAGTACTTAAGTTAACCATTCCTTTTGTGGCTTACTCTAAATCTTAAATTTTGCATCTGGCCACATGCAAATGTGTGTTTTTAAAGTCCTGCAATCTCAGAGCTTTTAAATCCCTCTGGTTTGAAGGCAGACAGTGAGCTGAGGCAGAAAAGCTTGGTCAGTTTGTGACCATTTAGAAGTAGTTCATTTGCTCTTTTTGAGTAGATTCAGTTCCTGAGAGGCTCTTGGCTTTAGTGAAATAGAGGCAAGATAAGATCTATGAACCTAATTAGCCCTGCAGGGCCTGTGAATGCAACTCATTAGAAAATAGTCAAACATTTATATTTAAGTACCTTATTTACTGGAATTTATGTCGTATTTCTGAACAGATTTACATGCTTCACATTCATGCTTTTAACCACACAAAACAGTTAAGGAAAATTATGGAATCTTTAAAGATTGAGCTCACAAACAACTGGATTATAAATCTAAATAGTCTGGGATCTGAGAGACTTCATGGTAACACACTCAAGCACTAAACATACCATTTGTACCTCTTAGTTTGCAACAAACTTTTATGAGATGAACTATTTCCCTCAATCCCTCCGTAGGATTCATGTTAACAAGCATTATTGTGTGCTCACATTCAGGCCACCAGGGCCTATTCTGAGGGCCCGTCTGTTGGGATTTTAGGGACACATATAATCTATGGCAAAAAGAAAAGGAGTACTCCTTTTCTTTTTGCGAATACAGACTAACACAGCTGTTACTCTGAAACATATAATCTATGGGACGTAGTAAATCACTCCCTCTGACTACTTAGGGGGCTACACGAGTATAAACATGCTGGGGAGCCATCTGCTGTGAAGAGCTTTCACGAGAGGCTAGAATCAGGGTATAAAACCCTCCATCTTGAGCTACCCATCCACCTGCAAGGTTTCTAACACGTGCCTATGTCAGATGATGTAAAGGCAGACAGGTATGTCTGTGGCAGCCAGGATCTGGCACTAGGTGCTTCAGGAATATATATTTGAGAACAAGAATTCTCCTCAGTGATTCTGAATTCTCCTTTCCTATGGTTCAGTTCCTCTGATTAACAATCAGTCCTCTGCCCCGAGAAGTAAGAATCCCAGCTGAAGGGGGGATCAGTGGGAATATTGGGTCTGAGCCTATACTTTGAAAAATGGTAATGGGACTTCGATGAGCCACGGAACTTGTATTCACAAGCTTAATTACTAGTCGTATTCCACATCCTAGACGTAACAAACGCCTGGGTAAACATCTGATCCAGCGCAGAACTTGAGCACAACGAGGAGTACAGTTGACTAATGGCTTCACTAGCCAATGGAACTATTGGTGTTCTTGGGTGTTTTGCTGGGTGTGGCCTTGTCTCTGTGACGAGTTACTGCATGACAAGCCAGAGCATGAATCTACATCACACCCACTTCTAACACTGTAACTTCCCACACGGTCGCTGCTACAGTGTAGTGAAAAACCCGGAGCGTGGATGGGTGTATTACATTTCCACACAGCACTCCAAGACCGTCACTGCAGTGCCCACGTGGTAAGTTGCTGCACGGAAAGCTGGTGTCCTGCAGATGCAAACCCTGGCTTGGCGTGCAGTAACCCACCATGTAGACAAGCCCAGCGACCTGGATATGGGCAGACTTGAAAGCCAGAAGTAATGTTTTGAACTGAGGAACAGCCTTAGAGCTGGGGCTGGCCACCAGTTTATTAGGCCATGAGCATCTGGCTGGGCAGTGAATAAGGAAAACAAAGCAAATAGGACTTAAACACATTTCTTAGTGTTAAGCATTTGCTTAAGTGCTTTCCTGAGAGGGGTGGATTTAAGTACACACTTAAGTGCATTTCCAATGCAAGACCTATTACAGTGCTCTTCACTACTTTTGAAGTGGGGGCCACTTTGGCAAAAAACCTTCACTGTGAGAGCCACATCAACTACTAAATTAACACGTTGCTTACTACTCCTTAATGATGTAATGTTACAGAGCCACTCGTGTAACTAAAGCAAAGTCTACTGGTACAATAAAACGATACTCCTTTTATAAAATAATACCCAGGATAATATATGGAATCAAAAAGGCACCCTATGCAAGTAAACTTTTTAAGAGTAGAATAATGCAAAACTTGCTTTAAAAACTGGATGAGGGAAAGTGTGCCTGTTCCTCCTTGACTTTCTTCATGCAGTGTTCGTAATCTGTCATCGCAATCCTACTAAGGCAGTCCAAATGTTCATTGGTCAATTTGTACCTCTGTTTTCTTTTCACAATATTCATTGCTGAAAATGTGGATTTGCAGGTATACGTGCTGACAAAAAATGACAGCACTATTTGCACACAATGTTTCAGAGATGGGTATTGTGTACCAGGGACCATGTTCCAGAAATGATAAACACCTGTCTTAAGTTCAGGCTTCATGATGTCATTTGTCTGAAGTTCCACAATTTCTCTCTCCAGTTTAGCACAGTCAGAACAAATGTCTGTGATAACTGGTGACAGAGATGTTACTGACACGTGGAAGGGGTTCTCAATTAAATTTTAAAACTCCTTGTACTCCATTACGTCTTTGAATCGAGACTCGAACTCCACCCTCAATTCTCCCAGCATTTGTACAAATGAATTGTAATTGAAGTGTTTCAAAAGCTTGGGATTTTCTGAGGTGACTGCGCTTAATTTTGGAAAGTGAACAAACTGCATGTTGGGTATGAAGAATGTTGTAATCTTGTTTTGAAAAGCAGTTACAGCATGCAACATGTTACTAGGACGTTTCTGTTTCCCTTGCAACTACAGATTTAGGGCATTCAAATGGTAAATGATGTCAGTCAAAAATGCCAGCTTAATTATCCACTCTTAATTTTCTAAGTCTTTCTCCTTCTTCCCCTTGCTTTCAAGGAATTCACAAATCTGAGGAAGGAGACCCAAAAATCTGTCAAGGACCCTGCCACGAGATAACCACCTCACTTCATTGTGCATCACTAGGTCGCCATATTCTGTCTCGTGCTTCTTGGTGTATAATGCAATGAAAGATGGCGAATTTGGGTATTTCCTTTCATTTCCTCATCAGGCCAATCAATCCATTCTCCTTCCCTCGCACATTTGGTGCACTGTCTGTACACACAGAAGTTAGCTTTGTCCAGTCCAAGTTATTCTCAGCAAAAAAAAATTGAGTAGGACAGTCAAAATGTTTTTCCCCTGTTGTTTGACCTTTCAGAGGTATTCAACACAGCAGTTCTTCCCGGAATAATTCTTCTTTGGGGAAACAAACCCAGACACACAATTGTGAGATGCACATATATCTGTACTTTCATCCTATACTAAAACACGGTACTGCCAAAATATCTGCAGTTAACTGTTGTTGGATTTCTTTTCTGATTTCCTCCACCCTTCTCATTATGGTTGTGTCAGACAGTTGCAGCCCTTTTATTTGCTTTAGGGTTGCATTTTTGTTATTGAAATCAGCATACAAGATGTCTGCAGAAGCCAGAAAACACTCTTTAACGATCTCTGCGTCAGTAAATGCCTTTTTATGTCTTGCTAAAATCCATGCAATTTCGAAAGATGCCTCTGTCAAACATTCTGCAACGGACCTTGATCTCTGTATTATTTTTTGCTGGCCTTATAGTGAAGCAGCAAGTTGTTCAATGTTACTTTTCCTTAGATTACTTAGATTTCCAGGTGGGTAATTTTCACTGACATTTGCATGCACTGTTGTGTATTGGCATTCTACATTGCTGCGCTTAAAAGCAGAACACGTCCGCTGACCAATTAAACAAACTGGCTTCATGCATGTTTCATTAAGCACAAAGAAAAACTCATCAGTGCAACTTTCTTGAAACGTTCGGTTTTCATCTTCTAAACCACGTATCTTTCTCTTTTTTTGGCTGGCTCTGGGAGGGACTCACAGCTGGGGCAGGGACTTGGGGTGCAGGAGAGAGTATGGGGTCCTGTCCCCAGGAGACTGCAGGTTGGGTGGTGGAAGAGAAATGCTGGTCCAGCACAGCTACTCCTGGTCTTACATGCTACTCCTGGTATTTATGCTGCAGAGCTAGTCAGAACCTGCCCATTGAAGGGCCGGCACTTACTTCGGGCAGCCCTAGCCACAGGCCGCTCCCGGAAGGGGCCAACGTGCCCCACAAATCCCATTGGCCACAGTTCCCCGTTCCCGGCCAATGGGAGCTGCAGGGGCGGCGCTTGCAGGCAGGAGCAGTGTGCGGAGACCTCTGCTCTTCCCCAGCCGCTGGGGGCCACAGGGGTGTGCTGGACGCATCTGGGAGCGGCATGGGGCCAGGGCAGGCAGGGAGCCTGCCTCAGCTGCAGTCCCCCTGCCGCTGGAGAGCGCAATCGACAGGGAGCTGCACTTAGGGTCCATGGGAGCCGCCAGTGGCTCGTGGGCCTTGCAGTGAAGAACCCTGCCCTATTAGATTGGAGATCCCGGCAGAGGGAAGCCCCACATAAGACACCTATTGTGTCCACAGGATAACTTTGCATTTTAAATGCTTGGCCATGCGCACACTTTGAGACGTACCACCCCCCTGCCTCAATGAGTGGGGGAGCTTGATGGGGCTGGCGGAGAAGGGGGACAGTCCCAGCAGCAAAGGAGGGAGACACTTGCCAAGGAACACTAGGTAACTCCTCCCCTTAGGAGTCTCTGGGGCATTGGCCAGCTGGGGAGAGAGGTGCTGATTGGCCAGCATTACCCAGCTCCAAGGATTTAGCCCAGCACAGGGGCCCTGTGGACCCTTTTTCAACTCCATTCCAGGAGCCCCACCCTACCCATTCGAACTAGGAATGGGAACCCAGCCTGGCAGATGCTGCAGGTCTAGCCTTCTAGTCAGGAAGGAATTTTTTCTCTCGTGGGCCAATTGACAGAAGACCAGGGAGTTTTTGCCTTTCTCGCAGCACCCGCAAGCCACAGTGAGCTAAGTAGGAACGCCTACGGTACCTGACTGGGCTGGAGTTGTTTATTCACCACAACTTGCGGCCAGTTTCCAGTGTGGTTAAGAGAATAAAATGAACAGTTCCAAGAGGTAAAAGGCCTGGGATTTTGGTGATGGACCTTGGGCTCATAGGATAAGGTGAGACCTTGTAGTCTTCACAGGTCAAGGTCCCCATTCTGCTGCACATTCTGTCCCCCTCACAGGATGCGAGGGGAGAGGGGAAGGTGCAAGGACTCAGAGAGCTGAATCCTGAGGGGGGTAAGCTGTGGAGACCCTACATTGCATTATGGATTATATGGGAAGGAGCCCTGTAACCCTGACACTGGAACCAATTAACCGTCTGGTATAGGAGAGTATGGGTGATGCGCAGGTAAAGTTTAATAAAGTTTAATAGAAGTCGCAGCCTGCCACTTAATTCCATACATGTGTCTGTCCTCATTTTGCCACTGTGTCCACATCAATTTGCTTGCTCTTTTACAGAGTGGAACTCTTAGGGTAGGCACTGTCTTTTTGTTCTGTGTTTGTACAGTGTCTATCACACCAGGGTCCCAGCCAATGACTGGGGCTCCTGTGCACTTCCGCAGCATCGATACGTAATAACTTTTTTAACCCCATTGGGTTAAAACTGAAACCAAAGGTTTCAGATGATCTTTAAAAAGCCTGTAGTTTGAAAAAGCATGATCGTGTCTCTAGGGAGAGCCATGATTTACTTCTGAATGATATTAGCAATAGCAGCAAAGGCCCCTCCCCTCCCCCAAGTTACTTTTCAGCCTGCACGAATAAATCCTTTGTTACTAGAATTCTTTTTCCCACATTCCATTTCAAAAGAGACGTCGAGTGAGGGGGTTTTGGTTTCCTATTTTTTAATATTAGGTCTTGTTGTTTCCTCTTCCTATTCATTGCAGAAGCTACAACTGTGCGTGCATCTTAAGCAGTCACTGCAACTAGAACGCAGCGCTGAGGCAGAAGTATCTCTGTGAAATCAAGTTTAATGAGATATCAGAATATTACATCTGCAAGTCTTGGCAGCCGGACAGTCCTTAGCAAAGGAGAGCCAGTTTTCCTAATCCAACATCGGGTTCGTTTGTTTCACATCTCACAAAACGTTTTCCCACATTTGTCCAACTGCGGGTTGAAGGTTGTAGCTGACAACATAAATGTGCCCTCAGGTGAAAATCCCTAAACATTTCCCCTGGTGATCTTTGGGTCTGACCATTACTAACCCAGATGCCTGTAATCAAGAGATCTCTGTGGACCTGCTAATTACTCCCTAGACTCATCCACTAGCAATAAAAATCCCATTTGTCGCAGCTTGTTTGCAGAACTGCACTCATTTCCACAGAAGTGGCATTAATTAGCAAAAACCTGTGAAAATGGCTGGAGTTTATAGGTTAAAAAACAAAAACAAACAAAAAACCTACTCACAGAGTCGCTCCTAAATATTCCTATAAATTCAGGCATAGCAACCAGAGACCTGAAAGCCCAACTTTCTCAGCTGGAGCAATTTTTCATGCTTGCAGCAATAAGAGGGACATAATGGGGCGGTCTCCGTTTCACATGAAGGAAATGGCTTCTCTGAACTCTATATGCAGATAGATGGTGAATGGCTCAGATAAGAAATCAGAGTTTCCTGATGGTGTCGTGGCATCTCTTGCTGTGGCCTGTAGTCTTGCTGGCTGCCCCCTATTCAAAGGCAGCAGGCCTCTACCCTGCAGGATACTTTCTCTACAGATCCTTCAGTTAAGGCCAGGAGATATTTGGGCCTCTGTAAACTGCCCAGGCACTTTGGGGAACAGCCAGCATCCTGCTGGGAAATAGACGCTTTTCGCATTGGGCCAGCAGACTTTCCTTGAGGAATTAAAAACCCCCAAAATAGCTGTGAGGTTCGTGTTTCCATGCAGATTTTATTAACTTTCTTCCAAATAAGTCCCAGCACGCAGAAACTGCACTGATTTTTATCAGCAATATCTTTCTTGTAAGTGATGCGCTAGCTCTCAGGGTAGCAATGCCTCAGGTTTTTCAGAATTAATGCCTTTTCCCAACTGCCACTAAAAGAGGCGTGGGAAAAGTAGAATTGCGAATACAGGAATGAATTTCCAGTTAATATACTTTTTACGTATAGGTATATTAGTTACGTGGGTGCTGAAGCGTTTCACGAGACTGGGCTAGAGTGCTCCCAATCTCGCACAGTTGAGCCCTTACACCATTGCAAAGTGGGGACAAAACACTACCAAACTGGAATGCTGCCAAAACAACAGGAAGGACCACACTGAATCAGGCCCATAGTTGCAATGGCCATATTAATTAGAGCTAAACGTTCATTTATGTTTTCAAATGTTGGCGTTTCAATTACATATCCACACATTATTTTTTAAAACGGGAAACAATTTGATGAAATATTTTCAAAATGATTCCCTTATTTTTCAACCAGCTCTAGAGTTGGTAGAAATTTTTCAAATTTTTGTATTTTGAAAAAAAAAAGGGGGAAATTTCCCCCCCCCAAATCCTCTCTCCCTCCTTTTTCAGACAGACACATTGTTCACCTGTTTGGATAAATGGTCTGAAAAATACTCTTTGTAGCTCACTATAAACATGGCAATAAATCATTTGAGGGATTTTAAAATAATTTGAATATTCTACAGATAATAGAAGGCTCTTCAGTCCAGCAGACAAAAATATAACAAGACCCAGTGGCTGGAAGTTGAGGCTAGACAAATTCAGATTAGAACTAAGGCGAATATTTTTAACAATGAAGGTAATTAACCATTGGAACAAATTACCTAGGGTTGTGGTGAAGTCTTCAATGCTGGAAACTTTTCAAACAAGATTGGATGTTTTTGCTAAAAGATATGCATTAATTCATTCAGAGAAGTCCTATGACCGGTGTTATACAGGAGGTCAGACTAGATGATCACAGTAGTCCCTTCTGGCCCTATAATCTATGCAACTATGAATAGCGATATGTATTAAAGAGTGGTATATTAAATATTATCAAGTCGCCATTCCATATTTAAGATCTTTAGCCGAATGGATTAAAGGAATAGATTGTGAAGGAAGGGTCATCTGAAACCATATTTATTTAAACATTTGTTGATCTGATCCTATTGCTACTACAACTACTGTACACTGTAATAAGAAATTGTCAAATAATTGCATCAGTCATTATCATATGGAAGGAATTATTTGATTTTTTTAAACTAAGGAAAATCTTGAGGATTGCTGAATTTGCATTAATGAACCCATCTTATTTTCATACCGTTTCATTTTAAAAATGAAGACCTTTTTGTTCTGTAGAGTGGGTTATTTTCTTTACCCCACCCGGTTTACTTCTTGTCCTTTAAAATTTTACAGTCTTTCCAAAGGATTCTATGAGGAAAATGGAAGTACTTTGTACTCCCTTACTGCAAAGAGACAAATTCATTCATCTTCTTCTGACAGCTCTCACCACTTTTCAGTTGTTACGGAAGATAAACTAATGACCTAAGGTTTGAAACTGGAACTGCCTCATGCTGAGAAACTTTGCTATATATAGGCCACATGGAAGGTTTAATTTATTCCATTAGCTTTCTCGCTATCACCCAGAAGTTTATTGTACAGTACTTTTCTTCTTCAACTTTTACAGTTCATATACCTCATGAGAGACATGAAAGCAAGTCATCAAAGTTCCAAAGCAGTATTTTAGAAATCTTCCAGTAACCCTTTAGATTAGATTGAAATACAGGAATGGTAATATAGATGCTCAGCAACCGCATACAATGTGACATGACAGATATATAATTTTCTGTTCTATGAACAAAAAAGAAGTTAGAAGAAAAATAGTTATTTTCTCCTGGAACAGAAAAAAAGCTCTCTTCCTATTTTAGCCCATATATCTTACTTAACTGGATTGTCCTTTGCTAAATAAACTTGCTAAATCCCACCCCAATGGGAGTCTTTCTATTGACTTTAATGGGTTTTAGATTAGGCTCATAATCATTCAAGAATATACCATTAGGTGCATTTTCAGTTGATGCACAGAAGGGTATGTGGCGTAAGGCTAGAGTCTGCCCTGATATTTCAGCTGGGTAAATAGGTGTAAGGGAGAGCAAAATTTGTCTCGCTTGTCTGAAATGGTATTGTACAGAGATCAATTCATTAATGCACTGATAAGTAAGTTTTCAGAGCAAAGTCTGACTGAAGCCTAAGTATTCGTCTTAGATAGGAATGTTGAAGAAATCCATTAGGTATTGGAATGAGAACACTTAAAATAAACGTAGCTATAATCCCAAATCTGCAGTAAACTGGAGAAAGGAGACTTGTTTAACCAGAGTGGAAAACATACTGCTGGAAAATGGAAAATTAATGTGACTAGAAAGCTAACTGGGAATCCAGACTAATGCTAGATTCCAACACACTCATGCAAAGGGCTTTCCCGAGACCACTTCTCACCCGTCCCCCACCCTCCCTCTATGCCAGTGAGGGAATCTTCTGTCCCACAGGCATTTTGATAGGCAAATTCGAAACAGTAGTACTGGCTCAAAACAATTCCTTCATAAACCTCACAGGAATGGTAGTACACAGGCTATGTTATTCTCTCCTATATTGGTTCTTATACCGCCCTTGTTACCATAGTAACTGAGCATCTTCCAGTAGTGCATTAAGCAACATGCGTAACATCTGTCATGTGAGGTTTGTTCTCTCAGCCTTGGCCCCTAAAATTAAATCCACCTTAATTAATTCTCTTGTCACCCTCAGCGAACAAGTGTCTTGTGGAAGCAGTCTATTGACTCGCCATCCAGCATGGGGCATATGACCTAGCCATCTGGAGGAGTGATTGCTCAGTGCGGTGTTTTGTCATACAAACAAGTAAGATGCGTAGGGCAGGAGTGTCATGGCAATGAGGTTTGCATTTTGAGCATCTTCTCCCATTGACATTAGCTACCCTCAACACCTCCGAAAATCAGGCCCCTGGTAGCTAATTTTTATCTGCTTTTCCCCTTCCATGGAGACTCTCTGGATATAGTTTAAAATGAGACCAAATCAAAATGTTATACCACTTGTGGAACTGCTGATTTCAACAATAATACTTTCTGCCATGATGGAGCAAGGTGATTGCCATTCTAGTTTGGACCAGCGGTGCAGCTTACATTTATGTGTCTTTCAGCAGCGTTGAGGGACCCCGATCAACGTCAGGGCCCCGTTGTGCTAAGCACTCCAAAAACAGATTAAGAAACAGTCCTGGCCTGATGAGTTTGCAATCTAAACAAACAGGATGTGAAAGGGTTGGGGGAAAGGATATAATGCACAGGCAGAAAGGACAATGGGATGGCTTGCAAATGTCATGCTAATTCTAGGAGTTGTTTGCTTGGGTGAGTTTGATGGGAGGGCTTATCCAAAGAGACACAAAGGAAGGGAAGGAGGACATTGAAAAGGAGGGGAAGAAGAGGAAAAAGAACCAGTAACCTGGTTTGTACAGTGGCCAGTACCAAGTTCAAGAGATTTTAGAGTAAGCAATTGTGGAATAACCTACCCATAGGGAATGTGTCTTCCTAATCTCCGTTAGTTAGTAGTTGGTTTAAGCCTTGAAGCAGAAGGATTTATACCTCTGACAATATTCTTAATTTACATTAGTCAGCGTGGGTGTATGTAAGTCAAGAAATCAAATTAACCAAGTATACCCACCAGCTTCAAACAGCCATGTGTTTGAGATAACGGTCCTTTGTAGTTCTTTACCCACTCGGGACACCAGTAAGGTGTCTGCACCATTCATTGTGTGGTCCTGTTGCACTCATATGAAACAACTGTAAAAACAAATGGAAGGTTTTATTGGTTTTCACTGGAGTGGCACCCCCAGCTCTTCCAGCTGCCATGCCTGGCTCTTTGCAGACCAAGTCTGGTATTTTGGCTACAGCATGTGTTTTCTAAGTGCATACATAAACTAAAGCATCCCCATAAGGCCACAGGAGGCCTTCCTTTAAGTTTAGCAGCTCTAAGCATGATTCTTCAGCTATTCTTATATAACTCTCATCACCATCCTATCTGAGCAACTTCCAGTAGTCCATTGGCCTCTACATCTCACCCTTTTCTGCCTCCTCTCTGCTCCCAGGCTGCATTACAATGCTGTCAGAGGCAGTCACACCTGGAGATCTATCAAATGCAAGCAAGTGGGAAGGCAAAACAGCAGATCCTACAGCCAGTCCTGAAGCTGTTCTGATATTTTCTACCACATTACCCCCCTGTTCTTGAAGAGCACCTTACATTTTTGCTTTTGGACTTGAAGTGATTTTTCCTAAATTGAATACATTTGTGTGCAAGTGAAACCATAAGCAGAATGAACCAATATTCTCCAACCAGTTTACAGACCATGAACAAAATCAAATAGCCAGGTAACTACAGCAGCTGTGGAAAGAAATGCTTAACTGCATGATGATGTGTAACACTTGTGTGCAATCAAGAAATTCCCTTGCAGATCAAATTTGATCAAGCACTTACACTGTTTAGAGATGCAAAAACAATGAGTCCTTGTGGCACCTTAGGGACTAAAAAATTTATTTGGGCATAAGGTTTTGTGGGCTAAAACCCACTTCATCAGATGCATGGAGTGAAAAATGCAGTAAGCAGTATATATATTACAGCACATGAAAAGATGGGAGTTGCCTTACCGAGTGGGGGGGTCAGTGCTAATGAGGCCAATTCAGTCAAGGTGGAAGTAGCCTATTTTCAACAGTTGACAAGAAGGGGTGAATATCAACAGAGGGAAAATTACTTTTCATAGTGCTAACTAAAGTAATTTTTCCGCTGTTGATATTCACCCCTTCTTGTCAACTGTTGAGTATAAGCCACTTCCACCTTGACTGAATTGGCCTCGTTAGCACTGATCCCCCACTCGATAAGGCAACTCCCATCTTTTCATGTGCTGTAATATATATATATATATATATATATATACTGCTTACTGTATTTTTCACTCCATGCATCTGATGAAGTGGGTTTTAGCCCACGAAAGCTTATGCCCAAATAAATGTGTTAGTCTCTAAGGTGCCACAAGGACTCCTCGTTGTTTTTGCTAATTCAGACTAACACGGCTACTCCTCTGAAAACTGTTTAGGGACGGTTTCATTACATATAGATTTTACACCAAACTGACATCAAATCCTTCAATAACCAGATTCATCCGTTCAATAAATTAAATGTTCATCCAAGGACTTCATCACTTTACACCTTTGGGACAGGGAGCTTTTTCTCTCCCTGTTATCTGAGACTGCTTTTACACTAGAGATAAAGGATGTCTGGAGACTGTCATATTCAAAAGGCTTATTCGTCCATTCTTTATTTGTTTCAGAGTAGCAGCCATGTTAGTCTGTATTCACAAAAAGAAAAGGAGTACTTGTGGCACCTTAGAGACTAACAAATTTATTTGAGCATAAGCTTGCATCCGATGAAGTGAGCTGTAGCTCACGAAAGCTTATTTTCAAATAAATTTGTAAGTCTCTAAGGTGCCACAAGTCCTCCTGTTCTTTATTTGTTATAAGTGAGTTTCTTGCAGGAACTCAGTCACATGTTCATTCATGGACAGGCCGTATTTTTAATAATGAGTTAAGCACTCCACCCACAAAGCATTACTTCCAACATATTAATAAATGAACAAGTGGTCTAAGTAATGCTTTTTTGGACACCCTGAGCCAAAATGAAATCATAGCTGGGGAACCAGCACACACCACATGACAATTGTGTCACCCATTTGAGCACTCTCACTTCAGTCAGTGTGCTCCTTGCAGCAGTTGGTTCATTTTTCAAATTAATTATTAGTAGTATTATCATCACCATCTACTGAGTTGTTCATTTTCTGGGCATGTAATCCAGCCATGAGGACAGCTGCTTTGCTCATCAACACTTACTGCATTTACAATAGCTTTGGCATTGAGCATCCACAGGTCCCTTGAACTTCACCAATCCAAGGTTGCTCAGTGCCTCTCACAAGAGGTGTTCAGCAGTTTGCAGGATTAATCAACGAGGCAAACATACTCGAAAGAACTCTTTGCTCTGCAGGACCAACCTACTTAACTGCCTTGGCAGGACAGAGCCCTTAGAAAGTGGACTCTACTAATTTGGAGGTAGATAATATATATAGCACACCCACAGACCTCCAAATATCCCTTGAAAATTAACAGGTGAGTGCACCCAGGAACACACCTGTATATTCAGGAAAATATACAAAAACAGAAGGATTTTTGAAGGAGAAAGAGGCAAACTAGTCGCTAAAAAAACAAACGGATTGCCTCTACTAATAAAATAGCTAAAATATAGTCTGTGGCCATGATTCAGGAAAGCATCTGTCTTCAGGGAGGGTGCTTACGTAAATGCTGAAAATTAAGCAGATGTTTCTGTGGTGTCCTGAAAAGGGATGGACTTAAGCACAGGGTTAAGTGGTGGTCAGAGGCAGAGCTTGAGTTTGTTCACTTTACAGAAGGTACATTGTAAAGGTTTGCTCTAACTAGTGGTGTGCAGTTATATTTCGATTCTTGGGGTTTTTTTTCTCCATTTAACACACAGGGGAATGACACTGAAGCTCAAAAGGGTTGCTTTGGGAGGGGTTATTCAAAGTGTGTCACAGGTACCTGGTTCAAGCTTGCTCACGTGCTAGGATTGCCTGCTTTCTGGTGCCTACTAAGTGATGATTAACTGACAAATATTTCTAAGTTAAACATTGATTTGCCTGTGCCTCCCTTCAGTCAGGTCTTCAGCGACCGTTCAGATTGTGTTATTACAAGAGAAACAACATGCGTCAGGTGCTTTACATTTCACAGTGAAAAAAACAGAATTCTTAATGATTTGCCTCTTGGGGTTTTATTGTATGAAGTAATTAGACAATTCTGGGCAAGGCCCTCAGTTGATATAAATTAGTGTAGCTCCACTGAGATCAATTTAGCTAGCTCAATTTACAGGAGCTGAGGACCTGGCCCACCAGGCTGTGGGAAATAATGTAACAGAATAAGCTAGGTAAAATTCTGTGGCCTGTGTTATACGTGAGATCAGATAGACGGTCTACCGGTTCCTTCTGGCCTTTTCAAATCTATGAATGTATTCAGCTATTTTCCTCGCAAAGGAAAGATTTGCATTTGACAAGACCTGGATGTATTTATTACTGTGTCCCTACCATTGCATCAGCATTGTCCCAAGATCGGTTGTGAGAGCGTGAGAAAAATGTCTCCGCTCTGGATTTTGCTTCTCTCTTTTAAATTGCTCACCAGGCCGATCATAAAAATGCCCAGACTACATGTATGTAACACAAGATGTGGCACTTTTACTTCAAAAACATAGAAACACGCCGTGTAGTAGTCCGAGCACAGAGTCAGAGACTTGGTTTTGTTTCCGATTTGCTACTCACTCCCTGCCTCTGGATTATTTGCTTGATTTCTCTGCCTCCTTTTCCTCTTGTGTGAAATTGCGGCCTACTCACCTTCCTCTCAGCCATATTGGAAGGACTAGTTGATTTTTATGGGTGCTTTATTTTGTTTACTTCAATTTAATAAAGACTTGGTCCATCAAAGCACTTAAGCATGTTCCTCACACCAGACATGTGAGTAGTTGCAGTGACTGCACTGGTGAAATGTAATGAGTACAATTTACAATGCCTGAAACCTAGCCTATGCCTTGCCACTGATCTTGTCCTTTTATCCTTTAAAACTGCTGCCCCCCTCTAACAGGAGAGTGGAACGGTCCCTGTGTCAGGGTTGCTTCCCTCCATCTAGACTCCATGGGAGAATGCCCCTAACCCAATGGGGACAGTGGAGAGAGAACTACCGTAACTGGGGTTGGAGAGGAGTGATGGACTTGGAATGTTTTGTGTTCTCATGAGTTAGGACACATGAAAGTGTTAAAAGGGTTGGCTAAGGAGAGAAGCATGGCAGAAACAAGGAGGGGCTTGAGTCCTTATTGGATGAGGAAGGTAGTCACATCCAGAGGGGAAACAAATCTGTTGGGGATTATAATCTAGGTTTCCTGTTTTAACCATTGCCCCACTATCCCAGTTTCTGTGGAAGAGGGAGGTACGCTGACCAACCAGTTCCATAGAGATCAGACTGGAAGTGGTTAGGTGGCTGTGTTTGGGTCCATGGTTTTACTGGGAGGAGGAAGGACATAGCTAGATGCTATTTCTGCTCTTTTTAATATATATATTTTTCCATTGGGGTAATCCTTGGTCAAAATGTGCAGACCTGTGCTTAGCTGTCAAGTGTGCAATTAATGAGGTAGGGCTCCACTCACTCCTTTGATGTAATCCAGTAATTTGTCATCCATTTACAATACACTGCCGTTTGGCCAAATGACCTCTATCCAAAATACGTAGTTACTTGAATCCAGTGTGTGTCACCCACGTAGTCCTACGTTAACCAACCACTAATACTTCTCAGTTAGCATCTTAGCAACTATGATTAGTCAGTTTAACAGACAAATATTTCAGAATGCAGTTGTGTCCACAGTGGTTAGTACAATTTTGGTGTTTTAATAAAGTTAAAAAATAACTTTAATAAAACACAAAGCATTCAAGCGAACATCAGCATTATTCCCTTTCTTCCCCATATTTCTCAATCAATGAAATTGAAGCTCAAAATAGCACTTCCATTTATTCAAACAATGGTTATCCAAAAGTTTTGGCTGTCCCCCAGGTCATTTGGATAAGAACGGCCATATTGGGTCAGACTAATGGTCCATCTAGCCCAGTATCCTGTCTTCCGACAGTGGCCAATGCCAGGTGCCCCAGAGGGAACGAACAGAACAGGTAATCATCAAGTGATCCATCCTGTCGCCCATTCCCAGTTTCTGGCAAACAGATGCTAGGGACACTTCAGAGCATGGATAAACAGAAGTGTACTGTATATCAGATTTTAAAAGTCAGAGAGTCAGATCTTCACCGAACACAACTCCATTGACATCAATGCAGCTACGATGATTGACACCAGCTAAGGATCTGCTCTGTAATCTTCATTTACGTATGCAAAAGAAAAAGTTAGATATGTAAAAAATTACCTTGGGAAATTCCAAGAAACAAAAAAGCTTCATTTCAAAAGCCAGTTACGGTTACTAAATAGCTGTTATAGTTACTTATGACAGCATTTACAAGTACTGAAAAACAAGGCAGTGAATAGTTAAGGGCATCCTAAATCTTGCATTACTCACATATAAATCAACGGGCTCTTTAAAAATTTAAAGAAATGCATATTTCATCCCACACAAAAATTAATGCTCTAGAAGCTGCCGGAGTAACTGGGTCTCATCCCATGTCTTGCGACAGGGCTATTAACACTTTCAACCCTAAGTTATGATAGGCAGTTGGAGCCATAAAATAAAGTTCAGCCTCTTCCCAGGTCTTCTGAGGGTCACACCTTAATTACAAATACTGCTTTCAGTATTCTCAAGATATGAGCACAAACGTTATACTTGCACAGATGGATAGATCTCAAAGGTAGGTCCAGACACATTTGTATTTACAATATACATTTTCCTACTGAACATACACAATTACAAGAAACAGTTACAAATTCTTTCAAAAAAAAAAAATTCCAGCCAGCCAGTAAATGTATGACAACATTTTTCACGTATGCAGTTTTGTTTTAGCCCTGTCAGTCCGAGGCTATTAGAGACACAAGATGGGTGAGGTAATATGTTTTATTGGATCAACTCGGTTGGTGAGAGACATGCTTTCAAGCTCCATAGAGCTCCTTAGGTCTGGTAAAGGTACTAAGGGCGTCACAGCTAAATACAAGATCAAACAGATACGGTAGCATAAGTAGTTAGCACATATTCTGAGGGACCATTCCAAGTGAAGGGGCCCATTAACATCCCCAAAGTCACAGGACAAAAAGGGGAGTTAGTGGATTACAGATTGTTGTAATGAGCCATAAATCCAGTGTCTTTATTAAGACCATGATTTTTAGTTTCTAGCAAAGTTGTGAATTTAAGCTCCTAGACTTGCCTTTTGAAAGCGCTATGCAGGTTTCACTTTCCCAAACCCCCTCTTCTGGCTTTCAAACAACTTTCCCTAAGCTCATCATGAGAAACAAGCTCCCCACAGACCAGGGCAGCAACTCAAAGCAGCACCAGACCCTGCCAGAGCATACAAACATCTCTCCACTGCTACAATGATCAGCACCCACCAGAACACACCATTCAAGCTCCATGGGTCCTACACATGCCTATCACAACATGTGGTGTACCTCATCCAGTGAGCTGAATGCCCCTGCCAAAATTATATGGGTGAAACCAGACAATCACTGCGCCCTCTAATGGACTTGCACAGGAAAATGATAAAACAAAAACACCCCATCACCTGTGGGTGAACACTTTTCAGAAAGGTTTCAGAGTAGCAGCCGTGTTAGTCTGTATCCGCAAAAAGAAAAGAAGAACTTATGGCACCTTAGAGATTAACACATTTATTTGAGCGTAAGCTTTCGTGAGCTACAGCTCACTTCACTGGATGCAATGTAGCTCACGAAAGCTCATGCTCAAATAAATGTGTTAGTCTCTAAGGTGCCACAAGTCCTCCTTTTCTTTTCAGAGAGCCATCACTCTACAGCTGACCTATCAGTTCTCATCCTGAAAGGAAACCTGCACAACACTTTCAAAAGATGAGCCCGGGAGCTTGTTTGATATTGCATTTAGCTGTGACACTCAGTACCTTTCCCAGACCCAAAGAAGAGCTCTATGGAAGCTCGAAAGCGTCTCTCTCTCTCTCTCACCAACAGAAGTTGGTCCAATAAGAGATATTACCTCATCCACCTTGTCGCGAGCATTTTTCATGTAAGAGTATCCTTTAAGAGAAGTTTAGATATTAAAATCAAGACAATAAAATTAGTATGTAAGGGGGAAGGTGGAGGGGGGGGATTGGAGGGATGAACTTATGCATTTATTTATACCTGTTAAGAATAAAGGGCCAGATTCTCAGCTGGTGTAAATCACTGTCACCCAGTGGAAATCATAGAGTTATGTTGATTTACACCAGTTGAGGATCTAGCCCAGTGTATGTGTTACATGGACAGTAAAATGTACTGTAGGACATCTATAGCTGGTAAGGCTAATGGCAATCTGGAGTGTTTATGTAAATCATAGAATATCTTGATTTATATGTTTGATGAATACATATTTAACTTTTACCTGAATGACAAATTGTATCTGTTTGATCTTGTATTTAGCTGTGGCATTCATAGTACCTTTCCCAGACCTGAAGAAGGGCTCTGTGAGGCTCAAAAGCTTGTCTCTCTCACCAACAGCAGTTGGGCCAGTAAAATATATGACTTCACCCACCTTGTCTCACTAAAATCCTGGGACCGACATGGCTACAACTACACTGCATACATCAGACTATATACACACACACATACCTATATGGAATATAAAATGTATATTCCCAGTTACCTCATCCCAACCACTTTCTATATCATTACTAGTCATATCCCACAGACTCACAGCACCCAGACGAGCCATATCTCATCCTGCTGATACCAACATCATTGCTGATGCCAATGAGCTTTAGATCAGGCTGGGAGGTATGAAAAGACTGGTTGGGTGAGGCATGTGATCATGTCATTAAAGACTGTTCCATAATGCATATGCACAAGGGTCCACATTAAGGTTACATTGGCAACCTTAATTCTGACATCTCCTAACTTTTGAGTGCTTAACTTTTCAACCTTAATATTGTGTGTGTGTGTGTGAGAGAGAGAGAGAGTGTGAGAGAGAGAGAAAGAGAGAGAAAAAAATGTTATTGGGCCCCAATCCCCTGCTCACTTTACACCTGTGTTTTTCCTCAGATAACATGGGGGAGAATGTGTGGATGCTGAAGGCTGATATAGCCCTGGAGTTTATCCAGTTACTCCTCTCCTGTGTGCAATTGTCTTTTGTATTATTATCAAAGCGTATTCCCCACCCCCTCCCCATGTTAGAAACCTTCTTCTCCAAATATTTGTTCTGGGTAGCAGTATACAGAATAAGTCTTATGTTGATTTTGTGCAGCCAGCATTCCTGAAATGTTACAGCTAAGCACAGAATTTGACCTGTAGCACAGTGGAAGAGAAGTTCAAACACAAGTTGAGATATCTATCCGACAGTACGAATGCCAATAAGCAATTTCCTTTTCCCAGTCCACCGTAGATTCTCATCAGATAGGCAATAACAGACACTTGCCAATTTTTTTTTTATAACCCATAAAATTTCTTCAAGCAGATTTCAAGCCTCCTTTGATCATTCTTTGCAACAATGAATCCAGGCCTTTGCCTAGGTATGATTGCTAGATCCCAATATATACAATAGAAGAGTCCCAGCCTACAGAAAACCTTCTCATTAAAGCCCTAATCTGTTCCACTACATTCTTGCAAGAGAATTATCCAGCTTTAGAGCATGCCTCAATAGTGAGCAGTAATAAGACTGATAGAAACAGCTTAAGTAATTGGATTGCTATATGGTATTGAATGTCTGACAACAAAAGATATCAATCGCTATTCTACCACTGAATCTTTGTTCCAGCAATGAATTAATTTAGTAATGTACTTGGAGGGTTGTGGTCCCTGCAGGAGGAAAAACAGATGAGGGACACAAAAGGCAGGACCATCTGATGAGCACAGAGAAAGCAACTGTGCCATTCCAAGAAGTTAATTAGAGCCAACAAAAGCAGCAGACTGACTTGTTGATCATTACCATAATCACATTTCTACACTCTTCTCTCATTCCCAGCAGCAGAAGGCCGGGTCTCTTTTTGTCTGGCCCATGAGCATCATATTAATTTTGTCACCTGAACTATACCACAGGCAGGACCTTTCTCTGACGATAGTTGTGAATGTTGCATTTAATGTGTTTTGGGGTTTTCCTTTATTTGTGAAAGGAGCCAAGAGAAATAACTTCACAAGTTTATTTAAACTTTGATCAATGACCACTGTCTTCAACTGTTTCTGCAAAAGAAGATTTATGTACAAAAGGAATCGTCCATAAAATTGTCTGCTTTTGACATATGATTCTTACTGGGCATGTACTTTTATGGCACATACTTTCTGGGTTATAATAATATATATGTAACCTTTCCATGGGGTATTGCTTACACAATAGCAATCTGCTCCTCACATTAGTTTTGTAGCAATATAATGCCACTAACTTCAGCTGAGTCATTCCTGACTTACACCAGTGCAAGTGATCTTGGCCCCTTGTTACTAGTATATAGTTTTTTTTGTCTTTTTGAACAGCAGGATGTGGAGATTGTTCTGCGTTTAGATCACATTTCTGGATGAAAGCACATTCTAAAATGTTTAGATATTTCTAAATGAACCCGGCATTAGTACATGGTTTCCTACACTGAACAAACATCATGTCCAGTAGAAACTGAAATACATTTGATCTGGGCAAAGGTTTTCAAAACAGCCAAAGGGAGCGGGACAATAGTTGTGCCTTTAGGTGTCTTAGACTCAGTTCTTCCACACCTGTATACCAGGGACTAGATTCTCTGCTGCGGTAGGTAAGTCAGCCTGGTACCACCGAGACCAGATTCATTGGCTGCAAGAATTCTATGCACCTCACAGAGAAACATAACAAGGGTAAAACACAGCTAGATTTCCACACGGACATTCTTCAAAATTACTAATGTGGTATCTAAAATGATTTAAATGACCCTGTGCCAAAGACTACAGGGAATTTAAAAAGGGCTAATCCCAGTTTGAACGGAGCAACAAGCACTTGTCAATTTAGGAAAAAGGGGTCTGATAGGGGACTGAAATAGAAAACATGGGAATGTCCCCATTCTTCCCATCAAAAGCCCAGTGCCCTCCATCAATAGGGTCTGAGATCAGTAAAATAATAGACTGGGTCTTGCCTAAGGGCTTTGGACGTTCAAATTAAAAGTCCACACTATCTAGGCACCCAATCAATAGCCAGGGAGCAAAGTGTCAAGTAGGCAGAACTTGCTGACTAGCCACCCCTAATAATAAACAGGCTCCCATATTCTGCAGTGAGGGCCCCGTCAAGCTACTCTAAGTCAATGGAAAGATCAGGTCTTAGCTAAACAGCTTGCCTTTTAGGTAACCAACTTTGGAGTGCATTGCAACAATCCAATCTCCAAGTGTTAGAGAGAAGCTCCAGTCTATCCACATTTGTACAATGCCGAAAACCTACCTTGATCACGGCTGGCACCCGACTTAAATCAGCTGCTGATTAAAGCCCACGCCCTGGCTCCGTACTGAATTGGTCTACTAAAGCACAACCCCCTCTCAAAGACAAGATCTGAGGACACACTACTGCTCTCCATGCACCTCCAGACCAAAACCAACCAGCATAATTTGCATTTGCTAGTATTCATCTTAGCCAGTCTGATCTCTGCAACCATTCTTTCGCACCCCAAAAGTCCCCTTGTGAATCCGGGGTTGAGAAGCCAGACCTTTGACAAATCTCTACAACAAAGCAGCACATACCATACATCATGAAAGTCACTGGAGCCAGAGAGCAGATCTCTGGAGAGAGCCATGTGTGATCGGAGAGTGGTTAGATAATAGTTACCCACTATCGACTGGAATTGCTCTCCAAGGTATGGTTTGAAACACTTCAGTACATTTCCTGTCATACCCAACCAATATTCCAGCAAGAGCCATCAACAGCAAGAAAGAACCCATCCTCTGCTCTCTACACTGGCCTCCCAGAGAGTTCAAGATCTCAGCCCTTATCTTCAAAGCTCTCTATAGCTTGGGCCCAGGATACCTAAAAGGCCATCTAAAGCTCTGGGACAAAGACTTGGTTTGACAACTTCACTCCTCTGGCACAATGGAATTAATAATAAGAGTATAGTTCATCCTTACAGGAAACAGAACCTTCTCCAGGGGTAGTCCGAGACTGCAATCAATTCCCCAGTAACTAAGGACCATCACCAACCTCACCACTTTCTGTTCCAGGTACAAGGCACATTTCTTTGATCTTGTCTTCTCTAAAACTCACAGGACGAGGTATATTTATTTAATAAAGAACACATTTGTACAAACTCTGGGGAGAGGATGGGAGAATAAACATTGCTTGATGCACCACTGGGAGGTGCTCAGATACTACTGAGAGGAGCGTGGTATAAAAAACGTACATAGAATAGAATACGACAAATATTCAGCTCTTCTAGAGCACTTTTCTTCCATGGATCTCAGAGCACTTTACAAAGGAGGTCAGTATCATTAGCTCATTTTACAGGTGGGGAAACTGAGGCACTGGGAGGGGAAGTGACTTGCCCAAGGCAATCAGGAGTTCAGTGGCAGGAAAAGGACGCAGACTTCATTACTCACTAG
The DNA here is from genome assembly GCF_965140285.1 of Lepidochelys kempii. Classification (NCBI taxonomy): domain Eukaryota; kingdom Metazoa; phylum Chordata; order Testudines; family Cheloniidae; genus Lepidochelys; species Lepidochelys kempii. The sequence continues at coordinate 201,209,063 of NC_136382.1, forward strand.
GCCTCCCCTACCCATTCTGTTCAATCAAGACTCCCAAAAGCGCTCTATCAGAACGCTGAGCACTCAAGCCAGACTTGAATTTAACACAGAGGTCACTGCTGTTTCAGCAATCTCAGTGCTGTAGGCGATTCTACGTGGCGTGCTGATTAAAGTCAGCAGCATTTTGCCCTCTTGAAACCTACAGAAGTCTTTTTAAAACAAGAGTGATTTATTTCAACAATGATCTTCTGGTGGATTAAATTATGTGCTTTTGTCGCTCCATTCACCACAAATATAAGATCCCTGGATGCCAGTCATGGAAGCTCTGTCATTCTTTGAGACTCAGCACAGACAGCAACTAATCCTGATTCAGGAAAAGGAATTGTCTCTTTCCCATGGCCACAAAATGCCATCTCTGCCCCTCTGCTCAGCTCCACCATTTGCACAAATCCTTTGGCTTCCCCCTCCTGGACCCCTGGTTTGTTGCAATGGACATATAAGGCACATGGCTTCCAGAGACTCCAGTGAGCATGCTCGGAGCTTGATGGCATGACAGAAGAGTTAGGCTCTGAAAGGACTGATTGGTCACAAGCCAGATGCCCCAAAGCCATGAAGTTTAAGAGTATCTGCTTTAAAATACTTTAAAAGAAGAAAGATTTATTGAAGACGTAGTGCGTTTCAATGGGAGCAGGAGGACCCTGGCAGAGATATCGTGAACTTTTTAAGAAGGAATAAAATTTAAAAAGCCTTTCCTGCATCTTACAGATGGAACCATAACCCCAGCTAGTGATCTAGGAATTTATTAATCATCCATGTAGGGTTAGTTTTTGGCTCTCATGAAGCAGGCTGAAAGTTCAGAGGGAGGGCGTCAGTAAACTTGCATGAAGGAATCGGATCTTAACAGCCAAGACCTACAGATCCAAATAAAGAGGGTCAGAGGGTCAGGCCAGGTTTCTAGTCAGTGACTCACCCGAGTCTTGGAAATGGGGGAAAGCTGTGGCTCTTTCCTGGGGAAGATCCCATAAGTGTTCATCTTTCCCCTGCCTCCCCACTCCAGTAGTTCTATTTCCCTTGATTTCAACTTTTGCTTTCATGGCCCTTTTAGTTTTTCAGCACTGACTCAGTAAACAAAAGCCCGTTGTTCTGCATGTGCTGTTCTTTTCACCACCGACCAAGTTCATCTGAAATGAGCCATTTACTCCAGCTATCATCCATGCCAGCAGCAAGGCACCCTAAAATAAGGAGGGGGCAAGCCATCCTAAGACACGTGCTGCAGAATTAAAAGATATCCAACTCAACAGGCCCCCTCCAGGCAACATTACAAACACAATGGGATCATCTAGGAAGACCACAGGTCCTGAATCAAAGGAAATTCAGCACCCCCATGCTATAAGTCACTTTCAGTTTACCTATAGCAGCAAGTCTGATATACCATGGTTTCTGTCAGGTTGAAATGCTACAGTTCTCATGTAATTTAAATGCATTTCTTCACTCAGACACACTAAAAGCTAAAAATAGCCTTGAATATGAAATGTAACTGAGGCCTAGACTCTAACCTAATATAGGTATATTATAAAGAAAAGTAAAATTTTATTACTTTCCTATTGTACTAATGTCATCATAAATCCCTCACTGGAAATAGGGAGTTCACTTCAGGCCTCCCTGTCTCCCCCCTCAAAAAAAAAACAACAAAAAACAGAACCAGAAGGGCTCCAGATATATTTAGAGGCCTGCAAAGGTTTCTGTATTAGGCAAAGTGGGAAAGTTTGGGAGAGTCTAGTCTAAAGACAAGTTAGGGGACGTGACAGAGGCTTATAAAACATTGAATGGTTTAGAGAAGGTGAACCAGGTTCTTCTGTTTATCCTCTCACCATATGAAAACAAAGAGACTGCCAGTGAAATGGAGAGGTAAATTTAAAACGGATAAAAAGAAAGGCTTTTTACACAGTGCATATCAACCAGTGGATTCCCCAAAGTATTAGCATTTATATGGCTAATGTTAATATCAGTCGCTAGATTAGACAGGATGAAACAAAATCAAGGATACAAACCCACATGCTCCCAGGCATAAATGACTAACGAAAGGAGTCAGGAAAAACCTTCCTGTGTAGGCTGGGAATTAATAATTGTTCACTCAGGGATTTTTCGTCCCTTCATCTGAAGCAGATGGTATTGACCACTGCTGGAGACAAAATATTGGGCTGGAGGGACTACTGGTCTGATATGGTATGGCAATGTTTATGTTCCTATATTGACAAGTTCTTTATCATGAATACACTGCCTGTTTATACAAATAGCATTCTCCTTTTTAGGTACTGTCACTATTTTCAATTCAAAAATTATCAAAAAACCTTCAACACAAAGCTAGTACTGTGAAAGTGCTACTTATATAAAATTATTCTGCATAATAATATATTGACAAAAATCCAAGGGCTATTTTGAGCGAGTATATGATTCTGCTAACATCTGTAAGCGTAACCAGACACTGCAAAGCAACTACAGTGTAATAAAAGGAATAACTATGCGAAAGCAGCTGGTTTTAATGTTTAAAGATCTTTGTGAGAGGATTAAAAGCTTCTAGATATTTTTAGAAAGCTCGCATTATGAGCTGATCATTTTAACTGTGGCCCACATTACGAAGTCACCAAACATTTCATTATTTGAGAGAGATGCCTCTGTTAGGACACAGTTGTCAACTGAAAATCACAACTTAGACATAACTCCAAAGTTGATATTAAAAATTAGCAACCATAACCGGGTCACTAGAGTGAAAGATTGGTCTTGTGATTAAAGCAAAAGGGCATGGAGTCAGCAAGCTACTTAAGCACGTGCCTAATTTTAAGCACATGAGCAGTGTCACTGAAGGAAGTATAGCTTAAAGTTGGGCATGTGCTTAAGCACCTCCTGGACTGAGTCAGGGTTCAATTGCCTGCTCTGACACAGACTTCCTGTACAACTTTGGGCAAGTCATTTAGTCTCTCTGTGCCTCAGTGCCCTATGTGTAAAATGATAATAAGGCCTCTTTTCCTGTCCTGACCAGCTAAAATATAAAATCTTTGAGGCAGGGACTGTCTTACTATGTATCTGCACAGCTTTTAGCACAATGGGACCCTAGTCTCAGCTGAAACCTCTCAGTGCTTCTGGAATAATAATAATGGGGCATTTTACAGAGACGTGCGTTTTACACTTCCTTTGAAAAGTGAAAAGAAAAAAAGTGTTTCAGACACTTTGACCCAAAGCGTTTGCCTCCCTTGCACAACTAATCCCACTCATATTTGACCCCCTCTCCAAAGTCCTCAGTGTCCAAGGCCAGCTGAAGTCAGTAGCACGACAGGCCTGCACCAAAGCCCATGAAGTCAGTGGAAAATGTACCACGGTATTTGACACGCTTTGCATAAGGTGTGTAACAGGGACTTCCTTGACTGGCTCAGGGCCACCGGCCACCTCAGTTTGCACTCATCTCCACTGTTTCTCTCGCCTTCGGCATGGCTTGGTTGCCAAGGTGACCCGGCCCTGTGGCTAAGTCACATAAAAGTCCACCCCTTCCAAGTATCAGAGTCCAATACACACAGGAGTCTTTCATGCCAGTATTAAGCTAGGCACTGCCTTTCCTTCCTGAGGGCCCGCCCTCTTCCACTGCACACTTCCAACATTGGCCTTCCTCTGGGCTCAGCTCCAGCCCCTCCTCGGCTCTGATGAGTCCTGCCCTTGTTCAAAGACTCATTGCAACGTGTCAGTAGGTAGCAGTAAAACACCTATTCAGTCCTCTGCTCAATAGCAGGGGTCACTGCCCCCCTCACAGGGTAGCAGCCATAGGGAGAACCTCACACCCACCATCTTGTCTGGGTTCCTGGTCTTGAGAGTCCTAAACAACTCAGCTTGCTACCTTCATAGCCTCAGATTTACCCCACTTCTTCCCAGGACCTTTTTCTTTATTACCCAGCCCTCCTGGCTGCATTTTTTATGGAGCTACAGTTCACCCTAGAGTTTCTCTCAGCTAAGCTTCCCACAAGCTCACCCCCAGCAGGCATGGTTTGGTCACGACATCATCTCTTCCCCCTGCTAAACATGGCAGAGGTGCAGCTGAGCCCCAACCCTCTTAAAAAGGTTCAACTCACCCTGTGACAAAGCCCTTTTAATGTAAGGCCACCAGGTTTGGTCTGCAAAGGCCTGTGTACACCTGCAACATCATGCGTGTGTCTAGCCATCATAGATAACACCACCACACGTAAGAGGAGTCTGTCTAGGGAACACAAGTAGGGCTTCTGAGTCTAAGTTTTAACTGTTACAAGCAATACAACAACCCCGAGACCAAAAAGAGAGAGTAAGCCATGTTTATCCAATGAACACCAGAAATGGTTACTTGGTTTGTGTTGATGGTGCAAGGACTGGGGCCTGGGCAGAGGGTCTAACCCAAAGATGAATCAGGTGCCAGCCCAGAGCCAGTGTCAGGGTAAGGTGGAGGAGCAGGGACCTGGAATAGGGCAGGACAGCAGGAACTGGGAGAAGACGGGGGTCTGGGAGAAGAGAACAGGAACCACCAGGAAGCAGGGCTCAGGAGGGGTCCATAATCACACCCAGCCAAGGATTCCTCTAGTTACTCAGACAACTTCCTGTCGTTACTGGCTGGTTTATATAGCACTCCTTAACCAACGGAGGGAGGAAGCAAGGGCCTCTGCGAGCTAGCCCTTCCCTAGTGAGCTGCTGAGGGGCAGTTGTGGCCTGAGCGCTACCCATGGGCCCGGGTTTGAGGCCTGTGATCCCTCCCCGATGTCACCCCTTCCTGAGAACAGTTTGTTTATACAGGCAGAACCCCTGTTCTCTGGCTTGTATTTAAAAGGCATGTGTACCCAGAGCAGTAATTCAGGCTATGGGGTGGGGGTGATTTCTCAAGTGCACTAAGGTGCGGTGCACTAACTGGGCTGTGTAGACACCAGTGATGTGCACTAAAGGCTCCCCAGTACCTTGAACATTGTACTGCTTGAAAGTGTAACTGTGTGTTTTTACAAAGAGAAAGCCCCATTTTTGGACATTTACATAGAACTCAAAAATTGCTAAAAAACAACATCTCCCCCCCTCCAATGAAATTAACCTTGCCAGAAGCCCCAATTATAAAGAACCCTGTACTCCCTGTGATCAGAAATGGCTGATCCCAGGCAAGTTCGCCCTTCAGAATCTCTCCCCACTTTGCTTTCCCCCTTCACCGACCTTCCTTCCCAAGCCCTGCATCACAGGGACCTTCTCTCTAATAAGAGAGCTGGATGTGCCTCCCCCTTCAGGGAATGCTCATTGCTCTGTCCTCATTGAGCAACTCATATAGCCTCTGCTGGGCTTCTGGCTAGGAGTAGATTCTGGGATCCAGACCTAAGCATCACACAGTTTGTGACACCAAACACCCTGATCACACTGGGATTGTCCCAACTCTGAGTATCTGTCCTAGGGTCCCACGCAATTCTACAATACAAGCCCAGAACAATCTCCATAGGTGTGGAGGGACCCTTCATAGCACAGCCCTGTACTGAAACCAGCATGGCATTGATTTCCACTCCTGCAAAACCCACAGCTCCATCCTTTCACCAGCCACTGTTCAGCTGAGCAGAGGAGACATCTGGAAAGCCCTAAGGCAGCAACACTGTTCCTATCTGTTGTAGGGCTCACACCCGCCGATCACCCCTTTGCATTGAGGCAAGATGTTGTCACGATCTTCAACTCCAGCACCTCCTGCCAGCAGCCTGCCTCTGGCCTTCTGTGATTCAGGCCTCTAGCTAAGTCACCTAAGTTCAGACCCCTTCCAGGATACCATAAACAAGTCCAGATAAAATTAGATAGTTCTCCTATCCTCTTAACCCACTGAAGTCTTGTCTTCTCTACTTACAAACCCTATCTCAAGGCTTCCCTAGCAGGAACCTATATTATCCCTGTAGCATTCTGCCTACTTGTCTGTCTACATACCCTAACCCTGTGCTTTGCTCAGCTAGAAAGAGCTCTTTCTCTCTCCCAAACAAGCTCATTCAGTTTATTTATTATGGCTTAGGTCTGCCCCATCTGGTCAGGAGCCAATTAGCTACTTTCCTCCCCAGATCCAAGCATTACTAGTTGGGTGTATTTGCTAGCTTCAAAGGTGATGGGAGTTAAATCCCATCACTCAAGGATTTTTCAGCCTGTTCTGACCTAGTAGAAGGTGCTTTGGGCCTACCTCTGACCCACCAGGTTCAGTGACCTGATCTCAGCAGGTAGAAGGAAAAATATGAAGTGGAGACTTTGCTGGGAAATAAAACAGAACTTGGGAGGAAGAGTGAGGAAGAGAAACCTGAAAGAGAGCAGAAGGAAAAGAGAATTGGAGAGAAGAGATGAAGAAAACAGAACTGGACACCAACGGAAAAGGAAGAGGAGACTGTAGAGGCGGAGAGGATAACATTCCCCTATTTGCACAACAAGATGGTGGGTAACAGAAGAAATAGACTGTAAGGAGGCAGTGAGGAGACCTAGAGAGGAAACTGGGCAGAATGGAGATCTGATTTCCTCATGAATCTTTCAACTCTGTGCATTCAGGCCAGGCCCCCTCCCCGTGCATGCTGTTTCCACTATCCTGCTGACCCCATGTCTAAGCGGGGAGCCTATGTGGGGTACCCCTCTTTCCCAAAGGTCTTTGATCATAAGTGCTTCCCCCTCCTTACCTATTTGGAAACAGACCGCAGTTATGCTGCACCTCTCTAGGAACAGATCTGAAACACAGGGCTCCTGTTTTTGAGGAGGAAAGGATATTTGCCCCTCTAAAGGATAGCACATAGCTCTTATCCCCAAAATATAATCTAGATGTCCCCTTCGATAGTTTTGCTTGTGGAAAGTCCCCTTTCCTCCCCCTAATGTAAAATGTCCGGCTGCCCATGGGTCTAGTGACAGTAAAGATGGCTGGTTATATATGTAATTTTCTCCTGTACTGGAAGGTATTACTCTGAGAATAAAGAGACGTGCAAAAATCCTTCTCTTGTGGTGAGTTTTCCTTAGCAAAGCTAGCTTGGACTGTCGGGGAATCGTCCTTCAACAAAGAAAACATTGTACACACACACACATTTATATGCATCCACTTTATCTTGCTAGTTATGGCCTTTTGTTGGAGAGAGACATTGCTATGTTGGACGCAGATAGTTTGAAACAACCTAAAACCATGCTGTGTACCACTTTCCTATGGCTACTAATCTCTCCAATCCCTTCCCACTAATGCCTCCAATGCATTCACAATGCCTACAAAACATCTTAAACACTGTTTCTAAATGAAACATCATGCTTAGAATCACAGTATAGGAGAACTGTCAACACTGATTTCCTTTCTTAATGTTTTAGTTAGATGGTCTAACTTTTTTTTTTTTTACAGGCATCTAACTTGTCAGTTGATAGTGTCTATTCTTGGCTATTATTTTTAAGGAAGCCTACTTTGGCCCCAGCACAAACATCTCATTTGCTGGAGGCTGCTCTTTTGTCTAGCAATCTGATATACAGAGTCTATTGACTGGTCTACTGCTCACGCAGAGATGATCTTCTCCAGATACAGAAATCAAACTTTCACTGGGCTCCATTCATGCTAAAGAGCTAGTAACTGCTTTGTAAAAGAAATCTAACCCCATCCAACATACTGGAGAAATTAAAAATCAAAGGGCCGCCTCCTCAGCTGGTGCAAATCGGCCTACCATGATTAAAGGGAGCTATACCGATTTGCACCAGCTAAATTTCTGGCCCATTGTATGCTGTATTCCAATGAAAGACATGGATGAAGTGATGCTGATTTACACCAGCTGAGGATCTGCCCTCCGGGTGCAGTTTTTTTTTTTTAAAAACACAACAAGGTCATGAAAAAACCCAGTTCTAGTGCTATGGAAGTCGATGACGAAACTCCTATTGACTTCCATGGAAGCAGGATCAAGGTCTCTGAGGCAAAGGATAACTCCAAGCAGTTCATTTGCAGATTGAGTCTGGGAGGTGCTGAGCATCTCCCAAGAGCTACCAGTTACCCTGCATTCTCACTGGGTTTTGATGGCGAGCAGCTCCTTGGAGGATCACATCCAGTGGAAAATGAGGACATGCAGCATTTCATTCTTGGGTTTTGTGCAAACGGCACACACTGGGCCAGATCCTCAGCTGGTGTAAACAGGTGTGGCTCCGGTGAGGCAAATGGAATGCATGGGGGCCAGTCCATTGAAGTCAATGGAGTTGGACTGATTTACACCAGCTGAGGATCTTGCCCAGTTTGTGTATACAGCTGACAGCACTAGCCAGCCTTACTCCTTGTTTTAATTTCATTTCTATGTTCAGCTGTCCTTGGCAAAGTGCAGACAAAACTATGGGCATGTGTAATTTTGTGCACAGCCAATGGAAGGCTGGGCAGATGCCTGGCTGAAAAGTGACCCCAGGAACTATGTGGGCCAGCCATTTTTGAGATGAGATTGCCATGGAAAACAATGGGAACTGGGCCTGAGTAAGGACTGCAGGACTGGCCTTTATTCACCTTTCCACTGCAAGACAAAGCAAAATGGGGCAGAATATCCCCAACCACAGCAGCCGGGGGGAGTGGAGTCAACACAACACATGCCCCCCAACCTACCGGTCCAAGATCCTGGGAAACTCATTCTGCACTGACTCCAGTGGGGCTCCGAAGGCACAGGAAGAAGAAGAGACCAGTCGCTCTTCTCTGCACACTCCCCGAGGGCTGTACATAAATTAGCGCTGCTCAAAGAACTGTTGACTTCACGTGTGTGCCTCTGTGGGATTGGGAGGCCGATGCTGCAAGGAGCCAAGCCACCTGCTGCAAGGGGCAAAGCATCCCCAGTTCCTATTAAAGTCAATGGGTGTTGAAGGCACATGGCTCTGCAGTTGTCCCTGCATTCTGGGGAAAGTTCCAACAGCCATGCTCCATCAGAGCAGGGGAGACAGAGCAAAATGAGGCTCTGAGATCCACAGGACAGAACCTGGATAGCCCAGCAGAATCTTAAATGGCTCCTGGGCTGCGGTCCTACCCCCTACAAAGACCTCTCCCTTATACCTAGACTTCTGGGAAGTGAAACTCATCACAGTGCAGGAACCCTTTATCTATGTTAATCCCTCCCTGCTCATGGGTTTGTTTGTGGGATAGGACATAAAGCTCTTGATTAAGTTTTCATTAGGCTAACGAGTGTAAATCTACTCCAATAATATTTTAATAGAATTGAGATATATTCTAATTATTATATACTATTATATAATATAAGCATTATATATCTTAGTGTTGAATACATAGGCTATTATTATAGCACTATATATACATACATATTTCAAAATATTTAAAATTTTGATCCTGGCCTTGATCCTGCACCATGAGGTCAATGGGAGTTTGCAGCATCAGGCAGTAAAAGGAGGAAGGAAAATAAGAAGTAAATTGCAAAAGGATGGGAAAGTATTAGAGAGATCCCTTTGTATGTCACTTTATAAATATAAAAGGAGGACTTGTGGCACCTTAGAGACTAACACATTTATTTGAGCGTAAGCTTTTGCGAGCTACAGCTCACTTCATCGGATACATGGAAAGCTTATGCTCAAATAAATTGGTTAGTCTCTAAGGTGCCACAAGTCCTCCTTTTCTTTTTGCGGATACAGACTAACACGGCTGCTACTCTGAAACCTGTAAATATAAAAGAGGCATGCAAAAAACAATGACTAAAAGAACCTCTAGCCTCATATACCCCTCTCATGTATCTTCTTTAGCACTCTTGCATTCAGCGTGAGTGTAATATGAACAGACCTATCCATTTACAAAAGCTCTGCACTTCCCACCAGCCTTGTTTGTTATTTTATGTGTTTCTGCATCATTTGCAGAGTTTGCTTTGATCTACATTCCTCCTGGATGTGTGGTTTCCTTTTCGGCTACCAAAAGGAAAACTGTTTGGTTTGAAAATTTGCTTATTTTGAAGCTCTGCTGGCCCCAAATACCTATAAACGAGCAAAGCTCAATGTTTGCCACTCTCCATCACCGGCTGCCTTCCCCTGAGGGAAGCCCACTTTGAAATAATGAGAGGCCTCTTCAGACATCTATGAATGGTGGGGCTAGATTCTCAGCTGGTGTAAACGGGAGCAACTCCACTGACTTTGATTGAGGTTTGCCGTCTTACACCAGTAGAGAATTTGACACGTGGTTTTTATTTAAGCACAATCCTGAAAAGTCAGGATTTCATTCCAGATATGAAACATTACAACGTGCGTGTAGTTTATTGCACTAAAACACCAGCAAAATAGGCAAATAACCGTTCTCTCAGCATTTCTCTGTTGTAGGCCTGATCCTGTTCCCATTGAAGACAATAGCAAAATTCTTATGAACTCAAATAGGAGGAAGGCCCTATATTATAGGCCCTATATTTTTTGCAATCTGATCAATAAAGCCCTCGGCTACAATATGCAGCGGTGAATATAAAAGCCTGAGCCATTGTAATCCTTACTTCTTTTCTAACAAGTATTGCATGTTATCAACAAACTAGAAATAGTCCATAGACAAAACATAGTTCATAAATAACAGGTAAACAATCTTCAAATGAGACTAGACGGCAGGGCACATCCTTGGAGTGATTCTGTGACTGGGAAACAGGATATGTTCTATAAGGACCGTGCTGGACAATGGCCTCTGGGGAAAGCAAGAAATTAGACCTTCTTCTCTATGGGTTAGGCAGAAGGAGTCAGCTGGGGAAACTGGTTAGACAAACAAAACGCTAGAGAGAGGAAGGATGGTAAAAAATTGCCTCTGTGGCTTTAACAGAATCCTGACTTTAGGTTGAGCTTTGCTGCAGGAACTTTGTTGGAAGTTGCACATAAACATCAGGCAACATGACGAGACAGTTGCAGCTCAGGAGCAACCCCTCTGATGAGAGTCTCTCCGACCTCTCCCAATATTCTCAGCCAGAACATCCTTTCGAAACATGCTCCCTTCAGAGAAAGTGACCAAAACCCTGGACATTTCCACACACACACCCCTGCAGCTGATCTATTTTACCCCAGGCGAGCCCAGATCCTGGGGGGCTATCCTTTAATGAAAAGCTATCTATTCTTCTTGTTACAAGGGTCAGGATGACAAAAGTGTATCCTTGTCAACCCGCAACCAAAGAGGGCGGTGTTCCTCATTTAAAATAAATTTCTTCCCGGAAACGTATTCATATTTTATGAGGAGGAAATGTTGGTCCTATTTTCCACGGGGAAACAATAACCCTTCTGGCAAAATGTCTTTGTCAGAAACTTTCCAAACAAAAGAAGGCAAAGCAGAGTGGCTGACCACGCAGGCTAAACTCCCACTGAAGACCCATTGCTACTAAAATATAGCTTAGTACACTTCAGAAGAGTAAATAGAGAAAAACACAGGTTCTCATGGATCAGTACCTGAAATGATAAGTTCTGTGTAAGAATAGCTCCCCTTCTCGCAAGGATAAACAGGGCAAAGTAAAACAGAAGTAAATATACTGAGAAATGCGTTCATATCCACAAAGGGCTATTTTCATTGCCAAGTAGCTTTGCTTGCCAGAGGGTGATGATGCATAAGTAGGGCCCAATCCTGAGCTGTTCCATTATGAACATTTTTCACAAAACGATCACTCTATCTCCGGCCTCTCAGTTCTCGTTCTCCAAGGAAACCTGAACAACACCTTCAAAAAATGAGCCTGGGAGCAAATCTTTACTAGACACTAAAAATCACGGTCTTAATAAAGACACTGGATTTATGGCTTATTACAACAATCTGTAACTCACTAGCCCCCCTTTTTGGTCCTATGACAGGTGGTATGATCAGGCCACTTCGCCTTGAATGGTCTCTTAGAATATGTGAGAGGGAAGTTGGGGGCAAGGTAATATCTTCTATTGAACCAACTTCTCCTGGTGGGAGAGACAAGCTTTTGAACTTACGCAGAGCTCTTCTTCAGGTCTTAGAATATGTGTTAAACTACTTATGCTAAGCAATCTGTCCCACCTTGTATTTAGCTGTGATACTCTGAGTGCGTTTCCCAGAGCAGAAGAAGAGCTCTATGTAGCTTGAAGGCTTGCCTCTCTCACCAACAGAAGTTGGTCCAGGAAGAGATATTACCTCACCCACTCATTCTGTGCCTGATCAAAAGCCCACTGAAGTCACGGAATTTGACTCTTAGGGGCTATGGATCCGATTGTTGCAGATACTGATATATGATAACTTGTGTTTTTCTGTACTTACTCTTCTAACATGTATTTAACTATATCTTAACAATAAACTTAATAAAGAATATATATATATATATATATATAAAAATACTGATGATGTTCTATGCAAAACATGCTATGATACAGACATATTTAAAATCCAAACATATTTCCATTAGTTAAAGCACCATCTTGTATGTACTGACATGACTTGTTCCGCCCTGAAGAGTTGTTACAACTGCCCACAAACTTACTGGTAGTCTACCAATTGGTTTTGCGAAGTGGCAAAAGGTTTTGGTGTTGTCAGGCAAAGAATGCTGATAAAACTCCTCCATTTCTGCCAGAGCTGTCATTCTTTCTCATATCTACATGATATATGCCATTGGAAAGCACAGGCCTGGAGACTTGGATTGTAAGCTCTTTGGGGCAGGAACCGTCTTTTTGTGCTACGTTTGTATAACATTCAGGTCAACCGATTTTCACCCAGGACTGGAGTACTAGGCACTATGGTGATATAAATAATAAACTATAGTAATACAGAGGAGCAAGAAGGTTTTAAACACAATGGTGGTACTGTAATCAGATACCATCTGTCACATCCATGCCTCTGGATACTGCTCCATATCAAAACAAGATCTTTATTTGGCCCATTGAAATTTGTTTTGCCAGAATAAGAGACAATCCTCTTACAGTAACCACTAACCAAGGCTTAGGTGGAACCATACCTTGCTTCATAAAGACCCTGTGGAGGACAAGCTGATGGGAGATGAAAGGGCCCCCATCTCCTGCATGCTGGAGGAGGATAGGCTGTGAGGAGGTTCTCATATCTCCTGCAAACTTATTGAAAACTGCTGGGGGCAAAAAAGAGCTCTGAAAACTGACCCCTGAGCTTTGCCAGTTAACCCCAAAGCATTTATGAAAGTCCCAATATCGTGAACAAATTGGTCTCCCTGGATCATGCCCGCAGCTTCAGGCCCCACTTTATGGATGGTCAGTCCAGCAAGCTTCAGTGTCGTTATAAATAATTTAGAGCTGTTCTCAGATGTTCTACTGAGAAGGTGCATTTATTTATCAAAAAACATGTGGAGTTTTCGAAACATAGCATGTCCAAATCCCAGGTGAGTCACTGTGATGAACTTACCCATGACAAGGAGCTGGATACTTCAAATTCAAGGATCATCAGATTTCGTGGACTGAAGCAGAGGGAGCTGTTCATTTCAGATCTTTCATCTGGACTTTTAAAATCAATTGTTAGTATTAGTATTATAATAGCACCTAGAGGCTCCAGATAAGGTCCAGGTCCCATTGTGCTTGGCACTATACCTACATATGGTCAAAGACAATCACTGTTCCAAAAAGCTTGCAATCTAAATAGACAACACAGACAAAGGGTGTGAGGGGAAGCAAAGTTAAAGTGATTCACAGCAAGTCAGTGGCCTACTACTGGATCACAGTGACTCTCATACAAAATCATCCTCTCTCCTTTCTCTCTCCCTTTCCCATCCAGTCTTCTGCCTTGCTCACACTCTTCCTTCTTGCTCCCCCACATTCACAGGTCCCCACCATGTTTTCTCTCCCTTTCCTCTCCCAGTCTTCTACCCCACACATTCCCCCGCACAGTCACACCCTAATTAGTTGCATCAGCTCACACTCTTCAGTCTCTCTCATGCTTTCCCCTCCTTGAAGATCCCCTCAGTCTCCAGTGTCTATCATGCCCCCTCAGGCCTACAAATACACTCTGTGTAGGCCTTGGAGTTCTTTGGGGGATAAAAAAAGGCCAGCCAGTAGAGTTGACCCCATATGGGCCTACAGTGGGGTTCAAACCTGGGACCTTTAATATTAAATCCAGGAAACTGCCACTTGAGCTAAAAGAGGAGATAACTCCATTTACTGACAGCAACTATCATCTCCTATCTTTTTCTATGGACCAGCAGTGGAAGGGGACAAGCATCCAGTCTCTCCTCATGTGTGTTACTTCATTATCACCAGTCAAGACCTAGCACCTGACAACTAGAATCCTCCACAGACAAGGTAGAGGAGAACCCTTGGAAAGGAACATTTCAACAGTGTTTTCAGTTGCTCTCATTTGGTAATATTAATTATTATTATTTATGTTGCAGTCACCCACTGAGGCCCTCATCAGGATCAGAGCCTCATTGTCGTAGGCGTTGTATAAACACATTGGGAGCCATAGTCCATGCCCTGAAGATCAATAGTCTAGGAAGCTGAGGGCACTGTGGGGATCCTGCAAATGCATATGATCGGTGCCCCCTGCCCTGGCCTCTCTGAGCCAGTGGTTCTCAACCAGAGATACGTGTACGCCTTGGGGTACTCAGAGGTCTTCCAGGGGGTACATCAACTCATCTAGATATTTGCCTCGTTTTACAACAGGCTACAGAAGAAGCACGTGCAGTCAGAAGAACCTAAAATTTCACACAATGACTTGTTTATACTGTTCTATATACTATATACTGAAATGGAAGTACAATATTTATATTCCAATTGATTTATAATTATATGCTAAAAATGAGAAAATAAGCTATTCTTCAGTAACAGTGAGCTGTGACACTTTTGTATTTTTATGTCTGATTTTGTAAGCAAGTAGTTTTTGAGTGAGGTGGAACTTGGGGGTACGCAAGACAAATCAGACTCCTGGAAGGGGGACAGCAGTCTGGAAAGGTTGAGAGCTACTGCCCTAAGTCGTGTTATTCCCCCATAAAGGGGCTGCCCTGTTTCACTCTGGGAGCTCTGCAAATGAACAATTACACCTCCTTCATGGATTTTATTATTATTATCTGTATTGCGGTAGTTCTCAGTGGCCCCAGTCCTGAATCAGGGTCCCATTGTGCTCAGCACTGTACAAACACAGAACAGTCATTGCCCCAAAGAGCCATCTTATATGATCAGGGGAAATTTCTCATCTCTGGGCAAGAGTTAAGATCTCTTGAATTAAAAAAACAAACAAAGAGGAGAAGGAAAGATCTCTAAGATAAGGAAGCTGACAGCATGAAACACAGTGGGCCACATACAGAAAGAGCAGTATCTTCTACCCAGGCCGCACCTCCCATCTTCTGCACTCTCAGTACCACAGCTTGAATCATTAAAACTGATCCACTTCAGTGATTAGGCTGATCCAAGGCGAGCGACGGAGGACGAGGAGGGGAAGAGAGTTAACACTTTAGAACATCTTGGCTTGGCAGAAGGAATTGGCTAGCTCAGGGGATTAGTAATGGAATACTGAGCCCGTCAGCTCTAGGTGACCAGAATGAATACGACCCCAGGTCAGGAGAGATCAAAAGCTGTTGCTGTTTGTTGGCCTTTATGCCATAAGTTGGTGGTCTTACTCCAGTTCCTACTGGACAAAGTGTCCGGGCCCCTAAAACTGGCAGTAGCTAGCCCCACTTACTAAAGAGGCCCAGGAGTGAATGGGTGTTGAAACTGAATGACTTGCAGAAGGATGACCCAATGCTAGCCTGGGATTTGGGAAACATGGGTTTGATTCCTTGGTCTACCACAGACTTCCTGTCTGAGACGTCACTTATCTTCTTGATGCCTCAATTCCTCATTATCTGTCAAATGGGGAAATTGCACTTCCTTCCCTCAATGGGGTGTTGGGAGCATAGATTCCTTTAAGATGGTAAGATGCTCAGGTAGTGCAGTGATGGAGGCCACATAAGTATCCGAGATAACTCTCCTCTTGGCCCTAGAAGTGCAGCACCAGGTCAGGATGGGGGCGGTATGTTCTGTGACTGCATGTGGGATACCCCTCTCCAAGGCTGTCCATCCAGCCCCATTCAAGCGCACTAAATTCACTTAGTAAAATGTATCTTCCACAATGAAAGTGCTGACTCTGTGCTTCAGTGCCATGGTAACAAGGAGTCAAGCTGCCACCAGCTTTTACGTGACCCGTGATGCACACAGAAGATATCTGGGATGAACGGCTACAGCCTATGTCGAGCAATGTGAAACTAGATGATTATAACATCATGGACTTGACATCCACCCTCATGGATCTGACATCCATCAATCTATGAAACCGAAGAGGGAACCGTGAGGTATCGGTCACTGCTGAAGGCAGGATATCAGACTGCACAGCCCGGCGACGGGGCCTGATGGGGCAGAGCAAGAGCAATCCCTAGGGTCTTCTACCACATGAGGTTGGGAAATTGACATTTTGCCTCCTTTGTTGCGCCTTCGGGATACGGAGGGAGGTGCAGGTGACTGTAATAACAAACCCAGCCCACCCGCAGGGCTGCCTCGGAACATGGCCGCTGACGGATGCGAGCGTGTGAAGGATTCAGAAACACTAGCGTTTGCAAACTGGATTAAGTCTTTCAAACGCTAATAGGTTTCCAATGAGCCGCAGGACTGCTGCCGCTGCAGCTGTTCTAATTGGAGAATAAAAGAATGCAGGCTTTGTGCCTAGGGACCTGCTATTGATCCGAGCGGGAGGTGGGGGGGTGGAGAGAGGAGGAGGAGGAGGTTATCCTCCTTTGAGCTGGGGCAGGGGGGACGTTCTTTTCAAAGTCACATTAGCTAGTAGTAACAACAAAGACGACGAGCTGCTCTATACAGGATTGCACTTGTTGAGGACTAAAAGCATCAACAAAAGAAAGTCTCTGTTGCCTTGTGCAACTTGCAGCATTGTGGGCCTGCGAGACTCAACAGATGGGTCTTGAGGCTCCCTGATTAGGAAACAAGTTGCCTCCCATTGCATCTGGTCCCCAACCCCGCCTTGTGCTCACAGATTCCTTAGCATGTGCTCCCAATAAATATCCTGGGGGGAACCACAGACTTGAGTTGCAATAAGAGAGGGTTGTCTGCTAGGCTGATAAAGCCTTCCCACCCACGCATCCACCCCACCTCCTCTCTCCCCAGGGAGGAGAAGGGACAATAAAAGGCAGCCAACCGAAAACTCATTTTTAAAGGGGCAGGTGTGGAATTGCTCCTATGCAAATCAGCAAGAGACCCATTTGTTCCCCTCTGCCACAGTAAATAAAAATCATCATTATGGTTATCAAATAAAAGCAACACACAGATTAGAGAGCTGGGAGATTTGGGGGCTTGACGTTTGAGTCCTGGACCCTGATTCTAATCTCATGTACATCTATGTAACCCCACTGTCTTCAATGAAGTTACTTCTGATGTAAGCCCTGATTCAGCAGTCCATCACTATTCAGAACAGCAGTCTGTCTTGAATAGGGGTGGATTTAATCAGGGTTTAAATGCTTTCCTAACTCGCAGCCCTGGGCTAAGCGAGGGGAGAATCTGCTCCCATGTGTTTATAAAGATAAAACAGCAGACAGGGAGGAATGAATACAAAAGGCTCAAGGTGTTGCAGGAAGATCAATTGAGGACTGTCAAACAAACAGATTGGGTGGCACTGTTTTGTCATCTCACCCAACCCTCCCAATTCAGAGGTGAAGTCCTTCCCCTGGTGCTACCAGTCCTTTCTCCCCTTCTCCATTTCCCCTCAGTCATCTCAGCTCTCCCACTAGCATTCATGCGCATCCCCAGACACTTTGATCCCAGCAGCCTCCAAAGCAGGGTGAGAAAAGGTGAATAACAGATTACACTGGGCATCCAGAAGAACCTTTACAAACTATGCTTTACAAATTCTGGAGCTGCTCCCATCAAATTCAATGGCAAAACTCCCAGTGAGTTCCACGAGAACAGGATGAGGCCCTACTGAATGCAGCTGGCTCTAGGATGGAGTGCACCAGGCAACTAGGACACAGCATACTGCCTATCAATGGAGGTGGGGGAAGGGAAATGTTAACTAAGGACACCCAGCAAAGCCCTCCTGTTGTGAGACCCTGACATCAATCCATATCTATGGCACTTTTAATATCCATTCAGAATTGACACAATCTGTGGTTTTAAGCTCCCGTTTGAAGGATCCACATAGAGTAAGCTGCATAGAACTCAAGTTATCTACCTGGGAAGGAAAAACGACTGAGGCCAACTCTGATGGGGTTTGGCCAGTAGCTCCAGGTGGTCTAAGTATCATTACACCTGAGGCTGAGACCACTCACATACTCCACTCACCTTGGAGCTTCAGTGCACATTGGAAATGGTACCGCCCACTTTTAAATTATTCCCTTTGCGATGACGGGCTTTAGCTGAGTATGACACTCAGAACAAAGTCTGGCCTACAGCTGTGGCATGCCATTTTTCAACTCTTTGCCCAACAGTCAAGTGCCAGCCATGCCACTATGGATGCTACATACCCTTTGGGGCCAAGGCTTTGTTCAAAACACTTACCTTACCCAAAAAGTAGCTTCTACTAGCCAGCTGCGTGCAGCCAATGCCAAAGGACTAGGTAAGCATATGCTATCATGCCACTGTGTACATTTTTAATTTCCTGGGGAAACATTTTCCACGCAGCTCGGCCAGGGTGTTTTTTGGCAAGTGCGTTTCGGGATCTGGGCCTGAATTACTTAAGCACATGCCTAACTTTAACTGGGTTTACTCTTGTGCTTAAATATAGGCACTTGCTTTTGTACTTTGTGGCATCAGGGCCTTTGTGGTCATATTGTTCTAAATGCATCCCTGGGGTAACTCCACGTACATCATTCATGAGGAATAAATGTCACCAGTGCGTGTAATTTTGTAGCAGCCGCGGGTAGAAATATCCTGGGCAAAAGAGCGTAAGCAATAGGACAAATACTGTGCATGTAAATTTCAAATTGCAACCCCTACAACCCTATTCTTTAGGCTCACTCCCTCAGTGTTAGGAAGCACTCCAATATGGTTCAGGTGAACTGCTCTCAGGATATTCCGAGATGAAGAGAGCACATAACAAATATACCAAAACGCCGCAATCAAACAAAAATTCAACATCAGAGAGAGAGTGAAAATGTGAAAACACTGGAACATTTTCATGCTTCAGTTACAAATACAATGAAACTGGACCTCAACAACTAGTCAAAGACCTAGTAGGATTGGCTAATTGAAGTGATCGTCAAATAACAACGGATAATTAGAAAACTGGAAAGCAGGAGGTGTCTTAAACCAGGGCGCTGCTTATTGGAGATAGTCTTTAGCGCAGGTTTCACTGCAGTCACATTTGCAATGGACCAAGAATAGCTGAGGTTACAGTTTATCAAATGCAAGCGTCATCTTGTCCCTGATAGAGATGCCAGTACTGCTCAGTGTCATGGTCCTTGCACCTCCTGTAGGCTGGTCTGATTTGATAAGATGTACCCCTAACCAGAGTTCAGACTTACGCCTCATCTCTTTGTTTTTAGAACACAGAGATCTGTGATCCGATCACTGATGTGAAAGAATTCAATTGCGGGTGAAGAATAACGTGACAAAGAAATTATTTCACAGGTCAATGTGGAGGCTTCCCATGCTTAAAGGATTAGCACGTAACAGCCATAAAAGTCATTTTTACACACACAAATACATAAAGGTAAGGGAGAAATTGTATTATTTTTCTTGGGGAAATAACCGTTCGGAATAATAGTTCATTACAACTGGATAAAGTTTTAAGGTAGTTTTTAATACAGCTTTCCTCACAACACCCTGTGAGGTACAGACGGGGAACTGAGGCACACAGAGACTCAATGGATAGATTTTCAAAGTCACAAAATCATTAGTCACTTTTGAAAATCTTGGCCTAGGGCTATAGGTTTAAAACTCTGCTGGGTCTGAAGAATTGCAGCCTTCCTGGAAATAAGCATGTTATTTAAAAGGATTGCTTGGCCAGTTGGTGAGCTGAATCTCTCTAAAACCTCAGCAGCTAGCCCAACTTCTAAAATATGGCTGTTTTCCCCTCTATTCCATTTGTTAAATAGAATGTAATTAGGGGAGTGGCCTCCACATTAAATATTTCCCATTAGTTTCCGACTGTTAAATGATTATGGAAGTGTAATTCCCATTCCATTCAGGTGATGACAAGCTTTAAAGGAGTTCAGTCTCACTTTGTAATTAGAGAAATTAACTTTCTAAGTTTAGATCACTCAACTGTGCAAATGGGTTCATCGGGTGGAATGTGTTGCTCTGAAATGTGTGTCAGCCAGCCATGAAGTGGCACAGCCACAATCACTGTATCTGTCACTGCCATGCTTGCCCAACCGGAAGGGTCAATTTCAGGATAATAGGAGGGAAAGAAAGTGTTCCGGGGGCATTTATGGACATGACTTTAACTGGAAGGCACCTGTGACTCAGTGAAATGGTGCGTATTCTTGCAAAAGGCTGCATTTTGCAAAGGGAATGCAACCCCAAGATAAAGAATTACCTAGTGGGTGACACTTACCCTTCAAACCCACCCAACAGTGGGTGTAAATGAGGTTTGGACAGGAGAAGGTTGGAGGAAGGAAACCGCCTCCGAGCGTGCGGGCGGGGCTTGGTACTATTCTGTAGCCCCTCTACAGCTGCGAACCTCCCTTCACACGCTACCACGGGAGGTTTCATGACCACTCTATCCATGTAATTGTTGACCCACTGGTTAGCCCCTCTCCTGAACGCCAGTCTATAGTGGCCTATGCAGAGCCGGCACAGAACTCAGCCCCCACGATCCTGCATGAATTTCGCCGTATGGCCCCGATCTGCACCAGACATCAACAGGAGTTTTGCCAGTGACTTCAGTGGGAGCAGAATCAAACTCCTGTCTGAAGAATTTTGAAAAGTGCTGTTCTTAGTTTGCCCTTATATTGCGTGATTTAAAGCAATCCTGTGGGATTGTTTTTAGCTGTAATCCAGTGAGTCATAGACCTTTAAAAGGAAATTACAACTTCCCTAATGCACAAAAGAATTGATTTCATGACACCAGATCCTTGCAACCCAGACACTCTTTCTAAAGGCCATGATTCTGGTCCTACCAAAGACCTGGGCATAGTCGCAGTGACTTCAATGTGAGCAGGATCCAGGTGCTAGATTAGGAAACTGATTCAGAGCTGAAGTGCAACATTACATGTAACACTGGCCCAGAGCCTGCCACATATTTATAGCTGCGAACGTGGCTGTAACCTAATTATGTCAGAATGGGAAGATTAGCAGAAAGTAACTTCGCACAATGCAAAAAGCTCCGAGCCAAATCGTGAAAGGTTCCGAGAACCTGGTAGGCTCCCATATCTCCCACTGACCTCCAGGGAAGTTGTGCTGGGTCCATACCTTTTAGGATTTGGCCCTAAGCTAATGTGACATTATGACTGAGATTTTAAATGCACTGTTATGGCTCCCAAAGCAACCACAATTCAGCTCCCTTGGGCACATGTAATATTTGTATATTACTGCATATGCTGATCAATGTATGTCACAGAAACAGGTCATGGGCTGGTGTAAATTGGCTTAGTGCTCTTGACTTCAGTGGAGTTATGCTGATTTACACCAATTGAGGAGCTGGACCTGTGAGTCTAGTGATCAGAGGTGGGGACTGAAAATTAGGACTTCTGGGGTAAAATTCTGAATTCACTAAATTAATGGAAATTTTCCCATTGATTTATGCGGGGCCAGAACGTCACCCCTTCTTTCTATCCACCTCTACCACTGACACACTGCATGACTTTGCCCAAGTCACTTAATCTCTCTGTACCTTGATTTACCCATCTGTAAAATGTGTATTCTAATACTGATGTTGAGAGGTTTAATTCATTAATGTTTGCAAAACACTCTGAGTTGCTTAGATAAGCAGTTTTCTATAAATGCAGTTAATGTGCCAGGTGACTGAGTCATGGATAGTGTGGGAACCATAACTTTACATTTCCTGAGTACTGGGAAGTACTCATCAGGTTGAGTAACCTTTCACTTAAAGCCCAGCCCCGGACCTGCCCTTAAGGCACAGTGCATGCTAGCAGGCAACAGGATAGTTAAAGCCCCAGAGTAACACTGGGTGAATAACGTTGGAATTGAATGTGCAGTCTAAGGAGCACACATTCAAATAAGCACAGAAGTCAGTTCATCCTCCACCAAAATGCAGCCACTTCATGGATAAAACACAAGTGTTCACCACCCCCAGGAACACGGTGAAGAGTAATACATTAGCAAATCTTTAGCGTTCAAATCCTTGGTAGCTGTGATAATATTGCTACTATAGTATCAAACTCTTGTACTTGAGCTCACAAGTTAATTAAAGGTGATCTGTGTGAAACTAATCCTACAAACACTTAAGCATGTGCCTAACTTTAAGCCCATACTTAACATTACATATGTGAGTAGTTCCATTGACTTCAGTAAGACTACTCACATCTGTAAAGCTAAGTACATGCTCAGTGTTTGCAGGATCAGGGCCTATGCATACTTAAAATGTGGCATTTGTTGTGTCCTGTGCTGAAGATTCCAAACAGCAAAGATAAGAAGGAAACTAATTTTACATTTGCCTCTTTCTGGACCCAAGAGTCTTTTGGAAATGACTATCTCTTCAAGTGAGATCTCATTGTGGACTAGGTCTTCATGAGCATGGAGTAGCCTCCACTCAGCTGTGGCGGTCAGCGAGGTCCCTCTGTAGAGGTAGTTTTGCAAAATAATGTTGGATATTATTGTATAGCCTCCTGCAAACTGGAATGCTAAAACATGGACTGAAATAGAAATGGTCCTAGTCCATTCACACTGTTTTGAAAGGCTAGTCTAAGTAGCCATGTTAACATGAACAAGTTCTAAGCAAACACTGATCCTACAAACACTTGGGCATATGCTTAGCTCTATATACATATAAGCAGCCCCAATGAAATCAATGGTACAACTCATGCTTGCAGGACTGGGAACTAACAGTGTTTATCTAATGAGATTGAACCTCCCCGAACCACCAGTTGTAGATGCACAGAACTTCTCATCATACCAGGTTTATTTTCGAAGAGGGTGATGTACCTGTGTAATAACGTCACACAGGTATTATTCCCAAATATGTAATTCACTTTTGCCATAGAACTGAAAACAAGGAAAAGAATGTTGGTTCTGAGGTTGGCTTTTGCATTGCTGGATGAACAGTACAGCCTCTTAAATCAGGGTTCAGTTAGAAGGTGGGAGGTATTTCCCGCCTCCCAGTGCCTGGAACCATGTGCTTGTGTCAGAATCTCAGCATTCCTCTAAAAAAAGAGAAAAGTTTCTAGCCCTCATGATTGCAAAGAAAAGCATGGAAGTGTGGCCGAGTATATGTTAGCCATACAGTGGGGCCTGCCTGAGTCTGCAGACAGCCTGAGACAACAACTGAGTGAACTACCTTGTGCAACTGCAGGGGTTGTTAACTCCAAGACCCACTGCTCTGGGAAGCCCTACTGGACCCCCCCCCCCCCCCAGCAGAGGACTGTGTGTTTGGCAGGAGAAGCAGCCTGCTGCAATCACATGCACAAATACTCTCTGATAAGGGGGGTAAGCACTGGGTACCCCCTGCTTTTCTGGGGCTCCTCATGGAGGATCAGGGAAGGGTTCACATACCACTGCTTTTGCCTCTCTGGGAGAGGAGGGGATCCCATAATGCCTGGGGGGAGTGGGGGTCCCTGGCTGCTTTAATCCAGCCTTGGGCTGTGTGACTAGGGAATCCCTCCTTGTCTCTTGCCTTCCCAATAAGGGAAGGAAATGTAGCCCATACAAGAGCTGGAAGGCCCACGTTGCTAGGAGCGGTGCCAGCCCATTTCCCCTACAGCCACCCCCGGCAGACCTCTCCCCCCAACTCCGCTCCCCGCCGGGCACGGCTGGGAGCCGCCTACAGGTGCAGGGCCCCCAGCGCAGCTTCCACTCGCAAGGCAGCAGACGGCAGAGTCCTTCCCGCACCCCAAGGGGATTCAAGCGCTGCCAGCCCCTCCCCAGCCACTAGCAGGCGGCTCCAGAGACGCCCGGGGGAAGCCGTGTGAACCCAAAGCGGGCGCACCCGGAGCGCCTGGGCTGTAGAGGGCGACGGGTTCGCTGCCCTGCCCACGTGGCTAGCAGCAGGTTCTCTCCAGGGCAGGCTCGCCCCTCACCGCGGCCCAGGGGCTGCCAGATCACTTGGGGGGTTCCCCCCCTCGTGTGCACGCCGGTGCCCCCCGCGCTGCGATCGCAGAGTGTAAAAAGGGGGGGGGGCGGTTATTGGTGGTGTTGCTAGACAAGCCCCCAGAGGCTTTGCAATCTTTTGGAGGGTGCTCCTGTTGCAGACACACGTGGGCGTCGCTACTGCCCCTTCCTCCCTCAGTCTGGGCTGGATCCTTTCCCGGGGGGGGGGGGGGGGGCTCGCCTGAAATCACTTCCCTGCCGCTGCCTAGGGGCTGCTGCTAAGGCCAGCGGTGGATCCGCTACCTGGCTTCAGCAGGGAGCGGGCTTTCCGAGCCCTCTTCCTCCCGGCGGGGCTCCGCACCCTGCCTGCGCTTTGCATTGGCTGGGGGGGCGGGATGGGACTTAGCCCCCTGGGCTGCACCCCAAAGGGTTAACACCCCCCCCCCCGGTCCCGGCTGCAGGCAGCAGCCCCTGGGGCGTTGATCGCCCCCCTCCTGCAAGAGACACCTTGGCTTGCTGCAAGCCCCGTCCACGCTGGCCCGCTGCGTCAGGCTATTCGTTGTGGCCAGCTCATCCTTATCCCCCCCCCCCCCGCCCCCCCCCCCCCCCCATACCTGGCGGCCATTGCTCTCACCTGCCGCGCAGCTCCCGCCCCACCCCTGCTGCTATCGCTCTCCCCTCCCCCGCTCCCTCCAGGGAACCAGGCGGTGCCACTCCCCCCCCCACACACACCCCCCCACCCCCTCATGCATATTAATAGAGACGCATGCGCCGGCTGCGGCTTCCCCTCCCGCGGCCGCGGGATAGATGAAGCGGGCCGGCGGCGGCGGGGCTCCCAGACGGGCTTCCAGCTCCCTCTCTCTGGGCGCGTCGCATGTGTCTCCCGGGGGGGGCGGCCGCATTGTGCTGCCCTGAGCCGCGCGGCGGCGGCGGCCGGTGCTTTGAAAGGAAGAAAAGGCTCCGAATAATCGCCATAGAAAAGAGAAGAAAAGGCGAGGGCAAGAGAAGAAAAGGCGAGGGCGGCCGCGGGAGGATAAGAGGCTGCCGGGCTCGAGCGGGGCGCTGTTGAGGAGCCGGTGACAAGCGGCGGCGGCGGCGGCGGCGTTTGCCCCCCGTGCATGCTCCCCGCGGCGGAGTCTACGCGAGTCCGGAGCGGCGGCGGTCTCGGCGCCGGCGGCGGCGCGCAGGGAGGCGGCATGCCCCGACCCAGGCGACCCGCCCTCGCCCCTCTGCTCCTCGCCCTGCTCTGCCTGCGGGGAAAGGTGCGTGAGCGCCCGCGCGCTGGGGGGCTGCGGCGGCACGGGCCAGCCCCCGCTTCCTTGCGCGGCAGCCGGGCGTCGCTGCGCTTTGGCCCGGGCAGGGGAGCGTCCTCCGGCGGTCCCCGCGTCGCCCTTTCTGCAGGGGCCCCTTATGTGCAACCCCCCACCCCCCCCGCAAAAAAAAATCAATCCTTAAACGACGCGCAAGAGTTGCAGGCAAGGTGTTTTTGGACTCATTTAGTGAGATTTAAGCCTAGCTTGGGGGGTGGGTGGGTCCGTCCTTCAGCAAGATGCAATTGCTGCACGGTTCCCTACTTTGATTTTCAAAAGCCCCTTAATTGGTGCAAGTCGCTCCTGACCAATTCTTTTTTTTATTAACCAGGCTCAGGGCACTCTTCCCTCGAGACTTCCGTGCGGATCAATTTTGGAGGCGTTTTAAAAACCTCCGCGGTTTACCCAAGAGGTGGCCCCGGGTTGTGATGTCCCTGTTGGACCGATCTGATACGCACACCCAATTTAAGGCTTTGAAAGCCGGGGTCCCGGTTCCCCGGGGGCGGGGAGGGGGTCTCCTTTGCAGCGCTCCTGGCAGGCGGTGGAGAGGAGACTCTGGTCTCCTGCCCTCCCGATGATCCGGGAGCTGCAAGTTTGGCGCTTGGCGGTGTGCGTAACTCGCTTTCAAAACCCCTCCGTTTGGGACTGAATTCCCCTGGCCTTCGCGCTCTGGTTGCAGCCGCTTAAAGCAGCCAAACAGCCCAGTGATCCCTTTCTCTCCCTCCCTGTCTTGGGGCGAACAGGTGACTCGAGCGTCCGGACAGTTCGAACTGGAGATCTTATCCATGCAAAACGTCAATGGCGAATTGCAAAATGGGAATTGTTGCGATGGCCCCCGAAACCCAGGAGATAGAAAGTGTACCAGAGACGAGTGTGATACGTATTTTAAAGTTTGCCTGAAGGAGTATCAATCCCGGGTCTCTGCAGGCGGCCCTTGCAGCTTCGGCTCCGGATCTACGCCTGTCATCGGAGGAAATACCTTTAATTTAAAGTACAACCGGAATAACGAAAGGAACCGGATTGTTCTCCCGTTCAGCTTTGCCTGGCCGGTGAGTCAATATCGTGCTGCGCGGGGGAGGGGGTGCTCCCAGGTGCTGTGCATGGAAGCCTTTCTCTGAGTTGTAATATGGGCGTGGGGGGCTTGTGAAGTCAGTGTGGGGCCCGGGGGGGGGGAGGGGAGTGGATCCTCTCTTTACAAAGAGGGAAGGGAACCCCCTAAGCAAACCCTGTTAGTGCCTTTCAAATCAGCTCCTGCTCTCAGTGGGTCAGAGGAGCGAACCCAGGATCGCTGCACTTTACAGCACCAATAAGGCTCTTAAGAGTTGTAAGGTCAGAAGTTCACTCCCCCCCTTTGCCAGTTAAGGCTTGTGCAGCGGCCAAAAGAGTGGCGGGCTGTCCAGCGATCCCATGTGAACAGTGTGTGTCATGCCTGGCTCCCTTCCCTGGGAGTGTTTGGGGAAGCTGCCTGCTTTCCCCAAGGGGCATCTCATTGCAGGCCTTGGTGTTGATGGAAGCTGCTGCTGCTGCTATTTGCAAACTAGCTGCCAACTTCCCAGGGAATCTTGTTACCGGCTTGGAGGCACTTGCAGACTCCAGAAGCTAAATAAAGAAAAGAGCCCGGCTTAACTTTCCACCTTGGTACATTGGACTCCCCCCCCCCCCCCCCCCCGCACCGCTGGATAGTTGGCTCCATGTTCCTGGGTTCCCAGCACCCCTCCCTCCCCCAACAGCTGTGTTTGCAAACTCAGTGGCAGGGCAGAGACCACAAGGAGGTGGGGCCCAGGGCCATGTGCTTTGCTAGAACTGCTGTTAGCTCTTACTGGGAAGCTTTAATAGGATCCGGGCTTAAATTCTCAAGAGTGTTTCCCGGAGCCCCCCATGAACTCCCCCCCACACACACACACACACATGCTGTGATTCTGAAAACTCTGGGGGGTTGAGAATATCTACTGGAGCTCCTGACAGCTGTGGCTGAATTTAAGCCCTGAATATAGTCCGTTTTTCAAATGGGTCATGAAACCACTGCTTGGAGTACATCAGCTGTCTATACAACACCCCTCCTCTTGCTGTATACCTGTAATGTGTATACTCCAGTTCTGTTAGGGTCTCCTAAACTGGCTAAGCTTTTCAAAGCTAGGTGCCTAAACTTAGCACCCCCCCCCCAAAGCTTAGATGCCTTTACCCCCCCCCCCCCGGTGCTGAGCAAACATAGCTTCACTGGGCCATCTGAGTGCTCAGCATTGTTGAAGGTCAGGCCGTTCTAACCTAGGTGCCTTAATATGGTTTTAGGAGTCTGACCTTGGGCACCTGGGCTTCCTTGCAAGGAAAGAAAGTAAAGTGCTCTTAACTGCATGCTGGGAGAGGAGGGCGTGTCAGTTCCCAGCCCCAACCGCTACCCTTGCTGGTGAGACTGAAGCCTATGTCCGCTTCTCACCCTCTCCCAAGCTTGGCCCACCCGCATGGGATAAGAACCCAAGGAGTCCCTGGATCACCATCACGGTCCCGCCCGCTCCCTCCGGTTGTCGTGCGGGCACGGACTCCATAATCTCGAAGCAGGCAGCCAGCCCTGTGCTGCCTCCTACCTGCTTTTAGTGAGTGTCAGGTTGGGGCTTTTTGTCGTGTGTGTCCCCCCCCCCCCCCCCCCCCCCGGGAACTGAAGGCTGCAGGGATAAACCCAAGCCCATGTTCTGAAGCGTTACAAAGTACGATAGTATAGTTTGCACAACTGTTTGGAAGTGTAAGCCCTATTTTAAAAAAAAAATTGATAAGTTTTATCTCCTTTCAAATATCCCATCGAAGGGATCAAGGGTTTTGTAAAAATCGGTGGTATTTTAAGTCCTGCCAGGGGCTGTGGTGCTTCTGCTCTGGGCTCTGACGTTTTCACAGAGGCTGGGTTGATCTAGGCTGGTTTTTATCTTGCATGTTTTTTTTAAAAACACTCTCAAGTGTGTTCAGTTTTTTGGTAACTTATTCACAGATGTGCAAAAGTTGAAGGCATTTAAAAAAAACCAACCACAACCCTGGCTACATGTATTAAGCTGGTCTCCACTTAGTGAAAGACTTGCTTCCATTGTCCTGTTAGTTGGATCTAATCAAGCCAGGGAATCCCAGGATAGTAGAACCCCATCTTTGCACCATCACCTCTCAAAAGTCTTTTGGGTGGTGTAAAGTTAGAAGTGCTGACTCCTATGCTAGAACTCTGTAACTGTTTCATGCCCCACAAAGAAAACAAGCTGTTCTAAGATTGATCACCTATTTGTTCATTTATCGAACCTGCTTTCGCTTCCATGGGGAAATGGTGTTTACTACTAGCCACTGTGGTTCTTAAAGCAATTGAACAAAGGAATACTTAATGTGGCAAAGCTCTTAGTTTGCATCTCTAATTTTAGTCCAAACATTTCAAGAGACCCTAATCTTTTTTTAAAGATACGAAGAGAATATTGAATCCCTTATAATGTGGTACTAATGTAACTCTGAAATGGAAACTTTGGTCCTACTCCATTCAATTACCACATTTATGATTACTTTAAAATGCTATTTTCTCCCTATCTTAAGCGTGAGGACAAAAGTTTGTCTTGTAACGATTTGTCAGATACAGATTTGACTTGTATACACCAAAGTGAGAATTCCATTGAAGGTTAACAGAAGGCAGAGCTAAGTGTTAATCATATTGCCAGTTGGCAATTCGTAGTAGCCTCTGAATATGCATCAGTTCTGTTATCTTTCTGTTTGAGGAAGGGCTTTTCTTGGACATTCCTGCTTTAGTGAGTAACATCAGGAAGCCTTGTTGCCTTGACTACACTTTTTTTGACATCTTTTTTTCCTATGCCAAACTGCTTCTCTGTGTCTTGTGTTGAAAATAGTTAAGATGTTTTTAGATCTGTAAAGATTTTTATGCACCAGGCAGGGTGTTTTTAAAAATAACAAACAAAACAACAAAAATCCAAGTTTGCGCTGATCACTTTAATTCTTAGATTCAGTTCCTAAAACGAATGTAGATCTGAAGAGCTGGAACTCGCCTTCTAAGAACATTGCATGATTTGCTGTTGTGTAGGTTTTGATATGTACCCTTGTGAGTAATGGGAGTGGAGATAGTGAGCTGTAAATTCATTTAAGTGATTGGAGGCTTGAATAAGTTGCTAGGCAACAGGGCAGTGGACCAGCATGAAGGAAATAAAGAGTACATCCAGAAAGCTGCACCTGCAGCCCTAAGCCAAAGAATGTGCAAATTGCCGTTCTTCTTTAAAAATACAACTATACTTTAGCTAAATACAACAGTTCATTTTAAGGCACCAGGAACTTTCTTCAGAACTTTGTACATCCATGAAACCTATAGGGATGTTTCAAACCAAAATCTTCCTTGTTCCTTACATTGAAGTTTGTCTTTGCAGGTTATTGAGCATAATTCTGCTGTCATAAATGGTCAGTCAAAATCCAAAAGGATTAATTTAGAATCAGTTATAAGAATGGCATTTTCCAAAATGGACTGCAAAATCTCATGGCTTCTCATGCTTTAAAGGAGCCCTGCGTTCATTCAGCAAACAAAGTTCAGCATTAATGTTGTGTTTATGCAAAGAGTTACCTTCGGCTTCATTGAGGCTGTAACCATGAGGCAGGTCAAAGTTGGCAGCCTCTATGGTGTCCATAGATCAGATTTCAAAAAAATTTGTGATCCTTGTAATCATTTAATTGGCAAATTGTGTCAGGGCACCAAAATCTGAGGTGCAAAAACCTCTAAACTGCTTCACTGTAAAACTTAAAGAAAAGTTTTGGATTTCACCCTTTGGCTAAGAAAACACTAGCTGTCTGTCCTTTTTATCAACAAAATTTATGCCTGTTCCTGAAGATGTGAAAGAAACACTCTGAACTGGCATTACATATTTTCTTCTAGTAGACGCTAGCCAGAAATATAGACTTTTTTTTTGTTTGTTGCTGGTTATAGGTTTTAACAGACGTGTGTAATATCAACATCCCTAATTTTAGGTAGTGCCCCTGTCCAAGGAAGAAGAATATATCAACATTGGAACACGTTTACCACTTTAATTATTGGTAAACAGTATTTTTCCCCATCTGAGTGCCATGGTTTGAATGGGCGGTATTATCCAAAATGGAGTGTGTATATTAAATGACATTCTGGAAAATAACTGGCATCCACATTCAAACTCTTTCCTAGGAATGTAGAGGAGTGATGTGTTTTTAAAAGGTACCTCTTCCACTCCTAATCTATCACTTTTTTAGGGACGCTTATGTTCCAGTCCAGTTTGGATTTCACCTTCAGTGTGAATCCATTTTATTACAGTGCTTATAGCTGTAGTCCGTCCATAAGTAAATCAGTCCCACTAACTCTTTTTTGTATGTAGGTACTTTTAGTTTGTTCTTGATTAAATAAAGGCTTGCTCTATCTGACTTCGGTGGGAGCTGAATGGGCCCAGGGTAGCCCTCCTTAAAGCGTGTGTATGTATATGTATATGTATATGTATATGTATATGTATATGTGTATATATATATATATATATATATATATATATATATATATATATATATATATATATATATATATATATATATATATATATATATATATATATATATATATATATATATAGAAGCTTCTTTAGATATCTCACACACACAGATATATATATATATATATATATCTATATATATATCTAAAGAAGCTTCCATATATATATAAAATTTGGCACTGTCATCTCATAACCTATGTAGCTGAATATCTGACTTTGTATTGCATAAGACTTGATACCTTTTGCGTTAGCTTTCCTCAGGTTAATTAGAACCTTATGTCCCTTTATTTCATTATGAACTGAGATTAGAGTGCAAGCACACTAATTCTTATTGCTGTTAAAACTGATGATGCAGTTCATTACATGAGATGCTATTTCGTCTCTAGACTAGAGATTTTTTAATAAAAACTAGGTGCTGTTTTCCCAGGCTCAGTCCAGTAATTTAAAAGTCATATGGCACCTGTGGATTTCACCTACAGTTCTTTAATACACTTTTAAAAACAAACTGGGAACAGGATTGTTCTTAAAAACCCTGAATTCACACTTAGTGTAGAATCACTAGCATTGAGGGTCTTTTAGTAAATGCCAGTAACCTACATGCATCTTATAGATGGGGAAAGATGTCAAAAGAAAACTGAGTGGTGTGACTGCATGGAACTGGTGATTCTATGGTCCCTGCTCTACAGCATCAATTACACTCATTACTGTTGTTGTGTTCCGAAGAAACTGTAAAATGTGGATAGAGGCAGTTAAAGTGGTTTGTAAATAGTCAAACATTGATTCCTTTCCCAGCTCAGCCCAGGTTTTATGCACTTGGGTAATAAGTAGAAAGGCCTCTTGTTCAGGCTTGCTCTGTGTGAACCTGACTGTTTTGCTTGGCTGGTTACTAGGTATTTTCTCTATTAACCTTGCCACCCTTTTGTAACTGGTGCATTTAATTATCACTGGGATGCTTTAAACAGGTAGGGAGAAGGACTAGAATAGTGGGTAATCTTATTGGAGAGGGTTTAAAGTGACCATTGACATCTTGGCCTACTTACTGGGTCTTTTTGGTGACAAGTGAGAGCTTTGTGAAGAAATAACCTTGTAATCAGATAAGGCACTGATTAAAATGCTATTGTAATATTCTGCACCCTGCTGCTGAGATTCCCCCCCCTGCTGCCCCCCAAACAGAAGTCTGTTAAAATTGAGATGCCATAGTTTTTTAAAGATCTTTTTCTGGCGCATTGTTTGGTTAGTGCATTCTAGTGCTGTGATTAGAATACATTGTAGTCCGGCCACCCAGACGGAGGCATTGACTGCTAATATTAACCAAGAACAATAGCGTGGCCATACTGACTGCAGTGAGGATTACAGGACATAATGGGGCCTATCCAAAAATAATGCTAATACAGGACAAGCAACAGGAAGCAGCAGTAGACTCAGCAGAGTTCGGCTCCCAGACAAACCATGGACTGACTTCACACAATGGCAACTTCAGCACATTATGTATTCACAGGATACTCATTATTCCAGCAGGCTTGCCAGATCAGAGATCAGCCTGGTTTATTGGATGCAGCACACATAGTTTGGATAGCGGTAATTTTGTGTCCTTCATCGTTTGGCAGGAGGAGGACAGCTGTATCACAGAGAAGTTCTTGACCAGTTTGGCTTGTGCTGTCAAAGAGAGAGGCTCCTGGCAGCTGCTAATGTAGTTACATTTGTTTGTATGGCCCATTCTTAATGTGGCAATAAAGTGTTTTACCTCGCTCAGCAGAGCCGAGATGGTGCAAAAAGTTGCTCTGTCAAAAGCTGAGTGTGTTATCCCATGGGCACATTGTGATTGGTCCTCAGATACCCTGCCCTGCATGCAAAGGGTGTTAATATAACCTTTGAAATTCTTGAAAGCCAGGGCCTATGGGAGGTGAGGTTACTGCCTGCATAAACAAAACCTGAGTGGTGTGCAATGTCATCTTGGGTATATAGAGTAAAACTTGTAGGGTTATGTTTTACATAGGGAGGCCCAGTGAGAAACTTGCAAGCTACCTTGTGCTCAGCGAAGGAGATGAGTGTCTCTCTCCTCTTCCTTCTCCTGCCGAAGGGGCCATCCAGTGAAATATAGCAAACCAGTCGTCTTCAGCTCTGACAGCAGATGGAGTGGAAGCCAACGGGATGGCCCTGATGTGATCGGGCGTTCGTGTGGTGTCGTCTTGACTCTGTCGTCATGTGATGATGTGGCACTGCAGTGAGAACCTTGCTGAGCAATCTGAGGAAGTGGTATTGTGGCTAGCTGTAAATCTGTTCTGGGCTGTCTGTCTCGCTCTCCCCGCCCCCTGGAGGTTTTAAAAAGTTCCTCATTTCTTCCTTTCTTCCCTGCCACGCCCCCTTCTAGCTAATGGGCGGAGTTGCTGTGGCTCTCAGCTCAAGGTCTCCTGTTCCAGGCTGGAGTGCGTAGGGATTGGCACGCTGCCGGAGACCCAGGCAGAGCGAGTGGGGAGCTGCAAGGCAGACTTGTCTCCACATGTGGCTGTCAGGGCACAGGTTGAGCATTGCTGTGGTTAACCTGATTTCCCTGTTTGACAGAAGAGAGGCATATACAAGTCAGATCGGACTTCCCGCTGCTCGTCACGAAGTGTGTGAAACACTGAATCGGCAGGTGTCTTGGGTGCTTAATCCTCTCGGACAGGAGTCGTGACCCCCAAAGGGGGAATATCCCTTCATAAACGACAATGACATTCCTCTGCTGATCTGTCCTGTTGGATCAGTATTCTTCAACATGTGGGGGGCCAAGATCCCAAAGGGTCTAACGACTTTTTTGGGGGGAGGGGGCTTTAAAGGAGCTTGCTTCCCACTGCCGACAGTCCTCTGGACTTGCTTTCTGAAAATCTGGCCTCTTTAATGTGTCTCAGTTTTGGCCCTTGAAATTTAGTCCCCCGTGAAAACATTGACACCTATTTCTTCCAAAGACTTCTCTGCTTTTTAAACCCCTCCTGGATTATGCATCCATTCTGGCTGTGATTTAAAGCTCTGAATAATCTGGAAAGAGGCAGCATTATCCTGTCACCCTCACAAGTGACTCCCAGTGACCGATTTAAAGGGCCATGAAAGTTCATGGGTTCTGTCATCTACAGATCAGGAATAAATATGGTGATTGTTGGCTTAGAACTGCCTTTAAGGTTCTCTAAACTCTTTGGTTTCACTTCGCTATCTAATCCACCTCCATAAATGTGTTTAGTGCTCTGAATACTACCACGCATAAGACCAGCTTTTTTAACTGTCTCCTAGCTTTGGTAAAATCATTCAGATGTGACCATGATGGTAACACGTTCTTGGTTTTGATTAAACCGTGAAAGTGTGAACATTCTGCAGACTAGTGGCTTGAAGTTCCTTTCTAGCATGAGACCAAAGCTGACTTGAATCTTTGCCTTCTGGTCAAGATTAGATTTATAGTGGCTAATTGGGTGTGACTCCATCATAGTTCACTGCTGATTTGCTGCCTGGTACCTTGCTTTGATGGAATAAGGTGCATGATATGGAATTCTTGTGTCTGGATGTATATTTATTCAAAGATGTGCAGAGGTCAGTTGTGGGCATGGGAAAAATTAAACCTCCATGCTGTAAGTAGTCATTCCTGAGATATCTTAACTGTTGATCTGTAAAGTGGGAATGATGGGCACCTTTTAAAATAGGCTAACATCTCAACACTGTGTAGTCTTTGCAGAGAAATTCCTTATCATGGGTTGGTCAGATTAATGCAGTCACCTGATTGCATCTTAGGGGGTTTACTAGCTTTTTTTAAGTTTCAAAAAACAAGTATCTCATTGATAAACTTCCTTAAGCACAAATTTTTCACTTTGTCAGGGAGGGCACAACCAACTGGATGAAATGACAGTTCTCTCCCAAATCAGACAATGTGGCTTTCTTTAGCTAAATTTTTTTCTGTAAAAATACTTGCAAAGTTAGGTTGTTGGTTTTTTTTTGGGACTGGCTTGGGGAGGTTGCCCTGTTCGGTGTTGGTTTAAGTGAAGCCCTGTGGTTTGTTGAAAATTGGTTACACAGGTATGTGGCAACAGTAGCTCTTAAAGCAGGGATCCTGCCTTTCCTTTCCTCGAGGGTGGATTGTGTTGGTAAACAAGCCTAAGGACTAAGCAGGGACTGTTGCTATGAGTTTAGACGGAACATCTTCCAAAACAATTATGCAAGGCCAAAAGGAAAACATCCTTAACTTTATTGAAATGGTGCAAGTTGTTGTCATAATTTCTCAGTTGTAGCATAATATTTTTGCAAGCTTGCTGTAACATGTCATGCTCTCTGTTTTGGGTTTGGCAGTGTTGTAATTAAACGGAGGAGGAGAGGTGACGGTAGCCATGCCACAAGTGAAATGAAATGTACATTTAATTATGTCTCAGGAATTTTTACCTCTGACTTGTGTGGGAAAGCCTTCTAAAGCTGTTTCAGAGCATTTTCTCCAAGTTGCAAGCCTTTTCCCAGAATAGTAACAAATAATGTGTAACTTTATTGATGAAATATTAACCAAAAATGGTTAGGGCCCATCTATACTTTGCTTGGAAGGTTGGGCACATGTCTTGGCTTGCCCAGCTTTGCTTGCTTTTTTCGAAGCATTTTCCCACAGTTATCAGTGGACGAAATGGAATCTGAGTCTGCTTTGAATATGAAACGTATTTAGGCTAGATTCCAAGCTAGTGTCCATCACAAACTAGATTCTCTCCCCCCCCCCCCCCCCTTCAAAGGCTGCATGCTGTGTCCAGTGGTGAGAAATTAGTTGGCTTTGACTTTTTGGGGGGAGGGGAAGTCAGGAGGGGTTTTGAAGTCTGCCTGATGCTTACACCTTGCAGCTATAGAGTCTCATAAACGTGGTTTTGTGTCCGGTAACATAGTATTTAATTGCTACATGCGACTCTCTTTACAAATGGACTGATACTTAGTGCTGGCAAGAATATAAGTGAGTGTGAAAAATAAACCTCACTAATCTCAACTTCTCTTGCACAAGATTCTAGCTTGTGAATAATTTTTTCACACACCCTCCTTGCAAAAGGTTAGACTGACATCTGACTAAATTAAACCCATCACCTCTGTTTCCCTTTTTTTCTAAATTCTTAACCTTTTGACTCTTTAAAAATCTGTATGTAAGCCTAGACATTTTTGGTAGCATGACAGTATTGGTGGGAGGGGGGGAACACAGGATCGGGCTAGAACATAGCCAAATAAAGGTGGGGATAGTTCTAATGACTTTTGTTCCTGAGTCAGGTTTGAAGATAAAGGGAGCTTAGCTGTAGTACCTGGCATACTTCCAGCCTGAAGCAGTCTCTTTGGTTATTGGAGCTGCTGCTGATTATTTACTATTATGATGATGGGAATGCTAGAGACCTGATTGGCAGATTAGTCTGTCTATAAATGTGACACACAGGTGTGTACTGCTTCTCTTGCTTCCCTAATTCTTCCAAATAGTGTGATCTGAGGCTTTGTTTTACAGAGCCTCTCCCTCCCTGCCCCCTTCGGAG
Source organism: Lepidochelys kempii (assembly GCF_965140285.1). Classification (NCBI taxonomy): domain Eukaryota; kingdom Metazoa; phylum Chordata; order Testudines; family Cheloniidae; genus Lepidochelys; species Lepidochelys kempii. The sequence continues at coordinate 201,245,468 of NC_136382.1, forward strand.
ATTCATCAGTTTTTGCCTTAGTTACCTGATACTTGTGGGAGCAGTGATGGCCTAGTGCAGACAAAGCTTTCAAAGGGGTGCTGAAAAGCAAAGCCCTCTAGAGACTGCACTGCTGAGGCAAGCTGAATAATCTTTGCAACACCCCGGCTTTCAGGATGGAAAAAATGTCGGGATCTAAAATTAAATACAAAGCAGAAATTTCGTAACTAAAACTCTCTTCAAGCAGTTGATTATTCTCTCCTCTTCCCCCCTCCAACTGTGCATTTTTGCCAAACTTGCTAAATTCTAACTTACAGCCTAGTGTCAAAAGCTGTACTTCCAGGTTAAGTACATAAGATGCATTAGTGATGACAAAGATGAGCAATCCAAGGTGAAAGGTCTCAAGTCAGAGTGGATAAGGTGACTTAAGAGGTTACAAGAGGATCATGTTTGTCTCAAGTATAATCTGTTGCCTATTTATGTTTTCAGTGGATACAGTCTCGAGAGAGATGGAGATTTGATTTTTATTTTTTCCCATCAGATGCATATTAAAAATGTTTGCTTTTTTTAAAGGTGCTGTCTGTTTGAGGTACTAATATATATATATACATTTTGTTTTGTAGCGATCCTATACGTTGCTTGTTGAGGCATGGGATTACAGCAATGACACTTCTAGTAAGTATTCATTCTTTGGTTTACTCATTCAAAACTCCTCAATCAGCTCTCTGCTGAAAGGCTTTTATGTGAACGGGGCTAGTTTGTGACTGTATTCTCTCACAAATTGAGGGTGGGGCTTCTGCTGGAGCTTTGCATGTGGTTCTAAAGCACCTTGCAGGAAGTAGGGAAGTCACACAATGCAGGGATCTGCGGCGCAGATTGCAGGGTCTGGGTCTGATAAGCGAGGACATGTGTTGGTACGGCCTACATCAGTCCCCAGGGAGGGGAAAAATCCAGGTGGCAATAAGCACATTTAAAAATTGTACCCCTTAAGTCCCCTTTTTTAAAAAACTACTTGAGTACCAGGAACCTAAATCCTCTTGACTGTCAATGAGATTTAAGTGTTGGTCACTTAAGCACCCTTGAAAGCTTTTTCTAGGCTATGCATCACTTTTATAAAAGCCACAGTGAGACTTAACGTAGTCATTATCCAAACTATTTTGGAATGATGAAGGATGAGAAACTGGTGGTAGTACTTGTTTTTCTTGGGCGGGGGGGAGAATAGGTTCTCTATCTAGGGATTTGTATTCAGGAACTGAAAATATGTAGCAGACACCACCTGATAAAGTTGGCTGAAACATGGGGGATGCTTGAGGGGGAAGATCTTCCCCTGGAATGTCTTTGTTTGGTCAATTTCTTTGTCCTTGTGTGGTCAGTTTCAGCTTTACATACTAGTCAGAGGAAGCTATAAACGCCAATGGCTTGTGAGCTGTGCTGCTGATATCCAGCTGTCACTGGGGTGTGTATACCTATAATGTTAATATTCACTGTATAAAACTACCACTAAATTTAGGAGTTCAGCCTTGTGCCTCTATTGTGGTTCCTTCTCTGGGTCCCTAAGACTCCCATGCTGCTGTTAACACAATAAGCAGTTTTGCTTCTGACCAGGAGTTGGAAATGCTCTGCCAAATGTTGCAAAGAAAATACTAGACCTTCTGTTCGCCATCCTGACGTCTGTGTCCCCTTCCCTCCCACCCCCAAAATGCAATGAGCCCCACTTGAACTGTGAAGACAAACTACTTAAATCATCCACAGCTTGGGACTGGAATGGACTCCAGACGCAGCATGGTAGAGGGATCCACAGATGTGTGTGAAGTGTTAAAGCCTACTCTTTCAGTTCAATCTGTAGGGGCAAACCCCTGTGCCTGTGTGGACCCCACAGAGGCAGTGGCTGGGCACAGGGATCCCTCTGCACGGATCAGAATTCAGGAACGGCCTTAACTTTCTAAGAAGTCCCACTAGTTCCACAAGTTAAGAAGTTCTCACGTAACAAAACTCATGAAAACTGCCAATAAGTGACACCCATGCTGTCCCTTCCTGTCAGCTGTGACTAATGACACTGTGAAAGAGCAGCATGCATGATTTGAGGTCCAGGACCACTGATCAGGGAACCTTTCTGCCTCGGTTGCACAAACTTCATTCAAGGGGGAAAATATCTAAAGGTGCTGCTATGCTGGCAGTGTCCAATTATAAATGGAAGAGGTCTGCATTTAAAATGAAGGTCTTGTTTACAGTAAGATTGCAATTTTTTTTCAGCCTGGATCTCTGCCATCTCTACTATTATTTGAGCTCATCTTTTTTTCATGAAACAGACTTTCCAAAGCTTCACAATGAAGCCTTTCTTTGCTCTAATCTTCTGGAAGCAAAATTGTCTTCAGAGAAAACTGCCTCATGGTTTCTCCCCCCCCCGCCCAAACAGCATGTTTGACCCAGTGCAGACTTGTTCTTGCATATGTTCCTGATTAAACTTTCTCAATAGCTTCACCATTGTATATTTTTAATTGGGTCATCTAAGTGACCCTACTGCACAAACGCTTCCTCCTTCCTGGGGTGTCACCACCTTGCTGACAGTAGATTTGGCCAACTTTAAAGGAGATCTCCATAGAATTTTTAACAGGGAATGCTAAGCTTTCAATAAAATTTTTAAATGGTTGAAGTTCTGTAGGCTTCTATAGCATTTCCTATGAAACCCTAATAGTTGAATTCCATAAAATTCTACTGGACCTTTTTTTCTTTAGGGCTGTTGGAAAAAGTAGGGCATAGTATCATTGTGTCCTGGACACTGCTCTGGCAGGGTTCATTGTTTTAATGGCATATAACGGACCTGATGGAAATTTGGTCATTTAAAAATAAATCTAGACTTGACCTTCCCTTCTCTGTATCTTTGTCTTCCCCCACCAGCCGTTCTGCTGTATCCCCTGTAGCACTTAAGGTGAAACCTTGGCTCCATTAGGGATGTCTATGCTGCAAGTAAACCCCCCCCCCCCCCAGCTGGCCCCTACCAGCTGACTCAGGCTCACTGGCCTTGGGGCTGTTTAATTGTGGTGTAGATGTTCATGCTTGGCCTGGAGCCTGGGCTCTAGGACCTTGTGAGGTGGGAGAGTCCCAGTATGTCTACACTGCAGCTAAACAGCCTGATCTCTGCAAGTCCGAGTCAGCTGGCATGGGCCAGCTGTGGGTTTTTAATTGCAGTGTAGACCCATTGAGGTCCAAGGGAGTTTGACTTCCCTGAGGCCAGGATTTAACCCAGAGTTGTTATTAGCTTTGTCCTGGATTAGGTTCCAGCTCACTACTACTGTCTGTTGCTTCATCAATAAAATAAACAGCGCTGACAAAGGGTATGCCCAAGTGCGATTATAGCTTACTTGTATCAGTTGCACATGAATTCAAATCAAGCATAAGAGGCTTCAGCATAATGTGAATTAAACCATAGCTGGAAGATGTTTGGCGGCCAAGATCTTAAAAAGCAACCAATCAATTTGGGTGTCCACGGACAGCTTATGGTGCCTAACTTTTCTGAGGGTGGGTGCTCAGCAGTTTCTGAAAATCAGGCCCCTACAAGGCATATCAAGTGGGGTACCCAACATTGCTGGTCACACTTGAATTTTTTTTTTAACTTTAGCTGCACCACCCCAAATCAAAAAGAAACATTTATAGCTCTGCAGCTGAGCCAAACACTGCCTGAACCCTACCAGCTCTGTGGTGTAGAGCACAGTACAAGTTTTAATATCTTCAGAGGGCTTCTCTCTTCCACCTCATCACTTTCCAATTGGTTAATGTTTCCTCTAACCTCTTTATCAAAGCTTGAGATCCCAAGTCTGATGTCGTCAAGGGAATGACCAAGATCACTGTCTCTAGGCTGGCTGGCTGGCTTCGTTCTTTACACTGTGTGCCTATTATTAACCTTAAACAGTTTTTGATGTGGACTGGGCGTCGAAGGGCTGTGGTGTCCCCTCCTGTCCTGCCAGGTGGGACTGGGGGGAGGGTGTGGAAAGAATACAAGAGAACATCACATACTTGATGATGAAAATGCCTTTGCTCTGAGTGATGACTAATGGCAGGTGTTGACCAGGGTCATGTATGTCTACATGAGCTCTCACCAGGAATTACGTATGCAGTGATATTACTGTGACCTGTATCCAAGAAAGATACTTTAATGATAACCAAAAAAGACCAACTCCGGTCACCTTTATTTCATGGTAAAATTCAGTGCACTAAAGATCTGATCCAAAACCCATTGTATTCATGGGAGCGTTGCCATTGGTTTCAGCAGGCTGTGGCTACGGCCCTAAAGGTCTAAGCAGCTTGAATGAAACATGGCAGAGCTACCTATCTATGCAAGAAATACATGCTCCCAAATGATATGGAGGGAGGGGTGACTGCATGGAGGCAAGAAGAGGAGCTTTGTACCTTTTTTTTTTTTTTATTTGAGGGAAACATGGCTTTCTGGTGCCATAGAGTGAAATGGGTGTGTATCTTTATCCTTTGAGTAGTCCCACTGAAGAATAACAGATATGCATATGCTTAAGTACCTTGCTGAACTGGAGACCCTAATTTTATAGAAATAAGCTCACAAGATATTCCTTTATCCCAACAGAATTGCATTCAAGCTACAGTGTTGTACTGATGCAATTATACTAGTTGAAATCAGTAAAGTTAAAGCCGTACAAAAACAGTGTCAAAAAGTCCTTAGGTACCTAAATCACTCTTGAAAATGGGATTTAGGCTTCTGAGTCACTTAAGTGCACTTTACCTCATGTCTGCTCATAATGGGAAGAATCTATATTACAAATTAATCATAGATCTGAAAAATGAGTTGGAAAGAGAACCTTTTAAAACCTAAAGTAAATAAGAAGCTGGTGCCATTAACTCTGAACTGTAAAAATGCAATAGACGCTGGACTCCTGAACCCATGAATACCATGACAGTTTAAACACAGATCAACATAAAAAGAAAAGGAGTACTTGTGGCACCTTAGAGACTAACAAATTTATTTGAGCATAAGCTTTTGTGAGCTACATTGCATCCGATTAAGTGAGCTGTAGCTCATGAAGGCTTATGCTCAAATAAATTTGTTGGTCTAAGGTGCCACAAGTCCTCCTTTTCTTTTTGCGGATACAGACTACCACGGCTGCTACTCTGAAACAGATCAACATGCTTCTCTAGTGGGATAGCAAATACTTTGATTTATTTGGTTCTCTTCAGCTAGAGATGAATTGTTACTGCTCTGAGTAAGTAGTCTTTTTTGGAAGTTCCTTCTGAAAGCTAAAAATGGGCTCTCATGAACACATTTAAAGAAATTTAGAAAGAAAATAGCCCATGTGTCTTCATCAGCTTTGCAAAAGTTTTATTCAACTTCAAGTCTGCCTTATGTAAAGTCCCAAACTGTAAGTGTTGAAAGAACAAGTAAATGTTTTGATTCATTTTAATTCTTAAATGTGGTAGTCCTTCAGATAGAGCATTCTAACACATTACTGGCAAAGGGCCCTTCTATCTAGAATATTTCTGACTGTGGATTATGCTCCCATATACAGAAGTCTGGCCTGGTACTTTATTTTTGTTTTTGCACTGGGTTTGCAAGGGTATTTTGGCTATTTTATGATAAACTTTCACTCTGCAGGCAGGTGCTGCTAGCAGCAGGTCGTAAGGCAGTGTCAGATCATTTTAAGTCACAAGACCTGGACTACAAAGTGAAATACCACAGACATATACAATGTTCCATGCTCATGTGAAATATTATTATTTCAGGCTGTAATTTAGACAGTTGTAGGTTTCTAAAAGCCAGAAAATTTTGCTGGAACTAAATGTCAAGTACAAAGTTTAAACTCTTTGAGAAGTGCTTTTTAAGGAGAGAAGGGGAAATCTATACTACATGTATAAAGCAATTTGAGTTTGCACAGATCTCTGTTAGGCTCGTGTCTGCTAACATCTAAAGAGCTAATTTTCACAGTATTTCCTGGCCAAAACCGAGTGAGATCACTTATGCCAAATGTCACTAGATTTCTCCTCTAGAAAACTCTTTATACCTGGCTTCCAGAAGCCTGCAAGCCTTTTGCATGTGTCTGTCCAATTTGAAAGGTTACCTTATTAGACTATAATATTATGGCTGGAGGTTTTCACAAATGCTGAATACAGACAAATACAATACTAATTGACCAAGTGGAGCAAAATGCATGATGCACCAAGCTTAGATTCCTATCCCTGTAAAAGGTAGGAGTAAATGCAGTTTTGTTTTTTTCCCCCCTCTATTTGCTAACTTTGATTCTTATTGGGAGTCATAAGGATGAGCTGTTCAAAAGGGGTGGTCAGCATTGGTCTAACTGTTCTCACTGATTTCAGTCTGGTTTCTGATCCAGTACACACAGTATGTGCATTTCTGTTAATGGCATATAGGCTTTGGGGCAACTTTTTCTTCGTTTTGGACACACAGTTAAATAAAGGCAGCATACAGCAGTCTCTCAAAATCCTGTTTGTGAGATGGACTTCCATCCAGTTCAGATGACCAACAAAGCATTAACCTCCCCTTTACTTCTGACTTCTAGACCCTGATAGCATTATCGAAAAGGCATCCCATTCCGGCATGATCAATCCGAGCCGTCAGTGGCAGACTTTGAAACAAAATGCAGGCATTGCCCATTTTGAGTACCAGATCCGCGTGACTTGTGATGAGCATTACTATGGCTTTGGCTGCAACAAGTTTTGTCGACCAAGAGACGACTTCTTCGGCCATCATACCTGTGATCAGAACGGCAACAAGACTTGTCTGGAAGGCTGGATGGGGCCAGAATGCAGCAAAGGTTTGTAACTAATTTTGAAGGATGTATTGATAATAATTTTGGATAGTTCAGTGGACATGGAGCACTTAACCTTGAGGTTGCTATTCTGTTGCCTGCTCATGTCAGCCCGATTCCTAGAGGATAACCATCCAGCCCATCGTAACCCCTCACTGGTGCCTTTGTTGGTAGCCTTGGCAGAGAGGCCAAGGATTGATTGGGCAAGGACTGTTCTATCCAGTTCAGGGTTAAGGTAGACTGGCTGGGCAGTATACCACTGCTGCCCGTGTATCGATTATATAGATAATGGATTTTATTCTATGGGGCTTTCTATTTAATGGGTAGAATTTTCAAAAGTGCCTAGTGACTTGTTTAAACTTTACCCAGCATCTCTTTTGAGCCCCATATCAATTCAAGAAGCACTGGAATATTAGCAGGTGTTCTCTTCAATTGAGTAACATTGATTACCCACATCATAGCCTGGGAGTGAAATCTGGCCTCATTTGAAGCCAGTGGGGGTTTTTGCCACTGACTTTAATGGGGCCAGGATTTCCCTCGTGGGGCAGAACGTCTTCTGTGGTGCTTCAAAGCGAGCAGGAAGATGAGATGTGTCGTGAAGCTCAATGGGCAAACAATAAGCCTTTCAGCCGCAGAGTTCCAGGCGGTCTCCTACATGAGTGGACGTTGGGGAGCGTGTTCTCAATCCCTTAACAGCGTGAACTTTAGCAGCAGAAATGCAGAACCCTGAACTGGAAGAATGGATTGTCAGCAAAATGTGTTTATAAAATATATGTGCAGTTTCAGTCTAGACTCATTGAAATGGTGTGTGCACACAGGTCTGGGGAAAAACATCTAGCTATTACCAGGCCAACTAGCACTGCATTTTTTGTAAGGTGAGGGAAGGGCTTCTCTCTCTTTCAGATGCAGAAAGAGAAATTCTTGTAGAACATTATGGTGTGCAAGTTTATTAGGCACAATGGCTTCTCTTGGGTTGACACAGGTTCTTAAAACAGCATCATGTGGGATCCCAATTTAGTTAGCTGCCTGGATGGATTTGCTGTCGTAAGGCACACCCTACAACTGTTTCCAGTAGAGTTGATATAAGAGACCTGTTGAACCTTGGCTTTGGTAGGATTACAGTGCTAGCGAGAGATTAAAACATTCCCACGAGTGTGAGGATGTGGGAAATGGACAGCATACTTATTGATGCTTGCTTTTTTTCCCCCCCCCAGCTATTTGCCGTCAGGGTTGTAGTCCCAAGCATGGTTCTTGCAAGATTCCAGGAGAGTGCAGGTAAACAAAATGATTTTGCTAACAAATTTGTAACAACTCATGCTGTGAATGCTGGACAAGGGAAAAAATCGAGCTGTCCAGCTATTTCAGGCAAGGGCATCTTTTTTCATGCCAGTTGCACTGGATAAGCTATAAATGCATCTGAGACTTAAAGGGAAAAAACTTAAATGGCAGCATTTATGAATTGAATGGGACAAAAACAAATTATGGTGAATGCTTCCTAATGAGCAGTAACTAATTGTATAAATTGGTGCAACTTGTCTTTTAAAATGGACTGCTGACTGGGGGCTTTTCTGCCAGCAGTTCTAAATACAGCATTGCTTTTCTTCCTTACTCTCCCACCCCCTGCCCAGCTTTTCCCATCAATAGGCAGAAGTCAAGCATTCTTTAGAATGGGATTAGTAAAATCTCTTGGTTCTTTTGCTTTTCTGAGCCAGGCTCTGAGTGCTGAGAGGTTAATAGCAGGGATGGAATCTTGTCAGCAGACACTGATGAATGCAGAATTTTGTTGCTGTGCTTTGAAGTTGATTCCGGTCTGGGCAGGAGAAAATGAAAAGCAGAGCTTAGACCTAACTGAACCATTTAACAATTAAATTTTTGGAATGTTTTGAATTATTTTTTTGTATTGGTATTTACAATAGGGGAGGTTTATTCCCTGATCAATGCAGAGTATTGGATATTTTAACATTGACACTACTTAGAGTCGAACTGTGCTTAGAAATTTTGTTTAACCACTGATGGTGCCCATCTAGCAGGGAATAAGGAGCTGTGGTCTTATGTATGAAGTCATTTGGTCCAGTGACAGCATGTTACATACATCCTCTATGGCCACGGCTAAGAATGAGGAAGATTGGCAAAAGACAGAAGATGTTAAAAGGAACTGAGAGCAGTTTTCATCCCTTCCTAAAGGAAAGTTCAGAAACTGCATGTAGGAAACAAAACAATGCTACCTGACACTGTTGCTTTTCCCTTGTCTGGCTTTGGGGGGGCGCTAGAGTGAGGCAAAAGACATGACTCCAGTGGGTCTGATGTTTAACAGCATTGGTGTCAGCTGGTCCAGCTCCAAAACACCAAACCAAGATTTTTAATTGAGGCGCCTGTTGGAGTGAATCTGATCAGAAGTATTGGTCCTTTAGAAGTGGGCCAGATGCTTGAGGCAGCCTCAGCTGATGGACACCAAGGATTTGTGCTGCTGTCATTAGAGTAAGCAGGCTGTGTGAGGGCTGCTGTCTCCTCACCAGAAGCGGCATTGTTTCCAGATTTTTTGTTTTTAAGGTCTTTCTCTTTAAGTCTCACCTCCTGCTCACTGCCCAGACATGCACTAGTGCTCTTATTTACTTAAGGTGCAACTTTCCCACACTTCATTTGCACAGTCTTAAAACAATGCTGTCCTTCTGGCGCTCTCAGATAACTTCTGCTTGCCAAGAGAGACTCGTATCTTTTCAAGTGAACACAGAAATAAGATTTGATTTTTTTTTCCTCTGAAGTTTTGATGAGTCATATAGGCTGTGTTGTAAATGCAACCGAACTTAAAAATGTCCCAGCAGAGGCTTCTCTGGGGGCTGGTGTAACAGATGACTTGCAAACATACTTAAAATATCTTTCCCCCTTTGAGAGTCAATCTTTTCAACACAGAGCTGCCAACAAAACCAAACTTACTCATGAATCATTATACAAGCAAAGGCACTTCACATTTCTCATGAGAAACTGCTCCATGCCTGTTATTAAATGAAAATAACTTAATGGATTTCTGTCTTGGAATTAATAGAAGATTCCTGTTGCTCTTCTTTGTTGGCTTTGGGCCTGTCCTTCAAAATGGAAGTCAGATCTCTAGCCTCTTTAAAAAGTTTGTTGCTGTAGCTTTTGTTTAACTAAAGTAAGAGTAAAGATTTTCAATGCTTTGCCTCAATTTCCTAGCAGGGAGTGGAAGTGTGTAAGGGATGCAAATGTTTATAAAACTAAGGTGTTCTCTTGCACATACTTGGAAATAAAGTTGCATGCATATGAGTAGTAGCACTGGATTCAATGGAATTTTGCAGGTTCAGATCCTAAATTTGGTCTTTTTGCATCCTTCTCACTTCCTGTAAATGGAAAGACTTTTCCATGAGTTGTTGGGAAAAGACTGTCTCTCTTTCCCCCCCCCCCCCCTCCCCTTTCCAGTTTTTGGTGTCCTTTGCTCACAAAGAAACTTCTGCAAGTTGGACACATAGGAACATCGTGTTTCACATGGGCTTTGAACAGGCTGCTGTTGAAATAGCTATGGAAAAAATTAATTAGGAGGATTTTTAGAAAGGGGAGTTAAACTTACCACTAGCTGTGGGTGATGAGCCATCACATAGAGCCCTCTAGCTTTTCCCATGAGATGGATTTACTGGTCAGAGAACAGCTTTTTTGAAAACTGAAAGCCTACCTGATGGCCTCACAAGGTTTATTTTCATAATTTAGTGATGGCTTAGTGAATAATTGCTGCTGATCACTTACCGCCAGGCCCCATTAATGAAATACATTACTTTAGTTAGACCCTTGACTTCACACTTAAACCCCTCAATTCCCAATATATTTTAATTCCTGTGAAAAATAGAACTGTTGAAAGTCTGAAGTGCACTCACATTGAAGAAAATGTCTTACTTTTGCACAGTAAATATTTCTTCTTCCTACCCTTTTTAAAATCAAACGAATCTCTGTAGTTTGAAGATTAGTAATGCTTATATTTTAAAATCCATACTCTAGACAGTAGATAAAACTAGTTTAGACCTGAATGCGAAGTGACTAGATATTCTCCCCCCACCAAGTGTAAACACTAGCTCTGAAGTACAGGGAAAGAGAGGGTTTTTTGACCAAACACCAAATTATGGGAGCCTTTTTAAAAATTCCATTATCATGCATGTTATATAACTTTATATAAAGGCTTCTACCAGAATCTAGCAGAAACTAAAGGTAACTTTCTCTAAGATTGAGATGACTTGCTTAGTGCTTTATGACTTGCCTTGCAATGGGCTCTGAGTTGGTGTTTATGGCTTGGTTTGTTTGTCTTCCTGCACACACCGTATGGCTCAAATGCCTGGAACCTTGCATTCATGAGGCTTTCCAGATAACCATTGTTTCCCCTGACATTTTTTAAATGTATAATCCATTCTGTCAAAGTCCAGAGATTGATTTGTTGCACGCACCCACCCTCTTTGCCTCGTTTGTATGAGCCTCAGAATAGAGTATTATTGTGATGAATGGCCCCATGCTGCTTCTCTCAGAACAGTTATTCTTTTGTGAGCAGGCCGGCTTTAGAGACCTTGGCAAAACGGCTAAAATGTTTGTTTACAAGAAACCATGAAACAAACCTTGAATGGTTTCCTCCTCCCCTCCCCCCCCGCCCCTCCACCTCCCCCCCCATCTATCTTAAAACCTTGGAGTTCTGCAGTCCCTTGTACTCTCTGGAAGTAATTCCAAGTTTTGTTTCCCTGTTCTGTTTTTATTAAGGTGTCAGTACGGATGGCAAGGCCAGTACTGTGATAAGTGCATTCCGCACCCAGGATGTGTCCATGGCACTTGCATTGAACCATGGCAATGCCTCTGTGAAACCAACTGGGGTGGTCAGCTCTGTGATAAAGGTATGCTAATCTTGTAGATAGCCAAGTGTAAAACTTGAATTTTAATGCTGTTGGACTTAGTATTGAGAGAAAGCATCCAGAAACGTGGTGGGTTTTTTTGTCCTTTTTGTTTCTGCCATGCATTGGTTGTTAGCATACACACTTATCTTTCCTCTGTCCTCGCCCGCTTTTGTGTGTAGATACTCTAGATACTTTATAGAACGTAACAGCACAAACCCCTCGTTGTTCAAGCCGTGTATTCTGGTGCTCCTCTTCTTACAGATCTTAACTACTGTGGGACTCACCCGCCTTGTTTGAATGGTGGTACCTGCAGCAACACTGGGCCTGACAAATATCAGTGTTCCTGCCCAGAGGGCTACTCAGGACAGAACTGTGAAATCGGTAAGTGCTTTGGCACAGCTGCGAATTGCAATCTAGCATTTCGTGGCTATTTTGCACACCTTGTCTGGGAAGCTGGCATTTTTAATACTGTTACTAATGTTGGCAAAGGATATCTGAGGAGCTCACAGTTGTTCCATGGTGAATGACTGGTATCTCCTTAATCAGACTCCGTCTAACTTTTGATGACTTCTGTAGCTCTCTTGTTAAGGAGTGCTGGAGTTGGTAGGAGAGCTAAATTGGCTCTACCCCAAGCAGATGTAAGTCACGGTATGCTGATCAGGTCAGCTTAGCATGAAAGATGATTTCCTGCCTGCTTGATACTGTGTAAAACCAAAGGGTGCTAATGAGAATAAGATAGTGGTGTCTTGTGTGGTGGTCCAGGCGTGGAAATCTGCAGAGGGGGTGGTAGTGTGGTTACTGGTAGTACCCTTGGGCTGTCCCAAAACTGATGTGGTTGTGTGTTTGGTGCAGCGGAACACGCCTGCCTTTCTGATCCTTGTCACAATGGAGGAAGCTGCTTAGAAACCTCTACCGGATTTGAGTGTGTGTGCATGCCTGGCTGGGCTGGACCAACGTGCACTCTTAGTAAGTGATTCTTTAGGAATTTAAAAAAAAAACAACGAAACCACATATTGTAGTAAGAGGCTATTTCTTCCTAAAGATTACAAAACTTACTTGTAACCACTGCATTTGTCCAGGAAGCAAACTTGTGCTTCCAGGAAGCTTGCGAATACCTCTTGCAATTTTTGCATTGGTTTTAAGTCATTTCTTCTGATGATGTACTGCTATTAGTGGGGTTATTAATACACTCAGGAAAATTAATTAGAACAAACTGTGTCTTAAACTCAATGCTTTGTCTCTCAAGACCACTAACTCCTATTTTAACAGCTTGCCAAAACTTTGCTTCTAGAGCCTACGATAAATTCAAGAGAGCAGGCCTAGCTTTCATTTACACTACGCCCCTTCATGCTGCTCCGATGTAAATTAAAAGCATCTTCATCTAAATGAGAATAAGGCCAGAAAGCTCAAGGAAAGCCTACTCTTCTCCCTCATGGACAGATCATAGTGGTGGCTGCTGCAGACTAATTCTATCAGTGGGGTGCCAGAGCTTTGGTATCTTGTAACAAATCTAAGTTTCTCCCTCCCATTCCTGCCCTTCATTTGCAGATATCGATGATTGTTCTCCAAATCCCTGTGGTCATGGAGGCACCTGCCAGGATCTCGTTGATGGGTTCAAGTGTATTTGCCCACCTCAGTGGACTGGGAAAACGTGCCAGCTAGGTAAATATTGACTTGCTGTATTTCACGCTTTTCGACAAAACTGCTACCAGAGAAACTGCGCAACTAGCAGCTCTGATCCTGCAAACACTTAAGCACGTTTGACTATAGGCCCAGGTCCCTCCATTGAAGTCAACGAGCTTATTCAGGTGCTTAAAGTTCAGCTTGTGTAGAGATGTTTGCAGAACTGAGGCCTAAACTAAACTCAGAATGGCTTCCTTGGTTCATTTTACTATCGATACACACTAGTTATTGCAGAAAACGCCTAATTATCACAACTAAGCGAACAAAGCCTTAGGTAGGTATTTAAACTGCAGATGAACCAGGGTTTGTTTTTTTTAGAGAGTTTCTGCCCCACTCCTTCTCCTCCCTTTGGCCTTGTGGGAAAGTTGCTGTATCTCTTCAGCCATGTCAACTCCTCCAGACCAAGGAGTTCACAGCTGGGTTCCAAAATGTGGGTGATCTCATGAAGAATGAGCTGTCTGCATTCTTTATGCAACATACTAATCCCAGTGACCAAGCTGCAGTGCTCCTCCGAAATGCTTGATTGAGTCTCCATTGTCTTTTGTTTTTTTCTTTTGTTTTTTTTTAAGTTTTTTCTTAATGAGTGGCTGGGTAACTAGCAATTAATTAGTGTAGCCAGTATGCTGTAATTAGAGAGAAATCAAAAGGTACTTCAGAGACTAATGTTTGATTGCCTTTTATTCCACTCTGGTGGTTAGAGGCTCTTTTTAACTTTGAATGAATTCCTGATTATTGCTATGAAAACAAGATGTAGATTTCCTCCCCCCTTCCCCCCCCCACTGTATCTGCAGCTCAACATTTTGCTGTTCAAATTGTCTTTCAGATGCGAATGAATGTGAAGGCAAACCTTGTGTCAATGCCAACTCCTGCAGGAACCTGATTGGCAGCTACTATTGTGACTGCATTGCTGGTTGGTCTGGCCAGAATTGTGATATAAGTAAGTATCTGGGGGCATTCTGTGTCCAGCTCCTTGATCTGCTAAAAGCTGAAAGTTACTATACAGTCCACTGAATTGAGCACCACTTTCAACTTCAAGCAAGCAGCCCTTATAGCCAGTGATCTTTTCAGAAAGGGAGTAGCTTGTCTGGAATGAAAATACAGTTTTATCAAACTCATTAGTCTTTTAATGTGGCTATGTTCTGATAAGGTGACTAAAACAATGGTGTGAAGTTTCACAAACTGTACTAGAAGAATTGCTGAAGATCCCCACCCATTATAATAACCTTATCACAAGGAAGGCATGCAGGAAATTTGACAAAAGGTTTATGTAGCCAGAGTTTTCGAGACGCTTGAACTAGTAGTGTCTAGAGTAAATGTGAGTTGTCTCTAAATGTGTCCTAATTTTATTGCAGATATTAATGACTGTCTTGGACAATGTCAGAATGGAGGATCCTGCCGGGTGAGTTGATCATATTTTAGATGGTTATTAAATGTTGAAACCAAAGCAGTTGAGTCTGAATACCAAAGATGTAGGAAAAATACATGGGGCAAATACACATCAGATGTAAATCAGCATGTCTCCACAGAAGTCACGGGAGCTAGGTCATATTACACTAGTTGAGGATTCGGCTCCTTATAGTGGGGGGGCCGGGGGGGCAGAGGAGAGGTGTCCTTTTTAGGGGAGCAGGGCAGGGGGACTGTAGAACTGTGTAATAAACGACACATCTTCACCACCAGTGACAATCTTTGCAATAAACAGACACAGTATTATAATACATGCACAGTAAATGTGTCTTGTTTTAAATTTTGGCTTAATGTGTCATCCTGAGAAACATGCTCTTGCCATGTTTAATTTGCACTAAGGTTTTTGAGACAGTGGTGGCATGTTAGGGGTGATATAGTTTAGGCCTTTTTAAAAATTTTTTTAAACTTGAATATTCCTTTGCAGGACTTGGTTAATGGTTATCGATGTATCTGTCTGCCTGGCTACGCAGGAGATCACTGTGAGAAAGACATCAATGAATGTGCCAGCAACCCTTGCTTGAATGGGGGTCACTGTCAGGATGAAATCAATGGATTCCAGTGTCTGTGTCCTGCTGGTTTCTCAGGAAACCTCTGTCAGGTGAGCCTGGCTGAAATGCAAGCCCCAGATTACGGGAGTTCCTATCAGCCCTTTCTAGGTCTGCACACACTGAATACCTTGTATCCAGTGAACCATACTGTAGTTGTATAGCTGCCTGCCAAGGAAATGCTTGTGAAAAATTCATGGCTGCTGAAGTTTTTTAGTTAAACAGATTGCAAGCGTTCGCGTGTCAAGTTTTGTTGCATGCTCACTGTTAACCTTCAGTGGCTGTTAAGTATCCGAGTGCTGTCTGTTGAAATCACTGCATGTATAACTGTACTCTGTATTATGCACTGTTAATAGTGGGAGCAGATAAAAGGGTCAGATTCCACAGGGTCTGCTGCTTGTAGCTCTGACCAGAGTAATAATCAAATCTTTGTTTTGCTCACTTTCTCCCTGCCCCCCTTCCCCGTCGTTTACAGTTGGACATAGATTATTGTGAGCCCAACCCTTGTCAGAACGGAGCCCAGTGCTTCAATCTGAACACAGATTACTTCTGTAACTGTCCTGAAGATTACGAGGGAAAGAACTGCTCCCACCTGAAAGATCACTGTCGCACTACTCCTTGTGAAGGTATGTGTTACGTACACACGCGGGGGGGGCTGTTGTGCACGTGCATGTGTGCCCAAAAACATTTTCAACTCTTCTCCCAAAATAAGGCTCAGCAGGCCAAATTCAGCCTTGGAATAAATGTTTGTAGCTCCACTGAACTCAATGAAGCTGTGTTTCTTGTACACCAGAGCTGAATTTGGCACAGGGTCAATGCTTGGATGTAAGATACATTCTTTAAAACCTGCTGTGAAGTTCAGTTAGGCTCTGGAAGTAAAACGTGGGTAGTAACTTGGAGGAGATGAGAAGCCAGCTTGCTTGGTAACTTGATAGATGTGACTAGATCACTTCCCGTTCTGTTTTTCTGCAGTAATTGATAGCTGTACAGTGGCTGTGGCTTCTAACAGCACACCCGAAGGAGTTCGTTATATTTCTTCAAATGTCTGCGGTCCCCATGGGAAGTGCAAGAGCCAAGCAGGTGGAAAATTCACCTGCGAATGCAACAAAGGCTTCACTGGCACCTACTGCCATGAAAGTAAGAACTAACAATGTTTTTGTTCTCTGATCCTGAATCTGCCTTTCGCAAATCCCAGCCTGTGAGACCACTAAAGGGTTTGCTCTGCCACCGCAAACCCTGGAACTTTGCATATTGCTCTTGGGTGAGGCAGCCAGGAATTCCCTAGGCCTATGGGGAAGTGTTACAACAAACCCTCTAGCCTTGAAATGTAGGCTTACAAGGTCTGAAGTGTTTAATACCGGATTTCACCTCAGAGTTTATGGGCTGCCTTTAAAAGCTCTGTTAAGGTGTGTGTATCTTTTAGAAAAATATTACTGGGGCAACTCGTGCTGGCTTTTCAGTTTTAGTCTGTTTCAGCTATTTCTTGTAATCCTTATCCGCAAATGGTGTTTCTAGAAAGTGTGTGTGTTGGGGGGGTGTTCCTTCTGGCAAAGCTTAATTATACAGTCTCCAGTAATTGTATTTAGCTAGTTTCTTCAATCTGTTCACAGATATCAATGACTGTGAAAGCAATCCATGTAAAAATGGTGGTACTTGCATTGATGGCATCAACTCCTACAAATGTATTTGTAGTGATGGATGGGAAGGAATTTATTGTGAAACAAGTAAGTTAAACCCTCGACTCCCATGAAGACTAGAGATCCTGAAGCAGCGTTGGGGAGGAGAAACTTTGAATGTACAGTCTTTATAATGTGCAGTGACCACCTGTAGTCTTGAGGCATGATTCAAAGCCCCCTAAAGTCAATGGAAATCTTTTGAGTTTTGGGCTGGGGCCGTTAATGCTTGGGGAGTTAGAGCTTCATTACACACTTGCTAGGTAGGTAAGTACAATTGGGGATGAGGGTAGGGCTGAGTCACAAAGGGCTTGCCCAAGTTAGCAGCAGAGTGGGAACTAGAAGTTGGCTCTGGTGGTCTAACCCTGTAGACAGTCTCCAGCAGAAAGCATTAATGTACTTGCTAGAGTAGCAAAACTGTGTTCGTTATCTGCATGTGGCGCTTGTGTTTTGCATGTCTTGGCAGCAGATGGGGGGAGAGCCTGCTAAAGAACTGCTAGCCTTTGACTGACACCCAAACGGTGTAATTAGGCCTCGTTCCTGGTGGCTTTTATGCTGGGGGACTAGAGAAAGGTTTACTGACATGAAACAAAATGAGCTGTGGGGACACAATACAGAATAAGCATAATAAATCAGTGATCGCAGATTAAGAGCTACAAGCAGATAATCCCCCCAACAGAGATTTGGGGCCAAATCCAGGGCTAGAACGTGCCGCTGTCAAGCATGAAGTGTCTCCAAAGATGCTGTGCACTTCTTGCTCATTTTCTCTCTCAATACTTTCAGATATTAATGACTGCAGTAAAAACCCTTGCCACAATGGAGGGACATGCAGAGATTTGGTCAACGACTTCTTTTGTGAATGTAAAAATGGATGGAAAGGAAAAACTTGCCACTCCCGTAAGTCTTAGCATCTAACAAGTCTTCATCCACTTGCTGTCCTGCATTGCGAGAGCACTGGAACTAAGGCTGGTTTGGTCTTCCTAGGTGATAGCCAGTGCGATGAGGCTACATGCAATAATGGAGGAACGTGCTACGATGAGGGGGACACTTTCAAGTGCATGTGCCCTGCCGGATGGGAAGGAGCCACTTGTAATATAGGTAAGTGTGCTTTGTAACCTCCAGGGAGCAGATGACGCTCTCAATCTGGGGCTAAGCCCTCCCTCCCTCTGCACTTAAGTTGATGGCTTTCAAATCCTTATCAACTCTTGTTTCTGTTGCAGCGAGAAACAGCAGCTGCTTGCCAAATCCCTGTCATAATGGTGGTACCTGTGTCGTCAGTGGAGATTCTTTTACTTGTGTCTGCAAAGAGGGCTGGGAAGGACCTACTTGCACTCAGAGTAAGTCTCTCTGCTTGAGCTCTTCCAAAGTGTTGCCTGATGAGAACATTAGCTCATCCTGTTGCCCTCTGAGATTTGAGATGGAAACCAGAAGGGAGAACTGTTTGATGTAGGCTTTAGCATCACCTGAATCTTTGTTTTTAATGACATTCTATGATAGAGCCTTGACCTGGGCATGAGAAAGTTGCAAATGAGCTAAGTGGAGACAGATGTCGGCTTGTTTTCTCCTACATTCTTTTTCTACCAGCAGCCCTGTCTGCTTCCACTCATTTCTTCCTGTTAGATTCTTTACAAGGATTTCTTCCTGTGTACATGTGTTCCCCAGCGTAGCTAACAAATTTTGTGGTGGGAGCCTGGAATCAATTTAGCAGAGAATTTCAGCATATTTTTTTAAAAGTTTAACTAACTATATGTAGCTCAGGAACTGTGGAAATTCAGCACATCTTCACTGACGGCAGTGCTGTACTAGCCCATAGCTTTTATATTCATGTCTGTCTTTCTCTTTGCAGATACAAATGATTGCAGTCCTCATCCTTGGTAAGTTATGTGAGCTGGGTGTCTTTTCACGTCATCTTTTTGCGTTAAACTGTTTTTTGTATTACTCCTAGTGATTTGCATATTGGTGAACTGAGCTCTCCTGTCTGACCCTTTTTTAGTTACAACAGTGGAACTTGTGTTGATGGAGACAACTGGTACCGCTGTGAATGTGCTCCAGGCTTTGCCGGTCCAGACTGCAGGATAAGTAAGTGTTTTATGATTCTTGTTGATCTGACAAATGCTTATTTAAAATGTGCTGCACAATCAAAAGTTTTAACTCTGCTCTGCAAATCAGTTCAGCTGCAACACTTGTCCATATCTGGCATTTATGATTAGAGCCCTGCAAATCCACAGATATCTGTGGACCATTTTTGCGGCTTGGATGCAGATACAAATTTTGTATCTGCGCAGGACTCTATTTGTGATCTCTAGATTGGGGGGGGCAGGAGAAAATTCCCTTGAAAACCATTTGGGTTAAGTATATGCCTAATACTTCCAAGGATGTGTCTTGGTTCAGCAGAGGGGTTAGACTGTCCTTCAGCGTAATCTTCCCAGTTAGAACATGTTTATGCTGCAGAGTTTTCTGTTTGAGGAGGAAGCATGCTCATTAAAATACTTGTAAATTAATAATCCACTTACAGATCCTGTGGTGGTATAAGTACTTTCCTGTAATTTAATAATTACAGGTAAGAGGACACTGACCTATCTTAATAACATAGCCATGGAAATGGACTTATTCATAGCAATAATAAAACTGGAAGGGGTTTAAAGTGGTCATCAGCCAAAGTATTTAGTATGTGGGCTAACCTGCACTGTGTCAGAGGAAAAAGTGAGCAGGTTTGTTTATGTAACAAAGAATGTGTCCTTCCCCTTAAAGAGCTTAAAATAGCCATGCAGTGCCAGGTTCTGATCTTCATTAGAATAGTGTAAATCTAGTGTAATGCCAGTGACTTTAGGAGTTATTTCAGAACTGAACTGGGGTAATGGAGATCAGAATCTAGCTCCCTGGGAACTGTGGAAAAACAAAGACGTTCAATACAGCTGATTGTGTCTCTCACACACCTGTTTATGTAGAATACTGTTTATAACTATATATAACTTCTCCTCCACCACAGATATCAACGAATGCCAGTCATCACCCTGTGCCTTTGGAGCTACGTGTGTGGATGAAATTAATGGGTATCGTTGCATCTGCCCACCTGGTCGCAGTGGCTCAAGATGCCAAGAAGGTATTCCAGGCAGCATGTGACTAGCAACAGTATCAGATCCAGTTTACTTGCATATTAGCAACTTTTAGTAGGAGGAGCATGTTTAAGAATGTGAAAGTTCATAAATACTAGTTGGGCACAGGGATTAGAAATCCAACAGGACAAGTTCTTGGGTTTTTAAAAACACTTAACTGTATTTGATCTCTGTTCTCAGTTACAGGAAGGCCTTGTATTAACAGTGGGCGAGTGATGCCTGATGGCGCTAAATGGGATGATGACTGCAATAGCTGTCAGTGTTGGAATGGAAAGGTCGCATGCTCTAAGGTACGCTTTTTACTGTATCTGGGTTGCATTGTTTTCAGCTATATCGCAAACAGCGGTGCTATAAAAATTCATTCTTTTCTAGGTTTGGTGTGGTCCTAGACCTTGCTTGATATCTGCCAAAGGTCATGAGTGCCCAGCTGGCCACACCTGTGTCCCTATTAAGGATGACCACTGCTTTACACATCCCTGTTCTGGAGTGGGTGTATGCTGGCCTTCAAATCAACAACCGATAAAGACCAAATGTAATTCGGACTCTTACTATCAGGACAATTGTGCCAACATCACTTTTACCTTCAACAAAGAGCTGATGGTCTCAGTAAGTAACATAGTAATATAAATGTTGTTCAGACTACTGAAAGCAAGCTGCCATGTGGTATTGCACAAAACGATTTCATTTGTGCAAGTCAAATGTTGTGGAGAGCTTCTAACTTCTTTCAATGGAAATCTGCAGTATTGATCCTGATCCCTGCCCTGTCACCAATACACAGATTTTCAGCTCTGCCATATCTAGGTATCTACTAATTCCTGCTTTTTGGATACAGTGCTTTTTCAGAAGATGCTACTTGAAGCCCCTCCAGTCCAAATTCTCACTTGTGTGTTTGGTTTTTTGGTGTTTTTTGTATTTTCAGGGTCTTACCACTGAGCACATTTGCAGTGACTTGAGGAATCTGAATATTTTGAAGAATGTTTCTGTTGAATATTCTATCTACATTACCTGTGAGCCTTCACACCTAGCACACAATGAAATCCATGTTGCTATTGTAAGTATACTTCTGATACCCTCTTTAAAAAAAAAATAAATAAATAAAAATAAAAACACAACCAAACAAAAAAACAGGTTGTGGATATGTGTAACACATGGATTTAATGAAAACCATAATTCTAGGCTTTATCAGCACTTCCCATGGCTTCAAGTGCAGTTTCTTCCAAGAGTGGTAGGGGTATCCTACTTTTAGATGTAACATAATGTGCCTGAAAGTTTAACATCTGATAGTTTAAGGTAGCAAAACAGTTAGAATTAGAAGTCATCCCTTCATGTCTTCTATTTCCTGATTGATCTCTGCCTCTAGATGAGCTTGTTTTGAATCTTTTTCTTTTGCCTTCTGGAAAACTCTCAACTGATTGCAGAGGCTTGCTTGCGATGGTTGGTTATGGATGATATAGTTTTGGTATCCAATATTAACTAGACTCCTTTTGTCTTAGAGTGCTGAAGATATAGGAAAGGATGAAAACCCTGTCAAAGAAATCACAGATAAAATTGTTGACCTTGTTAGTAAGCGTGATGGAAACAACACACTAATTGCTGCCGTTGCAGAAGTCCGGGTACAGCGGCGACCAGTTAAAAATAAAACAGGTAAGTTTTAAATTGAGACTCCAAAAATTCATCTCTTGTAAAGAGGCAGCTTCATCTTACAATACAACTTGCACTGGTTTTAGTGGGCCAAATGTTTCAAACTATTTAACTTTCTAATCTTGAATCTTGGCCTTGAAGTTTCTGCCAAACTGTCCTAAAAGAGATTTGACTTTTCCTCTAAAATAGTGCCATTAAAGTCATCCCCTTGTCACCTTTTTACCCTCTTTTTCCCAAATGGCCTGCACCATGGAGAAGGAAGGAAAAAATACCCAGGTGCCATTTGCTGGCTTTTGATAGTGACAAGTATTGCTATGTGATGGCTGTTACTGTCCCCACACGGAATGAATTGGGTAGTCTCAGTCAAGATCCTAGTGGACAGTCCTGCTCCATGACAAACCCTTCAGAAATTTGGCATTCTTGTTGACAGCCTTAAGCAGAGAGACCAAGGATTTCAATGAGTATGGAGCAAATTACCCTCAGGCCAAGAGATGTTCCATCCAGGCTAGGGTCTTTGGCAGGGCAGTGCAGGGAAGCTTGCATTACCACTGTGATCTGGGCTATTTGTCAGCAGCACTCAAGTGAATTTAGCACTCACTAAGAACTTAGTTTCTTGTTTAAGAAGAGATTGTCTCCAGCCACCCTCTTTCTATAAAGAAGGCTTATGTATAGAGGGTATTTTTGTGGGGGAGAGTCTCAACTGAAATGTTGAGGTGAGGTTAATTGGTCTCACGTCTGTCTTCCAGATTTCTTGGTGCCATTATTGAGCTCTGTTTTAACAGTAGCTTGGATCTGTTGCCTGGTAACTGCCTTCTTCTGGTGCATTCGGAAACGCAGAAAGCAGAGCAGCCACACTCATACGGCATCCGATGACAACACCACAAACAACGTGCGGGAGCAGCTGAATCAGATCAAGAACCCCATTGAGAAACACGGCGCGAACACGGTCCCCATCAAAGACTATGAAAACAAGAACTCCAAAATCGCCAAAATAAGGACACACAACTCGGAGGTGGAGGAAGACGACATGGACAAGCACCAGCCGAAGAGCCGCTTTGCCAAACAGCCAGCGTATACGCTGGTAGACAGAGATGAAAAGCCCCCCAATAGCACTCCGACAAAACACCCGAACTGGACAAACAAACAAGACAACAGAGACTTGGAAAGTGCACAAAGTTTAAATAGGATGGAGTACATTGTATAGCAGACAGCGGGTGCTGCCATGCAGGGCCTTTCAATATCATTATAAGGCACTCAGAGCTTGTAGTTCTTAAACTGTTGTGTAATATTTGAGTCTAAGGCTATTATTTACTTAGAATCCCTGTGTTAATTTAAGTTTTGACAAGCTGGCTTACACTGGCAATGATAGTTGCTGTGGTTGGCTGGAATACCAAGTGCTGCATTTCACATCTATGCAAAACTAGTCAAAAGTGCCCTAATGTAAATTCAGCTGTAGCTGATACATCATGGAAATGTTTCATAAGGTATTGCATAGCCTTATTAGGTCCTCTTTAGTGTCAACTTTCTTTTTGCCAGATGTGTCCTGATTTATACATTTATAGAAAATACATTTTATTTATTTATTGAATCTGAGTTTTTTGTATATTGGTTTTATGGTGACGTACAACTAGTTCTGTATTTGAAAGTGCCTTTGCAGCTCAGAACCACAGCAACTATCAAAAAATAAGTTTATTTATTTTTTTATTGTATTTTTGTTGGGGTGGGAGGGGACTTGATGTCAGCAGTTGCTGGTAAATGAAGAATTTAAAGAGGGAAATGTGTTAAAAGTAGAAGTTTGTATAGATATGTAAATAATTCTTTTTTATTAATCACTGTGTATATTTGATTTATTAACTTAATAATCAAGAGCCTTAAATATCATTCCTTTTTATTTATATGTATGTTTAGAGTTGAAGGTTTTTGATAGCATTGTAAGCTTGTGGCTTCTTTATTTTGAATTTATTTTCTTGTTACATGTTGCCTATATGCCAAAATTAAGGTGTTCTAAAAATAGTTTATTTTTAACAATAGGACAGGCTTTCATGCCTTGATACGGTTTTGTTTTTTGTACAATGTCAAATGTTTCAAACACCTTCCATAGTATCACTTTAAGACTATTTGTAAGTACTGACTGAGGCAGTTTAGATTAGAACAATATTTTTTTTAATTTTTTTATTTTTTTTGCTGCTTTAGACTTGAAAAAGAGTGACAGGCAGATAATCTGCTACAAAGCAGTTTAAGGGAACAAAAATGAGCTATAACTCTTATGTAGATGAAATGTGAGTGGTTGCATGTAATTAATTAAAATATCAAATTAGCGTGTGAAGTTGGAAGCACAGCAATCTCATTTTGTAAATTCTGATTTTTTTCACCATGAATATTGTAATACTGAACCACTTGTAGATTTGATTTTTTTTGTAATCTACTGCATTTAGGGAGTATTCTAATAAGCTAGTTGTTGAATACTTGAACAGTAGAATGTCCAGTAAGATCACTGTGTAGATTTGCCATAGATTACACTGCCCGCCTTAACAAGTGAGGAAATCGAAGTGCTATTACAATGTTAAGATCAAAAAGGCTTATAAACCTAGTAGTCTCATTGGTTAACCAGTGAGATCATGAAGATACCTTGTGATATTAGTGTTATATGAACATGAAAATGCATCTTTGATGTGTTTTTGTTCCTGGCAATAAATCGTAAAAAGTAATATTTATTAAACTTTTTGTATGAAAACATGAAACAGCGTGGCGGTTATTAAGCTTCAGTGAGGCACTTCCCGCTAGCTTTGTCACCCCAAAGGTTTATTAGTCAATAGTGATGGCCAGTGATAAGCTAGTGAGAGAGAGGATAGATGAGCTATGTACTCAAGGGCCTGATCCAAACACTACTGAAATCTATAGAAAGACTCCCACTGGTTTTCAGTGGGCTTTAAATCAGGCCTAGGCTGCTTAAGTCTACTGTGTTGTAAGCTTTCATGCACTGCAGTTGTGAGACTCCCTGAAGGGGGTGAAGAGAGGCGTGCCCATCATAGCCTTGGGCTCTCTTCGGCGTCGGCAATGGCGGGCTGTGATGTAAGCAGTTGGGCTTGCACCACAAGTTCACTTCACATGGGCCATGGAACAGCTCAGCCAGATTCAAACCTGGGCAGGTAAAGCGCCGCAAAAATTCTCATCTTGCTCCTTCGTTTCCAGAAAGCACAACCGCTGTTTTTGAAGCAACAAGTACTCCATAAGGAATTACACTTGCTTACATGTGGTGTTGGGCAGTGAGTGTCCATAAAGGCAGCAGCCCTATTTGCATTACTCTTGTTTGACTGGCTCCATTGCTGATGGCATAAAACGGGATGAATTCTACCAAAATCAGTAGTTACTTGAGTTTTTATGCTGGTGTAGTGGTTAGAGGGGTAGCTGAGAGGACCTATTTTTTTCTGATATTTACCATGGAAACCTTGTGGTAATGTTGAGCCTGATTTGCCCTGGCCTAGTGTAATCACACTCAGAGCAAAGGTGTAAGACACTGCAACCCTCATTCTGCTAGTGTTAGACCTAGACTGCACTAGTGTAAAGTGCAGACACTGCAGGACCAGGCTCATTATCTTACAATGTCAGAGGGATTTCTTATCTGAAAGAGAACTCAATATAAACTGTAAAATTCTAGTATTACGCAAGGAATTTCTAATAGGATCTCATTGAAACAAAAAATATCTAGAAACACTGGCAACACTCAAAACTTAACTTTCTGCCTTAGATCATTTAAAGTACAACTTTTTTCCATTCACAAAGTAAACTTTCTAGCTTGTCACTGTATAACCAACTTGAAAGTGCTCTAGTCTTCACAATCACATGTCACATTACTGACTCATTGCAACACCAGAGAATTGTCAATTTGCTACTTACCGAATGGAAGTCAATAAGATGAGCTATGGAGCAGCCTGCCACCACCTCTGCAAAGCTTGTGGTGAGTTCCCAGCAGCACTAAAAAACCAGAATATTTAGTGCAATTCATTTGTCTAGGCCACATCCACTTCCACAAACAGAGCTCTTTTTAAAACTGCTTAAAGGGAACTGGCAGCCCTCTTGCACAGCAATCTGAAGTTGAGTAACTAAGTACTTTGAGCTAGGATTGGTTTTTTCAGTTAACATCTGTATGTTTAATGGGGTTAGCCATCTTACCGCAAAGCAGCGCCACTGAAGATTTTGGACCTAAGGTAAGCCAGGAACTTGCCTTTACTAATTTAACAACTACAATTAAATGTTTGCCTCCTGTGAGTAGGCCAGTAGACTCCCAGTGTGACTAAGAATAGCAGTTTTAATCCCACTTTCTCCTTTTTAAACCAAAAACTGGGTTAGCACTTTGCATTAGGTTCTGCCTCTGCTTGTCTCAAATAACATCCATTTAATGGCCATGTCTACAGGTTCAAACTATTTCACAAGAGGTAACAAGTTCTTTTTTAAGATCTAGGCTGAGCAAAATCTAAATGCAACATAATGAAAGTTTCTAGGCTTAATGAGTGTCAGTCAAGTGTTTTGTATGAAACCTACCATGTAACTAAAGAGGGAAAGTTTTATACGGTCTAGGTGGGACATTTGCTAAACAAAGGGCCCATTTTTCAGTCTAATATAAAAGACTGGACTTCATGTATCTGTAATACCATCTCTGAGCAGAGGATGCTTCTTATTCATAACCAGATAATCAAATTATGGGAGGTTGCCATAGAGAAACCTTGCACTATATGCTCATTGTGACTAAGTGGTAGCAACACAATTTACAGTGGTGAATTCAGAACATGATACAGCCAGGAGGGGGGGAGCTGGTCTCTTCTATTGTAAAAATAAATAGGGACGCAGAAGCTTTTTTCACATGGCAAAAGTAAAGCCCACATTTATTTATTTTTTTTGTGGAAGTTACTTTGCCAGTGTATTGGGCTGGGCAAATACACAGTTTTGGTCAGGAGCAGCCTCCTGCTGCTGGAGTATGTTTATGCTTATTCAGCTCAGCGTTGAAACAAGTCTGCTGCCTGAGTTAGTTTTTAAAAATACAACTATTAAAAATACAAACTTTATAAAACAAATTATTCTCCATTGCTCTGCATCAGTGGAGCTGTAGCTGCAACCAGATGAACCTATAAACTGGTTTGTTTACACTTGCACTGAATACAGCAAAGTCACTGCCCCTTAATATGGAAAATACTGTCCAGCTTATATAGAGGCAGGCATTTCTAAAACCATTCAATGTATTAAATAACCTTTAATTCTAAGATTCTTGTCTCCAAGGGGTGGGGAAAGGTACTTTCTTCTGTGAGCAATTATTTCCCCACTGTTAATGTATGCAAATTGCACTTGATGTTGTAAACTTATAGCAATACCATTGTCTAGCAACTCTAAAGTGAATAAGCAGGCTCAATGGCAGCTTGCAAACACCTTCAGTGGGGTGATGCGTATCTTCCTTCATTAGATGGCATACCAACAGCACTTGCTCTTGTACTTACTGAAGCATGTGCATGGCAAGAGCTAGTATTTGCTCATGAAGCAGCTCCCTGCCACTACAGGGTAACTCTGCCCACTTCTCCTTAGAGGTAGCATCATGCAGCTTCTCACCTGTCACCCAGTTGAGCCCTCTTGGTATTGGCTGGGTGCCTTTGATGCTAGTTAGCCACTCTAAGCATTAGGGCCCCAATGGTAAAGGGTGAGGTAAAGCTGCAGCCCACTCCACTAGCTGGCGACAGCTCCCTGGACTTCTGACAAGGTATCAAGAACTCTCTGCAACAGTGGCCAAGGGCTTTCCCCCAGCTGGCTTGTCAGTGTGGCTTAGGTGGACACTGTTCACTGCCACCTCTGCTCAGGCAGCCAGTGTTTCACAATGGCAGGTGTGGTTAGCATGGCTCTCTCTTTCCATCATGGAAAGGTGCTTCTCCTCTCACTGCAGCCTCAGAGGGAAGCTGGCAGCTGCTCTTTCCTCCTACAGACCACCGCTCTGGAGCCCTGCTATGCTGCGCACCTAGCCTCACAGGCAGAGCCCCTGCTTTAGTCTTGTACCACAGGAAGCCCTGTGGGACCAGGTCAGGGGCACAGCCTAAAGCTTTTATTTATGCCATGAAGCCTGGGAATTCTCATACAGATGAATGAGGACTGGTCTCCACCCCATCCTGTGAACAAGGCTCTTCCACATCCACCCCTTTCTCCCTGTGAAGATGGAACAGGCCATATTGGCTCCTCCCCCTAAAATGAGGAGCAGGATCCTCCCAAACATAGACTGATGATATTCCAGGGTTCCCTGTCATTGCTGGGGATGGGGGCAGAATCTCTTCCTCCTCAACCTCTCATCTAGGTCAGGGGAGACTTAGATCATAACGAGGAAGGTCCATGTCAATCTCCCCTCTACAGAATTTTCCAAATTAGGAGGTGGACAAAGCCATCAGTCCCAAAAAGCAATTCCCTAACAGAAGGGGAAAGGGGAAAAAAAAAAAGTCCCAACAAGGTGTTCGTCTTTTCCCTGGGGAAAAATCACAGATTCTGAGTGGCCTCACCCAGAATGCTGGAGGTCCATCAAATAAATGTGTCAAGCTGTTAAAGGCTTAAAGGCACTTGCCAGAATGCAGGGTCCACTGGAAAGTGCACTGGATTGGATTCTGCTCCCACTTCTAACACTGAATTGCTCTGTCACTTTGGGCAAGTCACTTTGCTCCTGTATTCAATGGAAAAACTGATCTTTGTCCTCCTCTGTAAAGTGCTTTCTGATCAACACAAAAAAAAAAATCTATCCTTTTACATACTATTTTTACTTCAGCCCATCTTAGAACGGCCATACTGGGTCAGACCAAAGGTCCATCTAGCCCAGTATCCTCTCTTCTGACAGTGGCCAATGCCAGGTGCCCTAGAGGGTATGAACAGAACAGGTAATTGCCAAGTGATCCATCCCCTGCCGCCTGTTCCCAGCTTTTGCAATCAGAGGCTAAGGACACCATCCCTGCCCATCCTGGCTAATAGCCATTGATGGACCTATCCTCCATGAATTTATCTAGTTCCTTTTTGACTTCCCCTAGAAACACAAAAAACAATCAACCCATCCCAACACCTTTGTCCTATTCAGCGGGATGTGTCATATGCCATTCAAAAGCCCATGAGATGTAAACATCAAAAATCTGCTAGTACTCAACTCATATAATCGACATGCAGATTTCTTACTGGGAAGGCAACTTACTTGAGGAGTCAGTCTTATTGGGCAGTTTACTTTGCACAGCTCACTTGAGCACAAGTTTCCTTTAGCAGAGCCACAGATAGTGACAAGTGGAGTTTTCTGCCGATTCTGTTCTTTTGGTGGAAACAAAATAAATGATTTTCTTGCAGTTACTATGAGCCAAGAAAAACAACTGAAATGGGTGCTGTACAATTACAAACACACACAAATACATAGTTAGTCTGATCCTTGATATACAGAAATGTGACTTCTGACATGTAGACTAACCAGAACTAGCACATGATTTATTACTCCTATGATAAGACCTCTGATAGCTGTATAATATTCCTGCAGACTACCATTGACCAAAAGTGAACTTATTTTAGCAGCTTTCTCTTCATACATAAAACTTGTAAAGGCCAAGCCAGCCTTTGATCTAAGACATTTACTAAGTTTAAAATTTGAACAGCTTTAATGTTAAAAACACAAAAAGGATAGTTTTCAGACATTACAGATTACCAAACTTTGAAAGAACTGCTTTATTATGTGTGTATTCAAGAAATCACAGCAGTTAAAAGTTTCCTGGATGATACATTTTTAGGGCAAGGAGGTCTCATTCTTTACAACAAATACATATTTTTTAAGCATGATTTTTGCATTTCCTGGGGTTGGCCAGTCAGTTTCTCACAGCCTTAACCTTTCCCTGGACCTCTCTTGACAGATCTCTGCCAGCTGTGCTGGCAGTAGAAATTTCTAGCAAATTATGCCCTTCAATTTTTTCAGTTCTCACAGTGATTTGAAGTCCCACTTTAAAAAAGAGGGTATGCCCCCATATCACAGAAAGTATTTATTATTTCATGCAAAGTGGTTCATCATCACTGCAGAATACAACTGAGTCCTTAATATTACCTTTACCTGGAAGTATACTAAACATGTTCTGAAGCAAATTTTCTGGAAAATTAGGGTCCCAAGAATCCACGCTGCTAGCTCATAATCTGTTTACCACGAAAAACATTTCTTACATTTTTCTGTTCCTAAGCCTAGCTCAGGATATCACTCAACACCATTGACCAGCATGATCCTGGATCATAACCTTTTCTCAATGAGCTGTATGTGGTTGGAGAGTGCATCAGAAAAACCTAAAGATTCAGGACAGCCAAGATCAGAAGGACAAAGGTAGCAAGAGTGTATGGCAACAGATGGTTATAGAGGCATGAAAAACTTCAGCAAGAGCTGCCCACACCTGAGTGAATCATTCATGGTAGTCTTACCTTACACAGATGAAAAATGGTGATTATGCACAGCAGTGCCAGCTGAGGCTCCAGGAGTAATTGAGGATTATGCTGTAGCAAGGTGCTTTGGAAAGTCTCACCACTGGATAATTTCTTGCCTGAATAACTGCTTTAAAAGTATATGCATTCTATCTTATTCAATTAAGATGAAAACTAAATTAAAGGGAGTGTTTCAACTGAAAATGTAACCATAACTTTGAACTGTAATACCGACTAATAATAATACATGATGATACACACTGTATGCCATCAGATTTTGCTTTCCAGAACTTCTTGAATTAATTGACTTTATGCTTTTTCCCCCCTTTGTGAAAAAAGGCTTTAAAGCATTTAAGAAAATATAACAATGGGAAATTTGAGCCCTGCTTGCTCAAACATGTTAGTGTTTATTACAGCTGTAATCAATGAGTTTGCCAGTCTTGATGAACCATGCATAGGATTTCTTAATAGGCAGAAAGGGATAAACAGGAAAGAAGAAATTCAAGTGATTTTCCATACTCAAGTCAATGCATGTTAACGGATTATCATCTGAACTTCTCCTGTTGTTAACACCCTAATTGTGCTACAACCTAGAATGTATTGGAAAGCTCACAGCAAAAGGGATCCAGGCACAAGCAAATTGGAAATAATGGAAATTGAGAACTCAGGTGGAACACGTGCTTATAACCTTTCCTTGTCTCAGTCTCTATACTACTCAACTATTTCACATAGACCATGCACGCAGCAATATACTAAATGTCTAAAATATTTGTATTGATACTTTAATATGACACTGATAATGGAATATTTTTTATATTTTTAAATCAGTTTTCTGACAGAGCACCTTTTAAATAATGCCCCAATACTTCATTTAAATCACTTAATAAATATGCAAATGATTTCTGTTTCCCTCCTGATATCTAAAATGATCTTGTGGGATGGCACTAAACATGTCCACCCTTCCTCCATCTACACTTCTGCCTGATACCTCTTCACTGTCAGCTTTGCTGCTCCTGTTACTCGTAAATGTCCTCTTGCATAGACTGGGGATGGGTGAGCATCAACAGGCATGCTGTGAAACGGACTATACAAAAGTGCTGTCAAAGTCACCAAACTGAAAAAAAAAATGAAGAAAATGTCTCTTTCTTTAATCTCTTTCACATTCATAGTAATCAGAGGGGTTACTTGTAACAACTGTGGGTAGAGCCCTGTGTGGATACAAATTTATATCCGCGGATGTGGATAACCGCGGATATAAATCGGTATCTGCGGAACCGCAGGGCTCTCCTGGGAACCGCAGTGGTGAAAGGAGCAGAACGTGGGGCTGCCGCTCCCAGGAGCCAGTGCCCCACACCAACAGCTCCTCTGGCACGGCTGTACCGCCCGCAGCCCCACCCACTGTGGCGGGCATCAGGCTTACCAGCAGCTGTCCCTGGTCATGCTCTTGTGTTCAAGCAGTGCGCATGCTCCCAGACAGGAGACGCAGACAGCTGTGTGGAAGGGCTGGGGTCAGGGCTGGGGGCGGGGTTGCGGGCAGTACAGCTGCATGGAGGAACTACCATCGGCAGGGCGCTGGCTCCTGGGAGCAGTGGCCCCACACGTTCTGCTCCTTTCACCACTGCAGTTCCCAGGACAGCGCTGCGGTTCTGCGGATACCGATTTATATCCGCACATATCTGTATCCGTGGTTATAAAATTGTATCCACGCAGGGCTCTAACTGTGGGTACAAAAGTGCCGTTCAAGTTGACAGTGTCCTACTCTCAACTGTTAAGATGACTGCTATCATCTAAGGCCCAACCTGCCAACACTTAGATTACTAAGTGCAACACTTGAAGCCACATATATTCAAACTGAAGTACATGGTGGCACTCCTATTAGTAAGCTCTGTGCCAAGTAGTAGGAGTTTGTGAGACTGACTCCATATACTGTAGTTTCAGTGGCCATATTGATTTTAAGACTGACCAAAAATGAAATTTCTTGCCATTTTATTGTATCCATTTTAGGAAGAAAACTACAAATAATGAGTTAATTGGTACACAAAATGAAGTACACAAGTCATAAAAGCAATATTAGAAAAGATGTGACATTAGGAACTAACTCCAATGCCATATTGGTAATAGTCAAATACTACAGATTTAGCTTAAACCCAAATACACAAAAGGAAGCTTTAGTAAGTGGCCCTCAAGTACAGATAATGTTTGATTTTTAATGTGTGTGCATGCACTTACCCCAACAATAACTCCTGCACCTGAAGGTGATGGGCTTTGCACATACAAACTTCATTTCTCTCAATGAAGTATGCATGTGAAAATTCTACCACCCGTGTGCATAGCTAGCACGAGAAAAGTGTGTGCATTTATGTTGAGTCCCTGCTGAAAAACCAGGCCCTAAATGACTGTTGCACATATCAGTTTTTAATCTGGCTACGGTCTTACTTGAAAATATTTTAGATGAGAGCCCTATACTAGGGTACTTTTTCGTGAGTATTTATTTGCTTGACAAGGTTCCAAAGACCAAATGAATTAACCAAGTATTTTCCCCCCAAAAGACTAAATGATGAGCTTGTACCAATGAATAAAATGGTGAGTTTAGTAGTCTGCAGAAAAATGGAGAATCTGTACCAGTTAACTGACTATAGTGGAAGTTACTATAGCATTTTTTGTCATCAGATGTCCAGATGCTGATTTATTAGTAGAATCAAAACACGTCCCTATAGAATGTCTAGCTTTAAATATTAACATTTTATTGTTAGAAAGTTTAGCAACATGGACACTATGTTTAACATTCAGTATTTTGATCACTTCTCTTTATTTAGAACTGCTTCCTAAAAACTCACCATATATGTCGGTCCATTGAATACAAGTTTGGTTGCACAACTGATTTCACCTTGGTAATATTTAATACATCATTACTTCTTAAGTCTCCGTAGTTTTAACTTTCTGGGCCCATCTTCTCCCTCTTGCTTTCTTTTTTGGATAAGTTTCTCTGAAGGTTTGAAGTTAAATTTTAAATAAGAGGATAGCGGCATCAGGGATAATTCTTCAGTGGTTGCGGCTGGCTCATTTTGGTTTGTCTGTATTACTGGTATATTATTTTTTATGAAAACAGGTCTTGGGGGAATTTTTCCCAAAGTAAGTGACTCTTCATCAGACATGGCTTTTGCCAAGTCTTGCTTAGAAAACAACTTGGGATTCAGTAGGGACTTCTCCTCCGAAGATGGTTCTAAACAATCAGAGTTGCTCTTTTTCCTTTCTACGTCTCTGGGGATTAAATGACCCTGTTCAGAAGATACTTTCTTGCAATGGTCTAACCCTTCCTCTGAACCACAACTCTTTTGTTGATTCTGTGTTTTAGTCATTCTTTGACTTTCTTTTGGACCTGGCAGTGCTGACTCACAGCTACATGGAGGGTTACTGCTTAGAAGTCTCATCTTTAACCACTCTGCGGAGTGAAGTGTTTGCTGGCTGCTAGCATCATCTGGCTGTGTCTGATTAACATGATTTTCCAGTTCTAAGGCAGGAAGCTCCGAGTTGCTCTCAGCTGTATTCATGCAATCCTTTGGTTGTCCTATACTCCTAGATTTTACTTCAGACTGAGGATCGGAAGGAGCTTGATGTTCCTTCTTCCTGCTCCCTATCTCCGAGTCCCCTGAGCCAAGATACACTTGCATTGTGTCCTTGCTGGTTTGAGGTTTGCTCATGTCACTGTTCCTTGTTTCTGTCCTTTTCACACTGTAATAAAAAAGTATTTTGTTTTGTTTAATAAAGAATTGTTACTGATTTTTACAGCCCTTTTTACAAATTCTGAAAGACTGCTAGGGCAACCCCATTCTGAATTTGGAAAAAGCTGGTCTGTGTATCATCTTGACAATAATGTTTGTCTAGTGTGGATAGTATCAAGCACTATCCATCTGATTTTCCACTGCACTAGGGGAATCCTAATTATTAATGACTAAGCTGTGAAGGAGTTCAAATTTTATTCTAACAGGCAGAACTTTAGATTTATTACAGATGTTAGGGGTCAATACTGCATAAGTGTATTGAATTCCTTCCCAAACTGGCTAGATAAAGAAGTGCTTCAAAATGTGACTATATGGTTTCAAACCATACACATACATACATATGTACAACATGCAGAGAAAGAGGGAGAGTTAGTTTCTAATCTAATTTAGAATGTTTCTCTGGAATTTCTCCTGGTACATTTCAAAGTATTACTAAAATTTAACCACTACCCCGCTGATATCAAGCCTGTTCATCTGGAGGACGACTTCGGTAAAATAAGTGGATGATATTCCAAAAGATATTAAAGGAAAATGGAATTACAAGAGACCTGATGGAGTGTCAGTACATAAACACTGTTCAATTGCACAGGTTACACACAAATCTAAACTTCACACAGGTTGGAAGATTAACATGATGCAGAAGTACAGCAGCTGCATACGTAGGATTTAAAGTCTAAGATCTCAGCACAGCTTCTCCCTTGCTGAAACTGCTTTCTGCTGTTCTGCTGATGCAAAACAGCTCTAAAGCTAGTATATCCTGCCCTGGGAGGATCAGTTCAGAAATGGGGAACCTTCCAGTGATGTAGAGCCAGCATAGCGGCTCCCATCCTAATCCCCTCTCTGTAGCCAGCACAGGGGATGTGACTAGGGCTAAAGGGGTGTTGCCAGGACTCACTGCAATCCATTGATCCCCAGGTGCTGTAATAACCCTTTAGGGCCACTGGATTCTCTAACTTGCACCAGAGGACCAGTCTGACACACAGCTGGCCCAGGAATGGGGGAGCACAAAGCAGGCTTAAAAAAACTTTTGCCCCGACCCTCTTTCCCATCTGTATATTGCAGACTCATACACACAAGGAGGGGTGGGGTTGTGAATCTTTTTAAAAAATGTTTTCCACCAGATTCAAACATCACATGTATTTGTTTTGGCTCAAATTTTCTTTAGAGGAAGCATGTTGGCTCTGCCTGTTGCTACGAGGGACACAAGTGGGTTGTAAGGGCTCTATCTGGTATTCTATAAAATGAGAATGGGTGTTTTTATATGCTTATTCATAGTCAGTTGCCTGTCTATGTTTACTAGCCTACAGTAATCCTATATATACAGAAAAGGGTGCACATTACTTAACATTTCACTATGTATGCCAGACTGCATTACTCATTGTCAAATCATATATTTGACATCTTACAAATAGGAAAAAAAGAAGAGGTAGACGTACATCTTTTGCAAGATGTCTTGCTTTATCTGTCGAGTCGGAGGAATTTTACACTTTTTGTTTTCAGTAGATTCAGCAAAATATTCAGAGGTCCCACTAGAAAGCTTTTCTTTCTGCTCCAAAAGAAAACACAGGTTTAAAATGTGAGCCATTAAGCTTCTATTACTGAAAATAAAACTCCGCTGCTAAAGCCATGACTTACAGATGTTCTTTATTATTTTTAATCTGAACAGCCTAGAGAAGCAGCTCAGAATAAAATTCTTTTTAATTTTATAATATTTGGGACACCTTGGTCAGTTTGCTCCCCTCTCAGGCTCCCACTACACATATTTTGTATGTTAAGATATACCACAAACAAACAAGAATGTAATGTAAAGGATGTAGATTCCAATCCATCTGAGGAAACCATTGGCAAATATCTGACATCTTTGTGGCTCAAACTGTGACAAATGCCAGGAATCTCTGTTGCAGACAGTGTGTTTGTCAGTTTTTTTTCTGAAGAGACTGAGTGGCGCAGTGGTCTATACCCTTATTCTCTGAAGAATTCCCATAACTTTCCATATTTACTAAAAATATGCAGAGTATTACTTACTCAATTTAAGAAGGCAAGGGTTAAACTTTTAATACTGACATTTTGATGATCAGGGCTTGATGTGGTTGGCCACTCTCAGACCACAGGGGGATTCTTTCTGGTCTCAACTAACAGCAGTACCATGGTTTTATATAATTTGGAGATGGGGAAAAAGAAAGGGAAATGCTCTTCTCCTCAAGCTGTGAGCATTTCCTTTCACAATGAACCAATTTTACACAGAGTTAGGCTGTTTGCTGACCTCACTGCTAACTCCCGGACACTTTACATCAGTGTAATCTTTTGAGGCTGTGTACAGAAGGGATAAGAACTTGGCAGAGTAATGTGGCGGGGAAAAGGAGAAATGGCATTGGGGTGGGTGGGAATTGTCTCTCTTGCAGAATTGTTCCTCTCCAATCTAGTTAAAGAACTCCATTGGGGCCAGCCTCTGCAGATGGGGAGACTGCGGTCTTACTATGCCCCCTGCACTGGACTGTGGGTCTAGAAGGGACAGTTATGCTGCTAGGCAGCCAGCAAGAGCCGAGGAAAGCCAAGAGGGACTGTGGAGGCACAAAGCAAATGTGTACATGACCAGTGCCTGTGACATAACTTGGGAACCTGATGGCTCTGGGGGACTAGCCCTGTTTGTTCTTTGGGAGGGGGCCAAACCTCACCTCTCTCCCCAGTGAAATGACTCAGTGGAAACAGTTTCCTGCTTTGTGAGTGGAGAGGAGAGGAAGGGTGGGGGAAGAAATCTGGCCATTTGGGTAGTTAATTAAAAAAAAGTACAGATGTTATGAGCCTGATTTTCACATGTAAATTCTATGAACAATTGTGCGTGCATTAATAGTTTCACAAAGCCATCTGGAGCCAGACATGGGCACCTATTCTCCATGCACGTTTGTAGTAATGCGCACACAAAGTAAGTGCAGGCAAATACACATATAATTTCAATCTCAAAATCAAACCCCAATTATTTTAACATGAATCATAAATACCTGCCCCAACTCTCTCCCCCATTTTATATAATGCATTCCCATAAGGTTGTGCATTATCCGGGAGGGGAGCCCTGTAAGGGGGTGTGTGTGAGGGCGAGCTGGTTTGGTTTTTATTTTTTAATTGGAAAGTGAATTTCACAGATTCATAGATTTTATGGCAAGGAATGACTTTTACAATCATCTAGTCTGCCCTCCTGCACAATACAGCCCAGAGAACCTCACCCAATAATTTCTGGATGATAGTCCTGGAGAGTGAAGTCCTATTTAGCCAAAGAACAATTAGAGACTGGGTAGCAGCAGTGTTTCCCCTATGCTGCCCCACCAATATGCTTCCACTCTGCCCTGTAGGGATTAACCCTAAGGCTGTTGAGGTAGCACAGTGTCAAATCTCATTCACTCTGCTGAGATTGCCAAAGAGGGGGTCAATTGAGATGTGACCACTTGTCCATTAGGTGCTTTTTGGGGAGGGGGGGTTGGGGAGAAGAGTAAATGGTTGGTGAAAAGTAGCACTTAGAAACCCGAGAATACAAAGTAGACAAAGGAAGACTGTACACAGGTGCTGCCCATACTCAATATGTCAGCCAATGAACCTCAGCTCTCACCTATACAGAGAACCCTACCTGCCTGGACTGTGTGGTGGTTTTGGAATGAGGATAAAAGGTCCCAGACAAACACTGAGACAACAAATATCATTTCGCTTGTGACCTGAGCCTGGTTTGAAATGAATAGTTCAGAGGTGAAATCCTGAGAGATTATAATGCTACCTGAGACCTTTCTATTTTGTTTTCAAATGCTTCTCCCATAAACTGTG
This sequence comes from Lepidochelys kempii, assembly GCF_965140285.1. NCBI lineage: Eukaryota > Metazoa > Chordata > Testudines > Cheloniidae > Lepidochelys > Lepidochelys kempii. Next base: position 201,283,277 of record NC_136382.1, read on the forward strand.
ATAGAAAAGAGTTAAGGCATCAAAAATAAAAACCAAAATGATTTATATGTGAAACACTTCTGAACATGCCCTATAAGTACAGTGGATGTTCCCCTTGGAGCCACACCCTGTAAGTGCTGTATTTTGAGAGCTGAACAATTAACATAAGGAGTATGAGTCAGTCTCTGAATGACTCTGTGGGAACTAGAGAGCCTTTTGCTATTAGGAGTAAAGTAAACTCCCTAAGGCTGGAATAAGTCCACACTAGAAGGCAGAAAAGGTCATAAATAACAATAGCGGGCACTATATATACCAATAAGATACTCAACTATTATTGGTGATATTTCCTTTATGTTCTCTATTAGGCCTAATCATTTTAGTTAATTAAAAAAAAATAAAAAACGCTGTATGTTTTGGGAATATTATTTATTTCCTATGGGAACTTCAACGCTTGTTGAGGAAAGAAAAAAGGCTAATCTATTCTCATCCTGTCTAGTAATCCCAAATTCCTTTTGGCCAGTGAAATAATTAAAGAAAAATATTCCAGGCATAAAAAGGAGGACTGAAGAAACAGACATCATATAAACAATGACACAGTGACAGAGAAAAACGTCAAAGTGCCGCCAAACTTGTGACATGACTCTGAAAAAGCTGCGGGAAATGGGGGTTGCTGCTAACAAATTAAAACCAGATTTCTTGGCAAATAGTTAAAGAAAGATATTTACATTTGTATGGAGACTGGGTGGGCACAAAAGATTAAAATGCTTCTTTAGCCCTTGAACTGTCAAGACCCATTAGAAATCTTGTGTTCTTAAAATTCTAGGGTCAGCTCACTCCTTTTTGTCACTAAATCTCTGCATGTGAGAGCCTTCAGAAATCAGGCTTACAGAGAAAGAAAAGTTACTACTTACAAGCAGAGTTCTCTGAAGTTAGTATTATGTACATGTATTCTACTCGTAGCCACATACATGGCTTCTACCACCTCACTTCAGCAGGCAATACGCAGCTCTATTTAATTAAGACTTTTGCACATAGGCAAAACTATTGGGGATGCATCATGAGTGCTTCAAGGATAGTCTAACCATCAATTCTTTTCCATGTAACCCTAATTTAGAGTGAAACAGCTGGCAAAAGCCAGGAAGCAAAGTGATTACCATTTACAACTAATTACAGAAGAGTCTAGTTTACAGACATTTAACATTGGTTTGCTAAAGGAACTATTTCTGGAGCCACACTTGTGAAAATATCCCCACAGCTAATTATCCCAAAGAAGATAGAAAGGGTTGGGCACTTAGGAATAGACCTGACAATACAGCTCATACAGACATTGAACTTTCTTGCGTCAAAGATTTGGGATGTTGCATTGAAAGGAAGGTTTGTTTCCTGAGCGAACAACTCTTCCCCACTTCCCTGGTTTGGTTTCAGTCTCTTTCTAGCTTGTCTCAGCCTGTTTCTATGTTCAGCCTGGTTACGTTACAGTAAAACAATGGATTTCTGGATAATTACATTCTATCTCTGGTGGAGGAAATTTATTGGTTTTGAACTGCACTTACAGATTTTTATCCGTTTGTCTTGACCTGCTCATCAAGTGACAAACTTAATAGAAAATATCTATGAAGTCAGTTAATCGTTATTATTTGTAGTAGAGTAGTGCCAAGCAGTCCCAGATGGGAGCTCAGGGCTCCATTATACTGGGCTCTATCAGAGATAACATATGCCCTGAAGATCCTACAATCTCAACAGAAAAGACTGACAAAAGTTGAGAGTAAGGAAGTACTGTTATCCCCATATTACAGATATGGAACTAGGTCACGCAAGGGGTCAGCCTAGGATAGAGCCTGCAATTAAACACAGGTCACTTGAGACTAAGTTCATGGCCGTAACTTGATTTACTCTGGTGTAACTGAGAGAAGAATTTGGCCCTGTATCTCTATTACTGAGTACAGATGTAATTTGCATTCATTTTCAGCCACTCCGCTGAAATTGTAGTTTGGGACTTACTGTCTTATATTTTCTCTTAATAGTCTCTATCAAGCTGTCACTTGATGAGCAAGCCGAGCCAGAATATTCTCATAAGGCGAGAACAAAGAAAGATGCTGCATGTAATTTTGTTTAGATTTACAGAGCTCTCTCCTTTTGAAATGATGCTCCTCTAGGATGGACATGAAATGGGGGGGGAGGGGGGAAATAGTAAGAGAAAGACTGAATACCACACAGCTAGATAAACTGAACTAAGATAAACTAGCAGAAATAGTTATTCCTTGTGGTTTAATGAAGTGCTACAATTGTAAAAACATGACTTTCTCTGAGGGCCAACCTAATTCATATTAAAGGTACTCAGACAAGATTTATCTGGCTCCACATGAGTTGGAGAATCCCTTTCATGTGAATGGGGGAGAGAGTGCCCTTGATTTGGATAATCAGGTCTGACAAAATCCACAATCTGGTGGGATCAGCTACAGCCATCTCTATTAAAAGAGAGAACTAACCTGGATATTGTTAGTACCTTGGACATTAACATTTATTGGAGAGAATGCTTTTCCCTTCACATTCTGTATGTGCCTGTGCACTGGAAGAACAGAAAGGAAGAGGTCATGAAAGATAAAGTTCTTTGACTTTATATTTGGGCCCAGATCAGGCTCCTCAATACTGCGGAAATTCATTCTTCTCCTTCTCCTCCTCTTCCATCTCCATGGATTCCATAGCTTGTTGCAAGCAGGGGAGTTCCTAGCAGTACAGGTTCTCTAGAGCAGCACTGCCAAGAAGTTGGAGCAGGATGAAGAGAGCCAGAAGGGAGGTGCAGAGGCCAAGGCCTCTTCACCACTAAGGCTGAAAATCCAAAAAGCTGGAATTGATGCAAAAGAAATTGTTGCCTTAATTTGCATATTTGGTGAACATGCATTCGTGTGACAGGTCCTTATTTGGTAACTAAGTCTACACAGCAATGTAGCTTGAGCTTAACCCCCCTTGTGTCCACACACCAATTGTGTTAACCTTGGGCTCAAACCTATAGTCCCAGGCCCCTGCAGGACTGGAGGGTCTGAGCCTGTGTTCCTCGATAGATGGTCAGAAGGGACCATCATGATCATCTAGTCTGATCTCCTGCATAATGCAGGCCACAGAACCTCACCCACTCCTGTAATAGATCTCAGACCTCTGGCTGAGTTACTTAAGTCCTCAAATCATGGGTTAAAGCCTTCAAGTTACAGAGAATTCACCATTTACACTAATTTAAACCTGCAAGTGACCTGTGCCCCATGCTGCAGAGGAAAGCAAAAAACCCCAAGGTCTCAGCTAATCTGACCTGGGGGAAAATTCCTTCCTGACCCCAAATATGATGATCAGTTAGACCCTGAGCATGTGAGCAAGACCCTGAGCCTGTACTAAGTTGGGACCCAGGGGCTGAGCCCTATTGCTTTCCTGTGTGCATGCAGCCCCAGCTTGATGTTTGGCTTGATGTTCTTGGGTTCAAGAAATCCTCCAGATGTATCCCAGAGTTTCTTGGGGCAACTTCCTTAGTCCTCTCTATGCCAGCAATCTGTGGGGCAGTCTATTGCACTCTATTGCAAACAGAAGCCCCATCTGCCTTTACAAAGGGCAACAGCTCAGATCAGCATTAACCCATTGCTTGCTGAACAGCGGTCTGCAATCACGATATCAGAGAGCCTGCAGGGTTTTCAATGGAGACGGATCAGAAGAAGCTTTTTGCAAAGAGAGCTGCTTCCTGGTCACATGAGCACAGCCAGATTTTGATGAACACTGCCCAGATGCCCTTGCACATGCAGCCCCAAGGGGGGAAGCCAGAGAGCAGAGCAAGGACCAAGCAGCTGCCTAGCAGGGATGCGGAATGGCAGCACCGCTGGGGGCGGGATGATCCCACAACACCCTGGCTGCTCCCCCTCCCTGCAAGGCAGCTGCTTGGTCCCCACTCTACCCTCTTCCACCTCTCCCTCCTTGGGGCTGCCTATGCCATGGCACCCAGGCGGCATGCACTGTCAGAGCGGTGAGTGGGAGCCAGCCAGGGCCGGATTAACCTTTTGTGGGCCCCCATGTAGTCGTCGTGGGCTCCGAGTGTGGGCCTGGTGTAGCAGTGCCATTGGTGCCATAGTGTACCCGGTACTGAATCTCGGGGACATTTTTCATTTTGATCACACACCTCTGCATGACTATCTGCATTGCCGTACACAGCTCCCTCAGCCCCCAGGTTTTCTCATTAAGCTGTATATATCCATGTGGGTTTACCAGTGTCCACAGTGAGCAGTAATTTCACAATGATCAGGGGAAACTCCTCACAGATTTATCTCCTTCCTCATTCAGATGTTCTGTAGCCATGTCTCCAGTACCACCCTATGTCACCAGTCACTGTATGTGGTTCTGGTCTCAGCTCAATAAAGTTTCACAGCCAGCAGATACCTGATCAATTCTGACAAATCCCTCCCTCAGCGCTCATCCTGCCATTTGAGCAAGCCACTTGCAAACACCATTTCCCCAAAGTGAAGACTTAGCCCCTGGGAACCTGAAGTCACCAGCCTTTCTCCCTCTGCTCCCATCTACATGCTAGTCTACTGCCTGCTCACCACCACCTCTCCCTATGCTTGTTTCTCTTCTACCTTGGACATGCTCCCTAGCCAGCTGGGCCTATTCTCCCCCTGCAAGCCTGATCTGCTTCCTCTTTTCCTGCTCCCCTTGACATTCCTTTCCTACTGGTGGCCTCTGTTCCTTGAGGTTAACTCCGGTTTCTTTATCCGCTCCTAGCTTAATGGCCCCAATAGTCACAGAGCCACCTGCAGCTTCTCTGGCTACAGCCATGGGGTCAATTGTCAGAGGCCAGCCTTAGATAGCTGCAGCTGCTAGCAAGGGAGGGCTGGCAATTCCAAGGCTGAGCACGCTTGAACCTTGCAATGGCAGCACTAGGGGTTCTAAATTCTCAGCGCTGGCCCTAGGCGCTGGAGTTAGGCGCTTCCCTCCTCCAGGCCATGACTTTAAGTACCTGAGATGCCCATCACCTGCAGCAGAGGCCACCAATTCCCGCACACCTCTCAGCTAGCACATAGTCGTGCAGAAAGTGCAGCCTGAATTATTTTGGAGGCTGGAGTGCCAGGAGGTTCCCATCCCCGAGCAGCAGCTCTGCAACAAGCTCACATGGCCACCCCTCTGCTGTGGGACCAGGACCCTGTGAAGACAGTGGAGTTACCCTGTGTATAACCAGTTCTGTTGCAGTAAATGGGAGTTACCCTGGGTATAACTTCTGTTGAAGTGAGAGTCTTTTCATTGTCTTTAATGGGCTGCATATAGAAGCAAAGGACCCCATTCTAGACTCCACGAGCAAGATGCATTCTGTGCTGCACTGGTTTACTATTGTAACAGGATGGTCTCACATTACCTAGTGAATAAGCAACACTTCCTACGGCTCCTAACTTTTTCTGAGAGGCCTCCTGTTTAGCTTACCAGGGCTGAAAATATCACGTAGTATGGTTACAAAAGCAAGGACCTTCTGAATTCAGCCGGAATTTTGGATGTGCACAGACAGGACTGGTTCCTGCATGGTTACAGAACTGCAGACAAGTGGAACAATTTTCAGCTTGTGTGATTGGAGGATATCTGATCCATACTGTAAGACTGTCCTACATAAATGCGGAAAAGTTGAGGTGCCTTTGTTATTCTTTTCTTCCACTCTTCATTTCTGTGGGGAATTTGCCAATGCAATATCACTGTCTTCTTTTTAAATAAACAAAACTAAAAAAAATGGCAATGGCTATTGAAAATAGCAATTCAAGTCCTAGTTAGCACTGGGAAGACCCCAGCATTTGTTGCTCAATTTTATCCTAATTTTTCTACAGCAAATTACCGTGGATCAGTATATTTGATTTGGGAGAAATGAAGTAACAGCTTCCCAAATTGAGCTTAAGCACTCCTGAATTTTGAGGGTGTTCAAATCTGGAAGGCAGGTGCTAGATTCCCTTGCTGAATATTGGATAAATCTGGAAAGGAAAAGTCAATTTCTGCTTCCATGGCTCAGAAGTGGAAATCCTCCTGTGTGCCTGGTACTGTACCTAAAGCTGCCCACGTCCTCTAATAGAGCCTCTCCTCCCTTACTTTTCAGTTTAACTTCTCCTGCTGGGGTCCACATACCTCCCCTGCTAGGTTTCAGCCAGAGAGGGGCACTGTCCATTCATTCCACCCAGTTCCTTCTTTGGGGACTGCCAGGCGAAGTCACACCAGCATCCCTAAGCCAGTCTGGGGAAGTCTTCTAAGGGTGGTATCTGGGCCAAAGCCTTTTACTCCTTGGGCATACTTGTTCCCCATTCACAGCGCCACCCCCTTCTAGCAGCCAGCTCCCCATTCACAGCAAGCTGGAGCACATGGGGTCTCACAGCTTCCCCACTCTTTCCCTCTCCCTTTCCTGTTGATAGTGGCCAAGGGAATGCTGAGAAATGTAGTTCCGTCCCTGCTCCAGGGCTGGCTCTCTAGGCAGGGAGCTGGACAAGGAACTACAGTTCCCAGGGTCCCTTGGGTTCTCAGTTCCCATGCTGGATCCCTGCTGCTCCGCTCGCTCTCAGACCCTCCGCTTCTGCAGTGCTGCGAGAGGGGAGGAAGCGAGTGCTATGGACCCCCTTCTGAGCTTGTGCCCGGCGCTGTACAGAGATACCTAAGAGACTCTGGTGTTGTTCCTATGATACTGTTCCAAAGCCTCTGGCTGCTCTTCACTGATTGCTGCTCCCAGCCACATATGCCCATGGAGAGATGGCTAAGAGCACTGTCCAGAGTCACTCTACCGATAGCACCAAGCTTTTGGCCATGTGTGGATTGGAGAACTAAGCTCTGGTCTCCACCCCGCTGGAGGACTCTAACCACAGAAACCCTTCCTAGAGAGGTCCTAACCATAGATACACAGTCAAGAGCATATATCTGCAGCCTATCTCAATTCTGGGAAGGTGTGCCAAACCCCACCCAGGATAAAAATATCCATCCCCACCTCAGTGGAGGGAGGGGCCACAGAGCCCAACAAAACAAGTGATTCCATGGGACAACACATGATCAAACAGGAATGGGTGTCTAAGTCAAAGGGTCAAAATGAGGGAACTGGCAGGGGGCACTGAGCAGAAAATCCCAGAGCTCAAGGCTCCGCAAAGGAGTCCAAGGAGTAGGTGGATGCCACCCAAAGGAACTCTGCATGGATCCACGAGATAACCAAGAAATGGAAGTAGGCCCCACAGGCACAGAGAACCTCGCTGTCAAGCTGCCTCCTCCTGGACCGATGGCCAGTTTGGCTAGTTCCAGGTGGAGGCTGATGAGGGGGTCCTGCAACTTTGTGGAGGCCTGGATGATATGTGTATAGGAACAGACGTGGGGGAGAAGTGTAGCCAGAACCTCAGGAGGGGATTCTAGAGGAGGTGGAAATGGGGCTGCAACCTGGCACACTAGGTAGGCACGTGCCAGGGTCTCCCGCTTGTTGCAGAAGGGCAGGTGTTCGATGTATCCAAGCCCATGCTCATAATCTCATGCAAGAGCCACCAACTAATATCCCTAGTGAGCTGTGGGAATAGAGCTGAATAGAGGCTGGCCCACTGGGGGTCTTCACACTCGCTAGGTGGAAGGATGTCCTGCTGTTTGCTATCAGGGCAAGAAACAACAGCAAGGAAATGCACAGTGTGCAACATGAGTGCATAGATAAGTTCCCTGAGTGCAACTGGGATGCAAACTGGCTGGATACTAGATAGTGTGCTGGAGGTGGCTGAAGGCTTCACAGGGCAGGGATCCTGGCATCATGCTCTGGAGGGCCAGGAAGACAGGGTGCACATCCTGCATGACCCGCATAAGATATGCAAGAGAATTGGAGAGCAGGGTGGCCTTTACCTCCTGGAGCACACAGAGGGGGAGACAAGGGGTTATCAACTGCATGCGCTGGGTGAGCACCCTGAAGTCCACCCAGACCCACCGGCCATGGTCCAGGAGGTCTCTGATTCAGGTGATACCAGCCAGGATCAACCTCCAGCACACCGAAGGGGTCTCCACCACTTGTGAATAAGGATGGGGATTGTGCAGCAGGAGCTCTAGGAGAAGGTCTTCTCTCCAGCAACCACTACAGACCTGCTCTCACAGAATGCTTTCAGGTCCTTTGGAGATCCTAATAAAAGACTGGCTACTCAGACAGATCTTTGGGGAGACTTTGCAGGCTGATGTAAAAGAGCTGCTAGTCCTATTGGAGCCCTTAGCGGTGGCAGAGGTCAGTGTACACCAGCAGGCTCCAGGCTGGACTATGAGCACTATAAAGGAGCATCTACAAGGCCTGGAATTGGAATATATGAACCTGGCTCCTGACACAGATCACGTCCTGACCGTCCTCTTTTAGGGAGAGGCTCAGGACATATGCAAAGGCTCACTGTTTCTCTGGACAGAAGATCTCCAGGACCATTCTCTGGAAACTGGCCAGGGTAATGAGGGATGGGGTTAGAGCATGGAGAGGACCAGCTATTCGATGACCAGAGACCTGCATCAATGGGAAAGGCACTGGAAAAACCCTGTCCATGCCTTCAGCCGGTCAGACACATGGGCCTCCAAATCGGTTCAGTTAACCAGCAGGGACGACTTGATAGTAGAGACACAGATGCCAAGATAGAGCAGCAAACCCATGCCCTACTGGATGACACAGAGCACAGGTGAGAGCAAGCCTACCTGACACCCAGTTCCAACCATTGGGCCAGAGCTCTTGACCCAACTGACTTGGATGGGGAGGCTGCCGAAGAGATGTACTGGCAAGTCTCCACTCACACCAGATATCACAGGTTCTGGCCCATGAGGCAAATGTCCCAGTATGCTGGCAGGACTTGCAAGTACAGCTCCTGGAGCACCAACCCCTGATGGAGGAGACAGAGGAAGGGCTTAATGACAAAGGCCAGACTGGGGGCACACTGATGCACTCCTTGACCAAAGATGACAGGTTCTGTCAGGGCCCATTTGAGTTTGACCAGAAACTGCAGAGGCATATAGCACCTGGAGGAACCCTAGAAAACAGAACGCTGAAGCTGACTACCTGGACAGTGCCCACGATCCATCCTATCAAATGCCTCCTTCTAGTCAAGGGACAAAAGGATGAGTGACGGACCATCCCTACGTGCCAGATGGAGAATATCCCAGACCAGGTATAAGCTCTCAAAGATGGTCCAAGCTTGACTTATCAGGAGATTGAAAGTCCTAGGTGAGAGCAGTGTAGAATTGTAGCTCAAAACAGGCAGCTCCCAGCCAGTCAAAGAGCCTCAACAGGTTTGTGGCCTCTTACTGCAAGATGGTCCTAGCCTCTGGCCGATCCCAAGATCCACAAGTTAGGGCAACTGAACGCCCTATTCATGAAGAAAGTGTGGGACACTGCCCCTGTCCTGCTGTTCTTTTCTCCCTACCCTGAGAGAGGCCCTCACAAAATGTATCATTTTCATGTCTCCATATCCCATTTCCCCCAGTATAGGGACGCTCTTGTGCCCTGGATTCTATTTATGAGAGTCCAGCATACCCTAAGCAGGTGCACATAAGCTTTCTTCCCTGAAAGACAAGTAATAGGAAGCTTTCACCGGACACCAAATCTCGAGGGCTTTCAAGTACCAAAGGAGTAACATTCTTTCTACTTGCTGGCTAATTTGAAGCTACACCATTCCTTGGCTGAAGTTACACAATTTTGTTTTATGCCAAGTTTTAAAAAGTCTGGATGGTCCTAATCTCCAGGCCACTGATGCGCTGCTAAACATTCTAAAAGGATCACATCCCCTAACTCTTGCCAATGGGAACTGTTTCCCAGTTCGGATTGCAAATGTTTAGGAAATGTTGAGGGATTTGATAATACAACCTTTTGGCCAGACTGAAATTGGATTAACAACCTGATGAACTCAAAAAATTGTTGCTGTTAAGCATGGGCCTTGGACAGTTTCCCTTCTAGGGTAGGTAGGCCTATTGACCTGCACAATGCAAGACACAGGAAGCTATGCACAACTTCTGGAAGCCATCTGAGAAGTCTTCACTACCAAGTATCAAAATCCACCCTCACTTGTCTCCATAACTGAATACTTTACTTGCCAAACTTCCTATGTTGTTTTGTACTGTCTAGGGCAAGATTAGGCCCATCCCAGTAAAGCTCTTTTCAGAAACATAAGACTCACATTTTCAAAAAAATGACTGGTGAATTTAGGTACCTAACTTGAGAAACCAAGTATTGCCAACCCTGCATGCTCAAAAATCAGGAGTCAGGTCCCCAAAAACCAGGAGACTGGCTTAAAAATCATGATATTTATAAAAAGTAAAAAATAGGTTTTTTATTTGCCTTCTGAGCCTTTAAGGTGCATTTGGGACACATTTTTGAGCTTTTTTCCAGGACCATGAAGGCCACATACTTACTTTCCTTTTGAGAGAAAGCGAGGTTCTCTCAGAATAGAGTTGAGTTCAAGGGATGGTGCTTTATGAAAAACATGACTCAGAACTGTGGATTCACAGATAGCATCTTCGTGGTGAGTGTGTCCAATGATAAGAGAACGGAGAAAAAGGCAGTTGTTTTTCAGTCAATCTGAGAACTTCTCTTAATGAAATTTAAGGCAGATTTAAAACATACCTAGACCCGATTTTTTTGTATTAATAAAAGAGCAGTATTTTTCTGACACCTGTACCATCAACCAATTTTCCCTCAATTGTAAGTTTCCTCCCCCAAAAGGTATGCAAAAGGACTTTGTAAAAGTTCTCCTCTAAATGACTTTTTATAAAATAAAAGCAAAAAATCAGTTATTTTATTACACATTTCAAGACAAAGGAACTTCTTGACTAACAGCAAAATGTTACATGGATTCCTGAAAAAGTAATGCAATCCTGTATTGTAGCTTTGAGTCAGCTGAAAATAGGGTACTCTCACCTGTCTGATAAGTCTAAATGTTATAGAATCATAGAATATCAGGGTTGGAAGGGACCTCAGGAGGTCATCTAGTCCAACCCCCCTGCTCAAAGCAGGCCAATCCCCAACTAAATCATCCACTGAAGCATCCACTACATATAGTGTAAACAGTTAGATACCCTTTATGTTCATTTTTCTATATAGACAACAGTTACTCCCTTTGCTCTGGATTTATATGCTGGGTAACAACAGAACAAACTATTGATTAAAGAACATGAGTTACACAGTACTGTGTTTCATTTATAAAAAAAAAAAAATCTGGTTTTGCCAGGAAAAATAAGCTTTTAGTATAAAAGGATAAGACTTAAACTTAGAAAAAACAATACACCAACAGGTAAAAGAATGGCATTGTTTATATAACTATGATACCATGTGAAATGACTGTAGGAGACCTTAGAAAGGTTAACAGTAATATCCTTGATCTTGCCACTTATATCTAGGCAAGGCATATAAAACAGGCAGTACCAGCAGGTCTTAGCCTGGTATCATAATGGCACAATCAAGCTCTGGAAATATTACTACCAAGGACAGACTTTTTACTTTTAGATTCTTTTTCATTTTATTTTAGTATGGATTAGATTATATAAATTGGGGAAGAAATAAAGTGAAAAGTAGTAGAGCTCTCACTAATTTAATAGATATCCTCAAACTCAATCTCTGTCAGTTTATAACCATTATCTATTCCAGTGGTTTTCAAACTTCTTTTCTGGCGACCCAGAAAATTGTTGAAGCCTCCAGCCCAGCAGAGCTGGGGATGAGGGGGGTTGGCGTGTGGGAGGGGCTCTGGGCTGGGGCAGAGGGTTGGAGAGCGGGAGTGGGTCAGGGATCTGGGCTGGGGGTGCAGGCTCTGGGGTGGGGCTGGGGATGAGGGGCTTGGGATACAGGAGGGGGCTCTGGGTTGGAGGGGTGGCTCAGGGCTGGGGCAGAGAAATGGGGTGTGGGAGTGGGTCAGGGCTCTGGGCTGGGGGTACAGGCCTCTAGGGTGGGGCTGGGGATGAGGGGTTTGGGGTGCAGGATGGGGTACAGGGCTGGGGCAGGGGGTTGGGGTGCGGGCTTACCTCGGGCGGCTCCCAGTCAGTGGTGCGGCGGGGTGCTAAGGCAGGCTTTCTGCCTGTCCTGGCACCGCAGACCGCACTGCGCCCTGGAAGTGGCCAGCAGCAGGTCCGGCTCCTAGGTGGAGGTACGCAACAGCTCCGTGCAGCTCTTGCCTGCAGGCACCGCCCGCCCAGCTCCCATTGGCTGGGAACTGGCCAATGGGAGTACAGAGCTGGTGGTGGGTGGGGGGTGCAGTATGTGGAGCCCCGTGGCGCAGGGCAGTGTCAGAACAGGTAGGGACTAGTCTGCCTTAGCCAGGCAGCACCGCCAACAGGACTTTTAACGGCTCTGTCAGTGGTGATGACCATGACCCAGTGCCTTACATTCCGCGACCCAGGACTGGATCGTGACCCACAGTTTGAAAACCACTGATTTATTCCATGTGAACAGAAGAATGGGGAAGGGTAGAGATAGTGGTGAGCACAGTCTGACAGCAGTGTGTTTGTGTAAGGGCTGAATGTAAGTGATAGCACTGAACTGTAGAAATTAGAGACTGCCCAAAATCCCTTCATGACATTTGGTCTCTTTATACTATATTTATTTCAGTTTATTTTGAAGTCAAGATATAGAATTTATTTCTTATTAATTGCTATGGAGTTTTCTGCTGAAGGTAAGAGGATGGTTTGCTCTACAAAACAATCCTGCTGGTTATCTGCTGGAGGCCCTTGGGACAGCAAGAATGCAGTCATGAGTGTTCCATTAAAATGTAAAGTTATTTAGGTATTGAAAAAGAGTTATATGATCCCACAAAACTTTTCACAGATGCACAGCCCTTAAGCAAGTAGTTAGATTTAAGTCAAATGAAGTACCCATGAGAAAGGATTACTCACCTCAGTAAAGGATTGCAGGAATGCGTCCCTATTATTTCAACACCATGTCAAAAGGAAGTCTTTTCATGTACCTAATCTTTTGTATTGCCGCCACTGGACCCCTTCTATTTCTGCTATATCTTGCTGGGGCTTGCATGACCCAAGCTGCAATACCGTACTCCAATGGGTGGATGCTACTGAGTTATATATTGGCATTATGATATGTTCAGTATTTTCTATTTAATTCTGTATGCATCTAACATTTTGCTTGCATTTTGACGACTGAAATTACTGAACACAATACACTGAATTATCTATGACACCCAGGCCCTTTTTGTTACAGTTAACACAGAACCCTATTACTTTGAATTTGGCAACAATGAATTTAATCTGTCATCATGCTGCCCATCTATGCAGCTCTGCTAGGTCTCTCTGAAGTTCTCCACAGTCTTATCTTGTCTTGTCTTGGGAATGGTAAATAATTGTGTGTAATATGCAAATCATGCCATGTCACTGCTCATCCACTTCTCCAGATAATTAATATACTAAACATCAGCATTCCTTGTATGGATGCTTGGGGTACACAATTGTTACCCTTTGCCATGCTGAAAATGGACCAGCCAATTTCCAAACCATAGGAAAACTACATCTTTTAGTGTGCGACGACTTAGTTTTTTTAACAGTTTCTTGCAAGGGACTTTGTCAAAAGCTTGGGGGCTGACTCTAAAAAAAAAAAAAGCAATTTTCCTATATCTGTTCTGTCGTTGACAACTTCAAGAATTCTGGTTGATTCAAGTGGCACAATCTTTGTAGAATCCATGATGGTTTGTATCTATCATAATTTTTCATCTAGTGTTTTATAATGCAATTTTTAAATTACTGATTTAACCAATATATTTTCTGTGACAGATATAGCAACTGTATACTATATTTTTGGGACCATAAGAACGGCCATACTGGGTCAGACCAATGGTCCATTCAGCCCTGACAGTGGCTCATGCCAGGTGCTTCAGAGGGAACAAACAGAACAGATGGATTGGTTTGTTCATATGAAAGGTTGATGTTACTTTCGGTAGAAATTTTGTGTGCGGATGTAGCAGGACTTTGTCTTTGAAGAATATTGTGTAGGGAGGATCGGCCATGAGCGCCCCGATCTCACTCACCTGTCTGGCAGAAGTAATGGTGACCAGAAAGGCCACTTTCATGAATAAATGCAGCAGGGAACTAATTGGCGGCTAAGGCTTCGAATGGTGGTCTGATGAGGCATTTCAACACCAGATTGAGGTCCTAGGCAGGGGTAGGTTGGCAAACTTCTGGATAAATGTTCTGGAGGCCTGTGAGGAAGCATTTAGTAATTGGGTGCATGAAAATCAAGTTCCCGTCAATCTCATGCTGGAACGCAGTAATGCCTGCAAAATGGACTTTGATCGAGCTTGTTGCTAAACCCAATTATTTCAGCTCCATTAGGTATTCCAACACTAATGGTAGTGGTGCTGTGGAGGCCGTCAAGTGTTTTACGGGACACCAGGAGGAGAATCTCTTCCATTTTTGAAAGTAAGTATTCCTCCTGGTCACTTTCCTGCTGTTTAGTAACACATGTTTAACTTGTTCCAAGCTGACTAGTTCGCCAGGATGGAACCATGTAGGAACCACACTTGTAGGTGGAGTTTCTCCAGATTCAGGTGAAGAGTATGACCGTTATTCTGAGACAGCAGGTCTAGACGATAAGGAACAGTTTGAGGAGCGCATATCAACATGCACATCAGGTAAGGGGAAAATGCTTTTTTGGGCCATGTTGGGACTATGAGGATAACCTTGGCCTTGTCTGTTCAAATTTTGTGTACCATATGCGATATCATTGGAATCAGTGGGAAAGCGTACATGAGTTATGCAACCCATGTGATGAGAAAGGCGAACCCGAGTGACCGAGGTCCCATCCCCACTCTCAAGCAGAACATTGCGCATTTGCTGTTCGTTGGGGATGTGAACAAGTCGATTGGGGGAGTGCTCCACCGGTGGAAAATGGGGAGCAAAACTCTCCTATTCATTTCCCATTCCTGGTCTCAAGAGAAGTACCTGCTTAGCGTGTCCGCCGTTGTGTTCTGACAGCCAGGAAGGTAGGAGGCTGAAATGTTTATGTTGTGGTGTATATACCAGTTCCACAGTTTCATGTCTTCAGTGCACAGCAAGTGAGATCGAGCACCCCCTTGTCAAATGATGAAAAACATACATGCAATGTTGTCAGTCATGATGCGAATGAATTCGTTCTTTAAGTGCGGTAGGAAGTGTCTGCAGGCATTGCGGACCACACATAGTTCTAATAGATTGATGTGTAACTGAGTCTCTGCAGGAGACCATTTGCCTTGAACCATGCGCAGGTGCATATGGGCGCCCCAGCCTATCAGCGAGGTGCCTGTTGTGATAACAATTGATGGGGGTTCCTGTTGAAAAGGGATGCCCATGCATACATTTTCTGATCTTGTCCACCAGTGTAGAGAATCCAGGACACAGGGTGGTACAGTATGGTTTGTGAAGGCTCGGTATGTACTCCAAGCTCAGCCAGTCCTGTAGACAGTGCATATGTAGTCTTGTGTGCCGTACCATGAACGCTGTGGCTGCCATGTGCCCTAGCAGTTGCAAGACAGTATGAGCTGGTATTTGGGGGCTGACTCTTACCTCTGAGATAAGGTCTGTCAGAGTTGTGAACACATTCAGGGGCAGGGATGCCTTGGCTTCTACGGCATCAAGATGTGCCCTGATAAAGTCCAGTTGCTGGACAGGGATTAGAGTGGATTTTCATTCATTTATCTGTAGTCCTAGATCCCTGAATATGTGATCATTGTCTGGACTGAGTCCAATGCTTCTTGTTAAGTTGGGCCTTTGAGAAGGCAATCGTCCAGATAAGGGAAAATCGTTATTCCCTGTTTGCGCAGATGTGCCGTTACTACCACTAGGGTTTTGGAGAAAACTCTTGGTGCAGTGGATAGGCCGAACGGTAGCACTCTGTACTGGAAGCATTTGTGTCCTACTGTTAAAGGCAGAAATTTCCTGTGAGTGGGGTGTATAGTAATATGAAAATAAGCATCTTGGAGGTTGAGGGGTGAAAACCAGTCCCCCTTTTGCAGCACTGGAAGTATCGTGCCCAGTGAGTGCGTTTTGAACTTTGGAGTGCATACGAACATGTTGAGTTTCCTGAGATCCAAAATAGGTCTCCATCCCCCATTCTTCTTCTGTGTCAAGGAGAAGTGGGAGTAGAACCCCTTCCCCATATATTGCGAAGGTACTTGTTCCATGGCACCTAGTTGTAAAAGATGATCGATTTCTTGTTGTATCAGGTGCTCATGAGAAGGGTCCCTGAAGAGGGACGGAGAGGGGGGTAGGGTAGGTGGTCGGGAGGTAAAGGGGATGGTATATCCTGATCGTATGATCTCTAACACCCACTGGTCCATTATTATTGACTTCCAGATGTGGCAGAATGGGCGAAGGTGGTGTCAAAAGCATGGGGACAGATCAGGAGACAGCGCTGCCTGGTGAAGGAGGTTGTCCAAACCCTCGACCAAAACTGCCTGGTGAAGAATTTAGTGGGTGCGGTTGGTGCCGACTTGGTTTTTTCAACCAGTGCCAACTATGATGTTGGTGCTGAGGGCGGAGGCATGGTGCCTGAGGAGTCACTCAGCACCGGGTCCCTTTTGGGTGAATTCAGTACCATGGAGGAGGCATGTTGCCATCTGTGCCTCGACTCTGTCTGCTTTGCTTGGGACTCGGTAGTGCCAGAGGTGCCCAGAGTATCATAGGTGCTCACCTGAACATATGTTGGTATCGGGGGTAGTGACCTGGCAGGAGACCACTTATGTTTCTGTGGTGCTCTCTGAGGACACGTCTGCGCCCTCTTCCACAGTCCTTTAGAGGAAGGCATGTCTCCTGTCCCTGCAGAGGGAGTACCCGGAAAGGAGGTCCATTGGTCTGGCTCTGGTTGGAGAGATTTCTCCATCAGTATAATTTTCAAGCGGAGATCTCAGTCACGCTGGGCTCTCGCTTTCAGATTATTGCAATGGGTGCATTTTTGCAGGATATGCATCTCCGCATGACATCGGACACACAAAAAGTGTCCATCTGAAATGGGCATTGCTTCGTGGCAAAAGCCACATCGCTTAAAGCCTGGGGTGCCAGGCATCTCTGACACTTAACTGATCCCCAGTGCGGGGAGGGTAAACAGGGGAAGTAACATTAACTATAACTTTTAAAAGACTATTTAAACTGCTATCTTTTTTAAAGGTTTGGCGAGAGTACGAACACTGCCCCAGAGCTCCATCTTCAACCGAGGATGGTTGAGAAGGAACTGGAGGACTTGGGTCATGCGCATGCTAGACGTGGTACCATGAGATGCCTGCTGCATATGCATGACCCACATGGACGCTGGTGCCATAAATCTCTGATTGACATCACCGGGACACACCGACACCTGAAGTGGAGCACCGAAAGGGACATCATTCGAAGAAGAAGTATCAGTTTCACTCTGCAGCTACTAAAGCTCTCAAATTCTTCAGGTCTGGGATAGCCCCACCATGAGGACTGCCTTGGGCCAGGAACCCTAGGGCCTCCATACACACAGGCCATCTGGCTCCCTGGGATGCAAGCTAGCCCAGAAGTCTGGAAGTTTGGGGTCCCTTGACTCTGAGTAGTCCACCTGGAAGGGCTGCCCCAGAGCTACAGACCCTGGGAGCTGATCCCAAGACACTCAAGCTCCTGGGTCCACAACAGGGAGCTTGGAAGCTGTGGCTAGAGCTGAGATTCTCAGGTTTCCAGGCTCCCTGCCATGAAGTCAGGATCTAAGCTCTGGTTAGAGTCAGGGCTCCCAAGTCTATCAAGCTCCCAACTCCATGGCAGGGATCCTGGAATCCCTTGCATGACAAGGCTGGCCCAGAGCCACAGACTATGGAAGCCCGGGGTTGCCTGGTCACTGGGCAGTCTACAAAGTGGAGCTCTCTCTCTCTCACCAGCTCCCAGAGCTAGTGGAAGGTGTGGAGGAAGAGAAGCTGGGCTCTGTGCCTCTCTGGGTCCGGTAGCTGCACCTCTCCAGCTCCCAGAGCTGCAGGGGAGGTTGAGTGTTCCTGCTCTCTGTCTCCAGAAAATTTGTTGAAAGTGAAATTGACAAGACGCTTCCAAGCAGGCAGCCAGGGAGCCCTCATTTCAATTTTCCCAACAGAAAATCAAAATCTTTCAGCAAAACTGAAGTTCTTTCATGGAAAATTCTGCTTTTGCAAAAAAAAGCATATTTTTTTTTTGGTCAGAAAACCATTTAGATGAAAATTTTGTGACCAGCTCTAATAGTGATTGTAACGCAATCCTATCAAATCTGGCACCTGATCTTGTAGCCAAGTCAAGGGCGTGGTATTTAACAAAAGTAAGGGAATTACACCATATTGCTGCCTTGCAGATCTCCGATATGAGGACGTTCTAAAAACTGCAAAGGAGGCATCCTGTGCTTCTGACGTTTGGAGGGAGAGGCGTACCAGCCATATGATAAACAGATTGAAATAACATGGGGTAATCCAGTGACATATTCTCTGGGAAGAAATGGCCCGCCCCTTAAAAGAGCTACTTATGGAAACAAAGAGAAGAGGAGCCTGCCTAAAGGGCTTCGTTCTATTAATACAACAAGGCACTAGAAACATCCAAGTTGTGAGGTTTCTCATTCCCTGGAGAGGAATCGGGTATTTGGAAAGAAAATGAGAAGATTAACAGATTTAAATGGAAGTCTGACACAATTTTGGGAAAAATTTGGGATGAAGACTCAACACCACCTTATCCCTGTGGAATATTGTGCAAGGTGGGTTAGCAGGAAGAGCTTGTGTAAGACCTCACAGGTCTAGAACACAGGCCTGCAGAGCTATCGCACAGTTAACATCTCCAGGCTGCCACTAAGTGGCAGCTGTAACCAACCGGCGCTCCACTTACCATGATTCACTGTGGACACCAACCACGGGAAGTTCCGCCTTAAGGGTTTGACAGGAAGCAGCCCCAGCACTTCTGAATGGCTCCCTGTCCTATATAAACCCCAGGGTCATTTCAGGAAGTGTCCAGGAAACAGCGCGGATCTCTTGTAGCTGCCATGACTGTTCCTGTTCTATGCTCTTGAGCTCCTGGCTTGACCTCGGCTTGTTTTGGACTTCATCTCCTGACTCGGACCCTGAAACCTCAGTTGGACTCTAACCCTGACCTGGAACTGACTACAAACTCCTTAGCTACTCCTAGCCTCAGGTTTGCCCCTGCTTTGACCCTTGGCCCTGACTTCCCCTTGTTGGGATCCTGAAAGCTTAGAGTTTGCTGACTCTTCTGGCTGATGTAATGGTGATCAGAAAGGCCACCTTGAGAGCAAGGTGAGAGCATTCAGAGGGAGACTCAAAGAAGGGGCTCTATGACACTTGTAAGAACAATAGTGAGATCCCACATTGGAGGGAAGTGAGGGACAGTTGCATGTGCCCTTGGGTGAGGGGCACACAAGGACATGCACTGTGCAGACTACAACTCATCAGACACTGCTATTCAAAGATTACACATGAACAGCTAGCATGCGATCCACATGAACAGTATCCTCTATTGCCCAACCCAAAGGCACACACCTTATGTCTACTAAAATTACCATACACCTGAGCCCATACACCATAACCTTAACTCTGTTCTCATGCAGAAATTCCTTTAGTGAACCCACTCCAACACACCGGCCCTTATTTCTCTCCCTGCTCCATACACCCCAGATTTCCTCCCTGTCCTCCATATTCCCCTTCCCCACTTTCTTCCCCCAAATACATACTTTCCCTCCCTTTCCCTTGTATTCCAAAAGCCTGAAAATTCACCTGCTCCTCACAGTTCTTATTTCTGCCCCATGACAGCATAAGGGAACCTCTTCCCTGAGGACAACGTGGCTTCACCCTCGATAGGACAATAGGAGATAGTGGCCATCTCTGCTAAGTACAACCTAAAAACTTCCTCCTGCAGCAGGTCTAAGGAAATGGTAGCCATTTTAAATGAGGGAAACCTATGGCCTCTTTCCCACTGAGGATAATGGGAGATGGTAGCCATTTTTAACTTTGTTAGTTTCTCTGAAAAAGAAATGCACCAGTCACTGAAGAATAAACTCTCGGTTATAAAGATTAAAAGTGAAAAACTACCCTTAATCCTAAAGATTTGTTCTCAAAAACTACCTGTTGCACTAGATCTCCTCAAGGTTCAGCTGCCTGACAATATTGGTTTTAAAGATGCATGTCAGCAATAAAACATGAGAACCCCTAAACAACCCAGAGACAAATTTCAAACACTTCCTATTGCAAATTTATTATACAAAACCAACCAAATACTACATACAAAATTCAAAGGGCATATAAAGTCACACTGGATGATGTTTTATACTTCAAGACCATCTATGTGTAGAGAAATGCATGCCCTATTTTAAGCCCAATTCAGAACATCTTAGCTATAGAGTCATAATAAGCACCTAAATCACAGAACATGCCATAGAAGAGAATTTGGGGGGAGGCTTCTGCAGTCTAGTACAGAATCCAGGCATACTTCCTGTTAAACTGCATAGCAAACACATTAGTACTACGATAGCACGTGCTGTAGGATTTCATATACATAGTGGGGCAGACTGTAGCAGCAGACGCTGCTGCTAGAACAGCACAAAGGGATCTGAAATCCCACTGACACAGCTACCGCCGCTCATTGAGGTGGTTTTATTATGTTGATGGGAGAGCTCTCTGATTTAGGGTCTGATCCTGCAAAGAATTAGGCACCTGAGTAACTTTACTCACATGAATAGCCCCATAGAACAAGCCCTTGAAATGTTAAGTTCACTTTTTAAATAATTAGGGATTTGTACAGATGAATTTAAGTTTTAAGTTACCACAATTTAAAATCAATATTGTAATATTTATGTGAAACAATCAAAATATTCTTGACAGGAGTACATTATTCACTTGCCTTTCCTCTTCTAATAGGAATCATATGAAAGGGAAACTAAGGAGGGGAATTCTTATTTGTTGCTTTTTGGAGAAATTAACTCTCTCAAATTGGAAAGAGAGTTTTACAAGAAACTTTAAAAAGAAAAATATAATAATTCACTTCCCAATCACAGGGTTTTTCTTCCAGCCAAAATGCATGTTAAATAGTCCCAATTTAAGGAATCTGAGTGGCTTTTAAAACACATGTTGTGAGAGTAGTGTTTTTTTGTTCAGGTTGGCAACAAAAATATTTTCAAAAGCAGTTTACTAGATTTTCTTTTGAGCAACCTAAACATCTTTTTTTGCTGGGTTACTTATCCTGTGGTGTTTATCAATCTTGGGACCAAGATAACAAAGCCCTCGCAGCTGATGTTAGAAAGAAACTTTCCTGTTACAAAGGGACTTCAATTAAATTTAATGTTTAAAATTAATATTTCCATTAATCACTCCAACAATACATGCACAGACCTTAATGTGTATTTATGACATTCATCATGAGTGCAAAAGAAACTGCCTGTTATAAAACAGGCCACCTGGGTCAATGTTAGCACTCATGAGACAACCAGTGGTTAACTGCAGTATAAGATTCATAAGCTGTTGACCCTGATAGAGCCTTCTAGATGAAATATATAAGTAATAATTTTTACTGGTAATGAACTACCGAGCAATACCTTTTTCCCCATAAATTTATTAGGGGAGCATATTTTGTTCCAGCAGTGCCACCGCTGACCTTTATGAGTTGTCTTATAGAACAGAGATGCCAAAAAAAATATGCAAAACAAATAATACAGTGGACCTTATAAATCTTAATATTTGGTAACACAAAAGGTTTCAAGACCAAGTAGTCAAAAATGGACACCTAAAGTTAGGTTTCTAAATAAGTGGCCTGATTTTCCAAAGTGCTGAGCTTCTAGCAATTCCTACTATCTTCAGTGGGAGGTGCTGGGTGTTCAGTCCATTTGATAATCAGACCACTTAGGTGACAAAATATGCATTTAGGAGACTAACTTTAGGTTCCCATTTTGAACATCTTGGCCCAATTGTTTAGATGATCTTTTCCATCCCTAGAAAATATCAGATTAGCATTTGAATGACTAAGTCTACACAGAAACATGTCTCACCACTGAACAATAAATCAGACTATTCTAGTACTCCTCCATACATACCAATGCTCCATTTTTGCTTGTCCAAAGACTGGGATTAGATTCAAGTCTAGTGACACAAACCACAAATTTGTCTGGAAATACACGCAGCTCTGTGCAAAACAACAAACCCCAAAAAGATTACATGTATCTTTCAGTATATAATATAGTTTTTAATAAGGGCAACGTATACGTGTACTACATTTTGTAAATCAAAGCAGCCGACATTTTAAAATGCACAATAATTCTTTTCTCCCTCCTCACTTTTTGCAATTCCCCACTCTCTCCTCCCACTTCACTTGTTTTGTTTTTGTTTTTTGGGGGTTTTTTTGGGTGGGGGAGTAAATCATTCATTTCTCAATAGGGCAGAGTAAGCTCAGTTCTCCAGAGAAAAGACTAGGCTGCAAATTAGTCCACCTGAGCCCCGGACAAATGTATCACATGGAACCCACAGGCAAGTCATTCAGCATGATTTCCTTTGTGCTAGTCTGATGATTCATCTTTTCATCTCAAAAATGTTGTCATGTTTATAACATCAGTATAATGTATAGCATGAAAATTGGACATAACATGGCATATGGAAAACATCTTTCAAACTATGACTAAGGTGATTTTAAAGTGTTTAAACGATTTATTACCATTTACCATCACGATCTCACATATCCTACTCCTAAAACACAGTTCCCAGAGTTAACACATAACAACAAAACTTCTTAATCATCTGAGATTACTAGAGGGAAGAGGATCCAGTAACAACAATTCTGAACCACTTATAAGAACAGAGTACATCAAGCATCACTCAATTTAGTAACAAAAATACTAGAGAGAGAGAGAGACAGACAGACAGACAGAGACAGAGAGGGTGTTCTGTTTTAGCAATCTGAAATTATGTCCACATCCATTAAAATGGCATATTTTTATTTAGGATTTATATGTGAAATTGTCAGACTTTTATAACAATGGGCCAGAACATCCTGTCTTATGGGAGGGGGAAGAGGTAAGATAGGCAGGAAAACAATGAGGCTGACCACAGTTTCCCTCAGAACATCCCATCAAAGGGCAGCAAACAGGGGAGGAATATGGAGCTATCTGCATGGACGGCTGCTTCTCCACAAGACTGTGTTGTTTCATTGACAGCATGCTCTGTGCAGCCATTTGCCAAGTCCTCCTATGGCTGCTAAGCAGGAGCCATGAAGGTAACTTTACAAGAGTTAATGCTGTATTAATTACTACTAGATCTGTGGGTTGGTGCAGTGGCTTGTAGTCAGATCCCTATTCTTCTGGTCTCACCCACAAGCCCTGCAGAGCTCCAAAGCAGAAAGGCTCCAGAGGAAATAAGGAGTGGTGCTGGGATGGGGCGTGGGGGCAGTAATCCCCACTTTCTGCACAGGAAGGAAAAGATGCATATGCAGGAGGGTTGCTCCTAGCCTCAGATATTAAGCATTCTGACAGGGTGTTATTTCAGCTTTGACTGTAAAATGAACCAATGCAACACGAGTTTCAATTTTAAAATACAGAATTCTACTTAGATGATAATCAATGTGTTCTTTTTGATTGCGGTATTACATGTATCCTGACTAAAAGAACTGCTGAGGCCGAAGTGTTTATTAGCTCAGGAAATATACTTATTAGAGTGCAGCAGCAGCTTTTATTAATAAATAAAAATTATTATTAATGACAAAGAAACAACAACAAATTTTGGCCACTGTCTTTCAACGACCTCTGTGTGGGAGCAGGGGGCTCTATTCATGTGGCGCTCGTTACAGGATCGTGGCCTTAGAATTTTTTCTGATAGTATTGGTAGATCAAATACATTTTAGTTTGGCTGTTTTAACTGTTACATTTTGCCAGATAGTCTCTTGCTGGTTAACAAAACAAATCTGTCACTAGACTACAATACTTCCTGTAAAATTCCAATAAAGCTTAGATCCAAAACAAATACAGTTTTGATGTAAAAGACATTATTACAGTATAATCTAATATTCCAAAACAGCCATGAAAATGTACAACTTTGCTGAAATACTTAAAATCAGCACTCTAATCTCTGCACTCAGTATGAAGTTAGACAAAATTAGTAGTTAATTGAAACAGAAGAGACTTAACAAATGTCCATAAACATGGTAAATAAAACCCTATAAAATGTAAGAGACATTACTAAGATTGTTATTCAAGCAGTTAAAAGATTTTAAGGCCGCTTAGTTGATTTACTTTATTTTTCTTTTAAATTTAAAAGATCAACTGAAAGGGCAGTCATTGTTATGGTTCCTTTTTATTGTTGTTGAAGCAACAGGATTGATATCACTTCCTTACAGAGCATCTTGGCTTGGAAAAACATGAAGAAGAAAAATATCTGGCCCAATGACATCACCTATGTAGGGGTTTTACAGCAGTGGGCCCAATGAAAGCATTTGCTTGCATACACTTGTACCATACAGTTGATGCCATAAATGATATGATATGACTCATCGGAGTGCAACCTCTGGTCGATTCACCCTGTGGAGACTCAGTAAAATGCTAAGCCTCATCACAAATATCAAATCTGGTATGACTGAGCTGATTATTCTGGAGCAGGCAGAAAGCAACTTTAAAGTTAAATAAAACACACAAACAACTGTTTGGAAATATTTTTGATTAAAAAAAATCCCACAACAATAACAGAAATTAATGAACTGAATCAAAATTCTAATAGAAACGCTGTGTTTATGATTTACTCCCTTCTCCCAATTGTGCTAAATGTTAAGTAACGGAATAAGAAACTGCCTGCTTACCGCGATACTGCTTCCCCACCACACAACGGAGATTGACCCATCTCTTCATGAAGTAGGCTGTAATGTGAAAATTGCCACCTGAAACATTAAACAGAGTGATGTAATAAGTGTAAGGGCATTCTGTTCTCACAGTGTGCTACACATCTCCTATAAAGATCTCCTGACTGTTTGGGGAAAGGAAGGCATAGCTCTCACTTACAAAATGTGCATCTCTCCAAAAGCAGTATTTTTAATAAAAACTTCTTAGAGTCAAGAATAAACTAACTAATGTGCAGCAGAGTAAAAAAAAAAAAACCACTGGATTTTAAAATTGATCGGTTCTGCTATCCAATCACAGAAATTAATTTCAATAAATTAATTGCCCACAAAAGGTGCCAGACGAACAGCTCTGCAGACTAAGACCCTGTTCATTGTGACCCCGTTGCACCCACACAAATCAAGAAAGCAACTGAAAATGTTCTTAACTAATTGCTTTTTAGAGAAAGACCTTGAGTTATGTAAAGTTTTTAAAAGTTTGGTATGGAGATGCCAGCTATGAGCAGATTCTGAATGATGCTAATCATCTGCCAATCCCATTCAGTTCAACAAGAAAAGCAGCACCCTTCAAGATCAGGCTACATTTAATCACAGTGATATATACTACGTGGTGATCAATAATTGTGCCCAGCCTCAGCATGGGTGCGCCAACAGGGAGGTATAGGGTGTAAAGGAGCCTCGTTCCCAGCGGCTGACCACACTTAGAATCCTTGTGCTATAAAGGTTCTGAAGGCTAGAAAGATGATCTTGTGCACTGGATTGCAACTCCAAAAAAATTGTGTTCTATTCTATTCTCTGCTTTGCCATCAACTTCCTGTGGGACCTTGGGCAAGTCACTTAGTTTCTCTGTGCCTCAGTTCAGTCTGTAAAGTAGGGATAATAATTCTTCCCTACCTCACAGGGATGTCACAAGGTACTCAGATACCTCGGTGACAAGTGCCACAGAAAAGCTTATAAATAAATATTGCCATTCTCAACTCTAGAAAGAAGGCAAGGGAAGACACAGGACCACATAACCCCATCCCGATTCCAGCCAGGAGAGCTAACCAGGAGCAGAAGGTCCGGATGTTGACCACAGCACAAGGATGACAATGCAGCTTCATTCCCTCCTGCGTGCTCCAGAGCTTCCCAGCTGGCACAGTGCCTCTGGGAGCAACCCCTGCAGTGGTGTTCCACCACACCATCCTTCATGCAATACCGTGCCTATTTACCATAATCAGTCCCTAAATAATTTATCAGCTATCTTTTTCCATTCGGAAGACAACTGAATACTTGACTCCCTTTAAAGATCGAGTCAAGATGTATCAAGTTAAGCCACCCTTTAAAGAGAAGGAACACTTTGGATGCAGTCCATCACCTTTATTAGTTGCATATTTACAGCACATGATTAAAGAAAATTGTTGTTAGGTATTTCCAGTTTGGCACCCACTATCCTTTTGACACATTGTCAGTGGGGTTAGCCAAATCAAAGACGACAAGACTTTGCGCTTTCTGTAGACAAAGTGTAAGTGTGACAGTACAATGCCTTCCACTGTGATCTCAAGAACAGTGCAACAGAGAGATGTCTGTAAAAACTAGAGCTGGCAAAAAAACAAGAATTCTATTTTGTGAAAAATTTCAAGGTTTCAAAGTTTGTTTTTGTTCCACATCCGAAACTAGACCTCTTAAAACTTTTCACAAAAAGCACACAAGAGCGACCCTCTGCAACAGCCAACAGTCTGAATCTGTCCAATTCAGAAGAGGGACTTGAACCTGGGTCTCTTATTCCAGATGAGTGCCCTAACCATTGGGCTAGTGGCTCTTCTCGGGTGCAGGGGGGGTGTCTCTCTCTCTCACACACACACACACTCTCCCCCCACACCCGGATAAACCTTTCCAACAAAACTTTGATCTAAACTGACATTTCCACAAACAGTTTCTATTTTGATGGATCGGTATTTTCAGATTAAAAATTCTTCCTTCTAAAAAAATCTTGACCATCTCTAGTAAAAACACATATTTACCAACCAGTCTCTAAATGAGGAAAATGGATAACTAAATGAGGAAATCCTCTCCGCCTGAATGTACCTCACAACACTGAACAAGCACTTCACTTTCATCGTATTTTTTTATTAAAACATCAAACAAAAGGTGATAATATTTTACATTTCCCACCACACTCTAAAACACAATGCTTCATGCCCGAGATTCTTCTAAGAATGGGAGTGACAGATCTATCTGTTTAGTTTTCCTGCTGTTCTGGTGTCCTGTAAGAAGTAAGTCTTTAATCATATCTGACCAACTAACAACCTGAGCAGAGTTTCAAATTGATCTTAACGACCTCTGATTTACAATATGTCTGCTCTTGGGAGTAAGACAAAACCCCCGCAGCTCTATGGTATTTTCAGTTCAGTT
Organism: Lepidochelys kempii; assembly: GCF_965140285.1. Taxonomy (NCBI): domain Eukaryota; kingdom Metazoa; phylum Chordata; order Testudines; family Cheloniidae; genus Lepidochelys; species Lepidochelys kempii. Next base: position 201,310,427 of record NC_136382.1, read on the forward strand.
GCCCCTTGTTAGTGCATGATTTCAAGTTGACTTCTGTTGGTGACAGAGTCATACATGATATGTCCAAAATGTAATTTGAGATATTGTTAAATATGTCTCTTTAATTTTCCCCCCTTCATTGATTCATCCTTTGTGGAACCTTTCTACCAGCAGGAAAGATATATTGTCATGAGGCTCTAATGGAAGCTCAATTAAATACCATTCTGCTGATCAGTCAGTAGGGGATACCATATCAGTATAGCAGCTCCAGCAGCCAAGGTTTATCACTTAAATGATTAATGCAGTCTGTGTCTGTTTGCATCAACTGGTACAATTGCTGCACCTCAGGAATAATTTTCTTCACTATTTCTTTTAGGAGGTGAAAAATATTTACATGCAATGATCTAAAACTTGTGTTCATCAAACCCGCCTAATAAATTGTTTTCTTCACAGTTGTATCAATATTTGAGTATTTAATGTATGATCGTGCAGTGAAAAGAAATTACAATGTAGACATTGTGTAGTCAGTTCTAGCAGTAAGTACACTTCTTTTTAAAGTGAAACCAATGCGTAAAAACTACTGTTGACAGCTCTAGAGACCAAAGTCCTCCATTTATCATGTTCATAACCCCTGTGGATAAAAGAGAAGGAACAGCATCAGCCATGGCTGATCAAGCTTTGCCACACTGCTTCACAAGAGTGCATCAACTCAGAACTGGAAGAACTCTCACTAATAGTAAGAGAGAAGTTCAGTCTTCATACCCATCCATTCTTCCACTCTTTGCTGAGAATGCTAGTAAGGGTGCCTGTTATTGCTAATTGTGGTCTGTGTTTTAAGATGTGGATAGCTGCATGCCAGGAATTGGGGTGTAATATATGTTAAAAGAACATTATATTCCATTTTTAACAAATATTTTTGAAAAACCTCTTGCTAGTGCATTAATGTTTTTGGAACTTCTGAACTGCTCCATCCAGTAACATCAGTTTGTTTTAGCAAAACTACAGCTGTGCCAATGTCAACTGATAATACAACAGCGCTGCAATGCTACTAACACTGTAGAGTTCTTTCTGCTTCTTCCAAGGAAAAATATCTGCAAATTACCTATTCTCTTCACAAGATCAAGAAATGAAGATACTAGAGAAATGCCTTCTTTTTCCTATCTGAAGAGCCTGTGCACGTTGCAACCTCCTACATGTAGGTTACTAACACAGAAATCGGAAAAATGTTTTCATGTTTACAGTAAATAATGCAGAAATGAGACTTCTATTGGGAGGAGGAGGATATTCTGATTTTGAAACTTTACGTCTAAGTCATGATATCAGAGTTCCAAAAAAAGTCCTGAGACACTGGAAACCAAAACATGACCGAATAAATACAGTCCTAGCAAGGATGCAGTTTAGTTTAAGAAACAATGTGCTCCAGTGAGTAATGCATTTTAAGGGAGTGGTAATTTGCCCTGCCTGATATATTTCACAGTCCCAGGACACTGAGAGGAAATATCAGACACTGAGTTTATACTGTAAAACTATCCAGCAACACTTGTTTTCCAAAGGAATTACAGCCAAGTTGACTTGAGCTTCCTACAAGGCTGCCAAGAAGAGCCTGTGGTACAGTGTATAACAGTGGAAAGCCCTCTCTCACGGCTATTAGAGACCATTCATCTGGGAGCCTGGGAAAATGCCTCTGAGCTGCTGAGTTATCTGGAATAGCCTGGCAGGTGTTCACTTCCCAGGAAAATCTGGCACCTGCTTGGCTCTGCTACTGAATTGTGCAAAGTCTTCTCCAAAACCACAAGACAGGCCTAAGAAGGCCGAATGCACTCAAAACATTTTCATACCTGACACTCCTACATTTCTGATTGTACAGCTTTTCTTGCTGTTTTCCAAAATATCTAATTTTTTCTCACGGCTCAGCCATTTTAAATTTCTGACATATTGTTTTGGATTAAAATTGCCCCTTTGATTTGAAAATACAACTTTTATATTTAAAATAGTTTAGTCCATGAAATATAAAAAATGTGAACTTGTTATATTAAATTGGAAAGGAAAAGTGATGTGTAGAATCTATAAATTCAGAACATTACATTGTTGCACAGATTAAATCCTAAATATAAAGCCTGAATTTTCAATATGCTGTATATTAATTTATAGAGATTAAGCTAATAACATTTACAGCAGATAGGGTTTTTCATCTTCAAAGTGTTCTACATACATTAAGTTAATATACTGAAAAGCAATGAGGTCTAACTTCTTAGCAACTATACTTCTTCATTCGGTATTATACCATCACATTAGTGAACGTATGTAAACTGAAGAGCCATGCTCATTCTGAACCTATTTTTTCGTCAATTTGTGTGTGTACCATGTAATTGATGTTTGCCAACATTTATTCAAAAAATCAAATCCTTTCAAGACTAATTACGTTTAAGTTGACAATAGATCATGAACAAGGAGATGGGGACTACTTGCATTGAGTGAAGTTCTTCACATGCGGAAGTGTTTGCAGCATCAGATCCTATATATGTGCATTACGGCTGAGTTACAGTCACTAGGAAAAACATATTAAGGAATTTTCTTACTTTTGTAGACAGAAAATCTTACCCATTACATTGCATTAATGTAGCATTTTGCACTTAATTTTCTTGGCTGTCCCACCCTCCTCTCCAACACACACCGAGAATTGTTTAATGTAAGAAGATGTATATTCTTATATAGTACAAATCGATACTCCACCCAAATGTCTCTGATTTAAGGATATTTATTTTGTATATTTTGATATGTGATGTTGACCATTTGTGTTTTAACAGTTATAAAACTTTAACTTTTTGACTCTCAATGTTTTCTTTCCCCATTGCCTGTTTTCCCCCATAATTTCCCACAACTGTGAAAATTTAAATATATAAACAATAAAAAAGTTTTAGACCCGTAATTTTGCACAACTGTGAAAATATATATTGATATAACTCTAAAAATGTTTTAAAAATAAACATCGATATGTCAAAATGTCAAAATTATAAAAATTGGATTCTGTCAAGCCTAAACAAAATATGGTCAAAATGTAACTCGTGTTCTTTTTCTCCTCACTCCCCTCTTTCTTTGTTATTGTTAAGAATAGTACCATCCTTCCTGTCAGTTAAATTTTCTCCTGTGCATCCAGGCCACAACCAAATCTTGCCATGTTTTCCTTTATATAATTTCCAAAAAGGCAAACTTTGGGTTGCTCAAACAACTAAAACTCCATAATCCCCCCCCCTTGATTATTGCACTCCTCTTCTCTGGCCTCTTTGAACATCCACACCATCTCCTCCTTCTTATCCATGAAAAATGCAACAGCCAAGGTTATCTTTTTTGTCTATCACTTTGACCACTGCAGCCGCCACTGGCTTCCCTTCTCCCTCCAAATCAAGTTCTACCTTCCTTCCTGACCTTAAAGGCACTTTACAACTCAGACTCTCTCCCTTACTGCCTCCATTTGCCAGCAATGCGAGCCTCAGATGCCTACTTGCATACTCCTCTCACTGCCTACCCCTACTGCCACCCATTACACATGAAGCAATCTCCCTGAACTGCTCCATTAGGCTACTACCTTCTCCCCTTCAAATGCCTTCTCAAGATCCACTTCCACTAAAATAAATCAGACAATGTGTCACTGGTTAGAGGCTGTGGACCAGGTGGGGAAAGTCAGTATTTGTATAATTAACGGGAATATGTATGTCAATGATTGTCTCCCTCAACTTTTGTACACCTCATGTCAGCTTAGAGCCCAATTCAGCAATGTGTAGTTTTACTTGAGTGAGCAGTCTCACTGAAAATGACGAAACACAAAATGCTGTCAAAACCACAAAGTAAAAAAGATGAAAAAAATATTTTCTCCTAAAATCTCTTTCACTAATAGTTATCTTTAGGATTACTTGTAACAAAAGGCATGGAAAAGAGAGAAGACAGAAGCGGTTTCCAGATTTATGTTGTCTATTAAGAACATTCCACTGAAGCATGTGCAATCCATGCAACAGAGCTAATGAAAAACAAAATGAAACTGATTAGAAATGGACTAAAACCAAAGCTGAGACTGAACATTCTGTTTTCATTGTCCAGGCTGAGTGAAGTGTCACAAATAGGCTAAAAGAATAAACTGTGAACAGTAAATTACAATTAAATTATTGGATTATTAGTAACACATTTGCTTTAAAAATGTATATATACAATTATAGATAGAACATTTTAACTTGACACTGCATCCTTTAAACCAGAAGAAAATTTCTTTTTCACTGAAACAGCTTAAAAGAGCCAAATGGATTTTTTCTTAAAAAAACCCCAAAAAACTGTGTTACTAAAGAACCTTCCCCAGGGAATGACCTTGCATTCCAAATTCCAATCCAAGGAAAGGTTTAGGGTTTAAATAATTTCAAAAAAACAGGATTCATAGTGGAAGTACTTAAACCTGAAGTATAATCACAAACAGCAAGTTAGTTTTGTATAATTTCCATACCAAGTCTACATTTCTGTGGGCATAATTTAATGCCTGCAATGAAGAACAGTCTATTTAGCACCTGTAAAGCATGGGAAAGCATTAATCCAGCAGGTGGAAAACTGCGAATTCAAGTCATTGCACCTCCCCCACCCGCCACCAAAGACGATGACTTCTAATTTAGAAAATTAGGACTAACATATTTCTCATCTACATAGCATGAGGTGGGGGGAGGGAAGGAAGGGAACCCTAGATCTAAGGGAATGGGATAAAAATCTGTTCTAACATGAAAAGGAGGACTTGTGGCACCTTAGAGACTAACCAATTTATTTGAGCATGAGCTTTCGTGAGCTACAGCTCACTTCATCGGATGCAGCTGTAGCTCACGAAAGCTCATGCTCAAATAAATTGGTTAGTCTCTAAGGTGCCACAAGTACTCCTTTTCTTTTTGCGAATACAGACTAACACGGCTGTTACTCTGAAACCTGTTCTAACATGCTTTTTTCTGGTGAAAGTAATTTACAAAATTTGTGATTTAACACCAGTTTATATGACATGATGACATATTAGGGATTAAAATAGAAACCACACCTGTTATAATGATGAAGAACTGAGAGGAGACCGTGTGTCGATTACAAAATTGTTCTAGTGCCTTGAATGCAAAGAAGGAAATACCCGTATGTTTATTAGCCACCACTATGAATTTCCAAACTGTTGTCAGTATTTGAATGGTTTCTTGCAACATGTGTTAACTCTTTATGCTTAACAATCTAGCTGTGACACTCTGATTCCCCTTCCTAGACCTGAAGAAGAGTTCTGTGGAGCTCGACAGATTGTCTCTTTCATCAACAGAAGTCGGTGTTGATATTATCTCACCCACCTTGTTTCTGTCAGTATTTAAATGCAGTTACAACTCAACTATATGACAAAGCCCAAATTCCTTACCTGTGTATTCCAAATAATAGACCAGATCCTTAGCTGGTAGAAATTAGAGTAACTCCATTGACTTCAATGGAGCGACATCAATTCACACAAGATAAGGATCTGGCCCAGCGTGAGTTGTCATACTATCCAAAAAGTGACTTTTTGCATTTCTCTTTACAATCTCATCTAAGGAGGGAAAACAGAGATGATATAGAAGAGAGGACATAACCAATCCAGAAACTGGAAGTCTGAACAAGTCAAACAAATGTCAATATTACATCAGTTCAAACAAAAATACACCCGCTTTTTATGTATCTTATCATTTAAGTTATTGGCGTTAGTTTAATTGTTAAAAGAGATTTCTAAACTGTGAGTTAGTGTTGTGAGCCTGACTTTGGTTTCCGCAATAGAAGATAAATACTTCTGTTAATTAAAAGGATAATAAAAAAATATTCCGCAAATAAACAAGCATGAGATTGCCAGCTTCCATTCTTTTTCCTCTAAAGCTAGATTTATCAATTTAAATCTCTTTGCTTTGCATGGATTTGTTTAGTGAATTAAAAAAAAAACCAGACATTTCTTTCAAATTAATGTTCTAAATGATAAAAGAAATTACATTTATTATTTGCCTTTATGGCACTGCTGGAATTTACTAAATCCTATTAGTGTGTCCACAAAGGATCCACAAATTGTTTTTTCACTTTTCAAGTGATGAAGAGCTTTGTCTAAATTTGTACCAGTTTTACTAAATTTTAATTATTTACTTTTTTCAATAAGTATTTTACAAATTAAGGCCCGGATACCACACTCATATATTTATCTTTACACAAAGTCCCTGTGAGATCAATAGGAATAATATTCACAGTGTATAAAGTTAAGCACATGTGTAAGTCTTAGCAAGAGACCCCTAAAATACAGACACATGGAAAGTCTGGCCCAATCCTGCAAACACAAACATACATAACTGTACTCACATGAATGAAAAGCAAGTGGAACTACTCATGTGAGTAAAGTCTGAAATGCCCATATATTTTTCCCAGGTCAGGTTCTTAGTCTATCTCAGTCAACCTTTCAGTTAAGTACTGCAGCAAAATTTTCTAAGCATAGGAAAATAAAGGTTACATGATGGGTAATTAAAAAAATAAATTAGAAAAAGGATTTTTTAAACCTAAAAATGCTACATTTTCTCTCTACCTCTGTCATATGGCAATGCTGTTTAAGAAGAAGAGAAAACTAAGCAGAATATTGCTGTATATCATAGTAACCTAAAAAATAAAAAGATACTGCTTGTCTTGCAACAATAAAAAGTGTGCCTGAAACCACCTCTTGTGACAATTAAAGTAACGAGAGCCTCACCATTGAACAAGCATTTTTAAAACAATTTTCTTCCTTGTAAATTTAATTTGCTTGGTTTGGTTTTTAGGGGACTGCTGGTGGTGGTGGTTTGATGTCATTTTTACACTGGTGCTTTTAGGGACACACAGGGTTAAACATGTGTAAAATAAATTTTCTCAGTTTAAAGAGCAAAAAACAACACATTTAGGAAACCAGACAGCTAGCGGGTCAAAACATTACACTTCCAGGTCAAGCTTCTGGTTGCAATTAAGTAAAATTCCTACAAGCATTTCTAGGGAAATCATATTTCGTGCAGGTTTTTTTAATCCCTGCTTTCTTGCTTACATTGTAACCACAGCACTTTCACTCTCTTTAGCAATATAGAATACCTGTGTATCTGAAGATTTTTATACGAGCCTGAAATGACATTTTAATCTAAAAATTAAACCCTCTCAATTTTTCCACCTGAGTCTCATTCATTTAAAGTTGAACTAATTTAAGAAAATTAGATAAATTTATTAAAGGGAAACCATTAAACCGAAATCTAGTCTATTTAAAAACAAACATTAAAAAGCTTTTCTCAGAAGCCACACCTCCCCCTTTTGACCTCCTGCAGTATTTGTGATTTCAGTCATATTTTTCTTATTAAAAAAAAATGTTTTTCTCTCCCTTGCAGCTGTGTGAAAGACCCACTCGAACAACAGTAGAAACTGACTGAGGACCCAATCTTGCAAACACTCTGTGTATGCACAGCTTAAGTTTAAGCACGTGAGTAGTCCAGCAAGACTACTCAGATCCTTAAAGTTAAGCATGTGTGTAAGCGTTTGCAGGACTGGAGCTTAACTGACCTACTATACAAGGGAGTGAGTGTGTTGTCAAAAGTAAAAACAAAAATGAAACTGTAAAAATAGAAAAATATGTTTTATCTAATTTATTTTTTAAATAGTAATCTAGGTGCTACCTGTAGCAATAGTAGATACATTGTTTTTAGACTTAAGTATTACTTTCCAACTGATGGTGTCCTTTTAAAAGAAAAAAAAAGGATCTTTTAAAAAGTCCGAACAACTTTTTTTCCTTTTCCTTAGGCCATTATTTATTCAGGGTTAGATCATATGAGGTGCTGTTTTCAACTCCCTTTGAAGTTGAGGGAACTCGAGGGCACTTAGCAAATTGTAGAAACACCCAGCACTGCACAAGCACTATTACGCTATGTCACAAACCTCGTACAATACAGATGCACAAATTCAAGAAAATGAATATTCACAACTGTAGCTAAAAAGTTTAGAGGTGCCTCAGTTGTACTGCTTTAGCTGGAACAAGGGTTTCCTAATTCTTTTGGCAACAACTTCTTAAGATCAAATTAAAGTTAGTAATTTATGGAGTTAATATAAATGCCATAATTTCATTTGATAAATTACCAAGACTATAAAATTATGGTTTCTAGTAACTGCTTGGCTAACAAAGGGAAAATGAACAAGCTATTTATATATCATAAATAACTCAAATTGGGACGTAGCATTTTATCTGATGTTAAGTGTAACAGATGGTTAGTACAGAATCTCCCTCTTGTTTCTATCAAGTTATTGAGCTGAGATGCTAACCAAGTGGAATTTGCCAAAACAAAAGATTTCTTGGACTTATATAAACTACTTTTGCTTTTACTCCAAAAAACAAAAATGTTTTGCATTAGCAGTGCTGTGCATTCAGACTTGCACTCAACCTGCCTGCATTGTTATTGAATGTTGAATATGTGAATGATGAATATACCTGCAACTGTGTTCAAGGTTGTTGAGCATAATTTTCTCTTGCATTATCGTCTCAAACTTGCTTACATTTTAATGATCAAACATTAAGTCAAATTTTGTCTGAAGAAGGGAGGATTATATGAGAGTTTTTGCAAAGAAGAAGAAATTGGGGCTGTGTTGTTAGTCTGAGTGGCATCCTGGAAAGAGCAAGAAAAGGGAGAAGAGGATTGCCTATGGGATAGGTCAACATACAACTGTTGTAAAGGGTGAGTAAGGAAGACATGGTTGAGCTCCTGACTTTGCATGTATAATCAAGCTCTGGCAAAACTTTTATTGCTCAGCTGCCCATGACTGATATTTGGTTCAGCAACAGTTACCAGGGCACTAGGAAGGAGGTGTGGCTACACTGGTTGCATCTGACAATCAAGCCAGAAGATTTTTCATGACAATATGGGATTTCAAAAGTGTGTCTAATTCACATGAAAATTCTAGGATGAAATTAGAATGAAATTAGTATTGGTGGGTAGTTGCTCCATTAAACCTCAGAATCCTTGGTGAACTAGTTGTGTCATTAACCACAATTATCTTACAGTCACTAAGATTGATTGTCCTCTGGATGACTTCAATATCCATGTGAATGTCATCTCTTCAGGATCAGCACAGAAGTCGTGATCAGCAGACTTATTTCAGATGTTGGTGTATGTCAACCCCAATGGCTGAGTGAACTGTAGGTGGATCATTTACAGTATGTGACATAAGGGTTTATGGTCACTGTTGCAATACATAACTGACATACTGAATATCAAATTTTGTACCAAGAAATACACTCAACCCAACCATGAAGCATGTCAGGAACACACGGCTATCACTTTACAAAACAACGTGAATTTCAATACATACATCCAGAACACTGTGATGATCTGGGACAACCAAGTAATCAAACAAAAAAACATGACTTGATTATGGTCTCATTTACATAATTTTACCTTAGTGCAACACCAACGATTTCAACTAAGTTACTCTTAGGGGTACATCTACACTGCAAGCTTCTTTCAGTGGCGTGTAGTGTATTTACCCACATAGCAGCCCCCCAGCACAGTCGCAATGTAGCCAGTGAGCCATGGCGTAGGCAAATAAAGACACACCTGAAGGGTGTGCATATGTACGCGAGTACATATCCTACATGGCTCTCTAGTCGTCCAAACTGCTTCCTGCCTACACTGCTGTTTTTTTAGCAGGGCAGTATCCCGCTGCCTCCCTGCTGCTGGAGTCTTTCCCCATCACAGGAAGAATCTGGCAACGGGGAAAAGCTCTGGCACAAGAAAGGCAACAGGGAAAGGTTTGGGCAGCTCCCTGCTGCTGGAGCCTTCTCCCATCACAGGGAAAGACCCCAGCAGCAGGAAAAGGCTCTGGCAGGGGACTTCCCCACTGCCTCCTCCCTGCCAGAGCCTTTCTTTGCCACAGTGAAAAGCTCCAGCAGTGAGGAGCTGCTGAAGCCTCTCATCGCTGCTTTCATCGACTTGGGAAGCTAGCTTCACAACAGTGTGTATGCAGCCTGCTTTTCACTCCAGGTGTAGCTACGCCAACACTGGTTTGTAGTGTAGAGGTAGCCTAGATTTACACTGATGTGAGAGCAGAATCCAGTCCATATTTTGGCCAAAAGGGACTTTGACCCACAGATCTTCTAGTTACCTGATAGTTCTTTTAAAAACCGCACCTCAGAGTCACAGAATCCATGGAAAAACATTTGAAGAATGAATTAACAAAAGTCTAGCATACCATGCTCTCAGAACCACCACCTCCTCTTTGACATTTTAGACATTCTTTCTAATGCAAGGTACTCAAACATCCTTGAAATGCTGAACCCAGGATTTGAGGAATGCTTAGAGCAGAGATCCAGAGTGCCATGTTGTTAGTGGATGGAAGAAGAGATGTTGAAACATGAATAAAACCACACATGGTCTCAAAATCAAACTTATTCATCAGAAAATTCCATTTAAGACACTGGCAGAAGTAATACTGAACAAACTGAATTAAAATGCTTTGTAGTGGAACATACTGTAATGGTGATTTGTTACTCACATTTTGTGGTGCCTTATGTTTAATCGGGTCTGGAAGAAGGTACCAAGTAGATTAAATATAGTTTTGGGAACTGACATTCTTCACTAACCAAAATACCTGATACCAAGAGATTACGGGAGTTTTAGAATCTAAACGGAGTACAGAAAAAAATCTTTTGAAGAGCAACAGCTGTTGAAATGAGAAATCATACAACCCACATAAGAGTCAATAAGAAATGTTAGGGCCAGATATTCAAAATCACTCAGCAGCCACAACTTGGACAGATTTTCAAATGTGCTCAGTTCCCACTTAGACCAATGGGTACTGAGTTCTTCTGAAAATTCAGCCATTCATTTATACGGCTAAATGGGAGCTGCTGAGCTATTTTAAAGTCTGGCTCCGAAAGTTTTAGATCAGTGAACTGGCCAATTGCTTCTGGCCAAATCTGATAGATGACTGAGAAGACAGGATCACACTAGATACTTATGATTATTTCTAAATACCTATGCTTATCCGTATTGAAATATTACCTAGTTTTTTCTATATAGAGAGATCTTTTGCTGCTAATATTTCTAATGTTTGTGTGAAGATATATACACACACACACAGATTTTCTTGTAATTATCTTTATCTTCATTTTTTTCTTATCTTAAAAATACAGCAAAAAAAGGAAATGGAGACGACACATAGTAAATAGAAGGAAAGGGTTTTCTGGTGGATAGCAGATAGACATTGTTTAATAGTCAGCGTTAAGGCTGTTTTTAGAACTTTAACTCCAAACTACCTTTCTTTGTCACGTTTATTCATTTTAAAAAATCAATACAGTATTTTTTAAATGAAGTGATATTTATTTTAAACATTAACCATCTGAAAGATCCTATCTGAGAATATCTTTAGGTTGTGGGATTTTTAAGTTTTTTTAAGCATTTAAAAACCACAACAATAAATGTCTGCACTTTGTTATTTTTCCATTTCTTTCATAGGCTCTTTGAACTACACTCCTTTACTGCTTCAGCTAGTCAGAATTACAAACTTGGCAAACACTACATGAATGGGAGAAGCAGGAGATGGGCCTTCAGAGTTACACCTGTTGAAGTGTGAACAAGGAAGTAAATGGTCACAGAGCTCAGGAAGTGGCCCATTTTGCGGTTTTCTATCTTTTCCCCTAAACCCTGTGTCTTGCACCAGTCAAATTTAATGCCACTGCCATGTCAGGGGAAGGGATCACCAAGTGTCTTCTGAAGGAGAAGGGATCAAATAAAAATGATGATACTGCCAGTTCCACTGCAGAAAGGCTGACGATTCTGCCACCACCTTATCCACACCCTGTTGCCATGGAAGTAGAGAAGGATTCTGCTGCTAAAGACAAGCACAACAGCCCATTTCTCTGGGAAGTGCTATAGGTGAGATTTCTCTCACTGGAACCACTGGAGCTGGAACAAACTGTACAGAGAGCTAAGCAGTGTCTGGGGATGAATATTCTATCTTGGCCCATCTCTCAAGGTAGCAGTTCTGGTGGCCAGTTCTAATTTGAAGGTAGGTTGGGCTTGGCTGGGGAAGGACTATGAATTACCTGTGAGAACTGCTGTGAAAAGTGTTCGGTCCTAGCAAGTGATTTACATTTTCAAATCGATCCTTGCAACAAAACGGGCAAATTATATATATTTTTCTCTGTGTGAATGTTATACACAAAAGTTTAATTGGATAAGTTCATGAGTTTCACTGGGATTCCACAGAGAGCCAAGTTGTGCCTGAAACTTCTTGTGCAGAGGGGCACTTAATACTCAACCCAGTGCTGAAGGGGAGGTCAGAAATTTCTATGTACTGTTCTTCTCCCTATGCTGGATAAGGAGTTCCTTCCATGGGGGAGGAGCAGACTGAGAGGGTCAAAGCATGTGCCTCTCCCACTATTCATGCTATGAAAGCCTCATCTAGGGTTGGGAAATTCTAGGGTCACCTGCAGATGGAGAACGCCCTGCAAAAGAGCTGATGTAGTGGAAAGAAACAAGGCAATGCAGATCTTTGGGATCTCGGGACTGAACCTCTAGCTTCTTCTTTAGGGGTCAACCCCTAACTTTCAATGGCAGACAATTTAGTAAACAGTAAAATGGAGTTCTAGTACCCTAGAAGCATGATCAAGATCCCTATCCTTTCTAAACCACTACAGTGCTCTCATAAAAGAAAATGGAACACCACACACTGGAGTTTCTAGATCAAGCCATTATCCCACAACTCCAGCCTACTCGCTAACAGAGGGTTAGGTTGCGGTATTTTTGCATTTTGATAAAGCAGCGGATTTAAATGAACAAAAGGAAGCACTTCTTCATACAACACACAGTCAAGCTGTGGAAGTTGTGAAAGCCAAAAATATAACTGTGTTCAAAAAAGAATTAGATAAGTTAATGAAGGATAGGTCCATCAATGGCTATTAGCTAAGATGGTCAGGGACGCAACTCCATGCTCTGGGTATACCTAAACTTCCAACTGCCAGAAGGTGGGACTGGCTGATGGGATGAATCACTCAAAATTGCCCTGTTCTGCTCATTCCCTCTGAAGCATTTGGCACCGGCAACTGTCAGAAGACAGAATAGTGGGCTAGATGGGCCATATGTTTGATCCAGTATGGTTATTCTTATGTTCTTCTGTTGTGTAAATATTTCTAAAATAACTTTTGTATCATCCTTGCTCCCTTCCTACCTCCCGCAAAACAAAATAATTGGGAAGCAGGTTTTCTGAAGTCAGTGGGAGTGGGTATGGGTGTCAAAAATCAGGCTAATCAAAAGGTAGTTACAATCTTAACAACAAAATAGCTACCATGTTTCTGTACTAATCACAAGATTAATTTAATAAGCCCCCAAAACTGCAAATCTTAAAAGCTATGACAAAGAACTGAACAGAAACCTAAACTGGCTCAAATCCTGCTAATCTTACTCGTGGGAGTATGTCCAATGAAATTGATGGGACTACACCCATGAATAAATCAAGCGCAACTGGTCTTTAATTATTATATAAAAGGAATTACTCTCACCTATACCCTATAACACACAAACATAGAATCAATAATGCTCAAATCAGGTGAGATCATCAGTTGAAAAAGACCCCAAAGAAAACTCATCATCACTAACTAGTAAGTTTTTGCTACATTTAAAATGCTACAGCACTTCAGTGTAGACACTACCTACACCAATGGGAGATTCCCAGCATAGGTAATCCACCTACCCAAGAGGTGGTAGTTGGGTTGACAGAAAAACTGACAGACATAATTCTTCTATCAACCTAGCACTGTCTCCACGGGGACTTAGGTCAGCTTAACAGCGCCGATCAGGGGTGTGGATTTTTTACACCCCTGAGCGACAGTGTTATGCCGACCTAATTTTCTAGTGTAACCAGGTCTGAGTGTAACCAGCCTCCAACTTTTTTATTTTTCTTAACGTCTATTACTAGTGTTCAGTGGCTAAGTTTCTGTTATACATAAATCTCAAGGGGTACAGCAAGTGTTGCTCTAAATTCCCAGCACCAGAACACACAAGCTTGGGAGAGTAAAGTTCAAATGCAAACTGCAAAAAAATCTGAATAGATTCAGAAATACAGAAATGAATGTTGAATAATTTTAAAGCCTAAATACAATTTTCATCATATTTTGAAGTTGGACAACAGCAGTTTAGACTTTATTAGTAAACAGATTTTCTCATTATTTATCTATAACTCTGTAACCATATTCAGTGAAAATACACACTTATTTTAATCAGAAACATGCAGTACAATGCAACATCCTAGATACTAAGGGTATTGGTGTACAAGCAATACCTAAGACATATTTACTAAGAAATATAATCCAGGGAATACATGGAAAAGTGGCACAATTATTACAAACATTCAGGTTAGGATTTTCAAAGGATCCTAAGGAAGTTGAGCACCCAAACCCCACAGAAATTCAGTGGGTGTCTAATTCCCTTAGGCTCATTTTTCCCCCATGTACTGTACATTACTAAAACTTATATCGTTATTACATGAAAACGTAGAGTCTCTGAAGTGCCTTTCAGAAGAAGTTGGGGGATATTGATCACTATTCAAATTGCTATAACCATATGCAAACACCGATCCTTGACCCAATGAGCTCACAATCTAAGGACAGTCGGACAAGTAGACTGAAGTTAGTGTGAATAGAAAACAACGTTTAAAAAAACCCACTTTCAAATATATATGTCAACAAGATTCTCAGTAAGCAGCATAAAAGAAGTGGCTCTTCAAGAGGGACTTAAGGGCTCTTCAAGAGGGTTCTTGCAGATGAGCTCAGGGAAATTATGCTACTCATGGGGGCTGCGGAAGGTAGAGTGGTCAACCTTAAAAGTTTACCAATTTTGACTGAGATTCAGGTTACCTCAACATTTTCAGTATTTCCTATCCTGGTATCTTGCATAGTGCCAATACTTAGGTAATGCTATTTAATTATCTAGAAAAGACTCACTGGACCACCTCCATTTGTGATCATGTAACATCTTGGGAGAATTACAGCAATTCCTTACATGGAAAAGTAATATTAGGAAAGTGTTCCATAAGTGGGTTGGAGTCATGTGACCAGCCAGCTCTCCACAGACCACAGTTTGGGAATTACTGATCAAAGACAACTGGCAGCTTTTAAAGAGCAACCACAGGATGAGGAGCGGGAGGCCAGGAGTGAGAATTTTATTCAATTTATTACCAAAAGAAAAAAGCCCACACACTATTAAAACGGGAAACATTTCCCTCTTCTGGAAAGAGAGCCTGAAATACCAGCTATGTTTTTCTGCATTTTGGGATTTTTTCAGACATTATAAAAGAAAGATTTTTTCTAAAACAAGATATATTTATTCCTCTCAAATTCTTTGCTAGCCTGATTTTCAGTTAAAACCACAAGAAATTGACATCCAAATCAAAGTGGAAAACATGCATATATCAGACATACAAACAAATATAAAATATTAAGAAATAAACAACAAATAAAACCACTCCATCAAAATATTTTTAAGAATCCACTAGCATAAGGGGGAACAATTATTGCTTACGTCTAGGAGCAGCCATCTCCACTGACAGAAGCAAAGTAGATTAAATGGATTGGCACAACAAAATGCTGAACAAACTCACCAAAGCTTTGAGTTTGCAATCAGTTCTGCATAGGTGTCCCTGCGTCCACGTGGAGCCCCATTTGACTTAAGTGGGGTTCTGCATAGAAGCAGAGGTCTATCAAGCCTCATGAATCTGATTACAGGATCTGGGCCTATAGGATCATTTGAAGTACAGTCACTGCACACAATATTGCATTTAAACAGGAGTAAAAGTCAATTAAGGTCTGCAGGATTGGCCCATAAGTCATTAAATGATAAATAGGGCTACAATTATCCCTCTGAGAAACAAGAAACTCAAGCAGCTAAAACCCACAGTTTGAGAAATGTTGAGGCATTGTGAAGACGAGTATCAAACAAACTTCACCTCCTGTGGTAGCAACAGGTTTCAGAGTAACAGCCGTGTTAGTCTGTATTCGCAAAAAGAAAAGGAGTACTTGTGGCACCTTAGAGACTAACCAATTTATTAGAGCATAAGCTTTCGTGAGCTACAGCTCACTTCCTCAGATGCATATCGTGGAAACTGCAGCAGGCTTTATATATACACAGAGAATATGAAACAATACCTCCTCCCACCCCACTGTCCTGCTGGTAATAGCTTATCTAAAGTGATCATCAGGTGGGCCATTTCCAGCACAAATCCAGGTTTTCTCACCCTCCACCCCCCCACACAAATTCACTCTCCTGCTGGTGATAGCCCATCCAAAGTGACAACTCTTTACACAATGTGCATGACAATCAAGTTGGGCTATTTCCTGCACAAATCCAGGTTTTCTCACATCCCCCCCACCCCCATACACACACAAACTCACTCTCCTGCTGGTAATAGCTCATCCAAACTGACCACTCTTCAAGTTTAAATCCAAGTTAAACCAGAACATCTGGGGGGGGGGGGGGTAGGGAAAAACAAGAGGAAACAGGCTACCTTGCATAATGACTTAGCCACTCCCAGTCTCTATTTAAGCCTAAATTAATAGTATCCAATTTGCAAATGAATTCCAATTCAGCAGTTTCTCGCTGGAGTCTGGATTTGAAGTTTTTTTTGTTTTAAGATAGCGACCTTCATGTCTGTGATTGCGTGACCAGAGAGATTGAAGTGTTCTCTGACTGGTTTATGAATGTTATAATTCTTGACATCTGATTTGTGTCCATTTATTCTTTTACGTAGAGACTGTCCAGTTTGACCAATGTACATGGCAGAGGGGCATTGCTGGCACATGATGGCATATATCACATTGGTGGATGTGCAGGTGAACGAGCCTCTGATAGTGTGGCTGATGTTATTAGGCCCTGTGATGGTGTCCCCTGAATAGATATGTGGGCACAATTGGCAACGGGCTTTGTTGCAAGGATAAGTTCCTGGGTTAGTGGTTCTGTTGTGTGGTATGTGGTTGTTGGTGAGTATTTGCTTCAGGTTGCGGGGCTGTCTGTAGGCAAGGACTGGCCTGTCTCCCAAGATTTGTGAGAGTGTTGGGTCATCCTTTAGGATAGGTTGTAGATCCTTAATAATGCGTTGGAGGGGTTTTAGTTGGGGGCTGAAGGTGACAGTAGCAACAGACACTCTTAACTGATCGCAAGTGAGAGGAATTTAAAAGGGATACTGTCTAAAAGATTTTAAGAAGCAAAAAAGATGAAATTGAGATGTGAGAGCAGAATGCTTTGGAAGGATCTTTTGGATGCACCTTTGTCTTTATTATGCTGGTTGATTTCACATTTCCTGTGCATTTGCAGGAGGTTAAATAGGGGAGGTAGGATCTCATACAGAAGGAGAGATAAAAGATGAAGTCAGGAGTTTGGGTGTCATGTGACATCCTGTTGTCTTGCATTTGGAATTGCTCTCCTGCCACACATACTGGAAAGCCCCTACCTTTTTAAACCCCCACAACTTTTTCAAATACCTTTTCCTTGTCCAGCTTGGAAAGCACACCTCTTGTGCACAGCTGCCCAGCTGACTATGCCTACTAAATGCTCCAAACACACTTCTGCCTGGAGGAGACAGGAGATATTGGATCTCCTGGGCCTGTGTGGAGAAGAGGCTGTTGAAGCACAGGTATGGACTAGCCGAAGAAATACTGGCATCCACAAGCAGATTGCACACTCAGAGGTGGGTCAGACTAGATGATCCTTGCGGTCCCTTCTAACCCTATGATTCTATGGAGAGGAGAGAGGCACAGGAAAAGGAGAGGTAGATGAGAGTACATAATGGGACTTCTCCATCAGCAAACTCAGCTGCTGCAGACAATTGTGAACCTCCAGATTCAACAATCCTGGGTCTGATTCCCATTGCAGTCTGTGGAGAACTGCTGCACAGTACCTCCCTACACCACCCCTTTTCCCCCAGCATTCAACATGGCCTCTGGGCCTGCACGCTTACCCCTACCACTATACACTGGGGGAAAGCCTGGACAACAATAGCTTCCCATATACTGACCTGTGGGAACCACAGTTGATGTACGTGTAGCTACAATGGACATTAATGTTCCCTCCTCTTGTTTATTTATTAAGATTCCTCAATAGTTTTAAGTTAAAATGCATTTCACTTAAGCTCTTCAGAGATTATTTTGGAGCTGTTTTTGTAAGCAAATAAAACTCTTTTGTTTTGAAAGTGATTCATTTTTATTAGTTTACAACATATGGTGCATAATGCCTGATGACAGTGAAAGTAGTGGTCTTGTACACTCACAACCCACAGGCTCAGTGCCAAACAGTGTAATTGTCACAAATGTACAGTAAGCACCCCAACATTTATAGGTGTACTGCCAGTGATATATGCACAGATGTGCAGCAAGCACCACACAGTTCCTAACACGCCCCCAAACTGCAGCGCCAGGTTGAGCACACGGTGGCTCGTTGTTAGAGTGCTCTTTCAAAGCCCCCCTAAGCCATGGAGCTCCTTGTTGAGCTTGTCTGATCGCCCTTGAGTTGGAATGTTCAAACTCAGCAGAAAGCCGCTCCACCTCTGCCCTCCACCCTTGCAGCAATTTCCCCCCCTTTTTTACACAAATATGCAGGACACAACAGGCAGCTATAACCATTGGAATATTTCTCACACCGAGATCCAATATGGTGAGTAAACAACATCACTGCCCTTTTAATCTACCAAAAGCACATTCAACTGTCATTCTGCACCTGCTGAACCTGTAGTTCAGGGGTGGGAAAACTTTTTGGCCTGAGGGCCACATCGGGGTATGAAACTGTATGGAGGGCCAGGTAGGGAAGGCTGTGCCTCTCCAAACAGCTTGGCCCTGGTCCCCTATCTGCCCCCTCCCACTTCCTGCCCCCTGACTGCCCCCCTGAGAAGCACCAACCCTCCAACCCCGCCTTCTCCTTGTCCCCTGACTGCCCCCACCCAGGACCCCCCACCCCTTACTGCTCCCCTGGGACCTCACCCCTATCAGTGATTGGTAAAAGCGGAGCACAGTGATAATACCTCACAAATTATGTAAGCTGGGTCTGAAGTTAAGAGATAATAACTCCACTTATACTTTTATAGAAAGCCCCGTTCTTAATGGGCCAAATTTTCCAAATGGTGAGTGGCTGACTTGCATGCACTAAACTCCTGATGTGGGCATGCTAGTGAGGTTTATGAGCTCAGTGCCCATCTTGCACATCTCTGGGCATGCAAACTGGATGTGGGGGTGGGGCGGAGGAATGGGGAGGGACTGTATCTTTGTAAGTCTATCACACTGCATTTTTCTCTTAAAAAATAAGATAAACCAAAATCAAACACTTTTGGATGTTAGACCAAACACAGGAAATAGAGAGTTTACTCTGAAGCCAATGACTAAAGACTAAATTAAAGCTTACTTTGGCAGATAATTTACACTGGCCATTTGGGAGGGGCAGAGAAATTGTTCAAACAGAAGGAAGAATAGGAAGAACTTGCTTGTTTTGGCTACTTTCTCCCATTTTTCCATTCTCTGTCCCATTTTTCTTTCTTCTTCTCTTGTGTGTAACACCCACAGATTTCCTAATGAGACGACCCACCGCGCACTACTGTGTGGGTGTAAATGAAAGAGCTGTGTAAATTAACAAGTAACTTGCACAGATATTTTACTTATGTGCCACAAAAAGGGAAGGCAATATAAACCTCCATAATATCAGACAGAGAAATCTGTTAGCTGATGATTTTCTCCTTGAAGTATCCAAGGTGGCCATTTTAACAATGGATTCCCCTCTGCTCCGTAGCCCTAAGAGGCAGGTCCAGACTGCCAATCAAAGAAAGGTAGCTTGGCTCCCACTTCTGGGGAAATCCCCAATTATAACATTTTTCAGCTTCAGAAGCTGTTTAGGAACGTCTATTAACCTGATTACAACACAACATGAACTTTCCCTGAAATAAAAAATATACAGATAAATGTGCAAAACCAGTCTGTTATGACACTAAGGACTGTTCAGATTGTAAAGTATTCATTTCCTGGATCTTGTGTGCAGTGACTTATTCTGAAGGGCTGCAGTTCCTTTCTGAAGAAGCCAAAGATACACTATTTTTATCATCTATTAACTAAAGCTTTTATTGCCTTGTTTAAGTGCTAGTAACTGGTAAAGTGTAAAAGTTACCGGGCTGTGGATCTTCTGAATAGCGCTCTCCTTATGAGATGGGTTCTGATTGGCCTCGTGAACATTCACACATGACCTTGTTTCTTTCCCAGGTGTACTGGCTTAGTGAAGAACATATGAATGCTGGACTCAAGCAAAGGACTTCATTTTCACAAAGTGCGAGATGGAGGCGCCACAGACAGAGCTCCAAACTCAAATGTTTAAGGCAGAGAAGGGCGTAAAAAGATGGCTTGGTAAGGACATTCAACATCAAGTCGAGTTTCCATGGTGCAAACCTGTGGAATTTTCTTTTTTTACATTTATTTATTTTCCATCTATCATTAATTTAGTGGCAATTAATCCAGCAAGGTGAATGGGATGATAGTTCTGGCAAATCCAAAATCCAGAGCCTCCAGGTTTAGAATGGAGTCATTCATGTTACTGATGACTTCTTTTGATGTATTTGCCTTTGGGGTGTTTGTTATCAGGGGAAATGTAGACAAGACACATAGATGATCAGTTTGCCAGGGCTAGAACAGTGTGTCAGTTTCTAATTAAAAGGTTGCTTTATATTAACACCTCACAAATGCGTCAGCCTTTCAGGCTTCATAAATACTCTCAGATTAACAAATTATACAAGATACCTGCCTGCACATCTGAGAACAATTAAATTTATTTTCACACAATTACTTTAAATACACTTTATTCAGGCAGTTAACCTTTTTAAAAAAATATATAAAAAATGTTTCTCAGTGGGAAAAGACATTCCTTAGCAGGATTTTTTTTTTTAAATGGTATCCGTTTCTTTTTTCATAAGAAAATTCCATTTGTTTTCTCAAAACCAGAAATATAAGAGGATCTAAAAGTTCACATGCTTTATAAACATTGCACAGTTCACTCTTTTAGGGGGATAAGTTAAGGTTCCCAACTTGCAGGAAAGGCTTTTAAAAAAATCTTTACTGGCCTCCGGCACTTTCTACTCATATTCTATTTTGTACTTGTGGGAAAAAAATAGTCATGTCATAGCAAGCTAGTTCCCATGTATTCCTAACATATTTTTATAAGGCTTCTACAATCATTTGCTGCCCTAATGAGCCACCAAAACAGTGTTTAATCTTTGCTGTGCTTAATAAAAATATATGTTCATATTAATATTCATAACAGTAATTGCACTGGTACTGCAAATAGGGAGGAACTGGTTGAGAATTTGAAAGTGGAGGGCAGCTTGGGTGAGAAGTGATCACAAAATGGTAGAGTTCATGATTCTAAGGAATGGTAGAAGGGAAAACAGCACAATAGAGACATGGATTTCAAGAAGGCAGACTTCAGCAAACTCAGGGAGTTGGTAGGTAAGATCCCATAGGAAGCAAGTCAAAAACAGTTCAAGAGAAAAAACAGTTCAAGAGAGTTGGCAGTTTTTCAAAGAGACATTATTAAGGGCATAAGAGCAAACTATCCCACTGTGTAGGAAAGATAGGAAGTACGGCAAGAGACCACCCTGGCTTAACCAGGAGATCTTCAATGATCTGAAACTCAAAAAATAGTCCTACAAAAAGTGGAAAATAGGTCAAACGACAAAGGAGGAATATAAACAAATAACACAGTCATGTATGGACAAAATTAGAAAGGCCAAGGCACAAAACTAGATTAAAGTAGCTAGAGACATAAAGGGTAACAAGAAAACATTCTACAAATACATTAGAAGCAAGAGGAAGACCAAGGACAGGGCTGGCCCATTATTCAATGGGGGGGGGGGAAATAGTAACAGAAAATGTGAAAATGGCAGGAGTGCTAAATGACTTTTTTTCACCGGTTTTCACCAAAAAGGTTAGTAGCGATTGGACATCTAACATAGTGAATGCCAGTGAAAATGAGGTAGGATCAGAGGCTAAAATTGGGAAAGAACAAGTTAAAAATTACTTAGACAAGTTAGATGTCTTCAAGTTACCAGGGCCTGATGAAATACGTCCTAGAATACTCAAGGAGCTGACTGAGGAGATATGTCAGCCATTAATGATTATATTTGAAAAGTCATTTAAGACGGGAGAGATTCCAGAGGACTGGAAAAGGGAAATATAATAGCAGTCTATAAAAAGGGTAATAAGGACAATCCGGGGAATTACAAACCAGTCAGCTTAACTTCAGTACCTGGAAAGATAATGGAGCAAATAATTAAGCAATCAAGAAAGGGAAGGGAAACTACCAAGTAGTGTATGCCCTAAAACAGTTCTACAGACTCAGACTTGAATAAAAAGTATTTTCAGATACTAAAAACAGTTATTTTAAAACTTCACCTTTTTGTTCCCCTGCAATAAAACCTAGCAACAATATCCAGCTTAAATAAATGGCATTCCTATTTTGTTGTGTTTCTGCATACGATTAGCTAAACAGAAAAGGAGTACTTGTGGCACCTTAGAGACTAACCAATTTATTTGAGCATAAGCTTTCGTGAGCTACAGCTCACTGCATCCGATGAAGTGAGCTGTAGCTCACGAAAGCTTATGCTCAAATAAATTGGTTAGTCTCTAAGGTGCCACAAGTACTCCTTTTCTTTTTGCGAATACAGACTAACATGGCTGTTACTCTGAAACCTGATTAGCTAAACAGGATCACAACTTAACAAACCCTGCTACCAAGCTGTGGTTACACGCCGATTAAATGATGACCAATTCTAATCACAACAAAACATGGTTGGTGAAATATACCTATTTGTCATACAGAACATTTTTTAAAAAGGATTTAAATCTCTATGCTTTGTAATTTTGGCGTCAGATGAAATCATATAACATGTATCTGTATGTGAGTGTATACAGAGAGAGAGAGAGAGAGTCTCACTTAAGAACTTTTACGTATAAAGAATATATATTCTTATATAGGAAAAACAATATATATATTTTTACATGTAAAATCACTTAAGTTAGACACTAGGCTCACTGGATTTCCTGGTAGGGACTATGTCATTTATAGTAATCAAAAATATAATAAAAATAATTTCTACCATTTAAAATTTTATTTACAATCTTTAAAATTATTGTACTTGACCCTACCTTTTAGGAACAAGGGAATGGCTTGTGTGCATTCCGTGTGTTTCCACTGGCCACGGTGTTTACGAGCTTCTAAGTAGTGCTTGACTCTTGAATCAATAGTGTCTTTCAGCAGCAAGCACAGTTCCTGAAATAGAATTCAGTTACAAATTTATGTCTAAATCGATACATCCTTAAAAATTAATATCAAAGCACTCAAAAATGTATGCAGAAACCCATTCTATGCAATTGTGCATTGTCATATTTTAAGGATTATTGAAAGTATAAATAAATGTTTTTAACATTAAAACGGCAACAAGGGTTGGAAAAAGAATTAGACTCTTTAGATATACATTTTGAAAAATGAAAGAGGAAGAAATCACTAAATTACAGTATTATGGTTATGGTCAATTATGACAAATTGCATGGCTCAGTAATTTCCCTAATCAATTTTACTGTGAAAATTCGCATTAACTAGATACATGAAATAAACATAACATGACATTAATATCACAAAAAGTAACATCACTTATACTTTTGAATAGAAATTACAATATTTTATTCAGGCAAAGTTAATAAATGATACATTTTAAAATGGAATCTACCATGAGAAAATTCATTATAACAGGGAGGTGTGGTAGGGGGAATCTCCCAGGAATTTGTAATGTCCTAATTTCTCTTCTAGGATCCTTGTAAACAAGACCAAACTATTTTGGTTCAGTTCCAGGAGATACTTTAGGGAAGGCTAGAAGTTGAGTAGGTCACAGAAAACTAGTTTCACTGATTTACTTAGAATTTATTCCTAAATTTAACTGATTACACCTTGAAAACTTATTTAAACACATACCACATACATACAAACACACACCATTCAAAAGCGCCTGAGCAAAAGCTTAGGTACAGGAAGCACTTGAATAAAATAAAGACTTCATCTCAACAGTACTTTGAACAAATTCTCAGTTGACTGTATATGGACTCGTTTTGGCCTTTCTCTCAATATTCCCATTTTCCATTGCACAGTATCTTGTCAAAGAACTGATGTTTTGTTGGACACTGAGATATAATTTTACATTTAAAATTTTTCAGTGTTCAGACAGATGAAAAATGAAATGAGTACTCTTTAAATTAAAGACTTTTGCTTCACATGTAGGGGTTAGCTATGACTAATCTAGAAAATATGCAGAATAGACACATGAAAACAGATTATCTAAACACAGGTATAAATGATTAAGTCTCAAAATAATGTACTATATGTATATCAATGATCCATGCACACTATTTTCTCCTTAATGTTAGAATGAAGTTTTCATTTTAATGACAGTGCACACAAAGTGTGGATTCTTACTATCTATTCTGCTGTTTACCTCATCAAAGTAACCTCATTGCACATTCTCCGATCAAAAAAATATTTTTAATTAAAAAACCCCCTAGGAAGTAGCTGAAACATCAGATGCATTTGGTTCCTTTTGCAATAATAAAGATTAATATAAACTTCCTTACATTTATATTCAAAATATTTCTTTTAGCTGTTATGTTTATGAAGAGATTACTGGAATAGAACTTAAAATAAACATAAACATACCTTTTAAAAATGTAAACTGGCGCTTTTATCAAAGAAAATTAATATCCCTCTTTTTCCCTTATAAAATGGAATTGTGAACTCAACTGATCTTGTTAATGAGGCATTATAGCTACACACATATAGCACAGCAATGAAACTAATGCAACAAACTCATCAGAATACAAAATTGTTGTTAAAATATAAAACCAGATCTTCTACTCCATTACCCCTGGGGAGAGGTTGAGAAGGGCAGAAAAGCAGATGAAGTTACTCAAATTCATCAAACGAAGAGCAACTGAGTCAATTCAGCAGCATTCTCCCTCCCCAACCACCATGAATACCCTACACACAACTTCTGTGTTAGTGGTGTTCAACCTGGGGTCCTCAAGGCTCTAAACTGGACACCAAATGTGATCGTGTTAAGAAGAAAATTTGTATCTGATTACAAACTGAAAATATGTCTTTTACTAGAGGTTCCCCTCAGCCCAGGCAGGGACACTAGAGCGCCCATCCTGCTCTCCACTGACTCAGTTAGTGAAGCAGATGCTGGAGCAACCAGTCTCTCTCCTCCTTCTACCAAGGCAGCATGGTGCCAACGGAGGAGCAGCTACAAAAGGAAAGGGCCAGGAATGCAGTATCATTCCCCTGCAAACTCATACGTAATTTCCTAAGTAATAGCCTTCCAGAGTGTCCCAACCCAAACTGTCAGCAGCTCACTGGATTGTGGTCCAGGGGCAATCAGAGAACCAATCAGAGACTTGGATTGCTATGGGGCAGGGAGTAGCCTGCACATCTCATAGTTCTACAGAGACCCTAGAGCACAGAGGAGCTGTTGTGATAACTGGGCCTACAAATTTACTCTAACTGAGCACAACTGTAAAAAGTGAGTGAAAGTTCATAAGATGTCACAATAACCTATAAACAATAAATGTTGATGGGAAAAGGTAAAAGGAAGGACCCACCCCACCCCCCGAATTAGTCCAAACAAAAATGCCTACTGATTGAACACCATGTATAAAGATCATGCCTGGTAAACAAGAAGAGTGTGGGCCTGGAAATTAATGAACTAAAAATTGGTGTTTCAGAAATTAGGCGTAATTAGTGGACAAAATAATGAGGGGATGGGCTATTCTTCCCATCACTCCCTATTGGGGGCCTCAAAAAGTGACTGGCTACCGGTGATGCTGGCTGACTGAAAGAAGGGGACGGAGCAAGATTCACCATCATGATGGCTGCCACCCTCACAATCTCCTGGGACCCTGGACCTACTTCATCCTAATCCTGAAAGATGCCCTAACCAAACTGGATAAGAGACAGAGGGAGCCAGATGACATCATCATTGCCACTGGCACCTTCTAAATCCCGAACACCACCTAGGATATGACCCTTTGTCCCCCATCACCCATGTCTTCTTTTCCTTCCCTATCTCATTTCTTCTCTCTCCTATCTCTCTTCTTTTTTTTTCTTCTGCCTAATAAGAGGCTGGCTTAAAACTGTCTGCCAAAACTGTCTTTATTTTGCAACACTGCTATAAGTATGTGACCAGAAAGGCAGCTAAAAGCAATGTCCTAAACAGCCTGATGTTGGTATGAGTTTTCCAGGTCTCAGAGTGGCCAACAAGACTGTGTGGTATGCCTGTGTTTTTCTAGCACTGAGGTTGCAAGTGAGAGTCAACAACAGAGACAGAAGCTGCTTTTTCTATCTTTGCTATTCTTTTCTTTCCCGTTCTGTGTGTGTTTGTCTTGTTTTGCCCTCTAGAAAATGGGACTGGACTTTAACAACAGAAACAAATGACAGCCCCAGCCCATCTCAACTACCTTCTTGTCTTTTCCCCAAAAGGACAGTTACAGCCATCTTTACTGCCATCTAGGAGACTGCCAGACAAAGGGGGTTTCTTTCTAAAAAATCTCTCCAGCAACTGGGAAAGGGAATAAGGGATGTTGTTAAAATAAATGCCTTATTTAATATTTTACATTTCAAATGCTTAAATGTTTTAACCTTTTCTTTTCCCCCTTGTATCTTTAATCAAAGGTTAAAAAAAGGATTATTAATGATATATTTGCCATGGAACTAGGCAGGCTGAGGTGTCTGTAAACCAAACCAAACGGTTGTTTAACACTGTTTAATGGTGGACAGTGGCAGGGTCAGGTTAACACCTTTAACTTTTTGAGCCTTTTATTCCACCTAAATCAGTGGTCAGCAACCAGTCAATCACGATCGACTGGTTGATCCTGGAGACTCTCCCAGTTGATCGCGATCTCCAGCTGCGGTGGTGTAGTGGGGCTGCCGCTAAGGCAGGCTTCCTGCCTGTCGCGGCCCCATGCCACTCCCGGAAGCAGCCAGGACACCCCTCCAGACCCAGGGGCAGGAGGGGTCTCCGCACGCTGCTCCTGCCTGCAAGCACCGCCCCCACAAAGCTCCCATTGGCTGGGAACGGGGGTGGTGCCTGCAGAGAGGGGCAGTGAGCGGAGCCACGTGTTCCCCCTACGTGTTCCCCCCAGGGAGCCTGCCTTAGCCCCGCTGCACCGCTGCCTGGGAGCCGCCCAAGGTAAGTGCCCCTGGGGGAAGCACACACCGCAACCCCCAGCCCTGAGCCCCCTCCCAGACCCAGCACCCCATACACCCTCCTGCATCCTGAACCCCCTCCTGCACCCCAAGCCGCTGCCCCAGCCCTGAGCCCCCTCCTAGAGCCAGCACCCCAACCCCCTCCTGCAGTCCAACACTCTGCCCCAGCCCGGAGCCCCCTCCTGGACCCAAAATCCCTCCCAGAGCTTGCACCCCTCACCCCCCTCCTGCACCCAAATCCCCTGCCCCAGGCTCAGCCCGGAGCCCCCTCCCACACTCCGAACCCCTCAGCCCCAGCCCAGAGCCTGCACCCCTTCCCAAACCCCAACCCTCTACCCCAGCCTAGTGAAAGTGAGTGAGGGTGGGGGAGAGCAAGCGACGGAGAGGGGGGAATTGAGTGGGTGGGGCGGGGCCTTGGGGAAGGGGCAGGGCCTTGGGGAAGAGGCGGGGTAGAGCCTGGGTTGCACTTAAATTCAAAAAGTGATCTTGTGTGTAAATAGGTTGGAGACCTCTGATCTAAATTAATACAACAGGGTCTTCCCCGTTCGTGGTTCTGCAGAGTCCGGAAAAGGCTAGCAGGCAAGCCCTACCCTTCCTTTAAATAAAGTGATTAGTAGAAAATTGTGTGGGTTGAAAACTGAAAAGCTCCCAGGCCCTGCACCAAGTTTTTCCACATGGTGTATGATTTTGACTATGGTTTCTTATTAATTGTTTCCCTTCCCACCTTATTATATCAACACAAAATCTCAATAAGGCTTTTAAGGCATATACTGTTGAGCTATTATAATCACATTTCTCAGCTGGTGAAGACACTCGACCCTTGTGCTTTACTCAAAGTGTGAGGTCACAGACAAGTATCAAACGCCCTGTTGTGCCTCATTATTAAATCCAATTTCCTGAAATTCACATCTTATATTTTGGCAGTCACACAAAATACTTTTTTAAAAGATTGGGAAGTCAGATAAACTGGGACAGTAAAATCAGTTACAAACAGAAGCTTTGACGATTCATTTACTCAGAAGCAAATTTTAAAGACTTTTCCTATAAACTTCTCTCTGGTTTTTAAGGCACGGATCAGTTGAATCATACTGCTAAATATTCTGCTAAATAACAAACTATTACGCCTTTTGATTTTACACTACTGGAGCAAAATATTTTGTGAAAAGTATTGGGATGTTCCGTGATGACAAGTCAATCATGTCATTATTAGGAAAGCAGTCTGCTGAAAAGTACCATAACAGAGACTTGCGGGAAAGGACTGGCACTTGAGGCAACTTACATGTCTCACATTCATTTTAATAGGAGACTCAAGTTCCCACAATAGCCTATAATGGAGGAAAAAATTCATCCAGTAAATTGTTACTAGAAATCACACAAAATGTCATGAAAGGTACAAACTTCATGTCCTTGGTCACTGATGCATATTACAGTAATTTTGCAACATTTCATCTATGGTCCTAAACCTAGTTCCTGTTTGGAATTCTAATGGACCTTTGAAGAATAAGGCTGGATTTTCTTTTTACAAGAGATAAAAGATCTGCTGATACTATAGCCTGCATACCAAGAAAACAGTTTCTTGCACTTGTTATACTCTTGCTGCAACACTCATATTTCTGAGAGCAAGAAAAAAATAAACAATTAATAAAAAGACATTTGATAGGAACTGTAGAAAAGGACAGTATACATCTTACATAATCTTCATTTTATTAATCATTTTCTTAGCTTAAGATAATCACGCATACTCACTACAAGTACGTGTTTACATTACGTTTATAAATCTGAAAATTATCCAAGTGAGAAGTGTCACAATAGCACACAGAAAAAAGTTTAATATTTAAAAGCAGTCACTTAGTGACCTGAGGGGAGATAACACACATCACAGGCCTCGTAGTCCCAAAGGAGTTGTTCAGGGTTAGGTATAACTCACAATACTGATACATCACAGTACTGAGAAGAAAATCTGAACAGTTCAATGCAATCCAACTTTTTCCCTGCAGCTACATGCTTTTGAAGTAGAAGTGATTTTGTTGTACCTCCTTCTCATGATCTGAAAACCAGCTGGAGTCTCTACTGGAGCCTTGAGGCAAAATATGAAAATCCACTAGGACAGCAAAGTTCCCACACTGGAAAAGAAAATACAAAGGAAAGAAAGAAAAGTTAAGTAGCAGTTGTTGTTGTGAGGCACATATCCAGCAGACAAGGAAATAAACAGTCAAGTGATCAGAGTCAGAGATGCAGTAGCCACAATTAAAGTCTGAGAGGTTTTTTTACCTTTTTAAAGAAACATTTCATTTTTAGATATGGAATTTCCAGTTATAACAGGCATTCCATATATTTATAATGGAAAACTGCTAGAAACAATAACATGTTGCTTATTATAACATACCAAATAACAGATATTGCTACTTGTTAGACGTACCAAGTATAAGCACTCAGATCCTTGAGGATGTGCTAGTCACAGATCCATATTTAAGGCTGAGTTGCATTTTGCACATAACTAAGACGTTGACTCCTCACTTTATCTATGAAAAAGACAGTATATCCTCCCCAAATTTGAAGCACTTACTCTATTGAATTAATTTTCGGAGACATTACAATTATTTTAGAGGTTAAAATTAATTTTAAAATGCGTCCCTTAAAAACAATTAGCAACTGTATCAGTCTTCTGTTTGTCCTACATTATCTTAATAACAGAATAATACACTCTTTAAACATTCCATATATTTAACATTAATTGGAATCTTTGGTCTAGCCTATATTTGAAGAAATTAATTATATTATTAATGACTGTATCTAATCATTAGGATTATAAAGGCTGCAACCAGGGTCATCTCAACAACTCAGATAACTCTTAAGTGGGGCCATTTTGACATCAGAGGCTCAACCAGCCACCATTCTTTCTTTACAGTTAATTCTAGTGGTTGGAATGAGACGGTGATGTGAGGGAGACTGGACATATGAACCAAGAATCTTCACTGGTAGATTACTTGGCCCAACTGTCACTGCTGGGTTCCACTGTGTTCCGAGTCAGTGCTGGCCAGGCAAATGAGGCAGGAGTGTAGTGGAGCCTTTCAAGTGCAAAAACATTAGGACTTAAAAGACTTTCATATGGCATCAGTCTCACTAAAACAGTTCTCTTACCCAATAAGTCAACAGCAAGTTAAGGGCCAAATTCAGCAGTACAGTTTGGCTGCTTTACGCTGTTCTTATGGTGCAAATCGGCTATAAAGGCAACTGGGAAAGTGTGCTCTTTCTGGTTTGGCACTCTTTACCAAGTGGGTTGGGAATGGCTGCAGCATCTCTTCCTAATACATTTGAACTTGACTTCATTCTTGAGAGAAATAATTTGAAAAGTTTATTAAAAAGCAAATTCAATAGCACCATTAGATAATGTTCACTGGTCACGTGTGAGAGGTATCCATGGGCTACGGGGGTAGAAAGCCCTTAATTCCCCTCCAATAGAAATATCTACCAAGACTGAATCTGGTTCTTGAACCTTTAAAAAGCCCCAGGGTTTTCACTGCTTTTGTAAAAGGGGCTTAGAACCCTTTGGCTTCAGAAGAGAAGGCACAGCTCTAACTCTTTTCATATGGGGCACTTTAGAAACCAATCTCAAGGATATAAACTGGCTTCTTCACAGCTCTTTTTCCCTTGCCCTTTATTGGAGCAAGAGAACTGAACCACAGATCACAGGGGAAACCTTCTCTCTTCTTAGCCTCTACTTTCTTTCCAAAGTCGTTCACTTCATCTTATGGCAAGTTCGGAAGTCTCTCCTGTTACTCATTATGAAAGCCAGATGAAGGCAGCCACACTTATGTGCAATTTCGATGCATGGGACACTTGTCCTCATCATCCTACCATCAACACCTTAGGACACCCATACCCAGTGTCTGGATGCATCCAGGCCATCAGGACACCTTTGCATTCTTTGCATTTTTCCTGGGAGAATCTGTGAAGAAGTACAAGCCCCTTTCGACAATTTAAACTGTGCCTTGCAGTTTCCACTGCTAGCTGTTGCCACTGAAGAATGGCAAATCCTTTTTCCTGTAAAGTGCCTCAGTTCATGGAGTAGGGGTTCCAGACCCTTAATCTAGACAGTCACAGTCCTTGCCACATATGACTGTATCATCAGATTCTTGTAGGAAGAGTAGGAAACAGATGCCCAAAGTTTCTGTGCTTTTTTTTTTTTTTTTTAAATAAACTGCTTATCAATAGCAGGGATAAAATGAGGAGACTGCCACCCTTCCTACATCAACTGGCGCAGAACAGGCTGCATGGGTAAAGCAATCCTTGAGTGGTTATCTTGTCAGATCCTGAAAGCTGCACAGGGTGACATCAAAGCGATATCTGGCTAGGAGACTATAAGAAACGTAACTTGTTGCAAAATGCAAAGATGCCAACTCAGTATGTAATAGTTTGCCCTCTGAGACAGTAATGACCCATGGTGTTAGGATGTACTGTGGCCTGTCTGCCTCACTGTTTCAGGCATTTCTAAGGTGTCTATCACGATGATATCCAAGCAACATTGTTTATAAAAGACCTATTGCACATGGTCATTACAATACTCAGGAATTTTTCACAAAGGTAGGAAACATTATTCCTGGAGTCCTAGCCAAATCCCAATTTGGATATTTACATTCTGCCACTTAAAATTCTCCTGTAGTTTCAAATGAATATTCGATGCTTCACTTCCTGTCCCTAAATATTGCAGGGTGTTGATTTTCCACTGCTAAACATCTGCATATTCAACCCCAGCATTTCATTGTAGGAACAATTATTCCTAGTAACAGCAAAATAGATAAATTATAAAATAAAGTACTTTTTTGATCTTTGAGACTGAAAGGCACATCTAGACCTAATGTTCAAGGTATTACAGAAAGTACACTACTTGATTGTCTCTTACTCTGAAAGAGTGCTAAATATGTTGAGCAGAAATCTAAAAAAATGTACCATGATTTCATTATAGTGATTTTTACCAATTGCAATGCTATATTAAGTAAATCAGACATTTCTCCCGTTACTTCGCATTTCAGATTAATACTTTTGGAGAAGTAATTACTGACCAGAAGCAGTCAACAATGGCTTAACCTCAATTACAAAATAATGTATGATCAACATTGTACCAGTAAGTAGAATGCACAACTCTGCCAGATGAGACAGGCATTGTGTAATCAGTTTGCAAAGCTTCTAAGTTACGTATAGGTATCACTCACTGAAAGAACAGAATGCTTTGATCTATTTTTCAAAAGGCGGCCTTCTCTTTCCTCCAGAGATCCAAGAATTAACAGATGGCTGCAATACCAAACCTCTCCAAGTTTTCAAACTGATGACAAAGTACCTCTAAAAATCTCAAGTAAATCATTAGTCCCAGCAAACTTTTGATTTGACTGGCAAACTTCAAAGTTACAGACAGTACATAATAATATAGGTAATATAAAGCCATTACACTGCACACATTCAAACGCCTGGCATACTGAAGGTATTAGTTATGATTAATTTTAAAATGATTAGTAAATGCTAAATGTTACCTTAAGCCATTTTGAACTGAATATAGAAAATATAAATATTTAGGACTGCAAGACATAAGCCTGAGGTCATATTTGCTTTTCAAATGTTTTTTGTTTGTTTCTGGGAAGGTTGCCCAATTTGCCAATCACAGAGAAGCAATTTGATAACTTAATTAAAGATATGTTGACCCATACAGCCATCTCAGTGCCTTATTGCTATACATGTGAAGTCTATGTACAAAATTTAATATTTGTTTCAATCAAGCGCGATGAACTATATTCTCAGGGCCAAATATCTCAAAATACACAAAACAGACCAAAAGTTTATAATGTATTTCATACATGTACTAAAAAGAAAGTAGTCAAACATCTAAGATATATAGCCGAAACAGACAAGCCTCCCTCAAAAAAGTACAGAATTCCAACCCGCAACCAAAAAGTAGCTTTGGGGAATCCTCCCCCTAAGCGCCACATCTGGAATCATTTGAATAAAGAGGCAAATGATGCCACATACATTTAGAATGAATTCATAAAAGGACACAAGGCAGAAAGGGATCACCAAGATACAAGATGCTATGTGAGCAGTGGGCGTCCTGGGTCTCACGAATGCTAATTCTTCAAACACTTAGACCCTGCCCTATGATAGAAGGAATGGCCCTTGTGTAAGCTTCTTTATACCTTGCATCTACACTAGGCATCTGTCAGAATGGCATCTCAACATAGCTGCTGCCACTGCAGCAGTAGAGAAAACAGCTCTCTGTACAGACTAAACTCCAATCCAAGACATTAAAGAAAAAACCCTGGGACTTACATTGCTCAGCACAATATCAGTGTTGCTAACTCTAACATTTACATTACAAGTCTCACAATATTTGGTCTTTAAAGCCCAACCTCTTGGAGTCATGTGATTTCACGATGACAGGTTTCAGAATGATAGCCATGTTAGTCAGTATCAGCAAAAACAATGAGAAGTCCTTGTGGCACCTTAGAGATTAACAAATTTATTTGGCCATAAGCTTTCATGGGCTAAAACCCACTTCATCAGATGCATGGAGTGAAAAATACAGTAAGCCGTATATACATCACAAAATGGGCAAGTCCACCTTGATTGCATTGGCCTCGTTAGCACTACAAAAGTAATTTTCCCTCTCTTGATATTCACCCCTTCTTGCCAACTGTTGGGAATAGGCCACTTGCACCTTAACTGAATTGGCCTTGTTAGCACTGATCCACCCCCCACCCCCCATTTGGTAAGGCAACTCCCATTTTTTCATGTGCTGTGATATACATACTGCTTACTATATTTTTCACTCCATGCGTCTAATGAAGTGTGTTTTAGCCCACAAAAACTTATGCCTAAATAAATACGTGATTTCATGAGAATCTCAGCTTTTTTCCAGGAAAAAAGTAAGTGTATAGCCCTTATGGTTGCATAGGAAAGCTTTAAAATGTGAACCCTAAATGCTCAAAAATCAAAGATAAATAAAAAGAACACATAATTTTTTAAAAAAATTATTTTTAAGCCAATCTCATAACTTTGGGGAGCCTGACCCATGATTTTTCAAGGGTTGGGATTGGCAATACTGTAATCTAAAGCTCTGATAACATTTAAAACTGTACACCATATTGAAAAATACAGTTAAAATTGGCATTTCAAAACTACTAGTAAAGACACTTTACTGAAAAGTGATTATTTGTTATATCTAAATAGCTAGCAATCCAATTTTTATGATGCCTTAATTTTAGGAACTTCAATGTAACCTTACTTTCCCCAGCCTGAAACATTTTATTTATATATTAACATTCATCACTTAATTATTAAACAAAGGGCTTAAAGTTATCTCAGGGTATTGCCAGTGTGTCAGAGTCCAGCAACAGATTTAATTAATTCATAACAAAATTTCTGGGCTCAGGCAGCTTGAAAAAATACATCGATCATGTTATGGATTCTCTTGAGGGGGCATAAAAATGTTTTTTTAATAGAATCGGAATAGAAACCACCAGGATATGGTCTGAATTTGTCAGTCAAGCAATGCCGCTTGCCTACAGCCTGCTAAAACATTGGCCAGGGATAAGCTCAGATGAGCGGCTCTGCACAGCCTGGCAAACAAGCAAGACTATTAAATCCAACACTCCAAAAATCAGAACACAAATTAAAATAGACCGGTAGGGTTTATTTCTCAATTCAAATGTGCACATAACCTGTTTCTGGTGTACACACTCTAGTTCCTGTCCTTGCCCATTCATCATTTCGAGTAGCCTGAATAGACAGGCAACATCAAGGAAAATAATCTTGTGAATGGAGGAGAGGAATGGTGATTTTATGTTCAGTTTTGCCACTCCAAAAGTGCTTTATCACCACCAGTCATTCACTGGCAGCCAATTCCTTAGAGCTTTAATTTTTTGTGGGGTAAAATCAGCAAACTAATTCACTGTAATCTTTGGTTAAAACAAAATCAGAGAAGAATGGAAACAGATTAGCTTTTTTGTACTGCTGTCGTCACAGATGATTTCATTTCTCAAGAAGATGCCTGCGGACTTCAAAAACATGATCAACTTACGAATTTTAATTAAAACCATTTTGAAATACATTTCACAATTTAGATGTGGTGAGAAGTGCTTCGCAACATGTGAGCTTTCAGACTGCTGTGCTCAGCAAGTGGGTGCAGCTTCCTTTTAATGTACAATTTCCCAGGGCTAGACAATGCTAGTTACAGTTTTATTCCGCTCTCTGATGATGTCAGAAGTATGGAGCAAAGAACTAGATCCTGATGATCACCTCTTGGTGATATCACAGGTGCTCAAAAAGCTGGTAGTGGTTAGGTATGTCACAATGTATAATCAGCTGTAGGGCAACAAAGGTATAAACTCAGTTTGCACTAAAAGCATAATAAAGCCAAAAAGAAACTCTTGAGCTTTCCTCCAGTGGAAGGAGGATTTGGGCCTGCAGAGCTTCACTGTCTTTAACCTGCATTTGGGGAAGCTTTCTGGCCGCTGTTAGAATTTCCTGGCCCTGATGGATCAAAAGAGACTTTTGGTAGGGCTGGAAGTCACAGCAAAGTTCCCTGAAGCTTCCTGGAGCATCTTAGCAATGGATGGATGATTATCATCGTATTCAAGTCCGAAGATGTACGAGATTTTATTTATTCGTTTGTTTAGTTTTGTTGGCTTTTTGTAAAGGAACCAGGGTGACCAGGTGTCTGGTTTTCAAACACCCGGTCGAAAAGGAATCCTGGCAGCTCCAGTAAGCACCGCTGACTGGGCTGTTGACTGTCTGGTTGGCGGTGCTGCACCACACAGCAAGACTGGCAGGCTCTCTGCTAGTCTCTGCACCTCCTGGGAAGCAGCCAGCATGTCCCCCCTCTGGCTCCTACGGTAAGGGGCAACCAGGGGGCTCCGCACGCTGCCTCTGCCCCAAGCGCTGCCCCTGCAGCTCCCAATTGGAGCTGCAGGGATGGCGCCTGCAGATGGGCAGCGCACAGAGACTCCTGGCGCACCTTCATGTAGGAGCCGGAGGGGAGACATGCTGCAGCTTCCAAGAGCTGCTTGAGCTAAGCGTCTCCTGCAGCCTGCATCCCTGACCGCCCCCTCCAGGGCCCCAACCCCCTGGCCCACCCAGCTCTGATCCCCCTTCTGCCCTCCGAATCCCTCAATCCCAGAACACCCTCCTGAAAGCCAAACCCCTCATCCCCAGTCCCACCCCAGAGCATGCATTCCTAGCCAGAGCCCTCACTCCCTCGTACCCCAACCCCCTGCCTCGGCCTGGAGTCCCCTCCCACACCCTGAACACCTTGGTTCCACCGCCCAGCCTGGAGCCCCCTCCTGCACCCCAAACCCCTCATCTCTGGCTCCACCCCAGACCCTGCACCCCCAGCTGGAGCCATCACCCCCTCTTCCATCCCAATCCACTGCCTCAGCCTGGAGCCCCCTCCCACCCTGTGAATTCATTTCTGGCCCCACCCCGGAACCAGCACCCCCAGCCGTAGCCCTCACCATCTCCCACACCCCAGCCCCCTGAGCCAGCCCAGTGAAAATGAGCGAGTGAGTGAGGGTGGGGAGAGTGAGCAACAGAAGAAGGAGGGGATGGAGTGAGGGGGAGGGACCGGGCCTCTTAGAAGGGACGCGGCATGGCCAGGGCCTCAGAGGAGGGGCGGGGTAAGGGTGTTCGGTTTTGTGCAAGTAAAAAGTTGGCAACTCTAAAAGGGACTCACTAAGGAACCTTATCCTTTCAAAAGGTGCTTGAATGCCTGAACCATGTTGCCTCTGGAAGCAGTGTCTGGATCTGGAGACTAGAGCCAAATTGTTCCTTGGAGCGAAAATGTGTTGCAGAGAAGAGTCTTGGCAGAGAATCTGGTGATGTCACAAGAGGCTCAAAAGGGAGAAGAAGATACATATAGTCATGTGTGTTACCGTCACCACCTCCTGGGTAGGGGGAGACTGAATTGCTGATTTGGCTATCTTGAAAGGGAGTTGTAGGCTCCATAACTTGCAAAATTTCAGTAGGATACAGGCAACCTGAATCATCTGATTCAAAGAGCTCAGGGCAGGAAGATAATTCCACTTCATAAGCACAGGATTGGGGTGAATACAAGTTATGTCTAGGGAAATCCTCAGAAGAGAATGATTTGCTTTTTTGGCAGTGGTGTGTACAGCTCTTGCTCCAAAGGTTCCAAAAGGGATGAGAGTCCAATACTTGGTGCTTCGAATGGGATGAAGGGAGGAAGGGACTAACATCTGGGGATTTAGCAGTATGAAGCCTTCCTTAAAGTGCTCCCCCTAAGACTTTCTCCTTGCTAGACAGAAACTAAGGTGGAGGGAAAGAACAGGGCCACACAAATTCTCAGAACAGACTGCAGAGAAAATCTCTGTCTGTGAGCACTGAAGCAAATAACTGGGGAGTGACATCAGAGCAGCGGGTTTCAGAGTGGTAGCCGTGTTAGTCTGTATCAGCAAAAAGAATGAGGAGTACTTGTGGCAGCAGATCACCAGGCACACCTGTAGAGGGTGCTGACAAGCAGAGAGCACTAGGGATTGTGGGAGAGCAGGAAAGAGAAAATGAACAACTTCTTACATGCCTCTGATACTTGGAAAGGATGGGGAAACCCAGAAGTTCCAAGTCTGATGGAGCAGCAGAATCTCATCATTGAGAAATTCAAACTCAGTGCTGACACACACAGCTGTTAATGCTATTAAAATGCTCCACACAACTTGACAGGCTCAAAAATCAACTATTTTCATACGACACAATACAATGAAAGAATGTTTCTATATAAAGCTCCTCACTCCACTTTTTTTTTTTTAAATTTTCTTCCTACAATCCCTACTATATGTAAAGTTTAGAACTGGTCTCCCAAGAACCACCCTGTGAGGTATACTCTTGAAAAAGTGGCAAAAAAATGCACTAGAGAGAACAAGTTTATTTCAGTTGCCAACCAATGCAATTCTGTAGGAGGCAGTTTTGTAGCCTACAAATGGAAAGAAGACATCAGGGCAGGAGCACAAGCAATTGCAAAACACAAGTTCTTCCTCAGGGCAAAGGCTCCAAATATCAGTTCAATTTCATCATTGTAAAGGATGTATGATGTCTCTGCCTGTGTCAAAATGGATCCACGTAAACAAAAACTGCAAGATCACATTTGTGTCAGATTAGGGACAGATATCCTGAGCTCACAAGCTCCATGAACCCTTTCCTTCTCAAGTGCGACAGTTAACTTTCTGACAATCTGTGAAGCCACTGATGACAGGCCACAAATGGCATGAGCAGAAACGATAGTCTCTTCAGCAACTCATATTCACTATGGTTTGTTTTTATTCTCACGAACGGGCTTAATAACAAAAAGAATGGACAGACAAGTAAAGGGCGAGTAAAGGCATGAATAAAACACCCTAAAACTATTCCCACATGTATTTTATTTTACTTTTACTGGAAACAAGAAAAAGGTATTTCTAATATGACTCTGTTAGAAAAAAAAAAAGGAAGGATTTTTCTTGGAAATATGTTCAATCACAACTTCTAGACCCTAGGTGATTAATACATTTACAACAAAGACTAAATCAATTTTTTGGGTTTTTTATTTACCAGTAGTTTAAATATGTTCATTTACCATGTTCCTCAAGCTCAATGCTTAACGTAATGGGCATAAGTACTTTTCTTAATGAAAAAGGCATCCAAAGGCAAAAGCAACCCTTCTCCTGCATCCACTCCAGACCATCTGCAATAAACTTTTCATCTTAAGAAACCGAACTGATGAGGGATGGATGGTCTTGTGGTCACAGCACTGGAGTGGACTCAGGAGAGCTGAGTTCAACTCTCTGTTCTGTCACAGACTTCCTGTGTGACCTTGGAAAGTCACTTAATCTCTGTGCTTCAGTCCCCATCTGTAAAACAAAGGAAACAATAATGCCTACTAAAAAGGGCTGTGCAAGGATAAATTAGTTAAGTGTTTGAGAGGGTCTCAGATAGTATGGTAATGGATGTCATTATACCCAGATATGTAGAACTGAGAGCCTTAACAATTTTCACTTCTTCTTCCATGAACCCAGCTGACATTTCAAAAGATGTGTGTGAAACCCACTAGTTTTCTATTATTAAAGCTAAACTGACCTCCTAATTTATTTATTTTTTAAACATGAACAACTCTACATTTCCTTCTCTCCCCAGCACCGGAGTCAGATTCAGGGCTTCACATCCAAGAATAAAATTGTTCATTGAAGTCCCTAGCAATTTTTAAACAACAAAATTAGCATTAAAAGTGGTCTCTGGGCCAGAGAACATTGTTGAAAAGGTAGCTGAAAGGAAAAAAAGGGGCCAGGAAACAAAAACAAAGAAACAAAAAAGTAAAATAATAATTTTATGAAGATATAAATAGTAGTTAAAGATACTTTTGAGCCTTTTCAATACCATTCTCTTATATTTGTAGTCATGAAATATTTTTTATAGACTTGCATAAAACACTTTCCAAATTGCATTTTAATATTAATTAGTCAAATTTTAAAAATAAAAAGCCAAGACTTCCAGGGTATGCATTAATATTTTACTAGAACATTTCCTAGGAAACTAAAGGTAAAAGGCAAAGCATACCCAAGGTATTTTACTAACTGCCTACTAATAATACACAACCTTTTTTATTTTACACACACACACACACACTAATCATGTGGATATACCAGGTATATTCTACAATACATCAGACTAAATTAGAATCACTACAAAATTGCTTAACTGCAATAAAAATGATATTTAAAAATTAGGTAGAAAGCTACCATCTCTTTTGATGTATGTTATGAAAAAGGATATAGATCTTACACATCTTGGCATCATGGGAAAGACACTTTCAAAGTTCTTTTAAGGTGAAGATGAGGTAAAGCAAAAAGTAAGGTAAGGTAATGAGCCAGTCCCTCAAATGAGGAGGAAAAGGAGTTCTGAAACAAGTAATGCACACAGGCTCATATGTCCTGGACACATTTCACAGCAGCTGCAGGGAATTGGGCTAGATTATTCTTCTGCCCCACCAGTACAACGGGAGGGAGAGAATCACAGGAAACAAACTGCTCCATGTCCCCAGACATGCAGCTAGTTCAGGAAGACTTTGACTCCTCAACTAGACCGTGAGAAATGCCCCACCTGCCCTAGAACACACTTCCTTCCCCTTGTCTTATGAAGTTACCTACCGCAGAAGGCAATTCTTTATGAAAAAAGAAACACCACATGCAGTCCATGTTCCAGTATAAAGTATCTGCAGATGTGAAATCCTTATGCCAAAATAATTTAGCAGATTAAAGATACATTGATTACACATGCACAGACTTGTAACTTTAAACCCTTATAACTTTAAAAATACTAGTTTTGTTTTATATACTTGTCTCAGTTAACTTTCCTCCTCGAACACTGTGATCATGCCAAGTTTACAGTTTTTTGGTTCTACTGGGGTTTTTTGTTTGCTTTAGTTTTTGCGGGGGGTTGGGTTGTTACGTTTTTTAAGCACCAAAAAGATTTTTTTTAAAACTTTCCATTTTAATAATGGAAGAACTGTTTTAATTTGTTTTAATTTATCTTTCAGCCCGGCAAGTTTTCAGAAAATTATGAGAGAACAAAATATGTGGTTTTCTTTCAAAAATTGCGTATTACAGAAATGATACACTTTAAATAAAATTATTAAATTAAGCAGCACTGTACATTACTCAACAAGTAAAGTACTACTCAACATGAGTAAGGACGGCTTTTAGCTGCAAAAAAATCAGTGGAAGGAGCAGCATGAGCTATAATCTTAGCTGAACAAAGGGTGCTAAAACAGCACTTGCTACTGGGAAAGGAGAATCAAAGTTTAGGTGAGGGAAATCATTTCAGAATGAAGAGATAAGCAAAAGTTCATGGTTAGTAGCTAGAAAAGTAGGCTGGAATTAGCAGATGAGAAAGAACATTTAAGAAGAGACTCCAGAAAAATTGTTTCAGTCTGCTTTAAAATGGATTAGATTAAACTGGACAAGCAGTATTTGTGCACAGCTAAAGAAGAATGAATGAAAAAGAAAAAGAAAACAGCAGCACCTAGTTGAGAGAAAAATTTGATTTTCTAAAACTTTAACACTTTGAAATATACAAATTATGTGAGCAAATGTATATTTAAGAACTGTTCAAGTATTTAAGAGGTTGTGACAGGGTAAACTAGCTGTAAAACATCTTAAACATAAAGACTACAGTAAAACCAGTGACAAAAATCTTATTACAATGCTAAGCTTACCACTTTGACTCATGGTGGCTAAGATTAGGGGGTTCAGGCTGGGTTTAAGTAGGGTTGCCAACTTTCTAATTGCACAAAACCAAATACCCTTGCCCCGCCCTGCCCCTGTCCCCCCTTCTCCAAGGCCCCACCCCTGCCCCATCTCTTCTCCGAGGCCCCTTCCCCCACTCACTCCATTGTCCCTCTGTCCGTCGCTCGCTCTCCCCCACCCTCACTCACTTTCATTGAGCTGGGGTAGGGGGTTAGGGTGAGGGACGGGGTGTGGGCTCTCGGGTGAGACCAGGGATGAGGGGTTTCAGGCATAGGAGGGGGTTCAGGGCTGGGACAGGAGGTTGGGGTGTGGGAGGGGGGTGCAGGCTCCGGGAGGAAGTTTGGGTGCGAGAGGGGGCTCAGGGGTGAGGCAGGGGGTTGGGGTGCGAGCTCTGGGAGGGGGCTCAGGGCTGGGGCAGGGGGTTAGGATGTGGGAGGGGTGTGGGATGAGTGCTGTGGGAGGGAGTTTGGGTACAGGAGGGGACTCTAGGCTGCAACAGGGGGCTGAGGTGTTGGAGGGGATTCAAGGTGTGGGTTCCAGCCGGGCGGTGCTTACCTTAGGCGGTTACTGGTCGGCGGTGCAGCGGAGCTTTAAGGCAGGCTCCCAGTCTGCCTTGGCTCCTCGCAGCTCCTGGAAGCGACCAGCATGTCCCTGCAGCCCTTATACGGAGGGGGCAGTGGGCTCTGCCCTGCCCCAGCGCCGCCCCCGCAGCTCCCATTGGCCGCACTTCCCAGGCAATGGGAGCTGCAGTACCGGAACTCGGGGCAGGGGCAGCACATGGAGCCCCCATGGCTGCCCCTGCACCTAGGAGCTGGACTTGCTGGCCGCTTCTGAGAGCCATGCAGAGCCAGGGCAGGCAGGGAGCCTGCCTGATCCCCGCTGCACCACCGACTGGACTTTTAGCAGCCCGGTCAGCATTGCTGACAAGAGCCGCCAGGGTCCCTTTTTGACCAAGCATTCCGGTCGAAAACCAGATTCCTGGCAACCCTTGGTTTAAGTGACATCACCCACTTTAAAAAAAACTGAGTTTTATGCTAACTTCCCTAACAGCTCTTAGAAAACATTATCTAGAGTAAAAAGGCTGAAATACTGGGAGCAAATTGCTCTCATACAGATACTGAATAGCACCTCAGTGAGGTTTAAAAAAAACACCTATGTAACTATCATATTCCAGAGTGCAATCCAGAGGGGTTGCATCACCACTTGCCCTGCAACCTTGGTGCCTCACAATGGTTTGCTGTTGTAACTCCCGACTTGGGTAGTTCACAATCAGCCTAACAGCATGTAGGTCACACCCTGTGTGCAGTGTCTGTATATAGCTACAGTCCTGATCCAGCAACTACGATCCCAGGAGCATGTCAGGAACACACCAGCCACACTCTGTCTTCCAGCAGAGTTGGTTACTATCTGTCGGGTGACCCCAAGACACTCTCTGTCCCAAATTTTCCCCAAAACGTGTATTTCTGCACAGTACAGCCCTCTCCTGGGCAGTTCAGATATTAGAGGTCCATTGGCCCTGTAAGGAGTCAATATACAACAGTTTGCTACTTTAACTGAAGTTACCCAAACAGTTCATTTTAAACACAACATTGGATTAGTTTTGATTAAAGAATAAAACAAGTTTATTTAACTACTAAGAGACAGATTTTAAGTGAGTACAAGTATAAGGTATTAAAGCCAGAAATGTTTACAAGAGTAACTAAAACTTAACAAGCTAGACTTGGTTCAGTAAAATCCCTACCACATGTTCCCAGCAACAGGGCTGACTAAATTCCCCGGTCAGCAACCCTCCCAAAGGGCTAGTTCCTTTGTCTTGCGATAGATCGATAGATCGATAGATAGACAGAAAGACAGAATACCTGGGGTGTTTTTGCCCCTCACTTTTATAGGTCCGTCACCCTTTGAAATGCATTTTCCTTCCTCCTGTGAGTACAGAGACATGGAGTCTTGTGGTGATAGAGGTTCCATGTTGTAGTTTGTTAAAATACAGATCTATCTGTTCTTGCCCCCTTCGTTGCCAAAGAATGGCCATTTGACCAGTGATTGCCAATCAGCTTTGATGACACCCGGCTAGAGGCATCAGCTTGTCCTTTGTCTTTGAGAAACAGGTTTACTCCCTCCCCAGACTTGTCTGGTAAACACGTCAGTCATAATTTCAGCTTATGTCATAACTTTACATACAATGTTGCTACACACATTTCACCATGATATTACTGACCAGTGAGTTATTAGTTTTCAAATGATA
The DNA here is from genome assembly GCF_965140285.1 of Lepidochelys kempii. Classification (NCBI taxonomy): domain Eukaryota; kingdom Metazoa; phylum Chordata; order Testudines; family Cheloniidae; genus Lepidochelys; species Lepidochelys kempii. The sequence continues at coordinate 201,354,250 of NC_136382.1, forward strand.
CCTCACAAGGCATATGTTGTACAAAGATTATTACAATATGTGTAGGGTCTGAAGGTAGGGGTGCTGTGGGTCACAGAAAAGTAAAAAGAACAAAAGAATGGTAAAATTATAAACATTAAAGCAGAAAGTCAGATCTTCAAATGTTGCTATTAAGAATGATTTTGAGAGAGACTCCTGGTCTAATATGCTGAGTTCAGTACTGGAAGCCCAGAATTCTTGAGTACTAATCCCACGTATATCCTTAGCCCCATTCTATGGCTTGGGACAAGTCACTTTGTTACACCTTTTTAAGGCAGCCACTAATCTTGCATGCCTCCGATGCTTGTCATCTATCCTGAGCACCTAGGGATTGATTTTCGACAATGTTCAACATTCAGAGGTGCCACTGACTTTGAGAGGAGTTGCAACATGCTGAGAAATCAGACCCTGTGTTTCTCAAGCTGGGCACTCAAAAATTGGGTCACCTCAAAATCTAGTGAACATTTTTGCAAAACCTGACCTGAACTTTTCCAGGTTTCAGTTTCTAAAATAGAGCTAATATTTACCCAGCAGGCTCCCTCACAGAGGTATTATGTGGATTACTTAGTTAATAAAGCCTGTAAAGCCATTTGAAGAGGAAAAACCGCATATGTACTAAGTATTGTTATTAATTTTTTTATAGGAAAATAAATATTAAGGTGACAGGAAAGGAAAAATCCCACAGTATTTTACACTGGCATTGGCTAATCTATAGTTGCATCTGTCAAACTTCTTTAATTGCTTGTTAAGCATGACAGGCATCTTTATTCACATGTAAGTGAGTTAAGAAATGAAAAACCATTAATAAAAAGTAACCCTGCTTTTATAACAAGTTTTGGTTTTAGAATACAATATGTATAAAGCATATACAGAACATGTCTTTCCTGTTGTTCATCTTCACCTTCAGTCAAGAACAATGGAGGAAACTTGCTCTCAGGAATTCAGAGAAATCAAATATAGGAAAAGAAAGAAAACTGAGAGATTGATTTGTTAATGAGCAAAGTCCTCTATATTCTAGAGATTAAAAAAACAGGATTTGGTTTTAAGGGGAAAGGGAAATTGATTTTGCTAAATAAAATTAAAAGGTAGCCTAGAAGCACCTAAAATATCAGCTGATTATTTGAAAAAAACAACATTACCAAACCTGTTTTAAAAGTTTAAAGCTTTAAAGACAACTTTTTAATTTTCCAGGGTATTGAGTTACTAACTGGAAAACATTTCCCACAATTATGTTTGTAAAAGTCAAGTGGCTGGGGTAACTGGCAGTAATCAAGAAAACTATCATGAAATGCCTGAAAAACATTAAATTGATTTAAAATGATAAACAGCATCAATTTTAAAGTGGCCAGAACTGAATTCACATGAAAGTAATCTGCAGAGCTATAAAATCTGTTTTATGATTATATTTTCTATATTAAACACATATCCTAAAATTTGGCTGTTATTGCACTTATTTCAAAGACACTAATAGATACTTTAAAACCATTTTTTTAAAAAAAATAATTTGTTATTTTACTCTTGTAGCTAATAACATCACAAAATCTAAAAGTTAATTTATTTTCAAAGTTAATTTGCATGTGTCTTCAGTTCTGCAGCTTTTCTATGTTAACTTTTGGAAAAATTGAGGCAGTTTGGGCATGTATCCTAGTACTTGCTATACACATGCCCCAACATGGTAAGATCTTCATGCTCATACATCGTCTTGGAAGCCTACACAGACTCTTTCATTCATATTACCCAAGAGTAATAGTATTTGCTAGATCTGACCAGCTGCTTTGAATCCAGAGGTGCAAATGAATTTGTTATTTAATGCACGGTAATTTTAATAAATTAATAAAAGCACGGGAATGTGTGTTCCTAGTTTTATTCAGGCTTCGATTTTTATGCACCACTCACTATATTTCTGCCTCCCACCCTTCAGTCCTTAATAGTTTTCCATCTTCTTGCTCTCCTACAAAATCCCATCAATACGGCATTCCAGAATAGTCTGCATATCTCAGATACCCCACCTTCTGTTTCCCTCCAGTGCCATGACAAAGTCTTTTCTACCAGTACGACAAAACTCTACCCTGTCACCCAATTCTGTATCCCAGGTGATGTCTTCTTTGGGTTCAAGACCATGGCATCAGGTTGTTTATTCATTTCAATATTTAAAAAAAGATTTTCCCAGAATACTTAGATTTTTACTCTTGATTTATGTGACTGACCTCAGATTGGTGAACGAGATTTTTATTCCTCTGGCATTAAACATCTGGCTCTGTTATTGCTACCGCTGCTTTTAGAAACCTGTTCCGCTCACCTGCAACAGGAAGATTCAGTGCCACCAGCTTTGTTCACATGGACTGCTATCCTGTAGCACTTTTTCACAAGCAAGATTTTTAAGAAATCAGAGGGCTTTGGTTCTAAGTATGTGATGTCCACTAGAGCAAGTGAATGAGCCAGGTCTCTGGAATTCTATTCTTGGCTCTACTACTGATTTTCTGTGTGACCTTGGACAAACCTTCTCATCACCTCAGTTAATGTATTTGCCTCCCTACCTAGGATGTTGTGGGGCTAAAATTGGTGTTTACTGACTGTTTTAAGAGACTCAGATGAAGGATGCTACAGAAGTGCAGTCTTATTAAATCAGTTAGATCCACCATGTCTGATAACAATAAATGACAGAATATGTAGATTTTTTGTATCATATCCAATTTGTAATAATAAGAATATAAGAACGGACATACGGGATCAGACCAAAGGTCCATATAGCCCAGTATCCTGTCTTCCATCAGCGCCAATGCCAGGTGCCCCAGAGGGAATGAACGGAACAGGTAATCATCAAGTGATCCAACCTCTGTCGCCCATTCCCAGCTTCTGGAAAACAGAGGCTGGGGACACCATCCCTGCCCATCCTGGCTAATAGCCATTGATGGACCTATTCTCCATGAAATTATCTAGTTCTTTTTTGAATCTTGTTATAGTCTTGGCTTTCACAACATCCTCCGGCAAGGAGTTCCTCAGGTTGACTGTATGTTGTGTGAAAAAATACTTCCTTCTGTTTGTTTTAAACCTGCTGCCTATTAATTTCATTTGCTGACCCCTAGTTTTTGTGTTATGAGAAGTAAATAACACTTCCTTATTTACTTTCTCCACGCCAGTCATGATTTTATAGACCTCTATCATATCCCCCCTTAGTCGTTTCTTTTCCAAGCTGAAAAGTCCCAGTCTTATTAATCTCTCCTCATATGGAAACCGTTCCATACCCTTAATCGTTTTTGTTTCCCTTTTCTGAACCTTTTCCAATCTATCTTTTTTGAGATGGGGTGACCACAGTCTGCACACAGTATTCAAAAAGTGGACGTACCATGGATTTATATAGAGGCAATATATTTTCTGTCTTATTTACTATCCCTTTCCTAATGATTCCCAACATTCTGTTAGCTTTTTTGATGGCCACTGAGTGGATGTTTTCGGAGAACTATCCACAATGACTCCAAGATCTCTTTCTTGAGTGGTAACAACTAATTTAGACCCCATCATTTAATATGTATAGTTGGGATTATGTTTTGCAATGTGCATTAATTTGCATTCATCAATATTGAATTTCATCTGCCATTTTGTTGCCCAGTCACCCAGTTTTGTGAGATCCTTTTGTAGCTCTTCGCAGTCTGCTTGGGACTCAACTATCTTGAGTAGTTTTGCCACCTCACTGTTTACCCTTTTTCAAGATCATTTATGAATATGTTGAAGGGACTGGTCCCAGTACAGACCCCTGGGGGACTCCACTATTTACCTCTCTCCATTCTGTTTCCTATATTTTAACCAATTACCAATCCATGAGAGGACCTTCCCTCTTATCCCATGACAGCTTATTTTGCTTAAGAGCCTTAGGTGAGGGACCTTGTCAATGGCTTTCTGAAAATCTAAGTACACTATAAGAAAAGGAGTACTTGTGGCACCTTAGAGACTAACCAATTTATTTGAGCATGAGCTTTCGTGAGCTACAGCTCGCTTCATCGGATGCATACTGTGGACACTGCAGCAGACTTTATATATACACAGAGAATATGAAACAATACCTCCTCCCACCCCACTGTCCTGCTGGTAATAGCTTATCTAAAGTGATCATCAGGTGGGCCATTTCCAGCACAAATCCAGGTTTTCTCACCCTCCACCCCCCCACACAAATTCACTCTCCTGCTGGTGATAGCCCATCCAAAGTGACAACTCTTTACACAATGTGCATGATAATCAAGTTGGGCTATTTCCTGCACAAATCCAGGTTTTCTCACATCCCCCCCATACACACACAAACTCACTCTCCTGCTGGTAATAGCTCATCCAAACTGACCACTCTCCAAGTTTAAATCCAAGTTAAACCAGAACATCTGGGGGGGGGGGGTAGGAAAAAACAAGAGGAAACAGGCTACCTTGCATAATGACTTAGCCACTTAGTACACTATATCCACTGGATCCCCCTTGTCCACATGCTTGTTGACCCCCTCAAAGAATTCTAGTGGATTGGTGAGGCGTGATTTCCTTTTACAAAAACCATGCTGATTCTTCCCCAACAAATTATGTTTATCTATGTATCTGACAATTTTGCTCTTTACTATAGTTTCAACCAGTTTGCCCGATACTGAAGTCAGGCTTACCAGCCTGTAATTGCTAGGATCACCTCTGAAGCCCTTTTTTAAAATCGTCACATAAGCTACACTCCAGTAATTTTGTACAGAAGCTGATTTAAATGATAGGTTACAAACTAAAGTTAGTAGTTTTGCAATTTCACATTTGAGTTCCTTCAGAACTCTTGGGTGAACACCATCTAGTCCTGGTGACTTATTACTGTTTAGTTTATCAATTGTTTCAAAACATCCTCTAATGGCACCTCAATCTGGGACAGTTCCTTAGATTTGTCACCTAAAAAGAACGGCTCAGGTTTGGGAAATCTCCCTCACATCCTCAGCCATGAAGACCAATGCAAAGAATTCATTTAGTTTCTCCGCAATGGCCTTATCATCCTTGAGTGCTCCTTTAGCATCTTGATCGTCCAGGGGCCCCACTGGTTGTTTAGAGACTACCCTGCTTCTGATGTACTTTAAAAAAATTTTGCTATTTCTTTTTGAGTCTTTGGCTAGCTGGTCTTCAAATTCTTTTTTGGCCTTCCTAATTATATTTTTACCCTTCATTTGCCAGAGTTTATGCTCCTTTCTATTTACCTCAATAGGATTTAACTTCCACTTTTTAAAGGATGCCTTTTTGTCTCTCACTGCTTCTTTTACTTTGTTGTTTAGCCACAATGGCACTTTTTTTGGTTCTCTTTCTATGTTTTTCAATTTGGGGTATACATTTAAGTTGAGTCTCTATTATGGTGTCCTTAAAAAGTTTTCCTGCAGTTTGCAGGGATTTCACTTTTGGCACTATACCTTTAATTTCGGTTTAACTAATTTCCTCATTTTTGTGTAGTCCCCCTTTCTGAAATTAAATACTATAGTGTTGGGCTGCTGTGGTATTTTTCCCACCACAGGGATGTTAAATTTAATTATATTATGGTCACTATTACCAAGCGGTCCAGCTACATTCATGTCTTGGACCAGATCCTGTGCTTCACTTAGGACTAAATCAAGAATTGCCTCTCCTCTTATGGGTTCCAGGACTAGCTGCTCCAAGAAGCAGTCATTTAAGGTGTCAAGAAACTTTATCTCTGCATCCCATCCTGAGGTGACATGTACCCAGTCAATATGGGGATAGTTGAAATCCCTCATTATTATTGAGTTTTTTATTTTCAGAGCCTCTCTAATCTCCCTGAGCGTTTCATAGTCACTATCACCATCCTGGTCAGGTGGGTCAGTAATATATCCCTACTGCTATATTCTTATTATTCGAGCATGGAATTACTGTCCATAGAGATTCTATAGTACAGTTTGGTTCATTTAAGATTTTTACTTCATTTGATTCTATGCTTTCTTTCACATATAGTGCCAATTCCCACAAGCATGACCTGTTCTGTTCTTCCAATATATTTTGTACCCTGGTATTACTGCGTCCCGTTGATTATACTCATTCCACCAAGTTTCTGTTATGCCTATTATATCAATATCCTCATTTAATATTGGGCACTCTAGTTCACCCATTTTAGTATTTAGACTTCTAGTATTTGTATATAAGCACTTTAAAAACTTGTCACTTTTTAGCTGTCTGCCAGTACATGATGTAATTGAATGGGACTCTTTTTCATCTGACTGTTTCTCATCAGATCCTACCCATATTTTATCATCTTCCATGCTCTCCTCCTTACTAGGACATAGAGGATCTCCATTAATAGATCCTCCCCTATGGGATGTCTCTGTCCGAACCACGTGCTCCTTCACATCTGTCAGCTTTCTCCCAGCCCTTAGTTTAAAAACTGCTCTACGATCATTTCCATATTCTGTCCTTTATCTGATGGTTTGTCACTACATATTTCATTACAGATGTCTACTCAGGCTCCTCGCACTTCCTGATTTTCTTCACAGTTCTAAATCATCATTCAGTTAGCTCTTTGTGCCTATCTAGGCCAAGACTCCTTCAACCTTATCGTTAGGAGACATGAAGTATATGATCAGTTTAATCAAGAGCCTAGTTCAGTAACACAGGACAATCCACCTAAAACTGGATCTACTCTATGGATTAAATCTTAGCCCCATTAAAATCAATGCCAAAACTCCCAGTGACTTCCATAGGGCAGGATTTCACTTTATGGTTGTAAACGGCTTTAGATTGATTTAGCTTAACCTGTTGAAATATTTCTTCAGTGTGGACAGGCCCTTAACATGCAGAGAGTCTGTCAGTGCATGAAGCAAGTTTTCCTTCTTTGTACAAGAAGACAGGCTAGATCAGAGGAAGAAAAAAAAAAGGGCATCTGAATTGTTTCATTCATCTCTAGCAAGCAGTATTTAAGTAATTCACTCTTAGTCCTATGTGTACTCATTGCTGCTAATTTTCTGCAATCGATCCTCAACACTTCAGATATGTAACGGGAAAGAAAGACATTTAAGTGTTTTATATGCAACAAGTGTCACTCTCTACCCTACCACAAAAAACTTTCAAAACAACAACAAATCCAGCAGTGTCAGAAAAGAGTCAGGGTATGTGTACATAGCATTGTAGGGAAGAGGTGTGGGCTTCCGAGACCAAGCTGAGGCTTGCTCCTGCTCACTCCAAAATGCTGTGTAGACATACCTCAAAGGTGTGGACAATTTCCAACAGTTCAGACTCTATCCCCACAGGAAATTGTTCTTCATCCTTATAGTGCATCAGTTTAAAAACATTTACTCTGAGCAGAACACACAGTATTTGAAGATAGTCAATAAGAAATTCGATTTAAAAAAAAAAAACAGGTCAAAAATGGGTTGTCAGGGAAATCGAACTGCAAAAACCAGACCCAGTTTGTGTCATGCGCCAACAAAAACAATGTTGTTTCTTAACTTTTAATTTATTACCACAACAAGATTATATAAACTAGAATTTCTATTTTTATTTCTAATCAGTGAACAAATAGTTATTGGTGCATTGGTGCATGTAAGAGAAGGCTTTTTCTTCCTGCTTGATGAAATACAGCTCTGGTCTACATCAGTCTCAGTTCCCAAGCATCTTTCCACCTCTCCTTATCACTTTCTTAGTTTTCCCACTGTCAAAGCCTGTTTTTCCAGGAAGGAAAGCAATGGTAAAGATGAGGAGTATTGCTCAGCACCTCTTTGCCCTTTGGCATTGCTATCAAACATTGGGATTTTATCTGCCACATTAGCAGAGATCTTACAAAAAACACGTTCCTTTTTGTATAATGTACATGGTGGTCACTCAAACAATAACCAGTAACAGATGTTTAAAGTGAGGAGAATGGACTGCTTAAATAGAACTTTATAAATTCTGATGATGCTTTCCCAGATTTGAGACCTTGACACTTAATTTATAACTATCAGCATGGCCATATACATTTCTTTATGTGTTTATTTCCAATTCCAACTGCACTAAATGCACTCTATCCCTCATGTTTTAAATTTCACTGTGACCTAAAGATAATCTTGCCTTTAAATTGCATTCATTTAATGGTGCAAAGATAGCAGTAGAAGAGGGAAAAACCTCTGTGAAGAATCCTACAGCCAAATAAGGAATTCCAACTAGGGCTGTGAACTTAAATGCTTATATAAAATTACTGGCCACTTTCAGTAAAGTGCAATGACAATCTGGAGAAGTTATATTTTAAAGATGAAGTGAAAGCATAAAAGAAACACAAACCAGACTGTCTATTGTGAGGTTAACATGCGAGACTCTTCCTCCTGTTTTATTTTATTTAAAATGGAAACATTAATAATTAGCTCTGGAAAAAATGAAACTTCTGATTTTCAGCTTTGTACATCCATTCCCACTAAAATCTAAGGACCCAGCCAGAACAACTATTCTGTATGATCCAACTATTCTGTATGGTCTATTATCACAGGAAAACATGGGCCCATTACTTTAATTGGAATTATCTGAAAAAAAAAAATCCCCAGAAATCCATGTATCTGAACCCCCTCTGCCAAACACACACCTTTTGTGCATATATAATCAGTTTGATCATTTGTTTGGCATATACTAGAAGAGGCTTAGCAGCTGAAGCCCCTATATACTTTAGACTGCCGCTTTATGCTCAAAAGGTGACTGTGAAAATAACACCTTATTTAACAACTTATGAAGTTCATATTTATAGCTGCTTGCTGTAATGAAAAGTAAGTTTTCTACTGCTTTTACTACCGTTATCACTGTAGATCCATCTCAGCTATGAGTGAGTCAAAGTGAGACCTAGCACATATTAAAAATCTGACATCATCAACAAAACTGTTAACTAAGTTTCCAGTGCAGAGACAAATTCTTCCATTAGACCCCTACGGCACAGCTCTAACTGAGGGTGCAATTTGAAGACAATGGGATTGCACAAGTGTAACTAAAACAGATTTTTTGGATAGTGGAGTTACGCATTTAAAGACAATGGGGGTGTTTTGGAGGATAAAATCTTTAGGGCTTGCTGACATGCAAGAGAGAATGGAGCCAGTTTAATGTTCAGATCCAAAGTTAAGTTTGTAGAGCTGAAAGTTAGAAAAATATAATTTTATTTGTCAAACTAGCAGAATGGATATGAAGTCAGATGTAACCCAAACATAGTAATTTTTTGCAATGACCTTTCAGGACATAAATATATTGCATGGAATTTTAATAAAGTAAGGTATTCAGCAAAGTTTTTTTGGGGGCCATGTTTTTGGGGAAACAATTCCTATCAAGGAGAAGAAAAATGCAACTTAATAGCAGCCTGCTGTGTAAAGACTTTACCCTAAACCAAACTCTCGGTGGGCAGTAAAGTGGCTAAATGGATCTATGAAGCATTCTTCCAATCAAGAGATCATATTGCAGGTCGGAAAGTTCCTTTTCTGTGTTGTTACAATATTCACCTGTACCCATGTTACTGGAAACCACAAAGTTAAAAAAAACCAGGCAGATAAGCTAGAATGCCATCTGTCCATGGAAGGATGTTTTCATTAGAATTAGAAATAATATTTTGCAAATACTCAGGACTTTAGTAGAAAGTATAAAATAACTAATATATAATAACTAATGCACCTTGTTTTCAGGTATTTTTTGTTTGTTTTTCTGGCTTTTATCAACAATTTTAAAATGGGAAAAAAAATCAGTAAAAACCAAAAATGAAGGGCAGTAGGCCAAAGGGAGGGAGAGATGCCCAGTAGTCATGGTGTGCCGGGGGTGCTACTGACCATGCAGCAGTTGAGGAAGCTTTGTGTTCCCTGCAGCAGTTGGGCAAGTCTCAGCTTCCAGGACCTGTCTTCTCCACCCATCTTGTTCCCCGACTATGCAGAGGAAACGAACAGGGCCATGCCAAAGGTCTGGGGTCAGGATGAGTGTGTACTGACCACCCTGCTAGCCAGAGCTCCCTCCTGATCCTGGCCCTTTAGCACAGCTCCATCTGCTTTCCTTCCAAAAAATGTCCAGGTCCGGAAATAAGACAAAATTTGGATGAAAAATCAGTGAATACTAGCTTTTTCCAAAACCCAGGAATTTTTTAGCAGAATATAATTGGTAAAATGTTAACAACGAAGAGCCTCAAATATGCTGAATTTTAATATAATGGCACATCAGTATTACAAATTAAGCCACAGCTCTCATATGACTGCAAGCTTTCAATTCCTGGGAGCGACACCATGGGACAGATCCTCAATTTAAACTGAATAAAAATTTCTCCTCAGATCTGCAAAACTTGACTTTCATAGCAAATTCTTCAATTCCCTCCCACTCTCCAAGTGATGGTGTAGCTGAAGCTTTATAAAACATTCTTGCGGCTGCATTTTTTAAAAAAGGCCCAGAGTATGGGTTGTTTTTCTTAAATTAAATAAAAAGGTCTAAAATCTCTCTTTAGAATTATTTAAATAAGAAGGAAAAATTAAATCTGGGGTAACTGATGGCAAAACCCTACTGAAAGCAGTACCTTCATCCAACAGCTCACTTTTAAAGAAGAAAAAGAATTATGTGGTAGGCTGCTCTCACCATTGGTTTAACTGACACTGTTAAAAGGAAGGAGAGATAAAAAGCAGAGATGAACAAGGGTGTCCAGAAATGTGGAGAGAAGAAGAAGTGTGAACATTTTCTCTCTTATCTGAGGCAAAATCTCTGTGTTACATTAAGGAAGATTACGAAAAAAGCTAGAATGATACCTTACTGTGAGTTTGACTCTCACTAGCAAATATACACCTTCTATATACTTATATACCTCAGGGTAATTTAGTGTAAGAACATATACAAAGATACAGATTTATAGCTACACCAACACACACACTGTCAAATAGCATACATAGCAAAACTACATATTCCAATAACCAACTGAAATAGACCAAGATGTTGCTGAGGGAATGTATCAGACAAAGAGGAAACATTCCTTTACTTGTCATACTGCCAAAAGGAATTTAGATGATCTACCTGACGCTATGCCAAGAGAGATCTAAAAACCTACTGCATGTAATAAACGTCAAAGAGCACATTACAGCATAGGGAAACAGCCATTTGACTCTCATTAGTAGTAACAAGCGTCATGTGACAAAGGACCTGATTGACTTTAATGGGCTTTGAATCAGGTCTTACATCCCCTTAGATTATGCTGATATCTAGCCCCAAATGGCTATTTTGGAGATCTTTAAAGGCACGATCAATCTGAGCTTGGCAATGGTCACTATTTCTGGAATGTTCAGAAAAATGCTCTCCTTGAATAACAATGCAAAAATACACAGCAAATCATTTAAACAAATTTATCTCACTAACTGAAGTTATCCAGGCAAATTTCATTCAGAAGTCCATCCACACTAGACCAAAGTGGCTCTAGCAGATAAGTGTTCAAAAGCAATATGAATCTTATTTTCACTTAGTATACTAAAATCTTCCACAATGGACTGTTGGGAAAAAGAAAATGAAATTGCATAGCTTTGCCTTTCTCCATAGTTCGGATAGCTTGAAATAGTGTAGCCCTGTCTACATATGAAAGTTACATTAGTGTAAACTTTACTTTTTCAGCAGAAACTGCCTTGCATCCACACACAAATTGTCTTACATATCGGTTCTCTTGTTCCTTATACTGGAACCATTAAACCAACTTGGAACTAGTTTTAGAGATTCATATTCCTTCATCTTGTACCTTCCTATTTTCTGCAATTTACCTCCCTTTTCTTAAGACATGAAAAGTGAGTATGAGCAGTTGAATGATCTGCTAGATGGCTCGGGGAATGTTTGTAAACAAGAAAGATACCCTTCTCGGTTTTATCTATCCTGCTAATATGCTTCATATCACATTACCTATCAACTTCTTTAAGAAGTTAAATCTCTCATCACTCAATAACTTGGAAAGGTGGTCAATACAAATTAAAAGGTCTGTCTTTGAGGATGAAAGGAAATAAGGGGTTTAGAGCTCCCTATTTTTAAAACTGCATTACCATGTCATAGAATCATAGAATATCATGGTTGGAAGGGACCTCAGGAGGTCAGCTAGTCCAACCCCCTGCTCAAAGCAGGACCAATCCCCAACTAAATCATCCCAGCCAGGGCTTTGTCAAGCCTGACCTTAAAAATATCTAAGGAAGGAGATTCCACCACCTCCCTAGGTAACGCATTCCAGTCAATATACTATATATAGATCTAGATAATACTTAGTCCTGCCATGAGTGCAGGGGCTTGGACTAGATGACCTCTCGAGGTCCCTTCCAGTCCTACAATTCTATGGTTCAATATTGACTAAGTCAACCAAGCCATGTCCATTACAATGTAGACCAACCTTTAAAACAAACAAAACACCCACCACATTTATAAAAAAGACCCCAAAACTTCACCCAGATCAGACTAGAATGTAAAATAAAGTAAGTGAAAGTGTCACTATTTCTTAATTTCTTTGCTCTGCCATAGGCAATTCAGACCTCAGGGAAATGAGATTTGATGAGTCTTGATGGTTGGACTTCTAGTCTAGGCTGTGAAGATGATTTTGTTTTTTCAAAGAAATAACTCCTAACCTAAGAACACATCACAAAAGTCGCAAAATAAACATTTTCTGGTATTTGAAAATGAAGCATTTAGCGCACATGTCAGTCCATAAGTAAAGGACACTCACATGCCCAACAGAAGTAGAAAACCAAATCTTCAGCCCTAGTTAGGGTGACCATATTTCCCTATGCTGAATACAGGACACTTGGTAAAATTACTCATATTCAAGCAAGTTCAATGGCAATCAATAAGAACTGTGCAGTACAAATGTTCAAATTAACATCAAGTGGACTGAACCCCTGTTAAAAAGAAATACGGCATAGCTGTATTCTTTTTATTTACCTTCTGATCTTTAAGGTTTTTGGGTTCACACAAGGAGGGGAGACATACACACCTTTACCCCTCTCCACACATGGGAAGATGTGACACACACACATTCTCGTACACCTTTCTCACATGGTGGGGTGACCAACCGACCTGACCCTCCCTGCCTGGTGCTCTCCGCACCCCATGCCTGGTTGGGCCCCTGGGACGGACCTGCCTCTCCTGGTACCTGGCACCGTGTCTTCCCAAGGAAACACATGGGGGGGGAGGGGCATGCAGGGTCACATGCCCCCCCTCCCCAGATTTCAGGCAGGGTTCACACCAGAATGTGGTCAGCAGCAGCCTTTCAGCACTGTGCTGGAGGAAAGGGACAGGAGCTGCTTCCAGCCGCAGGGCAGGAGGAGTGGAGGAAGGGATGACCTGGCCTGTGTCTTTGCAGAGCTCATCTCTTATTGTCTCCCTCCTCCCCCCGTGGCTAGAAGCAACTTGTTCCTTCCGGGCCACACAGGGTTGAAAGGTAGCTAACACCTCCAGGCTGCTGCTGGCCACCAACATAACCCAGCTGCCTCCTGTCCCCCAGCTACAGCGTGGGCAGGAAGGGGTTAACCCCTAAGGATGCATTGTGCATCAGGGCCCAGGGAACCTGACTGCAGGGGCTTCCGAGAACCTGACCAGAGAGGTGGCTCAGCAGGGGAGGTTGCCTAGGGGACAGAGCAGCCCCGCGCTCCCTAGGGGCAGGACTCAGGACAGGGGTGGGGCGGGTAAAGAGGATGCTAAGCCCCTGCCCGGGGGGCTGCTGTGGAGCCTGCAGGTTTGGTGCGTGAAGAAGCTGGAAATCATTCCGGTGCCCTCCCCCCCCACTCCAGAGCTTAGCTGAGGGGCAGAGATGCTTCCCCGTGCCAGTGCTTTGCAGGTCTTGGCTCCTCCTGGCCAGCACCCTGGCTGGAGGGTCTTGGGCTTTCCTGGGGCACTGGCCCAGCCAGAGGCAGTGGAGAAATGAAGGAGCCTGCAGGCCAGGCAGTTGATGAGCTGAGCGCTCCGACCAGGGGATGGTTCTCTGAGCGCTGTGAGTGGGACGCGCCCCACCAGTGCGGGATATGGAGGAGCAGCGTGGCTGGCGGGGGAAGGGGCAAAGCAGGGAGAGGACAGTGAGAAGGGGAGCACGGAAAGGGCCGATGGGTGGGCAGCAGAGGCAACATGTAACTGACTGCTGCCTGGCGCCTGCCCGCACACACCAGCCACCACAGCTTGCAGCGCGCAGCCAGTGCTGGCTGGAAATGGGAAGGGGTGAGGGGGCTGTGATAACGGACCAGCATGGGGAGCGGCCACCAGCCTCGCATACCCACCCCCATCGTCGGCCACTGGACCCCCACCCACTCACCCCTAGTGACCAGTTGCCTGGCGAGCCAGGATCCGGCCAGCAGCAGGACTCACCAGTACTGATGAGGGAGAGACAGAAAATATGGAACAATTTGTCCGTGTTTAAGAAAAAGTCGGGATACCTGCAGGAGGGCTTAAATATGGGACTGCCCCTTTAAAAATAGGACATCTGGTCACCCTAGTGGATGTAAAGGAAGTAAACCAGGAAAATATTCTGCTCTCAATACACTTTTTAAAAAAATAAGTTAAACTATGTTCCACAGTAGGAAGCAGAGAAGAGGTAGAATAAGAGAAGAGGTAGAATAATAAATATAAATTTTCGAGCAAGTTCGTATAGTATGAAGTAAATAAAGCCTGGGGCCACGCACTGAACAATGAGGAGAAAACAAAATATTGAGTAGCTGTTCCATCATCCTGTGGACTGAATAAAGCAGAAAAGAAAAAAACAGTTATCTAACTTTCCATAACTGTTGTTCTTCGAGATGTGTTGCATCTGTCCAATCCACTGTAGGTATGTGAGCACCTCGAGCACAGTTGTCAGAGAACATTTTCCCACAGCAATACACCTTGGGGTAAATCAATCACCCAATGCCATCACACACCACTGCTTGCTGGTACCAGAGGATAGAGCCACTGCCCCTGACCCCCTTCAGTTCCTTCTTACCAGATAGACTCCAATAGAGAGCAGAAAGAGGGGAGGTCATAGAATAGACATGTGCAACACATGTTGAAGAACGACAGTTATGAAAAGGCAGGTAACCGTTTTTTTCTTTGAGTGATTTTACATGTCCATTCCACTGTAGTTCATTCACAAGCAGATTAACCTGCATTTGGGCTTGGAGTCTACCTGAACTGTGATGGTAGAACAACCCATGCAAACTGGCACTGTTCCTGGACTAATCAGAAATAGCATAATGAGCAGCAAAGGTGTGAAATGATGACCAGGTCACCACTTTGCGAATGTCTCGAATGGGTATTTGCAGCAGGCAAGCTGCTGAAGCCGTTTGAGCTCTAGTTGAATGAGCCAACACTCTAGGAAGTGGCATGACATTAGCTAATTGGTAGCACAAACAAATACAATAGGAAATCCAGGAGGAAATCCTATAAGTGGAAACCAGTTTAACTTTCAGTCTGTCTGCAATCGCGACAAATAATTGCACGGCGGATCTAAAGGACCTGGTACAGTCCAAGTAGAAAGCTAAAGCTCCCCTCATACCCAACAAATGAAGTTTCTGCTCATCTGTTTGCATGTGAGACTTCAGGACTTGCCTGGCTAACATGGAAATTGGAAAACCACCTTTCTCAGGAATTTTGTGTGAGGGTGGAGGTAAACTTTATCCTTATGGAAAACTATACAAGGAGGCTCTGAGACCAAGACTCTCAATTCACCCAGTCTCCTTGCTGATGTTATCGCAATCAGAAATGACACTTTCACAGAGACGGAGCAAGTTGCAAGAGGTTCAAAGGGTGGTCCCATTAATGTTGTTAGCACCAGGTTGAGATTCCATGGGGCAACAGGTTCTTGCACCTATGGATGTAACATGTCTTGGAGGGCAGATCTTAGAGGGTCTGCTGTACTTCAGGAAGGAGATTGGAAGACTGCAGCCATGAACATCTCCTCATAGATATGGCAGACACCATGGACTGAGCTGCTGAGTTCACAGTATCCAAGCTGTCCTGGAGAGCTGTCCTTGACATCAACTTGCCCTCCTCTACCACCAGAGTGAACTCCTGCCTGGAGTCCTATGGTAGCCTGTCTTTAAACTTCACGATGGTTTCCCACAGATTGAAGTCAAGGTGACATAGGAGAGCTTGCTGCTTAGCAATTCTAAGTTGCAGCCTGCACATCAAATAAGGTTTACGACCACACAAATCCAGTCTCTTTGATTCCTTGCCCTTTGATGTCTATGCTTGGAGCCCCTGCCTCTCACGCTCATTAGCTGCTGCCACCAACAAAAAAGTCTGGGGGCAGGTGAGAGCAGAGGTGTTCGAAACCTGTAAAAGGGACATAGTATTTCCTCTTTGCTGGTTTCATTGTAGGAACAACATACTTCTCAGAAAGACCTCAACCGTTTTAGCTGAAGGTTTCCAAAAAATGTTCGGTCTGAGATAGACATCCACTGCAAAAATTTCAATCCAAATGGTTAGTTTGGCAATGTTACAAGCAACTGAAAACAGGGTCTTATAATGGGAAGTGTCAGACAGCCTAAACAAGAGGCAGTGCTACCAGGCCTGCCTACAAAAAGTGACAGGTTTCAGAGTAGCAGCCGTGTTAGTCTGTATTCGCAAAAAGAAAAGGAGTACTTGTGGCACCTTAGAGACTAACCAATTTATTTGAATATAAGCTTTCGTGAGCTACAGCTCACTTCATTGGATGCTTATACTCAAATAAATTGGTTAGTCTCTAAGGTGCCACAAGTACTCCTTTTCTTTTTACAAAAAGTGACATTCCTTTAAGATTTGGAAGCACAGCACTATGGTCAAAGAAGCACAGGACATAGCTTCATCACTGTCAGCTATGCCCAAAAATTAACTTCTTTTATGAATAAACAGTAAGTAAGGCCAACCTCTTTCTACTGGAGTCAGGTCTTATCTATGTGGGAGTTATTCTGGAATAGCTATTCCCAATTAACTTCCAAAGTGAATTAAACTAATTCAGAATAAGAACATCTATGCAGGGTATTAATCAGGAATAGCTATTCTGCTTTAAATTCACACCCTAACTGAACTCAAATTAATTTTTGATTAGCTATATTGGCGTAGCTATGCCAGCATAACCCCATAGTGTAGATGCAGCCTACACTGATGGAAGGGGTTTTTCTCTTGATGTAGGAACATCAACATAGCTGTGGCTACGCTGGGGGTTAGGTTTGCATAACTATGTCAATCACAAGTGTGGATTTTTTACACCCCTGACCATCGTTGCTATGTCAACCTTACTTTTAAGTGTAGACCCAGCCTGCCTGACAAGCCCTTACATTACACAGTGAATTGTGTATTCATCTTCTCAAGGGGTAACTATGTTATCACCGGTAGCTGGAAAAGAAAAGGTTTAGAAATAATGTTTTGGCTGCGTCCCTTCATTATGAACAAATATTTCAGTGCTACAAAAAAACACCTTTTCTGATTACTACTCTAAAAAGCCCCTCTTCTTTGTTGTACGTTCAGAATTTTGATTACGTCTAAAACAATGGCAAAGAAAACCAGTGTTGTGTACAGGGCTTTTAAGCTGTGGGTAGCAGCCATTTACTGCTCCATGCTGTAATTTATAAATTTACGTTTATAATTTTGCCACCACAGGAAATTAACTTGGGACCACATACTGCTTAATAAGAATGGTGATATACACAGATTCTCCTTGCTTAGGTTATACCCGGCATGTCATATGGGATGGGGTGTGGGTTATATGTTAGTTATGGTAATTGCAAATTACCTGTACTGAGTGAAATAAATAAATGTTTAAAAGATTTAAGGGGCAAATTGAGTGTTTAGCTATCAAAAGAAAAGACATATACATAGAAAGACATTGATGTGCAAAGAGAAAGCTCTATTAAAGTCTTGTATTAACTGTTATGCATCTATGGAAGACTTTATAAATTTGTATGAATCCTGAAGGGTTCCAGATCAATGGTTATTCTACACAGCTGGATTTCCATGAATCAACATATTTCTTTCTGTTTGTACTTACTATGATTGTTTTACCTTTGTATGATTTCAAGCTGCGAAATGACAGTATTCCACACTGCGTGTATTTATGTGTATTCATTTTAATGCTGATATTCTTTCCTCTTTGTACTTTGTAGAGAAAAATGTGACCGATTTATTACTACTTTTTTTTAATTAGGAAAAGCTCAATTAGATATTTAGACCAAGTGCCCTGGGGTTTATGCGGCTAACAGCAGGTTTTTCATTAGTACTGCCATTTTATTATTTAATGACAACATTCTGTTTTTGAGTAATGGGAAAGATCCCCTTACTACAATATTGTAGCTATTACTAGCCATGTTCAATTTTTAAAACAAAGACAAAGGAAACTGTCTTTACTTTTAAAGATTATCTGCAAAGCAAAAAATGGTGTTTGTGTCCTTTTTAGTATATGTATCAAAAAAGCTTGAGACATTGCAGGGTTGGGGGCAGGGAAGGGAATAGGTTCTCTTTTTCCTGATTGTTTTTATTTGAACAGTATTGCTAACACAAAGTGTTCAAAAATGATGAATCTGACCCTCAAATCATGAGATTTAAAAAATAAATAAATGTTGGGATTCTTTTTATTTGCCTTCTGGCATTTGAGCCCTTCAGGGTGCACTTGGATCATACTTTCAAGCTTTTCTCTGTAACCATGCGGGCTAGAAACTTTTTTTTAAATGACAACCAAGATGCTCCCACAATCACTTGACTGCACAAGCTGATGTTTTAGTGAAACTACAAGAGTTGGGAACATCAGATATTGTTGACTCAGTTTTGCGAGGCAGATACTAAGGATGGTAGAAGAACTAATAAAACCATGAAAAATAACCAGAAAGTGAAACCTGCACAATTGAGAGAGGAAGTCTGATCAGTCTGTTTAAAACTTTGATTGTGTTTGTTTTTGTTAGCACTCAAATGTCTAGGGGGAAAATGAGAGAAAAGTTCTTTATGAAACATTCAATACTTGTCCCTCCAATTGAGGATCACAAAAGCCCCTATTTCCAATTTTCTAGTTTTTCAATGATTCCCCTAGCAAAAACAGGAAAGGCAAGACTGGATATTCTTGATATTTCCAGGGTAAAAAAAGTAAGTATCAGATTCTCAAGAGAACTCATTTCCCTTTTAGGCTCCTAAAAGGAGAGGACAGCTGGGTGCTGAGCATTTTTTAAGATCTGGGCCCAAAGCAAAATTTACCAGATGCCCACATCTACACCCCACTTCTTATACATGAAAGGTAAAAAAAGGACACATTTTATCCTTAAGGAGTGTGCATGAGTGAGAGTGAGAGAGAGCTTTTTAGGTTTGAGAAAAGGAATCTTGGTTCTGAATAATGAGATCTATTACATATGTACACGTGCAGTGCAGAAATAGGTATACATGCCAGGGATATTACTTTAATCACTGCATAAATTTCCAGCTGCTGGTAAAAATAATCTTTCTCCATCACCCACTAAATGTTTTCCTCTGTGCAGAGCAGGACAGAAGAATTGTAAATATAATGTAGTGATTAATTTCACCATGTTACAACAGAATACTGAGTATAAGGACAAGTGAAAATAAGGGATATTAAATACTAACAAAAAATAAGTACATGATAAAAATTAAGTATCCTAAGGGTTTTTCGCCTTCCTCTGCAGCATGGGTCACGGGTCACTTGCAGGTTTAAACTAGTGTAAATAGTGAATTCTGTGTAACTTGAAGTCTTTAACCCATGATTTGAGGACTTCAGTAACTTACCCAGAGGTTAGTGGTCTATTACAGGAGTAGGTTCTGTGGCCTGAAATGTGCAGGAGGTCAAACTAGATGATCAGGATAGTCCCTTCTGACTTTAAAATCTATGAGTAAAGCCCTGTGCAGATACAAAATTTGTATCCGCATCCGAGATCCACAAAAATGGTCCACGGATATCAGCATCCATGGATGCAAATATCTGCAGATATTAAGTGGATATCCACAAATTTGCAGGGCTCTATTAGCAGCTCCACAGGTCACCAGTGACACAGGACTGTGTCAAGCCCCCAACCCCCAGTCACCCCCCACTTTTCCCCAGAGACTTCCTGCACCATCACCCGCTCCGTCCCTGCCACACTTCCTTCCCCGCTCCGGGCAGAGAGGCTACAATCCTGGGCCCTCGCCTGCAGCGTCAACTTCCTAGTGGGGGCTCGGACACCCTACACAGCCGCGGCCGCTCTAGCACGTGCAGACTGAACCAGGACAGACTACGGCGACAAATACTCTCCTCACAGTGCCCACCGTTGCCACCCGCTAGTTTAAAGTACAATGGACACCTCTTTCAAAATGGCACTTGGCTCCCTACACAGGAGCACATGGTAGCGCTCTCTTCTGGGAATTGTAGTTTACCTCCTCTGTCCAAGCAATCTAGGGACTACAATTCCCAGAATGCCCAGTGGGCTACAGTCACATATCACAGCCTGCTGCTGCATGATTCAGAGAGCCAAAGTGGAGCCTGAGGGCCGGGTAACAGCCGCCCCATTTGGGTGTGTCCTGCAGTCAGAGCTCCATCCCCACCTCCTCCACCCCTATCCTACCCACCTCCTGGGCTCCTTACAACTTCTGCTGTTGGGACCAGAGCGTCTGTCTTGCCTCCATCCCATCCATTCCTGCCTCACCCTGATTTCTTTGGGGAGATCACTAGTGCCTTGTGCGGATACAAAATTTGTATCCGCATCCCAGCTGCAAAAATTGTCTGTGGATATCCATGGATTTGCAGGGCTGTGTCTATGAGACCAGCAATTAGCTAAAGATGCACAACTATCAACATATACATCTTAAATTATCAAAATGGATTTTCTTGGAAGTAATTAAGGAATACAAACATATTATATTTCAGAAAAAAAGTGTGATATTCAGAATGCCATGATACAGCATACACATAAATGTGTGTGGGATATACATATTCTAACACTGGGCCAATCACCACAGTGGCTAGGTGCCAAACTGGCAACACCAGATTAAAGGCAAGTCTACACTTAAAAACCTGTCCACGAGCTGTAGAATCCACCTCCATGAGAGGCAGGAGCTATGTTGAGAGAAGAACCTCTCCCATTGACATAGCATTGTCTACATCGGAGGCTAGGTCAGTATAACTGCATTGCTTAGGGGTGTGGATTTTTCACACCCCCGAGTGACATAGTTATACATATATGTAAGTTTGTACTGTAGAGCTGGCCTAAATATTTTGAACAGGTCAAATTTATCCTCATGAAAGAAGGGTGACTTCATGCACATTTGTACAGTTAAAGCACATTTGCTCCTACCCAGCTCCATCTTTAAAGCTACTGCTGGAATAAAAATCCTCTCCACTGTAGCCACTTGTGTTGCTCATCCCCCACACTTGACTAAATAACCCTTCTTGGCAGTGAAAGGAAGGTGAAAGACGATATTTACATACATGGAATACACAGACTTTTTATTTTAAACAACACTTTAAAGGAAACCTCACATTTTTATCATGATGCTATCACTAGTTACATTTTATTTTTCTAAGCATACTCTGCACTATGACTGAACTGACCATCTATCTTTTAGAACATTATCGTTATTATTAACTACAGTAATGTCTGAAGAACTCAGGAATTATTGCCCCTTTGTGCTAGACCGTGTGCAAACAACTCAAAGAGTCCCTGGCTCAGAGTGCTCCTATTCTAACTTTCTTTCACAATATTATTACTATGATACAGCACAGGAGATGTAGAATAGCCAACCATATTTTTAAAATATTAAACTGTAAAAGGAGTTGAATAAGAACCATTATATTTGTGTGTTAGAACTTTTATTGCAGTAATGCAGGGGTGTTCAAATTTTTCCCAAATGAAGAACATATTGGCAACTTGTCAGGGCTCTTAGAGCCAAGTCACCCTCCCTTGTTAATAACTTCCCTATCTCATAGAGGCGTTGTGAAACTAAATTCATTAATATTCATATGTGCTGTGGGAGCTCAAATGGAAGGCGCTATATACAAGAATAATTATTATTTTAATAGAGTTTCAGCTCATAAGGATCAGGGCTGTTTATACGAATCCTCCATCTTAATCCTACCAGCCTAGCAGCCAGATCAAGGTAGAGCATTGCATGATGGGACTTGTAATCTCTGCAATCCTTTATACTGAAGATGAGGGTGTCCTCAAGCCATGCTGTACATCTATGTGCGTCTGCATTTTGGTTATCACTGCAGTAACTAACTATGCTGAGAAAGTGCATTAATAAAAAAAAATCTGAAAGACTTCATGTCATGTCAGGTTTCAAGAAAACTAGGATTGTGAAGAAAGAAATATATGTTGCTGTGTCTGTGGCCAATCAGAAAGCTCAAATTCCTGTGTGAAAAGGCAAGAGCAGAGTCTTATTTGAAATAAACTGTCCTTGCCTGTTAAAATGAAAATGTATTTATAGTAAAATATTTATGATACCCATTGATCCAATGTCCCTTCCAAGAGCCCAAAGCAATCTGTAAAAAAACCCAAAAAACATACACACACACACACTAACCCAAAACCTTAGTTGTTTTAAACAGCAGAATGATCGCGCAAAGTAATTCTTTGATCTATTATCTATTTGAAACTGCAGACAGTAATTGCTGCACCAATCCCAGCAGTAAACAAACCAGTTTCACATTTTACATATTATCAAGAGGCTACAGAATTAATGGTTATGGCCAAAAAAATGTTGACACAGTTGCACACCGCACTTTAATATGCTGATCTTTTTAAAATAGTGCACCAGAAATATTTTTCCACTTTGTAAAAAGCCAGACTATTTACATGCTTAAGTGGCTAGAGACTTTGCTGTCTGTGTGTGGTCTTAACATTTCAGTATCATAACTGTGAATATACAGAGCATGAAACAAGCTATTACACTTACAACTAAGGCCAGACTCTGAATATTAAATGTTGAGATACAAATTCCTCAAAACGGGCATTAAACACACACACACACACACCCCTATCTTTTTAAATTAAAAATAATCATTCACACAGAACACCTTTTTAAATAAAATCATTCACAAAAATGTTTGTCAAGGTAGTCAAGGCTGTTAGAACATATCAGTAACTTACGTTACTTTGAAGGATTTTTTCCTCTGAAGTTTAAAAAAAAGAAAAACTAGAAAGTCCGGAACTTTTAAATTTAGATACAGTTAAAACAGAAGCAGTGTGGAAAGCATGAAGGTGTTCTGTAACTTCCTTAACTTTGATCCCATATTCCTACCTCTCTTCCATGTAAAGTAGATACTTGTCTACAAGTTTTGTCTCATCGATGACAAGTATAATATCACATCTACAATAACTGAGAACTTAAATTCTGTGTATATTGTTGGTTTGGCTAGGAACTTCAGTGGCTCTGAACATCTTAAACCTCATATACTTTGGTGGTTCTCCAACAAAACTTCAAAAAAAAAAGTGAGCTCGAGACTATGAACATCTTTCCCAATGTCCCCCCATGGTTTACAGAGTCAGGTATTAAGTAGCCAAACCATGTGGGAACAGAAGATGTAAGAGGTCTGCAACACAGGGAGACCAGCTTTTGTGGAGAGTTACAGTTGACATAGTTGTGAAATGGCTGGCATACATGGCTGGTGAACGGTAAGGGGAAGATGAGAGGAAGCTGGATAAAGCCTGTGGTGTTTATAAACTGTAAAATGTACATATTGCTGTGGCTGTTGTGTCAGTGAAGGGGATTAATAAATACAAAAGTCCTTGCCCTTTTCCATACCGATCCCCCATGACTTCCCTCCAGTCTTGCTGGGACTCCCCACCCCCTAAGCAAAAAAGAAGGTGATGGGTGTCATGACCTCCTGACACCTATTTGTTCCCGGTAGGCTGAGAATCCCTAATGCACCCCTGGAAGGTACCCAGATTCCACAGCAATGGGCACAGTATAAGAACCTGAATAGAATACATTGTACATGTAGGAGGTGATATGTACATTAGTAAATTTATAGCATGGTAGTATGCAGCATGTAGTAATGGTATGTGGGTCCTGTTGTTAAAGTTATAGATGAGAGGTGTGTGGGGATAAGATTAGTTCATGAATGTGGGTGGAAGAGGTTACAGATGCAGAAGTTTCTGTGTACTTTCCCCACTCTATCTCCATATGTGTGTGTGTTGTTTGTTTTTTAAATTTTAACAGATTAATATTTTGGCTCTCCAATGTATTTTTTTTTATTTTCAAGTTCCTTTTATTTTCTTCTTTCAGATTATGGATATATACTTGAAACTTTTACTACCCCATGACACTGTTTTGGCTTTCAATTGTATCAGAGTAATTCTTCCACTGTTCTTAAAAACCTAACAAAACACAGATTCCAGGCCCACGCTTCATAAGCTCTTTATGAGCAGTCAACACTGATCTGACTGCTGAGCACCAGCAGGATTATCCCTTCTGTGCCATTTAAACTTTATAAAATATCATGTGACTCATAAGCATTTTAGAAAGTGACCATATCCCCAAACATACTGTCCTCCCTATATCAGGAAAATAATCAAGATAGGTATTGGAGAAAAGAAGCAATATCACTCTTTCTTAAAGGACTCCACTCGCAGAATAAACAGTAAGTGATCCTGGAAGTAGAAAGATCAGAGTCACTCTCCTTCTGACCTTTCTTTGAAGAGGAAGCAAAGTGGACCTCTGAGGAAAAGGGAGAAATTGACACCAAAATTCTGTGCTACTACTGGTTGCCACCTGTCTGATTTTCACAAGGGGAATGGACTACCCACAATATACCTTGGCAACCATTATACAAAATAAAGTTTCTTGCACACTGGCTCCAACCATTTTAAATACTAACAAGAATTGTAAATCTTAAATGAAAGTCTGTTTGCAATTAAACTACGGATGGTCAATTTACCTAACCTGAGTATGATATTATTGCCAACCAAGGTCTCTCTAGTTAATTAATGTGATACTCCAAACAGAACAGAAGAAACAATTCAGTTCGTAACAGTAGTATGACCAACGCTACAGAGCAGCACAGAGTTCTCAGTTTGGACAATGACTTTAGAGGTTGCTTTCAAATTAACTGGGATTTGATTCTTGGGCTCCAGGGTGCTGGATCATCTCAGAGCATCATTTACATTAGTTTCAAGTCACTGATCTTCTATCCAAGTCCAGGCAGAATATGGTATTTATAGACTGTGATCATGGTGAATGGACTAGTGTGATCATCTATTCTGACCACCTGAATACCACAGGCCACAGAATTAAAATAATTCCTTTTGAACCAGATCACATATTTTTAAAAAATACAATCTTGTATTAAAAATTGCCAGTGATGAAGAATTGCAGATATCTGATTTAATCCGCTCACACATGGAGCAGCAATACTCAAGGAACATTATTCCAGGGACCTTTCCATTGTTTGACCACTAAGTGTAGGTATATGTAGAAATGATAAAAACGATGCATATTTTTCATTTTACTAAACTCCTAGTCTCTCCAGGTTCAATCAGAACCAACAGCTCTCATAATTTAAGTTTTCTGCACATTGTTTCTTAAAAAACATTTACTTTTAGATTCATGTTGCCACATGTAATAACATTTCCCGTTCCATGGACAAATTTACACAATGTAATTCTCAGCTAGTCAATAAATGGAATGAGGAATGGCATGTTTTCAGCTGGGAAAGCTTCCTGCAGTTATGTAGTACAGAATTATCCATTGCTTGGAAATGAGATATTGTTCTGTTGCTATAACAACAAGATAAATAAGTAGGCTTTAAAACAATGTTTGATTAAAGAGTGTGTGTTCCTATCCTTCAACTGCAGAATTCCTGCTATTTTCATCAAGTTTACCACCAGTCCACTCCCAGAACAAGACCAAGACCCAACTTCATGGTAAACATAGTGACCAGGGTGAAACTTAATGGGGTTGGAAGGAAAGCTCATTAAAACACTTGTTCCAACTGTTGCACCTGTGTGAGTCTCTGTCACTAAAATAAGGATAGAAAAAGGAACATTCACACACATTCAACTGCCAAATATCACTGTATTAGCAATATTGTATATGTGTATTTTATTATAGCTGAAGTGCTCCAACATTCGCAGCAATATTCAGGTTCAGAGAAATATCCTGAAGGTTACTGAATCTGGGGTTTTCAGCAGGAATAAGAATCCTCTGCTGTCAGCTATGCCGACTATTAATGGACATAGTCTAGAGCAGCAGCTCCCAAATGTTACTGGTTCACATACCACCTTCATAAAAAATTACTGGGAAGTGACTGATGGAACATCAAGCTCATGCACTACCAGTGATAAACATACCACAGCTTGAAAACCTGTGGTCTAGAAGATGATGACAATGGTCCCTTGTAACCTTATAATCTTATGAATAATTCATAAAGCCCTGAAGTACATGCAAATTAGTGACGGTTTTGCTGTATGGGGAGGGGGGAATCGTTGTTTTATAATAGACTGGGCTTTGCAGATAGACCTTTTCTAGTCTGTATCACTATTCAGTTTCTGCAAATAACACTAAATGAGGAGAGTAAATTCTGTAATGCCCATGGTAATTGCAAAACATTTGTAAAATTACTTCTTTGGATTAGGGATTTGTAATCACAGTCCTAATATAATTAATGGCCATGCTTATCTATGTCCTAATTGTCTGAGAGAGATATAGTATCAACATATTTTCAAGGCCAAACCAAAACATTTTGTTCAGCTGCCAGAAATTGGGGACAAGTAGATGAGAGAAACCTTCCCTTTGAATTTCTGGAGTCTTTCAAGACCAGCTTTTCACTTCTGTAACTTTCCAAAGCACATGGATTTAACTCTGGGAAGGATACAATTAAACTTCGTGAACTGGCAACAGAAAACATCTCATATTCATGAAACACCTGCTCCACACAAATCTATAAATTCACTACCCTCTCCTCAAGGTCAACCTCTGCTGTGACACCTGCCACAGCCAACCAATAAGGGCTTGATGCATGTCTGGCAGAGATAGCCAATTTATTTAAAATTAAAAAGAAACACGTTGTGCAATAGTGACCTATTTAATTGGATGATCTTATTTCTCTCACTGTAGTCCTCCTATGGTAGGACACACTCATTTGTTGCCACACTTCTCAGTTTAGACTATAACCTCTTTGAGACGCAGCCTGTCACTATGTGACTGTACAGCTACTAGCATAATGCAAACGTTTTCTTGACAGGAGCCTCTAGGTGCTACTCCAGTATGAATAAATAAGAGTACAACACACCTGTTCACAATAAACTTGGTCTCAGTTAATGAACATTGCCTTGTTAGTATGGTAGTGTTGTGCAGATTAGTTTCTATTCTATTTTACTACTGTTGGAATGAGTTTTATCTCTTGAATATTAGGAACTGAAAAAAATAGAGAAGAGCAAGTTATGCATGGCATGCCCTGCTAACTGCCAAAGTCTAGGATTTTGGTACTGAACAGATCCTCCTACTAATGGCCTAAAATTTAGCTTTTCCTAAGTCTCCAGTTCAGCAGATATTTTACATTCACCATTTATACGGTTTGCAGTGTTTTTATCTAGATGATATAAAACAGAATAATCCATAACCATGTCCTTAGCCATGTCCTTAGCAATAATCCATAGCCATGTCCTTTATTAAATCACTGTTACATTCAAGGAACAGAGAAGAAAGACATTGCCTTGTGAAGTCCCTGAGTTTAAATGAAGAGTACGCTGGTTTAGGCTTGAAGAACAATAATTATTTGTATGTCATATAAACTGCTGTTTATTCATTTCAGCAATGTCTGATACACCAGACTCCTTGCACCTACTTACTAGATCCCTTAGGCAAACTTTGACAATCGTTGAAAACTCCCTAATTTAAGCTACACAATTAGAATATTCCATTTCTGTATCAAAGGACAAACAGTATATAGTTAATTTTTCAGATTCATAACCAAGCACATTGTTTATCAGAGTACTGCACAATCCTTATGCTAACATCTTTCAAAAAAAACCAAGCAGAGATGGAAATAGTAACAAGCTGATACAGCTGCATATACATTTATCAGTCATTACAAGTAGGCACCATTAAAAATGGACAGTTACCACCCAGGGTATTTCCCATTCAAAGTATAAAGAATATTGCAGCAAAAGAAAATTCTGATGGTAAATGTCTAATTGCACAATACATGTGATACAGTTGTGTAGGAGAGTGATACTTGAGACAGAAAAGAGTCTCCATGTGTGCAAAATACTCTTGTACAGCATCCAGTTACCATTCAGACTATCTCTAGTCTTTCCCTCAGTTCTCCCTCACAAGTGAGAAGAACTAACTGCTCATCAGTACACAGACTGAAACACTTAAGCAGCATTTACTGTCTGGAACCAACAATTGCTTTTTAATTGGGTTAGGATACCAGCTCATATTCTGTGTGTGTTTTCTTTATTGCATAGTCCTCTGTTCTTCAATTTTCTTCAATTTTATATATTTTATTATTATTATTATTGGTACCATCACTGCAATTTATTATTGAATGGAACTGAAACCCAGTGTAGCTGTATGGATCTTTCCTACCATAGGTTTTAAATACAGGCTGGACAATTTTCTGGAACGCAGAGCGATGGGAGAAACTGGAGATGACTTCTAATGTATTCAAAGTCAAAAAAATATAATCTTCTTCTTTCATACAGTATTTATTTATTGCCATGCTGCTGTCAGTACTTGGTAATGTCTTCTCTATATGATACAAACCTGCTAACAAATTTATCTTGTACCAGATTTTTTTTCCCCTTGGTATCTGAAATGCAAATTCAGTTCTAATCAGATCACCCCTTGTGTTTCAAGTAACAGAATATCAAGTATCCTCTTCCTGGAACAGCGGATCAATTCATCTCTCCTCCAAAATCCTCAGTCTCTCCATTCCACAATTAGCTTGTCTATTTTACTTTGTATGAAAAACCCCTCAGTCAGCAGTTTTAGTTAGTATTACTAAACTCCTGTTGCAGCTCAATTCCAGCGACTGCAGCACAGTGCTAGGAAGAGCAGCTCAAGTCTATCATCTAAGTTTTAAGTTCAGCAACAGGAAAATACGTGATACTGCCTAGAACAAATAACAAAATAATTTAAAGAAAATGGATTGTGAAGAAAAGACTTCTGAAGCTCACCGGTTAGTCTGCATGTGAATTTTACTGCATTCAAATCCAATGCATTTGGCCTTCTATCTTCATATTCCTGATATATATATCAGTGGTATCAGTTCAGTCATCAAAATATGAGTTTTGATATTATGTATTTTGAACCATGCAGTGATACTTTGCTTTGCTTCAAGAACTTCTACTGGAAGCATAGTGGGCCTCACAGCAAGTCAGAAGTAACTGTAGTCAAAAGAGTGACACCAGGGTAAAATGTGGGTGAATCAGATGACAAACAAGATTATAGTGCTTTGGAGTTCCTCCCCTAGAATCTGCCTTTGGTTTCCATATGAAAGTTAAATCTTGTTTATAACTGATTTGGAGGTACCTGTCCTAGAGAGGGATAGGGAGCGCGAACACTGACAGACCTTGAACTTACCTTAATAATAAAAAAAACCTCAAAAATAACTAAGGCTAACAAGCCAAACTGAATAAGGCTGGTGACAGAACAATTTTATAAATCCTTAGAGTTAGGCTATATTCTATTGCCAATATACTCTTACAGGCCCTGATCCCAAACTCATTGATTACAATGGGGTTGGGTCAGGTCCACAGAAAGAGCCATTATGTTTCATTATCATCACTCAGCTCAAAAGTATTACTTAATCTGAAAAGGCTACAAATCTGATTTCTTCAAGTTTCACATTTTTAGTTCCTTAAACTACTTTTAAAACTTTAACTGGAAGTTATAGTTTTTGCCAATCACACTGTTGTGGCTTGATTGAGCAGCTGTCAACTGTTAAAGAATAAGTGCAGCATCATCCCGGACCGAGTAAGAGCAACTGTGGAAAATGAAACATTTATATGAACACTAAAGTTTCTGAAGCCATGGCAATGCATCTATTTTCATCAGCTGGCCATTAGTCATCATTTTATCAGCAGGTTAGAAGGGTTTTCACAATAGTCAAGAATCATCAAACATCATGGATTACAATGAATGCAGAAAATACACAATGTGACTTTTTCTGCTCTACTGTTATTTAAGGAAACGTTAGCATGCTCAGTCAAAAAGAATATTTGCAGAGTCACAGCTGACTGGTAAATATTGTAGTATGCATCAGACACTCACTTTTTATTGGAGAACTGAAATTGAATAACCTATTTTTTGTCCGCACAGCTTAAAAGAATAGAACAATTTTAAGGAAATTGTGGACTACTGAATTTTGTCTTTTAGTTTATCCTGCATACACTCTTTTGTCACATCTCTTCCTCATTTCACTCTCCTTCTATCATAATGTCCCAACACACTGAACACTCAGACAACAGGGATAATACTGAATCTTCACCCACCAGAATCAATTTACATAGCACATGATGGGAGAGGAAAACATAATTCAGAAACCTCACTTTCTAGGTATAAAAGTAAATTTAATTATTTAAATTACTGAAAACAGAAGGCTAAACGAGTTGTACCAGCAGCCCTTTACTCTGTACCACATCAAGTGACTGCCAGGAAAGTTCTCTCATATTACTGGCATGTACCCCAGCTTCTTCCTACCCTTTTCCCTCAAGGTTCCTCTGTTATCACCCTTAATCTCATTGATCTCCATCATTCCTCCCTCCTTTCCCCAGGCCTGATCCATAGCTTTTTCAAGTCTGAGGAGATCTTCCCAGAGATTTCAGAGGGGTTGGGATCAGGCTATCCATTCACTCCTTTCCTGATTAATGTTCTTCTTCTATTCTTTTTCCCATTCCCTTATTTACTCACCTCTTTTGCCATTCCATATACTGCCACTCCTTCCCCCATAAATATGAAAGAGAAATTGCACAGTAAGAAAAAAAAACAATAAAAGCAATTAATAAATGTGCCCATCACCCCTGATAACTTTGTTTTTATGTTATTTCCATTTCTCCAACCCTTCACGCTGTTTAAAATCTAAAAAACCAGGTGACAGATGAAGGAAAAAAACACATTTTACTATGTTTACATAGTGTCAAGCAAAATGGGGCTTCAATCCTGATGGCAGTATTGCTGTGATACTAATTAGCATTATTATTATTAGACCACCACCACCCAAAGCTGTACATTGTACTTGTTTTGTATAATGCAGTTGAAATAGACATATCATAGAATCATAGAATATCAGAGTTTGAAAGGACCTAAGGAGGTCATCTAGTCCAACCCCCTGCTCAAAGCAGGACCAATCCCCAATTAAATCATCCCAGCCAGGGCTTTGTCAAGCCTGACCTTAAAAACTTCTAAGGAAGGAGATTCTACCACCTCCCTAGGTAACGCATTCCAGTGTTTCACCACCCTCCTAGTGAAGAAGTTTTTCCTAATATCCAACCTAAACCTCCCCCACTGCAACTTGAGACCATTACTCCTTGTCCTGTCCTCTTCTACCACTGAGAACAGTCTAGAACCATCCTCTCTGGAACCACCTCTAAAGTAGTTGAAAGCAGCTATCAAATCCCCTCTCATTCTTCTCTTCTGCAGACTAAACAATCCCAGTTCCCTCAGCCTCTCCTCATAAGTCATGTGTTCCAGACCCCTAATCATTTTTGTTGCCCTTCGCTGGACTCTCTCCAATTTATCCACATCCTTCTTGTAGTGTGGGGCCCAAAACTGGACACAGTACTCCAGATGAGGCCTCACCAATGTCGAATAGAGGGGGACGATCACGTTCCTCGATCTGCTCGCTATGCCCCTACTTATACATCCCAAAATGCCATTGGCCTTCTTGGCAACAAGGGCACACTGCTGACCCATATCCAGCTTCTCGTCCACTGTCACCCCTAGGTCCTTTTCCGCAGAACTGCTGCGTAGCCATTCGGTCCCTAGTCTGTAGCGGTGCATTGGGTTCTTCCGTCCTAAGTGCAGGACCCTGCACTTATTCTTATTGAACCTCATCAGATTTCTTTTGGCCCAATCCTCCAATTTGTCTAGGTCCCTCTGTATCCTATCCCTGCCCTCCAGGGTATCAACCACTCCTCCCAGTTTAGTATCATCCGCAAATTTGCTGAGAGTGCAATCCACACCATCCTCCAGATCATTAATGAAGATATTGAACAAAACCGGCCCCAGGACCGACCCCTGGGGCACTCCACTTGACACCGGCTGCCAACTAGACATGGAGCCATTGATCACTACCCGTTGAGCCCGACAATCTAGCCAACTTTCTACCCACCTTATAGTGCATTCATCCAGCCCATACTTCTTTAACTTGCTGACAAGAATACTGTGGGAGACCGTGTCAAAAGCTTTGCTAAAGTCAAGAAACAATACATCCACTGCTTTCCCTTCATCCACAGAACCAGTAATCTCATCATAAAAGGCGATTAGATTAGTCAGGCATGACCTTCCCTTGGTGAATCCATGCTGGCTGTTCCTGATCACTTTCCTCTCATGCAAGTGCTTCAGGATTGATTCCTTGAGGACCTGCTCCATGATTTTTCCAGGGACTGAGGTGAGGCTGACTGGCCTGTAGTTCCCAGGATCCTCCTTCTTCCCTTTTTTAAAGATTGGCACTACATTAGCCTTTTTCCAGTCATCCGGGACTTCCCCGGTTCGCCACGAGTTTTCAAAGATAATGGCCAATGGCTCTGCAATCACAGCCGCCAATTCCTTCAGCACTCTCGGATGCAACTCGTCCGGCCCCATGGACTTGTGCACGTCCAGCTTTTCTAAATAGTCCCTAACCACCTCTATCTCCACAGAGGGCTGGCCATCTCTTCCCCATTTTGTGATGCCCAGCGCAGCAGTCTGGGAGCTGACCTTGTTCGTGAAGACAGAGGCAAAAAAAGCATTGAGCACATTAGCTTTTTCCACATCCTCTGTCACTAGGTTGCCTCCCTCATTCAGTAAGGGGCCCACACTTTCCTTGGCTTTCTTCTTGTTGCCAACATACCTGAAGAAACCCTTCTTGTTACTCTTGACATCTCTTGCTAGCTGCAGCTCCAGGTGCGATTTGGCCCTCCTGATTTCATTCCTACATGCCCGAGCAATATTTTTATACTCTTCCCTGGTCATATGTCCAACCTTCCACTTCTTGTGAGCTTCTTTTTTATGTTTAAGATCCGCTGGGATTTCACCGTTAAGCCAAGCTGGTCGCCTGCCATATTTACTATTCTTTCGACTCATCGGGATGGTTTGTCCCTGTAACCTCAACAAGGATTCCTTGAAATACAGCCAGCTCTCCTGGACTCCTTTCCCCTTCATGTTAGTCCCCCAGGGGATCCTACCCATCCGTTTCCTGAGGGAGTCGAAGTCTGCTTTCCTGAAGTCCAGGGTCCGTATCCTGCTGCTTACCTTTCTTCCCTGTGTCAGTTCAAATACTATTTACTTTAGGTACTTACATGGCCCTTATGAAAAGAATTCCATCCCTGGGAACCCAGCATTTTGAGTGGGTAGTATAGCCCTTAAAGTAAGTGGGTCAAAAAACATACTAAATTATCGGGCCTCCTTCTATATCAGGAAAATTCATTCAGCAGCCTCTAAAAACAATTCACAGAACTCTGGCATCTTACTTTTAAGATTAAATTGAATTCTTACATACTGTTTTTTAATATTAAAAAATAGTTTAATTCTTTTGAAAATGTTTTGCCAGAGTATCCCTACTAATATAACCTATTTGATTTCACATATAAAATAGCCTTTATAGTCATACTAAGAAGAAGCAGAAAAATACATTCACTATAATTATTTAAGGTAAGCCATCCCTCTAGAGAGCTGGTTTTCCAAGCTAAGTGATATGTCAAAAGATATGCACAATATATAATGTAGGAAAAACATTCAGCTGCAAGAACCCGATACAAAACCGTTGATCTGTCATGACAGATTTTTATGAAAATCTCTTTTGTTTACTCTATAAAAGCAGTATCTTGGAAAATAGCAATCTTTTACATAAAGTATTTTTTACCCTTGCTCTCCCTACACCTTACAAACAGTACATTCATATACATATGGATTTAACTACTCAGAAGAGTAGTAAAATGCACAGCCCATTCCCCATGGTCCTAAAACAAAGACCTAGCCACTATCCTATCAACAACAGATTAAAAATCTAACTATACTTTATATTTTAAACCGAACTATTTACTGGAAAAGATAGGTCAAGCCTTGTTTTCCGCTACAAGGATAGTACTGATCGGCTACCTCAGGCCAGTGAAACTTACAAAATCATTAACTTCAGTAGCTATCCAAGTAAGCAAGACAATCAGCTTTAAGAGTCAGCCACAGGCTCATCACTCAATACACAAGTTATTGTCAATACCCTGGAAAAGGTCTATGGCAGCTAAGCAATCAGAGAGCAAAGAAATGAGGAGAGACACATAAAAAGGAAATATTAATTTTATTAATGGTTTTCTAAAAGTAAGTTACCCTGCCCCAATATTGCAAATGAAACCACAATGAATCCACACCAAAATAAAGTGTCCAATTCTGTATTCTCAGGCCCAACCCGATCTCATTGGCAACTCGCACATATCTGGGGGCAGAATTTTGTTCTAAAATCACATGCTATTGTTATTATGGTATACGTCAATACTAGTATACAGTCTGACAAAAAAAAAACATTTCTCTCAGTATATCTATTCAGTCCTTTTCCACCCTGATAAAAAGATTAAAACTTTTTAGTATATTTCCCTTAATGGAATGCTTTAAGAAGTGTAAAAATGTTCAACAGGAAAACTTTTAACAATGTTTGATGGTTATATTTAAACTAAAAGATACCAAGGGTTCTCTCTGCATTTATTTATTAAGCAATGGCTGTGTGTTTGGTCCCATACAAAACAGAGGTAAGACATGTTCCCTGCCTCAAGGAGTTTGCAACCTATAGACCTTAGCCCTCAACAGCTCTCAGTGACAACAATGAGAAATGTGGGGAGCTGACCACTTCTGAAAATCTAGCCCAAAATGTCCTGGCTGACCAGTGGAACATTTTAACAGCAATTATTCTAATCTCAGATATGTGGCAGTAAAGGTCCACAAATCTGAGTTAGAACAGAGCCCTTAGTGTGTAAATGCAAGGAAGTCCAAAGTGAAAAAAAAACATCTCAGAGAAGAGATTTATTATTTTAGCATATTTTCACTAAAGCTTAAGAGTTACCAACTCAGATGTACTCTTTTTGAAAGGCATAACAGATCAACATATTATAAATAGTATATGAGGTTGATTTATATTATGGCTACATGGCTTACTATATTTAGTTGAGTAGTTTGGCATGGGTAGATGCAAATTACATAATTTCAGGAGAATTCTCCTTTTTAACATTTCATCAACTTTAAACAAAAGCCCAGTGGTATTTTTTCTCAAATCTATATACAGTTCATGATTTTGCTTTAAGCCTGCCCAATTAAGGTTAAGATTTGCTTACTTATAATAGCACTAATATATTTTAGCAGCATAGACACACACAGACTTTATCCTAATTAAGTTCATATGCCTCATTTTTTAGTTTTTTTGATTCTACCATATAGCACACCATGAAGCAAGGAGGTATCAGTATTGCTTAAAACTGAAAATATCTGCTCAAATTACTATTCATTAAATGTTAGCTGTCGCATATCACAATATACTATGATTTCCAGCCAATTGGCAACTGAAATATGTGCATTTAGGACTTAACTGTAGTTTTTGTAATAAACGTATAAAAGCGATTTTACTGCATCAATTAACTTCATTTCATTTGCTTTTAAGAATCTCCCACAAAAAGGCTTATGCTCTTCTTTCAAATGTGGACCAACTACTCCCTCTGCTGAAAATAATCTAACATTACACAGCAGAAAGATGTTAAAAGATCCTATGAGAGCCCTCTGGTAGAATACATGTATCTTCATATAAAGTAAAGCTATTGAATATATTGTAGGTGTTTTCTCTTTTTAAAACACATTTGAAACTATTAAGACAAAAATGAAAGATGGGATAATAAGCTGTATATTCCAGATTCTGACCACCACTTATAATGTTGAGGTGTTTTCCTCCCATTTCTACATACTACTCATGGGAAGACAAGCCCAAATATGTATATTTCAATTGTATGCAATATTTATTGCAATAGTGGCACAATATTTCTATTATTTATTACTTTAAATTGTATTACAAGCCTCAACAGAGTAAGAACATGCTATCTTATATTGCCTCTCCGTGTAGTGGAGCAGAAGCAATTTCTGGTCCTTAATGGGGAGCCTTTTGAAGAAAAACCTTCTCCAGAAAGTGGAATATAAAGGAGAGAGGGAGCAATCATATTTATATTCACTGGAGAACATATCTTTTGGTAAGCAAAAACCCATAAATGGAAATCTACGCCCAGTAAATAAATAAGCCTGACAAAGTGATCTTTCAGGTTTCAATTAATAGGAAATTGCTTCTACAGCTATCAACCTGGAAAAACTTCATGGACACAAAAAATATTAAACTAATTTATATTCCTATTAAGCATTCTGTATACACCAGAAATTTGCCTTTGCTTCTCCAACATTACAAAGAGAAATAGAAGTAAGTATCCCAAACCTATAGCATTCTGTGGCTGATGTGACTGGTACCTGACTCATACAGTAGCAATATGAAACACCTGTATGAGAAACCATCAGTTTGCTCAGCTGAGCTCTCATGATGTCATTGACAATAGTGTGATTGCCAAAGTAAACGGCTGGATAGAGGTGCAGTGTCTGTGCTAGATAGGCAATCCACACCGCATTGCTGATTAGAGACCAAAGATCTCAAGACTCTATCCAGCACAAACACGCCAACTCAACCCAGCCGATTACCTTGGCAATGGCACTAATGTTGATGACACCAGGACTCAGCCGATCAAATAACAGGATTCCCGTAGGGCTCCTGTTGCTATTTTTCTACCAGTAGAGTACCAGTGATGTATACTCAGGATCTCAGCCACAGAGTGCTATAAATGTGAAATATTAATCCTATCTTCCCTTGTAATGATGGAGAAGAAGATGCAAATTTCTGGCATATATAGTTGTCCTTGACCAAGACATGGGACTGTATGTACAGTCAAGTTAGAGATGATATGAGGAGGAAAATGCTAAAAAGCTCATTGCATGACTTATGATTCTCTTTCCCTTGTGGTACAGCCTTGACTACATACCATGGAGGACTAACCAGCTGGTCTCTTTGTTAAATAGGTTAGCTTGCCATGAAACCAGGATATGGCAGCTTAGATGACTGCCATATCTGGATGATCATGAATATTTTCTAACAACCCTCCAAAAAGTAAAGCTACCTATCCACAAAGGACAAACATAAGTTCTCCTACGAAGAAAAATCTTGGAGAACACCCCACCCAAGATCAACACGCTGTTCTAATCACATGAAATTATAGGCAAAGTCTAAATTACTGTTTGCATTTCTCCATTTAGGATAACGGAGAAGAAGGTCTGGAAGCAGAAGCAGATAATCAGATCGAGTGATTTTTTTACATACCCATTACTTTGAGTTGAAATAGTTTGCAGGTGGGCAGAACTATACAATGCTAGTTTACATGGTACCTCAATAAAGACAGCGCTAATCTTTAAATATTTAGATATTATATAATGAAACCATATATAAACAAACTATATATATACATATATAAATAAACACATAAATAAATAAATAAAAAAGCATACATATATGCTCTTGTGATTTATTTTACAGTTAATATTTTACAGTGTGGTAATAAAAACAATTAACACCTGGAAAGAGCTACAGAAGAAGAGGAAAAAAATAGGAATTGTGGAAAAAAAAAACAAGAAGCAGTGACTGACCACAAAGAAAGTTTAACAATATGATTACCTGCAAAAAAACAACAAAAGTCTTAGATGATCTGATGAGGGAGTTACTTGGTTAATTTTCAATATTAGTCAGAGAGAAGTGATTCCTATTTTTAATCCAGATAGTTAAGACTATTACACCTGCAATTCATGC
Source organism: Lepidochelys kempii (assembly GCF_965140285.1). Taxonomy (NCBI): domain Eukaryota; kingdom Metazoa; phylum Chordata; order Testudines; family Cheloniidae; genus Lepidochelys; species Lepidochelys kempii. Next base: position 201,392,186 of record NC_136382.1, read on the forward strand.
AGTTTTCTGACTCACTAACTATGAACTATAAAGTGACTAGCTTTAAATTACACAAGCATAGTTTTTTAAATTTCATTTGAAAGGACAAAACCTCCAACAGAGGTACTCTGCCAAGGTCCAGTGGTGTACATGGTATACCAATTGCATTTTTATTGTCATGAATATAGTCTCCATTTTGTAAGTGCGAATACCCAGGGACAAAATGTGCTATGCTGGCCTGATACTTTATCATTAACTTAAATACAGATATATATAGTGTAGCCATATATTAAAGATTACCGTGGTAATATTGGTTATTATGAAAGATTTGAAGCTCTGCTTACCTTAATAACAAACTTGCTGGATGCCATGATTATCAGTTCAAACAGAGCCCCTAAAATATCAAAAAGAAGTTACAAATAAAGATCTGCACTAGAAAAAAAGAATACCAGATCTTTATACAAACAATTTTAGGTCCACTATGGGTTTATTCCACGCTCATGTTGCTTTACATATTGTAGACTCTCCTCCCATTGAAATCAAAGGAAAAACTCTTACTCTACTTTAACAATATCAATCTAGCTACCTACCTTTGGTACTTTTATGGCCCCCGCTACCATAATATCTCACTATGTTTAATGTATTTATCATCACAACACCTCTGTGAGTAAGGCAATACTATCCATCCTGATTTTACAAATGGGAAAGAGGCATAGATAGACCAGTCTATAGTCACACAGGAAATTCTTGTGGAACAGGACATGGAAGCCAGGCCTCCCAAATCTTGGGCAAGTGCTACCACTGGACCGTCCCCAGACCCACCCAACCTCCCCCCGACCCTTTTCTTTTTCCTTAGGCCTGCCCTACCAGCTTCTTTTCTCTACCAGCAATTCTTATTCCTTTAGTACTCGCACCCTAAAAATTACATCCATCACCACCACCTGTTCTATGAAAATCGAAATGTTGGCCTTTCTCTCTACAGAAAACCCTGGTGAAGCAGTTTAGGAGACCTTCAGTGATTCACAATTCTCACTTCCTGAGTGCTCTAGTGAAAATCCCAGAAACATAGCCCTATCCAAGGACACATCCTACAGGAGAAATTCCTTTGCACAGCAAACTAGTTTTCTTCAAAAAGAGAAATATAAACTGAAGAGGAGAGAGGATATCACCTGCTCTAATGAGTTGTCTCCTCAACCCTGTGTCATGGTCAGATGATGGTTTTGGATATCTTTTCCTCTCTCCCCTCACAACCTTTCATTAAAAAGGAGTCCGTGGCCCAGTAAGTCCCTTTCTCCTCTACCTGGATGATAACTCCATTCCTGCCAGTCAGAGGGACCCTATGACAGCTTGTATATCTCCTATTGTGCTCCATGTGCGAGGAGTCTCTTGTAGTGATGACACATCCCATTGCAGTGATGTCCTAACTGGGTCCCTTCAGAACTACACCATGGTATGGGATTCTGGGAAATAAATCCTAGTTTTGTACCTGCACTTGAGTCAATCAGGTGCATAGGAGGTTAGTTAGGATCAGAAATTTAAAATGGGGTAGAGTTCTTTTCAGGAAAGAACTGACAAGTGTTTGCTGACCAAAAGCCAGGACTGGAAGCTCTAATTGACAAAAAAGCTGCCTTGTCTATATTGTTTTGTTTAGATTTTAGACTATTAAAATGGATTTAGGGAAAGTGGCCAAAGATATTGCCGGCGAGCATTATTTTGATTGGTCTACAGAAAAAATTGTAAATAAACCTGAAACCCTAAAATGGGTTCTGCTGCTTAATTTGGGAGCCCTGCTGAGGTTCTGTCCAGCTGCATGGACTCTGGCCCTGCTCACAGATCCGTATGAATTTGGATTATAACCTCTGTCCAATTATATACTAGCTGAGAGACATTCATTAGTTTATTGTTGTTTGCAGTGTTGTTGTAGCTGTGTCAGTCACAGGATATTAGAGAGACAAGGTGTATTTCACTGTGATACTCCGAGTTGGTTTGCAGACCTGAAGAACTCTGTATAAGCTGGAAAATTTGTCTCTCTCACCAACAGAAACTGGTCCAATAGAAGATATTACCTCACCCACCTTGTCTCTCTATTTATCAGTTTAGGAAGAATTCACCCCCGTGTTAGAAGCTGAACACATTTTCCCTTTATCTTATTTGAACTCTTTGGCACTATGGTCTGACAGCAGGTCAAACAGATTTTACAGTCTCTTTAGCTAGTGTCCTGGGTAAAGGTATGCTGGAAGACTCAGACCTCTGAAAATAAAATGGTCACTGCTCACTTTCAGAAGCCATTCACACCTGAAGATGTTTGTATCAAAGCTAAAATTTTGCCCCTCAACAATGACATAAAAGAATACCTAACTTTTCATTCAGATCCTGTGCAGTTGCAGGGCCTGGAAGGTTTGATTATACTTGTTCCAATGGTCACAAAAGTAACTTTTGCCTTAACTGTGCCCATAGTAAGTCTCAGATCCTGAAATTTACAAAATTAGCTCCAAAAGGTAATACTGAGAAGTCAAAAATACTAAAATGTTCTGATTTAAAAGGACACTGCCAACTCAAATTTTGCCCTCAAATTAAATTTTGTAACAAGAACAAAAATCACACGCTTTTACAAACTCTGAAGGCCAAAAGAAAGACTTAAATTATGATGCTAAATTCCAATAGCAACCATTTGAAATAACCAGACTCTTGCACGCAGTATTTGCACCCCAAACATTGCACCTCTGCATCTGCAATTGCAAATGACAATATTCAAAAGCAAAAGTGACTGGGTCAACAATTCAATATTCTTGCCCAAGGAAATTTCTTATTGACACATCAGTGATTTTCTTGCACAATGAAAACAGAATTAGGCCCATAAATGAATTTAATTGTTCAAGCTGAAAGAAATTCTAACAGTAAACAAAGGATCGTAAATAGTGAAAAGTAAATTAGGTTTTCAATATTGTTTGTTTTACTTAGGTAAGGATAATTTAAATTGAGAGCCCCTTTAAAAGTAACTGTTGAAAATTAAATGTAACTACCAACAAAACCAACACTTGCATTATACTTAGAAGTGGAAGAATGGACTATTGGAGTGATGGGGCTCTTGTACTGTATTCTATCTGTATATAGCTGGGTGTTTCACTAGCGAGCAAGCAGACAAAATTCTTTAATAAAAATCTATTCACAGACAGAAAAGCAAGATGCAGGTCATGATGCTGTGTTACAAGAAAGGGCCACAGTGGTCATGCTTTCTCCATAATGTGGGTAGACACACATCCTCACATAAAATCGCCACTCTCATAACATTTCTGCTTTTCTGGCAGAGTTCATCCTATCCAAATCATTGGTGGGGTTCAGCAGATTTCCCACACCACGAACTGGGGAGGAGGTTCTGCTACCCTTCCAGCAAGTAGCATGTTACTCCCACTAAGTACCCCCCTACAATGGAGTCAATCATGAAGTAAAGCGCTACTCGGCATAAGTAAGGATAATAGAATCTAGCTGTCTTTTTGGTGGTATCCAGAGCCAGATTTAGAAACCACTGAGCCTTTACTGACAACTATTTAAATGATATAAAATGTGGTTCTGACTAACAGTTCTTGAAACAGCAGCTGCTAATCTAGGTCAGAATTGAAGGTGAAGGAAAAAGGCACTGACATGAGAAACAAGTCAGAAACCCAGCTTTCAAATTTTGCATACTGTTAGTGTATATCTCTGGGACTCACAGGACACCGTACTTTAAAAAGCTCTTCAGACCAGCAAAAAATACAGGCCAAGTAACAGAAAGGCCAGGACACTTTCAGCATCCCACAAACCATGGCCAATATAACCCTGGGCATACATTATATTATTTTAGATCTTTGTTTTTCACCATAAGGCTCTTGTGAGTCTGAGTCTGAGACATGTAAACATTCTCTAATAAAGGGTCATCAGCAAGAGCTTGTTTAATGATCCACCAATTAAAAAATAAAATAGGAACGACAGTAGGGGGGGAACAATAGGTAAGAGTTCAACGTCACAAGATAGACTGTCACAGCAGGGGTTATCCAAACAGCTTGAATCATGACTAAAGATTGCTTAATCACTAAAATCCCCATGCAGCATAGGGGAACATGGGCTTATAGGGTCACTTCCGCTACTCTGAAAGGCACCATCAAGAGTCCTCTTAGCTATGTGGATTACTTAGCAAACCTGTGGATTACTTTGGGTGACCAGTACCCCTGGACACACAAAGCATAAGGCTGGGAACATAGGCATGCCAAGAAGTGTGTTCAATGCTGCTCAGCAAATATGGTGCTTCTAAGCGCCTCTACTCTCAAAAGCACTGAGGCTTAAAAGACCACCCATGGTGCTACAGTTGGGTGAACTGGAGGAGCAGCTCTGTATTTGGAGAGCTGATGCTTCAATATTACTTCCTAATGTACAGCTGCCTAGGAAGAGGTGGGAACTACTACAAAATATGGCAGAGCATCTTTCCATCAAACGCTCATTGCATTACAGACATCCCAAGAATCAGAGAGAGGCAGACTCTTATCTGACTCCCCCAGGCTGCATCTTGGTGGTGATGCTTGCATGAGAGGTCAGGTGCATAGAGGCTGCAGCTATCAGGCCCTGCTACAAAAAGATTGGAGGTGTGCCTTCTATCATCCAAAAATATTCTGGTGTCAGAAAGCCGCATTAGTCTCACAGCGTTTCACACAGAACATTACCACAGAGACAAATTCTCTCATAGCATGCAAAATACATCAGTGGATTGAAAAAGAAATGCGAGAAAATTCATAAGACATCCAGCAAATTAATTTACAATCACGTGCGTTGAGGTTCAAGGATGCCCTAATTTGTACAAAATCCCACTCTCTTCCTGCTCAGACAGATAGAAGAGAGTTTGAAGACAGAACTAACATAAATGACTCCGAAGGAGAACTTAGAAAAAAATAAATCAGCTAAAAGATTAAAAATATTACTTCTGCATGAGCAGTCAGAAACAGCCACTCATCTGTCAGGGCAAAAAAGGAATCAACAACTGAAATATGAGAGGATGCTGAGCTACCTTACCCAGCAGTGGTGAATTGTTCCACCCAGTATAGGCGGAAAGGGGCCAGCAATACTTAAGACACATAGCTTTGGGAGTTCCCAGGCTAAATAAAACACAAGAGGGTGGGATCTAGTACAACTGGTACCCTTTAGAGTGAAAAGTGTGCTTCCGGGAAAGAGTGTACATGACATGCCACCAGCCTGTCTTAGGGTGACCAGATGTCCCGATTTTATAGGGACAGTCCTGATATTCAGGGCTTTGTTTTATATAGGCTCCAATTACCCCCCACACTGTCCCGATTTTTCACGCTGGCTGTCTGGTCACCCTAACATGTCTAGACCATAAACTCATCTATGTGCATAAATAAAAGCCTGTAGATATTATTCAGGTGATTAGAAAACCAATCCCTCGCTCCCTCACAAAAAAGCCCACTTTTATTTATAGAAGTACATTTTAAAAAAAAGAAAAGGGATCAGTTTTGTATAACTACTGAGGGTGACATAGTTAGGCCTCCAACTCAACTGAAACAGAACTGTTAGAAGCAAAGAAAGTTTCAGGAGCAGAAGAGCCTCCTTCACACATGATGACATGCAGAGTGAAAAGGAGAGCTGGTCTATTTCCAGCAAACAATCTGGCTATTTTAAGCTAATGTGGTCCAGCAAATAGGGCCTTAGACAAGGAATCAGGAGACCTGGATTCCATTATGCCAATGCCCTACTGTGTGACCATGGGCATGTCACTTCAGACCTCTGTTTCTCCTCCTGCCATCTGTCTGTCTTTTTAGATTATAAGATCTTCACAATAGGGACTGCCTCTTACTATGTATATGTACAGTGCTTAGCACAATGTTGCCCCAGTGTCATTTGGAGCCTTTGTACTGTAAAACAAATGATAGCTTATTTGTTCATTAATTATCCACACATACTTCTTTTTTTACAAATCTGTGTAAAAGGATTACTTGCACAAACTACAACTTTGCTTCATATATTTACAATTAATATATTTGTGTCATGAGTCTGGTCACTAAATTCACATACTATTGTCTATGTTACTTGGCTGTTTGACTCCCAAACCTACAGAGTGGACACAATCAGTGCAAGTACTCATGTGTACATACATGCATTGGTATTTGCATACAAATATGTATTAATTCAAACATTTGCCATGCTTTTCCTTTTTGCAAACATTATTGTAAATACCAGACTTGTAAATAAAGAGGAACAGGAATACCAGTGAAACAAACATGAGGTTTTCATTCAAGTGGATATTTGAAGAACTTTTTGGAAATATTTATCCAATTCTAGCAAAAAAGTCCATCTGAAACATACAGTGAGACAGGTTCTTTACCACTAAAACTCTTTACCTGGAGGTTAACTGGATAAGAGCTTTAGAAACTGTAAATAGAAAGACTTGGGCATCAAAATCAATTGACAGCACCTGACACAAACCTGCAACACTATGCAGTCCCACCACTCTGTGCTTGTTTCCCGGGCCCAGAATTGGCGTTCCATGGCATGAGCCTGCCCCAGTAACACCATGATCTCCAAATTGCTGGGGACTATGGTTTTAGAGAAATCTGTGTTCATATCCTCATCACCGCACTGCCGTCGCCTCCTCGCCTGGTTTTTCAGGTGCTGAGTCTGCATAAACTGCACAATAATGCGCGAGGTGTTTACAATGGTCATAACTGCTGCGGTGAGCTGAACGGGCTCCATGCTTGCCGTGCTATGGCGTCTGCTCGGGCAATCCAGGGAAAAGGGCGTGAAATGATTGTCTGCTGTTGCTTTCACAGAGGGAGGGAGGGTTGACTGATGACATTTACCCATAACCACCTGCGACAAATTTTTGGCCCCATCAGACATTGGGAGCTCAGCCCAGAATTCCAATGGGCAGCGGGGACTGCAGAAACTGTGGGATAGCTACCCACAGTGCACCGCTGTGTTGGAATGTCGACACTTGCCATGGTACTGTGGACGCACACCGCCGATTTAATGTGCTTAGTGTGGGCGCATGCACTCAACTGTATACAGTCTGTTCCCAAAAATCAACTTCTGTAAAGTCAGAGTACTTTCGTAGTGTAGACATGGCCTGAGAGAGGTACAGTTAGGGCAAAATCCACCAAGATTAATAATTGAGTTAATCTCAATAGCCCACCCACCTGTTACAGACAAGCTGTCAAACACTGTTCCAAAAGAAGAATCAAAGTTAGATGAACATGTGGAATGCAGAAAAATATATAAGGAGCAAATTAGCCACACAGTACTTGAAATTAAATTTGTCATCTATGTATTCACACTACAAGGATGTAATATGGAAGAGGACCATGGGGCCAGATTCTCAAAGGTATTTAGGTGCCTAAAGATCTTCATCCCAAGGGAATTAGGCACCTAGGCACTTCTGAAAATCCCAGTAGGCACCTATCTGCATCAGATGACCTAGAGCAGTGTTTCTCAAACTAGGGCTGCTGCTTGTAGAGGGAAAGCCCCTGGTGGGCCGGGCCGGTTTATTTAACTGCCACAGCCGCAGGTTCGGGCGATCGAGGCTCTCACTGGCCGCAGTTTGCTGCTTCAGGCCAATGGGGGCCGCGGGAAGTGGCACGGGCCGAGGGATGTGCTGGCCGCCCTTCCTGCAGCCCCCATTGGCCTGGAGCAGCGAACTGCGACCAGTGGGAGCCGCGATCGGCCGAACCTGCGGTCGTGGCAGTTAAATAAACTGTCCCAGCCCACCAGGGGCTTTTCCTGAACAAGCAGCGGCCCTAGTTTGAGAACCACTGACCTAGAGCTTGATCAAAGCCCAATGAAATCAGTGAAGGCTCCCATTGACTTCAGTGGCTTTGAATCAGGCCCTCAGTGTAATACAGGCATTGAAATTCTCTTTTTTAAATCACTGGTCCAGCAGTGCCTTGGAAAAGTTTACTACTCCTGAAAACGTTTGTATTCAATAAAGTATTTAGCTCTGATAGGTCATATCAGATGCTTCTAGCTTGTCCAATCTAGGACCTTGTAAACCAATTATTCCCAGATTCATAGAATCATAGGACTGGAAGTGACCTCGAGAAGTCATCTAGTCCTGTCCCCTGCACCCATGGCATGACTAAGTATTATCTAGACCATTCCTAACAGGTGTTTGCCTAACCTGCTCTTACAAATCTCCAATGATGGAGATTCCACAACCTCCCTAGGCAATTTATTCCAGTGCTTAACTACCCTGACAGTTAGGAAGTCTTTCCTAATGTCCCACCTATACCGCCCTTGCTGCAATTTAAGCCCATTGCTTCTTGTCCTATTCTAAGAGGTTAAGGAGAATAATTTTTCTCCCTCCTCCTTGTAACAACCTTTTATGTATTTGAAAACTGTATGTCCTCTCTCAATCTTCTCTTCTTCAGACTAAACAAACCCAATTTTTTCAATCTTCCCTCATAGGTCATGTTTTCTAGACCTTTAATCATTTTTCTTGCTTTTCTCTGGACTTTCTCCAATTTGTCCACACCTTTCCTGAAATGTGGCACCCAGACTGGACACAATACTCCAACTGAGGCCTAATCAGTGTGGAGTAGAGAGGAAGAATTACTTCTCATGTCTTGCTTACAACACTCCAACTAATACATCCCAGAATGATGTTTGCTTTTTTTGCAAGTTACTTTTTTCACACTGTTGACTGTTCAGCTCTGCCTGTGGACACTAGCGTAGACTCATTTTAGAAGGGCTCACCTTCTTGTCATCTACCCAGGCTCTGGATTTTTCAAAACCATAGCTTCCAATCCACTCTGACCAGGATTAAACACAGTGATAAAAATGCTAAAGTCTTGTCCATATTACAGCTACTACTAATGGAGTTACAACTGCTGGGAATTACTGGTCTGAAAAAGAACCTAGAGTAAACATGTTATAGTGTGGGTGTCAGTTAAACTTATATTTTGATGTGTTATTAAATGTTAACTGTGTAAAGTGGGAACAACGCAGTTTGGAGGGTAAATGCCAATGGGGCAGGCAGCAGCGGGGGTGGTGAGAGTTGGGGAAAATGCGAAGTGGGCAAGGCAGCACGAGGGGTGGCAAATTTTGGAGTGAATGCAAAGGGGCGGCTGGCAGCACTGGGAGTGGTGAGGTTTGGGGAGTGAATGCAAAGAGCATGGTGAGCACCAGCAATGAGGACTGGTTTGGGGTGAATGCAATGGTGGCAGGCAGGTAGCACTGGGGGTGGGGCGGTTTGGGAGAGTGAATGCAAAGGGAACAGACAGCACTGGGGGTGGGGCAGTTGATGGGGTGAATACAAAAGGGATGTGGAGATTTGGGATGAAGGAAAAGGGGTAGGCAGCACTAGGCACGGGGCAGTTTGGGGGTGAATGCAAAGGGGGCATGGAGATTTGGAATGAATGAAAAGGGGGCAGACACTAGGAGGGTGGAGAAGTTGGGGGAGGGAAGGTGAATGCAAAGGCGGAAGGGATGATGGAGGGGGTGAATGCAAAGGGCACAGGCATAAGAACATAAGAATGGCCATACTCGGTCACCAGTATCCTGTCTTCAGACAGTCACCAATACCAGGTGCTTATGAAGAAATGAACAGAATAGGCAATTATCTAGTGATCCACTCCCTGTTGTTCAGTCCAAACTTCTGGCAATCTGAAGCTAGGGGCACCCAGACCATGGGGTTGCATCCCCGAAATCTTAGCTTATAGCCATTGATGGACCTATTCTCCAAGAATTTATCTAATTCTTTTTTGAACCCAGTTAATAGTTTTGGCCTTCTCAACATCCCCTGGTAATGAGTTCCACAGGTTGTCTATGCACTGTGAGAAGAAGTACTTCCTTTTGTTTTAAACCTTCTACTATTAATTTAATTGGCTGACCCCTGGTTCTTGTGTTATATGAAGGAACAAGACTTCCTTATTCACGTTCTTCACACCATTCATGATTTTACAGCCCTTTATAACCCTCCTGCCTCCCCATCATCTCTTTTCCAAGCTGAAAAGTCCTAGTGTTTTTAATCTTGATTCATGGAAGCTGTTCCATACCCTTAATCATTTTTATTGCCCTTCTCGGTACCTTTTCCAATTTTAATATATCTTTTTTGAGATGGGACAACCAGAACTGAACGCAGTACTCCATCTGAGGGCAAGCCATGGATTTATAAAGTGGCACTGTGATATTTACTGTCTTATTATCTATCCCTTTCCTAATGGTTCCTAACATTGTTAGCTTTTTCCCACTGCACATTGAGCGGATGTTTCCACAGAACTATCCACAATGACTGCAAGGTCTCTTTCTTGAGTGCTAACAGCTAATTTAGAAAAAAAGAAAAGGAGGACTTGTGGCACCTTAGAGATTAACAAATTTATTTGAGCATAAGCTTTCGTGAGCTACAGCTCACTTCATCGGACTTCTTTTTGCGGATACAGACTAACACGGCTGCTACTCTGAAACCAGCTAATTCAGAACCCATCATTTTGTATGGACAGTTAGGATTATGTTTTCCAATGTGCATTACTTTGCATTTATCAACATTGAATTATCTGCCATTTTGTTGCCTAGTCTCCCAGTTTTGTGAGACCCCTTTGTAACTCCTCACAGTCTGCTTTGGACTTAACTATCCTGATATTGTCTGGAAATCTTGCCCTTAGTGTTTACCACTTTTTCCTGATCATTTATGAATATGTTGAACAGCACTGGCCCCAGCACAGATCCCTGGGGGACCTTGCTATTTACCTCTCTCTGCACTGTGAAAACCGACTATTTACTCGTACCCTTTGTTGCCTGTCTTTTAACCAGTTACCAATCCATGAGAAGGCCCCCCTCTTAGCCCATGACTGTTTGCTTTGCATCCAAACCTTTGGTGAGGGACCTTGTTAACAGGACTCGCTCAAGGCATCAGCAAAGCAAGCATGTGCTCGGGGCGGCACAATTCCAGGGGCAGCATTCCAGCCATCCTTTTTTTTCCTTGGGCAGTTGCACTCTTGGAGCTTGGGGCGGCAAAAAACCTAGAGCCTGCCCTGCTTGTCAAAGGCTTTCTGAAAGTCCAAGTACATAATATCCACTAGATCCCCCTTGTCCACCTTTGTTAATCCCCCTCACAGAATTCTGATAGATTGGGAAGGCCCTCTTTACAAAAGCCATGTTGACTCTTCCCCCAACAAATCGTGTTCATCTATGCGTCTGATCATTGTAATTCAGACAGCACTGGGGGTGGGTTGGTTTGGGGGTGAATGCAAAGGGAGCAGGGAAGCTTGCGGGTGGGGGAATACAAAGGGGACAGGCAACACTAGCAGTGGGCTGGTTTGGGGGTGAATGCAAAGGAGGCAGGGAAGCTTGCGGGTGGGGGAATACAAAGGGGACAGGCAACACTAGCAGTGGGCTGGTTTGGGGGTGAATGCAAAGGGAGCAGGGAAGCTTGCGGGTGGGGGAATACAAAGGGGATAGGCAACACTAGCAGTGGGCTGGTTTGGGGCTGAATGCAAAGGGAGCAGGGAAGCTTGCGGGTGGGGGAATACAAAGGGGACAGGCAACACTAGCAGTGGGCTGGTTTGGGGGTGAATGCAAAGGAGGCAGGGAAGCTTGCGGGTGGGGGAATACAAAGGGGACAGGCAACACTAGCAGTGGGTTGGTTTGGGGGTGAATGCAAAGGAGGCAGGGAAGCTTGCGGGTGGGGGAATACAAAGGGGACAGGCAACACTAGCAGTGGGCTGGTTTGGGGGTGAATGCAAAGGGAGCAGGGAAGCTTGCGGGTGGGGGAATACAAAGGAAATAGGCAACACTAGCAGTGGGTTGGTTTGGGGGTGAATGCAAAGGGAGCAGGGAAGCTTGCGGGTGGGGGAATACAAAGGGGATAGGCAACACTAGCAGTGGGCTGGTTTGGGGCTGAATGCAAAGGGAGCAGGGAAGTTTGCGGGTGGGGGAATACAAAGGGGACAGGCAACACTAGCAGTGGGTTGGTTTGGGGGTGAATGCAAAGGGAGCAGGGAAGCTTGCGGGTGGGGGAATACAAAGGGGACAGGCAACACTAGCAGTGGGCTGGTTTGGGGGTGAATGCAAAGGAGGCAGGGAAGCTTGCGGGTGGGGGAATACAAAGGGGACAGGCAACACTAGCAGTGGGTTGGTTTGGGGGTGAATGCAAAGGAGGCAGGGAAGCTTGCGGGTGGGGGAATACAAAGGGGACAGGCAACACTAGCAGTGGGCTGGTTTGGGGCTGAATGCAAAGGGAGCAGGGAAGTTTGCGGGTGGGGGAATACAAAGGGGACAGGCAACACTAGCAGTGGGCTGGTTTGGGGGTGAATGCAAAGGAGGCAGGGAAGCTTGCGGGTGGGGGAATACAAAGGGGACAGGCAACACTAGCAGTGGGTTGGTTTGGGGGTGAATGCAAAGGAGGCAGGGAAGCTTGCGGGTGGGGGAATACAAAGGGGACAGGCAACACTAGCAGTGGGCTGGTTTGGGGGTGAATGCAAAGGGAGCAGGGAAGTTTGCGGGTGGGGGAATACAAAGGGGACAGGCAACACTAGCAGTGGGCTGGTTTGGGGGTGAATGCAAAGGAGGCAGGGAAGCTTGCGGGTGGGGGAATACAAAGGGGACAGGCAACACTAGCAGTGGGCTGGTTTGGGGGTGAATGCAAAGGAGGCAGGGAAGCTTGCGGGTGGGGGAATACAAAGGGGACAGGCAACACTAGCAGTGGGCTGGTTTGGGGCTGAATGCAAAGGGAGCAGGGAAGTTTGCGGGTGGGGGAATACAAAGGGGACAGGCAACACTAGCAGTGGGCTGGTTTGGGGGTGAATGCAAAGGAGGCAGGGAAGCTTGCGGGTGGGGGAATACAAAGGGGACAGGCAACACTAGCAGTGGGCTGGTTTGGGGGTGAATGCAAAGGAGGCAGGGAAGCTTGCGGGTGGGGGAATACAAAGGGGACAGGCAACACTAGCAGTGGGTTGGTTTGGGGGTGAATGCAAAGGAGGCAGGGAAGCTTGCGGGTGGGGGAATACAAAGGGGACAGGCAACACTAGCAGTGGGCTGGTTTGGGGCTGAATGCAAAGGGAGCAGGGAAGTTTGCGGGTGGGGGAATACAAAGGGGACAGGCAACACTAGCAGTGGGCTGGTTTGGGGGTGAATGCAAAGGAGGCAGGGAAGCTTGCGGGTGGGGGAATACAAAGGGGATAGGCAACACTAGCAGTGGGTTGGTTTGGGGGTGAATGCAAAGGAGGCAGGGAAGCTTGCGGGTGGGGGAATACAAAGGGGACAGGCAACACTAGCAGTGGGCTGGTTTGGGGCTGAATGCAAAGGGAGCAGGGAAGTTTGCGGGTGGGGGAATACAAAGGGGACAGGCAACACTAGCAGTGGGCTGGTTTGGGGGTGAATGCAAAGGAGGCAGGGAAGCTTGCGGGTGGGGGAATACAAAGGGGACAGGCAACACTAGCAGTGGGCTGGTTTGGGGCTGAATGCAAAGGGAGCAGGGAAGTTTGCGGGTGGGGGAATACAAAGGGGACAGGCAACACTAGCAGTGGGCTGGTTTGGGGGTGAATGCAAAGGAGGCAGGGAAGCTTGCGGGTGGGGGAATACAAAGGAAATAGGCAACACTAGCAGTGGGCTGGTTTGGGGGTGAATGCAAAGGAGGCAGGGAAGCTTGCGGGTGGGGGAATACAAAGGGGACAGGCAACACTAGCAGTGGGTTGGTTTGGGGGTGAATGCAAAGGAGGCAGGGAAGTTTGCGGGTGGGGGAATACAAAGGGGATAGGCAACACTAGCAGTGGGCTGGTTTGGGGGTGAATGCAAAGGAGGCAGGGAAGCTTGCGGGTGGGGGAATACAAAGGGGACAGGCAACACTAGCAGTGGGCTGGTTTGGGGGTGAATGCAAAGGAGGCAGGGAAGTTTGCGGGTGGGGGAATACAAAGGGGACAGGCAACACTAGCAGTGGGCTGGTTTGGGGCTGAATGCAAAGGGAGCAGGGAAGTTTGCGGGTGGGGGAATACAAAGGGGACAGGCAACACTAGCAGTGGGCTGGTTTGGGGGTGAATGCAAAGGAGGCAGGGAAGTTTGCGGGTGGGGGAATACAAAGGGGACAGGCAACACTAGCAGTGGGCTGGTTTGGGGGTGAATGCAAAGGAGGCAGGGAAGTTTGCGGGTGGGGGAATACAAAGGGGACAGGCAACACTAGCAGTGGGCTGGTTTGGGGGTGAATGCAAAGGGAGCAGGGAAGTTTGCGGGTGGGGGAATACAAAGGGGACAGGCAACACTAGCAGTGGGCTGGTTTGGGGCTGAATGCAAAGGAGGCAGGGAAGCTTGCGGGTGGGGGAATACAAAGGGGACAGGCAACACTAGCAGTGGGCTGGTTTGGGGGTGAATGCAAAGGAGGCAGGGAAGCTTGCGGGTGGGGGAATACAAAGGGGACAGGCAACACTAGCAGTGGGCTGGTTTGGGGGTGAATGCAAAGGAGGCAGGGAAGCTTGCGGGTGGGGGAATACAAAGGGGACAGGCAACACTAGCAGTGGGCTGGTTTGGGGGTGAATGCAAAGGGAGCAGAGACAGGTTTGGGGGGTGGATGCGACGGAGGCAAGCAGCCCTAGCAGTGGGGGCAGTTTGCAGGGTGAATGCCAAGGGGACAGACAGCACGGGGGAGGGGGGGTGAATGCAAAGGGCTCGGCGCCCAGAGGTGAGGGATTGGCCATTCACTGCAGGCGGCAGGACTGAGCCAAGCAGTGGCAACGGCTGGGTGCGCAGAATGGACGAGAGCTAGAGGCGTGGGGGGGGTCATCGGGGGCTGGGGCCCCTGGCGGTGCGCGGGGGAGGGGTGTTTATTGGGGGAGTAGATTATATTGCCATAGAAACAGGGCCATACCCGCCCGAGCTAAACGGGTTCCGGGGGAAGGGGGGGGGGATACTCACGCTCCAGCCCCACCCCACACCGCGCGTGTCGCTCTCGGTCGCCTCCACCGGCTTCTCTGCCCCTATCCAAAATGGCCGCTCGATGGAGCCTCTCTGCCCCAATCCAATATGGCGTCTCCTGGCCTCAATCCAAAATGGTGACCAAAGAACCCCATGCCTTTATTACACTTGGAATGGCAACGGCGCACAGACATCCGGGTATTTCCCGGAGTGTCCCTCCGGTGTCACATGCCCCGGGGACGTCCAACGGAAGCGAGGAGATTCGAATTAACCCAATTAAATCGATTGGAAAGGGATGGGGAGGCTTTGGGACGATTATTCCCCCTCACGGGAGAAACGAATTACAAAAAGCGTATGTAATTGGCCTTTTTCCGACCGTTAGGGTTTGGATTACATAGGTGCCTATGCAGATGCCTGAGGGATCTGACGACATGTTTTAAACAGTTCCCGTTGTCCGGGCATTTTCCTGAGTAGGAATAATTTTGAAATGCCCGTTAGGCTATTTCCGGGAGGAGAGTAGCTCCGGGTGGTCAGACAGGCGTTTGGCCAGGCTACCACCTCTCCCTAGCACAGGGCCTGCACCGGCTTCTCGGACGGTCCGTGACCCTGTGTTTCTCGCGCGCGCGCGCGGCAGGCGTTGGCTGCTGCCGGTTGGTCGCCCCGTGAGGGGGAGTTGGCGGGTGGTGTGCGAGTGGAGGTGAGGAGGATGCGGGGCGGGGGGGCCGAGTGGGGCTGATGCCTCCTGGGAGTGGGTAGAGGGAACCCGGCTGAGGGTTACAGCGGGGCGGCTGGTTCTCTTCCTCGCCCCGGCCCCCCGCCTTGATTTGTTCGTAGGGGGCGGGCAGTGATTGTTCTCTGGGGTCACATCCTGCCCCTGTGAAGTCAATGGGAGCGGGCCCCAAGCGGGGGGGGGGTCACCAGCGCCTCTGCTCTGACCCCCCCGTGTGTCACGGGCCGCCCGCTGAACCTGACACGGGACTAGGCCATTAGGGGCCATGGGCAGAGAATAGGAGGGACAGGGCTCACCAGTGTCCCAACACCCCCGCCCCCATGGCAGGGAACTGATTCAGTCACGTGCACAGATGATACTGGCAAGTGACCTACATGTGCTGCAGAGAAAGGCAGAAAAGCCCCAAGGTCCCTGCCAATCTGACCTGGGGGGGGGGGGGGGGATTCCTTTCTGACCCTCATAGTTGATCCTGAGCCGGTCAGCAAGAGCCAGCCAGGCAAGCACTTGGGAATGAGAGAAAACCTGGAGCCCCCTCAGAGCCCCAGTGATGTCCCAGTCCTAGGAGCCACCCACCTGTAGGACTGTATGGCCTCTATTACTGCAGTATGTTCAATATCCTATCAGGGTTTTTTTTTTTGTTTCCTTTCCCACACCTGAGCTGCAGTCCCTAGACAGTGGGTTACAGAGGACCCGTGTGCCTGAGGCCAAAATCCAACCCAGGTCTCCTGAATCCCAGTCCAATGCCTTTTGCAAACCACTAGATTGTAACCTCCCTTGGGATTCAAAAAAAGGCAATCGGGTCACTAGGCACAGAAAGTTTTATTACAATCTAAAGCAAAGAAAATCTTGCATGCACGCCACCACTCATATGCCCACTAGTGTCAAGTAGTCTGTGGCAAGCTGCCAAAACACACAGTCAAGAAGGGTTGCTAAACTGCACAGATTTAGAAACACTGCCCTTCCTTCCACTCCCTGTCTTTTTGAGTTTACAGCAGCATTTCCCACATTAGTAGACCTGGCTGATTTTTATCATGTTTTGAAATGTTATGGAGGAGGGGGAATTGAGAAATTGTTGGATTATTTTTAATCAGTTCTAGTCATGGTGATGGTAATGTTTAGCTCTCATGTGGTGCTTGTCGTGTATAGATTTCAAAGTGTTTTACAGAGGAGGTGTTTATCAGCACCAGATCCTTCTACCACATAGACATACGTATAGTGTTAGGAAGACTAACTATATACCTGAGCAATTCTCAGAGCCCGTCATAATGCAATCTGTGTCTTAGAACAGCTCTACACTATAAAACTTTTGCCTATATAGCAATGTTGATTAGGGGTGTATTTTAGTGTGTGTGACATTTCTGTAGTTGCAAAAGTCCTGCAGTAGATGCAGTTATAGCAGCATAAAAGTGCCTTAGGTCTGTATAGCTTGCCAAATTGTATAAACTGTATTGGCAAAGTACTTCTTTCCTGCATCTACCCAAGGAGGGTTTGCAGCAATTCCAGCAGACCTTTTCAAATGCAGATCTGGCCTTGGAGTGTTTCAAGGTATTTGAAAATATTAGGACATTGTGGGGGAAAGATCTGACTAGTTCTAGGGGTCAGGCTTATTTTACAACAACCCATCAAACCTCTTTCTACTCCAGAAGAGTTGCTGCTTACCTCTCCCCCTACTTTCTTTCTACCCTCCACTCAACCCCCCCCCCCCCAAAAAAAAACACACCCAGAAAAGTGGGTTAAAAAGTAAAAACACCAGGGCCCCTATAATTTTTGTTTTCAGGTTCCTGTCTAATAATAATCCATTATCTTGTACAATATATATTCCTGGGGGAATTCTGTGCCAAAAAAATTAAAAATTCTGTGCACAATATTTTAAAATTCTGCATATTTTATTTGTCAAAATAACAATATAATCATGCCAGTTTCAATTATTTTGGTAATTTATTTCAAAATACCTCTTGGCAACTATATCTGTAACAATAAAGACAACAAAAAAGATTCAGGAAATGTTTTTTGATGAATAAATTCCTTACTAGACATATTAATACTGAACTCTGAGTAATAATTCATTTAAACTACAATACAGAAACTTATTCCCCACACCCCTCAGAAGCAGTGCAAAGGTTTGGGGGAGTTAGGAGTAACCGAGGAGCTGGGGGAGAGGGGAGTAATTGCTGGGAAGGAGCCTGGTATGAACTTGGAGAGTTGTTGGGTGTGGGTGGGAGAAGTATGAAACAGGCTTTTTTGGGGTGAGAAGGGATTGCTAGGGAGCCTCCACCATGCACACCCTAGCGTGCTCTCATTCAGTCTGGCATATCTGCCCTTGTTCCCCTGTGGCCCTGCAACCCTTCCCCCATCCCTATGAGTCCTTGCACCCTCACTCAGCCACACCCTCCCCATGTGCCCCTGCACCTTCCTTCCTCTGTGTCCTTGCACCCCCACTCCCATTCAGCCCCTGCCCCAATCAGTCCCCCCCAGACCTTTTGAACCCCAGTCTGTGACCCCACAGCAGCCCCATGTGCCCGTCCCCCATATCCCATGCCTCCTGACCTGGCCCCATAGGCAGGGCGCTGTGAGGAATGCAGCCTCTTTCTCTTTCCTGTCCTCAGCTGGGGCTACTTGTGCTGGGAGTGGCTGCTCTGTTCTGGTGCAACAGCGGCCCCTGATGCGTGAAAGGAGTAACTTCAGCACCTTTCTGACAGAATGTATTTTTTGCGGGGAAAAAATTCTGCGTGACACATGAATTCTGTGTGTCTGCAGTGGTGCAGAATTCCCCCAGAAGTAAATGTAGCACAAGAAGCTTATTACTGAAAAATAATGAGACCCCGACTAAGAGCTTAAAATCTGGGTTCGGGAGACCTGGATTTTATTTCCAACTGCCACTGAGGTGCAGTGACACTTGCGGGAAGTCACTTAGGATGTGTCTTCACTGCAAAGAAAACCCAAAACCCATAGCAGCCAGTCCTGGAGTGTGAATCAAGTGATTTGGGTTCACACTATGGAGGTAAAAATAGCTATGTAGACATTCCCACCGAGGCCCTGAGACCCATCCCCTTCACCAGGTTTCAGAGCCCAAGCGGGAATGTGTACACAACTATTTTGTACCCACATAGCATGAGCCCAAGTCAGTTGACCCAGCCTCTGAGAGTGAATGCTGTTGGGTTTGAGATTTTTGTTTTGTTTTGTTTTTTTTATAGTGTAGACATACCTTTAGTATCTGTTACCATGATCTTGCAACACTCACATGGGTGTGTATGTGTTTGCAGAATTGGGGCTGATGTGCCTCAGTTTCTTCCTTTGTAAAACCTTTGAAAAGCGCTTTGAGATTTATGAATGATAAGTGCAAAGTCTTATAATCCTTGCAGATCTTATACTGTTGTATACCCTTTCAGTCGTCTTTGAAAAAGAAAAAAGTTTTACACACAAAATTGGTATAGTTAAAGCAGCACAACCCCAACAAAATGGAAGTAATTATCCAGTATAGCTTATAACTGCATGGGAAACGAGTACAGCAATTAGCATTTCTTTTTAGGTATCTGAACTGAGGTTATTTTTAAAGACAATTTTAAAGTTCACTAAGCAAGGCTTCCTTCTGTCACTTTTTGTTCTTAATCATTTGGCATGCTGCAATATAATTAAAAATGTTAACATTCAGGTTTGGCTGTACTGTGCTATTGTAGTGGTTGGGGAGAAATATTTATTGGAACATGTTTAAAATAAAATGATCAACTGTCTTTACATAGGTAGATGCCAGTATGGGCCTTAAAACCATCTGGAAGAACTACAAAGTTTTGATTGTTATGGGAGCTAGCCTTGGGCTGATACACTGGGGGTGGTTTAACATCAAGTCCAATTCTATTTTCCAAACAAAAAGAGAGGACTATGCACCAGAACCTGGCATTGTGACATATGTGATGCAACATGAAAGTCAAAAAAAAGGAAAATAACAGTAGTACTATATATAAAAGGTAAGTTCCCTACCTAGCCAGACTGAAATATTTAATGTAGTATATAATTCATATGATAATCAAATTTCTAACAATTATAATCTTGTTATAGATTACCTTCTAGCCTTTTCTTTCTGTTTAATATTTCAGAAAGTGAGTTAACCCTACCGTTAAGTACTGAATACACCACATAGCAGGAGTTAGAAGGCAATTCAGTACATAAATTACTCTTTTCCTTGTGTATAGCTCCCATTCTGCTATTACACTCGAAAATCCATCAGTCTGTGTTTTCAAAACTGCAGGTAAATCCTGCTAGACTATGGAATTAGCCTATAAGTGTTCAGCTAAGTGACTTTTATTATATGGCTTCAAGTTATTTTATTATTATCTTTAAAAGGCTTTTAAAGTCCATCTAATAAACGTGTGCAAGTCCAAGAGGGTCAACTCTACCAACAAACATGGCTCAGTGACAGTTGTAGCTTCATAAAATAATGCGTTCTGCAAGTTACAGTAGAATAGAGCTAGCCATTAGTACTTTGGAGGAAAATGAAAACCAAACAAATATGTTTAGAAAAACTTGTGCAGGAGATGTCTAGATAATATAGTTATGTTATATAAATGCATAGGTAGGTATAGATACTATTGTTTTTAAGGACTTTTGGCACATAACTAAAGCACTTCATTGTTTTTGAAAAACTATGTAAGTCACTAACTATAAACCTAGATATATAGGGTAAAATTCTGGTTTAAATGAAGTTAATCGTAAAACTCCGATTGACTACAATGAGGCCAGGATTCCCCACTCATAGAATCAGTCCTTTCCCACTCCAGAATAGTATTTAAATTCTTACTAAGTAGGAATAAGTGAGATATACTATTAAAGAAATAACATTATCAGTGTTGTTAGCTTAGGGATAATTAAATGTTTTCAAATGAATGTATCACTTAATCTCAATTCACAGCACAGTATATTTAAAATCCTTATATTTAACATCTTGTGCAACAATTTAATTACATAATTTTAGTCTGAATTATTTTTATTACTAGCTTGGTATTTTGTTTTCCACCAGTTTGATGTGATTTAAGGATTTAAACATGTCTTGAACAAGGTTTCGGAAGTGTAAGCCACTGAGTGATAAAATGGTGGATGATTACAATAGCTCAAAGAATATTAATTTTAAATTTAAAAATAACACCTTTAAATTTTGAAGTATTTAGAAGTGAGCGGAGAAAAGTGTGTAAATTTAAACATGTCAAGGTGTCACAGGCTACAAGTTAAAGGGCCATTCTATGCCCCCGACCCCCATAAAAAAGGGAATGAGTTCCTAGACTTCTGAACACAAGAAAACATTTTGTTTTGAAGTGATTGCACATTTAGGGAGGTTGGTATTAATGTACTAGCTTCTTACCTGTATAGATCTAAAGTAAAATGAGGTTATCAAAATCAATATAGACTCATATTTTAGCACAATCTGTTACAGTTGGTAAGGGCCTGCTCTTTGAAGACTGGGGTAAAATGGGATGGATATTACAAGTCGTCATTGAAGAGGTTAACTGGCAGAAATGCATAAGTGTTTGAGCAGTGCCTTCCTGCACTATATTTAACTGTAGCAGGTTTTCTCATCTCAGTTAAAAAGTAGGGCTTTCGATTAATTGACATTAACTCATGCGATTAACTCAAAAAAATTAATCGCCGTTTTAATTGCACAGTTAAACAATAGAATACCAGTTGAAATTTATTAAATATTTTGGATGTTTTTCTGCATTTTCATATATATTGTGTTCTGTGTTGTAACTGAAATCAAAGTGTATATTATTATTATAAATATTTGCACTGTAAACATCATAAACAAAAAATAATATTTTTAATTCACCTCGTACAAGTACTGTAGAGCAGTCTCTTTGTCGTGAAAGTGCACCTTACAAAGGTAGATTTTTTTTGTTACATAACTGCACTCAAAAACAAAACAATGTAAAACTTCAGAGCCTACAAGTCCACTCAGTCCTACTTCTTGTTCAGCCAATCTCTAAGACAAACAAGTTTGTTTACATTTACAGGAGATAATGCTGCCGTCTTTGTATTTACAGTGTCACCAGAAAGTGAGATCTGGCATTGCAAGGTATTTACATGCCAGATATGCTAAATATTCATATGCCCCTTCATGCTTCGGCCACCATTGCAGAGGACATGCTTCCATGTTGATGACACTTATTACAAAAATAATGTATTAATTAAATTGGAGGAGAATTGTGTGTCCCCTGCTCTGTTTTACCCGCATTGTGCCATATATTTCATGTTATAGCAGTCTTGGATGATGACCCAGCAGATGTTGACAGCCCTATTAAAACGTAGTACAGTTAAGTGTTTGCGTGTGCATGGGGAAGAATAAAGGTGCCAAATTAGTGGTCTTGCCTTAAATCAATGCTGATTTGCTCAGTTATTGATTATTAACATAGATACAATCTGATTTCTCATAAGAGACAGTTGTAGTCACTATACAATATATTGTATAAAAGGTTATACTAATATCCTGTTATTTCTTTATTGTAGGTATAATTAACCTTGAAAGTTTGCATCTGCAATCTTACCATCAAAAGAAAAAATGAGAAAAACTAGCTGGATTAAAAAGAACTGGCTGCTTGTGGCAGGGCTTTCATTTCTGGGTGTTCATCTTGGTACCTATTTTATACAAAGAGCTGCAAAGAACTCTGCTAAATCAGCCTTGGAAATTAAACAAAAGGATCTTGGAGAATGAAGTAATTTTCTGCAATCATCACATATTAACTTATCACTTATAGTTGTATAATTTGTTAAATATTAAACTATGAACAGCTACATGGACATAGTTGTCATTCTGTATGCAAGGTTTCTCTTTTATAATGTGCTTGGTTACAAAGAGTAAAAATATACTTCTGTAGATTAAAACATCCATAATTTATGGATTCAAGGAAAATGGAATAAACTTGAAATTTTGTTGGTCAGAATGAAAATCTTTTCTTGAGGATGTCTCGCATTGAAGCTAAAAAGCCTTCATTGTGTACTAATGAACCTCTAACTAAAGAGAGAGTTAGTTTCTCTCTGTCTGTGTTAAGTGGAATAGTAAAGTCTTGCTATGGCCCTACTGGTAGACTCAAACAGCTCCACAATGGTATGGGAGGCTATGTTCGCACAACTTCACAATCTTCTGCCTTGCTTGGTGGCCTTTCTATCACCCATCCAGTATTAAAGGTTCTGACAGCCTCTGTACAGAATCATATATCACGCTTCAGCGACTGTGGCTTATTTACAGCCATTCTTTGCTGTAGCTTGGTTGAAAATTTTCAAAGAATAAACTTTGCGCCCTGTACTGTCACTAAAATAAGTAGACATCTTTTGAGCTTATGTACTGACTATCTCAAGTCTGAGGCCTGTGGTTGCCGAATATCGGTGGATTTTGACAGTATTAAGACTCTTCTTTCTTTGGTACGTAGCATATTAGCAAGCAAACCTGCCTGCATGCTTAACAAAACAGAAGCCAATCACCTCAGCACATTGGTTTTAAAGGCTTTTTTGGTTACAATTCCGCATACCATTGAAACTAATGTTGTTTTAGGAAAGTGTGTAATTGTTCCTGTGAAGGAAAAAAGAGTTATGGATTCTACTGTATTACCTGGACTACTAATAGAAGTACCAGAATTTCAATTGGCAAGAACGTTTCCTGTCAAAAGAGTTTCTTCAAGCACTATCAAGATGGCACTCTTCTGTATCTCTTTGTCAGGAGACCTTTCCAATATTGGAGAAGGAACTGTAATTGTCCATCATGGAATTTCTCTAGAAGTAGCAGTATTGGATCAGTTGCTTAATTTAGGAAAGCAGTTGGTTAATGACCGAGTAGGCCTTGTAGTGTGCCAGAAAGTTATCCACCCATCTTTGAAACAATACCTGAAAGAGCACCATGTCATCACTATAGACAGAATTGGAGTATCTATGATGGAGCCCCTGAGTCAAATGACAGGTAATAAATGAACTTTGTACATGGCATCCATAACATTGGTCTCAAAGGAAACATAGAAATGTCATAAAGTAAGATGGTAATCCATCTTTCCTGTATCTGAGATGGATGTATCTTATGTATCATCAATTTGCTAAGATTGAATAGTGTACTGTTTGAAATCCAACAAACTAGAATCTCATGATATACATCTTTATTTCAAACTCTTTGGCAAAGAGAGCTTGATCCTGCCTTCACATATGTGGCCATATCCTATAAGTTGTTTCGTAAAAGTCATTACTGCATGTGTCTACAGAAGCACAATAAATGATATTTACAAGACAATTACCCACTCTGTTACCTAGAGCAGATAGAATCAAGGTCTAAACCCTGTGTTTTATATAACATTAAACAATAATGGAAGATTTAATTATTTGGTATAAACACTCGATGTATAGCTCATATACTGTAAAATAGAGACCCTTTAAAAAAAAATTCCACTGGCAAGTAATGTTGTTATCAAGGAAATAAAAGTTGTACTGCTCATGAGCCAAGATGTGCTATCATTCCTGAACCAGTACTAAAAAAGCACGGCTAGATGGTTACAATAGTTAAGTATGTTTTGTGAAATACCAAGACTAAAAATGGTGAGATTTGCTAGTGAAAAGTAAGAAGAATCTCATCTTTCTAAATATATGTATAGAAATTGCTCCTAGTCATTTGTGGTGTTGATTTCAAATCACAAAATGACATTCCAATTACTATTTTCCTTTCCTCTCCACTTCAGGTTCAAAAATTTTAGTGTCATGATAGCTGTGACAACAGTTATAGGTAGAAAACACTGCTGTACATTTATACAGTACTATTTGAAAATGTAGGACCTAGCTTCAGATGGTAAAACATTAAATTCAGCTGCTATAATGTCAGAGTTGTGAGTAGAATTGGAGTCTGTGTGTTCAAGGGTGGGGAAAGAGAAACATAAGAATTATATGATTAGGGTCTAATATGTCAGGACTTGCCATCCTTAGAAAAGCTTTGAAACAATTCAGACTTTTTCAGGATTAGTTAACTTTCAAAGTACTTTAGTCCTGAACGATTGGGAAAAGTTACAGACAGAAACCAAATTCTTTCTGTGTTGCTAGATACTGTAAGAGCTGTGCTCTTATTTCTCATTAACTTTTAAGATTTCTGGTGTTCCTTTACCTTTATGAACCAGTAGCTGTTTTCCTGGCTAAAAATAGAACAGTCTCAGGAGATAAAGACTTTAATTAATATAAAAATAGCATTGCCAAATACACTCCACTACTACACTGTCAAGATTGAAAATAAAATCTTCACATTTTTTGTAACCATCAAACATTTCCCCCTCTGTTTTTAGTTAATCAAAATGCCAAAAGTTTGCATACCAAGCATAGTGGTTACCTGGTGCTACTGAACAGATGTTTTTGATGTTATACAACATGGTGGCTTTCCCCATCAGTTTAAACATCTAGGTACTTGTAATACACTCATCTCAAGTATCGGCATCAGTTTAGAAGCTTCCTTCACTAACTTATAACAACTTTAGGCTAGGTCCAATTTGGGTCCACTATTTGTGTGCCACTGTTCATAAAGAAATAAATAGGGATACTGTTATGAAAAGCCATAATCTGGTAATGGTGAGGCAGGAGGTACAAAGTTACAATGGGAAAATGCTTACAGTAATGCTTTCATTATTTTAAATCAAATGTCATTTGTTTTACAAAAAAGTTTATACCTATTTAATAGGTCCAACACATTTTAAACTACTAGCCCAGCTGAAGTCTTAGTTCATGTTCATATGTTGTAACTTGAGTTCCTGTTTTCTTTTCATCTCTGCTGCAGCCAGATTGCATCTTGGCAATTCTCGAGTCTTTCATTGAAATTGGTTCAGCTATTTTGCTATAACTTACCAACATACAAAACCCTCAAGAGGGCAAGTCACTGGATCTTTTAAGAGAATGAAATATATGACTATCATAAAGATGAAACCTTTAATGAGAAAACAGATTTAAAATTATTTCTATTTGGGGAAGAAGAAGAAAAAAAAAAGGTGGGAAGTGAAGGTTCAGAAAATTATATTCCCAGGCAACTTTGGTAAAGTCAAGTTAAGGGTAATTATTTTTTCTCCTTAAATACAATATTTATAAAGTTTTAATTAAAAGCTTGAAAACTAAGAAGTTCAGTGTTATAATTTTAAATCTCTTTGCTTGCCATTCTGTGCAGCAGAAATTCTTTTTCTCCAGTCTTTTCAATCTACCTTTCCAATCTGAGCAAGACATGTCACCAGTGAGACTAGCAGAATATGGCCACAGCTGGTTAGAAACCAGATTTTTCAAACATTAATGAGAACTTTTTCTGGCCAGCTCTAAAGCTGACGCATGGATGCTGCTTACAGCACTCCAGGCTAGAGTCCCATGGTAAACATTGCTTACAGATGCAGCCTTTTTAAATTGCCTAATCTAAATAATAAAATTCCTACTTTTATAATTAACTAGTACCAGAACCTATATTTTCAAATCACTATACTGGTTTGTGTCTGCATGACTTCCATCATTGTTTGAAAATTTACATGAATATGTCTTGAAAAGCATTTGTAACTTTAAA
Organism: Lepidochelys kempii; assembly: GCF_965140285.1. Taxonomy (NCBI): domain Eukaryota; kingdom Metazoa; phylum Chordata; order Testudines; family Cheloniidae; genus Lepidochelys; species Lepidochelys kempii. The sequence goes on from NC_136382.1 coordinate 201,418,312, forward strand.
ATATAAGCAAAACAACCTTTCAGTCCATGTTCTACAATACACAGTAGACAGCTATTCTGATAAGATAATAGATGCTGTTCTTTGCTTTTTCTTAATTGTACAGGTTCACAGCCCATTGCTGCCCTACATTCTGTATCTCCTGCTTGTTATGGCAGTCTGAAGGACTTGAGCACTGAGAGTTTTGTTTCAAAACATTTCTTGCATCTAATTCCCAATGACACACTTGTCTGCAGCTTGATACTCTGTAACAGAAATGAAATGGCATGGGATGAGCTGAAGGTAGGCAAAGTTTTTCAAAATATCTAATAAAAATGTATATTCTTCTGAAGGGAGAAGGTTGGGAGAGCATTGTGTGACGAAAGGTTTATTAACAGTTTCAGTCACTATAACCAGAAGACTTTTCCTTGATCACCAGCCCATCTCAATGAATACAGCAGAAACAAAGAATTTTTTCCACACCATTTTGCACATAGTTATTTCTTCCCCTTTTCAGAGGCCACCACTTTGGAAAGAAATGGAGGATGTTATTTCACTTTTTCTCCGTTGTGTGAGGAAAGCTTCAGGGTCACTGCTGACACTTCACTTGGAAACACTCACACTTGAGTAATTTAGATAGTTAAAGTGTGGTTCTATGCTGACATGGGGCTCCATGTTTGTAACTGATTGAAACTTAGTAAGTACTGTAATTTTGATTATGCAAAATGAGGAACAGAATGCAGCACTCTTGGCTGTGATCTGCAATGTTAAGCAGCGTGAATACCAAAAGCTTGTTTGTTCACTATGTAAGCAGCTATGATACTGAAATCACGCAGAGCAGATCTGTGAGTAAGCAAGTGCCATCTGTACATTTACACGTCTTAGAGAAGAACTGCACTTTAAAAGTATATCCTAAAAAACAAAATTTTTAAACCTTTTTAAAACAAGATTTTTTTCCTGCTTTAGTGATATATGCAATGACAATTTTTTCTTGCTCTTCAGCTTGCATGTCAAACTGCAGAACATGTCTTACAACTAACAATCAAGCAACCATTGGCACTGTTAGGAGGTGGCTGCACAGAAACTCATTTGGCCTCATACATAAGACACAAGGTATGTAAGGCCTTGAGAGGATATTTAAAACTGCTTAATTCACTTAAGATGACAAGGAATTTAGTTTATATGGGATTACGAACAGAGTTGAAGCATCTCACTTGTCTTTAGCAGATTCAGTTGACATTGAGTGTTGCATTTTATTTTCCAAAGAATGACTAATATAAAATGAAATCGTATGAGATTTTAATGTGCTGATAAATACTGCCTCAGGACTTATTACGTAAGAAATACTGTATTTTTATTCTTTAACAGGTCTTCAGATTTCCATTTACCGTAGCAAAAGTTCATTCATTTTATTCCTATAATATTTAATTGAAAACAAGAGTGTACAGAATTATTTTGTCTTGAATGCTAATAAGGATAAGACTTTTTTGGCTTTGATTTTACTTGTGGGAAACCTTTTATATTTGAATTGTGCCATCACATTAACAATTTTTTCCTCAGTTAAAAATGTTAACTTGGACTGCTTGTTAAAAACAAAAACAACGAGGAGTCCGGTGGCACCTTAAAGACTAACAAATTTATTTGGGCATAAGCTTTCATGGATAAAAAACCCACTTCTTCAGATGCATTGAGTGAAAATTACAAATACAGGCATAAATATATATTGGCACATGAAGAGAAGGGAGTTACCTTACAAGCGGAGAACCAATGTTGAAGACCAATTTCGGGTCAGGGTGGATGTCGTCCACTCCCAATAATTGATGAGGAGGTGTTAATACCAAGAGAGGGAAAATTGCTTTTATTAAAAACAGCAAAGCTATTATCCCGTAGTTTGGTAGGAGACTATTTTGTGTGTGCTCAGTAATAAATAAGCTGTTTACTAGTTTGTTTTCCTGTTTGTGCAAAGTACACATATTTACAGTTGTCTAATTATTTGTATTATTTTATCTTTTTAGAGTTTTACCCTTCCTACTAGTGTTTTGAAAGCCATAGATTGTTCTCGGACACAATACCAGTTGGTTGCTGATGCCTTTTGCCACTCGCTGGAGTGTGTAGCTTGCTGCCTGGAGCACGATGATGGTGAAATTCTTACTGACATGGTTTATGGACATTTTTGGTCTGTTCAATCAGGTTTTCCCTCTGACTGTAACTGGTCAGATTTAGTTTTGAAGTGTGGTTGTGGGATTTACAATAACCAGCAGAATCTCAACTGGACAGTTTTACGAAGCCAATGTATCCCTTTTACTCCACAAATCTGCTCTAATGAGCCTTCTATAAACTCCACTGACGATCTTGTACTGGACTGTTTTACTGCAAAATGTAGTGGTCTGCAAGTGGCAGTGGAGACAGCCAATCTGATTTTGGATTTGTCATATATAGTTGAAGATCAAAATTAGTTTAGTTTTCATCTGCATTGTTTTGAACTTCATATTTATTTGAAAAGGTTCCAAAGCAGCATAAATAATATATTAAGAGACTACTATGCAGGATCAGAGTCTATAAACAGAATTTTAATGTCAAGCATAGTTGCTCATTAAGCTACTTGTTTGATTCCTACTCCAGTTATAAACATTTGCAATTATATTTACCATTTTGTTAGAAAAACTAAACATTAATAGTCTAGTGTGCACTCAGACATAGCCAAATTTTAGCAACACATGATTGAGAATTCAGACTATACTGTATTCTATACATTCAAACTATATATGCAAATATGTGTTATTACACACACAAAAAACTACATTAAGGGAAGATGAAGGTTGCAAAGTGAAGCATTCAAAATTTAGGAAGTGCCAGCATTAAGGTTGCCTGTGCAACCTTAATACAGCCTCCTTGTGTGTATGTGGTATGATTCAGTCTTTAATTATCTAATCACATTGTACTTTTTCCACAAGACCCCTGACTCATTCAGTCCACCGAATGACCAGTGCTGACTGAGTGAGCAGCTATTTAATATTTTGTTATATCCTCATGTGACTCCATGTCTTATTTACTTCATGCTATTCAAACCATGCTCTGAAGACAGAATTATTAGTTTCTTCATGAGCTTTTGTATGGCTCTCTTCTCTGTAGTATCTGCATGCTTCACAAACATTAAATTATTCTCGTAATACTCTTGTGAGATGAGGAGCTAGTATCCCCATTTTATAGAGTAGGAACCCAGGCACAGGAAGATTAAGGTAAAAGGTTTGCAATAATTTTGGTTGTCCAATTTGAGCTGCTTAAGACCTGATTTTTCAAAATACTTAGCATTGTGTAGCACTTTATATGTTAAAAGCACAGCTTCCATTAACTTCACTTGCAGCTGAGAGTGTTTTTGCAAATCAGACTACAGGGTCTCAAATTAAGCACCAAGAAAATACACAGTTTGTGACCATCTTTGAAAAGCTTGCTTTAAGTGATTTGCCCAACATCATGTAGAAACTCTTGTGGCTGAGGCAGGGATAGAATCCAGTGCCCAAGGGCAGCTTTCAACTGCCTTGATCATGAGGCTATCCCTTTTCTTCCCACCTCATTCACTCCGTATATTTCAATTTCTGTAACAAATGTAGAGGGAATGTTGTATGGGACCCCTGCTTCATTTTCTTTTTACTGAGCAGGCTACACACTCTACTGAGAACTAACAAAAATATAGTTTTCAGTGGAGTTTATAGCCCTGACTACCCCATGTCTCCCCCACCCCCCTCCTTACCCTCCCTGCTGGACCTGAGAAGTGGGTGCTGAGATGTGCTGTTCAGCGAGAGGGGGAGGAGCCCTTCTGTCACCTACATCCTATTTCTGCAAACACTGCAGATTGCTCACTCCATTTTATATTCTCTACCTCTCTATAATCTGCAGTAGTCCCCTTCCATCACTCTCTAGCAGTGCCTCTATTCCTTTTTTAACCCCAGCTCCTATCCTCTATCCCTGATTTTGCCTATCTGCCCTTCCTTACTCTGCCTCCACCTGTTTGACCACCCTGCTCATCTTTTGCCCCCTGCAAAAAAACACCAATAGATTTATATAATACATAAAAGATTATACAAAAGAGAAAATATTAAAACATCACAGCTGACTAACTCAGGAGTTGGTACTTTTAGGCACATGTGCTGGGATTGCATAGATGCCAGATATTTTCAACCACAATTAGTGGCACAAAGTTTGATTGTTCTGTGATAGTAAGTGTCTATTATTTTCTTTCCGTTAGATAATGAACAAAAGTTTGCCTTCGTACTTGTTACCTAGCAGAGTCATTATTATAATCCAGTGAAAAACTCTATTACACCTATGTTGTACAATTGGTTTGGTGCAGTGAGCAATATCTGTTATAGAAAAATGTTATGAATATGGAATAAAAAATACTGTACTTTGCTTCTGTTTATTAAGTGTGCTATATATGATATATAGACAGGTAGGTCACCAATATAACAATCCATTGTATCATTTTGATTTCCTATGTAAAAGTTAATACTTGGAACCCTGATTATTGTATTTATTTGTTCTACCCCATCAGTAAACTTTCAAAGTTGTTGAAGGTTTTAGCTGTGCAGCTCTTAATAATAATGGGATTCACGCGGTTAGGATTTAGTGCAGCTCTTTCAATATGTTCTTTAATCATATGCCATCTTCTCATTTATTTTCATAAATATTTCTTTTGTCATCATAAACATGATTTTGGAGTTTCTGACTTTCACCATAACTTGTTTTCAGGACTCTTTTAGTAGTTTTATTATCTTCAAAAACAGATGACTGTTCTGGAGTTTTAGATGAGAAATCTTGTCCATTCAATACTTTCTAGAAAAAGTCTTGTTGGTTAAAGTAGCATTCTAGTATAATCTGGGAACATGGTGATCCTGGACCAGCAAATTCCAGTTTATTTGTTCATTGAACTAATTTAAAGACTGAGGTACATATTTATCTCTGTTTATATGGATGGAAGGTAGAAAGGTGCATAGAAATTAGCAGGTACACATGGAAATGGGTAATAGCAGTTCCACATCATGGGGCAGATCCTCAGCTGATGTAAACAGTCAGAACTCCAGAAAGCTATGACAGTTTGCAATACCTAAGGATCTCTCCTCCCCCCCTCCACTCCCCCCACTGAGTTTCTTCTAATCCTTCACTCTGAGATTAAACCCCAACTTCATGGTAATGTTGCTCCACAGGAGATGTCAGAATATGCAGCTACAGTGAAGAGGCAATGGGAGCATGGCTCAGAAGTTGGTCAGCCAATGGGGAGGGAAGTACTAGCAAAACACAAAAGTTGCGTTTGGAGATCTACAGTATTAGGGATTAATTCTCCCTGATATTCTATCTCTACAGACCACTGTTCACACCTCTACAGCATCCCAAACCCCCTCTCACCCAGGATGGCTGAACTAGAGAAACATAATCCTGTGTGGTTTTTAATTTTTTAATTCCTCCCCCTTCTGCAGTTACTTCTGTGAAGGCTATCCTTTGTTAGGGAGGAGGAGATCTGTACAAGAAGTTAATACAGTACCATAAAATAACTTTGCTTTATTCATGTGGAGAAATTGGCCTTGTTCTGTTTAAGGAATTCTGAAATATCTAAAAAAAAAACATTTACCTGTCCCTTGCAAAAGAGATTCCCTCTGGAAGCAGCCTGGAGCCAAATGATCCTGCTAAACACTCTAAAAAATTTAAATTATGGCATACTTCTGATGTATTTTATGTAAGATGGATCATGTGAGCTATCATTGGAAAGGTTATGATTTATGAATATGATTATCCTGTTTGTATGCATGTGTCATTTTGTATCTGAAGTTAGGAATATTGACAATGTATCTGTATCACAAATGTGTTTACACCTGGGAAACGCTCACTAGGCAAAAGGCTGTCAGTCTAGATGGCTGGCTGGGAAGGGCCCATTCAAGTTAATGAACCATTAGGGAGAAAACAATAAGTCTTAGAAGGAGCTTATTTCCCCCCTGGGGGTCTTCCTGAGGATGCTACAAATGGCCTCTGAGCAATGGCTGCTGTGGCACTACAGGGACATGTAACCAGTTCACCTGGTGTTCCATTCCATCTTGGAATACCAGTGTTTTTCCACTGACTGGCGTAGGAATCAAGTTTTGAGACAAAGGGTTCCCGCCATATACAAAAGCTATTTAAGGAAGGGGAGTGACATCATCATGATTCTTCACTGACTCCCTGCCCTAAAGAGACTCTTGAAAACACCTGACGAACAAGGACTGAACTGGGGGGAAGTGCTGGACCCAGGCTAAAGGGATTTTTAGCCTGTGAAAGGAATACCTGGGGTTTTTAAGCTGTAAGCAAATGCAGATGGCCCCTTAAGAATCTCTGCAGGCTGCTTGAATCATCATTTAGGGTGAGAATTTGCTACTCATATCCAATCTCTTTTGTATATTAAGCTTTGTTTGCGTGTTTTGTTTGTTTGCTAGGTAATCTGCTTTGATCTGTTTGCTATTCCTTATAATCACTTAAAATCTATCTGTTGTGGTTAATAAACTGGTTTTTGCTTTGTCTGAAACCAGTGTTTGAGAATCATAACTTGGGGCAGAAAGCTATTGCATATCCCTCACCACATTGAGGGAGGGGGAAAATTTCATGAGCTTACGCTGTACAAATCTCTGTGCAGTGCAAGACGGTATATTTTTGGGTTTATACTCCAGAGGGGGGTGTGCACTTGAGTAGCTGGGCAGTTCCTTCACTGTAGCCTCCCCATGCAGAGCTGATTACGTCTGGGAGAGGGCTTGGCAGTGTGAAGGGAGCCCAGGCTGGTCGGTCAGTGTGGCTCAGTAGTACCCCCGTTCCAGTTGGCACCCCAGGGGGAACCCATCACACCCAGAATCTATTTTTCTAGAATATCTCATGCTGACACTACCTTCCAACTGCCTTCCAACACCGACCCACCCTCTTTATTTTTTTAAAGTGCTGCTATATACCGTGTTGTTACAACCAGCACAAAACTTTCCTAGCAACTGCAATTTTAACATCATTCCTCAAAACTGAAAGTAACATGGAGACAAAGGAAGCCAACTCTTTATGGGCCTAATCCAGGCACTCAAACGACCTCATTCAGTTCTCACAACCTTGAATCAAGCTATTTTGCTGTATAGGTTCAATAAGGCTGCTCTGCTGCCATTTTGTTCTCATGGAAATACATAATTTTTTTAAAAAAAAGTTCATTTGAAAGAAAGACTACTATTTTGCTTGTCAGGTTTCAGAGGGGTAGCTGTGTTAGTCTGTATTAGCAAAAACAACGAGGAGTCCTTGTGGCACCTTAGAGTGTGTATCCATTGTGTGCCTTCTAGCCAAACTTTTCAAAATGCTTTAGAAACAGTGAGTTTATCCTCGCAGTACTCCAGTGAGGCGGAAATGTAATCCTCATATTATAGAAAAAGACTGAGGCATAGAAAGACTGTGACTTGCCCAAGTGACTTATGAAGCCTGGTGCAGAGCCCACTATAGAAGGCAGGTCTCATGTACCTTACCCAAATCTTTTGTAGGTGAAAAAATTACATTGCAAAATAGGAAGAGTAAAGTCATGTCCTTCCAGTAAGCTTGAAGGTGCCTTTAAATATATGTAAAAACTGAAGTTAAATGATATTGTCTGATGTACCCCCATGTACCATGTAAAGGTAGAATGTTTGATAGCTCCCTTCAGATTAGTAGGGGAAATTAAATTGAGTTATTCAACAAGGAGCATACATATCAAATAGAATTTCTGCACCTTCACTATATGCTTTACACAGTCAAATAAACTACTGAATTACTCATTTTTAACTTCAGACTTAAAAAAAAGACTTGTTGACCCACTTCTTACTTTCATATTTTGTTCAGAAGATCTTTTTGCCATATACTGTCCACGCTATCTGACTTTAAATTGCTGCAAGCGAATTTTCAATGCATAGAACTAGTTCATATAGCAAATGCTTAAAAAACCAACCTGGACTTATTAAGGGAAGACTTGAAAAGGAATCACAGACTAACTTAGGAAATAGGAGGTCTTTTGTATGGTTGCACCTGACTGTTCTGCAGAAAACAAGACAGTTTATAAATAATAAAGTTTCTAACACCATCTTAAGCAAAGATGCAGATAAGTGTCCCACTTACTATTCAATTCATTCCTTGACTGCACATGCCATCTTTAGATTAAATAAAGCTTTAAACTATGCTGCCTTGTTTTGAACTTAAGCCTGAATGATAGAAACCTCTTTTTCTTTGCTCGTTTATAGCTTGCGGCCAAGATCAAACAGGGAGTTACAGTTCTTGCTCAAGATTCATTTTCTCTCCCCTCTTCCTCCCCCCCCCCCCGCAGTTTTCTGGTCACATGGGACAAGCTGGTTTTGGCATAAATTAGCTCTGAATTACTCATGTGGCCAAATCTGCCTAATGTCTGTCTTCTGGTCTTTTCATTTTGTATTTCAAATGAATATACATGTATATTGGATAAAAATGCTGACAATCTACTTTGTGTAACTCAGTTTTGAAAAAAAAAAAAAATTTTACCAGCACAGAATTTTTATTCACTCTGAGCATAAGTAATCTAGTTATTCTTTTCATAAACAAGGAATGATGCATAGAGAAACCTATTAAAGTGTCTTACATTTAACTTGAAGTAATTATTACACTATTATAAAACATCAATTGAAAATGTGTAAAGCATAAGCTGTTTGGGTTAAGAGACAGGCTGTGTTAAGTTATTTTTGTACCAAGATTTTCAGCTCTTGATCCTACACTATATGAGGCAAGCTATGAAAACATCAGGAATAATTAAGCCAAATGATGGAGTGTATCTTAAGACATAGAAAGACTGCTGGTAATACTTCAGTTAATGAAGAATGTGTAACATCTAGTACCATGAATACTATATGTATTTTTAGTAGCAGCTTACCATCCAATGCAAGAATTGGAAATGTAATGAATACAGGCAGTCCTCGGGCTTACGACACAATTGGTTCCTGAAAATTGCGCCATAAGTCAAAATGTCGGAACCGCAATCCACTCCATTGCAGGACCGAGCATCGTAAAGTCGAAACAAAGATTGTAAGTCAAATCAGGGTGTCAATTCAGAAACATCGTAAGTGCCGTTCCTCATACATCGAATGTCATAAAGTCGAGGACTGCCTGTACTGTTAAAATGACAGTTGCTTTAATTTTCAGTAAAGTAGAAACTGTTGCTTGTGTCTTTGTTTATTTTGCTAAAAAAAATCTACTTAAAGGCACTGTAAAACAATTGAATTACATCTGATATATAGAGATCAGATGTAATTCAATTGCATCTAGACACGCAATCATATCTCTCGATTTTTTTTGCAAAAAAAATCGAGAGATATGATTGCTAAAGATTTTCTAGGAACATCTCCAGTGTCTCAGCAAGAGGCAAGAGAACGTTTTTGGTGTTGGAAGATAATGAGATTGGAGGTACTTTCTCGTGACCTGGTGCAAACTGACTTTGATTTGATCTAGCTACAAGCATTTTAAAAGTCTATTTCATGTATGAATAGTAATCTGTTAATGACACCACAGGTTAATATGCCAGTGCTTGATTGAGAAGGATGGCCAGTGGTTAGGGCACTAGTCTGGGGCCTGGTCAATTCCCTATTCTGCCCCAGAGTTCTTGTGTAACCTTAGGCTCTTCACTTGCAACACTCTCACAATGCCTAATTTTTAGGTGCCTAGAAAAAGTCATGGGAACAACAATGCAATCCACAATGCCTGAGTTAGGCACCCAGGCTTCCTAGCCAATGAATGGGGAAAGAGAGGCACCTTAGAATGCAATCCACAGAAGCCAGCATGCCAGTCCAGGTGCTGCCTAAGATAGTCAATGGGAGGTGCAGATGACAAGTGTTTGCTATGGCCTCACAGAGTTAGGCACCTAAATCTGGGCTGCAGGGGAGCCCCTATCTCTGTTCAGCAATCCACAAATGGGAACCTGCTGCCTGTAGTCATGCCAATTAGGGACTTAAGTTGTTCTTGCAGGAGTGAGTTAAGTGCCTGCATCACTCAACACAAAACAGAGGGGGGGGGGAAAGAAGGTGGTGCCCACCTTTAACTTTTAGCCCAATAACTAGAGCAGTCATCTTGGACGTGGGATACCCCAGGTGGGGGGGATTTGAAGAGAGGTTTTGCAGCTGGATGCTTAACCACTAGACTACAGAGTCCTTTCTCTGATCCAGTGACTGTTCTACACTGGATAAATACTTAAGAATCATTTGGTCAGAGGTTTTTTTCCTTCTTGCACTTCATCATCTATTATAAAGCTTCTGGAGGCCAAATTAGTGACACCTGTGCAACCCCATTGTCTTCAAGCCATGCCCACAGCGATCCTCTATTGCCTTCAGTAGATTTGCTCAGGGAATTTAATTGAAGCTTAGTAAACAATCCTGTTGATGGCACATACGAAGGAATAAAATCCAGCTCTCCTTTGCAGCTGTGTTGGTGCTGCAGGGCTAACAGGAATAAAAAGCTGCACAAGCTTATTTTTATCCCTCATGTCAGCAGCTCTGGCTCTGAATATACACAAGCAGCAAGTCTGTTGAGTAAGGTGTTATTTTCTCAGTCACTCTTCAGAGCAGGACTGCAGCTTAAGGCTTTTTCATTGCTATAGGAACTCCACCTAAGTGACAGCAGCTAGGTTGACAGAAGCATTCTTCCGTTGACCTACCTGTGTATCTACACCAGTGGTAAGGTCAGTGTAGATTTTTTCAGACCCCTGCAAGCCATAACTGTGTCAGCCTAAGCTTTAAATGTAGACGAGACATAAGACTTCAGACCGAGTTCAAAGGATTCTTGAATAAGTCCCGACAATGGAGCAGCACAGGGTCCTTCAGCATTTCTATTATTATATTTCTATTTTCAGTAGACCCACCACTAATAACCATTCTGCTTCCAGTAGAGGCAGGCGTGTATTCCACTTAGGTGTGTGCACGCCCAGCAGGCTGGAGCAGGAGATTTTGCCTAGCAGTACCTGAAGAGGAGCAGTACTCATGCCTGTGGCTGTGCCTCCTCCCTTGGCTAGATCAGGTGGCGCATTGTTCGATCTTCAGAAATTCAAGAAAAGGACTCAGGTAGCTGGGGACCTTTGCCTCAGGCAGCACCTGCTTGAACAGGCCGTGAAGGCCTCAGTACTGGATCAGGCTGAAGATGGCCCTCGGGCTCTGAGAGGGCTGCAGCCTCCTGTTCTTTCCCGGCACCAAGGGAAAGGTCTCAGAAGACCAATCGAGACTGCTCCAAGTCTCGGGGTGACTCTCTGCCTCTCCCAGAAAAAGTGTGGACTGGCACAGAGCCAGTGCTGGAACATGGGATAGCGTGGGTACTTCTGCCCCTTCCCCAGTACCAAGTAGGGAGAGCAAAAACCCTGTACCATCAATGCCGGTTCTGGCCTCTGGGTGTCCATTGAGTCTGGGACTGATGAGGGCAATGCCAGTACTGACTGTTTCTACAGGGTTGGCATGCCAGGCAACCACAGACCTCCTTTGCCTTTCAGTCCCGACCTCACTGCTGGCCTAAGACTTTTCCAGGGCTGCACCATCGATAGCCCCTCTGATTAAACATGCTGCTTCTCAACACCACACCCCATGCTCCCCCATGGGGACGTCTATCCAGGACATTTTCAGAAATCAGGCCTCACGCTCACTTGAGAGTGCATCAACTTTTCACCTCCCTGTTCAAGGAAAAATCATTTTTTTTCCAATACCATGGTGATGAGATTTCCAAGAGGACTTCTGTTTACATTCTGCGGTCTGAGAGCCAGTCCCCATGTGGGACCTAAACACAGTACTGGGGCTCTAATGGGCCCTCCGTCCTAGCCCCTTGCATCCTATCCACTGCTCCTCTTGTCTCAGAAACCTGCATTCCTGATAGCCATTACATTTGCAATGAGGGTGTGTAAGTTGCAAGCCCTGATGGCTGAGTGTCCTTACACACAGTTCTCCAAAGACAAGATACCTTAATCACCGCACCTAAAATTTTTGTCTAAAGTGGTTTCAGTTTCATTTGAACCAGGCAGTGTATTTACCCGTGTTTTTTCCTAAGTTACATTCATCCCAGAGGAACAGTGCCTCCATACTTCGGATGTCAGGCGATGGCTAACCTTTTATATGGATAGGACTGAACTGTTTCATGCTTCGCCTCACCTCTTCATGTCATATGCGGACCGCAGGAAGGGGCAAGCAGTTTCTACACAGACTATCTCTAGCTGGATAATATCCTGTATCAAGATAACATATGGTGATAGCTTCTGTGAACTCTCTTCAGTAGATACGAGCTCATTCGACAGAAGCACAAGCGATGTCGATAGTGTTCCTCAGTGACATTTCCAGGGCGGCCATGTGGCCATCCATCCATCCATTTATGGGTCATTATGCTATTACCATATCTTTGAGACACAGGCTTCAGAAGGGTGGTGTTGCAATCCCTAGTTTGATCCTGGCGTACTGCTTGTGAGTGACCTAAGTGGAATACACATCTCATCTACCCGAAGAAGAAATGGTTATTTACTGTAACTGTAGGTCTTCGAGATGTGATGTAGACGTATATTCCATGACCCACCCTTTATCCCCTCTGTATAGGAGTCGCCTGTCATGGGCATTTGGGGTGAAGGCACTGAAAGGGGTCAGGGTGGAACCGATTCATACAGCCAAGGGAAGGACCATAGCCACGAGGCATGAGCAGTACCTCTCTACGGTTACTGCTTGGCAAAATCTCTGGCTCCGGCACACTGGATGTGCACACACTTAAGTTGGAATATACACCTGCATCTCAAAGAACCACAGTTACAGCAAGTAATTGTTTCTTTTAGCTTTGGACTGGGACTCAGGCTACCTTATCTCTCTTCCTGGTTCTGCCACTGAGCTGCTGTGTGATCTCCAGCAAGTCATTTTGTCTCTCTGCCCCTCAGATTGTCCATCTGTAAAATTGGACCAATGATATTCTTCTTTAAGCAACACTGATCTCTGTGGATGAAAAGCACTACATTAAGTGTTAAGAACTTGCTGTCATTTTAGGCCCACAGCAACAAAAATTGCCCATTGGGATTTTTGAAGTAAAATGGTCATTTGGCTTATGGGATTTTGACAGAATTTATATTTTTAAGGTAGGCTCAGATTGAACTAATCTGATAGTAGAAACTGTTTTCTAGTCAGATAGATAGGGCCCTACCAAATTCATGGCCATGAAAAATGCGTCATGGACCATGAAATCTGGTCTTGTGTGTGCTTTTACCCTATACTATACAGATTTCATGGGGGAGAGCAGTGTTTCTCAAATTGGGGGTCCTGACCCAAAAGGGAGTTGAAGGGGGGGTCACAAGATTATTTTAGGGGGCTGAGGTATTGCCACCCTTACTTCTGCACAGACTTCAGAGATGGGCAGCCGGAGAGCAGCCGCTGTTGGCCAGGTGTCCAGCTCTGAAGGCAGCACCCTGCCAGCAGCAGCGCAGAAGTAAATGTAGCAGTACCCCGACACCCCTCCCCCCAACTCCCTTTTGGGTCAGGACCCCTATTACAACACTGAAATTTCAGATTTAAAGAGCTGAAATCATTAAATTCACAATTTTTAAAATCCTATGACCATGACATTAGCCAAAATGAATTTTGGTAGGGCCCTACGGATAAAACATGAAGGTGAAGTTGTCATTGTTCTTTAAATTTACTAGTCTTTCAGCAGGTATACTTGATCTTTGAAGCCAATGGTTTTGTATTTTACTAAATATTCATATTTTCGGTTTGCCCTGTTGAAACTGCAGCAACAGTCCATTAGTGAACACTTTGTCCAGATCGGCACTATTAACATTTACTTCAGTGCATTAGATGCTCAGTGCACATCTAGAAAAGTGCATCCTAACTGCCCTGTGGATTCATGATTGGACTTTGCTTTAAAAACGTAAGTGGAATGGGAAATATCATTGATCCTGACTGCACTGCACGTCACTTTCAGCGAGTCAATGCTCTGCATAAATATGTTATGGGCCAAATCCTTAGCTGGTGTAAACTGGCATAGTTCCTTGAAGTCAATTCAGCTATGTTGGTTTATACCAGCTGGGAATCTGGCCTAATTATGTCAGTAGGCCAATAGTTACTCAGAAGGTTTTGCTTTGCTTTGTTCTTGTTTTTCAGCTAAGAAGCAGTTTGAACATTTTCCTGCTTGTTTAGGTATAGAGCTAAAATGACCAGGACTAAGTGTATTACAAACACAGGGGAATGTGTGCGAACCAGAAAAGTCCCAAATTCAACTTTAAAGGATTGCTTGTGTCCTTAATTTGCTGTGCTGAAGGGCAGAGTTTAGCCTCTGCCACATTGCAAACAGTGCTACATCAAGTGCAACTGCACTGTTGTTTTTCAATCTCAGAAAAATCAATATCCACCTATAAAAGTCAGACAATGTCACAGGAAGCACCTGAAAGAAAAACACAAATTTCATTTCCATTTTACTACTGAGACCAAGTCTGTAATAGCAGCTGAATTCTAAAATATATTTACTAATTTCACGACTTTAACCACCACTTACACAAATTATTTCTGTTTTCTCATCAGCAAATAGGAGCTTTTCAGTACCAGAAAATAACCTTATAGGCAGTGACACACTGGTCTTAATCTCATACCCACGAGCTAAAAACAAAAACACGCCATACGTGATTAAATCCATAGCCTTGCATAGAGTGATCCTAGTGATAAGTAGTCTGGAGTGCTCTTTCTAAATCGTGCTGCATTTTCTTAGCTACCCTCTGTAAAATCCAGCCTTTCCTCTCTCTCCACCCATCCTCCCCATGAGTTCTTTCAGCCCCAAGAGCGTGCCCCTATTTGAGGCCTTTGATGGCTGCTTTAATTTCATTGTGCGTTATTGTCCCTCTATTTCTAATTTAGCATTGGCATTTCTCACAAATCAGTGCATGATTGTTGGCTCTGAACAGTTTAATGTGGAACGGAAGTGTTTATTGTATTGTTTGGCAATGAAAAGAACATTTCATGCATTTTCAGCGTCTGTCCATGGGAGTCAATGATGGGCATCAGCTGTGACAGTCTAACTCTTCCTGAGCGGCCGTTTACTCTTCTGTAGAGGAAGAAGCAAAGATACTAAAGGTAGGAATGGGGGAACTCCCTGGTAAAAGAAGATAAAATCTGAACAGCCACTTCCTTAAGCCTCTCCTTAAGACTCTGCCACAATGCCTACAAAAATCTAACCTGATGATCATGACTAAGCAGGTGACAAGCTGTGACTGTTCTTCCCTCACCACCTTTATTATCTCCCTCCACCCTGCCCCCCTCCACCCCAACCCCCTCCAAAACAAAAACCTACAATGCAGGTAACTAACAAAGCTGGGACAATTTTTCATCAGATTCATTTGCTCTTATGGTATATCCCCATCCCCTGACCTTCCTCTGTGGATTTAGATGGTCAGAGATGGTCTTGTTTTGCATGCATCCAGGAACCAACACAATGGTGCTCCCAACCTGATTGGAACCTATGGGTACAATCATAATAATAAATCATATAAATATTTAAGAAACAGCAGTTGGTGTGCTGTCATCACTGCTTAGGACAGTAAGCACGATCTCCCTGTTTGTTGTCTCTCACCATATATTTAAGGTTGTAAACTCTTTGGGGTAGAGTGCCTAGCACAATGTGTGCTAATCCCTGAATGGGATTACCACAATACATGCTGCCCTGCACCCTTACAGTCAAGTACAGTAAGAGGTTCCACTGCCTGGGGACCCTTTGCCAGCATAGAGGCAGGGGGTGGATTTGCCTCTGTTTGTTTGTGCTTGATAGCAGTGAATACTGTAACAGACAGATGGAGGACAGAGGATGAGGAAGAAGGACAGAGGAAGAAATACAGGATGTTCCTATAACCTTTATCTTTACAAAATTAATAACTTTAGAATCCTATGACTTGTAAGCCTATTAAAAAATTTTCCAGCACCAAGAACAGTAAATGCCAACGAGTGGGCTGTTCAAACCCCAGACCAATACAGACATTTAAAAAGAATAAATGTGGACATGCTCTGAGGATCACACGCTTTATCTTCCCAAAAGAATTTGTTCAAGCCTAAAGCTTGATGGCAGAAAATGTACTCTACATTTTCCTCAGTGAAACATAGACTGCAAACTGGTCCTCTCAGCACCGAGATCCTTTAGCCTATTCAACAATTCCATTACGAAAACCACACACACATTTTTGTAATCAAGAGCGAAACCAAGTCTTTCAACAAATGCTTCACATTGTTATTTAAAAAAACAGAACACACACACACCAGTACTCTGGGAGGAGGACCAGCAACATCTGAGTCCAGATTAAAAAGAGTTAAAAAATTACAGTTCCATAAAAATCTGTTCAATCAAAATGGCTGCTAAGTGAAAAATAAAAAGTGTTCCTAGATCTGCATGGTAAACAGCAGATGTCACTCCAGTCTTCCGGTAGATACAGTAGTGTAGTGGGGAGTATGTTTGCTCATCCTCGAGATAAAATTTATTTTAAAAAAATTATCTCCATTAATATACTCTTTGTTGAGAAACACATAAAGCATTGGGGAGGATGGGTAAGGTGTTCAATTTTTCATTAGTTTGTATTCCGGAAAAATTTTCTGTTTCTGGACTTCCTCCATTTGTGGCGGGTGGGAAGGGGTGGCTGGCAGGGGATGGAACAGGAGGCATTCCTTTTTTGAAATAGTAACAGGTGACATAACAGGGTAACATTCGCCCCTCCTACAAAAAGGCAAGGGGGTTGGTATCCATGAAATAACTGACACGGTCAGACATTGTGTGCTTTGGGATTCTGCATTATTCTTATGGCTTTAAATTGAAGACCGATAAACCTGTTAGGTAACCTACAGCAAACAATTCAAACAAAGCACAGTGTGCAGAATACCACAGCGGACACCCTCGGCAGGACATTTTCACAGGAACAGGAATGGGAAATGGTTGTTCTTCACAACATATTTCAACATTGGCGAGTCCCAAAAATTGACTTATTTACCACAACCAAAAACAAGAAATGCTCCCAGTACTGCTTCAGAGCCTGACCTGGGCATCATTTGCCAGGAGATGCCTTCCTCTGTCACTGGAACACAGGTCTCCTTTATGTCTTTCCTCCATTTCCTCTCATATTGAAGGTCCTGCTCAAGAAAAAGAAAAAAAAGAACAAAAGTTATTCGCTTAGCTCCCACGTGGCCAAGACAAACACGTTAGCGATATGCCCGCCAATCACTCTGCAGTCCCTTCCTCACCATCTCTCTCAGAATGCTGGACAGACCCACCATCCCAATTTACAGGTTCTTTGACTCAAGGCATGGCTCCTCGATGGTTCAAAAGCAGAGATGTCCTGTTCAGAGGATGTGAAAGAAGTGCTATTACACAGAAGAAAAACAACAACTCATCACATATATATGCAGAAATGGAAAAGATTCCAAATCTGGTGAGACTCAAAACATGTTACCCCCACATCCATTCTACAGATTAGGATTATCTCCAAATTCAGTAAAGCCATAACCACCTTTCATCATAAGATAGATAGCTACTCTGTTTTCACTCGTCCTACAACAAAAAGATTCTTCAAGGGTATGGGCAACCTCTTCCCACAAATCAGATGTCCTATACCAACATGGGACCTTACCCTGGCCCTCAAATGCCTTAAAAAGCCTCATTTTGAACCCATGTCCACATGCTTGCTTACACATCTGTCCATGAAAACAGTCTTCTTAGTAGCCATCCCACTCTTCACAATTTTCTTTTTAGGGATAAGGTCACACTGAGACCACACACAAAGTAACTCCTGCCAGTATCCTATACCCTCCAATCTTTCCCCCAAAGCCTCACCATGACAAGAGAGAAGCAATATTACATACACTTGATGTCAAAAGAGCTTTGGCATTCTATTTGGATAGAACAAAAAGCTTCAGGAAATCTCCTAAACTATTCCTTTTGATTGCAGCAAGGTCTCAAGAAACCTCAGTCTCAAAACAAAGACTTTCCAGATAGATGACTCTGCATCTGATGCCATGTTTGGCTCTGCCATATCACCATCAATATTAGACTCAACTCCAAAGCCTCGGGGGTAAGTACTGTAGAATCACTGACTGTGGAGCACTCATAGGGACAATACTCGAAGAAGAAGAAAGGGTTACTCACCTTGCACAGTAACGGTGGTTCTTCGAGATGTGTGTCCTTATGGGTGCTCCACGACCCACTCTCCTCCCCTCTACTTCAGAGTTCTTAATAAGGGGCTCTGCGGTAAAAAAGGAATTGAGGGCAGTCCACCCATGCAGTGCTAGATATCCTTGAGGGCAGGCATGAGACAGGGAGAGTGCAGGCTGAATTGACAATGCTACCTAAAATTTCCGATCGGAGGCACAGGGATGTGGATACACTACATTGGAGCACCCATAGGGGGACACATCTCAAAGGTTCACAGTTACCTCACAAGGTGAGTAACTCTTTCTTTTAGCACAAAAGAGAAAATTTCTCACCTGATGAGCTGAGTTAGAAGTAGTAGTTTTAAGCAGTTCCGTATTGTCTGAGTATGACCGATGATCCTATCTGTGACAAATTTATCTAGGGACATGGAGAATCCACTATCACTTGAAATCTTCCGATGAAGACTGGAAGTCTTTCTAGATGAGATGGTTTTGTTGAACCAGAGATACACGTTAGATGCTGGGATCACTGGGTGAAATTCTATGGGTTGTGGTATGCTCGAGGTCAGACTAGATGACCACAATGGTCCCTTCAGGCCTTAAATTGCATGGGCCAAATCCAAAAGATTTTGTATTTATCCACAGTGGGAGCTTCAGCATTGGGCCAGAGAGAGCAGACAAGCATGAGCACTGACCTGAGACACAGCAGATTCAAATTCCTTCTCCCTTCAGGTAGAGGTGGCGGACTTGAACCAGGGGTCTCTCACATCCCAGATGAGTACCCTAACACTGAGCTAAAAGTTACAAGGGAGGGCCTCCTCCCCACCCCAACATCCTTGCTAAAATAGCATTAGTGCCTAATGCCAAGAGAGGGAACCAAAAATCCCAAGTAGCCCAGTTTAGGCACATATCTCTGAGAGGGGGCGGGGTTTAGCACACGTCTCTCATCTTGGAATCTTCCATTGGCTAGTTTAGGCAAGGAGCCCCTGAGTATGCTGGGTTTTGTGAATCCTGTTCTGAAGTTCCTATCTCTTGTTGTATAGGAATCTACGCCCCTAACTCAGGCTTTGTGAATACCAGTGATTTCCTAGGCACCGAAAAGGTTAGGCATGGTGCTGAGGTGGCTTTATGGAAGTTTATGGGGAGATCTGCCCATGCATGAGGGGCAGCATGGGAGAAAGCACTAAGGTGCTTGTTTGAAAGTGTGACAAGTGGGCGACAAAGACTGGTATCACTGGCAGAGTGGAGTCCGGCACTGACATCATGATAGTATATAAGTGATGATCGATAAGGTGGGGATAGGTGATGAAAGTGAAGGCAAGTGGTCTGTTTGCGATACAGTGGAGGATAAAAAGAGAGGAGGGATATGATCAAAATGAGGATCTAGGAAAATAATTTTTGCAGCTGTGTTTTAAATGGAGAGCGTTTGCAGTCCCATGGCTCACAAAATTGTAGTGAGTACAGAGCTACCTCTTCCCCCACTGGAAAACATACACCCACAGCCTGGGAATAAGCAGGCTGAACCATATGATAAATGAAGAGTGCAACTTTCATGGTCCCCTATACACTGGGCCCTTGAGAGAACGTGCGCTTCCATGAACTCCCCATACGCTGGCGAAGCTCTGCAGCCTTACTCTAGCCATTAGCTAAATGCCACAATTTGTCCTTTGTCTGTTTTTCTTACAATATTACAAAAAATTGGTTAGAGGTAGGCAAGCAAAGACAGATAAGATTTCAACTTTGGAATGCATAGCAGAGAGATTCAGAAATGCTGCTTCGAATGCTGCAGGAATGCTGCAGAGGAGAAGGATCTTGCACCAAGAGCAGCAGAATTTATGAAAATATTGAGAGATCAGTGCTAGCTGGCTGGACAAGAATAGTCCAGCAGCCAGGGCATTAGCCTGACATTCAATTCATTGCTCTGTAGCAGGCTTCCTGAGTGACTTTGGACAAGTCACTTCATCTCTGTTCTGCAATTACCCATCTGTGAAATAGGGATAACAGTACTTCCCTACCTTACGCAGGTGGTGGTAAGATCACTACACTACAGATTGAGAGATATACAGTCATCATTACTAGAGTATCTGAGTAAATAGGAATGGGGAGAGGAGAAGAAAGACAGTGTCCGTGAGGCAGGATGTAATAAGTCCTTATGGATAAAGGCTAGGAATTATTTTTGAGGGGGCTGTACACTTTGGAAATGCCTTCTCCCCCTCCCCCCACTAGTATATACAAACTTTTGGCTGGTTGAAGCAGAAGAACTGGATGAAGACAGAGCTTTTTTTATTTTGTATTGGACAGGTGTAATACCATGGAGTCTCGTCTTCCTGGTAGTATTTTTCATTGCTTTCTCTGCATAGATGCCAAATGCAAGGTGGACTTCGTCACACATCCAGCATTTTCCCTGTAGCTTCATAATGAAGTCTTCAGCCAAATCTTGGCAGGTATTAACAGTTTCTGGTTTGTTGCGAGCATGTATCTCAGCCGTAGCATCTATGATTGCTATGCTGCTGGTATAAGATACCGGTCACATTGTTAATTGGTGGTGGCTTAGGAACACAACGGCAGATGTGCATTAGTTTGCTTTTCGCCTGGTACATATATCAGGGGTTCTCAAACTGGGGGTCAGGACCCCACAGGGGGTCACGAGGTTATTACATGGGGGGTCACAAGCTGTCAGCCTCCACCCCAAACCCTGCTTTGCCTCCAGCATTTATAATGGTGTTTAAATATATAAAAAAGTGTTTTTAATTTATCAGCAGGAGGGGGGGTCACACTCAGAGGCTTGCTATGTGAAAGGGGTCACCAGTACAAAAGTTTGAGCCCCACTGATATACATTGTGCCATCACATTCAAACATCCGAGCTCATCCCAGCCAACTACATCCAGGTCTGTTGACTCTAACCCAAGCCATGCTGTTTCAGGCCCCAATTCTGCAATATGATGAACTTGGGCAAACCCCTGGGCCTGAGCACAGCCCCATTGACTTCAGTGGGGTTCTGGGGGAGTATGCGATCAGACCCTCAGGTTTGGGGGTTGCTTCAAATGCAATCATGTGTTGCATGCAAAGCGAGAAAAGACCTCCGCTCCAGCTTGCCATTCCCACAGTATGAGGAATGGTTTCAATTTTCTGAATGGTGACAGTAATACCTCAGCTCCTCTAAAGTCACCCATCCTTAGGAGACAAAGTGACAGAGCGGGTACACATTTTTCGTGCAAGGCATGTTACATCCATCATTTGGGAAACAGGGACCCAAAAGGTGCCACTAGGTTCATCACGACTGCGTAGAAGGACCAAGGGTGACTCTGGGGGGATGCTTGATCCTGCACAGAGCAGAAGGACTGTGTTCTAGGCAGAGCAGGATGTACATATTTATGAATGGGACACTGAATTCAAGGGCTCCTGGTCCTACTGTGTGGCTAGTGAGTTACTCCTGCCAAATAAGGCCAATGAGAGAAGCATCTAGTTTTCTTACTTACAGTCACACACAACTCATGGCTCTTCAGACCACACCCATTTATATCTTGCCCCTCTTTTACCCTCACACTAGAAAATGGAAGTGGAATGTGCAAAGTGGGTGATTAAATGATTCAGTGCAGATGAAAGAATCCAGTGCTTAAGCTCAATTGCACCCACTCTGGATCACACTAGCATTCAAACAGCCATGATGAGAGGGACAACTTGTAAGGCAAATCAAGATATAAATTGTGACTTCCTTCGCTCCAGGCCTTGGGTCATCCCCTATACATTCTACTCCCCAGAGAGACTTTCACCCACTAGATTGGCCATGGGGTCACTGGAGCTTGGAATCAGATGAGCTCTCCTTTGCCTTAAGGGCTGAGCAGGAGACTGAGCCTAGAAATCAAACTGGGGCTTTTCAGATGGTAGCAGGGAGAGAGAACCATAAAGCACTTTTTTAAATAGACCCCTAGTTCTATAAGGAGCCCCCCACCATTATCCAGGTTATGCCCCTTTATATTTGATAGCCAACAGTCTCTACCAGTTATCAGAATTTGAATACAGAATGGCAGATGCAGGGAGGTTGTGAAGTCGCCTTGGGAATGAATGTTCACAGGAAACCCACTACAGAGGGCTGCGTATGTGACTCACTGCTCTGTAATGATCCAAATAGCAGAGACCTTTTAGATTGCTGATGCCTGAACAGTCACGTCTCTGCGAATAGGCAGCTGCATGAAGCTGCTGTAAATGTGCGAAGCAGCAGCATCCTGCTTCAAAAGCTCCACTGCAAAGTGTAGTGTCAGATGGAAGAATTGCTAATGAAGGTCCTAGGCAGTGTGATCGTATCACAAGCATCCATACATAATGTAACTGCAGCTGCTAACAGCAGGCTCCCACATTATTAAATTAAACTTGTTTTTAATAGGCCCAGGGAGCTGATCTTGACAGTGTTTTCTGATGCGATCTCACATCCCCTCAAAAACGCACTGAGAGAATTATTTGCATTACTGTAGGGCTGAGAGGCCCCCCTCAACATCATTTCCCCATTGTGTTAGGTGCTGTACATACACAGTGGAGGCAATCCCTGCCCAAAAGTCCTTACAAGCTAAATGGACAGGACATACAGGTAGAGGATTGGGAAGAGAGGTCACAAGGGTTAAAGTACCCTATGTCACATAGTAAGCCTGAAGCAGAGTTGGGAGTTGAACCCTGGTTGCTTGAGTCCCATGCAGTGTCATAACTGCAAGGGCGTCGTCCTTCCCTTAAGAAAGCTGAAGTTTTTCATTTATATCTGGGGGATCTTTATGGTTTGTAGAATAAGGACTCATTTTAAATGAACATGGGGGATTTATTTTCTGATCACGTTTACACCAGACACCTTTGCACTTAGCTAAATCGAATCTATAACCATGTGGGGAACTGGTGTTCAAGTGTATAGTCCAAAGATAATAACATTAAAGGTTTCTAGCTCCTGTAAGATGCCAAGTACCCTCAGCTCCAGAGATGTGACTATCCTTTCAAACACACACCAGGATGCTTTCATGATGGTGTGTGTTAGGATTGCAAAAGCCTCGTACAAGGAGACAAAAACCACACTCTGTGTTCTGGCTTTCGATCTGCTCAGCCTGGGTCAGAAGATTTCTGCATGGAGCAGCCAAACAGAGCAAAGAAAGGCAGAACTCTGCCACAGCTCACTATAGCCTCCTCTCTCGCTTCTGGCAGCAACAGACAGGGGAGAAGTGGGGGACCATCAGGTACCCACCTCTCCCATCCTCCGCCCCTGAGCATCCAAAGCAGGGGTTTTGCACTGACCAGATTGGGTCATCAGTTTATCTCAGAGTACACCACTGTTCCCAGATTGTGGGGTGTTGAAGTATGATGGTGAAGAGGATTGTATAAGTACCTAGATAGAGAAGTTTGGCCTTAAATAATGGTTGGTCCAAAGCACACTCAGGATGTACCCAGTGTGAAGTAGGGCTGCATAAAACATTTTATAATAATCATAGCAATACCTGTATCTATGGTATTATCTGTCCCCCATTACCATAGTATCTGAGTGCCTCACAATCTCCAATATATAATAGGATATATATTTATCCTCACCCCCCTGTTAGGCAGGGAAGTACTATTATTCCCCATTGATAAAAGGGGGACTAGAAGCACAGAGAGAGACTATGACTGCCCAAGGTCACACAGGAAGTCTGTGGCAGAGAACAGAGACCAGAGTTTCCCAAGTCTTAGGCTAGTGCCTTTGTCAGTGGACTACTCTTCCACTCACTCACCTTCTCCCTGGGACAAGTATTTATAGTTATAAAGAACCCACACAAGGTGACGGAGGGAGAGCTTGGGACATCATGTAAGGGATTACTTGGATTTTCATATAGCCTTTTTCGTCAGCTGAGCTGGCCCACAGCTTGTGCATTTCAGGTACGATCTCACTAGGTCTACATGTTGCCCATTATAGATATAAAACTTATCTAATTGATGGCAATATTTTCCCATGCAGCAAATAAAGCACCTTATACCCAGATCATCAGACTCTTCTTATCTGGCTATGACTGATTCCCAGAGCTACTATTAATCTAGGTAAGATTAAAACCTTATACTTGCTCACCTTAACAAGGCAGCCACATACTGTACCAGGCCTGAAAATGCCCCAGCTACTTTACTCTCAAATACATATTGTGGAATCACCTATGGGGAGCCATCATTCTTCACCGATGTACTGACCTTGCAGGGAAGAGAATCCTAGACACCCTTCTTCTTGTTAACCCATCTGGTTCCTTCCTATATTCTGCAGGGAAGCAGGAATTCACCCCGAAGAGCCAACTTATCAAACAGATGTGGTTTGTCATATCAGGAAGCATCTGGCTTGTATCCTTAATTTATTATTGGCATCTGAGTCAACCAGAAATGCACCATTGTCATCACCCATAGAAGATTAATACAGCTTCTTGGATCATCTCCCCTTTGAAGACCAATATAATAATTGGAACAGAACTTCATCGATTTCTGGAGTGATATGTAGCATACAACAGGTATTTGTATTTTGCAGTTACTAGAGCACATCCTGGAAAAAATAAATTCCCTCAAACCCATCAAATAATCCACAACTTATCCCCCCCATTTGAAAGAGTCTGAGAACTTTTGTGGCTGTATACTCCTTTACTTTAATATTATCTGCATCTACACAATGGACTCATTGTTAGAGCACCCCCTCCTGGCTGGGGATAGCAGCTCTTTCATCATCCTGATCCTGCAACCCTCTTCCAACAGCTGCACCAGTCCCTGCGGTGGTCTCTCTTCTTGTGACTCAACCCTCTGGCAAGGTCACTTTAAAAATCTCTCCCTTTCAGGGTATCACTGTTCCACACAGACAGTGTCCCTCACAACACTAGCCATCTGGGGGAATAAAAATTGATGAGTTTTTATTAATCTTGTTTTTTATTATTATTATTATTTAACTTTTTTTAAATGAGCCTATTTAAAAGCAAATTTGATTTTAATAAAAAATAAATTAAGGCCAAAAATTATAATCTTCTAAAAATATAAATTACAAATATGCTGAATCTATGAGTCACTATTAAAAACTGAGTTAAAGGGAATCAAAGAAAAAACATTTAACTTTTGTGGTCAAGCTTTGTAAACATGGCACAATAGGTCATGTATTGTATTAAGGGCTTGTTTAGTTTAATAAAAACAAATTTTATATGCTGTGGTGTGTTTAATTAAATTTCAGTTACCATCCTAATGCACCTTGACACACAACAGGAACAAAAAGTTAATCATCTGCTAACTAAGCAATATGTCCTTCAGCATTTTCTAAAATACTACTGAAAATAGTAAGCTATATAATTGCTTAAATAAATGAATATGGTTATAGTGTACCCTCCCACGTACCAAAAGGATGTACCAATCTAGCATAAAGGCTCTATTTAGTTGTAAATCAACGTGTTTTAATAGGTATATCAATCCGTGAGAGAATGTACCTTTCTTTAGAAGGTAATAAACACAAATGGTAAAGTTGCTTAAAATAAATTATTGTTAATCAAGGCTTTCTACTTGGTGATTTAAATAGCCTTGATTAAAATCAACCCACGCTGCTTGTCATCAGTGATGTCTGTGATGGGTTGCCCCCCTTCAAGGTGCCACCTGATGTAATGAGATACCACTGCGCCTGCCTGTTCTGCCATCCTGGGCCCCCTTTAACCTGTCTTGCTTAGCTGGGCTCTTAAGCCTCCTCTAGCATGCACATAGGCAGGGCCACACCCAGCTGCAGAAAGACACAGACACTGAGATCAGCTCTGGGAAGACTCAGTTTAAGGGACTTGCCCCAGCACTCAGGTGCCCACCTCCCTTGGAGTGCAGACCCAAAGGTATATTATCTTGTGCTGTATAGAAAAATCTGCACAGCACAAGCTCATAAAAACTAGCCCACTCCCTCAGTGTGGAAAGAGATATGCACAACTTCTTACCCCCCAGTTAGAAATTGCACAAACTGGGTTTAATCATAAACAAAACAAATTTATTAACTACAAAAGGCAGATTTTAAGTGATTATACGGGATAGCAAGCAGAACAAAGCAGATTACTAAGCAAATAAAACACACAAACTAAGCTTGATTCACTCAGGAAATTGGCTACAAATAGTAATTTCTCACCCTAAATGTTGTTTCAGATGGATTGCAAAGATTGCACTGGTCTGCAGCTTGAAACTTCAGGTATTATTACTCACAGGTTAGACACCCATCCAGCCTGGGCTCAACTCTTCTCCGCCCCGTTCAGTTCTTGTTTCCAGGTGTTTCCCAGTGTCTCTTTGGGTGGGGAGGCAGAGGAGAACCTCGATGATGTCATTCCCCTGCCTTATATAGCTTTTGTGTATTGTAGAAACCCTTTGTCTTCCAGTGGAAAAACACTGGCATTCCAAGAGTGACTCAGTCACATGTCTCTGCAGAGCTGTGGCAGCCATTACTCGCAGGCTGTCTGAAGCATCCACAGGAAGACTAAGCTCTTTCACAGTCCACTTTTGTCTCTGCTGATGGGCCATCAGCCTTGTCTGGCTTTTTCATTGTTGTACCTGAAGGGCTAGTTGTGGGTGTCACCCAAAGTAGCACATTTGAAATACAAATACATGGTCAATATTCCTAGCTTCAGATACAAAAATGATACATGCATACAAATTGAATAAACACATTCAATAGATCATAACCTTTTCAATGATACCTCACATGACCCCTCTTGCATAAAACATATCTTAGTCATGCCAAATTCATATCATAACCATATTTCTATGAAGAATATGGGGTATAACATCACAATATCTTCTGCCCCTTTAGGCCTCATCTACTCATGACAGAAAAGTGGAATAGAAATAATTCCAGGGCTTCTCCCTGAAAACTTTGAACCAGACTCAGAAGCAAAACACAAGCTACAGCAATAGCAACTTCTGCCATCTCTCCAGGCTTGACTTTTTAGACTAGCCTGGGTTTTCCCCATCTCTCTGTTCTTCTGCAGGACCCCAACGTTCAAGAGTTACCACCCTGGAGTCTTGCCTCTACTTGGCTCCTCTGCTCCCATCTAATCCCAAGGCCATCTGCCTGCTGGTTGGCCTCCTCCAAGACCCCTTCAGAACTCTCCTTTCACCCCACTACCCTCTGAACCTGGGACAGGCCCTGATAGCAGACTCCCTCCTTAAGCCTCACAGTTGGACACCTCCCTGGATTTATTCTTTGGAAGTTCACATATTGCCCTTTTGATAGGGCTCCCTAATGCAGCATGCCCCAACCTAGCAGCTTCACTGTATTTCTCCAGGTTCCACTCTATTTCTCAAAGAGGGACTGAAGGGTTCCCCCCCACCCCACCCCACCCCACTCCGCTTGGAAATTATAGTTGGTTTGGGAGCAATGAAGCAGAGAGGAGCAGAGGTGGAATTTGTAGGGGGTCAGTACAACTGGACGGAAAAGTTTAGTTTCTGGAGTCAAACAGGAAGCTCAAAAACACAGTGGGAAAGAAATGCAGCTGGAGAAGCTAGGAGGGCCAGAATGATGAATTTGCTCACAGCTGTTCACATACATGGTACTGGAGGACCGACTCCATGAGTGGCGAGGCTGCGAGAGCATGGAGCCCACCCATCACAGAGCAGCCGTGCAGTGAAGGCTGGCCCTGTCCTGGGAGTCCTGGTTGCCAGGGGATCATGGTCTGTCTACTACCCCAGAGTGCTGATTGGCTGGCTACTTCCTGTATCCAGCTGTCCTCTGATTGGAGGGTCGGGATGCCACTGTAGAAGGGGCCACACAGGGTCATAGCAACCAAGAGTATGAACTTGGGGCTGGCTGACAACCCTCGGGAACAGCCTGAACAGATGGCCCTGCCCTGCATGTAAAAATCAGAGGGAGTGAGGTACCTTAATCCAGGACTGCAGAACCAGGACTGGAGGGGCCATCAAATTGTTTGCAACTCATGGAAATATTTCCTTTTAGTCCTCCTGGATTTATGCTATGTCCCCACTGGCTGTTTTCTGCAATGACAGTGGTGTTCTGTCTATGCTAATAATAGGCGCTGAATGGGTCTGTGCGTTGGAGCAACTCCTGGGTAAGTTCCAAGCTTTTCCCACCTTTGGGAAGGCAGGAACAGCCTAGCAGAGGAGATCCACCAACACCTCAAACTTCTGTGTGGGGGGGAAAGATGGGGGGGGGCGTGGCACAGGCAAATGTAGATCACTTCTTGAATTAGATTACAAGGCTATAGCACTGGCTTCATAAAAAGCTTTGTAGATATTACTCCAAGCAACTGGGGCAGAACAGTGGCTAAGATTCCTTAGTATTGCTGCAAGATTCCTTTACTAGTTTCCAGGATCTGGGTTCACTGTACATCCAGATATGCCAATGACTATTTCAAGCTTTCATGAGAAAGGTTTGCAAACATACTTCATTCTGCCTGTAAGAGCAGCACAGTGCTTCCATACCCTGCATCTGTCAGCCGAAACACCAAAGCATTACCCTGTAAGTGCTTTGGCCCTGCTGCTGAATGTCATGCCATAGGCCTCCTTTTTCACACCCAACATAACGCTGTTTCTTTGGGGCTTCTACCACTGCCTTCCTCTGGTTGTGCACCATTAAGTCCAGCCATGTGGTTTGGCTTAGCCAATCCCCGCACATGCTGAGCTGGGTGCTTTCACTCTAACCAGCCAGTGTCCCCTGTAGCTGACTGCAGAGGGGAGGATGCATACTGTGGAGATGAGGAGAAGTGGGACTGGAGAAGCTGAGGAAAGGTGTGTAATTCCACCCTCCTCTGAAGATAATTATACAGCCAACATAGGAGGTTCCTCGTCTGCCAATTTATTATCTTCTGAGCTGGTTCAAATATTGCATCTGCACTCTGGGCCTCCCAAGGAAGTTTGAGAGCTCACTAAACCTTCACAAAAAGAAAAGGAGTACTTGTGGCACCTTAGAGACTAACCAATTTATTTGAGCATAAACTTTCGTAAGCTACAGCTCACTTCATCGGATTAAATTGGTTAGTCTCTAAAGTGCCACAAGTACTCCTTTTCTTTTTGCGAATACAGACTAACACGGCTGTTACTCTGAAACTAAACCTTCAGTAACTTTCCAGTCCAGCTCCTTGTCACTCAAGTCCACCAAAGTCATGAAGCCAGTGTCCTCTTCATCCATCATCACAGCTGTGCTCGGAGCCTGTCCAATAGCAAATCTCACCGCATAAGAGGGCTAATTGGGAACCATCAGTCCAGCTCTTCAAAGAGCAGACAAGTTTTCATCTCTGCAGCTGGCCTACTATTATTATCCCAGACCTTGTACTGGCCCCTAAGTCCCTGCCTCTTTCCATGGCTCTGCTTGCTCCTTGAAGTGATGTCCATTCCAGCTAGATCAGATACCCCATCATAGATCCAAGTATTCTGAGCAACCCCGGTCAGCTCAATCTGGCTTTCCTCCTAACCTCAAGATAGGCACCAGCGCCCACACATTAGCTTATGATCAGCTGGCAGCACCCTCCTGGCTTCCTCCGAGATGTGATAGCAACAGAGGGAGTAGATTGCTCCTGAAAGAATTGATTGCTGGGGAACAAAATAGCACACAGATGAGTTTCCTGCCTTGCACAGCACCATTTGTACCCTTAAGTGGCTTCTGGCAACCGGGACCCCTCTACAGAAGAAAGCAGAAGATGCCACCTGAACAGTGACCAGTAAGTTGTGGAATAGCGGTGGAAGGACTGTTTGCACTGTTATGCCAGTCCTTCTTAGGGGGGACTGAAGCAAGGCTAATACAAACAGCGGTTCCAAGATCTGTGCATTGTTGGGCATTAGGTGTCTTACTGAGCACTAGAGAGACCAAACAGTGGTTAACATGGCAAATTTCTCTGTTGTAATCAATGCTAGAGGAAGGTTGCTTTTGATTGGCTGGGAAAGTAGGACATGCCAAACAAACAGCCCAGTTCTCCCTCCTGGGCACAAACAGTTGCTCTCCTGGGCAGCAGGGTTCCCATCATTAGCCCATCCCTTCGGGGCTTTGGGCTTTCCACCCCATGGTGCAGTGTTGTCCCCTCACCTCTTCTAGAGCAGTGTTTCTCAATGACCAGTCCATGAGATCTCCCTGACACAATTCAGGAAGGCAGCAAGCTGGTCCCTGGTATCAAAAAGATTGAGAAACGCAGCTCTAGAACAGCAGTTCTCAACCAGGTTTCTGCAATCCTCTGAGGGGCCACAAGCAGGTTTCAGGAGGTCCGCCCAAATAAACCAGAGACCGGGGTTGGCGTTAGACTTGCCAGAGCCCAGGGCAGAAAGCCCAAGCCCAAGCCCCGCCACCTGGGGCTCAAGCGAAAGCCTGAGCAACTTAGCTGCGTGGGGCCCAGGGAAATTGCCCTGCTTGCTACCCCCTCATGCCAGCCCTGGTTTTTAATCTACTGGATATGCAGAAAAACATGTCGTGGCACAGGTGGGTTGGGGAATTTTTATAGATTGTTTGTGGGGGGGGAAGGAGGGGGCTCAGAAAGAAAAAGGTTGCGAATCCCTGTTCCAGAAGACCCAGGCACCTGTCCTTCTGCTCTGCAGAAACAGCTTCCCCAGATCCTTCCACGGTCTCTCTCCCCCACTGAGAAAGGCTGCCCCCTCTTATTGTAGGCATTGCTTCTGGGTTGCTGTCACATGACCCTGAAGTCACCTGATTCAGGCTCAGGCCAAATGTAGGGCCTTGGCCCTTTACAGAGCCAGCTCACCCTATGTAAGCACGTAGTTCTTATCTAGCATATTACTGTGTGCCTGAGGCTATGTTACATTACGTGATGCTGCTCTATCGATGCCAGTGGGAGCTCTCCCATTGCAATGACTGGGTTCAGGATCAGGCTTCTAGTGAGCACACTTGATCCAGCTTTAAGTTTTCCTTATAACTAATATTGTATTCCTTTAGATTTGACATTGAGAGAAAATACCTCTACAGATGCTCTGAATGTCCTAACAGTAACTGGATTTACAATCTCCACCCAGCCGTATTATTACTCATACCAGTAAGCTGCCAGGCAGCAGCCTTAAATAATTAAATAGAGACACTTCAACTTAGTAATACTTTATGAGCAGTGAAAGTGTTTTATCTTGAAAGAAACAGATTGCTAACTCACTGCAAATCTCATGACATTTGGCATTTTTTCTTAAATCCCCAGCTCCTGGAGTCCTATGGCCACATGGGAGTCTCAGCTTTCATTTAAACAAAATGAAATTCCTAGCCATCATGCTCATAGAGAAAAGCTTGAAGACATGAAGGCAAATAAAAATAATCCTAAATTATTTTTTAAATAATCTCATGATTTTGGGAGCTTGAGTCATGTTTTTTGAATGCTTGGGCTGGCCATAGGGGCTTTGCAGACTATGGACTAGATTGTAGTGTTTATGCCATAGCCGCATATGGGGGCACGATGGAGCCATGGTTCCTCGGTGGGCACATAGTAGCATTCTGCCCCAAAGAGGCAGCAAATGCCTCCTGGAGTTCCTAATATACAGAGGGAGCAGATACACACTGCAGCATCTCTTCATACTGGGAAAAAGACTCCCTCCAAGCATGGCTGGCCACCAGAGTTCCACCTTTGCACCATGCTTCCAGCATCTGTTTGGAGCACCCATGTCTTCCCCCCAGAGTAATTAGGGAGTCATTTCTGTGTTTGCTTGAGTACAGGGATTGCAATTCTACCTGGACTTGACATGAGCTGTGCAAGGCTTATGGGAGGCTGCTTTGTCACTCCCCCTACTGCACAGTTGTATAGGGGCTGGGCAGACTCTCAGAGCACCCCCTTGTGACTAGGTTTGGCACCGCAGATGAGCCTCACCTTGCTGTTCTCAAGTTCAGGCATTAGACATCTCCTATAAAGGGATCTGGGCCAAGGGAGCAACAAAAGCCTAATCAGAAATAAGTATGGCCCCTTTAATAAGGTATCCCAGAAGGAATATTTATATTAACAGCTCCAGAAGCCCTTCCCACAAGCCCCTGCTTTACAAACTGTTCAAACAAAGTCTCTGAGTCTGTTCTGATTCTTCAGGAACCTGGGGGAAGAGATTTCCCACCACAGCAAGCTAGCTCTGAGTCCCAGCTCTCATGCTGTTCCTGTTCCCAGTCCTGAAGAAGAGCTCTATGAAGCGTGCCCTTTCACCAACAGCAGTCAGTCCAATAAAGTATATTACCTCAGCCACTTTGTCTCCCTGTTTCCATAGGCCAGTCTTAGGGTGGAGCAGGGAGTTTCCTTGATTATACTCAAAGGGTTCTGATTATGAGCTCCTGGCTGACCCTTATAGGAGTAGGACACGCCTTCACACTAGCTGTGTATAAATACAGTGCCATGAGAATTCACTTTTCTGAAGAGGACTAGCCCAATTGACTCACACATAGCAAATACATGGCTAGCAGGAAATGAGGACAGGGGAGAGTTCTTCCTTTATAAAAACATCCACTGGATTTGTAACATTGGTGCAGAGCAAACAAGACCTCCACTTATGTAGGGGTCTCATCAGATAATATCCCACCCCTTCAATTACTAGGTGGTCAGGCCTGTGGCTTTTCTTCTG
This sequence comes from Lepidochelys kempii, assembly GCF_965140285.1. NCBI lineage: Eukaryota > Metazoa > Chordata > Testudines > Cheloniidae > Lepidochelys > Lepidochelys kempii. The sequence goes on from NC_136382.1 coordinate 201,450,964, forward strand.
GAGATGAGGTGACAAAAACTGAGGAGCGAAAACAGCCAGAGCTCAATGCTTTCCCTCTGTCAGTCTCCCCCCCCCCCCCCCCCCCCCCCCCCCCCCCCCCCCCCCCCCCCGCTTACCCTTGTCATTCATCCGATGTAGATTTCTCGGGGAGAAAGCAGAGCAAAACGTAGAACAGGTCCTGGAATCTGCATTGATTTTTAAGCGAGAAGTTGCGGGTGCTGAAGGCATAAATGGGTCACGTGGTTCCTTCTGAAAAATAAAATACTTGGCAGGTTTCCCTGCCTGCAGTGCAGCGTGCTGAATTCTAATGAAAATTACCCACAAGCACAAAGCTCACAGCCAGCTCAGAATGCTGCAATATATGGAATGCTGCAGTGCAAACTTCTGGGCTGTTGGCATACCATTGGATTTGTTCGCTGCAAAGTTACTGAGAGCGGCTCTCTAGGCTGCTTCAAACAAATATGTTTATTTTTTAAACATTCTTAATCAAGCAGCTACAATGAGAGGCTCTGTCTCCTGTCCAATTCTACAGAGAGCATGCTGGCATGGAAATTAAAATACTTTCTTTTGAAAATGTACAGATACAATTTAAAAAAAGAAATCCCACAAAGACACAACCCGGAGTTTTCAAAGTAAAAAAAGCCTAGACTAGGAATTCAAGAAACCTGTTGTCACATATACAAGCACAAATGGGGACTTTGTCCTGAAAACTGCTAAGCGTTCTTGCTCCTATTGATTTTAAGTGTTACGGCTTCACAGGCTGTGTGGCCCAATGGCTATTCTTAGCTCTGTCACTTATCTGCGGTGTGACTATTGCCAGCCACATCACTCTCTTTGCTTCTATTTCCCTTCGCTTTCTTTGTCTGGCTTGTCTACTTATATTGTAACTCTTTAGAGCAAGGAATCTCTCCTACTATGAGTCTGTACAGAGCCTTGCACAATGGGGTCCTGAATTCAGCTTGGGGCCTCTTGATAGTAGATATTAGTAATGGGCACCTTGCCAGATCAGGCCGTAAGTCTCTGACAGGACTGACGCACCTGGGTAGTGATGCTTGGCTCAAATTTGCCAAGACTCCAAAACATAACAATATACTGCTGAGCCAGAGCCTTAGCTGGCATAACATGGTGTAGTTTCAGTAATAGTAATGCCTAGCTCATATGTAGCATTTTTCATTCATAGATCTCAAAGGGCTTTACAGCAGGGGAAACTGAGGCATGGAGCTGTGAAATGATGGGTCAAAGATCACCCAGCAGGACAGGGGCAGATCTGGGAATAATACTCAGGTCTCGAGTTCCAGGCCAATGCGCTGCCATGTCCATCCAAGCTTGTACACCATCCCTCATCCCCATAGTATCTGGGTGCCTTCTAGTAGCATATTAAGCCATGTGACTTACCTCTGTCATGCATGGTTTGTTCTCCCCTTCTCCCCAGGGGAGAGTTGAGTGTGCCTCAGAGGGTTCAGGTTTCTTTTAATGTACACTCTGCTTTGTGTTTATGTGAGAGAAGGCAGGTCAGAGAAGTTTGCCTTGCACTGAGGGAGTTCATTCCACAGGAAGGGAAGGGAAAATTCCTTCCCCGAAGGAGGCCACTAGGCCACATTATCTTTCATTGACTTCAGTGGAGATACACTGACAAACAGAAGTTGGGCATCTGGCCCCTTTGCCGAGAGGGACTCACCAGATAAAATTACTTCAAATTATTCCTCATTTCTCCTTTTTTTTAAAACCATCAATTAACACAGGCTGGGGTGACATTTTGCCAACAATAGGAGACATCTAATACTATGGCTCTGGGGGGGTCATCTTCTCAAGATATCAGCACTTTCATGAGTGAAAACTCAAGGAGATGTAAACTGCTCCTCAAACTAAATCAAGCTCACATATGTTCATTTCACACATGAAAGCAATCAGGATCATTAACCCTTCCTCCCCACCCATTAATCCTTACATTTGTTCTTGTTGCTGGCCAGCTGTGATTGGCGGCGGAGTTCATTTGAACTACTCTAGGACAATTTTCCAAAGGTGGGTGCCTAAAGTTCGTCTGTACACTTTGGTTATTTTTGTTTAAATGGGAGAAAAAATTATCAGGTTCCCTCCTCTCCCTTTGTCGTGAACGGCCTCTGCGGACCCCCACGGTTGGAATCTCCTACCCCTCATGCCTCTCGTACCTCTGAGCCATGCCTTTGCCCCCGCTCTCTGCAAGGCCAAGTTAGGGCTTGACTACACTACACATTTAACTCGACCTAAGGAAGCGTAACACGCTGCAATGCGCCTCCCACCAGTTTAATTCTCCAGCTACGCCGACGTAATAAAACCACCTCGACGAGAGGCGTAGCGCTTAGGGCAATGTAGTTAGAGCGACGTGGTGTCAGCATGGACACTGCTGCGTTGCTTATGCCCCCTTCAGTGGCCTCCAGGAGGTGTCCCACAATGCCCACCGTGACCGCTCTGCTCACTGTTTTGAACTCCGCTGCCCTGCAGCCCGGTACACAGTCGTGCGTCTCTCCCCTTTTAAAGCCCCAAGAAGTTTTGAATTTGCTCTTCTTGTTTGCTCAGTGTGGACGGCTCACATCGCATTGTCCCAGCTGAGCATGCTGGCTCCACGCTCCTGCCTGGAGTACACAGGAGGTGGTGGGTCTGTGGGGAGAGGAGGCTCTGCAGACACAGCTCTGCTCCAGCTGCAGGAACTTGCTCAGGGCATGGAGGAGAGAGGCTGTGATAGGGACACGCAGCAGGGCCGTGTAAAAATCAAAAGAAGCTGCGGCAGGCATAGCGGAAGGCAAGGGGGCAAACAGCCATTCTGGTGTGGAGCCACAGACAGCAGTTTACACCAGCAGAGAATTTGGCCCCGTGTATTTTCAATGCAGTTTATTTGAGCAAAGATTAGTAATATTAAATATTTTGTTACAAAATAGCGTCTTTCCATCAGACGGTTCTCAAACTGAAAATAGAGGGATCATATACAGAAAAATGCAGCAGCCATTGGGGTGAAACAGAGTGGCCATTCAGAATGAGCAACATGACTGAACAGATTTTAGAAGAAAAAGGGAACCATTTCGTCTCACTGCAACCACAGGGAAATACAGTCAGAGGGTAATAAGCCACCTTGGAATTTATCCAAGGCACTGCAGTTGCAACCCTACTCTTGACTCAAGTGCAGTGGGACCTTTAATGACCAAATGCGGAACGAACCTCTCATCTCTTCCTTGTTAGAGTCCATTATCCACGCTGATCAATTTCACTGCTGTGATCAATAGGAAAATACAGGGCTGCTTTTTTCTCTCCTATCAGTTTCACACTCCTGTAACTCCAATGACTTGAGTGGAGTTGCTGCTGGTTTACACTGATGTAAATGAGAGGAGGATCTGGCCCATAGAGTAACAAAGTGTTTTCTAAAATAAATACAGAGAGGTGCTGACATTTCCAATGTTTTCTGGTCTCCCCAGACGAAGCTCACGCTGATGACACTGTATCAGCTCCTGTTTTATTCCCAGCCAGGTCTGCAGTTACAGAACAGATACAGCACAACAAAAATGGCTTTACATTATTCATTCTGTGCCGCGCTGTGATGTTGGCTGCTAATCCCTTCGAATCTAGCACTTCTTTGAAGAGCTGCATTAACAAAACCTTACGTTGGTATTTTCAGATCAGGTCTTGCTGGAGTGTGGCCCACCTCACCCAGGCAGCATGCAGAACTCAATGCATTTTCAGCCTGTGATTAAAAAGAGGTCAGGGCAACACGGGCAGAGAGAGCGAACCTCCTCTCGTCCCTGAGGAAAGCGGTGTCTTCGGGTCAGGGTGGAGTCTGACTGTTGAGGGGATGGTCGGGCTCGTGTGTCACTGTGCTCAGTTTCTCAACTGCCTGCTTCCCACAGAGGCTGTGTCGCGGCGAATGATCATACTGTCTGGGATTGTTCGGCGGTCATGCTACATTATGCCATAGAATTTACACATGTCAGGACAAACCAGGAGTGCCTTTTGGGGGTGGGCGAACCCCAGTATGGGATGTGTCCCTGAATTCAGAGACAGGGCCCTTGATACAGGCTCTAATGTTACACTTATTGCAATCAGTGATACAGCTGCCGTTGGCTTTAATGGGTGCTGCTTCAGGCGCATGGTACCTGTGAGGAGGGGAGATCCACCTCTGATTTACACCAGTGGACGAGGAATCAGAATCAGGTATGGAGGGGGAGGTGGGGAGATCCACCTCTATCCTCTGCGGTCTAGAAATGCTTCCCCCTGGTGTCTGAGGTCAGAGCCGACTTTTTGCTGGCTTTTTGGAGGCTTACTTGAATGGCAGTGAACATCTGAACCTCTGCTCCTCACAGGATCTGACAGAAAGTCAGCCAGAGCCAACTACTGCCGGCTGTATCTCTGTCTAACGCTCATGAAGAAGATAGCTTTGCTCTCACAGAAACCACAGGACTTCAGTCTGTGGCTTTTATATCTTATCTGCTCTAACACTGCTCCATTTTACACTGAGAGCCATACAGGGCTCGGCAGGGCCCCAGAATGCAGGGAGCACAAGTTATATTTGTGTCCTTGCCACTGTCCCTACCCCAAGTGCTGAAATGGAGTAACTGAAAATCTGGCTGCTAATGCTGCTATCCGGGCCAAAAGGGATGGGAAGAGGGTGGGGGCCGAGGCTGGCATGCCCCATATGCTCCCCAGACCTGGGGGCACAGTGAGCCACAGTCCACACACTGTTGTGCCAGTATCAATGTGGCGTTACCTTGCTGAAGTTACTGGCGTTGTTCTGGATTCACGTCGGTAGAGAGCAGAGCCGTGCGTCTCGCACACTGGGCCTGATTCTGATTCCTCGTCCACTGGTGTAAATCAGGAATGATTTCAATGTAAAGCTGGTGGAGGTAAAATTAGAATCAGGTCTAGTGCCTCAGGGATCTCCCACAACTTCCAGCACAGGCCTGTAGCTTAAAGTCACAGCAGAGCCATACGTCCCTGTAGGCAAAGATCTATTTTAATACTGATTAGTTCTGAGAGGTTTTTTTAATGTTGCCATAGACCATACTGTACTGCATATATCTGCAATGTGTCTAGTGCCCTGGTTGCAATTTAGCAGTAAAAGAGAGCACGTGGATTAAATACACCTTTCAGTAACACCCATGCAGCCCCGGTGTCAAATTTAGCCTTATATCTTCCTTCTTTACTTAAAGGAGTGGTGGAAGTCTAGCTTCATCGTCTCAGTCTATCACACACTCAGCTGGTCAGAAGAACAGCCAAGGCATTTCAACATGTAAAAATACACCACTGAGACTTCTCCCTATGGGAGAATCATTTCACCGAGGAATGATTTAAACAGCTGTCGTTTGCCTCAGCTGCATATTCTTGCTGCTTTTAGAGCTGCAAAGTAAAATATGCCCTCCACCAAAGGCACTGTTTTTTGCAAAAATACAATCCTGTTATACAGTGCAGTATGCATCTTCACAGCTATTACGCGGTTACTTGACACAGCTCGAGCTGGTTGGGAAATGGGGGTTTTTTCCCAACAGAAAATTTTGAAGAAAATGGGGAAAAAAAGTTTTTATTGAAGTTTTCTAAGGAAAATTTTGACTGCAGCAAAAAATGGAAAAGCTAAATGTTCTTGTTGAAAATCAAAACAGTTCCCTTGAAACCTGTAATAGTTGGACCAAACCCCAAGTTGTTTGATTCGTCAATGCCACCATGGTGCTTCCTGGGGGTTGTCGTTTGGGTGCCTCAGGCCCCCATTCTCCATGATACGCCGCCAGACTTCCTAGTCATTCATCTCCCATGATGCACAGTCTTCCCTCTTTGTGACGTGGGTGGTGCCCCCTACGAGTCCCATGGCATGGTCCTTCATAGATGATAAAGTCCAGCGGGGAGCTCAGCCCCATAAAAGAGAATAGGGGCATGAGGCAATCAAACTGCGACTTCATGAGGTGGTGTGGTGACATTTCTAAATCAAAATGTTTTGGGTCTTTGTTTTTTCGATAAAAACTTTTCCATGGAAAGCAGACATTGCTGATGAAGAATTTTATTTACTCAAAACCCTAATTTTCCCACTGAAAAACAGTTTCAATGGAATTTTTTGACCAGCTCTGCACACAATACACGTTATTGAGACATCTAAGCAAACCAAAAGACATTACTTGTATGATATGCAAGCAGAATGCAAGAAAATGATCAATTGTCACTAAAATTTGGTTTTATTATTTCCCTGAAGCAGCAGAAGCAGCTTCCCTTCCATGTAGTCCTTAGCAGAAATAGAACAGATTTGGATGGTTAATCAGAGAGCCTTTGAAAGAGGTCTCCTCTTTTAACACACTGCAAAGAAGTGTCAGGCAAGACCTTGTGCAGGGCTGCAGCTCATTCCACAAGAGAGAAGCCAAAACTGAGATCATACCTCACCCCAAAACTTATGGGTTTGGAATTGCCAATATAATATTGGTCCTAAAATGTTTCATACATGGATGGTTCATAGGCACCTCACTGGCTTGCTTTAGCTGAGACATAATATATAATGAGACAAATTACCTTACAAATCAGACCAAAGTTTGCTCACCTCGTTCTTTACAAGGGAACAGTGGGAGTTTGTTTAGACAGAAATCTTTCTCTTCCTTTGACTTTTCTCTTCGCTTCCGGTATTAACCTTTCCCATATTTGTAAGATTTGCCGACACTCTGAGTCAACAGTATCTGTGTACATCATGCCATGTGATTCTTTTATCTGTTTTTAAGTGGCTCATATGTATCCCTGCAATTTTTAATGCTTCCAACTTACAAGGTCCATGTTATGATGTGCAAGTACTTTGACATAATCAGCTGACTATATAGTGATTCCCACCCCCATATGGTATATGAGATTCGTTTTTAGCCAAGGGAGTATTAATGAGGCTATTAATATCAATGGAGGTTCCACATGAAGGAGATAGTGTGTCTTTTAGAGTGGCACACCTCTCCCACTGCTTCAGAACCCCAGCTCCCACCCAAGCTGCAACTTCACAGGGCTGTGGATGCGGCTATTTTTAAAGTGCTAGCATGAACCCTGCTGGCCCAAGTCTGTCGATCTGGGCCGGGAGGTTCATTTCCAAATGCCGTGTAGACATACCCTGTGGGCCTGTGTCTCCTCTTACTGACGGCTTTATATCAGTGTAACGTCATTGACTTCAGAGCATTGGGACCAAATTCGTCCTCATATAAGTGAGAAGGGAATTGAGCAGCTCAGTTCTGACTTTTATTTATTGAAATTGGCTAATTTGTCATGTTAACTCAAAAGAACAGAGTAGAAAAAGCCCTAAGAATAATGCAGAATAAATGTTCTGCTCAAAGTACCTTGTCATGATGGCAGGTAAACCATAACATCTCTAGCCCAGTAGCCCTTATCTGTGGCTTTCCCTTAACATGTATTCAGAAGTCTTTCTATATTTCTTAACCTAGAGAAATCAGTCTGAAATGGTATTCATTAATCCCCTCCCGTCCTGCGAGGCTTGGTGGTTTGTCTTAATTGAGAGTATTTGCACTGAGCATTAGCTGAGTACATTTAGAATGTGATCGTGCAAGATCCAAAAGGACTTCTCAAAATTTCAGTGGTGGTCAAGAACACCCATTGTCTCCCAGGACGAGCTCAGCACTTTGCAGGGTTGGGCCCTTAAGTGGCAAGTGATTAATAATGTGCTCTCTTGTTTAGGCCACTAGAATGAACGTAAACCAATGGTAGTGTAGAGAACAAAAGCAGGAAGAGATATAAGGCAATGAAGCAAATGACTGTTTTCCTTAAAGGAAACCAGACTTCTTAATTCGTTTTGTTAACAGCGCTTAGAGGCTTCCACTGAGCTTGGGTCCCCATTCTGTTAGGTGCTGTAGAAATGTAGTTAGAGCTTACAGTCTAACTAGTCTTGTGTATTGTGGTTGTCATTTGTGGCAGTACACCATTGTGCAGCATTAGTAGATTATGCCTTCATCTCCTTGACTATTATAATTGGCTTCTCTATGGCTTCCCCAGTTTCCAGCTCTTCAGCCTCTAGAGTGTACTGCTGCCCAATTTCTCACATATAATCAATGCCAAACATTTTAAAAAGGATCACCAAGATGTGATATTTCTGTAGAGACCCTTTGCTGGTCATGACCACAGTTTGGCTGATTTAGTGGGAATTTTTTCCAACCATGACAATACGAGATGTATCTAAACATAACAGCCTCTTTGTATTGGTTTAGTAATATTTCACCATATATGGCATACAGGTCTCCAACTCCACAGTATCTTAGGGCTTGATCTGCTAAATCCTTACTCACACATCTAATCCTACATGTAAGTAAGGGTTTGCAGATTCCAGCCTTTAGTGACCTTTCACCTGAGATCTCTTCGAATCAGGTCACCTCACAGAAGAACCCTGTCATGAGGCTCTGGGATCAGCTCTTTCTGTGACCTCAGACATACTGAAGTCATTGTGCTTTTCAGTTCAAGCTGAGAGTATGTTAATTTTCTGTTAATTTTCGTATCCTCTACATCTTGTTCTACCCCATCCTCCTTTTTTCTTTCCAGCCCTCTGACTAACCACTAGCCTCAACTACTGCGATTTTATTTTCGTCTAATTACATTTTATTTTAGAGACAGGGATATTTTCACCTCCAAGCTTGGCAAGGGTCAGCAAATGCGGCTTGACTTCTGTGGGCAGGCTGTAAGTACAGTCTGAGAAGAGCAGCAATTCATTAAATATTACGTTTCTGGTTTATTTCCTGATATTCAAATTTGATCTAGGACACAGGAATATACAGTAGAGCCTTCAAATGTGATTTAAAATAAGGGTTTAAGGCTGAATTACATGCACAATTGCTAATGTCATACAAATTAACTTTTCTGCACATGCTTTTATAGTCTATATAGACTGAATATGCTGTCTGAAGGATCATCTAGCCTTTCATGGTTTTCTACCAAGCATCAAAAATACTTCATGAAATATGGCCAGAAACAGGATCTTCTTCGTGTCAATGCAGCAAATCCAAGTAGGTAGGTTTGTTTTTAAAAGAAATGTTTTGTTCACGTTTGCATGTTGCTGTTATCTACACCCAGAAATCTTAGTCAAAGGCAAACTACAATTTTGTGCTATCAGGGCTTAATCCAAAACACACTCAAGTTAATAGGAACCTTTCCATTGACTCCAGGAGATTTTGGATCGGGTCTTAGATGAAAAATAATTGTATTATAGGTGGGAGAGGTACCTGCAGATACGGGTGCCTGACACTTATAAGACTTCAATTTTAGTTGCTTACAATTTTGCCAAACTTTAACCGTTTGGGCGAAAAGTACCAATGCTGGGTGTCTGCCTCAGACTGAATGTATATATTTAGTTGCAAGTTTCAGCAAAGACAGTTCAGCCCTTTCAAAGGATGAAAATGTGCTGTTTTACTCATCACAGAACACTCTCCTACAGATTCTGGAATCGAACCCGGGCGTTCCAAGTCTCTACTTTCCTCTGCTATCTGCAAATAGCCGCAAAGCCCGCCCCCCAAAATGTGTCCCCCATCTCCCCTCTAGAGATGGGTCCCCCTGGAAGATGATAGCCTACTGCTGCTACTATTTACTCTGTTCAAGTGGCAGAGGTCTGTGCTGTGAAGCTAAAGCTCTAAACCCTGCGGATAACTCGTGTAGAGGTGCCACATGATGGAATTTTTGGTTTTTTCCCTTTTTTTTTTTTTTAAAGATTAGGTAATTACATCCAAAGTAAGCTATGTTAGAAGAATGTTAAAGTTGCAAAGTCAAGTACTCAGAAGTTAGAAAATGCGAAGATGAAAGTTGCCCATGCAACCTTAATTTGGTCTGCTCACGAGGGTGCATCATGATAGTCTTTGGACATGATCATATATTATTTTTTCAAGGGCTACCTTACTTGTGGCATTTCCTGACTTTTGAGCATTTAACTTTGCAACCTAAATGGTCTTTTAACATAGTTGCGGTGGAGGTAATACTGTAGAAAGTGATAGGCCCTGAGGCTTGAAAACACTTTCTAACATGATTTACTTTACTCACATGCCATGGGTGTCAGTGGAACAGCTCACATGCTTAGTTGGCTGGTTTTCTAACGATCTGCTCTAGGAATTATTTTGGGGGGAAGTTCTATGGCCTGTGGTATACACAAGGTCAGACTAGATGATTGCAATGGTCCTTTCTGGCCTTGGAATCTATGATGTTTGTAATTAAGCATGTATAAATGTTTACTGGGTTAGGTCATAAGTGATCATGGTCAATGATGTAGCTGAAACTGCACTGGCAATCAAGCACTAAAATAATGTCTTGCTATAGCGGTTGAAAGTAACCATCGTCATGTATGTCAGTGTGAAGTTCACTGGGGATAGTCCTGTTGCTCACAGTTATGAGTCAGTGGACAATTTGTCCATTAAAAAAATATATTCAACATGCAGGTGAAGCGTTAGGTATATCCATATAGCCAGTTCCTTCTGTTGCTTTGGGCTGATCCTTTTAAGTATCCAGGAGAATTTGCACTTTTCAAGGGAGGCTGTCATATAAGGGGTGGTGTCCACAAAATAACATGTGGCCTATGCTATGAAAATGTCAGAGAATCCCTGCCCTAGCACCTTTCATAGTCCTCAATTTCCCCCTGGTCAGAGATCCCCCAAGAATAGCCTCTGTTATGGTCATTTGGTATTTCTGTTTCCACCGGAGAGTAGGAAGTGGCCAGGATGTGTGACCGCCTCCATCTTGGCCAACACACTGGGGACCAAATCAATGATCTCCAGAGCTAAAAGCACAAGCTGCTTGAGCTAACAAGCCAGGTCTCTGTAACTGGGAGCTGTCACAGCTCATATCCTCCAGGGTTCAATACAGAGAGGGACCTGGAATATGCGGGTTACAAATGACTCATCATTTTAGAGGAACTCGTCAGCCGTGCTTTTACAGAGCTCAACGAATGTTTGGTTAGATCTGAGTTTTGGGTCAAGATTTCAGATGAGGAGGCTGGACACCCCAGTCATCTCTGGAACCCACCAAAGCTCTGGTCGGCTCCATACCAACTCCACGTCAGAACCGCATCATTATCAGGATTTGGCCCTATAGGCTGTATACAAACTGTCAGTGAATGTGTGCGTCAGCTGTAAAATGTAAGCTATATTCCATTAACCCCGGCCTACTTGCTGATCACCAAAAGATCCTTTCCCCAAAGGGTAACTTTCTACGTGGTGCCGGTACAGAGAACATTTCTACAACATGAGGGTGGTGTGCAGAAAACGCTGCCTGGCTGTTTACTCAGCTAACATTCCCCCCCATATGTCCCTCTGTAGGGCCTTGTACTGACCTCCTCACCAGGGGTTAGTTTCAGCTGAGGCAGGACTCAGGCTCTGCGTGAAGATTTGCCTTTAGGGATTCGTGACTGGAGCGTGCGTCTCAGCATTTACATGTGTGTCGAGATTCCAAGGCCAGAAGGAAGCACTGTGATCATCTGGTCTGGCCTCCTTCATAACACAGGCCAGTGAATGTCTCCAAAATAATTCCTGTTTGAACTACAGCAGATCTTTTAGAAAAAACAGTCAATCTTGATTTTAAAATTGCCTGTAATGGAGAATCCATTATTTTGGTAAGTTATTATTCTTCTCACTGTTAAATATTTACACCTTATTTCCAGTCTGATTTTGTTTAGATCAGTGGTTTTCAACCTGTAGTCTGCCCACCTTTGGGGGGTCCACAGACTATGTCTAAGATTTCCAAAGGGGTCTGCACTTCTATATGAAAAATTTTAGGGATCCACAAATGAAAACAGGTTGAAAACTCAACCCCCAGCCGTTGCATCTTGCTATACTTTTGTTTGCTAGGCTGAAGTGCCCATTGTTAAATATTTGTTCCCCATGTAGGTACTTACAGACTGTGAGCAAGTCATCCCTTACCCATCTCTTTGTTAAGATAAATAGATTGAGCTCCTTGAGCCTACCACTATGAGGCATGTTTTCCAATCCTTTAATCACTCGGGTGGCTCGTCTCCTAACTCTTCCAGTTTATTATCATCCTTCTTGAATTGTGGGCACCAGAACTAGACACACTATTCCAGCAGTGGTTGCACCAGTGCCAAATACAGAGGTAAAATGACCTCTCTACTTCTATTTGAGATTCCTTTGTTTATGCATCCAAGGATCGCAGTAAGTCCTTTTGGCCAAAGTGTTGCACCGGGAGCTCGCGTTCAGCTTTTTATCCATCATGAACTCTTCAGAGTCACTGCTTTCCAAGATAGAGCCCCTCTCAGCATGTAAGTAAGGCTTAAATTCTTTGTTCCTTTGCCCATGTTAAAACGTATATTGTTTGCTTGCACCCAGCTTACCAAGCAATCCAGTTCGCTCTGCATGAGTGACCTGTCCTCTTCATTATTTACCACGCCGCCAATTTTTGTGTCAATTGCAAACGTTATCCGTGATGGTTTTATGTTTTGACAATTTGGTCACTTATTTAGGAGGGTGCTAATAACATCAGAATGCGGGGCAAGATCTTCATGGGGTATAAATCATGTAAATGTGGATTTAGGACTCTAAATTTAGACACCAATTCTTGGAAATCTAAACCCATAGTTTTGCATATTTCCCTGAGTCTGACATAGCTCTTTAATGTTAGCATAGTCTGATCCATAATAATAATAATATTTGCCAGAAGTTTACCCTTTATCGACAGAAAGTGGGGGGAAATTATTTGCACAAACGGAATAACAACAGATACTAAAAATAAACAACTGCAAGAACACACACAGCCTGGCATTTGCTTTCTTATATGTTTTGACAGAGATCCATTTAGGCATGTGAATGAATTGTTCACTCATGTAGAGCTAACAATAATTGGACTCCCCGTAAGAAAAATACCTGGAAAAAATATGCCAAACCTATTTTTAACCATATTCATTGTCAGTAAATATTTAGCTATATTTAGTCCTTTGTTAAAGGCATTCCTACCAGGCTATACAAATGTTACAGTTACTAGGGTTCTATGAATACAGCCATATTAATAACATGAGGCCTGACCCTCAGCTGGTATCAATCAATAACATTCCATTGACTTCAGTGAAGCTACACCGGTTTATACCAGCTGGGGATCTGACCCATGTATTCTATTTTCTACCCCAGAACAGGGAGAAATTTTCATCTCAGTATTCAGCTAGCTCCCCAAAACGAGGTAATTTAAAACAATAATCACATCACAGTTTGCTCGGTGTGAACCGCTTTTGTTCGGAATAGTTCCCTGTCACTTTAATTAGCATCCCAAATGGAAATCTTTTGTTTCCAGCCCTTACATACCACTGATTTGCAAAGAGCCCTTGGACTGCATCCCTGGCTCCCTTTTCGCACGTGGGTGGAAAATAACAAGATATCACTGACACACAGGCCGACAAATGGATAATGGAAGCCTAGATTCCGAGGTCTATAATTTTTAATAATTTTTAAACTAGCTACAAAATTTCAATCACGTCACAAACTGACAGGAGACAGAAAGAATTTTCATATTACATGCGGCAATGATATTTATCTCACAGTTTATCTAAGATTTCATTCGTGTAGGTTATTTTTTATTATTATTTTTCATTAAGTCAGCTACTAAACATCTCAGCGATTTGGTGTGCATAGCCCTAGGTAAGCAACAGAGAACTGTACTGATAACAAACCACACGAGGAGAGCGAGTAGTAAGATAGAGCCTTATAAAAATTACATCTCTTTGCATCGATTCCTATGGTAGTCGTTTCCTCCAAAAGATAAGTCTTCAAAAGCAACAGACAAACCCAATATATTACACCTATTTCTTTTTGCCTTTGACATATTTTCAGCCAAAGGTTCAATTTTACTGGCAATGATGAAATGGTGAGTGCCCAAGCCATCTTTTTTTCCATAATTAAAAAAAAACGATCATGGTTAAAAACTGTATATATATCAACAAGAAAAAAGTGGCACGACTGCATACTTGCTGGTATAACACAGTCCCAATACCGAGCATGCTTTTGTTGTCATTTGTTGGTGTGCTACTGCCATGGGAAAAGTCTTGTTTAAGTAGAAGTCTAGAGGTCTAGTTATTTCTCATGCATAAATGCATAAATCACATCACTTTTTAGTGCAATGCTTGTTATAGTTACATAATTCCACATTGTCTTATCATGAAATTATAACAACAGATGACAGCAATGGAGAACAGAAGACAGTAAGTTTAAGTGATACCCAAAGACAGGAGTATGGCAGTAGCTCTGTGGAATGTCACAGTTTTACAAGAACAATACTGTATATTTAAGGGTTAACAGCACAGTTAGCATTCCAACATTGTTGTCATTCAGCAAACATCATAAAAGAAAACGAAAAGAAAGCAACCCAAAAGAGAGAGAGAGAGAATTGAAACAAACAAACAAACAAAAAAACCCAACCAAACAATCCCCCCCCCCAAACTTCAAAGTGAGCTAGAGCCATCAAATCAGCACTATGTACAACCTTTGGAAAGAAAGGTCTCTAGAAAAAAATAATTACAAGTATCATTTTTGGAAAGCTGACAGACTACACAGGACAACATTGACAATGGGGGCTGATATGTGCATGTGTGCAAACCTAGTAGGTAAATACCATGAGAAAAGCATGAAGAGACTGCCGCCTGGGACAGTGCTAAGAGGGAAAAGCACTACGTGGCATTTAACCACTGCCCAGCATCTTTGTTGCACGTTGGTTGGCTTCATCAATCCTGGTTTTGTTGGAGTCAGCCTAGGGGAAAGGAAGGAAAGAAACAACTGATTAAACAGCAGAGAGAGAACATCTGCTTTGCTAAATATGTAGTAGAGTATTTCACCTATCGGGGCCCTCTCTGCTACCTACCTCTCTGCTTCCTGATCCTGGCCAACTCAGGAAGGGGAAGCTCAGAAATACCATGGAATTGGCTGTTGAGTTTTTTGGGGCCCAGCAGGAAGACAGAGTAGATTGTAGATTGGGTCCCTTTTGACCTTAAACTGTGTGATTCTGCGACTAATAGAAATCACCTGTTGGCATGGAATTCCCACCCGAATTTGCAAGCCCAAGAGGTTTAGGTAAAGTCCGGGTGAGCATCTCACATTTCAGGTTTTTGTCTGAGCTTCCAAATGCTTGGCCACATCCCTGGCGGGTGTGAACTGACGTAGCACCATTAAAGTGAATGCTAGGAATCTGACCCAGTTTGAAATTCATCCATCAATAATTGTAACAGATGTGCTGGTTTCCCTGACCTCAGGCTTCGTTCATCTTTGCTATTATATAAGCATGTGGGATGCCACGGATCTGGGCTCTGTCCTGGCTGCACAACGATCTAAACCTTGTCCAGGCTGCCTAACAAGACTTTTGTTTTTGTTGCATTGGCAAAGCAATGGAGAATCCATCGGGTCAGAAAGCTAGATTGTCCTCTCATATAAGCCACTGAGAAGAGGCAGGTTTCTTTTGAAAATACATCAGACTGAATCCTCAGGCCAGAGCAGAACTTGCTGCACTTGTGGTGGGAAGGGAATAGGACGCATCAGGCCACGCTTCCACCCTTCCCACAAGATCCACTGGCACAGCTGCAAATTACGGCTGCCTCGAGGCTACTCTAATTTTCACCAGCAGATAACAGCATAAATGGGAATTGAGAGAGACCAAGGATCTGGCCCATCAGTTCCACCATATGCTCTGGGGTCAGATATATACAAGGACTTACAATGCTCCCAATCCTATATTTCTCACATGTGGTCGCATCTCAAAATCCCATTGAAATCAATGGGACTGTCAGGCAGGATTAGGTCCACAAAAAGAAGCAAAAAGAAAAGATTTCTGGAGCCCCCTTGGACACTGGCTGTAAAAGAGACGCTCAGCACACTCCCCGCAACACTTTGTAGAGGGGTCTATGTGGAAGGAAAGATTCCAGGAATACAGGTTTCACCATCTCGGAGCTCACTGGAATATCATTATAAGAACAGGATTGCAATTCCTTTTGAGAAATGTAAATATCATTGGAAATAATCAGACTGGATCTTATTGAATACAGTGGGTTAAATTCATCCTTCATATAATGTCATTGTCATCCAGGGATGGATCTAGCCCAGTAATTTTGAAAATTAAACAACTCCCCTTTTTTTGGCACAGACACGTTTTTTAATTGGATCTGTGGGTTGTAGTAGCTACCCGATGTCAGCTTTGGAGACAAAGGGGCATTATCTCAACTGAAGTTGACCGGCGCAGCTATATCCAAGTGGATGTTGCTACGCCGACTGACACCAGCTGAGGATCTAGTCCCAAATGTTCTTCAGTGTTGATAGACCAATGTATTTAGGTATGGGAAGCAGGGCTGCCAGCTGGGGCTGTGTATATTCCTGCAGGTTTCGGTGCGTGACATAATCTTTAAATCAAGGTTAATCTTTAATCCCTGGAGCCTCCAGGTCAATCCTGGAAGGCTGGCAACCCCCTGGGAAGGGTGAGAATGGCATTACTGCTCTGTTAGCATTCATTTCAAATGAGCAATTGTCCATTTCATTAGCTCGGTATTGTCTCAGTGTTGCTTTTCATGATGACTATCCTGGTAGCAGTACGGGGACATGTTTCTGTCATTTCAAGGTCTGGTCTTGCGCTCATTGGCGTCAATGGGAGTTTTGTCCGTCATTTGTGAGGCCAGAGAAGTGGGACCTGGGTTTATAAAGAATTCTGTATAGAACAAAACTGGTGGAAAAATTGGTGATGCAGTCTGAAATAGTGGGTCTTCCTGGAGCCTTTTTCTAGCTCATTCCCAGGTACAAACACTCTGGAGAAGAGAACTTTTACCTCGCCTGAACAAACCACCCTCCCCCCGTTATGATTCTCCTGGGCAGAGGATAGAGCAATGGGTCTACTATCCACTAGCTGGCTGGCTGTCCTTGGGCAAGTCACTCCCTTTCTCTGTGCTCAGTTTTCAGAGCTGCAAAATGGGGCTACAGCTAATCCAGCGAGCTAGATGAAAAGGCACTGAATAAGAGTGAGGTAGTGTTATTTTACCTCTTCTGTAAAGCATTATATCAGAGCTAGGTATTGTTTTTGTTTCTGCACCCTTGATAAAGTTGAGCCATTAATATTAGACTCGTCACCATTAAAATTTTTAGCCTTTGTAAGCTGATAATAACACAGTTGTATTCCTTATATGTTATAGGTTAGAGAATGCCATGAATACTCAATAACATTAATGCCTTACTCAGGCAATTGTGAAGATTTTAATGGAGAACACGGTACCTATCTTTTTGGAAAATGCATTAGTATTTCTGTGGTTTGTCTTTGTTTGTTAGCATCTACTGCTGTCTCCAATTTTCTGTGGCATATAAAATACGTTTCACTGAATTTGAGAGGTAAGTACAGTTATCCCCTTTTTACAGGTGGGGAAACTTAGGCACAGAGCGGCACAATGACTTGCCCAGACATGGGCCTTTCCAGTTCTTTTTAAAAGTGGCCAAATGGATAGGCTGATCATCTTTTCTTTAGCGTTTGCTGCCTTGTGTCCCATAATTGATTTGAAAGGCTACGAAGAAAGATATTTTTAGTACAGTAATGAATGCAGCGCTACTTTGTTTTATCTGTGGGCCAGCCCCTCCGCAAGTGTAAATCTGCATAGGTCCTTTCATTTCACTGGAGCTTTTGTACTGGATGCGGATTTGGCCCCAGGTATCTCTGGATATCTGCGTTTGTTCATGACAAATGGTGCCTCTGTTAGAATGCTGGAAGACCATGAACAGTTTTCCATTAAGTAACAGGAACAATGCTGGGGCAAGGTTATATTTCGTCGAAGATGAAGGCATGACAGTCTACTTGAAAATGGTAAAGGCCATGGGTGGCCATTGAACTCAGTGGGAGTCTTACAGTTGACCTCAATGGGAGCAGAGGTAGGCCAAAGCAGAGCACTTTTGAAAACCCTGCCCCATATTTATGACTCATTGTCACACAAAGTCCTCTGGAGAATGTGTCAAATCTCCAGGATGTTCCTGAGTTTTTATATCTGGATTTCTGACTTAAGAGAGGGAAAGAACAAAGGCTTTTCTTTACCACTCTCTGTAACTGGATAGGTCAGTCAAGAGCTCAGTCCTCTGAGGTAGCTCCAGGTTGTTCATAGATCCATCTTAAGTTCAGTGCCATATAAGCACCCAGAGCTGGCATTGCTGTGAACCTCTGTTTTTACAGAGAGTGGCAGCAGAGGGATTTTTAATTACTCCAAGTGATTCAGACTGCAGTTTCCTATCTCCTCTGAATGACAGCACCTTCAGCAACACAGTGCCCATATCACTAGGACAGACCATTAGTCCATTACTGACTCATGGGGAAGAGTCCTCCCTTCTGAATGACCATCACCACTACTAGGAGCACCCGGGTTTTCCCTCGGAGTTGACCTGATCCAGCTTTGCTGGCCTTAAATCTCATAGCTTGAAGTAATGTCAGTAGGGTTAGAGGGAATGATATCGGTACTGTTCCTTGGTTGTTTTCATGAGCCAAGGACTTGGTCAATATAAGGATCCGTTATTTTCCTCTTGATCTGGAGTAGGGGGTTAACATGATATATTTGTGTGATGCATGTACCTTGGTGAGCTGGGTGGTGGCATATTTTGCTGTGTTGCAGGTGTTTGGTTAGAATGAAGGAACACGCTATGGATGGGAAATGGCCTCTAGTGACAATACTGTTTAAGGAAGGATGTAGGGAATTTACACAGAGCTTGGTGCACAGTGAACACTGCCTCATTTTACCGTTTCAAAAATATGAAGCTTGCTCTGTGAGCATGGTGTGCAGATCCACTATTCAGAAGCACACAAGTCAGCGTTTTCAGACAAATGCTGAGAAGCCAAGAATCCTGCCAAGTCAGTGCTCTACCTCTGGCTAGATTTAAACATCTGTGTTAGACTACAACATAGCTTCTTAAACTCTGTACAGTGTTGTGTACCTAGCTATGTAAGAGGTTTGCATAGAGGGCCATTCTTCAGCTGGTATAAATCTGTGTAGGTGAAATAACACCTGAACTACATTCATTTATACCAGCTAAAGATCTGGCCCACAGGGCTTTACCTACACGAAGTGCCTAGTCTATGTTTTCAACATCAGTCAAGATGTTTTTTAAGCAAGAACTGGATCCAGCCCAGCAACGGGATATTCCTAGCTAGTATTCAGTGCATCGTTACGTCCCATAGGCACAAATGCCACACACCAGTACTTCATCTGTGTTAAATCACCTACTGGTAAGGCTGTGTCATGCTACTGTTGGCGGCTAGCATGTGCTTCTGCACTTCATCTAAAAAAGCACTTGTGTGCTACGCCTCCCATTTCCGAGACAGATATGACCCATGCCGTGCAATACTGCGATCCCTTCTCCTATCACAGATAGGCAACTTTCATTCAACATTGAGCTGAATATTAGCAATCTCATAACGCCCCATATCAGGTTTCCTCACTCCAGAAGTGTGATGTTTTACAGGTGGTGCCGTGAGAATGGTCATGCCTTTCTCAGTGTGTCCCAGCTCCTTTTCTTTATAAAGTTTAGATTGCTGGTCTGAAGAAAATGTGCCCTGACTCACCCTGATGTCTAACACAGGTGCAGCTGCTGTCATCAAACCACGAGGCCCTTCATTCATTGCTTCATGGGCTTGCAATCTGACAAGGAACGTCACAAAGTGCTACATGTCCCCGAGTGTCAGGGTGCAGGAACAGTTTGCATCGTGGGGGTGCTGAGAGCCATTGAACCAAACTGTCAACCCTGTATTTAATGGAAACCACTTCAAGCCATAGTTCTAGCACCTATGCCTGAGTGCGCGTACGTTTTGCATTGGGCTCTCTGATTTAGTCAGTGGAAAAGTACATGTAGCCTATTGGCCCCCCATATGAGGAGGCTCAATAGTGCAAGTTATTCTGGCGTAGGTCAGCATTAACTCCTTGGGCCAGATCCTCAGCTAGTGTAAATCTCCATTGAAGTCAACACAGCCACAGCAATTTATACCGCCGCGGTTCTGCCCCCTTATTTTCCTTTCAGTTCCTTTCGGGAGATCTGCCAATACAAAGGTAGGAACTGTGTGGCTCTTCAGATATGGGGCTGCTAATGGATTCTTAGTTAAGCATGGAAGTTGCTGTCAGCTCTTTGAATGTAAAAAGAGACCCAAATTCCAAAGATCTGCAATACAGGTCTGGTGTTGGAATGGTGGCCCTGACTTTTTAGCAAGCAGGGTTTTAATAGTGATTTCAAATGGAATATTTATTATTTGTATTGTCGTAGCACCCAGAAGCCCCAATCAGGGAGCAGGGGCCCTTGTGTGCCAGGCACTGTGTACCATGAAAAGACAGTCCCTGCCTCAAAGAATTAACAATCTCAGGTTCGGATGAGATGTATGGGTGCCATCACCATGCTAAGATGAGGCCCCAGTCTCCTTTATGGGAGTTATTCCCATGAAGGAAGATGGGGATTCTAGGTCTTTCATGGAGTTTCCTTCTAATTCTTCCATTGGAAGGGGGGGGGGGGGGAATTTAATCTCCCCTACCCTGGAAGTGCCAGAGGGTTCAGCCTTCACTGCCCCCCCCCGCCCTCCCCCCAGCCAAATCTGCAGATCTCTGAGGACTTTTGCATTGCAATGCACCCTCCTCCTCCAATCCCCAAGCTCCTGCAGGAGCCATATTGAGCAATGCTGTGTCCCAGCTGCTGCTGCCATAGCACAGAAGGGCCAGCAGCACAAGTTACTGGAGACCCTTCAGCACCATGCCCTGCTTGGTCCTAAGGATTTTTGGGGGGGGGCGAGGGAGGGGGGAAATCTGGCAGAGATCTGCCAGCTCCCAGGCCCAGCTCCCTCTTCCCAGAGCCAAAAAAATGGTCTCTGCAGAGTAACTTAGACGAAGGTTTCTAACCATCAGAGGAGTGAAGTTCTGGAACAGCCTTCCAAGGGAAACAGTGGGGGCAAAAGACCTATCTGGCTTCAAGATTAAACTTGATAAGTTTATGGAGGAGATGGTATGATGGGATAACATGATTTTGGCAATTAACTAATCTTTAAATATTCATGGTAAATAGGCCCAGTGGCCTGTGATGGGATGTTAGATGGGGTGGGATCTGAGTTACTACAAAGAATTCTTTCCTGGGTTTCTGGCTGGTGAATCTTGCCCATATGCTCAGGGTTCAGCTGATTGCCATAAATGGGATCGGGAAGGAATTTTCCTCCAGGGCAGATTGGAAGAGGCCCTGGGGAATTTTCGCCTTCCTCTGTAGCATGGGGCACGGGTCACTTGCTGGAGGATTCTCTGCACCTTGAAGTCTTTAAACCATGATTTGAGAACTTCAATAGCTCAGACATAGGTGAGAGGTTTATCGCAGGAGTGGTAGGTGAAATTCTGTGGCCTGCATTGTGCAGGAGGTCAGACTAGATGATCATAATGGTCCCTTCTGACCTTAATATCTATGAATCTATAAGGGTCTTTGTGGGTTGGAGGTGGGGAATTGGCAGGATGCTGCAGGCGAAGGCTTGCAGAGAGGGCTGGGGGCATTCCATCTGGCACTGCCTGCTGGGCAAAGTGACTTGTTAGGATTAGTATGGAAAAGTTGTTAGTCCAAGAGGCAAATCAGCCCTCACCTTCTCCATGATCCTGTCAATTTGGCGGTTCTGTGTGTCAATCTCATTACCCATATCCAGGGCCATGTGACGGAGATTTCCAATGATGCCGCTGACTTGCTCAAGGTTTTCGTCCATTTCGCCTTCTCGGTCATCATTTGTTACCCTGTGAGGGAACACACAATTCTTTTGAGTGGAGATGGACTCAGACAGTCTGGGTACATATGCAGCTATCCAGCGGCCCTTGTTCATTCAACCCTGCCAGGTACTACCCATCCCTACATCTCCCTTCACTTTGGAGCTATTCAACCTTTCTCTGGGCCATTCACCATCAACCATGCTCATCCTGCCACTGCCGGAAGTACTGACAGATTAAGTCTGGGCTGTCACTACCAGCAGTGTTATCTTTAGTGGTGGTTCTTCTGAGCATTGCTACTCTTGAACTTGAGGTTTTGCCTATGAGTGAACAGGATATTTGGGAGCTACCTGTGGGCTGCTGAGCAAGGAGATCCCATCTACCTGCTTTGAGTTACCTATGCCTAACTCATGAATAAAGTGCTGATCTGGCAGATTTGAGACTAATCAAAACACGACGGAGGAACAGTCTCATGTCTGAAACTTTTGGCTTAAATGATGAATTTTTAAGTAATTAAAAAAAAAACAAGGGCATCAATTTCTCTTGGATTCATCTGCTTCAGTATAAATTCCCTGTTGCCCCCATTAATCCCATCTGGAGTTTGCAGTTTAAAGAGAAAATTCTAGCTGGTGGCGAGCAGACCCTGCAAAAGAACTTAAAAGCCGTTAAGTCTTGAATTATGCATCAGCTCTAATAGTTGGCCAGTTATGCAGGGAGTTACTGGTCGGTGATTCAAACACTGGAAAAAGCTTGGCCCGCTTGGAAAGTCACTGCTTTTCACCATCTCCTGTGTTTCTTACAAAAGGTGGCAGATGGATAACCCTGAAGGCAGATGTCTTCTGTTTATCCGCAGAACAAATAGAACAGCAGCATAAGCTTCCCCTGTGATATTCCACCACTGCGCCACATACCTGACCTGGAGGGGCTGCCCTCTAGGGGTGAAAAGGTACATGGCAGTCTCGGTGTACTTAAATGGCAGCTGGATCCCACTGTGGTCAGCATCATAGAATCATAGAATATCAGGGTTGGAAGGGACCTCAGGAGGTCATCTAGTCCAACCCCCCTGCTCAAAGCAGGACCAACCCCAACTAAATCATCCCAGCCAAGGCTTTGTCAAGCCGGGCCTTAAAAACCAATAAGGATGGAGATTCCACCTGTCCCACATCCTCCAGTCCCATCACAGTACACACATCTCCCTTCATCACAGCATCCAAAAAGTGAGTGGTTAGTAGTTAACAGAAGAATATTTACCTATTAATCCAGTTACCTCAGTCTTCATAGAGCAAAGCTTTGCATACTGGTAGGCCATTCTGTGGAGCAGCTGGCATTATGAACTTGACTGATAGCATTGACACCTACATATCAGTTGTATAGACACTGTAATCAATATTTACTTACCGCTGTCTCCTTAGCTAAAAGAGAAGGTTAGCAGGTGGGAAGCCAAGTCAGCACACTTTCCTGGTACCAGTGGATTTCATTTCAGCACCACATACCCAGAGGTGGCCACTACATGGCAATATTTACCTGCAGTTAATGCACCACAGCATCCCGGATACTGCACCTTGGCCCCGGTTCAGCAAGGAGCCTCAGGATGCACATAACTTGAAGCTTTGGGTAGTTCCACAGAAGACAACGGCACCACCCATGTGCTTTAAGTTATGCACTCGCTTGAGGGCCTTGTTGAGTGGGAGCCTGCACAGCTATTCATTTAGGAAACATCTCCATCGCATGCAGGGTGAGCCTTCCACCACAGGCTGACAGACTGGGGCTGGTGCGGCCCCCGGTCCCACCCTAAAGCTAGCTGTGCAGGTGTTTCACTGTGGGCTCTGGAGCCTAGGGAGGGGCACGGACATCAGAGCCCATGCTCCGGACTCTGGCCCAAGCCACCACTTCACAGTGCTGTCTACACAGCCATTCTTGCAGCACTAGTGTGAGCGCTGTAGCCCAAGCCTGTCCACCCAGGCTGGGAGGTTGGGTGTAGACATACCCTTTGATAGAAAATAAGGGGGTTTAAATTGGGTGGTGTATTCCAGTGCTGATGCTCAATGATAACCACTAGGTATCTTGGAACAGTAATAATAAATTGGCATTTATAGGACACTTTTCATCTTCAAAGTACTTTGCAATCATTAATTACTTAGACCCCTTCCCCCCCTTTTTTTTGCATAATGTTGTGCCCAGGCAGAAGCCCGTCAAAGTCAATGGGGACCATGCGGGCACAGAATTCCACCGAGGGTCAGTGCCTGAGTACTAGCAACTCCTTGGTCAAGTAATTATTATCATTCATCCCATTTTACAGCTGGGGAAACTGAAGGAGAGAGATTTAATGGCCACTGTTTCAAGAGGCCACTCAGTGTGGATACGTAGGTCCTGATTTTCAGATCAGCCGAGCAGCCACAAGTCCAGCTGAAGTCAACAGGAGCGGCTGGTGTTCAGCACCTCTGAAAATCACACATCAGGTAGATGTGAACACCAACTAATCAGTAGAAAATGTTGGCTTAAGTAACCTCCCCAGTGCCACAGAGCGAATTAATGAAGAATACAGGATATCTGACCATCTGGAAGAAATCTAAATATATCAGCACCAGGGAAAATAGAGAGAAAACTGGATAACAAGGCTCACCTGCGGATAAAGCCACCGCTGATGGCCATCTGCTCCCGCTCATCCACAACACGTGCAGGCTGACTGGCTACAACCCCATCTTGATTATTGCCCCAGGCTTTTTTGTAAGCATCACTTGATTTAAGCCTATGCAAAAAAGAGGGTGAGCAACAAAGCACCAAGTAGAAAGAGACAAGTGCAAAAATCTTTACTTCTCCAAGCTACGAGCTACATCAAGCAAATGAGTTTTAAGATAGAGGGGCATTTATCGTATACCGATATATCATAAACCTCAACAAAACTTTTTTTTTTTCACTGCCACAACAACTAGAGTGCGCCGAGATTTTGTTTCCAATAGAACGAATTGCAATGGTCAAGTCTGCAACATTGCACACTGGGTTTTTGAACAAAACAAAACAAGAATAAAAATAACGGTAACGGGGAGACCATTCAATTGCATTACAACATCACGTGCGTACTTCGACATAAGACACAGAGAACACACTGGCAGACAGACATAAAAACAAAACTGCCAAATATAGTGTGTACATCACATCACAGCAACACACTGGAGAAAAATTAGAGAAAAATAGAGCAGGTGAGATTTTAACACATTCTCATGCAAAAGAGTC
Source organism: Lepidochelys kempii (assembly GCF_965140285.1). NCBI lineage: Eukaryota > Metazoa > Chordata > Testudines > Cheloniidae > Lepidochelys > Lepidochelys kempii. Next base: position 201,475,862 of record NC_136382.1, read on the forward strand.
CTTTTAAAAATATATCTGTGGCATTGTGCGCATCTCAGGCCCTAACCTGTCCAATGTTTTTCCAAGTATATAGCGTTGTTGGAGGAGGGGCTTGTTTTTAGCGTTTGCGTCACAGTGAGTGTAATTTCATTAGATTTCTAAATAATATATCGGTACTTGAAAATAGTAACCATACATCGACCGTTGATGTACAAACCTTTGTCCACAGAGACAAAAAGTAAAATAGGCAGAAGTGGGATGAGTGCAGGAGAAAATAAATACAAGCAAACTAGCATCAGAAAGGGAAATTTCTCTACACTTTCTTCATGCACCAGCTACAGGCATGAATAAGAAGTGAAGCATTCTCATTAAGCACAACTGCCCCAGTGGTTCATCATACTCTTAATGCACTAGCAGTAACAGCCTTCACAATGAGCAATGCCCAGGCAAAAACAGATCTTGGTCTTCTTCAGGAACCTGAAACCTCAGGACTTAAAAAAATTGACTTCCAACGGGTCATTTCTTTAGCTTATGCAAACTTTTCAAGAGCCATTTTTGACTGAGCCGCCATGATGAGAAAAATTAAAATCCAGGCATACCAGCAGTGGCAGATATTAAGATGTGCAGCATACTGTGGGTTGTTCTGACACTAAAGTGATCATGAGCTTTTTGGGTTTGTAACCAAAGAACTTCATTTGGTTCCAGAAATTGAGCCTGTTTTCAGCCAAGCTCTTGGGAATGACAAATTCCAATTTCCCTGTTCTGCACATGCCTATGACTGTGTGTGTAAGAAAGAGCCTTGCCGCTTGCACTTTGTGGGGGGAGTGAACGCACTTTAAGATGAATTGGGGACGTTACTGAAATAAGCTTTAGATACTCCCATCATGTAATTCTACTCTCCCTGGAGCTGCCAGGAATTTGTTTTGTGCAAAGATGAGTTACAATCCAAAAGGGTATTGCTAAAACACCATTGAAGGGGATTTTTCTGGAGAGTCATCAGTTTTGCTGTTTTTACCTCTTAGAATTTAGTAAGACAAAAGAAATTGAGGGGTTTTTGTTAGGTGAAATGTATGATACACTATCGTTTCTGGAAACGAATTAGGGAAATGAGTGCATCCGATGAAGTGAGCTGTAGCCCACGAAAGCTTATGCTCAAATAAATGGGTTAGTCTCTAAGGTGCCACAAGTACTCCTGCTCTTTTTGTGAAGACAGACTAACACGGCTGCTACTCTGAAACCTAAAGAGGGCTAGTGATTATCACCCCAAATGCTGCCTATAGTTATCGCTATGCACTTTCTTTTAGACCTTTGCCATATGCAGAGAGTTAGATATCTCCAGTGAGTTCTTATATCCCACCCAGAGCCTGTTCCCACTCTTTTTGTGCATGCCAACCTCCCACCCAAAATCAATGGGTGAAATCCTGGCCCTATTGCGGCCAATGGAAGTTTTAACATTGACTTCAATGGGGCCAAGGTTTCACCCAATGAGAACTCTGGCTGCTAAAGGAATGGGGGAATGGGCCCTAAATTAGAACACATGGTTCATTTAATGTTATTTCCGTGTAGCAGGGAACTATTAGATGTGAAAGTGTCTCCTCGTATATGGCTACCCAGGAAAAGGAATTGTGGGAACATGTTGTAGTAGTGTTGGTATTTAGGCCCTGATGGATTTTTCTTCCCGCCGAACGTCACTTCTAAGACCCGTCACCCTTTCTAAAGCAGTTGATTCCTGGCTTGATGTCTGGGAGAACTGCCTCTAAAAGCAATATGAGCCCAATTCTGCAGCCTTAAAAGGTGAGTACCCCCACTGAATGGTAGTATCACTTGCTTACTGGGCCACTCGTGTTATGGCTGCAGGTCTGGGTCCATGTGTTACTTTGAAACAGTAATCTCAATTAGTAACAGAGTGACACCTTTAAAAACTAACATGTACCACCCCAAAAACCTGTGGGACCCTTTCGCTATGCACTCAGGAGAGTCCATGGTACTGCCATCACCCTGAAGTGGTAAATATTTGAGGGCCAAATTCTCAGGCAGTGTAAACTGATACAGCTCCAATGGAGCTCAGCGGACTCACACCAGCTGATGATCTGGCCTTCAGTTTTTAATGACTTTCCCAACCGTTCGTACACTCAAAAAGTCAAGATTTACTGTAATATCCCATGGGATTTTCTGTATTCAAAGGGCTCCCTTGTGGCATAGGGTTTGCAGAAGATTCCCTCCCCAAGAGGAAGTTCCAGAGGCATTGTTCCTATCTCGGGTGCGATGACTCCAGGAGAGCTGGGAAAATGTGACTGCTGATCTACCCCGTGAAAGGAAACAGCATATGCTCCTTCCCTGCAGCTCCACACCCCACTGCAGAGCTAGAACCAAGACTCCACACCAGTGCTAGAGTACAGGTGGCAGGTAGCCCCTGCATAGGGCATATGCATGTGTATGTGTCTCCTTGAGTTCTCTCCCCAACACCACCTTGTGCACCCAGGCAGGGTTAGACACACTCTGGGGCAACCCCGGAGAGGGTATTTATACCTTAATGCAGCAAATCAGAGTAAGAAAATTGACTTTTAAAGCTCAACCACTGCTTTTATGTCCCGTTCCCCTCTCCCAAACAAATACCAGTATTACATTTCCTCTCAAGAAATTAACTTTAAAAGAAACGGTGATTGCTAAGAGACAAATGCCAATCCTGCTGTTCTTACTCAGGGAAAATTCCCAGGGAATTCTAGGAGACTTTTGACCAGTTTTGCCTCAGTAAGAATAGCAGTATGATAAGACCCCAGTTGTGAACTAAATCAAGCAGCTGTGCCCCCCAAAAGACTGTAACATGGTATAATAACCCCACTCTCAGTGAAATCTTTGGGTTGGTTAATTATAAATGTATTCTCCATAACCCTCTATTCTCAATAACCTTCAAATTGCCTGACTGCATGCTAGGTCTTTTATCCATTGAGAAATCTGGTCTTTCCAGTGTATTTCCTCACTTCCTTACCCCCACAACCACATATCATATTTTTCTGCTGCATTTGAAACAAGCTTCGTTGTACTTGGATAAGAGTTTCATTTGAGTGTGATGGCATGCAAGCGAACTAGACACATTTCAACATTTCCGCTTAGTGTACACTCTACCCAACGGAAAGAAATTTGGCACGACCACTAAAATTTGATTCTTTACAACAAGATGGTAAATACTGTAGGTTGGGATCAAATTGCAAAACATCATGTCTCTTTCAATATCATGTCAAGGGAGATATCTGCCGAGCAATGAGAAGATAGTGATTTCTCTTCCATAACTGTTCGAGATATGTGTCCCAAATGACCTCTTCTGCATGTTTGAGCTATGAGTCTTAAAAACTTAATTAAGCCTGATCATGACAACATGTGTTTTAAAATTTAGGGTCTCCAGAAAAAAACAGCCCTGATGTTACCATGATTTTTGTCAACTAGGTAGTAGTCCCACGGAGTACACGTTCTGTAAAATGTTGAAACGTTTATCATTAAAAGGTTTTTACAGTAAAGCTTTCATTGCAGTATGCCTGATTTTAATGTATCTACAGTAATTCCCACTGAATTGTCTACACTATGAGATGAATGCATTGGAACCAGAATCGTTCTATCTGCATGCCACATGCTCATCCTGTCCATGTGCCTAGCAAGGATGAGCGTCACAAGGCTTTCAAGATCGGCCTTGAGTGCTCAAAAAGATTCAGGCAGGCAGGCAGCACCTACTTGTTACATGGACAGACACAAAGACCACAGAATTTTCCTAGGTCCGTCAAATTCTTTTCTGCTTCTTTCATGTCCTTATTGATTTGGTCCATTCCCTCTTCGATGCGTTCCAGTTGTTCTGATTAAACACAAGTATTTTATCCCCACAGAATGAAGCAGATGGAAAAGGACAAAGAAAAAAAAGACAAAAAACTTCAGACATTCACTGTGACAAAAAACTGGACATCACATAGCAGAGCCGGTACCCAGTACCTACTTGTTACAAGGACATATGAAAAGGCCACAGCATTTCCCTAAATCTTTTAAATTTTTCTCAGCCTCCTTCATGTCTTGGTTGATATGGTTCATGCCTTCTTCAACACGATCGAGTTGTTCTGGTCAGGACAAAGGGATGACAGCATGGAATGAATTGTATTTTTGTTGCTTGTTTGTTTGTCTTCAACAGAACATGAAAAATGACCATGGGAAACTGAATTAATAGCAATATTACAATGCATTAATCTGGGCTGATGCATTGCTGCTGGGATGTATGCCAAGCTAGATGCTGAAGTATGATGCCTTTTACTAACATGAGTAGAGTAAAGCAAAACAAAGCAAAAAAAAGAGAGAGATGTTTGAAATATATTAAACAAGATGTAATGATGTAGAAAGAAAACACGATCATAATCCTGAAAGTCCAGAAACATAATACAGTACATCCACTTACTAAGACACCAATGACATCCAAGAGAAAGAAAGAGATAGGGTTATCATCTTGCATTTATGCGCATTCATAAAGGATAGCATCTCATTCAATGGACAATACCTTAGTTACTTACACTTACAAATGCCTTTGAATTAGATGATTGACAATGTAACTGGTTTGACTTGTGGGTGAGTAAGTGATGGAACAGTTAGTAATGAAGTTAGGGGTGGGTATGAGCTGTCAAGTTAAGACCTATGTCCAGGTACACATTTTTGCAGAGACTGGGAGAGTTGAGATCCAGAAACTTGGTTCTGGTCCATTTCTAATCAGAAAATTCTTCTCTCTGGGATTCTGTTGTAAGTCAGTGGTAATGTCACTGGGGTCAAGGGAGTTAGGCATATCTAGAGACCTGGACCAATGCTCATTGAAGATAATGGAAAGATTCCAGTTGACTTCAGTGGGCTTTGTATTAGGCCCCTCAATGAAGTTCACAACAATTTGTTATGCCACTATAATTCCATTTATTTTAATGGAGTCACTCCAGATTTGCATTAGAACTAGTGAGCAAAGTATCCAGCCCAATAACGCGGTTTATACAGATGTGATGTGCTGCTTCACTGACATCAGTGGAATTTTTGTTGACACTTGGGCTGAATTTGCTGCACCTTTTGCTTGGTGACTCTGCAGCTGAGAATAATTTCACATCGTAATTTCTTCACTGAAACTAAAGGTCCAAAGCAGCAATATGCAGAAACTAAAATCCTAGGCCCAGGTCTTTAGGTGCTGCAAATAGTCATAACTCCACTGAGATCCTGGATCCTAACTTTGACTTCAACAGAGCTATACCATTTTGCACCAGCTGAGGTTCTGGCCTTTAGTTTTGTTTTAAAGGGAAAGAAGTATCATGTGTCGGACAAAAATTGCTTAGGGTGCTATTTTAGTCCTTTAAAACTTTTAGTCAATCGAAGCAATCCTGGTTGTACACAAATAAGGAATGATTAACCATGGTTAAACTGGTTAAACTCACGCTTCCTGCACTGGATAGAGAAAATACATCCAGACATTTCCGTGTGTTAGATCTGAGGGGAAAAAAGGACTAGAGAACACAAAAGTGCAATAGAAGTGCAATGTGATACCTGAAGTTATATGGACCATGTCAACATACAAATAATATATTTTAGAAACAAGAGCCCAGTCATGCTTCCACTGAAGTCAGTGGAAATCTTCTATTGGCTTCAGCGGGAAGAAGAGCAGACCTCATTTCCTCCTTGGGTTTCTGATAACACTTTGAGATTAAGGTTTTCAAAGCTTCGTAGGGTATTTGGATGCCCATTTCCCATTACAATTAACTTAATGTATTTCAATTAATTTTAACAGGAGTTGGGCATTTTACTCACGAGGGGCTTTGAAAATCTCAGCCCCAATTATTTAAGCTGAAAGAATTCTAAACATTGAATTTACCATTCAGTATTTACACTATTTAAGTGTTTTTAATTTGAAAGTGAAAGTGGGTGTGTCAACAGGCTCTATGTTGGTTTCACTTTTCTTGGTCTCATCCCCTATCAGTATGTTCATGTGTTTGGGTTCCCAGCAGTGCAGGAAACTGTCTGAACCTTAATTAAACCCCACATTTTGGGGCCTAAATTACCTGACAGTGTTCTTTAGAAGGAATACACTTCAGAGGGTTCAAGAGTTAAACATTGATGTGAAAACCTGAGCAACATATTTCACCTGCTTTGTCAAATAAAATTGTTGAATGAAGAACCAAAAATAAAATGGGTGTTTTGCTTTGAGAAACAATATAATTTTGATGTTGAGGCTTAACAGAAGCTTTGACCTGACAATTATCATTAGACTCCTCACATACTGAACTTAACTATCTTACTTGATCATCAGTTCTGTCTTAAAGTGGCACTTTGGTCTGAAAAGTGACCATGTGATGTAAAAATGGCATTTCTGCTCACCTGTTCTGCTCCCTGGGTATTCAAAGTCCTCCCTGCTGCTGCTGCTGACTATTTGGCTAACACTCTTTAGCTTGGAAACAGCCCTTGCAGCTGTGTGAGTTTGAGCTGGATTCTATTCTGACTCATGCATCTTGACGAGAATCGCTAGCTAAGTCCCAGTAATGTGTTACTTATTACTGGTTTTGATGAAACAACTGGACTTGCTGATGCCAGACGGGGGTCAGTTAGAAGACCCATCTTTTTACTTGAAAATGTTGAGAGAGGCAATCCCTACAGAACCTTGCGGTGCCATTTTTACAGTTACTTTTCACAGGATACCTGCATATATGTTCTCAACATAATCTGACCAGTAGAAACCACTGGGGTAAGGCAGCAAGGGTCAATCACAGATCAGATATGAATGATGGACCTTGAGAATGATCCTCATGCAGGCAAACACCCTCTGAAGTCAAGAGTAGGATGGGGCCTTTGAACTTTTACTCCCAATAGATTCCTTGTGATGTTCCCCATAATGTCCAGGTTAGGCAAGGCTTAATTGGAGGGTGTATTTTACATGGCTCAAGGCTTTATCTTTAAATTATACTTCTCACCTCAGCTCTGCTTTAATTTATCATACTTCTGTATTTGTGAGTGTGCTGCTGTTTGTGATTTCACTTGATGGCAGCCTTCATCAGAGCTTATGCTATTGCTGAGGAACAAGGGGATGCTCAGGCAATCTATCTTCCATTAAGGGAAACCTCATCAGTCCGAAAAGCCTGTATTGCACTAGTAGCCCATCAGTCTAGACATCTGGTTGCTCCTTCTAAAACTGCTTGTTTAATTTAAACCCTGTAGGCCAGATTCTTAGCTGAATTAAATCAGCATAACTCCCGAGGCTTCAATGGAGCAATGCCAATTTACACAAGCTGAAGGTCGGGCCCCCAGGCAAGACTGATAAACAGACTCTTGATCCGGATCACCATTACAGTGGAATAAAAGTGAAGTGGGGTTATTGTGGATCACGTTGGTATAACAGAAATCAGAATCTGGCCCAGACTGTTTTTTTTTTTATTGATACAACATCTGATGGCTAACAAAAGGTTAATGTCACATATATTTAACTGGCTTCCCCTAATCTAATGTTCTCTCTATTGTACTAAATCAGCTGGGGCAGAGGCTGTGACAATTTGCACTAGCAAAGGGTCTTCTTCCACGTGATTTAGTGTAACAGACTCTCCATCTCAAATGGCTATAAATGATAGGAATTCCAGCAATCCAGTCTGGAGATGATGAGCACACAGATCACCATGGCCAGAGCCTTATCTGAGAGACAAGGGTGCAGTCTCCTAATAAGTGGAAGAGAGGGCAGCTCTCGACACTGCCACGGTCTGGTCAGTAAGTGTCATGGATGAATCCACAGGATCCTTGAGGTTTGCCCCACAGTGACCAATGTGGTGCAGAAGGGAGGGAAGCCAGGGTCATGGCTAGTTCTTCAAAGCACTTCCCCCATCCTGGCCAGCACCATTGTGTCTTGCCAAGGGGTAATTTGAGCCAGTTGTTCTTCTTCCAACTGTTGACGACTCTGTGACAGCATTGATGCCATCTGTGGAAAATGAACTACAGCTGGGTGTGACTGGAGTGCTGTCAGCTGCAGAATTCGGGCATCTCACTGCCACTCCAAGTAGTCTCATGTAGGTACTGAAGGGGATGGGGACAAGGTAGATCCCTGTCAGACTCCTCAGGTGGAGTTGTCACCATTCTGTCTTGTTGGAGATGACTGATTGGAGCCTCTGTAGTTATGTCAACACCTTCTCCAGCTCTGCCCTGAAAGTGGGCCAGCAGTTCCTTTTACTCAGCTGTGATGAAAGCTGTAAGGAAGGCACGTAGTAGGAGCACTGAGATATGATCTCTGTCCATTGCCATGTGGAGGTCATCCAGTAATGCTGCTAGGGCTGTCTCCATGCTGTGACCTGGTCTGAAGCCCAGTTGTGATGTATCCAAGGCAGTGACAGATGTCACAGGTTATTGGAGCTTGGTTGTCACTGCTCTCTCAGCAATTTTGCCTAGAAATGGGAGAGGATAGGTGGTTTGCATCAAGGACTGGGTTTTTGAGGTCTGGTCAGCCCATGGCATTTTTCAATGGGGTTGACGGGTTCTCTTCTCTAAAGGGTTGTTAAGTCCTGGTTGCTGCTGTGCAGATTTGTTCTTTGCTAGCTTTCACCATGCAGGAGGAGCAAGGATCTGTTTTCCAGGTGGTGGCAGCATATGTATTCTCACCATGTCTGATAGGGCCAAACACAGTCAGGCATGGTAGAGCAGCTAAAGCCATCTGCTCTGATGTAGATTTTTTTGCCTCATGGAGTTCATGTGGGTGAGCTTATCCGGGGAGTAGGAAGAGAGCTTTTCACAGAGGCCGATGCTTGTGTCCGACGTTTGCATTATGTAGTTGGGTTGATTAACCTGTACACTTGGTACAAGGGCTCTGCTGGCTGTGTGTTTATGGCTGCAGTGGCAGAGAAGGCATGGCTTCCTTTACCGGGGCAGTGCCTTCCTAGTGGCTGACAAATGAGAGACGTAAGCTTCATCTGTCTTGTCTCGGGTGAAACCTTTGTGTCTGAAACCCAGGCCTTCCTCCTGAATGGTACATCCTGCTTTCGCTGAAGTAAATGGGAAAACTTTCCTTGGCTTCAGCAGATGCAGAACCAAGCCTGCTATTTCCCTCTGCAACATACCATGCAAGTGTATCACCGCACCCATCGTCAAGGATGGTAGGGCTGAGCTAGCCCTGTCTGAGGATGCTATCCAAGTGTGGTGCTCCTGGGTGAGAAAAGGCACTCTCTTCACTTCATAGCCCCATTGTGCACTGTCAGCTTAAATTGTGAGGAGTGATATCAAACTAGTTTTGAACAATCGCCCTATAAATACAGCTGCATTTTAACATATTTTTAAAGTTAGCATCTGTTGGAGAAACAGTTAACGAATGACAGCTATTGTCATTGCACAAACAATCCATTATTGCACCACAGATTTGGAGTTTAAGGCTTACATACAATATTTTAATGATTTGACAAATAAGGAAGCTTCCATTTGTGGGTTGGGGGATCTGGCTTGGGCTGCATAGGGAATATTTTCAAAAGCACTTAAGTGACTTAATAACCTGAGTCCCATTTTCACGTGATTTAGGGCCAGGTTTTTAAAAGGTATTTTGGGTACCTCTATATTCAGACAGGTGCCTAGAGGGATTTTCTAAAGCACCATGGCAGCTTACTCATGAGTCATGACCCAGGGGACTTAGGTACCTAGGTGCTTTTGAAAATCTTACTAGCCACCTATCTGCCTAAATGCCTGCCCATAAGTTACTTCTGAAAATAGGTCTTAGGCTGCTTAATCACTTCAGCCCATCTCCTCAGCGGTATTCAGGTGCCTAACTCCCATTGATTGCAGATGTAATTTTGTACTTTCTGATGGAGTTTGGTTTGTAAAAACAAAATCTTAAGAAACATATTAAGTATGTATTTAACACCCTAAAAGGAGAACACAAGAGTGCATTTCCTCTGCTTTTTCCTTGGTAAGATCTACAACATGAGCAAAACAATGTAGTAACCTGTGGCTTGACCCTGGGAAGCACGGAGAGTCTGCAATCTTCACTGAAGTCAATGGGCCAAACTCTGAGGTTGTCACCTCACCTAGGCCTATGCACAGAGGGAACCCTACATGCAGAAATCTCAATATATGCAAAAGGAGGTCCATTCACCTTTACTGCAGTGTCTGCTGTCCCCCCATACCCTGCAGAATGCACCTGGACCTGCGAGGGGAGAGTGGGCAGGGTGGGGGAGTGGGGGAAGGAGCAGAATGTGCATCATTCCCCAGGAACCCTTTGGAGCTCAGGGAAGAAGATGATGTAATCTCAGGCCATGTTATATCCCACCCCTCTCCTCTCACACTGGGCATGCCCCTTTAAGGGGTGGACGAAGCAAGTGCTGGTGGTGGGAGCTCTGTCAAGCAGCTCCATTGGAGTCACACAGCCAAGGTGCGTGGGCTGCTGGAGACCCAGAGCTGCAGTTAAACCATGGGGCAGCTGTGTGGGTGGGTGAGGGACCTTTAAGGATCCTTAGAGCTTGTGGATGGGGCCTGCAGCATATTCCATAGAGGGGAGGAATGACTGGAAAGAAATCTCCAGAAAGGGAACCTCCTCTCCCTTTAAGCATCTTTCAGTGGATTTCTCCTGGGGAGGGGCAGTTTCTACTTATTCCTTACTGAAGCGAATCCCAATGGCTTTGGAGAGAATGTCTGGCCCCTCAGGAGTTTTGGGTACCAAGTATCTCTTTGAATCTATTAGGGCCGATCTAAAGGCCTTTCAGATCATTGGAAAGATTTTGCTGACTTCAGTGGGCATTGGACCAGGCCCCTAGTTCTCACGGCAGTCACATTCCCTGGGGGACCTATTATAACAAAGGGCATAGTGATGGCCCGCCTGGCAGCAGCTGGCTGCGGCGATACAATGTGCTATGCAGCCTCCTGGCCTGCAGACTAGACTGAACTCTTCCAGCCAAGAGGAGCTAGCCAAACTGGTTTTTACCCAGAAAACCATCTAAATACCTACTATTAAAAAGATGCATTGGCCTCTTTCCTCTGTAGTGATGATCTCAAAGACATTTGCTTACAGGTGCCAGAAAGTGAGTTCTGCTCTGTGCTATTGAAACTGAAGTTGGCTCAGAAGAATGTCTCTAGTAAGGTGTCTACAACATCAAAGCAAACACGTTGTCTAGAAAACCTACAAACAGAAAAACCCAAAGGGGGTTGAGTGGTTGGAAAGATTAGCTATGCTGTTAGCCACCCATTGGAAAGATCAATGTAATGTTCTTTGTCTAGATGGCACCTAATAATCTTAAGTAATTTATGCCATCAGGTCAGCTGAAAAAAGATCACACAGCTGTGTTAACGAATGCTTTCATTCATCTGATAATCTGCTGAGACATCCATGAGTTACCCACACTGCAGTAACTGTAGAGTTTGAAAAGCCATCCTAGGTATATTTTGCCCAATTACACATAATAAGTATATCACAATTTAAAAAACAAGTTGCAGCAATTATTATTAGAATGACACACTGCTAAAAATGACACAGACATAATGAAAATGCATTTAACATAGTGCCATAATTACAATATTTGGTTTGCAACATGACCAGTCTGTTTTACTTGAGAAAGCTGTAATCGAAAATTAACAGAGTAATTTACTGAAGCACTTAAAACACGACCATAACCATTTTAAGGAAGCTTTTATGTTGTCTGAGTCTTTCCAGTTGTGTTGACTGGCTACATACCTGATCATACAATGTCCATGTATGTTCAATGGGAATTTAGTACTGAGATTCCTGGATTATAAAGTGGTCAAATGGCCCAATCCTGCAACCCTTATGTATGCAATCCTTGCTCAAGTGAGCAGCCAATGGGACTACACACATGACTAAGGACTGCTTGTATGTACAAGGCTTTTCAGGATCTGACCCTAAATGACAGAGGTCCGAGAACAAAGAATTTTCAAGAGACAAAAATATGGCGAATGGAAAATAGCAGTTAGATTATAACATGCTGCTTTAGCAGTTAGCAGAGTCAGTGGAAAAATCCCATTGAGCTTTTCAGATAAGGCCTTATGGACACAGGTTGAGGTTTTCAAGGGCCCCGAAGGTTGTTAGGCACCAAAACCCTATTGAAATGTAATGCGAGGTAGGCTCCTAATTCCCCTAAACCATTTTGAAATTCCCAGCCTGATTCTAGTCTGTGCTCTCATGTGTGGCACAACTTTAATGAACTGCACTTGAACATTTAAGATCCATTCATGGAGAGAGAAAGAGCATCTGTAAATTTCCTAACCCGTCTGTGGATGTTTGAGCACTGCAGTAAGGTCTCGATTGACTGGAATGAGAATTGCAAGGATAGACTCACTTGGATATTTACAGGCTTTCACTCACGATATTTGTGCTTATTGAATTATTTTAAAAGTGCAGTTCGTTTCTATGCATCATAAAGGATACATGTTACTTATGCAGATACTGTATCTGTTTTGACACAGCTAATCTTTGATTTCTGAGACCTCAAAGTCTCTTTGCTGGTATTATTCATGAAAAGTTAAAGCTGCGCAAACTTGATTCCAATAAAAATCATATGTGAAAAAATGATTTATCTAATGCTTTAAGGGTGAAACTCTACATATGGCTTATGAACCACTTAAGTTCCACTCAAGCCCTCAAAATTGGGCTGAAATTGGACTTAAATGGTGCATAGACTTTGTGCTGCCCGATACAGAGGCGTGAATTCTGTACTAAAAGAAAACAGGCTTAGGAAGTATTCTCTCTTTGATTCATTCCTGACACTCCCATTATGAATGTTGGCAGGAGCTCTGTGCATGGCGGGAGAGGAGAACGTATCCCTTACTTTGAAATGTGTTTTTCCTAGGATATGATTCTGTAATTTATTATTCTGGATTTTACTGGTGTCTAAAGTAGAACTTAGTGAAACCCCAAAGCAAATGAAACTCCAATGAGTTTTGTCTGGTTTCGATGTAAAAAGCTATAAAACAAGGCTCAGATTCATTCTAAAAGGCCATGAACCATAGTACACTTTCCAGTACAGTCAGTTTGGAGTTTGGAATGAAACACAAAAGTGGGTGTGTTTCAGAAGTTTTCACTTTGGTTTCAGATATTTCACACTGCTTTACTTATCAGCTATTGCAGGGCAAACATGAAAGGCCTGAACTGTGGCTTTGACAAGCAGGTATACATAATGGTTATGGGCCAAATCCGGCTTGTTTTGCTTATGCAAGTAGTGCCAAGAGGTGTTTTCAGCGCCCATGGAATGTGGTATCGGGCTCTAGACATGTATTTGCAGTGCCAACTCCTGCCTGCTACAGTCACACCTATAGCCCCTTTGACTTCAATTGAGAGTTTTGGATGCACAAGGAAGGCATGATCAGAAATAGCCTCTTATTAGCTGAGGAGCTTAAACAATGTTTATATTGTGGGTTAAAAGCCTTTGTTAGACTGTTAGCAAAAAAGTGACACAAGGCAACAACCACAAAGCCGGCGTAAATTGTCCCAGATCCATTAGGATCTGGTCCCAAACCTCTCACTTCCTTGTGATCTTTGGCATAATATCATAAGCACATTCCCACGTTTCGCTTTAAAGAAAAATACTGGCAACAGCTCTGTCAAGAAGCTCCTCCTTTCATTCGTTTGTGATACAGAGCAGCTTCCCCAGGCATCAGAATTCCACAGTGAAAGAACTGCCTTATTACCAGGAGTTGCCAATGTTACACAGAAGTGGCACTGTACATCCTGGGACCCAGAACTGAAAATTCCCTTTTTAGACTTAATAAGACGGTAATTTCATGGTGACTCACTGATCAAATATATGAGGTTTTGCTCTTAAAAAAAAAAGCGAGGAGGGAAAAATACTTTCCGTTTAGATTACACTATAATGTTGCACTCATTTTAACATCATAAAAGAAAAAAAATTACAGAAGAAAAGGGCTGTTATGTTATCTACTCCATTCCTTAATATGCAAAATTGTTCCGGATGCTTTTTTCTGTAGCATAGTGTTGTCAAGTGTCTAGAAAACATTCTCCACTAGTGTTTCATGTTCTGTTCTATTCAAAGATGTACCGAAGCCTCACAGGGGAGGCTGGTATGAGATAGGGCCACAGGAATTAACAGTACATTAGGGAATTTTTTTTTGGAGATACCATTTTGTTGCTACTGTGGGACTGCAGCAAAATGGATGCTTCTTAATTTTATTGAAAACATTCCATTTACTGGTCATCAGGATTACAATGGGCAAACAGTGTCATTTTCCCCATGTTTATATTAAACACATCCTACTCTGGTTTTGCCCATATCAGAGCCGCACACTGAGCTCCCTTTTAAGCCTATAAGCTTCTATACTGTACATCATAATGAGCTATATTTTGCCATCACTTTTCATGCAGAACCCTCTTTGCCTTCAGTCAGAGTTCTGCCCTGGGAATGATGGAAGAGTGCATCTGATGCATCTCTCTTTTATTTTTCTCTGTTGTTTGGGATTGCTGCCTGCTCTTGAATCATAGCTAGAAAGGGAAAAATCATACAGCGCCTGCATAAATGGTACTGCATTTTAAACAAAGTATTCAGGGACACATTCTCCCGCATTTGTGCGATATTACGGCATGATCCAAAGCCCATTGAAAGATTTTCATTGACTTCAGTGGGTGTTGGAACAGGTCCCTTTACATGAATGAGTGCCATATACACAAAGATCAAAGGCAAAATAGTCCCCCCATATGCTTATCGTAGATCACTTTATTACAGAAAGAGGTTAGAGACAGTGAGACTATGGCAGATCTCACCTCAGACACAAATGCACACAAGTGTGTTTTAAGAGCATTAGTGATTATTTATAATTGCACATAATTAATACACTTCTCTGAGAGTGCTTTTATTTTTTGACTGAAGCAATTTGAACTTACCTCCTTGCTCATCCAACATAACCAAAGTCCTGATACCAGCATCTTTACTCTACATTCCAGTAATGGAAGCAAAATGAGAAGAGAGAGAGAGAGAGAAAGAGAGAGATCAGCGAGGGAACAATTAACCCTAGATTTGGGATTTAGGAAGACAAAGGAAAAACAGTGAAAGGTATGGCAAGGCCATAAGGGGCTAGTTGAATAATTGGAAGCCTTCATGTGAATGAATACAGTAATGGAAACTGAGCATTCTCCATGGCCCCATAACCCATGTTGTACTCACTAGGGTACAGAGCTACTACAAAAAAATGGAAAATTCCAGGGCTGCATTTGGAAATTAACATTTTAGACAACAGCCATTTTCTTAACAGAAGGATTAATCTTCAGGTTCCACAGGAGGCCAGGTACATGTTGCAAACGTGCATTCATTCCCCAAGAGAAATTCCAAAGGAAAACATCTTGCACATGAATAAATACTGGTAAAGTATGAGGGTGGAAGCAACTGTATGAGGCCATCAAGACATATTACTCTCCCTCACTATATATTAGGAAACCTTTCATAAAGCTGGTTAATACTCAAGATGAAAACAGGCAGTCCTCAGACTTATGACGCAGTTGGTTCCTGAAAATCGCATTTTAAGTCAAAAACGTCGTCACTCGAATTTCCCAGGAATAATGTCGGATTGAGCGTTGTAAAGTCGAAACCGGCGTTGTAAAGTCGAAACACAATCACAATTTATAAACGTACGTGCCATTCATCGTAACTCGAATGTCGTAAAGTCGAGGACTGCCTGTATGAATCATTTTTTGGTACAAAGGTTTAACAGATGTAGGGGCTGATCCAAATCTTATTGGAGACAATGGAAAGTCTCCTGTTAACCTCAGTGGGCTTTGGGTCCAGACTTCCATGGGAACAGTTAGGCCAATGCTGAGCCCTTTTAAAAATCCCGCTAAGTGTACAGATGGCAAAGTGCCCTTTACAAACACGGCTTTTGCCATTATTGTTATTGATTTGGAAGGAGATAAATTATATTGTTGGTTTTTCAACACTAAACTATACCATAGACCTGAAAGGCATTTTTTTAATTACTAAGGATAGGCTAGACTCTTTTTGCTCAGTGCAATAATAGTCATTGCGTATAACTGAGGGTCTGAAAATGCTCATGCCTGTTGCAGTTCAAGAGCAGAGGAACTAAGTTCTTTATGGCCCTACATGGTAATATTGACACATTGCCGGGAAATAAGGGCTGCCAGCAAGGGGCCCCAAGCAACTATTTTCTGCACAGTTTAACTGCCTTCCCGGTATCTATTAACTGAGTATCACAATACCGCTGTGAGGGAGATAAGGATTATTACCTCCATTGTGCAGCAGTATAAGGAGACTGAATTCCTTGCCCGGGAACTCCGCGGCAGCTGCTAGGAATAGAACCTCCTAGTTTTGTGTCTCAGCCACACCACCATCCTCCCTCCCTGAGGCTACCTAAGGGCTCAGTCCACCAACATTTAATATCCCCAGACAGAGACTTCTTCCCAACTGCTTTTTTGCCACTATCAGCTCCTGGTCACAATGATGTCCTTGCTGCCTCTTGGGATGTCAGCAGCTTGGTCCACCCTCCCTCAGTGCTGAGCAGCCCTACGCAGTCTGGCTGCACATTCAGCGCATTGGTTCAGCTACGTGACTGAGTTTCTGAGACTCAAGGATTGTTCAGAGGCAATGGCCCGTCCCCTCCACTCAGGCCCCTCACAAGCGATGCGAGGACCTCTCCTGCTGACCCTAACTGTCAGCTCCACTGTAGCCAGCAGGTGGCTGGAGGCCATCATATCTGTGAGTTGCCTTTTTTTCCCCCTCCCCCTTTCCTTTCCTCCAAGAGGGGGTGAGGCTGGAGAGATGAGGGGCTAGCCCTATGCCTCCTCTCCATCCTCCCTTTCTTCCTGCAGCAATTCATTTCAAGTCCGTTTGTAGGCAATAGTGAGGTGGACATTTGCTGCTGCCCTATGCCCCTGTTCTCTGGCTCCTTGATGTCATTTATACTCTGACATGGGCCCTCTCCACATGCTGGTCCCCCAGGGCGTGCAGTTGTCCTGTAAAGCCCGCTGTTTTGTGGCGTGACAAGTGGTGTCCGTTTTCAGCAAAGCCAGTCACTGCCAGGCTTAGAAATGCCAAATGCAGTGAAAAACATCCTTGCCAAATACCATCTGCAGGGGCTGACCTACTCAGGTGAGACCAGTAGCGTGCCTGGGAGTTGTGCCTGGAGAAAGACTCCATGATTTGCCTTTGGTGACAAGTCCATCTGTTCAAATCCTTGCACTGAGGAAAATGAGTGCAACTTTCTTCTGCCTACCTGACCTTAGCTGCCGTTTCTGTTGATCAAGCAGAATTTAGTCTGTGTTTATTACCAAGGAGGCCTGTTCCACAGGCTGCCACAGGGTTAATACAGATGTGATCAACCAAGAATTTATTAAACGCGTGCACAGTGGATATATTTGTGTGTATTCTGGGCCTGATGCAAAGCCCACTGAAACTAAGAGGAAGGTTCCCGCAGGTTTAGATGGGAGCTGGATCAGGTGCTAGGTGATCATCTACTCATACCCCAACATTCTTTTATCATTTGTTTTCAGCTGTCCACCCCGCAGACAAGGCTAAACGGCT
This sequence comes from Lepidochelys kempii, assembly GCF_965140285.1. Taxonomy (NCBI): domain Eukaryota; kingdom Metazoa; phylum Chordata; order Testudines; family Cheloniidae; genus Lepidochelys; species Lepidochelys kempii. The sequence continues at coordinate 201,493,345 of NC_136382.1, forward strand.
AGGCCCACATTTTCAAATGAGCTCAGCTCCCTTACAGGGACTTAAAGAAGAGCCAGATTTTCACCCAGCTCCTCCCAGTGTGATGCTGTGGGTGTGCCGCCCAGGCTTCAGTATGGGCTAGTCACTTCAGTAATTACCCAAGGTCCTGGATACAACCTGTGCGGAAGCCCCATGCTGCTGCCGGTACATGAATGAGCTCGATTAAAGCAAGCTTGGCTAGGTCGACAGGTGCTGCACTCACATTCCGGCTTGCAGCACGGACAGACCCTGTGACAGTGTCGGACATCTCTGGCCAGAGTTTCGTAACTGCTCAATGGCCAATGTGTCCCCAACGGGCTGCGGTTCTTTTCTGGAGACAGGCTCATTGATTTTGGTGCCAAAATGCAGATGAGCGTCTTTGAAAATCTGGCCCTCAGTCTCGGCAAACTGAGGATTCATGTGAAAATGTGAAACCCTCCTTGATTTAGAAGAACGAACACTAGCATTCACGTTAGCAGGAGCAGAGGGCAGCCAGTGTGGAGTGCTGTTGAAAATCCCGCAGGAGATTTAGTTTCTTGATATATGCAGGATCAGATTCTTGAAGTATCTCAGACCAGAGAGGTATAGCCTATACACAGGACACTACAATGTGCATGGGTCTCCTTTTGTTGAAGTATCATGAAACCAGGTTTTCCAAATCTGGGCTAACTAGTTAAAATATGCAACTGTCTCTTCTCAGTAATACTTGGACTACCTTTGTTTTCCCATTGTACCTGAGAAGAGCATTTGGACCAACATGCTTTGCCATGGCATTATTAAAACCTGAACGTTTTATATGTCTGGTCTTCAGAAAAATAAATCAGAGACTCTAGAGCTTTTGTAAGGTATTGAACTGGTGGGTCTGGAGGCTGCAATCCTTTGTTTAGCCACAAGACAGGTACATCATAGGCAGCAGAAGGATAATCTCTTCAATACATTTCTCAACCCTAACTCTAGAAATGAGGAGTTCAGTCTCCATGACCATACAGTCTTTGGCCTATGCTGGGAATGCCAAGATGCCAATTAGAGCAAATTGCCATAGTATTTATTGTGATGTGGACATATATCCACTAAGGACAGGCCTGACACCACCCACACATTTCACATAAACCACCGAACAGCCATCAGATGGTATTGACCAAAGTCCCTTTCACAAATGGAACTTCTATGGAAGCCAATTAGAGTTTTTTGAATGGAAAAACTATGTCATCAAGCACTTGAGCTGAATTTGAACTGGTAACTGATTAGTTAGACATTAATTGCATTAATAGAATAGAAACGAATAGAAAACAAAAAATGTATAAGAGCAAAAAGTTCTTATTCTTCCATTATTCAGTACTACTAAGCTCCAGCATTCTGAGTACTAATGAAGTAGCCTTTTCATAAAGGCGCTCATTCAGCAAAGAATTTAAACGTGTGCTTAACTTTAAGCATGTGAATCAATCCATTGCTTAAAGTGAGGCACATGCTTAAATGTTTTGCTGGATCTATTTCCTGATTAGAAAAGTACAATCTGGAGTGGCGTATGATTTTAAATTCTATGGGTCAAATTCTGCTCTTGGATAGATCATTGTAAACCTGGCATAACTTCAATGAAATCAGTGTAACCAAGAGCAGAATTTGACCCTGTCAGTGACTATGACATACACTACCCTCTATTTTTTGTAATGTTAACAATAGTTTTTTATTACAGTCTGAGTCAAAGCCCATTGAAGTCAATGGAAAGACTTCCACTGAAGTTTCCACAGCACTTTGAAGGTGAAATGCATTGGTATATAACTGCTAAGTATTATCATTATATGGCTTAATTTCCCAAGGAGGGAATGAAACTGGGAAGGACAATGTAAAACTACTCAAAAGCCCCATCAATCGTTTCAGAAACAGAGTGGCCCTGATTCTTCCTTGCTTTGCACTTTGTACAGACATTCACACCTGTGCTAAGTGGCTGTAAAAAGGACCTTTTCTGATATAGTGGAGGTCTACACACACTTCTCCTTTGCACAGGTGCAGAGGACAACATAAGGTGCCAGGCACTGAGGAAATCTAGCCCAGAAAATATATCAGCAAGTGAATCAGAAATACAGGAAATGTTTTCCATATGTTTCAGTAGGTACATTGAAAAACAAATATATGCTTGATCATGACCAAATACTATAGCAGACATAAACACCCAGTTAAATAAAGAATTCTACTTCAATCAATATGGCTTATAGACTTTATTCTGAATAAATTAATGCAGACAATTATCTACCAGGACAGGCTGACATCGCTAGCAGTTCACAAAGACACTAAAGGGAAGTGTCAATACCCTAAAGACAAAAGTCTGGCTAACAAAGTATTTCGTAGTCATGCATTATAGTATATTTCCTCAGACCCTTTTTCGAGATAGCAGTAGCTCTATGCAGTAGAGTATTGTCTTTCCAGGTCTGAGTAAAGGAATTAATCCATTCTCTCACTACTAGAATTCACCTGATAGTCCAGAACATCAGCTGGTATAAGTCAATGTAGTTCTACTGAAGTCTGTGGGCTGGATCCTCAGCTGGCAGAAACCAATATAGCTCCAGTGACTTCAAGGCAGCAATGCCAATTTACACCACCAAAGGATTTGGCCCTGCACACTTACAGTTGACACGAAAATTCATCGATTCCAAGGCCTGAAGGACCATTGTGATCATCTAGTCTGACCTCCTGTGTAACTCAGGCCAGAGAATTTCTCCAAAATAACTCCTAGGGCAGATCTTTTAGAGAAATGTCCAATTTTGAAAAATATGTAAAAATAATCAGTGGTGGAGAATCCATCATGACCCTTGGTAAGTTGCTCCAGTGGTTCATTACTCATCATAAAAAATTTACACCTTATTTCTAGTCTGAATTTGTCTAGCTTCAGCTTCCAGCCACTGGATCATGTTAGACCTTCCTCTTGATAGACTGAGGAGCCCATTATTCAATATTTGTTCTCTATGTAGGTACTTTTAGGCTGTAATCAAGTCACTTCCCTTAACCTTCTCTTTGTTAAGCTAAATAGATTGAGCTCCTTGAGTCTATTGCGATAAGGCATGCTATCTAATCCTTTAGGATCCAGCTTCATTTTGGGGCAGATAACTTGCTTCCACAGAGATACATTAACTAAGTAAAACTCTTTCTTGACTAGAGGCCCAATCCAAAGCCCAGTGAAATCAAAGGGATTCTTGCAATGGATCAGGCCCTACATTGTCCAGAATGTTATTTTATGTGGTGCTTGTTAGGCTACCACTGAGGAACATTCAGAATGAAAGAGCGATATCATGGGGAAACATTTCCCTATTACAGATGAGGGCATGTTAATGTACATGAAAGTCAGCTAAAATAGTGACCCTACACTAAGCATCCAGTTTGAAATGGCATCATAGCATTATCCAATGAAACAGTTATACTTTACAGTTTCCATTCTGAAATGTCAATGAGCTTAAATGTAAAACCAAATCTTATAATAACATGAGAAAACAGCCCCATTTGGTTTGGGGTTTACAAAGCAGCTCTTATGTCTCCATTAGAAAAGCCTGTTGAGAGTCCTTGGTTTAAGTTTAGAGGTGAGAGCAACAAGGATGGTGTTATGGTGAGCGTCTGCTATAGGCCACCAGACCAGCAGGATGAGGTAGATGAGGCTTTCTTCAGACACCTAACAGAAGTTCCCAGATCACAGGCCCTGGTTCTCATGGGGGACCTCCATCACCCGTACATCTGCTGGGAAAGCAATACAGCAGTGCACAGACAATCCAGGAAGTTTTTGGAGAGTGCTGGGGACAACTTTCTGGTGCACCTGCTGGAGGAACCAACTAGGGGCCGTGCTCCTCTTGACCTGCTCCTTACAAACATGGAATAATTGGTAGGGGAAGTAGAATTGGGTGGCAACCTGGGCAGCAGTGACCATGAGATGGTCAAGTTCAGGATCCTGACAAAAGGAAGAAAGGAGAGCAGCAGAATACAGACCCAGGACTATAGAAAAGCAGAAATTGACTCCCTCAGGAAACTGATGGACAGGATCCCCTGGGAGGCTAATATGAGGGGGAAAGGAGTCCAGGAGAGCTGACTGTATTTTAAAGAAGCCTTATTGAGGGCACAGGAATGAACCATCCTGATCAGAAAGAATAGCAAATATGGCAGGCAACCAGCTTGGCTTAACAGAGAAATCTTCGGTTAGCTTAAACACATAAAGGAAGCTTACGAGAAGTGGAAACTTGGACAGATAACTAGGGAGGAGTATAAAAATATTTCTTGAGCATGCAGGGGTGTAATCAGGAAGGCCAAAGCACAATTGGAATCACAGCTAGCAAGGGATGTGAAGGGCAACAAGAAGGGTTTCTACAAGTATGTTAGCAACAAGCAGAAGGTCAGGGAAAGTGTGGGACCCTTACTGAATGGGGGTGGCAGCCTAGTGACAGATGATGTGGAGAAAACTGAAGTACTCAATGCTTTTTTTGCCTCAGTCTTCACAGACAAGGTGAGCACATCCAGACTACTGCACTGGGCAGCACAGTATGGGGAGGAGGTGAGCAGCCCTCAGTGATGAAAGAACAGTTTAAGGACTATTTAGAAAAGCTAGACATGCACAAGTCCAAGGGGCTGGATGCAATGCATCCAAGGGTGCTGAGGGAGTTGGCTGATGTGATTACAGAGCCATTGGCCATTGTCTTTGAAAAATCCAGGCAATCGGGGGAGGTCCCAGATGATTGGGAAAAGGCAAATATAGTGCCCATCTTTAAAACAGGGAAGAAGGAGAATCCGGGGAGCTACAGACCAGTCAGCCTCACCTCTGTCCGCGTAAAAATCATGGCGCATGTCCTCAAGGAATCCATTTTGAAGCACTTGAAGAGGAAGGTGATCAGGAACAGTCAACATGGATTCACCAACGACAAGTCATGCCTGACCAACCTGGTAGCCCTCTATGATGAGATAACTGGCTCTGTGATTATGGGGAAAGCGGAGGATGTGATATATCTTGACTTTAGCAAAGCTTTTGATACAGTCTCCCGCAGTATTTTTGCCAGCAAGTTAAAGATGTATTGATTGGATGAATGGACTTCATGGTGGATAGAAAGCTGGCTAGATCGTTGGGCTCAACGGGTAGTGATCAATGGCTCGATGTCTAGTTGGCAGCTGGTATCAAGCAGAGTGCCACTGTTGGACTGTGGTAGGAAATCTGAAACGCCTTCTGTAGTCACCTTAATGGAAATGATGCTCAGATCACTGTGAGAGATTTCTCCTGATGTTTCAGACTAACCAGTGCTATATTTAGAAAGTTCTTTGACTGAATGGGAAGCTCCTCTATGAGACGAATAAAAGCCAGATCCTGTGTTCTACTGAGCTCTTCCCATGAAGTGCTGGGCTCCTATATGGACTGATCAGCAAACTCAATATTCCCAGTCTTTTTCCCATGGAGATCAATTACTGTTATTTAATATTTGCATTCCAGTGGCAGTCACAATAGGCTACTCCACACATGCAGGAAGATATAGTCAGTGGATAGGTCACTGGATTGGGATTCAAGAGACACAGGTATGATACTTACTGACTGGGACAAGTCACTTGCTATCTCTGTGCCCTTTGTTGTCTAGGCTATTTAAGCTCTTTGGGGTAGGCCCTGTCTGTTATTCTGTGTTTGCAAGGCTCATTTAAGTAGAGTAGAAAGGTTGGCAATAGGAATGGAGAGGCTCAAGGGTAGAACTAGAGAAGAGGAAGGCGAAGGATTGATTGCATAAGGCATGTTCACTGAGTGAAGTGGTGGAGGGAGGAGGTGGTAGAGGGACAGGTAAATGGGTTACGGTGGGGTTGTTTCAGGATAGGGGAGAGAAAAGCCTTCTTGAATTGTGAAGGAACAAACCGAGAGAGAGAGCTGAAGTAGGTGGGCGGAGAATTACAGTTGTGGTGTTTACTGATCAATAGGTGTCGGACTCCACAATATAAGGCCCAACTCCATTTGAGCTGAAGTCAAAGGCAAACCACCACTGATTTCAATGAGGGTAGGAAATGAAGGCTGGAGCTTATGCCAGCTTATAAACGTGTGACTCAAGGCTATTTCTTTCCCTTTGTGTTTGCTTGGAACTCCCACTGTTGTCGATGCAAAGCAGGCATGGGGGTCGAAGGTGTCCTGCAATAATAAGCATGTCAAAATTGATGACTTATTAATGTCTGAGGGCCATAAACAAAGTCTAACAGCCTTGTTTGAAATTATACATCAGGTGACCAGGGGACCTGATGGCTGATTGGTGGTATGAATCCAATGTCCCAGATTATAAAACCCTCCACCACGATTAGGATGAATTGGCACCCGAGTGAACTACCCTTTCCCTCCCAGAAAATCCCCACCTGGTGAGGATTGAGGCATATTAGCAGGGTAGACTGAGCAAACTTCCACTCTCACTCCCAGTGCTGTGGATGATCAGAGGCCTTCTGTCTCCTGTATTCTCAATCTGCCATCTTTCATGAACCCTAACATTCTCTATTAACAACATTCCAAGAGAAGATAAAGAAGCATTGCCTAGATTCTGTGGTGACTGGGGCTCTACAAAGACCCGAAATGGATGAACAGATACATAAGGAGCCAGTCACACCATTGCATTTCTCCCCATTGACTTCTGTGAAGTTTATCGGCTTCCTGCAGCTTGATGCCACTGTGGGTATCGGGCCCACGGTGACCAACCAGAGGTCATGTACAAAGGGCGTTTCATTGCTTTATCTTGAATATTTCAATTCAACCAAAATTAAAATATGGACATAATACAGTTCCCCATTAACTATAGTAGTTATCCTGCAGTTCAGTTGAGTCTTTCAACTGCTTGATCAACTTTATCAATGGCTACACCACATCTTGTCTAGACTAATTCCCAGGAACACCTTTTGAAAATGCCCCATTTTTGATGGTCACAAAAACCTATGGAGATGCCCTTGGTGTGTGAATATTGGCAAGTGGCTCAGGCCTTTGCTTGTGTCAGGCTTTCCCATACTCTATCTACAAAGGAAGGGAGGGTAAAGCATAAGTCCTTACCTCTTCAACAAGCTGCAGCATACGACGGGTGCTTTCAAGTGACTGGAAAAAAAAAAAACAGGAGAAAAGCAAGTTAGATTTGGCAAATGCCATTTCCATCACTAGTGTGCAGGCATGTATCAATGTCATGAATAGCCTCATATAGAAGTCTTTGAGTGCTTCTTTCCTCACTCTCTAATGGCCAGATTACAGCTATCCCAGCGTGGGAGTGCAAGGAGGGAAGACGGCGTCTCTCCAGGCACTCCGGCCTGGGAGGTAGCCGGAATTCTGCAGCTAGCACTCTCTAGCAGTAACACTGTTGGCAGTGATGAATGCTCCCATAAGGAGAGGATAGCCCTGGCCTTGCCCTCCTTCCCCATCTAAAGGTGGGGCCTGGGCTCTGAGACCTTCTGCCCCAGCCAGGTTTCAAAGCCTGGGCTTCAGCCCAAGGCCAAATGTCTACACTGCTATTTTTAGCCCTGCAAGCCTGAGTCAGTTGACCCGAGCCCTGAGTCGCGGTGCTGCAGGTTTTTCTTTTCAATGTAGACATACCCTTAGATCCTAACTCTGCCTTACCTCACTCAAGTATCACTTCCATTTTTTCCACCGCCAATACCCTGAGAGTTGAGATCTGCTGGACCACTTGAGCTAACCAACCCTTGGTTTAAACAAGGGTAGATGGGTGGCAGGGCATTTTCAAGGAGGGACCCTTGATGCTGGGATATTTTTCGTGTTCGGATATCCTAAGCCTGTTGACCTACAGGATATGGTGCTAGATGTATGTTTTGCTACAGCTGTGCACATTTCTGGATGTAGCCTGTGGACAGCAAGATGAACCTCAAGTGTTTCCACCCTCCTCGTTTGCCATTGGTTTTACCTCATCCGCCAGCTGGTCAGCACGCCGCTGCATTTCTTCCAACTCATTGCGCATATCAAGTTCTTCTGCCATTTTAGCTGTGAGTCTGTCTGTCGAGGCTTCAGACCAAGGGTTTGTGTTTGTTCTGCCCGTGAGTCTGCAAGACAGCAAATTGGGGGTTAAACACTGGGGTTAAACTTGCTGCACTCTGCAGATTTGTGCTTAAATGTCAATCCCCTCAAATGTTTTTATATGAGTGCTCTCGCCAGCAATCTTTCATCAGGGCTGGTGATTCTTACAAATGAAAGAGTGCTCGTGGATTGTTCAAGGTGATGTTCTATTCCTGGGCTATTAGTCACTCTCTTGTATAGGAGCAAGGATGGATCCTCGCTGCCTTCCCTACAGAGAAATTAATTCATTTGTATTTTCTACCTGGCACGCTTCAACTGCCATTAAGCACCAAACCCTTATAAAATGCAGAATCAGAAGGGACGACTTGTAAGTAGACATGGGCTTGAGCTGCATTCAAACTTCTCTGAAGTTGAAAGGGTTCAGCTCTGACAGAAGAGAGCACTCCGGTCAGCATAATTACTCCACCTCGGTGAGAAGCGGATGCTATGTCGGCGGAAGAGCGTCTCTCACCAATATAGTGCCGGTGTGGACAGCGTGAAACTTGCATAGCTCATGGGGGGAGGGGAGACTTTTTCACACCTAGGAGCGAAGTAAATTATATCGACTCATGCTGTAGTGTAGACCTGCCCTAGGTATATTTGCCTTTATTTGCCTTTTAGGACAGGGAAGGAGTATCTGACAGAGAGCCAGATCCTTAGTTAAGCTGTAAATCTGTGTCGTGCCATAGTAGCTTGCAGATAATGGAGCCTGATTGATTTTCACCAGCTGAGGATTTGGCCCAGAAACTCCATCTCAGAAACCTGAGCCAGTCAAAACTACACTGGATGAATTTTTAAAGGCCTGGCAGGGGGTTGTACTATATCACCCAGCTCGCCTTTTCTATCATTGCGTCTAGAGGGGCCAGATTCTGATCTTGATTACTCTTGTCTAAATCCAGAGTAAATCCACTGAACTCACCTGTACCTGAGATCAGACCCCCATCCATTGAATCTAGTTTAGGAAGATATTAGCTTTTATTATAAACCAAAAGACACAACGTGGCTTCTATTGCTGACTTGAAAAGGAAAAGTGGGGCCATCCATCACCTCTGAAGTCTGTAGAACATCATCACTGTTTTATTTCTCTGCCTGATTGAAGCATGACGCGTTGAAAATTAGTGCTCAGCGAGGGTTTGTCGCTTAGAGGAAGCACTAATCCAGCTGGAAGGAGAGGCAGAGGGCTGCGAATAACTGCTATGAAGCACTGGCCATTTCATTCAATTACATAATAACATAACATAAGGATGGCCATACTGGGTCAGACCAATAGTCCATCTAGACCAGTATCCAATGGCCAGTGCCCGAAGCTTCAGAAGAAGTGAACAGAACAGAGCAATTTATTGAGTGATCCATCCCATCATCTAGTCCCAGCTTCCAGCAATCAGAAGTTTAGGGACACCCAGAGCATGGGGTTGCATCCCTTACCGTCTTGGCTAATAGCCATTGATGGACCTATCCTCCAGGAACTTACCTAATTATTTTTTGAACTCCATTCTTCTTTTGGCCTACACAACGTCCCCTGGCAATGAGTGCCATAAATTGACTGTGTGTTGTGTGACGAAGTACTTCCTTATGTTTGTTTTCAACCTGCTGCCTATTAATTTAATTGGGTGACCCCTGGTTCTTATGTTATGTGAAGGGGTAAATTCACTTTCTCCACACCATGAACGATTTTATAGACCTCTATCATACCTCGCCTCAGTCGTCTCTTTTCTAAGATGAACAGTCCCTATCTTTTTAATCTCTCCTCACATGGAAGCTGTTCCATCCCCCTCACCTTTTTTGTTGCCTGTCTCTGTTCTTTTTCCAATTCCAATACATCTTTTTTGAGATTTGGTGACCATAGCTGCACACAGTATTCAAGATGTGGGTGTACCATGGATTTATATATTATCTATTCCTTTCCTAATGGGTCCTAATATTCTGTACTGGCTTTACACCTTGTGCCACTCTAATGGAAAAGACGAGTCAGGGCAGCCTTTGGCCCTAGGAGTTGACAGCAAATAAACTATAGCATCTGTCTATAAAAACTAGCTATTATGTATTTAAGGCGGGCTCAGTCCTCGCTCAGACGATACTCTCACTGAAGCCAGTAGGAGCACAGATTAAGGATGGCAGAAGTGGACCATAAGGCCCCAGATCACAGGGTCTGCAAACAGGGAGCACAGGAGCAGATGGGATGCTCACCCCCTTCCCAGGCCATGAGCCTGTGCTAGAAATGCACCTTTTAAGCTGCTGAGAAGAGGAAGTGTGCCTGCTTGATTCACAGAGACATGGATAGGTCCCCCAGCACAAACTCCTCTAAGCTCACACAGACTGAGCCCCTGTAGTGCACATGGGGACACAGAAGCCTCCCCTGGGGGCTTCCCTGCCTGCTGACCCCCACTCAGAAGAACCACACCACTTCCTCTGCATCAAGTGCAGCATTTGCTTCTGACAACAGCCAGGCAGGTGTACGGATTAGCATTGGGAGGAAGGAACTCTGCACAACAATAGCAGTGCCCCATGGAGGGCAACACTGGTGTTTGCTTTGCTAACACATGCCGATTAATTAAAGCCAAACAAAAGGCCATTGGCTAGATGCTGACCCAGCTGTTGGCTCCCATTTCAGCAGAATGCAACAAACCAACCCCCAAAACTGTCTAAGTAGCAATCAGCCAATATATGGCAGTGAGTTAAACTCTGGTTTGGATTAGACGTCCTTTCATATTCATCTATCTAGTCCTTACCCCCCTCCCCCCCTCACTTTCTTTCCCAGCAACTCTTCTGTAATGGGATGACCTTTCCTCTGCATAAATCAACTTCCACCGAGCGAGGAGCCATAGCCTTCCAGGGATCAGGCGGCAAAGGATATTTGCTGCTGAATCAAGCTCTATCTGCTTACGAATATGTAAGAAAATCAGACAGCTGCTTACGTATCCTCTGCAGCTTCTACAAAAGCTTGTTGTTATATAAGGAGGGAAATGTATGACCTTCATGCTTTTACATTAGCTGTGCTCTCACTTGAGGTTGTCTTGCTTCTTTTCAGTCTAAAGCAGGAAGAAATCCATCTCAAAGAGGAGACTGAAAAGCCAGCCCCCAAGCAACTGGCACAGCATTCTGTTTACATCAGTCTCAAACACTGAATACATCACAACACCCCTGTCTGAGGGAGGCTAACATCCTGTGATGGCTCACATCAAATTTAGAAGTTCCCAACATACCCTGGAGTAGCAGCTGGGGTAGGCAGTTCTACCTGGTGTGTTGGATGGCTGGGCAATTCACACCGGCATTAAGGCTCAATGGCAAGAAATGTGTCTGTGGGCTCAGCTGATGCAAATGCCTGGCTTAATGGCATGGTGAATATTCAGTTTGACATCAGACACTTTTGGGATGCTCGCTGTCAGCAGTAAACAGGTTTCACCCCAAAAATAGGGAGCACTCCAGGGATTAGGAGCTCCATGGCAGAGACACATCAGGGATCCTTCTGTTTCCAAAGAAGAACACTGTGAGAGTGACTGAAGAAATCCTATTGTTCTTGTAGGGGCCAATGCAGCCCAGGCCCACATGGGTTCTCCTGGAGGCAGAACCACTGTGATTTGGATGGGCTATGTGCCTAGAGTGCAGTGCCATGAGGAGTCACTCCCTGAACAGCCACATGCAGGGGTTATGTGGGAGCGAGGCAGATAGGCAAGTGGTCAGGGGAGGTTGAAGATCCTCCATAAAACAGCTGCTCTGCAGCCCAAGTGGAGGACTTCTTGGCTATGTCTACACGACCGCGGTAAGTTGACCTATGCTACGCAACTCCAGCTATATGAATAACATGGCTGGAGTTGATGCACCTTAGGTCGAATTACCACGGGGTATACACCACCGGGGGTTGACGGGAGAAAATCTCCCATCGACTTACCTTACCCTTCTTGTCGAGGGTAGAGTACAGGGGTCAACTGGAGAGCAATCTGCAGTTGATTTGGCAAGTCTTTAGACCCACTAAATCGACTGCCAGCAGATCAATCTCAGAGCATCGATCCCAGCTGTAGCGTAGACCTGCTCCTTGACTCCTTCCTCACCAGGTACCTGGGGCACAGCTCACTGTTTGGCTTGGCACTAAAGCTGATCAGAGAACAGAATTTCCATTCATGGGAAATTCCAATATGTCAAAATTTGTTTGTCCCAAATCAGAACAAGCCGCCAAAATTTTGAAATTGTCCATGGAATGAACATTCCAATTCAGAACCATTGAATATGTTGTGTTTCGAAATGGCAAACACATCATATGGAAACACTGTAATATAATGTAAAATATTAAATGCTATAGATATTCAGTATGTACAAATATAAAATATTAATTTTAATACTGTATTATATGATGTAAAAAAGTCTAAATGAATCAAAATGACAGTCAAAATGAAAAGTTTCAGCATTACAGGAATGAAATGAGAAAGTTAGAATGATTCATTTTTTTACTCTTTCCATAGACAGTTTCATTGAAACCAAGGTTCCTGCTAAACGTTTAGATTGTGATGAAATTTCTGACACTGTTCCGTCAGAAATTTCCCAACAAGCTCTACTTGACACTAAAGATCGGACCTAAAGCCACTGAAGTCAATGGGCCATGAGATCAGGCCTGTAGAACAATCAGGGGTACAAAAGCCAGAAAGCGTTTCTGGGATTTTCAGTGCCACAGAGGGCTCGGAATAGGGATTCTCTAACTGGCCTGTTGGCCCTAGTCATGATCTGAACATGGACTGGAAGCTTCTCTCTCCATTGTGGGCGGGGAGGGGGGGTTGGGGGGGCTCAGTAAGGGTTGATGCAATAGGGGACCTTGGGGAAGAACCAGTTCTCACTTACAGCCCCTCCTTATTTTCCCTGCCTGATTTACTCAGCTGCTAAACAGGTGTGTGATATTCTTTACAAACTTGGGGGCAGGTCCTCAACTGGTATAAGCTGGCTTGGTTCCATGCCTGGTGAGAAAAATTTGGGGCCGTGGTATGTTATGGTCCTGGGGCCCCACCCCTCCCCTTTTACTTTATTTACACAGATGTTTTGGGGTCCCTTAGTAGAACTGTACTCCACTCCTTCTCCTCCCCTCCCCACACTTCCCATCAGCCCTAGTTCCATTGATTTCAGTGGGGCTATGTCCATTTACATTAGCTGACTATCTGCCCCATGGTTTGTTTCAGCATTTTCAAATACCTCACCCTGTCATCGCAAGAAGCTAGGTAATGCAGGGAGAGCCTCCCCTCCTGAGTAAGGGCAGTGCACCCTCAATGTGTATTACTTTCAAGACATGCACTGTTCTTTACAGCTCTTTGTGGCTTGTCTCCAGCTGGCTTGCTGCCAATCAGCTTTGGAGAATCATTACCCCATGACATGTGAACATCAGTGGGCTCTTGTGCTATTTCAGTGGAGGGCACTGGATTTCAGAGCCTTGCTTACCCTAGGGTTCCTACTCTAGAGTTTCTCATCATTACTAACAGTGTTAGCCATGGGGGGAGCACTAGTGGAGACAAGGAGCTGGGAATTCTAGCCACCATGTTGTCTATACCTGCTCTTAAGTGACCCAGTGCTTAAAATACTCGCAGCTGCCTGCATCTTGGTCTACACTAGCATTGGTGGAGTTGCACAAGTGAATTTTAGGGGAGGGGAAAAGTTAATTTAGACACAGCCTAGGAAGTGATATGATTTGAACGTTCATATGAGTGGGTGAAGAAGAAACTAGAATCTGCTTTCTACCTATTTGGTGTATGGATAGTCTAAATAGTAAGGGGATAAGGGATGGTCTAGGTAATACTTAGTCCTGTCTCAGCATGGGGGGACTGGACTAGATGACCTATCGAGATACGTTCCAGTGCTACATTGCTATTGACATTGTGTTCCTAGCATGGGAGATGCTAGATAAATAAGACGATGCAATGCTAATAAGGGTTTGGTTTTAAACCTCTGAGCATACGCAGTGTAAACTAGGTGGTAAATGAAGCCTGCGCAGACTAATGCTAAGCTGAGTTCTTGTGCAATTAATAAAAAAATGATAGTATTTATGAATCACCATAGTTTCTAAACATTGCACAAGTAAATTAGTTCTGCAGTAGACATCTCTCCCCACAACCTGGCTCTTGATTACAGCACTTAATGATCACGAATGAGCAGTAAGTTTGGACGGTGATGAGAAGTAGAAAGATATGGAGCCCTTGTGACTTACCCTTAGAATTATAGTTTCTGATTAATATATCCCACCATGTTTACATTTAGGGATAGATTCATCCCATTTTACATCAGCCTAGAAAATGTCAGAGGTTATAACTGCAGAGGTGTTTTGTAGCAAATGATTAAACTTGACAAATTGATTGAAACTGTTTTTTTTTTTTGGTAAAGCACTTAGAATGGAGTGAGAAACACCACAAAGCCCTCTTAAAGGCAAGCTATTTTACATCATGTTTTAGTCATAAACATGAGTGCCCTACTGCGGTGCTGATTCAACTTCATTTATAGAAAACCATGCCCAGGAATCAATACAAGTTACTCATAGGCACACAGTATGGTAAACTGCATAATTTGTCTAGATGCAGGCTGAAAGTGGGTAGATTTTGCAGTTGATACTGGTTACTGCCCATATCTTTGCAATAATCTTCCTTAAGCACGGGGGATAGTATACATTGGGGATGGGATTCTTTAGTTAGATACCCAACACCCACTGAAATTCAAAGGGAGTCGGGTGCTTAACCCAGTTTAAGCTAAAATAAACACTGATGTGAGGTAAAATCCCTTCAGCTTCACTAGACACTGCAGATTTGATTTATGGAAGCAATTATTTTCCTACAATTTAGATTAATATTTTGCCCACTGATACCAGATGCTGTATTTCCAATACAGAAGAACAGTAGGAAACTGAGGGTTAAAGAGAAAGTAATAAAGAAACTCACTGAGGAGAACACATTGTCTACTTCAGTTTGAACGCTGCATTTATTATATTACAGGTAAAGTTCAGATGTAATAAAGAATCAGGTAGCTAGAATGTTTTATCTATGTGGAGTTATTCTGAAGCTCTAAGTGAACCGTCATATGTCCCTAAAGAGGGAGAAATACAATGGGTGACCTTTAAAAGGAAATATTTACTTTACTGGGATGTAAACTCTTCAACACAATAAATATAGGAAAATGAAAATGCAGCAGTTTACCATGGCAAAGTCAACATCGCAATAAAGCAACTGTTTCTTTTCAAGCACTCTCACTGTGTTAAAGTGCAGATCTATTTTTCCCCTGGATATCCTTAGCCAGAGGATGACTGCATTGGCATATTCTCCACGAAGAACATATATATATAGGAGACTGCCAATAACAATACTTTATATAGAGACTTTTCTTCTGTAGAGTTCGAAGAGCCTTGCAAAGGTGGGGTAAGCATTATTATCCCTATTTTACAGAGGGGAAAACTGAAGCACAAAGAGACTGCATGACTTGACCAAAGTTGCAGAGCAAGTCAATGGAGAAGCCAAGAATAGAACCGCCACAAAAACAGTGTTCAAATCAGAGGGCCCACATTCCTCTGTCTCAGCCAGCTCCCATTGCTACCCTCTCAAATGTCACTAGAAAAGCTTTGGGGTCATCAGCAGGCCCATTTTACACAGGGGTCCGGTTTCTATTCCCCATACTGGGACTCACCAGGAGTAACTGCTGCACTTGTCCTTGCTCCCTGATAAATTCCTGTAAGCTCCTCTATGGCGCTGCTTGCCAGGCCAGCAGGGATTTTCTCTCCAGCTGGTGTGACTGTTGGAAAGATTGCATGCTCTGTTGCAGCTTCTTCTGCTGGCCCACCAACCGCTGCGGAGTCTGCTCCATCGTCTGGACACCCAATAATCCCTGAGGCCTCCCCTGTGTGTCTCTCAATTGCCACCACTGGGGCAGTCCAGCTGACAAGCCTCAGCATGTCATGGAGCATGGCTTGCCTCCTGCCTTCTCCCCACAGAAATTACACAGACTCCTATGGTTGTACCTTCACCATATCCTTTTATTTTAAATTCCCTCCACCATTTCCACAACAACCTCCATGCAACAGTCTATTTACAGCACCAACCGTGCTTTTTGGCCCTCTCCCCCAAAACCTGAGGGGAACAGATATCTCCCTTCCAAGAGGCCTCTGTGTTACTGGGCTTAACTAGCCCTAAACCCTTCTCTCCCATTTTGGGACTTCCTGCCTCTTTATCTCCCTTGGGCTGATGAGCTAATTGGCTCCTTATCTCATCCATCCATCCAGCCTGGTTGTCTAATGGCCTCTGTCAGGTCATTAACGCCTGAGTGATCAGAGTGCAGGGGCACCCGTTTGCTCCCTGCACTCAGTCACAGAGGGCGGCGACACACAGGCTGATTGAAGAATACCAGATAAGAAAGAGAAACTGTAGAGAACTGAAACTATAAACCAGAGGGATCTTTTCCTCTCCCACTCTGGTTCTGAGTTATGTGTCTGCATAACACATAGCTGCATATGAGGGGTTTCTATCCTTGGAAAGAGGCCACTGTACATTGCTTCACAGGAGCCCCATCTGGAGGAGGGGGGGAGCTGCTCTAGTGACATGCAGAATTAGCACATCCACCTACCTGCTATGCAATTATTGTCTCCTCTTCAGCTAGCACTGCCCACATTTGGAGCTCTGCTGGCTGGCAGGTGGGGAATGCTTTGTACCACTGCCATCCCTCTCAAGGCTGCCTTTCTACTGTGAGTGCTGGGTTATACTAACAGAAGCTGGCATAAGCTGGGGGCTGAAATCTAGCCCAGAGACTGTCTACCAACCCCTTGCAAAGAAAGACTGTTTTGAGATTCAGGAATGTGAAACTGTTGAGAATAGTCCTTTGGACTCCAGTACCTCCACATGCTGCTGAGAACGAGCATTCCCCAACCCACCTTTTCTTGTGTCCAGGAGGCCCCATTGAGTCAAGGAAGCATAATGCTGCTGCACCCGGCTTCACCTTGTTGACCTGTCATTCCTTGTCCTCAGAGCTCTGCCCATCTGAATTCCAGCTCAGATAGTGTCTTGAGAACCTTATGCCTGAAAACAGATGCCAGCTGCTGCCAGAGAATGCAGAGAGGTTTATGTTTTTGAGGTGTAATCTGTCCACATTCAATTTCATATACTAATGCCAATGGGGCAGATTTTATGTGGGAGCATCATTCCCATGGCACACGTGCTATTAAATCCAGTGGGTGCTCTTGTAATTCTCCCCCACAGTTTATAATTCTTCACCAGGTCATCTGTCTACTTGTAGTAGAGTCCTCAGAGGGCCAGGTGGCATAGTGGTTAG
This sequence comes from Lepidochelys kempii, assembly GCF_965140285.1. NCBI lineage: Eukaryota > Metazoa > Chordata > Testudines > Cheloniidae > Lepidochelys > Lepidochelys kempii. Next base: position 201,510,668 of record NC_136382.1, read on the forward strand.
TGCACCCAGTCACTCACCTCCCAACAGGAAGGGCCTTTAGTCCAGATCCTATCTCTTGTCTGTGGCTTATCCTTGCCTCAGAGTTTTCAAAATCCCTTTCCCACCCCTTACTAGAGATTTATACCCTCCCGCAACAAGGACAGTTGGTAGGGGCGCCAGGTCTTCCCACTCCATTGAGCTCCAACCCAGGGCCCTATAAGACACAATAGTGCCCCAGAGCTGTTTCCCTGGGTCACTTCCTACCATCCATCTCCCCCAGAGTCTCTCAGTCCAATATAAGAGAACAAAAGGAAAGAAAAAACAGTTACACCTTTGTTCCCAAATGGGCTCAGCCTCACAGGGAGGCTTCTTCAGTGTTCTTGTTCAGGAGCCCTCAGGGTAGTAGATAGGTTGGTTGGTCGGTCTTCTCCCCTGCTCTGAGCTGAGCGGCTTCCTTTTAAGTTTCCTCTCCAGCTGGAGCATGCATTGCAAGCCTGGAGGGGCAGAGCTACCGGGGCCCCGTTTTGTCCTTTAACCCCTTTATGCCCAGTGTGGGGTTTGTACACCCCATCACGCTACTCTAACACTATCCATTTGGTTTATAGAGTGCTTATAGCAGTTAATATTGCCTCTACCGAAACCATGGACCGGATAGGCCCTACATGTGTTTTAACTGCTCTGAAAGCACCTTTAAACCCTATCCAGTCTCTTCTGTAATGAAAAATCCTATCTAAAAATTTACGCTATCGATATAAAGCATTATTAACAGACAGGCTGTTTAGATATTATATTTAAATAAATAGATATGATATGTGAATTCAACATTTTGAGTAAAAACTGTGTTATGTAAAACCTGTGCCAGGCTCATTGCCTGGATTGTCTAGGATCCTGCAACCTTTTTTAGGGAAATTGGCATTATCCAGCAATTCCAAAGACAGTGGGTTTGCCACGGATACATTTCTGCTTAATTCAAAGCTTCAGCATCTACATTTTTGCAAATTTGTGCGAATGTAAACCCTTGGGACCCAGTCTGGATCTGCACAGGTCAACAAAGTAGGTGGATAATTCATCCCAGTCTGCCTTAGAAAATAGTAAAGAGTAACAACCACTACAAGGAAAGTCTCGAAAAGGAATCATATTAGAAAAGATTGGAAGAATGATCTTGCAGACAGGAATTCAGGAAACCTGAGTGTAATTCCCAGTCTGGCCACAATCTTCCTGTGTGGCCTTGAGCAAATCCCTCAATCTCTTTGTGCCTCAGTACCCCCTCTGTAACAGGGGGATAATAATACTCCTTTTCTTGCCTCCTTAATCTGTCCTATCTAGTTTAGCTGGCAAACTCCTTGGCTCAGGGTCGATCTCTCACTATGTACAGCACCTAGCGCAAGGTGGGCCTAATCTCAGTTGAGGCATCTAGATGCTACGGTTAATAGACATTTTAAATAATAGCAGGGGTGTGATATGACCCCAGGCTGCATCTTTCCCCCAGTTACTGCCAAAGGAGCCCAAGGGAGCACAAATCTAACTGGAAAGAGCACTCTTCAAAGGCCAAAACAAAGATGTTTGTTGAAGCATAAATAGATGGAGTCATGAGACCGTACCCAATAATGTTGGAAAAATAATTCAAAACCAGTGTTCCTACGGGCTGGTGTCTATGCAGTTTTTGTACAGTTAATGCTATAACTATATCAAAACAGATAAAGTTAAAGTAGTCCAATGCTAGTGTAGACATACTCAAACCAGTATAAATGCACCTCCATTGGTATAGCTGATTCTCATACAAGTATGCACCTTTCTGCTGGTAGAACCACATGCACAGTAGAGGGTTGGACCACTTTAACTATCTGATATAGCCGTAAAAAAAATGTGTAGCCCTAGGTGAAAATGTAGCACCCACTATTGTGGGACTAGTAAGAACGTCGCAAGAGTTCTCCCAAAATCTAAGGGAAAGAACAACACGGTACCTACAAAACATTGACAATGGTGAGGCTGCTCCGGTACCACGGCCACTTTTCTATCATGCTGATGTTTCCTTATACTTCCCTGACTGTCTGTATCCATCTGTGACTTAGATTGTAAGCACTTTTCAGCATAGACCATCTTTTTGTTCTGTGTTTGTACAGCGCTTAGCACAACGGGGTCCTGATCCATGACAAGAGCTCCTCGGTGCTCTGGGAACACAAATAATATACAACAACAAATACTTCCCCACACTGAAAGAGAGACTTCTTATGTTGGGTTCTGCAGGGAGCAAGACAGAGGAGAAAGGGATGCCATTGGCACTAGAAGTCTCCAAAATCATGAAGCTGCTGCAACCTGTCATGGAGTTAGACCTGTCCGGGGTTTCTTTGGAGCTAAATATAATAGATGATACGCCATGATCACTCAGTATTATCTGGGACTGAAACCCAGCGTGATGCTGAAACCTGAGATATGCAGGACATAAGAGGGATCATCACCTACCTCGGATCACTATTTTATAAATGCATGGTTGCTGTGGAGTATGCAAGTACTGTTGACACAAATGCTCTTAGCTCCTGGGATCTGCAAATAGAGGGGCCAATGAGTAACACATCCCACGGCTTTTCCCCCCAGGCACTGAAAGAGGATAGAAGTGACAGCTGAAAAAAAGCTGCTTTTGACATCTCGGAGCTTAACAATAGGACCTAAACTGTACGCCCAAAGCCATGTCCCCCACATGGCAAAGCGATTCATTGTTGTTCTGCCAGTGGGCTGACAACACTTATGTTTTATAAGGATTAAACAACAGCACAGGTGGGTGATGTGCTGCAATTCACATACTAGTTTTCTTTAGCTGGCTTCTATACTGAAGACAGGGAAGCTGAGGGCAGCCATTTTGTCATTCTTTCGCCTCACAGAATTGATTTGCTTTCTGTACATTTTCCAGTTAATCAAAAACTTTTGAAAATAAACCTTTCAACATTTTACCTCTTCACAGCCATTTTTCACAACTATTTACCCACTCATTTTTTTCTGCCAGCAACAAAACAATATCACAAATGAAACATGGGCTGAAAGTGACAGACCTACCACAGTGGTGGAAGGTAAACAAAAGAACCACCACAGGGTGTGGAGCATTCAAATGGCCATATATGCAGTTTATCTCCAGAAATGGATGATTAAAGAAAATGTCTTGACCCTTCCTTCCAATGAACAAAGTTTGTTTGCTTTCCTTACTCAGAATTTAACCTGGAAGCAAATGAAATTTCCTCAGCTAGAGGATGAGATTTTCAAAAGTGCCTTAGTGATGTAGAAATATAAGTCCCCTTGACTTATGGGATTTGTGTTCCTAAATCACATAGGTGCTTTTGAAAATCCCTACCCCTTATTGCTAGAGCAAACAAAAAGAAACATGTCTGGCTTCAGGAAGATTCTCTTTCTCTCCTTCTGATTATATTTCCTCTAGGAGAAGTCACGGCTTAGTCACACTTCTACTACTGAGTCACTAAACCTTGTTAAAAGAGAGCACTAGTAACAAGGGATAAAACCTATTCCACATTGAAGTCACTGGGAGTTCAAGTCTGGAAGTCACTGGAGAGATTAATAAAGCTGGGACTTTTCAGCTTGGAAAAGAGACAACTAAGCGGGGATATGATTGAGGTCTATAAAATCATGACGGGTATGGAGAAAGTAAATAAGGTATTATTATTTACTCCTTCTCATAACACAAGAACTAGGGGTCACCAAATGAGATTAATAGGCAGCAGGTTTAAAACAAACAAAAGGAAGTATTTATTCACACAACGCACAATCAACCTGTGGAACTTCTTGCCAGAGGATGTTGTGAAGGCCAAGACTATAACACGGTTCAAAAAAGAACTAGATAAGTTCCTGAAGGATTGGTCCATCAATGGCTATTAGCCAGGATGGGCAGGAATGGTGTCCCTAGCCTCTGTTTGCCAGAAGCTGGGAGTGGGTGACAGGGAATGGATCACTTGATGATTACCTGTTCTGTTCATTCCCTCTGGGGCACCTGCCATTGGCCACTGTCAGAAGACAGGATACTGGGCTAGATGGACCTTTGTTCTGACCCAGTATGGCCATTCTTATGTTCTTATGATGTCAGGGGGCAAGGATTTCACCCTAGTTGTTGGATGGCAACATTCTGCTGGCAATATACGCAGGATAGTCATGAGTGTGTGTGTGTGTGTGAGTATGAATGGGTGGTTCTTACCCTCAGTGGGTGCAAGGCTGGTGCCACTGGTAGGACTGTGGTCCATGAGGCAAGAGTCATGATCTTGCCTCCTTCAGAGGGCCTCAAAGGGACCTGCCTGATGCTCCAAAGATCATGGGACTGACCACCTCCATGTTGGTCAGTGGAGGTGACCCAGCTCTGGCTGGGTGCAAACAGGAGCAAACTCTGCATTCCGCCAGAATATGAAGCAGCAGCCAAGCTCCATCATATTTCTGGAAGTTCCAGAAGACATAAAATCTCCTGGGGTGCTCACTAGGGCAATGCATCTGTCTTTTGCACCCCAACATGGGACTGTGCTCCGACAGGCCCAAGCAAGTCCTTTATACACAACTGTTCATATGGCTGATGTTCTGGCATTCATATATTAGTTCTCCTAGCTGGCTCCTGCACTGAGGAGATGTGCTCAAATCCAACTATTCTCATGTCCTTTACATCTTTATTAACCATTATGCAAAACATTTGGATCACATTTCTTTTGCATAATGCAGCGGATCTCTTCTGGTTGTGAGAAGATGAAAATAAATGACAGAGCTGAATATAAACAACGGCTGAGGAAGACGAATGAGAGAGTGGTATTGTTTCCAGCCAGTGAGGGACCTGTGCACTGTACACGTCTGAGCCAGTTCCATGTGAAGGACAGTGCATCTCAAAGACTCTGACAATCTTCATTTATGTCATGCAGCTTGAGCAGAAAGAGACTACTCTGTAAGGTGCTGAGGGACCTGTCCCAGCCCAGAAAGGGCTCAGCACCTGTTAGCATCAGACCATGCTCTTTTTATAACTGGTTGGGCTATGCCATGCTATCTTCACTGTTCAATGCACTCAGTGTGATATGAGCAGTGGCAGTCAACAAGAAAGTCAGGGAATGGAGAGGAGCAGGTAGATTACGCCCAATAGCCTGTTCAGGCAGATTTCTCAGATGTGAGCAGAACGAAATCCTTGATTCGATCCCAGAAGATAATTGTATAATACCCAAAATTAATGGTGCCAATGACTACTCAGTCCCCCAAAGGAGTTTCGGGCAGTGTCTCTGAGTCAAGAGCACTTTGGATACATATCATATAACGTAACACGAGAGAACTGCAGTAGCTCAACAAAGTTGACTCATTCTTTTGCTCTTAATCCTGCCAGTCTGGATGCCTTGGAGCCCAGTGCCCTAAGAGCCAGAGTTGCTGATGTCACTCTACTCTCCCAGGTTAAGGGTCTGGATCTTTGTAAAACAAGAAGAGAAGGCCCACTGGCAACTGATGAGTCAGAAGAAAATTCTGCTTCAGCAGAAGGACATTAAACATCAGCAGTTGTTCAAAGGAAACCAGGGGCCTGAGTCCCTATTGTCCTACCCTTGCACAGTCATCATGCCCGTGCAAAGTTGGTGCAAAATGCTATCAGAGCAGAATGGTAGCATTTTATCTTTGCCAAGTGTACACAGTGATACCAAATGCCAGGCAATGGCCAATCAGACCCCAAAACTTTTAGCGTGGTCCAAGACATGCATGAAAGTAGAGTAAGATTCTGTATGACATCAGACAACAGTAGGACTGATATAAGGAGAAACCAAACAATGTTACTGGGAGGCCAGAGCATTTGTTTGCATTGAACTCTGTGGCAAGCTAGACCTAATTACTGCAGTTTCTGTGTTCTATTATCCTTTGATGAGGCCAACTGGAAATTCTGTGGCAGTTTCATATTAATTAACAGGTGAGGTTTTTAATTAATTAAATAGGAAAATGAGTAGTTGTGACAGTCTGTATCCCTATGTCCACACATTTTACAGGACTATGATAATTTTTGTACAAAGCATGACCTGTGAGGTATCATTTGAAAAACATTTGCTGATCATTACTGTCCAGGTAAAATATGTGTGGCAACATTTTATGTAAAGTTCTATGATTCTACTCTGTGATGTTACCAAGGCATATTTTAAATCTGGGGACGCAACCACAAACCAGTTCCTCAGAGACAAAAGGCAAACTGATGCCTCAGCCAAGTGTCAATGAAATCAAATGGACTATCACCTGGTTAAGCGACCATTCTTTGGCAGGTAAAAGGGCACGAGCGAGAAATTTACATCTTGGCAAAGAAATAGCTGGAGGTTCCTGTCCCCACAGACTTTCTGTCTCCTAAAGCCCAGCCGGAGTTGATTCTCAAAGAAGAGGAAAAAGTATAAAGAATGGGGAACAGACACTCCAAACCAACTCTCCCTTCATCTCTGCTCATGACAACAACAACACTTGAAGGACAAAAAGAATCATCACTGGGCTAGGGAGGGATCCTGGCAGAAAAGAATTCAGCCAGTCAGACTGCAAGAACATGTGGTGAGAGAGACTTTTGCTTTGAATTCACTTAGCTTGTTAAGTTAGGTATTAGTTGCATTTACTTTTATTTTCTTGTAACCAGTTCTGACCTTTATGCCTCATTACTTGTCATCACTTAAAATCCATCTTTCTGTTGTTAATAAGCTTGTTTTATTGTTTTAGCTAAACCAGCGTGCTTGGATTGAAGTGTTTGGCAAACTCCGTTTGAGATAACAGGATTTGTGCATATCATTTTCTATTGATAAAATGACAGATTTTATATGAGTTTGTGTTGCACTGGAAAGGGCTGGGCTGAAGAAGACGCACATTTCTGGGGAAAGTCTGGGACTGCGAGTTTGCTGGTGTTGCTCTGTAGTGTAATTCAAGAGTGGCTGGCCATAGTGTTCATACAGTACAGCTGGGAGTAATTTACATGTTGGAGGCAGGGCATGAGCAGACCAGGAGTGGTTGCTCTCTCAGCAAAGCAGTGTAAAAGGCACCACAGGTTGGAGAACTGAGGGGACACAGCTGCTCAACAGTCCAGATTATACCATGGGTAATGTCATAGTAATACAGTCAGTACAGTAGCTCTGTGTTCTTTATTTTGGTATTAAAGTCACTTAATTTTGTTCTGTTCCTTCATTTTCAATCCTGATGATGCATAATTGCATGAGAGAAGCTGTCAGGATGAATCCAGTGTTGTTGGGAGCTGACTGAGGGATGGCTGGGGGGTTTGGTACACAGGGAAGCATGGGAAGAAGTTTGGGGTTGTGTGATATGCACAATAGCTAGATATTTGTGCTACAATGATTGGCAGTGAGATGGTTAAATATGTTGACATTTAATTGGTCATGTCTTAGATTTCAGGCTCACTGAGATAAATATGGCAAACCACACCTCTCCAAGACATTGTTTCAGACTCTTTATGGAGTCAGGAAGACGACAATGCATTGGCTTGTACTTGGTTCACATTTACAATGTTTTCTTTGCAACGATAAGGGCTAGAAAACTACACACAGCAGTATGGCACAAATAGACACTTCTAAGAGTCTGGCTTTGCATGTTCTGGATATCACATGTGTGACATTATCTGATTACAGTATAACCATGTAGAGCATTGTTGCTACCATTGTTATATAACTGCAACAAATCTTTGCTCATGTGGAAACACCAACAAGGTGTTTAACCAGCACATTGTGAAGGAACTATTCAAGTTGAATGGCCCATCAAAGAACACTTAACTCATAATGGAAGATGCCTATCTACACTTAATGAACTTTCTTGTGAATGTTCTAACTGGAATATGGGTAATGGCTTCTGCTATGACTAAACGAATCATGCATGGACATGTGACTTGCCCATGTGACTCCAAACACCATTTTATTACCTGTAATTTTCCACAGTGAGAACAATGGGTTTGCCTTCACTTGACAGAAGCTATAAAAGGTCCTAGAAACATCTCCATTTTGCCTCTTTCCTACTCCAACGTCTGGACTATGAACTTATACTAATGGGAGCATTCTAACCAAGGAACTGAGGACCTTCCAATGATTTGGAAGCAACCAGAGACTTAACAAGCCAGAAGTTTATTCCATCTCTGCTACAAGCCTGAACCAATAACTTTGCAATTACTGTATGTATTTGATTCCGTTAACCAATTTTAACTCTCATCTTTCGTTCTTTCTTTCTTTCTTTCTTTCTTTCTTTCTTTCTTTCTTTCTTTCTTATTAAAAAAAAATTAGATTTTAGATACTAGAGGATTGGCAATGGTGTGATTATTTGGTAAGATCAAAGTTATATATTGACCTGGGTATGTGGCTGGTCCTTTGGGATCAGAAGAACCCTTTTGTTTGATGAAATTGGTTTTATATAACCACTCATTAAGTTCAGTGTTTTTGGTGGTGATCCAGGACTGGAATACCTAAGGAGACTGCATTTTTGACTTCTTGTTAGCCAGTGTGGTGAGACAGAGGTTTATTTTTGTTGCTGGTTTGGTATATTTCATGGAAGAATAACCACTGGCTTTGGAGTGTGTCTGCCCTTTTCCCCAGCAGCTTGTCCTGAATTTGGTATTCTCCGTTGTGACCCACAGAGGCACGGTGACAACTTGATAACCATGTATTTGTTGAAATAAGTGATTAATAAGCCCAGTCCTTTCACCTCTCTTGCCCAGCATGTATGTTCAATTGGCTGGGGAGATCACGAGATGCACTGTCAATATGCTGACAACCCCAAGGAAACTATTTTTTCCCCCATCCAGCAGACATAATGCTAATTCCCAGCTGTCACAGTGTCTGAGGGAAATTGGAAGCTGGAGAAAGGAATCTAGGCTCAGTCTAACTCTAGGGAAGATGGAGGTGATGTTACTAGGAAGAGAAACTATTTTGGTGAATTGGCTTGAGCTAGAATCTCACCCTTTACTGCAGATATCTGCTTCGGATGGTCACCTGTGTGACTCCTCAGGGGTTTTCTGACCCTGAACATCTAAATAAGCAACAGCAGCCAGAAATTCCTTTTATTTCTCTATCCTGTTGGGTGAAGTCATAGCCGCAATGATCCATGCTTCCAGCACAGCCAGGCTGCACTATTGAAAGATGCCCTCCATGGGGTTTGACGGTGACTGAAACCATCCATACGATAGACAACATCCCAAATTCCTTAATGAGATAGACAGAGCAATGTTAGGGACTCTTCGCTGGGTTCCTAGCCAGATCTGGATCTCTTCCAAGATGGGGACCCCAATCTCCAAATCTCTTTATGGGCTAGGCCTAGGCTATCTCAGAGATCTTCTGTAAGGATCTGGGGACTAGAAGCCAAGTTTCCAGAGCCTGGGGTGGCTGGTGTTCTCACAGTGCCACCAAGAGGCCAGAGAAGCAAACAAGGGAGCAATATGGAGAGTAGGTGTCACAGGAAGTGCCGGCCATCGCGCCCAAAGTGAGAATACCCTGCAGCGCTCTGATTGGCCAAGTTACCTGGGAAACCACACAGACTTTGGCCTGCTATAACGCCAGGCTTTCCTTGATCTCCAGCCTCCGACTCCAGCCCTGATTCCTGGCTCCTGCTTCTAGGCTGGTGCTATCTCTGAGCTCCGGTCTCTGACCTCAACCTGACCCTGACTCTTGCTTACAGGACCTGGCTCTTGCGATTCCTCCAGCTCCCGCTCAGTGACTACCACCCTTGCTGTGTGGACCTCAGCCCGGCTGTGACTGCTAGGCCAGACTGCCTCCACCCCTCTCCCTTATTTCCCCTTTCCATAGGGCCTCTGCTACAACAGTTATGTCAGAAGTGACCACTGTGGCGGTCCCTTCGACCACCACAGATAAGATCACTTTTAGGACACAATGCAAGACTCATCTCTGTGCTCAAGCTTTTCTCCTAAAAAGAAAACTACAGTACAGAATGGCCTAGCACCATTCTACTGGCAGAAATGAGTGAGAGAAAGAGAGTGTTGGTCTAATTGTGTACAGAAGTCAATCATTTACTTAAGAATATGGCATCTAGATACTGCAGTGATGAGAGCATTAGAAATGCAGATAGATTATAACCAACAGAAATAGATAAGGCGGGGGAGGGGGTCATAAAATTTCAAGTTAATTTATCCCCTCAGTTTTGCTTGCTGGTAAATGTGCACATATTTTAACCAGAGACCTGATATATTTTTAGCCGAAAGAACAAATCTTCTTTAACTAAGGCATCAGACTCAAATTGGCTACTGACAAAATATAGACATTGTAAAACAGGATGATTGGTCTTATTTTTACAGTATAATTTTCAGCTGAAGAAGGTTTTTTAGAGGGCGGGGGTGGAGGGAAGATCCCATAGTCCTTGTGATATTTGGTGAAGACGAATATTTTACTACCTTTTGATTTAGAGGTACAGACCCTCACCTGCAGTAAATCAGAGTAGCTCCACTGAATTCAATATCTGTCTGTCAATCCCTCCCTCCCTCCCCAGACATATTATCTATCTAATCTATTTATCTATCTATCAGATAGTAGTTGAAATAAACCACGATAAGAGAAGGAGCTCCTCAATTTTAGTGCCTGTCCATGTCTAGACATTAGGACAGTGGTCCCCAAACTGTGGGGCATGCCCCCATAGGGGGGTGTGGAGGAATGTTCAGGGAGGTGTGGTGGGTCCCAGGCCAGGCCCCACAGGGGGTGGGGAGGAAGCACCACCCAGCCCCGCTCTGCCCCCAGCTCTGCTCCGGCTCCACCCCTAGCCACGGCCAGTTGTGGCTCCGCTCCTGGCTGAGGCCCTGGCCTCAGCCCCTGGCTCCTGGCCTAGCTACGGCTCTGCACCCGGCCATGGCCCTGGCTGCTGGCCCCAACCGCAGCCCAGCCATGGCTCCGCTTTTGACCCTGGCCCCATCCACCCCAGCCTCAGCCCCCAGCTGTGGCTCCGCTCCCAGCCCCGGCTCTACCCCCTGGCCAGCTGCAGCTCTGGCTCCAGCCTCAGTTCCCTTACCCCTGTCCGCCATTCTCCCCCCCCCCCCCAACCACGGCCTCACTCCCGGCCCCAGTTCCTGACCACGATTCCGGGGGGGAGGGGGAGGGAGGAGCGGGCAGGGGTAAGGGGAGGCATGACATGAAAAGTTCGGGGACCACTGCATTAAGGGCACGTCTAATCCCCAGCTCAGGTATATGTACCTGTGGTTGCTCTGCTGAAATGAGCACACTACAATAGCAGCGAAACAGCGTGGCTGGTGGCTCAAGCGCTGACCTAGGATCTCAGATGGGACTGTGCGTGGTAGGCTCGCCCATGCTGCCAGTCCACCCATGCTGCTATCGCCACACTACTATAGTTAGGTGCCCACTCAATCAGAGCTAGTGTGTACATCTACCTGAGCTGGGAGTTACACCTCCCAGGGGCAGCACAGACCTAGCCTAGCCGGTGATGGCTCAGTGCACCATCTTGTGGTAATGGAGTGCAATGCAAGGAAGAGAATGGGCCCAAGAGATGAAGCCCATTTAAGTCAACATTTCTAAATGTATCCACTGGAGGTTCACATCCCCAAGCAGGCCCAAACAGAAGCATGTGATTTTGTCTACAGTCTAGGGGCACATCCCTGGTACTGCCCACTAGTTTCTCCCAGGATGGTGAATGTGTGTCGGTGGAAAAGCAAAGAACAGCGGGGCGATCTAAGGGGCTCTTCTCCAGAACATTCCAACGTGCCCCATTGAATGTCTTTCCTCTTAGAAGACTCCAGGGCTGGGTTCTCCCATCTGAAAGTCACTTTGCACTGCCTGTGGATCAGCTAAGCCACCAGTTTTGCTGCCTCCTGCCATGGGACCCTTCCCACTGGCATACGGGGAGGGAGGGGGCCTGTCAAGAGAAAGGAAGATGGGGGACATGAAGGAGTTGGATTCTGCTATGCCTGATTCTCCAGTGGCATACGGTCGTTCAGGGAATTTACATTAGAAGTGCACGTTAAAGCTGCAGGGAGGCTTTGGGAAATGACAAAGAGCCCCTCTCCTTCAAAAAAAAACCCCTGGAAAAATATCTCCAGCATTTCTGAAATAGCTTTTTACAGGGCCTAATCCAAAACCCACTGAAATTAATGGAAAGACTCCCCTGGATTTCATTGGGCTGTGGATTGGGCCTATGTAGGATACACAGTGGTGTAAGGATATAAGGGATTAATTGACCATTATTTGTGCATTTGAGGTGATCTGCCTAACTCACTTATTCCTTCAGCAGTCAGACCTCCAGGGATTCTGTTTCTCTATATCTTCATTTGTTCGCATAGACAGATGACAGACAGACATATTAGAAGGGAGAAAGCACACAAGAAATTCTTTGTATTAAAGTGTGGCCTATACTATTAAGAAGTTTGAGAACCCCCCTTCCTTATTCTAATAGTTTTTCAGCTCTGACTTTGGTTATTTCAAACCTCACTGCAGTGCTCCAAAGTACTAAAAATTCCAGGTCAGATCTCCAGCTGCTGTCAATCGGCTTAGCTCCATCAAAGTCAGCGGCGCTGCACATGTGAGTCGCTGTTTACCAGTGTGAGTGAGCAGTTCACAATCTGGCCCCTGAGCACGCTGGAGCTCACTCTGAAATACAGCCTCCGATTTTAGCTCAGTTGATTATAGGAGCAAGGGACAGGCTTTAGCTGCCCAGCTGTCTCACTGGGGGGGACGTGATCTGGTTATTGGATGGCTACCTCCTAGCACTCACCCTCACAATTAATTGTAGGTGTAAATACAGAAGCACAATTAATTGTGGGGATAAGTTTTGCTTTTGGATCATTAGACCCCAGGTTGATGACTGTTTAAAAATGTAGATTTCCAGATACATACATAAGTCGAATATTGAAAGCATCTGGCATTTCCAAGCTGAGCAAAAAATTATATTAGCCACAGGAATATTTAATAGTACCCCGCAGCCTTGTGATACTTACTCAGTCATTTCCAAGGCACACTGCTGCTCTCTGATTTAGACTTGTGACTAATTCCTAGCTGCCTCCCACTTCTCAGTACTCAGTAGTATAAATATGAATAGGCCAAACACACGCACACTGGCTTTCCCTGCTGCAGCACAGGAGAACTTGTTATTTTTTATTACTGCCTCCTGAGGTTGATTTAGAAACCTCTCCTTCCACTGAACCACATTTTCAGCCTTCACAGGCTGATGGAGAGTCCAATGCACAAGCTTTAGTATGCCAAAGATTCCACAGCCTTGCATGAGAGGATTTATGCTGTATTAATATAAAAGCACAACATCGACTCTGGGGTTTTGGGTGTGTGTCGGTGGCATTTTTCTGAAAACCGATCAGCTAAACAACAACAGGCTGGATTGTGCCTCAAGGCCATCACTTTCCATCACATGATCGGTAGATTAACTGAGAGGCTGCAAATTCGTTTCTGCTCAAATTGTTTTAACAGAGGATCACAATCTTTCCCTCTGCATGTAAGATTTTATTTAGTTGCTTTCATTCCATTTTGCACATGTCCTTGTGGGAATTAAGACCCACAAAGTCAGGCACAATGATCCAGAATGGTGCTGTCCTCTCTCAATAAAGCAGCCTGATGAGTTTATTTGTTAGTATAATGTTTGCCAAATTTTTCCTGGGAATTTTGCCCCTTCCTTAACCTTTATAATTGCATTACAATTGATATCTTGCACTGAGGTCTCATCAAACCGCAGATGTTGCCCTGAAAGAAAAGTTACCGCAGCTGCTTTTCTTTCCCTGGCAAAGTCTATATTCATTAATGACTGAGATGAAAAGATTAAATGAGGCAGTGATGCAATCTTCAGGGGAAATCCCAGGCGCACATGGACTGTACTGAGACGGGCTGCTCACGCCCTATCAGGTTCAGTTTAACAGTTGGCTATGGGATTAATTTAGATCACGTAAATACAATAAATAAGAACTAACTCTTAGGCCTTGTCTACACTACAGGGGAAAGTCAATCTAAGTTATGCAATTTGAGTTACATGAATAGTGTAACTCAAATCAACGTGGCTTAGATCTACTTACCGGGGGGACCACACTATGCAATGTTGAGGGGAGACACTCTCCTGTCGACTCCCCCTACTCTTCTCGATATGGTGGAGTACAGGAGTCCACGGGAGAGCGATCTGTGGTCGATTTAGTGGGTCTTCACTAGACCCGCTAAATCAACTGCTGATGCAGCAATCCCCACTCGTCGATCCCCCGGTAAGTGTAGACAAGCCCAGTGTCCCAGCAGTGTGACAAAAGCGGATGGCAATGTAGTCCAAAGGACAAAGATGAAGCAGGAATTCTCCATAAAAACCCTATAAACGCTCAGTGCCTACGTCTGCCCTGAGAAATGTGGGTACAACTCCTGTTGACATCCAAAGGGGATCCCTGATTTATTCATTTTCACAGCACACCAAGCTTTCTTACCAACCAAAGAAAATGGTGAACTTCACAAAAAAACTCTAGCCACTCTTCAAGTGGTGCAGAATGAGAAGCATACCCAGGCAAGGGAGTTACTCAGAAAAGGACATGCAGAAAGGAATGAGCCTGGAATGACCAAATGGCTCCTCTGGCTGAGAAGAAAAGGTGGGGATGTGAAAATGGCAGGAAACTTCATTGTAAGCAATACACTTGCCCAGTCAGAGAACAGATAAAATACCATGTGACTTACAGCATTTGTCCAATCAAAACTAACCAACTCACCTCAGATGCTGGATGGTAAATGACAGCAGGGAAGTGGCTCATGAACAATCTACAGAATTATTCCAAGAACTAATTCAGCAAAGAGTTTCAGTTAAGTCTGAAAAAAGTTTGACCCGCTCTGGACAAGCTGCAAAAAATGTCAAAATCCATCAAGTAAATGATTACCAGTGAACTCTTTGCTTAGGTGTTCCTGTGAGTTAGCCACTGAAGAGACTGTGTCAGTGCTAAGGACCTACCGCTAGTGTTTTCAGCCTGGGGAGCAAAATGTGCATTGTACATCTGAGGAGGAAGAAAGTTTGCTTCACTGGCTATAAAGGAAAGATCAAATTCTTCACTCATTTAAACCCTTAAAAACCTCCCTGATGTCAGTGGGAGCTACATGGATGTAAGTGGTGGCAGAATTTGGGCCTTTAAGACCAGAGGCACTATAAGGAGTGATGCTAACATGAAGGAATAAAACATTTCTTCTGTTAGATAACAATAACAGCTGTTTTGACTTTTTTAAGTATTGGAACAGTGCTTGTTTTACAAGCCCATAGACTCCTAAAAGACATCCAGATTCATACTTATTATGCCAAATTTGCTCTGATTTTCCACTGATATAAATCCAGACTCAGTCTGGATTTCAATGGAGTTAGTCTGGATTTATAGAAGTATAAACAGACTTGGCAGAATTAGATTTAAAAAAATATTTTTGACAGATAATATTGACGTCTAATTATAAGCATTTTAAAATGTTCACCGATTTAAATTTTCACAGGTGTGCAAAACTATGGATGATCAGACAATAATTATTTAATGACAATAGACAGCGAGATTTAAAAATGTAAAGCTTCATAAGCAAAACACAAATTGTCAGCATTATACAAAGTATATTGTCAAAATATACAAAGTAAATATTCTTAAATTAAGCTCCAATAAGTTCTCAACCAACAGATTTCTTACTTTGCCTGTCTGTAAATTCTGATTATCGATGGAAGTATTTTTTCATCGGTTTGCGTGTTCGGTGAAATTGATGTTTACTGACATTTACCGATACAAATTTAGCCGAAGTATAAATGAGAGTAGAATGTGGCTCAAGGACAGAAGGCTATCAATAAAACTGTCTCCAGAGTGGCATAAAACATGAGTCAGGCTAGGAGTTCTACGGGGATTAACAGGCATCCTTGCTTTCAGAGCTACAGATAGCCACAGGGCAAACTCCATGACAAAGCAGAACTGAGAGTACCCAGCTACCTATCACACAGCATGTCTGGCCAGGAAAAGACTATGACGACACCCCAGGCTGCAAATGCGTAGGTATAGGAATGGTAAAGGATACGTGAGCCAATCAATGAATAGGGTGGGAATAGAAAAGCAATAGGAGATATTGCTATTAAGCATACATGGTATGTATTAATGAAAGAAAGAAAAGCAGCATAATGTTAAAGCGGTGACATCAAGCACTCGTTAGTGAGGAAATTCTAAAAGGTCAGATTGCTCCTGTGCCAGTAAATGGGCCAAGTAGCACATATGTGGTATTTGTCAATCCTCCTTCACTTGCAAAACTTTAAACCCTAGCATATTATTCTTTGATCTAGTTAGCTAGCTAGTTAGGTATGTAACTAGCCTCATCAGCCCCCATCACCGTAGAATTTTGAGTTCCTAACGAGTAACTGATATTAGTCATTACAATAACTCTCTCTCTCTCTCTCCCCACACTGAAGAAGTAGTTAATAGGTTCCTTTCTTGTTGATTGGCTGTTTTATATTGGGTGTAGGTGAGCATGGAAAGCTGAGTCGAAGAAATGTTCTGAAACTGGGGAGGTTCTTATCTCTTGTGGGAGTGAAATTCATAGCTTAGGTGCTGCTCCCGGGAAAATTCTGTCTCCTATGCTCCCAAGTCTCTCCCTGTTGGCTAATAGTTTCATTGTTCCAGTGGAGCATAGCTGTTGTGGGAAGTTACAGTTGCTGAGGGAGAGGCAATCTCTAATGTGGGTAGGGCCAGTCCCATGGAAGGCTTTGAATATCAGGACAGAGATTTTGAACTGGACTCTGTATTCATTAGGGAACCAGTGCAGAAAGTGGAGCATTGGGATGATGATCTGGCAACCAGCATTGCGAAACAGAGTAGCTGTTAGGTTATCAATGAATACAGTACCATAAAATATACAGAATGTGCAATGCAGCCAAATTAGCATGGACTCAGAAACCTTAGTGCCCAATCTTGCTACAAGTGCCAAGCCTCTTCACAGAATTCGGCCTTTACCCTTGGTATTGCTTTGATTTTAGTTTTTTGAATGCAATTAATTAATTTCATTTTGGCATTAATAAGCTGCTGTGGGTAGCGATAAGATGAACAGCTGCACATATGCTCTGTATAGCATTTTGCTGAATATATGTCATGTGATGAAAGACCTTGTTTGTAATGCATGCACACAAAGGGGCAGAGATAAAAGATTGCAGTAGGGACTTTCACTCTGAATCTCCTTACTTTTGTGGGATTAAAATCTCAAACTTCATTTATTTCATATTTTGCATATTATTTTCTTTTGTCTTCCTTTTTGCAACTCTCCATGTAAATCCACACTATTGTCTCTAAGTAATACATACACATTTTGTTGTGGTGAAAAGATAATGGCAATGCATTAGGAATTGTGAATAGATTAAATGCAGCATGCTGATACATTGTCTGGTGAAGTTATACAAGCACTGTGCTAGGCTTACAAATAATAGCTGGGATTTTCAAAGGAAAGTCAATGGGATTTGGGTAGCAAACTTCCTTATACTCCTTGAAAATTCCAGTGTACAGGCCCAAACCCATGGCTCTTTACCACTTAACTACATAATCCCTATTTACACAAGAAATCTCATTGACTTCCAATGGATTCCTATTGACTAGAGCTAGTTGGAAAATGGTAAGTGTTTTCTGTATTTTTAGCAAAAATTTTCAGGGTTTTCAACAATAGCAAAAAATACTGTTTTTTTTTCTTTGTTTTCGGTTTTTGAAAACCAAAAGATATGAAGGTTTTGGTTTTGGTCAAAAAACTGGAAAATTTTGGAAGAAACAACAAATTTTTCCACAGACAAAGACCTTTTTGATTAAAAAAAATTTCTGACCAAACAATATTGATCAGCTGTACTACTGACTTCTGTGGAACTCACATGTGCAAGGGTAGCAGAATCAGACCCTAAACTTCTATTGCAACAATTTAAATCTAACAATTGCAACAATTTTATTGCAACAATTTAAATCTAAAGCAGACATCCTTTTTCCTCATATGTTACATAATCTAAATTCCTGTGGAAAGAATCTGTGAGTCTCTGGCTCTTCAGAACAACAATGGCAAGAATAATTCCATACCTCAGACAGAACACGGTCTCTCCACATAGTATTGTTGAATTCAGATGTTTTAGTCTGGATTGTGTTCACGATGATAACATTTATTTTTCAATAGGAAAAAAAAAAGCAATGATTACCTCCTCCCTTTGAGATCAGAGTCCCTGGTGGCACGCTGCAGAAAATCCAGGCAATGTTAAAGATCTTGAATACAGCAGCCTCCTCCACACTTGACCTTAGGGTGAATTGAGGACTGCAGCTTTAAGTGATGCTACTCTCTTAAGCTTTACAAATACATCTAAAGGGCATTCTCAAGGACATTTGACCTGGGAGCATCTAGTAGATCATAAACCTCTCATTTTAAGTATATTCAAATTGTCACTGCCAGAAAAATAAAAATATTTATGTCAATTAAAGTTATTACAGGCTTCACACAGCCAAGGGTCAGTGACTTGACACATATTTCACAGAACGCTACCAGTATGAAGGCAGGACCATGTTCTGGAACATCACAGCCTAAACTAGTCACTTTATGCAATAATTCAAACAAAACAAGCGTGTTTGTAATTATAAGCCTCTTGAGTCTTGTCCAATGGGATCATAAAATATCTGGAGCCAAATGAACAAGCTGCATTGCCAGATGACCTTGAGTAGTTCACAAATGCTTTAAAGGGATACTTCCCTATTCCTATAGACGATGCATTTCTAGGACTGCCATTTTGTGCGGCGGGGTGATACAGCAGGTTTCAGGTGAGACACACACACAGTGCTCTCTCTCGTGGTGACTTTGCTTTTGATCTTTGTTGTTTCAATGTATTTTTTCCTTAGTAATCTGAAATCAAAGTCACTCAGACCGAAGCACAGGCTTGCTCTCAACAGAACCATTTTCTTGTCTGAATTCCTCCTCCCAGGTGCAATGTGTTTTGTGTTTACTTCCACCCAGTGTTGATGAGTTCATGTGGGCCTTCCAGCAGGCTTCTGGACAACAGGGCCTCCTGCCACAACTGCCCTGTTTCTCTCCGTTCCCAAAGCCATGAAGGCCATGCCAGGAATTGTACTTGGCGCACCAATCGGCACACTTCCCCTGCTCTGGCAAGAGACCATGCTGTAAAGCTGCCAAGGAGAGAAAGGAAAGGTTTTCTCCTCAGAGGCCTTTGAACTCCATGGCAGAATCCTGGTTCTGCACCATTTTCAAGGCTATGCAATCACACAGTCCTGTCAATGTTACTGAAGTCCAGATCCTCAGCTGGTATATCAACATATTTTCTCACTGGAACTGCACCTGTGTACACCAAGTGAGAGTCTGAGCCCATTTGACTCACCCCAGGAGCTCAGTGATAAAGCTAAGGATTGAATCCACTGCTTCTGAGCATCAATCCAGGGCCTTAGCCATAAGGCCATCCTTCCTGTCTAGTCCCTTGTGTGCTAAATACTGCCCCTGGCTGTTACCACTCCAGAGATACAAACATGGTGTGTGATGGGCAGGAGTGGCAAACTTTCCTTAGGAGCAAAGAGGCGCCTGTAGATTGAGAGCAGCAGAGGAAGACAGTGGATAGGAAAAAGAGGGGAAAAGGTGACTGAGCCCTGTTCAGTGTAATGCAAAATAACTGCACAGACCGTCCTGTTGTATAACTGAAGGAAGGTTGAATTTTACGCCACGTACTCTCACTGATCAGTACTTTACTCTGCAAGTCATTCCCACTGATCCCAGAGCCCACTGTAAACCTTACTTTTGTGGAGTAAGGTACTAAAGCATGTAGAGACCTGTCTATAATTTGCTGCCATGAAAGCAAGCAGCCCTGTTTTATTTTATTAAAGACTGATGACAAACTCTACAAAGAATTTTTTTTTAAAATCTCCTTTAAAAATGCCATGCAGCCCGTCAGTCCCCTTTACTGGATGAAACCTTCAATCTCCCTAGACAGAAGTGTCCTGAAAACATAGCACACACTTCCCTGGTTTTATGGACATCCATTGTGAATCCCCCTTGTCCCTCCGAAAATATATATGAGGTTTCCAGGGACATTATGACTCTTTAAAATCAAAACCACTAGCAATGTATTGTGCTTGGAGGGGCCAGTGAGATTAGAATCTCCTTTACTGAAGAGATCCCAGGTCAAGTAGAAGCAAGGCAGAAATTAAGATGAGCAGAGAGGTCACCTCATTTTGTTCGCTTGCCTGGGAATAAACATTCCTCCAAGAGCTAACTCTTACTCCTGCACGTAAACAGAACTAGCAAAATGATCTGTAATAACGCCATCTGGTGAGAATAATATCACTCCCCTTTCTCAGAGAAAGAACAAGAAAACATGCTGTACAGCTAGTTTTCATAGACTTGACATTTCTCTCTACTGAGTATTTCAGAACATCACTATTTAAGATCTTATATTATTCCAATATTCATTTCATTACAAAATGTTCATTTTACAATAGAACCAGCTCAGATAGCGTACAACTGTGCTTGTTGGTCTTTGCGTTTCTTTGTGAATTTTGGGCAACAAAACTTCAGGCATGTTCAAATGTGTTTGTAAAATGGTGAAGAAAACTGACATCTGGTCTGGAAATAGAGCTTCTTGAGTTATAATCACAAAGGAAATGGATTGATTTCCTGTGATATGAGCAAATGTCCACAGTTACATCTGAATGTTCCCCCAGTGTCCATCTGTACCAGATAGGAATTCAGCCTGTGTAATTTGGCTGCAACAGTTCTATTGACTATTAGCATTCTGCATGCATACCCTCTCGCCTTCCTGCGGGAGAGAGAAGGCCCAGCAGCATTCCTATTACAGTGCTTGAACTGGTGGATCTCCTCTTTAATTCTTGCATTCACACAGCCCCTATCAACCCATCTCTGGCCCTCTATGTGTACTTCTCTAGCCCCATGTGTCTCTCTGTCATGTTCAGTCTCGGTGATCACAGACTCCTGAGCCTTGGACCTTTAAAAATCAAATCCTCCATAACAATTTTCTACTTATGGGATGTCCCATACCATTTCACTGTGAAAATCATCAGCAGTTCTCAGCCTTTTCCTTACTATTCACCTCCCATGTTACAAAAGAAACAAGTTTTTAGGTTCCCCCCATATTTAGCCTGTCATAAATATAAAGGGAAGGCTAATCACATTTAAATCCCTCCTGGCTAGAGGAAAAACCCTTTCACCTGTAAAGGGTTAAGAAGCTAAAGATAACCTCACTGGCACCTGACCAAAATGACCAATGAGGAGACAAGATACTTTAAAAAAGTTGGAGGGCGGGGTGGGGAGAAACAAAGGGTTCTCTCTGTCTGTGCGTGTCTTTTGCCGGGACTAGAGCAGGAATGAAGGTCAGAACCCCTGTAAAGGGTTAATAAGCAATCTAGTTAGATATGCGTTAGATTCTGTTTTGTTTAAATGGCTGATAAAATAAGTTGTGCTGAATGGAATGTAATTCCTGTTTTTGTGTCTTTTTGTAACTTAAGGTTTTGCTTAGAGAGATTCTCTATGTTTTGAATCTGACTACCCTGTAAGGTATTTACCATCCTGATTTTACAGAAGTGATTCTTTTACTTTTTCTTTAATTAAAATTCTCTTTTAAGAACCTGATTGCTTTTTCATTGTTCTTAAGATCCAAGGGTTTGGGTCTGTGTTCACCTATGCAAATTGGTGAGGATTTTTATCAAGCTTTCCCCAGGAAAGGGGGTGTAGGGCTTGGGGGGATTTTGGGGGAAAAGACGTTTCCAAGTGGGCTATCTCTCGGTTATATTTGTTAGACGCTTGGTGTTGGCAGCAATAAAGTCCAGGGACAAAAGGTAAAATAGTTTGTACCTTGGGGAAGTTTTAACCTAAGCTGGTAAAAATAAGCTTAGGGGTGGTTTCATGCTCGTCCCCACATCTGTACCCTAGAGTTCAGAGTGGGGAAGGAACCTTGACATAGCCGTAGAGGCATGAAAGGTGGTTGTAACCCCCCATGGACTTGCCTATGACCCCCAGGTTCAAAAGCCATAGTATATATTAATGTTTTCCATTTGGCCAGCCAGGGTATTTTCCAGCAACATGGACAAATGGGATCTTGCTTAGTGGCACCCCGTAGTTCTGTCAGTTTCTGGTCCAACACAAGTAACCTGTTAGACCAATTAATTAGTTCCTCAAAGGACTCCTCCATATTGTCCTGCCCTGTTAGAGACAATCTGCTTAAGGTATCAGGAACTGATAACCCTTTCCTGGTCTGTGTTTAATTACAGCATTGCATTTAGCCATCATTCTTTTTAGCTTTCTGGGAACTGCCACCATTTATTTTTGCATGATTGCTACCAAAGACATGTGGTCCTATGTGGCCTATGTAACTCCCCCCCTTGCACATACTGAGAAAAGTGTGCACAGCTGAACCTCTCTTGTGCAATTTATGCATAGTGACTTGGATACATGAACCACTGGCTTCTCTTCTTGCAGTACACCTCCCATCCCAAGTCCTAGATAGGATCCATCCATCTGAACCAGTGGAAATTTTTCAAACAAAAAATGTGATCATTGAAAAATGGCCTCATTTTCCAAAATGAGATTCCACAATCACCACTATCAATTATTTTTTAATAAATTATACGTGCTTTTTACCCAATATATTTTCATAATTTTGTAAATTAAAACATGCTATAAAACATTGGACTTTTTTGTTTGCCAAAAATCCCCTCTCCCACACCACCTATTCTAAATGTCAATGTTTTCAATTAAAATTATGAAAAGATATTGAAAAAATGCTAAAAAAGATTCATAAATGTCTCCTATGAAGCTTCCAAAATAAAAAGAACTTCCAAATTTTATTTTTTTCATCAGTTTTTCATTTTTTGTCCAGCTCTGTTTACATCACAGTACAGGTTGAAACTCTCTGGTCCGGCAACATCCATGGTCCAGCGTGATTCTATTTTATGTTTTTTATGCTTTATCTACTTATTTCCTTGTGGCAATACAGTAAAATTGTATATCAACACTACCACTTTGTTATGAAGAGAGCCAGTAAGCCTTGGCTAGGCAGCGTTGCAAGCGTTGTTCCATTTATTCACCTCGGCGAGATAAAAATAAAAAGAGACCTGCTTGCTACATATTGACCTCCCGTGGTTCAGCAAATACTCTGGTTCGGCACTGGTCAGGTCCCAAGGGTGCCAGACTAGAGAGGTTCAACCTGTATAGCAATGGGCCTGCACCGTAGCTATGCCAACATAACTCTAGAGCGTAGATGGAGCCTACACTGACAGAAAGCGGAAACACCAAGCGAGGAAGCATTCTTCCATTACGTGGGGGTGTGGATTTTTCCCACCTGTGAATGACATAGCTATGGTGACATAAAGATTTTACATTTTATTTTTCAGAAGTTTTAATATATCCATACCGACAGATTCAAATATAATGACAAAGAAAATGCAACAGGAGTTCGGCTGTAACAAAAACACAGTATGAAATATTCAGATATAAATACTCCTGCATGTTATGAAAAATAATTCCCTACCAATGCCCACCAAAAGAAAAGAAGGGAGACGCATCAGAAGCCCAGTCTACCTGGACTCAGTTTGTAATGTTTTCATGAAAGACCAAGTGTCTTCATAGCTGGATCTTGTGCCTCTACGGATTGTCAGTTTTTCCACACGCAATTAGACCATCAAACAATGGTGGGGGGAATAGCAGATTACCATTTTCATAAAATGACTCTTTCGGCCACTATATGTCCTGCAGCAATCCATTTCCTGGCATGACTCAAACAGGGTAGATCTTTCAGAATCCCCAAAACACAAACATGGGGGAAATCCTGACCCCGGTCTCCTTAGCTGGAGCACCACATATTTCCTTCTCAAATGTGCATATACTTTGACATTCAAAAACTATATGAGACAGGTTACATTAGGGCTGTCATATCTCTAACATTTTCTATGCGGGGCGAGTCCAGCTGTATGCGAACACTCAGGAGTCCAGTAATATCTATTTAGAATTTTGTTCTGAAAGAAATGCAAAAACAAAATTTAATTGGGCATAAGCTTTCGAGGGCTATAACTAGGGTGACCAGACATCCCGATAAAATCAGGACTGTCCCGATATTTAGTTGTTCGTCTTGTGTCCCGACCGATGTACGGTTGGGACACCATTTGTCCCGATATTTTGCTTCCTTGGCACTCCGGCTTTTTTTTTTTTTTGCTTGGAGCGGCAAAAAACCTAGAGCCGGCCCTGGTGGGGGGTGAGACCCCCAATGTGTCCCAATATTTTGTTCTTGTCATCTGGTCACCCAGCTATAACCCACTTCATCAGATGCATGGAGTGGAACATACAATAAGCAGATACAAATATACAGCATATGAAAAGATGGGAGTTACCTTACCAAGTGGGGGATCAGTGCTAATGAGGCCAATTCAATAAGGGTGGATGTGGCCCATTTCCAACAGTTGACAAGAAGGTGTGAGTATCAACAGAGTGAAAATTACTTTTTGTAGTGTCTCAGCCACTCCCGGTCTTTATTCAGACCTAATTCACTCCATGCATCTGATGAAATGAGTTCTAGCCCACTAAAGCATATGCCTTGGGTGGGAAGGGATAGTTCAGTGGTTTGAGCATTGGTCTCCTAAACCCAGGGTTGTGAGTTCAATCCTTGAGGGGACCCTTTAGGGATCTGGGGCAAAAATTGGGGATTGGTTCTGCTTTGAGCAGGGGGTTGGACAAGATGATTTCTTGAGGTCCCTTCCAACCCTGATATTTTATGATTCTAAATACATGTGTTAGCCTCTAAGGTGCCACAAGGACTCCTCATTGTTTTTATTGGTACAGACTAACACGGCTACCCCTCTGAAACCTGTATATATTGTGTCATACATTGTCCCACCTGTCAGAGGAAATGGAGATGGTTAACTTCTTCTCCCATTTGTATTTTATGGGATAGTCAATAGGATAAATCAAGGAGTTCAGCCACTTGCATACGTTACCCACAAAATGTTTCTGGCTAGCATACTTTTTAAGTTGCACTTCACATGGGGTGTTATTTGTGGCCTGCCAACAATTCCCCAGCTCCTTCATAATTTTGAGTCAAAGCTGATTGTAAAAAGGACCTTGCTCTGTTGGCAGCTGGTATTTATCATGAAGATATGTGAAGGAGGCTAAAACTGTCTGTTCAATAATATCTTTTATGATTAACATCCCTTGGTTAGCCAGGTGGTTTTTGAGCTATTAGTAAATTTTAATCAGGTATTATTCTAATCAACCTAAATTTTAAGTGCAGACCAGGCCTTGTTGTGCTGTGATCTTCCTTTTGGAGATCTCTTAGTGATGCTAAACCTCCTGCAAGACATGGTATAATCTTAACAGGTAAATCATCATCCTCAATATCTTTTCTTGTTCAGGGTGCTACTCTGGTGGCCGTGTCTCAAGTGACTATTGCTATTTTTGCAGAATAGGGCTTGGCATCCTCATTTGGGAGAATATGACCAAGATACCTTCCTGCAATTGCAATATTATTTTTAATGGCATCATCTGATGACTCTAAATAATGCTCGATTCACATCCCTTGTGTTTTTTTGCTTCCAGTGAAGGTTCTAATGCATAAGTTTGCTGGTAGGTAGGTTTGTAGAAACAGCAAATTTTAAGTGACCATTGGAGAATATTCCTGGACAGCAAATTTGGAATTTGTAACTGTAAACGGTTCCACTCATGGCCTTAATGCCCCCTGACTTTAGTGCATGGCATTGCAGGGGGGTTGCCGCTAACACCCCCTGCTGATTGCTTCTTTGGCTCTGATGGCCTATTTCTGTCCATGAGTTAGCCTTCCAGCTAAGTCACATCTTGTTCTAACCCCTTCCAGATAACAGAAGTCTAACCAAAAGTTCACACAAATAAAGGGTCTTTCATCCCCTTGGACTCCTCTTCAGCCCACTCTCTGGGCTCAGTTCCCAGCCCCTTCTGGGCTCTGGGATAGAGCCCTGACTGTCTCAGCCCCACTTTCGCATTCTGCTCCAGGGTCTTCCACAGGAATCCAGGCACCTCCCTGTGGTTCCTTCTCAACTTCCTTCTGTGTTCTCGTAAGTCTTTTTTATTAGGAGGCCCAGACCCTCACCATCCTAACACCTGACCTCCTCACTCCCTCCTCGTCAGGCAGGGATACTGTTAATTGTGGCACGAGTGGAGCTGATTGAACAGTGCTGGGGGAGCCCCAGGCCTCTGGCCCCTAAAAGGGGAAGGCCACACTGTTACAGGAACAAGGAGCTTTTGCACCAGCAACCTGATTCTAAGAGTTACTGTCATCCAATCAGGGAACCGAAACATGTCATGTGAACTTTCATGTACCATTAAAACTAGGCAACACAGCTCGAATTTTGAATATGTGCAATGGACAATCTGAGGACCAAAAAATATTTGCAGAAATTACTCAGCAAATAACTTTGACTAACAAGTAAGTCTGAGAAAATCATGATCTGGTGGCAGGCAATTCATGAACCAGAATAGAGGGGAAAATTCACCACATAAACGTTTCACTCCTAATTATTCTCCCACTTCGACAGCTGAGTCCTGCCTTAAGTATCTCTCTTCAGATGGTCATGTGGTTACTGAGTTGCTGATAAGCAAATTGGCTAACTCACCCCCTGCTTAATACTTCTTCTTAACAGCTGATTAATCAGGAGTGATTCATTCATATTCAGCCATTTCAGAATGATATCCTGAGCAACTTCTCACGCAGACATGAAGGCAGGAATCCTGGCTGCACTGAAGTCAATGGCAACCCCCCATTGACTCCAACAGAGTCGGGGTTTCACCTGAAGTGTGTAATCAAACTTTTTTTTTCTGCCTCCTTCAGGTCAATGTATGTACGTATTTATGCATTTTTGGGGCCAGATCCTCAGCTGGTGATCCTCACCTGGTGATCCCAGGTGTTTACCAGGATAGCTCCCTTGACTTCAGTGGTTTTGCACGGATGTGTGCTGGTACTGAGGATCTGGCCCTTTGTGTGTGAGTGTGAGTATATGTGTAGAATTATTCTCAATGCACTTGTAATTACTCCTTTTACAGTACACATCCCAGGTACATACTGAGCTTTCTTTATAAAGGAGGAGCAACTCCACAGACTGTCTTTTGTTCTTGCACCTTGAGCTAAAACTACTCGATCACCACCTGTACGTTTTTCCTTTTCTTCTGTCTGTTTTTTTGTAAACTAAATGGGTCAGATCCTCAGCTGGTATAAATTGGTGTAGCTCCTTTGGCTGCAATGTAACTACACTGAATTACGCCACCTGAGGAGCTGGCCCTAAATACTGAGTCATAATGAAAAAATATCTACTGCTTTTTAAAAAATTGTGTGTGTATGTTCTGACGGCGTGCGAGTCCAGCAGTATATCTCACTAAGACATGGAGGAGGTCACCTGGCTGTGAGAGCGGACTTGGAAATATACCTCTGGCTGATGGAAAATGGGTACAATTTGTTCCTAGTCTTCCAACTGCCAAAGCCCACTGGCTGAGCAAAATGCAAGCGCTCTTAGCACATGTGCATTGGTATTTGGGACTGAGACAAGGGATATGATGTTCACGGAGGGAAAAAAGAATATCCATTATCTCTTATAGATAGGAGTAAACCTATTATACAAATACCATTCATTTTATTAAAAGTAACATAGAGTACTTCAATCCTGGTTGTTACTATAAATCCAGGTTGTAATACCCTTACTCATATGAGGTGGCATTTAACTCCACAAGTAATACCACTCATTAACTACTCAATGGAGATACTATTCAATGTGAATAAAGTCATCATAATCTGACCCATAATGATCATGGTGAGCCATTTAGTTACTACTAGAGCAGGTGAACATTTTAAAACTCATCGAAATGATTGAAAATACTGCCTTGACAAAAATCAAAATGTTTGCCAAACTATTTGTTTCTTCAAAATGCCTCCATTTTGATAAAAATACAAAACGAAAAAAACTGGTATTTTTTTCTCGTTTCCCCTTTTCCAGTGGAAAATAAATGACAAGAGTTCTCCCACTCCCCACTTTCTCCCACTTTTATTTATTTTTTCCACTGAAAACAAGACAAACAAGGAGAGAGAAAATATTGTTTTTTCCTGCCCAAATGAAATGTTTGGAATTTTTGCTGGAAAAAAAGGAAACAATCATTTTGCATTTTGCATTGAAAAATGAACAATTTCATGAAAAAAAATGAATGATTTTTTTTTAATTCGTCATGAAATAGTTACCTTTTTTCAGCCAGCTCGAATTACTGCTAATCAATTGCTCTTGATTCTCAGCGTTGCTGTGAAATTAATTCTTAGCGAGACAACTTACTAACAGGTTTGAAACAAACTGCCAGCATCCCAGGCCTATCTTCCTTATCACAGCTGACTGGAACTTAAAGGCTGCAAAGGAACCTGCATTGGAAGATTGTCAATCCCTTCCGACTCGGAATGTTGCCAAGCCCGTTCACAGTAAGCGGATTTTGGCTTCTTTCTTTGTGTAATTGCTCTATTGTACCTATGTTTGCTTGTTGATTGTTTTGGGGTGTTTCCCGGGGGGTGGGAGGGAGGCCTTTCGCTTTTTTAAAAATTATATTTTTAATTTCCCGCTGGAGAGCGTGATTGGCTCTCAGTTGTGCAATCCTCTTCTCTGTGCATGAGCACACTGCTAATAAAGAGTTTAAAAGCCTACTTGGGGTTTGATTTTTCCTTTTGCTTTCGGGTTGCTGCCTTGCTTACTTCAGCCACATGGGACTGTGGCACGAGGCACTAGGGGCGCTGGTTTGTGGTTTGGGTGTTCCAGGGAGGTTTGTGGCTTGGGTTACGGGGCAGGGGGGAGAGGGAGAAGTGACACTGTTGCACAGTTAGTCACACAAATAGTCTTTAACAGCCTGGAAGTCAGAGTCACAAGGTCTCTACTAAACATAATCTTCCAAATAGCTATCATCTTCTCTAATGGAACGATACTGTGAGTAACTGCTTACCAGCGCAGCTTTATGTGATCAACTCTATTCTATGCACTTTCTATTCTCCTTCATTTTGTGTCATGGTTTCCACTGAAGCAACACTTTAATTCACATCACCTTTTCCCAAAACACATCCAAGATACTGTACAGATATCTATGTATGCATCCTCTGAAATAACAACAGGTTTCAGAGTAGCAGCCGTGTTAGTCTGTATTCGCAAAAAGAAAAGGAGGACTTATGGCACCTTAGAGACTAACCAATTTATTTGAGCATAAGCTTTCGTGAGCTACAGCTCCCTTAAGCTTATGCTCAAATAAATTGGTTTGTCTCTAAGGTGCCACAAGTACTCCTTTCCTTTGAAATATAATTCTTTTCCCAAATAGATACCATCTCATTTGCTTGTTCAGTTAAAGAAAAAGTCCAGTCTTTCCCTTGTGACAATTACAAATGGTGACTTGCTTTGATTTCCTGACTGAGAGCTGCATAGGAAATGTGCATTTCCAAGGAGTAGATGTCAATATTTACCACTTCACTCACCGGTGTCTCTCTCTGTCTTAAAGAAACAGCTACGCTGCTATTATACAATGACTGTACTCTGCAAACATTGGCTTCCTGCAGACATCCATGTATATCTAAGTTGGTTCTAGCTGTGCCAAAAACTAATGGCACAAGGGGCTAATTCACAGATGGGGAAACTTGATGTCATGCAGTCGTGTAGCTGTATTTTGTTTAAATCTGCCAACTATGCTGTAGTTTATGCCTTTAGGCATAGCCCTGAGCGAGGGGTGATCTATACTCTGCACCATCCCACAAGTAGCCTCAAGAGGCATAGCGCTTCCGAGACACCTCTCAGCATCTTCTCATTATACTAACAAACCCATCTGGTTGGGTAGAAGCAACACACAGTGTCTTTGTTCACATTTGTTAGTAAGGATATAAGAATATCAAAAGTCAAATGGGTAAACAAACCCCAAAATTCTATTTCAGGCAAATATACAGGCCTGAATGCTATATTACCATTTCTAACAGAGCAGTGGGGAATCCTTGTGTTGACAGATGCATAGCCCTGTGGAGATCATGTTTAGCAGAAAGGCCTTGGGACTCAGCCCTAAACCTTACAGAGCCTACAAGGCAAAGGAAGAGAAATTCTGGAAGCAGTGAGAGTTTACAAGCATCTGCCCAATTAGGACTCCCTGTAGGTCAGTGCACTGGCCAGTTTAGGAAGCCATTCTCAAGGCCACCTTCATCCTACCAGGCCACAAAAATGCTTTGCAAAGCTAAATGCCCAAAAAAACACCCACTGAAATCAACAGGAATCCTTCTATTGACATCAGTGGGAGTTGGACCACACCCCTTTGAAGAGAGAGTAGATATTTTTAGGAATATGGCTGAGTGATGGTGACCCCAGATTATGTTGCTGAGCTAAAGCAGAGGACTCTGATTAAACCAGAATTGAAGCTAAAATCAGACCCAATGGGAGAGTGCCCTGTACACCCTAATAGATTAACACCTTTTAGAGGCTCCACTGCCAGAAATTCAAGTACTAAAGATTATTTTTACGAAGTATACATAGCACCTAATTTTTTGGAACAATATCAGTTTGCTAAAGCAAATTATCCTGGGCCCTATTAGAATAATATTAATTGAAGGGTATAGTGTTGCAACTTCAGTGAACAGGCTGGATTATGGTAATCTAGTGCCCTGGAATCTCCCCAGGAAATGTACCAAAACCCAGGAAACATGGAGAGGATTGTATGGGCAGTGGATGGAAGGGAAAAAAAAAAACAAGCAAAGGGAATGTGATGGTTGCTCTGAACAAGAGTCACAACCATCTGCTTTCACTGGAATAGGACACAGTGACCAAGAAATGCAACAGCTGAATTTGGAAGGAAAGAACTATTGCACAGCCAAAACATTGTACATCTCTGACTCAGACAAGAGAAAGCACTTCATGTTATCAGTAAAAATGTTCTCTGGCACCAGTGACAACACTGGTTTGTTCCTCAGTGAACGGATCAAAGTCATCTCCAAACCTTCTAAAAAGAATCACTGAAAAATGCAGACTTATGTATTGCATCAGGGACAAAAGTGGCACTATTTAATAGACTTTGATCCCAAACAGGTAGCACCAGACACTTCCATGTAGAGGGAGAGGAATTCACGGGGAGAGATGGCTACATTCATTATGGACAGACTGTCAAACTTGTGGTTCAGATACTGTCATGGCACTCTCAAGACTGATCATTTGAAAAATGGATAAACAGACAGCGTCACTGGAGGCAGATGATCCAGCATCAGAGCTCCATAAATGTGCATTCTACCTTAAAGATACGGCAAGAACATACTCGTGCCTTTCCCAGGAGAAAATAATCCAGTTTCAAACCTCTTGTAATGCCAACCCACACAGTGACGTTGGTAATGGGGATCAAACCAGGGACCTCTGGAGCTAAATGACGCATTTTCTTAGCCAAGGCTGTAGCAGGCTAATCAATTTCTGGGGGGTGACAGAGTGCCTCTCCAAGCAAGCAGGGGTTACCTCTAAAAATGAACAGCTTATATATGTACCTTATCAGACATTAAGTACTGATTCCTGCAAGCATCCTCCTTATGGAACTCCCAGTGAAGTCCATGGGAGTTCTGAGTGGCAGACAGATTACATACTTGTGTCCAAAAAAAGGAGGTTTTGGAAAATTTCCCTGGAATATTTTTGTTACAAATGGAACATGCATGCACCAAACAGCAGGATAGCCCCAGCCTCCAAATTTGTGGATCCAGCTGATTGCATCTGCCAAAATAGGCATGCACAGATTTGGGTCTGTACGTAGTCACATGCAAAAGCAAACTAGATAGGTGGGCTTCCAGCTGCTCATTCTGCATGTCCAGATCCAGGTTCTGTAGATCCAAATGGGATGCATCTCTAATTCTGCATGCAAAGCAATGGGTAAACCAATTAAGAGGTGGGTTTGGTGTTGGCTAAAAATTTGGCTAAAATTTTTTACTCAGGATATATGGCAAATTAGTCTAGAAGGGAAAAAGGCCAAAATGAATAATAATAAAAAAAAACCTACCAAGCAAAACAATATACAAAATTTAACCACAGTAACCTAGGAAGTTTGTAACCCAAACACTACTCCTTATTTAACCATAGGTCCAAGAGTAATTTAAACACAGAAGCCAGGTTGCTAGCAACCAACAAAACACTAGCCATTAGAAACTATATTCATAACATACAACTAGTAATTGTCATCGCACTTGCATTGTATGTAGTGGGAGCAATTAGCATGTAAAGATACAGTCAGCACAAGAAGATTTCTTTGTCCTTGTCTCTTGCTGTTTACAATCTGGACTCCTTGCTAGATGATTGGGAGATGAACAATAAGACTTTGAGGTGGGATTTTCAGAATTTCTCAGAACTCGCCTGGGTGGCATGGATCAGCGTTGACATCAAACTCACCATCAGTACCCGGCCTGGGATGGGGAAACTAATGATCCAACCAGCAGACCAAATTCAGTGATGAATGCTGGTCATGTGCCACATTGTGCATACGCTAAGGGCAGGTCTTCACTACCTGCTGGATCGGTGGGTAGTGATCGATCTATTGGGGATCGATTTATCTCATTTCGTCTAGATGTGATAAATCGATTTCTGAGCATGCTCCCCATCCACTCCGGAACTCCAGCTCACGAGAGGCGGAAGTGGAGTCGACGGGGGAGCGGCAGTGGTCGACTCACCACCATCCTCCCGGCCAGGTAAGTCGACCTAAGATACGCCAACTTCAGCTACGCTATTCGTGTAGCTGAAGTTGCGTATCTTAGGTCGACACCCACCCCCGTGTTGATCAGGGCTAAGAAGTGCTGGCCTAACTCTGCTCCTGTTAAAGCCAATGGGAATTTGATTGCAATGGAAACAGAGTTAAACCAATACTGAGTGCTTTGAAAATCTTGCCTTTAATCACTATAGCAGCAACATTCTTCCCATGTTCTTTCTCTCAGTCCCATGGTGCTGTGCAATGAGATGTCTCTTCTAGCTGTTTCTCTCAGTTAAAGAGAGAGCTTCTGAAAGCTACATTCTTTTTTGTAGGAGAACTGGGTAATACAAGAAAAGCCTCAGGAGGACATAATAACAGGACTCCAGAATCAACTTGGTAAGGAAGAATGTAATGATCAAGGTAATGGATGGTGCAGAGAAGAGCAGTGGGGTTAAATAAAGCATAGGAGTGGATCTGAAGAAGAAATGGAAGGTAACATGGAAGAATGAATCCTGGGGCAACCAGAGAGGTCAGTGCCTAATCCATGGAACAAAGGAACCATGACAAAAGGATCTTCTGTATGTGAAAAATGAGCAGAGAGGATGTCAGAGAGAAATAGAGTAATCAAGACAGAAGCGGAATGAATTGCTGACGTTCAGTACATTAGAGGAGAGAGCCAGTACATCAAACATCTAGCCAAGAGAGACGGAAAGTCCAGTAGCTGGCTCTCAAGTACAACATGC
This sequence comes from Lepidochelys kempii, assembly GCF_965140285.1. Taxonomy (NCBI): domain Eukaryota; kingdom Metazoa; phylum Chordata; order Testudines; family Cheloniidae; genus Lepidochelys; species Lepidochelys kempii. The sequence continues at coordinate 201,544,032 of NC_136382.1, forward strand.
AAGTCCACCATCTACCAGTTGAGGTGGAAGGTGTGACTTGGCATAAGGAGTGTATTTTGGAAAAGATCAGGAGAATATTTTTTCTAACCATCTGAAAAGGAGCAGCATAAAAAAAACAGCTTAATTTCCTCCTCCAGAAGTAATTAACAAAAAAAATCTAGACTACCAAACACCGTTTCCACCTCCCACAGCCTACATCCAAGATGCAAGATCCTCTAACATAGGTAACAAGTTTATTAAAATTACAAATAATATCATGGCATGTACAATGTAACACAATTAACTGTCAACAATGATGACATTTTTATAGACTTTTAAATCTATGGGTAAAACAGGAAGGCGGGGGTCATACCCAATCAAACCAAGCCCAACCCAACCATAAGAATGACTGCAATTCATAGAACTAACAAAGCTGAGTCAATTTGTCACCAGACTCATTTGGTTGTACAGTGTGTCCCCATTTGCTACTCTTCATCTGCTTGTGCCTTTACACTGCAAGGCCCTCAGGGCAGGGATTGTCTTTTCTATGAACAGCACCAAACACAATGGGGCCCCTGATCCTATTTGGAACTGTTGGGTGCTACCACACCATCAGTGCTTACTACTATCCCAGCGACGTGGTCTGGAGAAAAGAGTACAGGGTTGAGATTCAGGCACTCCTGAATTGTACTACAGGTTCTGCCACTTAAACACCCTATGGCCTTGGAAAGTCACTGCACCTCTTGTCTCAGTTTCCCTATCTGTAAAATAGGAGCAATCCTAGTAACGGTACCTCACAGGGCCACTGGAAGGATTAGTTGGTTAACATCTGGACAGTGCTTTGATCATATAAAAATGCTGTATATTATTATTTACATTTCTCCCCTTGGATCCATGAGTCCTTCTCTTCTTATGTGTGTGGCTCCCTCACTGACATCAACAGGAGTAAAGCACTGTGCAAAAGAGGGTAGCTTTTTGCCTTACGTTTTCAAGAAACAAAAGGGGCACAGAGCTGATGCCCTCTGAGAACCTGAAGTGCCACTAGCCTGTTCTATAACACATTGCCATCTGCCAGGCTGCTTAATATACTAGCATTAAATGCCCCGGGGGCTAATCTGGCCATTCAGGTACTACAGTAATGAACATCCACTTCACTGTCCATGCAGCCCTTTTGCCTTTTTAGTCATTAACCTGTTAAATAGCTTTGTGTAGCGTTATCACATTCAGCAAATGATTTTCAGAACAGATGCATGACCTGTGCAAGTTACTACCTGCTCCCAGAACAATCATCTCATAGTATTAAGAACAGTCAATCATGGAGAAACGAACAACTAGAAGATCTGGTGACTGCAAAATCCTCTGCTAATAAAGAAAATAACTTTAAAGATGCACTGAGCTGTCCCTACTGTGTTACGTTAAAGAAGTTGTCTATATAGCATTTTAAATTATACTCAGCACATTCTCAAAGCCTTAAAGGTTTTTTTCCCCACTGATGTACTCATCTTTTTTCCCTGATGTACTCATCTCAAAAATGTACTAAATTGACAGGACTCCCCAACAAAAGCTACCACATCTGAGAGCCATCCAGTCTGTTTTTAATATACCCTCTTATGATAGGAGACAGAAATGTTTTTCAGCCAGGGCAGAAGTGGGTGGCAGAACCCAAGAAAACGTTTCTTAATGCTAAAGAGACAAGGTGGGTGAGGTGCTGTCTTTCATCGGACCAACTTCTTAAAGGTAAAGATTTAAAAGAAATCCCTGAAAAGGCTGTGCAGGGACCATGTGTATATTTCAATCATTTTCATACAGGCGAGCAAATAGTGGGAACTTTTTCTGGTGGATATTTGCTGCAATTCAATAGTGGATTTTGATTTGTGTTCACACACCTTTTAGGTTTGCTTTCTGAGAGCCTTCAAACATTGGCATGTCACGTTTATGAATACTTGCAGAAAGTAAATGTTAAGCTCAAATGCTCACAGAAAGAAAATTCCAAGTTGTATATTCAACTGCAGTGTTCTCAATTTGGAATTTGCACTCTGTCAGTTAGTCAGGGCTGGATCCATAGGTCCTGATTCTGTTCTTACACACATGGGTTTAACACCCTTGTAACTCCGTTTACATTAGTGGCATTACTCCTGATATATACCAGAGTGAGATCAGAATCAGACCCATACATGGTTCATCCTTTTTCCCTTCCCCCATTAATTTTTACTTGTGCTACCATAAATATAATACATTCCTAGCAGTGTTTAATAAAAATACTTTGTCTTGCTATTGCACCTTTCAACATTTTCAAAAGCGGCTAAGTATTCTGGGTGTCTCAACTTTTGGATGCCCAACTTGAGACAATTTAAAGGGGCCAGATTTTCAGAGGACATGTAAGCTGCACTTTCTGAAAATCAGTCCCCTTTAAAATGTCTCAAGTAGGGTGTCAAAAAGGGAGGCACCCAAAACAAAATCACTTTTTGAAAATGTAGGCCATTATTCTCATATTTACAGATGCGGGAAATGAGGCTCAGAGAGTCAAAGTAATTTGTCCAAGGTCACACGCAACTAGCCTGTGGCAGACCCAGATCTGAATTTAGATTTCCTGAGTGCCAGTCTTATGCCTTAATCACTAGACTAGGGTTCCTATAACAAAATAGTTGGTACACGTGGGCCCAAATTTATTTTAATAGCAATTTTGTTGCCTGCATTTCCTTCAAGAACACACGATTGCAAAGAGAGATGTTTGTGTCTAATAAATTAAGAACAAAATATCACTGTTCATATGATTTGTAATATACTGGATAGTCCAAGAACCAAACTCTGAGCTTTGACAGATGTCGGGTATATTTCTGAAGCACTCTCACCAGCTGATCAAGTTCAATGCCCTGCTTTCTGAAGAAAGGATCTTATCCTATTTGCCTTTGAAGTAATAGGCAAAATTCTTACCGATAGGAATGAAAGCAGGACTGGACCTAAAATATTAATACTGACAAAAAACAAGGCAAAGCAGAATACAAATTAATCCTGCAGATGCAACTAAAACATTTTTCAGGAAACAGTTTGCAGCAGCTTTCCTTTAAAAGAGGTTAAGTATATGAGCAACATTTGTATATGATGTACCTTAACCCTTGAGTCTGTTGGGATACACATGGCATATAGCAGGTAAAAAGGCATGTATTTGTTTAATTTACAGTAGAAATCCATAACGTTCAATTTTTTTTTGTTTTAAAACATCTATGAATAGTCATTCAGTTTTTGACAGTTCAGGTCTGTTCAGATAGATTTCTACTGTAGGTCAAGCAAACACATATTATAAGCAGAACGATAAATTGGCATTATAAACTGTGATTTCCTTGTGGGGGGGGGAGGGAAGGAATTAAAACAAGCAATTCACCTATTCTACAAATGATTGATTTATTTGTATGAGAACAAATAAAATGGCATGTTTGGGAACACTCATATCACAACCCATAGAAACATTCCCCAGAATTTCTTCTAATTTAAAAGTATTTCAGAGCCACAAACATTATAAAGAATGGTAGTACTGAGAGCCTTTAGAACACATCCCACTCTGATATCTAGGAGCCTGATACAAAGCCCACTGATGCCCACAGGGGTGTTTCTGTTGACTTCTGTGGGCTTTGGGTCAGACTCTGTGAGAATTGAAGGTGTACACCATCCCTCACGAAGCACTCAGCACTTTGCAGAATCAGGCTATTATGGTATTAGATTAAAGCAATCAGCATAGAATTACAAATATGCCCTAGCAAATGCTCTGTAGCATACTTGTTAAAATATATGAAGTGCCTTTGTAGTGTTTTTAGCTGTAATATGCACCTCCCTGTTAATTGGTAGGTTTTTGAGCAAGAAATGGCAAATCATGCATTAATGTAAAAAATCACATATGTGAAACGTCCTTCTGTAATCACAGGCTAGAAAACACAATTTTGTTATTAGCAATTACACAGAACTATAATAATTATAATATTGCCTCTACCAGTATATTTAGGGCACCATAATTTTGCCATATTAAAAACACAAGGAAAACTATAATTATAAAAATATACATATAAAGTATCAGTTCCCTTGCTTCCTGTTAGAAATGTATTCAATGATTCATTTTTTCTACTTTAGCCCACCAAGAGCTGAGTCACGCTGCTAATAGAATGAGAAATGGTGGGAGTTAAAGGGTTAAATGTATTTTTTTACAAGATCTGATAATGTGGCAGCGATATGGACTGCAGTTGAGAAGATATTTGTCAAATATCCTTGATAAAGAAAAAAAGGCAAAACTGAAGATTAGACCGGACTAATAAACTGACAAGGAAAGGCACCATAAGGAATCAAAATGCATTACCCTTTCTAGAGGAACAGATTTACTTGTATATGCATGTATTTATAGAGTACTAGGGCCAGATTCTTGTCTCTGATTCTGACTTTCTGAACATTTGGCTAAATCCAGCGGCATCAGCTGAAACTCAGATGGATTCACATCAGTAACTGAGAACTGAGTCTGGCTCATCACTGTTAACCTCATTAAAAGGTTCTGCTGATATCATATACCACAAGACTGCAGCAGACCCCAAAACTGAATTATAATCTTATTAATCAGTACAGGTGTGTATATTTCTTTATTGTCATCTTCTTCCTACTATCATCATCAATCAATCATCATCACTATTTATAAGAAATATAAACTTTTTCAAATCTTTCTGTTAAAGAATAATATTTGAAACTTCAACTTCATGAAAATGTTAATGCAAAAAGAGTAGGATTTTAGGACCAGATTTTTAAAGGTATATAGGTGCTCAACTCCCAAGGAAATACCTTGAAAAGTCTGGGCCTCCAAGCCTATGACTAAACTACCAATTCATTTAAAACTCAACAGCAGCTGTTGACTGAAAAATAATGTTGTGGCCAGACTGCAGATCAATCTGAGCTCCTTTAAGCTACCCTAGCGGAGGATCTGGCCCAATAACTAACCATAGCTTGAAACAATAATAAAAGAATAACCGAAAACCTAAGTGCTTCCCAAGTACGTGGCCAGAATAGCCAGTTTGGTCAAAGCCAAATGAGCATTCAGCTTCCAAAGGAACAGTGAAACATCCATGATTAATTACTTTGTGCCTCTTTTTTTCATTTGGATTAGAATCCAACCTCCTTTCTTGCATAAAATGAGATATCATATCTATCGTTACCAATGAAGAAAAGCTAGAAAGCTTTAATAAATGTTATTCTTTTTAGGACTACAGCATAACAATACATTTCAGATGACGCATACACAGATCATTCTTTTGGCCCTTTTAAAATTTAAATTGCTAAAATGTGCAACAAAGCCCTGTTGTAAAGATGAATGGTGTGCCTAGTTTCCATTGGGATAATGTATTCAATCAGTAAATGCTGCACTTGGGAATGGTATCTTTTTGATACCTGTCCATCCCCTGCTTTCATCATTAATAAGTCAAAATCTTGATGGCCTTATCATTTAGGACCTCATCCAAAGTCCACTGAAGTCAATGGGAGTCTTTCCAATTATTGCAATATGCTTTGGATCAGGCCCCTAGTACACTGCAAAATCTCTTCTCTCTTTAGACCATCGACTTAAAGCTCCCTTGACATTTGAACTCATATTTGACATTTCATTATAACGTCCATTGATCCCTATTTGATTATTGTTGCAGACAGCCATGCTCACGACTGAAAAGGTGATTAGGAAATTAACATCATTACATTCTTCAGGCCAAAATAGAGTTCCATTCCAAAATGCTAAAGGAAAGTGGCAAAGACAAAGAAAAAACTTTAAAACAGACATTTAAAAATGCTTTAGGATAAGAAAGGAGACAAAAATAGCACTGATAATGCAAGGGGTCCTGCCATCTTAGCTATGGAGAATGGCTACCATCATCCAAGATCAGGAGAGGGCCAGTAACTTCCAGTCCTATAAATTTGACTCAACTATGGAGGAAAATGCTAGAAACAACGAGACAGGACAGGGCAAGGTATGGAAAGTTGTGGTCTGATTAAGTATAGACTGCACAAAAAGAAGAACATGAGTAAGTACTTTGGGATAAAGGAACAAGCGGGAGTTGGTGGGATAAAGCTATGAATATAATGGATGTGCACTTTAGGAAAGCTCTTGCTGCAGTGCAATGCAGCAGCGTCAACTGCAAGGCCAATAAGTAAGAAACAGAAGGTTATGAAACTTGGGGGCGCTTTGGGGTGATATCAGTTAGGGATGAAAGGAAGGTGGCTACAGATGGATGAGTGCTTTGCTAAGCTATGCTTTTGACAATTTCTGGCCATGGAAGATGACACCTGACTGCTTAAGAGTAGGCATGCTAGCTCTAGTGTCCCCAGCGGGGTGTGCATTTCAGCAGTGGGTGAAGCAATGAGTCTTGTACATACATTTCTATTCTTAGTGTAGATCCAGAGTCACTCTGCTGACAACTGCAGAGTTACACCAATGAGAATCTGGAGTGACTGAGTGGGAGGTATCTAGTCCGCTATCTTTAGAGCAGCTCATAAATCTTTAAGATGAAAGATGCTTTATGACAGTAATATTGCTATTATTACGTGTGTTACACTGCTGGTAAGGTGTTCCTTTAAAAAGGTTTTTAAGATAAAGTAGAGATAGACACTAAAAGAATGTTGGTGATCTCTCTAGTGAATAAAGTGTCTAGCCCTGTACTCCTGTGTGGCCAACAATTCACTGATCTGAATGGGAATTGTGCCCAGGCAAATACTGCAGCATCAGGCCCAAAGGGAATCGGTTACAAATAACAGAAATAAGGCCCCGACACAGCAAAGCACTTAAGCACATGCTTAATTTTAGCATACTCTTAGTTCAAAGGATTTAAAGACGTGCTTGAAGTTAATAATGTGCTCAAGTGTTTTGCTAAATCAGGGATTAAATGGTCAAGGAGCAACTATTTTATATAATATTACAGAGGACTAAGGCAGAAATTCAACTGAAAATATTTAGAGGGGTACAACTGCTAAATAAGAGGTGTGGGCTAAACTAATTAGCTGCATAGCATCTTCTTTCTCTGAAATGTCTTATGTTCCTGGGCTCAACTGGAAGAGAAATGATTAACAAATTGTAAAAAAAAATTTCCAGTCCTAAGTTGGTTCTATAAGAATTGACCCTGCTCCCACTGAAATTAATGGCAAACTTCCCATTGACCTCCATGGCGCAGGATCAGACCCTAAAAGATGTTTTAATTAAAAAGGAGCCATAGTCCTAGTTACTACGCACTGGGTGCACCTTATCAGTAAAAATAAAATAGTCTATTAAAATTTTTCATCTTTTTTTATAGAGAGAAATTTTATTTTCTACAGGCTGATCTACCCACAGTTTTTGTATCACTTTATACCTATATTGGTGAAGAACCAGTTCAAGAGGTACAACCCCTTAGTGTGGATGCAGTTTTACTAGTATAAAGGTGCTTATATTGATATAGCTGATTCCCCTAAATTTAGATATAGTTAAAGCAGCACAAAAACTGCATGTAGACCAGGCTTAATTTGCCTTAACAATACCGTGTTACTGGCTGGATCCAAAGCTCATTTAAGTCAGTGCAAGACTTTCTATTGACTTTGAAAGGCTTTGGATCAAGTCCTTACGGCTTAAACCTACAGCTGCATGTTGACTCTCATTTGTAGGGAAGCCCCTCTGAAAAAATAAATCAGTTCTTTTTCTCGTTAAAGAGAAAGTCCTCAGGGTGATATTTTCGAGAGGACTCAGCATCGGACTAGCTCTGCCCCCACTGAAATTAATGGTAAAACTCCCAGTGGCAACTGCCTTAGGCTAATACTAAGCACTTTTGAAAAGCCCACCCTTATATCTGCTCCAGTTGACACAGTAAGTTAAATAATATTGATCTGATTTCTTCAAAGTGCTAGGCCCCTACAGTTCTCATGGAGTTCAATGGGAGCTGCAAACAGAGTTCACGACCTTTGAAACATCTGGCCATCTATTCCTTTTTTTTTGGATGTGTGTCTGTCGTCCCTTTACAAACTGATTCTCCCGAGTCATCTTAGTCATTGAACATGCAGGGAATGTCCTCCTGGCTGACCTCTGTCTGCACTATGCAGAGGTACCAAAAGAAAAAAAAAAGCTTCATTCTAATTTTCACAGCCCGCATCTCTTGGCAATGGGATGGGACATTGTGGAACTCTATTTTGGCAGCTGTGTCTTTTAAAGGTGGACTGCAAGAGTCCCTTGTAACTCCAGAAATGATGCTCTCTTGTCTCTGATTAAATAATAAGACCATCTGTCTGCATCGTAACTCTCATATGTTACCCACCCCACAAACCACCACCCCCCACTTGATTTAGATCCGCATTGATACTAGTATTTTGTGTTCTGAAGAAATTCCTTCCCCTAATGTCACAAAAAGAGGTTGCCAAGTATTTGGGACCAGGCAGGCAGAGGGAGAGATTGCCCACTCCCCAGCCCCGCACACTTCTACTGCAGCATCTTCTTCCTTCTCAGTTAACGCACTTGATCTTAGGAGTCTGGGGTTTCTTTAAAGACACGCAGTACTACTGAAAGATTTTCCAGCCATTTTTTTCTAGCACCTGGCAAAGTATTTTGAAATATGATTCGGGCACAAAAAGACAGGAAAAGCAGCTGGTGGGACACTGCGGAAGGGTGTTAGAACCAGTTGGACTTCAAGAATAACCCAGCCTGGGACTGGATTCCTGACCCTCTTCAGAGAGGCAACACTTTCGTTTCTCCCTTCCCCTTCTCCTCTCTCTGGACTTCAAGAATAACCCTGCCTGGGACTGGATTCCTGACCCTCTTCAGAGAGGCAACACTTTTGTTTCTCCCTTCCCCTTCTCCTCTCTCTCCTAACTCCTTTTGCCTTTCCTGTTCTCCTTCTTTTGCTCATTTTTACTCCGTTTCTCTCCGTTGATCGGTGTGTTCCCCGCTAAGCACACTGCGGTCTCATCCTCCCCTCCCTGGCAGTCACACATATCCAATGGCCCCTGAACAGACTTTCTGGACTCCCAGCCCTTGCCAGGAAGGGGCTTCCATCATGTCATTCTACCCTGCCAACCACAGCTCCCAGCCAGTCACAGTGCCAGTGAAGGACGAAACTGCCCCCATGTCAGCACTGAAATCTGAGCCACATTTTCTACCTCTGGCACTGGCCAGCAGGGAAAAATTACAGTGCTTAATTTGTAACGAAAGAGGTCCCCAGGCTCAAGCAATTAGGTTCAGGGGCTCAAGCAATTTTTTTTACTTTCATAACAGAGGTGGCAAGCCCAGAGATGCAGGGGCTATGAACTGCCAACCAGAGGTGCGGGGGGGGGGGGTTTGACCTGCCAAGCCCAGATGTGCCAGGGCTCAGCCCTGCTGGCACAAATTAAGCCCTGGAAAATTACCTTCCCTGCAAGGCACTGGCAAAGCAACACTCCTCCCTCACCCTTTGGTAGGTACGTTTCCAAGCCCTGCCTGCTCTGCATAAAACCAGGCTGGAGCATGTCCAGCCTAGAGGGGAGAGCAAAGCCGATGGTCCTGTTAATGCCAGTGCCACCCACCCAGTGCAGGCAGCTGACAGAACCCAGCCAGGACGTGGGCAGTTTCCTGCCGGATCCTGCATTTGTCCAAAGGCTGGAGCAAGCCCAGGGTAAGAAGGGAAGGGGGCTCTCCTTGCCTCCTAGCAGCGCTCTTTGATCTCCCACATCGCCAGCGTAGACTGCCCAGTGCCGGGTTTACAATGGCACCCGTGACGCCACAGAGCCGGGCCCATGCTCAGAAGGGGCCTCGGCCTGTTCTGCTTCCACTGCAGCCCAAGACCCCGCCAGCCCACTGAGTCCCCCTCCACTTGGTCCTCTTGGCCTGCCCGCTGGCCAAGGGCTCCTCTTCTCCCCCTGACCCCACCCGCTGGCTTCTCTCTGCCTCCTGACAGGACCCCAGTGCACCTCCAGCTCCAGGCAATCTCCGCTTCCCACCCTCTGGGGGGGCCCACCCGTCTCCCTGGAGCTGAGCCACCTGGGAGTGGTGCAGAAGCCTGGCCAGTCTCAGCCAATTTGGGGAGGCAGTGTGGGGGGCTTGGCTGGGCTCCTCCAGGCAGTGGGTTCTGAGGGAGCTCAGCCAGGATGCTGGGCATAGCGAGTCTGTGGGGACTCTGGCCATAGGGAATCCCTATGGGGGCTCTGGCCGTAGGGAGTCTGTGGGGGCTCTGGCCGTAGAGGAGCGGGGTCCAGTGTTGGGCAGGCGGCTGTGTGGTGCAGCATGGGCTCACCCCCGGGGGGAAGGGGCAGGCTGGCAGCACAGGGCCAGGCAGGCCATTGTGCATCTGGCAACTGCTGGTTTGTAAATAGTGCCCTTGCACTGGGCTGGGGGAAGCGGGGCCGCCCCTGCCATGCCATGCCCCTGGCTGGCCTCTCGCTCCGGGGACCGACCCCCACCCACGCCATGTTCCATTGCCCCCATGGGGACCCACAGATATGTTTGGTGCCAAGCCCACAAAAGGTTAATCTGGCCCTGAGCCTGCCTGACAGCCGCAGCCGCAACTGACTGTAAAGAGGCTGGGGAGCGTGATGAACATGGGATCAAGGGCGCTGGAATAATTGGGGGGGGGCGGTGCTGAGAGCCATTGAACCAAACTGCAAACCCTGCATATGATGGAAACCACTTCAAGCCGGGGGGTGCGGCAGCCCCCCTAGTTCCAGCACCTCTGCCTGGGATGGTGGCTTTCTCCCGATGGCCTCCCCCCGCTCAGCCAGTCTCTGATCCCCCCCCAGGAGATTGCATCCACCCCTGCAGGAGTCCAGGCAACGTGACGTGCAGTACTCAGCAGCCCGGGGGGGAGAGAGAGACGCTCCCCGAGCGTGCCCTTAAAAACGTGACCGTCCCCGCCCCCTGCCACTGCAGAGCCCCCCCCCCCCCCCCCGTCCCTCCCACGCGCCGGGAGCCGACCCAGCCGCGCGCTGCCCCGGGAAGCGGCCCGGAAACGTGGGGCCCAGCCGCGCGCCGGGAGCTGTCCTCGGACGCAGCTCGGCCAGAGAGCCGGCGGGACGAGCAGCCGGAGAGCAGCCCGAGGAAGTTTAACCGGCGTCGCGCACCCGCGGCTTTCGCCTGCCCTGCGGAGAAGCCCCCTTGCTTAGCCCCCCCCCCCGCCCTTGCAAAGTTACCCACGTCCCTTGCAACGGACCTGGGGCTCTGCCCCCCCCGCGGGTTTGGGCTGCAGCCACCCCAGCCAATGCCCGGGCAGGCCAGCAAATAGGTTACATAAGCTGGCACGCTTTGCTCGCCGAGCTCTGCAGTGCCCAGGCACCGGGCCACAGGGTGCAGCTTGGACTCCCCCCTTCCCCTCCTTCGGGGCGCGCGCGTGTGTGTGTGTGTGGGGGGGGGGATGCATATTTCAATGGGCGCCCTCGCGCCTCGAACAAGACAATGGATCTGCCCCAGCGCTCCCGTGTGGGAGGGACTCTGGCTCTGCAGCAGCCCAAAGGCTCCCGTGGGGGCATGGGGCTGAGGAGCCCCCCCGCCCCCACAGTGAACCTGCAGCGAGCGGCTCTCCCGGAAAGGGGGCGAACAGCCCGGGGTGTCTCGGTCAGATCCCCACGGGCAGGTCCACAGCCCCCAGCCCCGCGGGGAGGCCACCGCGGGTGGCTCACGGAGGAGCCCCTCCCGAGCTGTTACCTCAGTGTCCCGCCTCCCCGTGTGTTAGAGCCGCAGGACACAGGGGAACCGGGGACATTGGCAAACCACAACTACTGCCCGGTCCCTGGTTCGAACCCCGGATTAGCCATTCACGCCGTTCAGTGCAGGAGTGCACCAAGGACAAGCGAACAGCCCGGAGTCACACGCGTGGGCGCGCACACCCATGTGTGATGCCGCCCCCCCCCCCCCCCCCGGGCACGGCTCGGCATGCCTGCCCCTGTGTGGGGAGGAAGGCAGGTCCTGCTGGATTCAGAAGGGGGGCGGGAAAGGGGGCGTGGGGTGGCGAAGGGGGTGGAGGAAGGGAAACTGGCGAGCAGTTGATTTGGGCAAACGGATCAGTTGCGGGGCTGCTGGCGGCAGAGGAAGGTATAAATAAGATCCGGACGGGCACACCCCCCCCCCCAAGCCTGCAGCTGTAGAGGTGGGTGTGGACGGGCGGGTGAGGCCCCCCCCCTAGCACTTTGCAGCGTATGTCACAGGGACGCTGCTCCCTTTGCACCCCGCCAGCGCTGCCCCCCAGCGCCGCACCGGTGCCCCCCCCTCCCGCCCCCAGCCAGCGCCGCTGTCCCAGGTGCTGAGCTGCACAGACCGGCCTCTGCCGCTCTCCGAGGTGCTGAACCCGGCTCTGCGGCTGCGGGCGAGCGCCGCTGTCCCCGGTGCGGACCCCCACGCTGCTGCCCTGTGCACAGGGCGGCCGACCGGGGATGGAGGCTGCTGACCCCAGGGAAACAGAGGCGCAACCTCCTCCTCATTCCCCAGGGGGTTGGGGGAGTTAATGCAACGGCTAGTTGTTCTCCTGTCCCCCCAGTGCAGAAAAGCCAGCTCCATAGCCCCTTGGGTGCCACAATCAATCCCAGGAAAACGGGGCTTTACACATCGCTCCCCGCCCCCTCCGGCGGTCAGAAATAACCTGGTGTGGAGGTTGCCGCTCTCCTCCCAGCCTGCAGCAGCTCTGCCCTGCCCCCGTGCCTGGGGCTCCAGGCAGGAGACAAAGGGCTCTGCCCAGGCGCACTCCCCTACCTTGGCTTCCGCAGAGTCCGGTGTAGGCAGCCCGGCGGCGGCTGGGAGGGAAGGACAGTCGCTCCTGACCTCCCCAAGCCTCCTTCTTCAATGGATCCGGAGCTGTGCCCTCATCAAAGATGGCCGTCCCTTCCCACGTCAGCAGCTTTTAATAGACATCTATCAGGGGGTGGGGGGAGGAGAGGAAGCGGGGCGGGGTGGGGGAAGGGGGAGGGGGCTGAGAGTAGTCTGTGAGAGCCTGAGTCGTCAGATGCTTGCTACTGCACTGCAATCCCTTGCATTTCCCCTCCAGTGAGTAACAAGAGACGCCAGAGACAACTGGCCCCAGAATTAGCTCAGCAGCCATGTGATGATGGGCTGTGATCATCCATGTGCAGCATGCAGCCGCTGGTCTTCTGGGGGGGAGGGGAGGGTGTGATTGTGTGTACGTGTGTGTGCGGCGGGGGGCGGGGTGTTGCTGAGCGAAGCTTTGCTTTAATCATTTTTTGAGAGGGGGAGGGCAGAGAGAGAATGCAGTAGTGATTTGTTTTCGCCAAAGGGGTGGTCCGAAGAGGGTATCCCTGTGAAGTCTCTGGTACTCCATATATGGCCAATCTACGTGGGCTGCTATTTTTGTGTGTGATTTCTTCTTCTTCTTTTTTCAGATCATCATGTCAGGGGGGTCTCTGTGTATTAATCTGATCATGTTTTCCCCTCAAAGCAAAACCAACCAAATAACCAGATTTAAAGACACAGGGCATGGCTGATCGTTTGGGGGGTGGGGAGACATCATTGATTAAAACAAACCCACCCCCAGCAGGGATAAAAACGGTTCCAAGAGAAACAAGGTATTATTTATTATTCATTAATGGAATGATCATTTCAGAGCACATCCTATTTGGAACAACTCTCTTATTTAATTTGAATTTTAAAAGTGGAAATCAAAATGCAGAGAAGAGTCCTGTGGTTTCATACAAAATTTTGGCTGATTTTAAATGAAGTACTAGGGTCTACCTCATGCCATAGACTATAGTGCCAATTTTATTCTATACAGATTTATGTGTTCTCTTATGGAACCATCCAGACCTACAATTAAAACAAATATAAGACAAGAGGCTTCATTAATTTCCCAGTCTCAGACATTCTTGTAACCAGAAATGATTTGGTAACTACTCAGGGCACACATTAAATCCTGACACTCAATTCACAGGCTTTTTAAAATGAAGTGTGGATAATACGAGTCAAAATGTATTTCCCAGATTAGGGATAATTCTAGCCTAATCAAGTTTATTTGGCATGGCAGGGAAAACCCAGAGAGAGACTAAATGTCATGCAGCTGTATTTGCAGCTCCTGTTATGGTTGTTTGGTGGAGTGAGTAGGAGAGAAGGGAAATGTGGGTGATTTCTCCTCCCATGCTGTGTTGTGCCCCACAGAGAAACGTGATTGTCGGTTGTGCCTGGCAATCACAGCAGCTCGTACCCCCTCCCACAAAAATATGTCCTTGTTTAAATAAGACATCAAAAGTTTGCTAATTATACTACAAAGAATTTCTCAGACAAGAGGGGCTCTCTGATACATTACAGTATCCAGTAGTCTATGCACACGAAAGACTCAGGAAAGGAAATGATCGGTCAGGTTTAAGGTTTGTAAGAATATCATATAAATATATTATGACTGTGTAGATCTCAGGTATCTAGTTAAGACACTTGGAAAAATATTCCTTTTAAAACTAATTAATAAGAAGCTTTATTAACATCAATGCCAGTTTTGAAAAGCAAGCCATTTTCCATCCAGGTCGTGTTTGTATTAACATTATCCATTGTTTTGATTAGATAAAGATTCCAGATGTCTAGATAAAATCCAGAATGTCAAAAATCCAGAGTCTGCAGGTACATTTATGATGGGTTGTAAATTATCAATACAAATCTAAAGTAAAAAAAAATAATTAAACAGTCTATTAGACAGGCACTTGGAAATGAAATTTGATTTCCAATAGAGCAATGCTAATCATTATGAATAATGCACAATAATTAACAATAAAGAGGTGAAACAAAAGGCAAGTTATAAACTGCTGCTTTGCTTAGGTCAGTAGCACTGCAAAATCCTGGCTGGTTTTGGATTCATTCCAAAGAATGCCTTTGAGGAGCATTACAGCCCATTACAATTAAACCCTGAATGAATTTGGTCCATTATAACAAAAGTTGGGGGAGGGGGCACGGAAACAGTGCTGATAGCAACATAAAATTCAGTGTGATAAAAACAAAGAAGCTCCAACAGCAGACTTTGTGACATAAGGGAAAGGAAGGGGAAATCCATACAAAATGTGCAAAAAGTGAGCTGTCCCAGATGGGGAGTATCATTATGCAGACAAAAACATTACTACAAGATCAATTGTAAGAAAATTGGATTGGGATATAAAATGAGCTTTCAAGCCCCACTGCACCACACACATATTTTAATAAAACAAAGTGGGACCAAATGATTGAATAGACCATGAACAATGGCCAGTAGTCCTAATGAGAGTAACTATCTATCTTGTGTTTATGTCTAAAGTTATATGGGTAAGGGATACATTGTATATTGTTCACAAAGGTGGAATAATCTGTTCTGAGAGATACAAGGAGGCAGCCTTTTGCAGCCAACCACTAAGAATTCTATTGAAAGAAATGCTACTAAGCAATTTTTAGTTGCTTCAGGAGCACTCTTATGATACTTGGTTTTCAAAAAAATGAACAAGTGGGATGCATACCAGTTTATCACCTCTTTATGATATTCATTTAATAATAAGTAGGAGAATGGATGGAAACAAGGCCTAAAAACAAGGTGGCAGGAGAGACCAAGATAAGAACCGAAATTTGGTCTAAGAAAGATTCAGCTCCTTCCTCATTATTCAGGAAAAGATTCAACAAGCTGAACAGCTAGTACGTGCAGGCACAATCCATGAGTAGTGAGAAAATGAACCTGCTTTGGTGGATGCAAATGTCCATTATATTACCAGGATGCCTATGTTACTGTCAGCAAGTCTACTGAGGATATTGAATGCAGAACCTGGAGCACACTGATAGTGTGAAAACCACTTTTGTTTCATACATGACACAAAGCTTTCACATATCACGCAAGAAATCAGAAAGATTTTTGGTTTTAGATAGTGAAAGTTTTCCAGCTGGTAAAAAGAACAAAACAAATAATCTTTCTCCTCACCTGCAGCCTCCAAAAATACTTCTGTGTTGCAAGGGCATGCTGGGTAGAATTTTTAACAAGGAGGTTTTATAGTTTGTGTGTCTGTGTGTATATACCAGTGCTCATAAGACCTGATCCAGAGCCCAAGGATAGATGCCCAAATTTTCCAAGCCGAGGAATTTTTGAAATTACATAAACAAATATCCTGTTTATTGATTTATTTATTTATGCTTGAAAATATATAGGCTGGTAATAGATTCTCCTGACTTACTTGCCAAGAAAGAGACACAGTTTTTCTCCGTTTGAATGTGAATTTTCACAGTGTATTTGAATGTTTGAAGACACACAGGCTACCAGTTTCCAAACCTGGGTGCATAAAATTATGCATCTAAATACATGTTTTGGCACCTCTATGGAAGTGACCTACTTTTCAGAGCTGCTAAGCAATAGGAGCTGTCAGTGCTCTGAAAACTGAGACATTTTTATTTAGGTAACTCAGAGACTGCCTTAGGTGCTTAACTTTATACATCCATATTTGAACATTTTGCCTACACCGAGTAATGTTTGTGAAAGAATAGCCATTCAACTCCCCTTATTTTTAACTGTCTCATCAATATGATGAACCACTTACATTTGTTTTGTGCCTGATTATTAGAGGAGCTGAGCATTACCATGGGAGATGTGAGTGATCACTACATCTCAGGATCGAGATCTTTATGTCTAATTTATAGCCACTTTGTATCTTACACTGAATTTGGCTGAGAGACATAAATGAGAGAGGCAAGTGCCTACTGCAGGCTGTATTTGATTAAATTTTCAGCCCTGACTAGATCTGAGCTGCATTGTTTTTACACCTTCGGGATATACAGATATAGAACAACATAGTAAAACCATATTTTTAAAGAGTAAATCTGTGATTCAACCCAACTCATTTGCATGCCCAAGGTTCAATTCAACTTTATTTGGTGAAGATATAAACAGAGATTTAAAATGAAAATTCTAATGTATGGTCTGATCTAATGCCCAATGAAATCAGTGGAGAGATTTCCATTGACTTTCCTGGACACTAGCTAGAGAGAGGAAGGACACTCTAGTAGCTAGGGCACTAGCTTAGGACTTGGGAGACCCTGGTTCAAGTCCCTGCTCTGTCATGGACTTCTTGTGTGACCTTGGGCAAATCACTTAGCCTCTTGGTGCCTCAGTCCTCCATCTGTAAAGTACACTGCCCTCCCTCCCAGGGGTGTTGTAAGAGTACGTTAAAGATTTTGAGGCGTTCCGATACTATGGTAGTGAGGACTACATAAATCCCTGAAATAGATGGATAGTTCTGGTCCCTAGTCTTGCCATCCTTACTCAGGCAAAGCTTCCAAAGACTTGCATGGGAGATATGTGCTCAAACGAACTGTAGGATTAGGACCTTAACTACAACACCACTGCTAAGATAATTTCAATATGGAAGACTATAGACAAGAGTGACAAGGTGGGTGAGGCAATATCTTGTATTATAGGCGAGAGTGGTATTAGTTCACAAATGGCAACATTTGCTTGTGGTGTGGAGGGAAGGTCAGAACAAACTCCTCTGCTCCCAGGCCTCAAAAAGCTGCTACATGGGGGTTCCCTTGGCAGGGGCAATTACAGTGAGCCCGTGGGCCAAGTAACTTGTCCATCTAGCATGAATAGCAGCTGTGGGGGGCGGAGGGTGCTGTGCAGCAGCCCTGGGTTGGGAATGGATTTCACACCCCCAATGACTTTGCACTCACCCTGCACAGGGTCTGGATACAGGGACTCAGTGCAGACTGGAATGGCTCTCACTCAGAGAGTAAGCCTTTGTAATGAAGGATTGCTGGTTGAATATTTACCAATGAAATCAGTGCATACTGGCAGATCTAATTTAGATCTTTCCAATTATGATAGACTTCAGCATCAGTTATACATTTCTTAAATGCAAATAAACACATAAAGGAGAAATAACCAGAATGCAATCAAAGCAAGGCTGGCACGCCATCAAGACAAATAATAAACTACTCATTCATTACTAACATCAAAAGTGGGCTTGCGACAAATCCCACCAGCTATTAGGGGAATGACATATATCAAATATAGCATGAGGTACAATGATAAATGAGGAAAGGCAACATGGGTCTCTATTTCTGTATGTTTTATTTAAGAAGAAGTTGTGGAAAGAGGTGTGTGTGTTTGTGTAAGAGAGAGAGGTTTAAAAATCTACCATTTACGATAAAAGAAATAATAATTTGTTATAAATTCTTCTCCTCTTACGTATAGGGGCTTTAACATGGGGCAACATTTTCCAAAGCACCCAAGTGACTGAGGCACTTATGTCCCATTGACAGTCACCAAGATTTAGGCTCCTAAGTCGATAAGTGCTTTAAAAATGCTTACCCATAATCAGTAACCAACTTTCAGTGATGGAGCAGGAAGGCCCCTAGCTTAACAAACAGACCTTCAAAGGCTGGAAATTCTGATAAGCAGAAACCTAGAGAGCTGATGGTGGGCTATTATTGTGAATGAATTTCATCATGGATTTCCTAGGGAATATAAAAAGGGCAATGAAACGAAAATCTTATTTCACATGCCTAAACTGAGTAATCACATGACCATATGACTGTAACCCTTGCCTTTCCTCACACCACTCCTTTACCGTTTGTCACTATTAAGAACTAATGTGAAAGCTGCACAAAGGGAGCCATTTGCATTTTGCACAATAATGTTTACTGGCCTTACAAGGTCCAGGAACTATATTACATATTCTTGGCTGCCATCTACTGGAACTTTATCTCTAAATTAACTATTTACATATATACAAACATACAGCACTCCTGTAACAGTCACCCTGGCTTGCTGTGTCATAACTAGAATGTAGATTGTGAGCTCCCTGGGAAAGAGACCATGTCATTCCATGCTTTTTCAAAGGCATCATAAATTAACTTAATAAATAATAATCCATTTTTACTGCAGAACTGCAATATTTTAGTGCTTTCCATAAGAGACAGTGCTGTACCCCAGAGGAAGCAACTTTAATGTAAATACCAATTAAAACCAGCTGTGATTTGTAAAACAACGTGGAAGTGTGCAAGAGCTGAACATTTCTTCATTGTGATAGTCCCTTAAAGTGGGATTTACAAAAGCAGTTTGTGTTGACTTGACTCTCATTGACTTCAATGGGAATTTTACCTCTCATGCACTAATAAATAATAATAAGAACACCTAGCTCGGATACAGCACTTTTCATCATGCTATAACCTCTAGCTCTTTGAGTGTCTTTGGGTACTCACCAGAAATATAATGGGTCAAATTTATCTATGGAATAAGTGAACACAAGTCCCATTGACATCAGTGGAAGTTGTACCACCTGAGGTCATATCTGAACTTGATCTCATGTATCTACAGGAAAAGTGAATTTCTGGAGGTGGCAGATGTTTAACATCACTGAATAAAAAGATATTCCTAGAGTTGATGTCATAGAGGTTGCCAACTTGCATTTTTACATAGGAGAAAAGAAAATCTTGCCTCATGCTGGTTTGAAAATAGTTAACTATGTCCTAGTACAATGCTAAGTAATGAGACTACTTGTCCAATGACTGAATCCTGATTCATACCTCAGCAGCAGATAAAACTATCCCTTGGATTTATTCTGTGGTTAATCTGATTGAATATGCAAATCTCCACTTTCTGATTGTCTTATCAAAAGTAAATAATCATTTTCCATACCTCTAGACTCATTTCCCCTTGGGAATACTAACTTTAAAAAGCTGATGATGACATTCATTCACATAGAGGGTCAGATTCTGACGCAATTGACTTCAGTAGAGTTATTTTATGTTTGCACTAATCTAACTGAGATCAAAATGGAGCTAAACAACAGCTGAGGAGTTGGCTCCTCCTAAATACCTTTGGAAATTGATAGTGTACTACAAACATTAAGGAAGAGTCATTTCCTTGCAATAGCAGTTTACAATAGATAAGACAAAGACCAGATACAGGACAATAGTTCAAGAAAGTTCTATACAAGTTAGTCCATTTATGGCTTCTTTAATTTCATTTCTTGGTTGTACTTCATAGTGTATTGAGTAATAATGCACACTATTTGCTGCTATATTCTCCCATTCGCTTTCTTTTGCATAACTGTGACTATGAAAAGACAGCAGTGCAATGCTAAAATATTTGTAAGAAGTCCCAAACTTCCACCAAATGCTCTCTTTTGCCACTAAGTTTTCTACTAGTGAAAATTAGCAATTCTTGCCTGTCTTTGCTTAAAATATGGTTACAGCTATGGATACATATTGTCCATATAGCCACCGTCCACAGGAAATTATTAAAATGTCTGACATTTAAAACTATGAGAGGGGTTCAAGAACTGAAAAATCCAATTAGTTCCGTGGTTGCCTGCTTGTAATTTCGAAGTCAACAGAGCTATAATGATCAACCCCAGCTGAGGCTCTGGCCTGTGATTTTTAACAACAGCAACAAATTAACAGTGCCATGTGGATCCCCGTCTACTTACAATTGCAACATATATGTGGGGCAGATCTTCAACTGGTATAAATTGCAACCACTCCATTGACTTCAAGGGAGCCATGCTGATTTACACCACTTGAGATCTGGCCCACAGAAAATAAAGCAAAATTTTTTCAGGGACAAAAAGATACAGGAAATAAATATTACTCTCCTAGTGAGAGTAGGAGATAAAGCCGGTGGTTCTCCGCACAGAGGTATGAATTCAGTAGTCAGATTGCTGTTATAAACAACACCAAAAAAACCTCCCCTCAGGGACTCAACTAATATTACTAGGAAGATTGCTGTTGCCATAGCAGAGGAGGACATCAAATCCGGTATACTTCCCATGGCACTGGTCAGTTAATATTTGTAAAGTGCTTTGAAGCTGAATAGTGTTGTACAGCTGTTAGGAATGGTTATAACACACACCCAAAACTTCAGAGGAAGGCAAATTACCCCTTCTAACGCACTACCGCAACTTCCATTGAAGTCAACCGAGGTCCGCCGCCAGTGGGAGTTGGATTGGGCCCCTGTGTCTATTGAGAAGCAGGGAGAATTCCTGAAGTGTGAGTGTTACTAGTCCTATTATAGAATGTTATCTCCCTAACTTTTAAATGCATGATCTAGACATTGTGTGTTGTATGGGCTGGTAGGCAGGACTGTGGTGCCTATCAGAGGGGGGGAAGCCGTAGGACTCAGCACTGGCTCAGTTGTTAGGAGCGATTGTGACTCAAGTGTTTTTCGGCGAGGAAGAGCATAGCAGAAGCCTAGCGGGGGTGAGGAGATGTTGTTTATTAACAGGCCTCTGTAGGGACAAATTCATTCAGCTGTAGTAGTTTACTGCCTTTTTAAGGGTTAATGTTTTGGACCGAGCTGGTATAGTTGTTGTTTATGGAAATATCGAACTCTTCTGAAATCCTGCTAAGTTATTAGCCTCAGTAATCCCCCAGCAGTGAATTCCACAAGTTGACCACAAGCAGTCTAGAAAAAGTATTATCTTCTCTTTGCTCCTCTTTGTGAGATTACGGGACAGAAAGGGCAGAAGCCTTCAGATGGCTTCCACTAAAATGGCAGAGAAACAGGCCCTCAGCTGGTAAAAACTGGCTTAAAGCCACTGACTTCAATGGATCTGTACCCAATTACCCTAGCTGAGGATCTGGCCCTCCTTTTTACCCACCTCTGCCTTGGTATGCAGCTGCATCGTGCACCCAGGCCTGCTGTCTGCCCTCACTGCCTCGTGCGTGCTGGTAAGCAGCAAGCCAGGGGCATAGGCAACCTGTGGTGCTTGCCATTTGCCATCTTTGACCACAAGAAATGAGTTAGGAGCACAAAGAAGTGCTACAGTTTCTGCGTTTGCTCCCGCTCCTCTTCCTCATTGTTTTCTTTCCACAGAGGAATCTGAAGTGAACGTGTGTGGGAGGCTGGGTGGGTGTTGGCAGTTGATCGGAGTGCATTTCATGCTCTCCTCTTCTTTAAACTGGGTCATCCTCATTTAGCCTGTTCCTAGCCTTCTCCCTTGCTGTAGGGTTTCATTCCTTACAGCTGCCCTCCCCTACAATCCCTTCTCCAATACTCCCCACTCTTCCCCTTGTACCATACAGGGGGGAAGTTCATTTCATAGCTTGTTCTCTCTAGCCTAGACAAACCCAGAAGCATTGAACAGAACAAATAGGTAAGTGTCACCTATTCTGAGCAAATTATAAAGCTGTTTTTTTCTTCACTGTACTCCTTGGCTGGCATCATTTCCTCCCTTCCCTTCTCTTCCGACAACCTCCCTGCTGTAACAGCAATTGCTGCTCTCTAGTTGGATAGTCAAAATCAGTTTGAGGCTAAGTGACTCAGCAGGCTGAAAGCAAGATAGTTGGGTGGGATTTTTTTTTTTAATTTTTGGAGCTCACA
This sequence comes from Lepidochelys kempii, assembly GCF_965140285.1. NCBI lineage: Eukaryota > Metazoa > Chordata > Testudines > Cheloniidae > Lepidochelys > Lepidochelys kempii. Next base: position 201,566,270 of record NC_136382.1, read on the forward strand.
AATTATTGCAATGAGGAGGATCATGCATGTGTACAGAAAAAAAGGAGATACATTATTATTGTAGCTATTATATTGTAGATACAGTGTTGACTGTGGTTTCAGGGATTTTAGCAATTACCAAGGGAAAGAGGTGAAGATTTTCAGCTTATTGCAAACCAATGTCTGGATCTTATTGCTCACCACATAACAGGGCTATGGATCCCCATCTGCTTGCCATGCTCAGTGTCTGAAAAACTCAAGAGACCCCAGTCCAGCAATGCCTGTGGTTGCTCATAAGTATGTGAATAGTCTCATTGACTTCAGTGAGGTTTTTGTTTCGGTGGGTTGGGTCCTAATCACTCACAACAGGATAAAGAAAATAAAAATATAGAATATAATACTATGAATATAATTCAAATCACAATCCTGGATATGAACCCACCTCCTGAACTGCAGGGAGAGCTGGAATCCGGGCTTAGATCTAGATGAGTGTCTATGCCTTGCCTGGATCTCTTCAACGGGGCAAACCCCAAATCAAAACACCTCTGGACTTTGGGTGGTGGGGAGTTCAAAATCCAGTTTGAAACTCTGGATCATGCTTTGGATCAGGTGGGCCCAAGCAACATTCTTAGATCCAGAATATGCAGCTAAGAAGGACATGGTGACTATTCCTAGCCAATATGCCAGACAGGATTTTCTCAAGAAGAAGATTTTCTCAAGAAGAAGGATGTGTTGTGCTTGTAATAAACCCTACAAGAACTAAAAACCTCCTGTCCTCTTCACAGCGCCCATCATATATCAGTAAACATTGTCAGATAGCTGCCAGGAATACTCTGTTATTAATTTGAACTTAACCTCCTGCTTTGATTTTAATGCATCAGACCAGATATGCTACTTTCCCCTGTCAGTACTGGAGAGTCTCAAATTCTCTTCTCACTTGCTGTATGGAGAGGCAGAATGGATTAGGAACTGGACTGGGACTCAGGAGACCTGGCTTCTACTCCCAACTTTGCCACTGACCTGCTGCAGGACTTTGAGCAAATCACCTCTTGGTTTCCCTTATCACCTTTTACCCCACCTCTTCTATTTAGATTTTAACCTCTTCAGATATGGACTGTCTTTTAGTGCGTGCATGTATCGTGCTTAGCAATGGGACTTGGTTGGTGCTTCTGGGCATGTCTATAACACAAATAACAACAACATATCGTGTAAGCTGTTCCTGAGTTTTCTTGTTTATCTCTTCAGGAAAACAGGCATAACACAAAATGAGAGCTGAGAAAAATAGTGATTGAAAATTGGATACGAAGAATGAAGTAGACACTATATCTTAGAATATAACTAGTATAGTAATATTGCATTTAAAACCATGTTGAGATTGCGTGATTAAGCACTCAAAAGTCAGGAAATGCCACAATGGAGATTGCCCACACGGTCTTGTGGAGTAACTTCTTCATTGCATATGCGCATTATATTCTTTCATATGCTGAAAAGTATTTTATTTTCTCTGTAAGTATGATGTGATTGTTTCTTTGACTCCCAACAAAATAAACACAAAGGAAAGGCAATTTAAGCAGAGTATGAGTGATGCAGGGGTTGGAAACAAAACTACTGGTTTGGACGGGGGGGCTGATGTTCAGAGATTAGAGTCAGGGCAGCCTTCATGTTGCTTACATTTCAGTGATTCCCATTTTGTTTGGTTGGGAGCTGACCAAGAATGTTTCCTCTTTCTCATACACCCAAGACTACAGCAGGTGCTCATTTTCCAGGACACAAGAACTGTATTTAAGATTGACTAGTGGGGAGGTTTCTCTTTATTAGAGAAATGGAAACATTCCAATATTAAAATGTTAATCTTGTAAACTCCTTGATCCCTCTGGAGACCCATCATGACCCCACCTTATCCTCCAGAGTCACAACACACATTGTAGGAAATTTGTTTAATATCACTCCAGAAGAGAGAGAAAAGTTAAAAAGGGAGAAAGCACAGGAATCTTCTGTTGTGACCTAATTTCTATTCTCAGTTTACGTGGGTATAAATCCAGAGTAACTCAAAAGACTTAAAGGGAGTTACTCTGGATTTAGAGCACTGTACATGACAGAAGAATTTGGCCTTATGAATATCCAGTCAATGATTTTGAATAGGATGTTACAGCTTGTGCTTTTCCTCCACATCCGTATTAAAATTTGAAGATGAGTATAATCTATGACGGTATTTCCCAGTCTGCACTGGGCAAAAGGTACATTTTTATACCTGTTTTTCAAACCAGCAAAAAGGAACATTCTAACAGGTTTGCTTTATGCATGAAGCTTTCCCCATTCCTCTCCAGTAATGTTAGGAGTGTGAACTGAGTTGGAGTGAAAAAAGTGTGGGGTTTTTTTTTTCTGTGGAAAATTTACATAAAAGTGAAATATTTTTTGCAATTTTTTTTTTTTGCAAATTTCCAGCAGAATATTTTGACCTTTTGTCAGAAGATCCCAAACTGACACTTTTTCAGCGTTCAGCAAATGGAAACCAAACTTTTTAGGCTGGATAATGAAAATATTTCTGTCAAAAACTGTGAAAAACTGAGCCCCCCCAACCCAGGTTTCAGGTTTTTATCTTTCCGGTGGAAAAATAAAATAAAAAAATTACTTTTCTGTAAAAATTTTCATTTAACCAAAAATCCCATTTTTCCCATCAAAAATTTTCCATGAAAAATGTTTTGATTAGCCCAATTCTCAGTCCAATATGCATAAAGCAAACTCTTGTTGCGTAACTGGCATTCATTCAGCCCATGCAATAGCAATGCTTAATACAGACATTAGTCCAGGAGGTCTCATCTTGATGCTTCAACTTCATTTTTTACATCACATAAGTACCAAACACTTCAGTGTAATTGTACTTGATAATCAGTGCCAATGATAAGCCCTGTACTGGACTAGCAGGGGCTCTTGAAGGTCAGGATTTCAGTGCATTAGTGGAGTAAGGAGAAAGCTTTTACATTGCCTGATTGCATTGTCTTGTGTGCTTTCAAAGTTTAAGAAAACAAGAAAATAGAGTCTAAGAAAATAGGTTAGGGGCCTCATTCAAAGTCCATGGGAGTCTCTTCATTGATTTCCGTGAGCTTTGGAACAGGTCCTAAGGCAGCAGTATACATTTGAAGGATGCTTTGGATTGTTATATGAAATAGTTTGTTTAAAACTACAGCATTTATGATCAGAAATCTCTCTTATGGTTTGGCTACTCTGGCCAAGCAGCCTCCTGTGATCCAAGGGCCTGACCCAAAGCCCACTGAAAGCAATGGAAAGACTCCCAGTGACTCCAGGCCCCGGGAGAGCAGTAGGCTCTACGTTCACAAGGGATCTTGCTGGGCCTATCAGGAGTGGAGTGATCGGGAGATGGAGTTCACCTGTGGGCTGTCTGGCTTCCGGCTGTAATTCTAGAAGCCTCGCTTTGGAAGCTTAGAGTTGACACAGCTCTAGCAGGGAGGCAGGCCTTATTTCTGGTATACTCCTTTGAAGAGCTTGAAAACTATATTCAGTGTTGGCACAAGTGACGATGCTTGTGCGTGCATCCAGTACACACTGCAAGACAAAATGGTCATAGCCTTGGGACTGCCGAACTTATCCCAGCTCGGAGCCATCGCTCCTAACTTACAAAGAGGGGGCTGGGGAGTCCAAAGTCATAATATATTTGGTTCGTTGTTAATTCACCTCTCTGCTCATGAAGTTGATGTATCCGCACACAGGGCTAGTTTGTCACTTGGCCTCTGTGCCTGGGCGAAGGAACCAGAACCTTCTCGGATGCCTCTACATGAGCTCCTTGGGCCCAGATTCCTAAGAGTGAACTTCCCAAGAGCTCCCACTGGAGCAGCTGGGTTGGAAGTGGGCCGGGAATGGGTGGACCCTGGGTGCCATCCCACCTGTTCGCTGGCTACAGTAGCTGAGCTGGTACAGAGGGAATATAAAACAATTCATTGCTGGTAAAGGCCGATAGCGCATTACTATGCTCCTGGGAGCAATGAGGAAGTTGAGAAGCATTGTGGCTTAGAGGAGTCACTAGGGCTTCTGCTGATGTGGGGCAGCTCTCATCCCAGCCCTTATTCAAGCCTGTGCCTGGAGTCGCAATCTTACACGCTTTTCCTTTTGCACCTGAGATTCGTTCACCCTTAGGTTTTGATCTCCTAGCTCCCCCAGAGCCAGGAAGGAAGCACTGTGCCAGTGACGAAGGATCAAGACTTTTGAGTTCAGCAAGCCTTGGACTTCCTCTCAGTTGCTAGAAACCCTCTCAGATACTTGTCGTGCTCTCTCCAGGCGATCTGGGTCTCTGCTGCTGACCTATGCCTGACCCTTCAGTGAAACAGGCTGGTTAGAGAGGACCAGTCTGAATCTGGAGAGGGGCAGCAGGCTGCTGGCATTTACAACAAGGCAGTAAAAAGGGAATTTGCTGTCCGCAGAGGAGCAATCAACACCTGGGAGAAGCTCTGAACACCTACGGGGAGGGAAAGCAAGATCGGCGCCAACAAATGGCCACATCCGCTGCGCTGAAAGGGTTAACAACAGCTAGGTGTTCACCTGGTTTTAAAGGGGAATTAATATGTGAGGATTTGTGGGTTAGTCTTTATAATGGTTTTAAGAGCATAGAAAGCTCAGAGGAGCTTTAGAACAACAGAAGAGGCTTTCTGACACTCTGACCAGCACGCGCAGGCCGGACATCAAGAGGCGTAGTAAATAATCTAGAGATAAGAGGGCACATGGCCCTTTAGTTCTGATGCACCGTGGTAAAAGCAGATCAAAGATCACAACAAAGATGTGTCCCCCTCCGGTAGTCCTACCTCTCCTCCCTCCGCTCCCATCACCACCTCTTAGTTTCCCTCTTCTTCATCCAGTCAGCATAGCTGTGGACACTAACATGTCTGCTACTTAGTAACACTTCTATGTCTTACTGCCTGCTCGGTTTCTAGACTTGCCCGCCTGCCATTCCAGCTGCCCACCCAAATCTGCTCACCACCAACCTGCCTGGGAATAATCTCTCATTTACTCCCCCTCCAAAGCAGGTGAGCAGTGGTTAGACTCCTGGATCCATCCTCCCCGCCTTCCTGTCCACTGCCCAGAGTAGCCAAGCCAGCCGGGGGGTAGTAATTTACGTTTGGTGTAGACTAGCGGTAAATGACTAGCTCCTGGGAGCAAGGAGGAAGCAGGTGAGGAGTTTTGCATGGGAGGGGTGCGTCCGAGTCCCAGCATCTCCTGGGGCAGTACAGCGGTTCGCTCACCAGCCCTCACACAGCGCAGTGCCTATGGCGAAAGCCTAGCCTAGAGCAGCGTTCCTCAAATGCAGCCACCGGGGCCTTTCTCCTGGGTGATGATGGGGGGCCAGGGGAAGCAGTGGCCTCTCCCCCCTGGGCCTGGTTCCTACCCCGTTCTGGAGCCCCAAACACTGTAGGGGCAGGCAAGCCGTGTGAGTTCTCCACCTTCCCAGGGGTGGTGGGGCTCGGGCTTCAGCCCTGGGGCAGTGAGCGGTGGGCTGTAGCCGTGCAGCAGTGGGCTCCATCCCCCAGCCGCCAGGCTTCGGGCTCTGGCCCTGGGCTCGCTCTCCCATGTTGCTCCTGACCCCACTGCCTCCTCCAGTCCCCAGCTGTGCAGCAGGATCCCAGGCTCCAGCCCTGGGCTCACTCCCCACCATTGCCATTATCCCCGCTGCCTCCTCCAGCCCCCTCGCCCCACCTCCCCATCCAGGGCTTAATTTTTCCTCCAGCTTGCTGGGGCTGAGTAAGGCTGCTGTGAAAAGTGATATTAACAAATATACAACTGTCAGTTTTCACAATAGCAGGCTTGCTAGCTAGCAAGTCTGGGGGGAAAAATCAACTAAGAAAGCAAAACACGCAAAGCACATTATTTGTGTTTCTATTCTGTTTAGGTCCAGTACAGAATAGAGACAACTGTACATTGTTTTTATTATTGAGTCTGCAAAACCTTACGTAAATAAATTGCAATGATTTGGACCTGTAGATGTGCATATTTATTTGTTCTTCCTCAAGTTAATTAAGTATTTTAGGACAAATTGTCAGAGCGGCGACCAGCAAGAGTTGGTGGCCACACTCTGAGGCCACCAAAAATTTTGTTGTGACAACGCCTGGCCTAGAGACATTAAAACTAAGGCATGATGAGAACTTCCCCATGATAGTGTGAGAGAAACAAGGCACAAGATTTAACTGTAACAAACCACCACAAAACATCACTCTCCAAGAAATAAATAGAAGGGCCGCCCCAAAGGCTCCTTAGTGCCTGCCGATCTCCACAGGCTTTGCCAAGCATAACCTTTGTCCTCTCTCCCCTTACCCGCTTTGCCTAGAACTGGCAAAAAGGCCTTAGCATCTCCCGCTTTTCCAGTAGGGAGGAAGGATGGTCCAATGAACAGTGCACTAGCCTCGCCTGCAGGTAGCCTGAGTTTAATTCCCTGCTCTGCCACAGGCTTCCTGTGTGACCTTGAGCATGTCACTTAGCCTTTCTGTCCCTCACTTCTCTATCTCGCAGGGCTGTTGTGAGGATACCTACATTAAATATTGTGGTAACAGGTGCCTAGGTGCAAGTATCCAACTCAAATGGAAGATTTCTTCTGGAAATACATTTCCCAGGCTATCAGAGCAGTCTCAAATATCAAGCGTGCTGGTTATTCAAAATGTCTTCCTCTTCCAAAATGTCCCCTGCTATGTTGTCCAAGAGCCAAGTAATCTAGAATACGTTAGTGCTCCACACCAAATTAGCTATCCTGAGTGGCTTGGATGTTTATTTCCTAACCAGGCTCTCACAGAGGGTTCAGTTTTCAGCCCCACATCACACCTAAATGTGAATTCATCCTTGCAAGTAGGGCGGGGGAGGGGGTGTGTGTCCATGATTCCTCATTTTAAAGGGACATCCACGATTTGGTGCCCAATGACCCTCGCCTTGCACCAGTTTCGTGCATTTTGTCCCACCGTTCTGCGAAGGAGCACACATTGTGAGACCAGTACGGTGCATTCCAGCTATTCTCTGCTTCCCTAGGCGGCCACAGGAAGCCAAGTGTAAGAACAGCCCTGAGACTCCTCTGACTGTTGACAGAGGCTATGCTGGCCCTCGAACTGCCCCAGAATACAGGTAGCACAGAGGAGGATTAAAGCCACTTTTGAAACATGTACCCTTCCCCCCAACTCTCTGTGCTGAGCACAGAGGAGAAACAACTGAAAATTGGCCTAATGCTCCCGTCCTAGGGTGTAAATCAGGAGTGTTTTGACTTAAGACAACGGAGGAGCATTTCTGTAAAACTGATGGCAACAGAGAGCATTGTAAAACTGGAGTCACTCCCTTTGAAGTCACATGCATGACTGCAGATTTGTACCAGTGTAACGGAGAGCACACTTTGGACCACGTTCATTATTCTACAGCAGGCCCCCCATGCGCATACAGACACTGCATGCTGTACCAGGGCCATCTCGTTTTATTTAATCGCTGGTGTTAGACTCAGAGATGTAAATCCAGGGATGCTGAACACTCAGCACTGCCCAGAAACATGTCTAGCATTTAAGACTAGTTAGCAATTGGCATGAGGCAGGGTTTGCTTTTTCCCCCCACAAATAACTATAGAGCTTACATAACTGTAGATCCAAAGCATGTAATTTCTCCTGCGTTCCTTGGAGGTGATTCATTCATTCCCGTGTAATATTTTACTCCACTGGGGCCACACAGACAGCATTAAGCTATGATTATGTTTAGATTTGACTATTATCATCATAGGTCAAGAGTGGCAAGCCTCTATAATAAATATTACAAAGCAATTTTTTCCCCCCTTTGCTCTTGCCTTGTGTCCATGGATGGCTTGGTGCAGAGATAGAAGTGTCAGCTCTTCTCTCTAGAAAAATTATAGGATGAGACTTATTTTACAAGGTGAGATTCTCCCCACCAAAAATTATGTCTGATTTGTTTTCATTGTACACTGGCCTTTCCGGTGTTGTCAGAACAATGATGGCTTGATCCTGATAGGTCCTGAGCACCTGCAACACCCACTCCCCTGGGTGGAAGCCATGGTTGCTCAGCACTTCTCAGGACTCCTTAGTCAAGAGAAAAGCATAAGCCAGATACATCCGTGCACTGGTGTATTCATCAGTTCAGGAACAGAAGGGAGTCACTTTCACAGCTTAGTGGCAGCAAGGACTCAGTGGGCCCCAGTGCAGGCAGTGTGGTGTGTCCTGGAGTGCTGCTCTGACTTGCATCTCTGTTTCAACAGCAGGATAGCAAGGGAGTGAGAATGTCCTGGCCACATCCCCTCCCATCCGGACATGGCCCTTCCCTACTCTGGCCCACCAAGGGCACACTTCTGCCCTGCTCCCAGCCACCCTAGGAACACCCCCTGTGCCCGGGGCTACTGTGGAGATAGCATACAGCTGGCAGAGCTGCTCCTGAGTCTCTGCCCTGGGGTGTTCACCAGAGGGCTCATACACCTGCTCTGTGGCCCCTCTGCACCACCCTAACAAGCATAAAAGGGCAGAGGGCATCGATGAAGAGGGTCCAGGCAGGGTAGCTAAGCTCTATGATTGTCTTTTGGAGAGTTTTCCCTGTTCCTATGGGTCTCTTGGCACTTGGCCCCTGCGAGTTAGGTACATGCATATCGTTGCTCATTGTTTTCTGTCTGACTAGAGGAGAGTCTATCTACAGAATATACCCTCCAGCGCCTCCCTAAGCTTTCCCATACAATAAACCCTAATGTTTGTAAGGTCTGATTCTTTCCCACTAAAGCAGCAATAGCCTCGAACTGGAGCCATATCTCTTTCAGCACAGGAGTCCTTCATTTGGTAGATATCAGTATCATTGCACACACTAAGCTCCTGATCTTCCAGCAGCAAACTCTGTGGGAGTCAGGTCTGCCAACCCCAAGCATTAAACAATCACGAGTCGGGTCCCTCCAAATCATACAATTGACTTAAACATCATAAGATTTGAAAGACAATGTACAATCCTTGGAGGGATGTTTATTTGCTTTCTGGGGGGCACGTTTCCAAGCTTATCTCTGCTGTCATGAGGGCTAGAAAACTTACTTTGTTTTAAGCGACTGCTGAGATTCTGGAGTATTCACATGAGTCCAACAGCTGGAGCTTTCGGGAAAAACCCACCACATATCAGGAGGTTCATGAAAGACAGGAACACTGGAGAGTTTTGCCACTGACTTTAGTGGGTGCAGGATCGGGCCCTAGATTCTCTACCTGAGTAGGGTCTATGTCTTACATGGGACTGCTTTCCACATGATGTATGATCACTTGCATGCCGGGAATCTGCAGGAGCCATTCAGGAGAACTCCTCCTGGGGGTCTCTCTAGGGCAGTGCAGCTCTGCCATGCCCCTTACCATGGGCTTTGCCATAAGGGCACAGGGTCTAGCCTTTCACAGTGATTATAGTGTCTAGCATCTTCCTTTACTTGGATTATTAAAAGAACTGCAGTATTCTGAGCAATGTAGCAGCCAGACTATGAGTCAACACTGCCTGCCTACCAGTGCCATGTGCCCAACTGCTTTAGACTGTCAGTTACTCTCAGTCTCCTATTTAGCCACTTTGGGCCAAAGAATCATATCTTTCCTTACAATGAGAAGTCCCTTGCTCCTTGAGTGGCCCCACTGAAATCAAGGGACGGAGGTGGAGCTAAGAACGAGTAAAGGCATTAGAATTTGCATGTGGTGAGATTATATTGTTTTTGCTGGTTAGTTTCATCACACATATGCGGAAAATGCCACAGCACAGATAGACGCTGAAGGCAGCAGTACCCTGCATATATTAATATACCACATACACTTTCCCATTGAAAAGGAGATGGATCTAGTTTACCTGTCTGAAAAAATGCTTGAGTTTGCACCACTGGCTTTGTTCTCTTTCTGCACAGAGCCGATGGGATTGCTGCCATGCTATGCACCAGTTCTATTGTTTGTTTGGCAGAGACAGTAGTCTTGCATAGTACTAAGTACGAATCTGTAATCGAAAGGAATTCTCCCACACACCAAAAAAGAACAGATTTACTGCCAAATGCCTACCCAAGGTGTTGATTTAATGTGTTGTTTTTAAATTCTGCATTTTAATCTTTTTTCCAAGACAGCTAATAATATAGTACCATTAGATTTCTGTGCATGGGACAGGAGGGGGAAAAAGAGAGATCTGAAGAGAATATTAATAATATTATTGAAAATGGTCAGTCTCGGCACCTAGCCCGTTTCGTGATCAAATGAGGTTTGCCCTTCTGTGCTGAGATTATATTAGATCTGATTCAAAGCTGATCTGTTCTGAGTAGTCCTAGGAGTCCTTAATTCATTACATTCTGTTAACCCCACACATTTAAACAAGTCCTGTGCAAACAACTGTATGCCAGGGAAATGCAACACCCTGGTTGTAACCCCAAACTGATACCTTACAAAAATCAAAATGTAATGACAAATGATAGCATCTCTCTTTCTCTTTTATCCAGCCTATGGAAGTAGGGGTAAAAGGCAGCTTGTCACAAGATCAGTGTAGGAGGGCAGCACCCATGCAACAGAATGGGAAGCTGATTGCAACTCAGTGACCCCTTACTCCTATGTAAAGGAGCGTTAGACTGCAACTATCTGGGCCTTCGAGAATGATAGCTCTGCTATAATATCGTATAGGTTGGTTTAAAACCTCCATAAGAAGGTTATCGTTCCCTTATGTTCTATAGGACTTTCCTACAAGAGCACTATTAGGTTCTTAAAGAAACAAAAAAATCAATCACAATCTGAATGTAATGTTATATCATTCTGTATTATTTGTGTTACAGTAATGCCTTAGCCAAGCATCATGCTGGGGGCTGCAAACATGCATAGAATGAGTCAATCCCTGTCCCATAGAGTTTGCAGTCTAAATAGACAAGACTGACAAAAGGTGGGTGAAAGGGAGTAATTGTCCCCAGTTTGAATGTGGATTTGACTTTCAAACCAAAGAGTAAGGGTTTTTAAAAAGCCTAGAGTTTTGGGAAGGATATAAGCCCTCATGCTTCAGGACATAAACTAACTTCTAAGTAATGGAGGCCAAGGAGAAACTTATCCTGGGGTAGGTTATCCCATCAATTCCTACTGCAGGGTTTTTAACACCTTCCTCTGAAACAAGTGGTACTGACACAGTCAGAGAGGATGCAGAGCTTGATGAATGCTGATCTGATCTGGTATGGCAATTCATAGAATCATAGGACGGGAAGGGACCTCAAGAGGTCATCTAGACCAGTCTCCTGCACTCATGGCAGGACTAAGTATTATCTAGACCATTCCTGACAGGTGTTTGTCTAACCTGCTCTTAAAAATCTCAATGATGGAGATTCCACCATCTCCCTAGGCAATTTATTCCAGTGCTTAACCACTCTGACAGTTAGGAAGTTTTTCCTAATGTCAAACCTAAACCCCCCTTCCTGAAATTTAAGCCCATTGCTTCTTCTCCTATCCTCAGAGCTTAAGAAGAATTTTTCTCCCTCCTCCTTGTAACAACTTTTTATGTACTTGAAAACTGTTATCATGTCCCCTCTCAGTCTTTTTTCCAGACTCAACAAACCCAATTTTTTTCCAGTCTTCCCTCATAGGTCATGTTTTCTAGACCTTTAATAATTTTTTTGCTCTTCTCTGGACTCGCTCCAATTTGTCCACTTTTTTCCTGAAATGTGGCGCTCAGAACTGGACACCATACTCCAGTTGAGGCCTAATGAGCGCGGAGTAGAGCGGAAGAATTACTTCTCGTGTCTTGCTTACAACACTCCTGCTATGTTTGCATGTTATCGCTGTGTGCTCTGCAATAGAATCAACCAGGGGGCTGGCTCAGCCCCCACAAGTTGCCCCCCCCCCCCGCAATACAATGCAACATATAGAGTTACCCTGCTGCTGAACACACCATCAGAAACTAACAAATAAATAACAAATCAGCGTGTATTGTGATGTTGTCCCTGAGAGGTCGATTGAATAGATTCCACACATGACTTACAGTCTCAGCAAATTGGCTGCAACTGTATCAGATGATAATGGAACATATGCAAACCAGGCACACAAAACAGTGCAGTGCAATGACTGTGTTGCCAAATGGTTATCGCTGGCCCAATCAGATGGAGGCCCCAGACAGACCTCGCCCTATGAGCTACAGCTTTATACCCAAGTGTGGGGGACAGAGTGGTGCATCTTCATTAGAGAAAAGGGTGTTGAGGAGGCAAGTGATCCGGCTTAGAAATCCACCTTAGCGTAGGTGTAAGGACCCTGAAGTGTCCCCCAAAGGCCTTCTGCCCCAATGAATAGGGAGATGCTGAGTTTTTGCCATTCTCTCCCTATCTTAGGAATTACCTGCTCCCAATACCATAGAAACTGAGCACCTCACGGCCTGGAATATATTTACCTTCACAAGACCCCTGTGAAGTAGGAGATGCTATTATCCCAGCTTTAATAATAAAAAACAACAACAATGATAAGGAGGCTCTGGAACAGATGCTAATGATTACTCCTCTGTGCACGTATGAACTCAGGGTGTTACTTATTTGGAACAGTTTTACTGTCACTAGTAAACGAGCATGCAAAGAAGCCTACACGTGTATTTGACTTTACATACAGGAGCAGTCCCACCTAAATCAAATTATTAGCTCCTTTCCCCCTACCCTTTGTCCATGGCCGTGCATCTGTGAATAAAATGTCTTTGCTGCATCGATCTTAGGTGCTTACATAGCCCCTGTTAGCATAGTGTCAGAGCACCTCACAGAGGTGTACTCATCCTCACAACACCTCTGCGAGGTAGGAAACTGCTCTTATCGCCATTTGATGGATGGAGAACTGAGACACAGTAAGAATAAGACCCAGATTTTTAATGGTATTCTGGCTCCTAAAGAGGCAAATAAGTACTTAACTCCTGTTGATTTCCAAAAGCTCCTAGGCTCTTAACTCTAATTTCAGTGTGCCCATTCACAGGAGACCATTGTGCTCCAGGTTTGTTGATGCAGCATTTTACACAATGTGATGGGTCTATCAGGCCTTCTCTGCCTCCTGAGGGAGGCATAAGCAGCCTGACACTCCTCACCCAAGGAAAATCCACTCAGACCGAGTGACCGAGACCTCCAGAGGCCGAGAAGGGTCAGGAGAAAATACTGACCAATCAGGAACCAGCAGGCCAGTTAAAAAGGCTTACCTGCTGTTGCTCTGGAGCAGAGGAAGAGGTCCTCACTGCTAACCCGGAACCAGGTCAGGGGGCCTTGTCCTAAGTGTTTGCATCTGGAAGGCTTTTTCCCCCCTCTTTGTTTCAAGGTACAAGGAGCTGGATCCTGAATTGCTCTTTTGTTATTTGATTGTGTAGAGACTGATGCCAAGCTCACAGCTCAGGCTTACCCTGCCCCAAGCGGGTGGCCAAACCATGCACCTCAAGGGGGCGCTGCTGAGCAGCCCTGCCTTGCACACACAACAAGCATACATTGATTAGTTACAGACATAGATAGTTGGTGTTGGTCCTGCTTTGAGTGGGGAGTTGGACTAGATGACCTCCTGAGGTCTCTTCCAACCCAAGGCTTCTGTGATTCTATGATTCTATGATTTAAAAAGAAGAGTGAGTACAAGTGCCGACTCTTTATGAAGACAGCCCTCTGCTGTCCAGCCAGCCCTCACGGAAGTGCTCAGCCTTTACTCACATAGACAACCCCATTCACATTACTGGGACGAGACAAAGGAATCTGGGCTTTCACAACTGAGCCTCACTGGTGCAGTGAGCCCAAGAATGCTTTGTCCATTTGAATCTGGGGAGCTCCGTACCAGCAGAGGAATCTTTACAATTGGGAGGCTAATCAAACCAGCACTGAATTTCTGGGGAGAAGAAATAGGACCCAGAGAAGGGCGCATTGCTGGGAAACTGAGGCATTCTTGTTCTTTACTTGAAAACAACAAGAAGGAAAATACTTTTCTAGATCTGGGCAAACAAAAATGCTAGATACTAGAATCGAGCTGAATAAAAACATCTGGCTTGATATCTGCATCTAGGGATACTTGAAACATCACAGGAATCAGAAATGCACTGGGGAGGGGGATGAGACTCAGAATTGACAGGGGTGTGCAAGAGCCGCTCCTCAGAGCGCCAAAGGAAGATAGGCAGCAAGGGAGCTAAAAATAAATCAAAGAAACAAAGCGAGAGAAGATGCGACAGCAGCTAAGCCCACTCTCCCTTTCCCTTTGGTACGTGTGTAGGGGGATGCAAGGCACTGGAATGCTGCTCTGGAACAAAGGCACCTACTTCAGAACTGGTCTCAGGAATCTGGCCAACAGCTGCCCCCACACCCTGCATTTGTATTTTATTTTCATCAGGACAGTTGTATTATGGGGCTCAAGCTCCAGGCAGGAAAAGAGATCTCTGGCTTTTGCTAATGTATCACTTCCAGGGCTCCTTGTGGGTTTAGCACAATCTCACAGTCTTCTCCACCTCCCTGCCCCTACAGGAGTCAGCAGCAAAACTCCCACTGGCTTCAGTGTGTGCAGAATTGGGCCTTAACATACAAGCTGTTTGACTGCTACAAAGCGGCGATGATGTGATCAGATCATTATGACTTTGTTATTATTCTACCCCATGGCCCATCTAACCCTGCAATTATTATTAATCCCCAGATATAACCATATATTGGAACAACCTGGAGTAACAGGGAGAAATAGAGGCTTAGAGGTATAGGGGCTGATCCTCAGCTGGTGTAAGCTGTCATAGCTCCATTCAAGTCAGTTTACATCAGTTGAAGGATCCACCTCTTAAGGATAACAATGTGCCTAAGGACTGAGAATACCTCCCCAGGTCCCAGGAGGAGTGTGTTACTACACTGCTTAATAAGAGGGCAGCCTGTTCCTTCCTGCATGCTAGTCCACTGGCTGGCGTGGTGGGGCACAGGGGGTGTCACATGGCTCACGTCTTCCCTGCTGCCCCTTCTCAGTTCCCGTGCATGCCCGGGTTGCAGGGACTGCAGTGCTGCTGGGCTCTTACATGGGCAATGCACAGCGGAGAAAGGCTCCATGGAATCTCCCTTACCCCCATTACACCCTTGCATAGAGGCCTGGCAGAATCAGACGCTAACTGAGCTGTAGGGAAAATCCATTGGTGCCACGGATGCAGTAGCAGAAATGCCAATGGGCTTCATGTCTATGAGGAGTCCCGGAGAAGGACATGTTTATTTATAACTCCGACTGTTTATGCTGTGTGTTTCTCTATGCAATGCTTTAATGTAGCTTGCAGATGGAGAACTGCCTACCCTCTGTGGAAACCAGTAGGATCTGTATTTAGTCAGTGCAATTTGCTAGCTTAACTTGCATAGCCCTTAGTCTTCACCATTTACACTAGCCAGCTGTTTTGTTCTTTCTTAAAAACACACTGATCCTCATAGCCTTGAAATGTCCTCAAGATACATTTGTGCTGATGAAAGGCGGCGGATTGTCAGCCCTAGTGAAAGAAGCTCTTTGCATCTCCACAGGAGGAGTACAAAGCCAGCTTCCCCACCCTGTCCTACCCACGTGTCTCATCCTTGTTCTGGTACACCCCTCCCTAGATATAAGAAGGCAACTTGGTCTTTATGCCCTTGGCCTAGCCAATGAGATTACCCCAAGGATGCCAGTTGTGGTGATGTATGTGGATACTTTTCCTTTTGGAACTAGACTGAGGCCAACAATCCATTTCTCAGCAGCCACTGAGTGGCCCTCAAATGAAATGACTTTTGGTCATTACTAGCCGATTATAGGTATTGCAAACATGGAAGACAAAGCTGGAACTCAAACTCCGTGGAAGCCAGACTGAATGTGTCAGTAGCTAGTAGCTTGTGTTCCATGATTGGAATCCAGAGTAAACACGGTAAACATGGAACACAATCATGGAATGCAATCAGAGACAGATCTGAAGGACTGAACTAGAGGTGAAAGGATCCATATTCCATTACTCATTCCCTCTGGCCTCCCCTCGCCACACACAGCACTGCTATTTACAGATAATACTGTCACCATATCGGACAACTAGAACAAACACAATGGGATAGATCCTCAGCTGACATACATGGGCGTAACTCAGTTGACATCAGTGGAGCTATGCTGATTTACACCAGCTGGTCCAGGGGCCGTAGTCTGACCTAATGAACGTGTATTGGAAACGTTTTTCGTCTTCTGTTGCTTTTAGAAGGCATGACAGGTAAACTGCCATCTCAATGCTCTGTAAATGGATGCCTCTTGCCTGGGAGGTATTTGGGTGATGGTACAATATGTTTAATGCAGGGACATAAAATCGGGGAAGCCTTATGCCACTTAAAAAGGATTTCACAAACAGTTTGCACACTTTACACTGGAAACAGCATAAAAAAAGAGCCACCCATAATGTGTAGCATAGGGGCTGGTTGCTTGCATGGCCCAATATGGTCTAGTTGTATTGACACAGTCTACTCCCATCAGGCCAGACCCTGCCTTGAACACCAGCTGATCCAGTAGACCATTCAAAGATTGCACCACCATAGTGGAGTCTTCAGGTGGCACAGAGTCACGGCAGTGCTTCTTCATCACTTCATCACAGTGCAGGGGCCATGGCAGGAGAAGAGTGGCATGGCAGGGGCATCCTTATATCTAGCAAGCTCCAGCAGCTAAAATGCTTTGTAGGTCAGCCACTGGCAGCTAGCATAGATTAGAGCAGCCTTTAGGCTGCTGTAATTTATGTCAGGGACTGGCCAGGATTGGGGTGGGTACAAAGCTGGCAAAAGCACCTCTCTGCCTGACCTTGTAGCCATCCAAACATCCTGGCTCAAGACTTGTGCTAAGTACTCCTTGGCCACACCAGAGCATTGACTGGGTCCTCTGCTTCTCAACGCTGTTCTCATAGCAGAGACGAGGAAGATGTATAATGGCCAATATACAGAGATAATGGAGCAGAAGGCCATTACACTATGATGACAATGGAGATATTGGCTAAAAACACTCCTTTTGCAGATTACTCCTGTATGGTGAAATTCAGAAGAAAGCCAGTGTAAGACATAAGCCCTATTTTGAGGGCTAAGTGGAACTTAAGTGGTGCATATACCTCATGCTGGCCCTCTGCACAGGGTGCATTTCCCCCCGTAATGAAGATAGGATCCATAGCAGTGGTGTCTCGTGGGCGTCCAGTGGAAATTTTAGGCTGGACAGTCAACTTTTCTAGGCGATGTTTCATTTTTGCCCTTACTATTCAGATATATTTGCTTGTGGGAAATAAGATTTTCTTTCCTTTCTACCTCTCCGGATCCCTTCCCCCATTTCAGAGGAGTTGTCCTTGGAGGCCATGCTGGCAAAGATAGATTATTTTTTCCAGCAGGCAGGAGGGAGGGAGACTCCATTTCTCCCCACTGACGTCGCAAACAGAACCAACAAACCAGCGTTAGGGTGGCGGGCAGTATCCTTAGCAGATCCTTACCTTTACAGGTGCAGACTGACTCAGCCTCCAGCCAGAGCTGGAATTTCTATCTGCACAGAGACACCCACTCAGAACATTTTGCAATCTGCTTCTTTTTACAAGTGCAGAAACAGCAGGGGATGCCGCTGAAAAAATGCAGCTG
Organism: Lepidochelys kempii; assembly: GCF_965140285.1. Lineage (NCBI taxonomy): Eukaryota > Metazoa > Chordata > Testudines > Cheloniidae > Lepidochelys > Lepidochelys kempii. The sequence continues at coordinate 201,583,800 of NC_136382.1, forward strand.
AAATGGACAATGTGTTCCAGGAATGAAACAAACACGCTCCAATCCACGTATCCAGGACCTGCATGCGTTTGTTCTCTCACCTTCTTCTAATAAAACCCAGTTAATAAGAAAGTAAAATGTTTACAGCTGCAATGACCTGAGCCACACGGTAAAGAACAAATAACAAAGAGCAGCCGAGTTGGTTGCTGCAATGAAACTATAACCCACACAGCACCAGGTTGAACAAACCGCTGCTGCGTGGCAGAATCGATTCATTGCAGCCCTGACTTGGCACACGCGACTCTATTCTCGCTTTGTCTTTCCTTCCCTCTAGTGCAGTGTTGAGTGTCAGGAACCTGACTCATTCTTCCAGCACTGAGAAAAAGAGCCAAGCACGGTTTGTGCAGAGGGGAGGGTCCTGGTTGGGGGGGTCTCCTTCTTCGCGACAATTGATGTGGGACGCGGTATTTGGGGGCCCTCCCTCCTGCCCCCGGATTCGCTTCCCATTTCTAGTGTTTCTTTTTACCCATCACACCATGTTAAAACATGACGGAGAAAATTCATGCACAATCTTTCCCAGGAAGGATCCATTGCTAACAGAAAAGTAGTTCATGTCAGGGCAGCAAATCAAAGAGACAAACACATGGTAAGGGCTGGATTGTAATCTGCCAGAGCATGGGACCGTGCAAAGAATCTGTCATCCTGCTTCGAAGCCTGATGGATGGCCATGTTTTCAGAGCTCACAAATACCCATAATTCCTATTGAAGACAAGGGGAACCGGATGAGCTTGGGAAAAAAAATCAGACCATGTGAATTCTTGGTCTTTTATTTCTGACCTGCAGTTTTGCAGGCCCAAGTTGCTGTTCTGTGTGCCAGCAGCCATTTGACACATGCAGAGGGATTTGCAAAAAAAAAGGGGTATTTGGAGACTCAGCCAGGAATGCAACGGCTCAGCTCTGCGTGGTCCAGAATTCAGGAGAATTTTCAAAGCTGAGGGTTGGACATGCAGGGGCTTTGGGAATCTTCATCTGAGTGCCCAGCTGCCTCAAGGCCTAGCCTCCAATGCTGGCCACCAGGCAGCTGTCACAGTGGTGAATGCTCCCCAGTTACGGCTATGCCCTGTGGTTGCTACATGTAGAAACATCCCTCTGCTACTCTAGGCCCCAAGCATGGCACAGGAAGCCAGGCAGGGTCTCTGCAATGGCTACTGGGAAGCCCACACACAAACACGGGAAACACACAAGACAGCAGAAGCACCAGTGCAGCTCAGATGGGTAGGGGCAATCCCTCATAGCACATCTGCCCTGGCTAGCTGCCAGGGACATGCTGCAGGAAAATAACATGTGCTCAGCAGATAAAGGGCCATGGCAGCGTACTTCGCCTTCAAGCAACAACATTTCCAATCAAAATGCAAGCCTGTACCAGGAAGAGCTACCGCTAGTGGCATCTCAGATCAGAGAACGTTGTATTGAGCCGGACTCAGAGTCACCCACATGATAGTAATTTCTGATCTCTGATCTGCACATGAGTCTCTGAAATGGGTAAGTACATAGGACACTTTTCATGAGACACGGAGAGAGGCAGGAACCACCATGAGCAGAGCTCAGACCCACACAAATCTATGCCATATTCTACTGCCCACTAGAAACCCATTCTATACCCTGGGTAAGGAGTTAACTCACATGCAGATTTGGCTGGTATTTAAATGATGGTGCCAGCCCACATCATGCAGAATTTCAGCAGTGTCCAAGCAGGGGAATAAGGCTCAACCTGATGCTAGAAAAAGATCTCCTGGCCACACAGGTATACAAGGGATTTATCTATGTCGGCTGTGAGTGTAACCCACCAACTCTGTCCCCTCTGGCCACCATGAGAGGGTGATGAGCCTCCTACAGACTTGGGGAGGAGGCTCATGCTTTTAGATTATGAGTGATATTCATTGTGGGTTTGATCCCCAAATGGGCCATCATTTTTAATGCTGAACCCCTTGGGCCTCTGGATCGAAAAGTATCAATCTCTGTCTGAACTGACTGACCCACGTCTGTGGCCGAGATTAGAGGGAGCTCAATAACTTTCCAAGTCTCTAAAAAGCAACCGTGATGCTCACCCATTCTAGTACCGGCACATGCTCATGCATGGCGACCTCTCTCGCAGCAGCTGGTATAGGGAGGCTTATGAGGGCAATGCATCCTAAAAGCAGCTAAAGAAATGGTTGCTATACTTCACCTTAACTTAGAAACTGCTGCCTAGCTCTCACATAGGGCAACAGAACATGGCAGCCAGGGACAGCCTAAGAGATGGAATAAGCATGCCCAATGGGCAAGGGAGGGGAAATGTCTTGGGAGAACCAAAGATCTCCCATAGCCTACATGCAAATCAGCCACCATGGAGGCTAAGGGTATGTCTACACTGCAGGTAGACACCTGCAGCTGGCCCATGCCAGCTGACTCAGGTTCGCAGGGCTTGCGCTCAGGGAGGTTTAATTGCAGTGTAGACTACAGGGCTCAGGCTCCAGGACCCTGCAAGGTGGGAGGGTCCCAGAGCTGGGACGACAGCCTGAATGTCTAGAACAAAATTAAACAGTCCCTGAGCCCGAACTCTGCGAGCCCAAGTCAGCTGGCACAGGCCAGCCACAGGTGTCTATTTGCAGTTCAGACATAGCCCCAAAGTCCTTGCCAGTCACGTCCCCTTTGCTGTACCTAAGGATCTTAGGTTTCAAGGTTGTTCTTGGCCAAGAATTTTCCATTGGCCCCTCCTCTACTGACCATCTAGATACTGGCTTCCAGAAGATGAAGTCTTCACTGGTCACGTTCTTGTGGGTGGTCTCCTGGTGCTTGCTGATCCAGCCCAGAGGAGTCCCTCCTCCCAGAGTGCCAGCCCTTCCCAAGAGTTCTCAGTGGCTGAGCCTCTTCTAATCCCTGGTTCCTCCTGGGGTGTCAGTTCCTGATGGTGAATCCCTGGGAAAAAGCAGGTTCAGTTCTGTTCATTCTGCAGATGGTACAAGTTAAGATTTCTTCATGCAGTGTCTGCCAAGTTCAGATTTGCAGTCTGTGGCTCTGTTGCTTAAAATGGTGGATGTCTTATATGGGCAAGGAGCAGGATTAATAGATTCCAAAGCCAGAAGGAACCATTATGGCCACCTAGTCTAACCTTCTGCATAACACAGGCCAGAGAAAATACCTGACAAGCTGCCGCTAAATTCAGCATTAATCCCCATTGTTTTCCCAGTTGCACTCCATTGAGGCAGAGTATAACTACCGCAGCAGCTACCAGGGAAACTAAAGAAATGGAAGCTTTTTTTAAATGAATATGGAAATGAATAATACACTTAGTACAGTATCCTTAGAGTTATTTGTTTTATATCAGATTCATCATATCTTAAATTGCCTCACAAATGTTCATCGTGCCACAGAATTGTGTACAGAAATCATGTAATTGCAGTGTAAAGTTGCCATGGGAAACTGGCTGTTTTAGTAGCTGCTGGGGGGGGGGTTTCCATCATTAAGTTTCAGAGTAAACACACTCTGGGCTGAAGGGGAACAGCTAACACTTATCCTTTGAGCTATTCTTTCAGGTTGTCTTCATGTTCAGTAAGAGAACTCTGCATTATTTTATCCTGGGTTCACTTTTGGAGGGTTTTCTTCTCAACCATAAGGGCTGGAAAGATAGGGTCTGATTCTTAGCTGGTGTAAATTAGTGTAGGGCCTTTGACTTCAATGGAACTATGTGAAGTTGCACCAGGATGGTTTTGTGATTAAGGCAATGGATCTATTGACTTACATGGCTGCTGCTGGCTATTGAGTACTTTTGAGAATCAGGCCACTCATTTATGCACCTAAATATGGACTTAGGAATCTAAGGGTATGTCTACACTGGCAAGTTTCTGCGCCACAAGTTATACCACTGTTAATAAACCGCTGGAATTAAACCGCTGTGGCGTGTCCACACTGTGCTCCTTGTGACGCTGGAGCGCATCCACATTAGCAGCTCTTGCAGTGGCAAAGACAGCCGTGCACTGTGGTAGCTATCCCACGGCGCCACTGGCCACAGGGCGCTTTGGGGAGGGTTTGCAACGCCTCAGGGGGCAGGCACAGTGTCACATGACGCAGGTTTCCTAATCCCATTGTTCCATGGGCATCCGACTACTACGTTGCCAGCTGCTTTTCGACTGAAGTGTGTGTGTGGGGGGGGGAGTGTATGACAGGGAGTATGTGTGTGTATGGAGCGGAGGAGAGAGACAGTGTGTTTCGGGGGACAGAGTGTGTGTCAGCACGCTGTCTTGCAAGTTCAGACAGCAGCAGGAAGCAGCCAGTCCTGAGGCAGGGGCAGGGGGAAACCGCAACATCAGCCCCTGCCTCTCTCCCTGGGCTCTGCACAGCAACCTCTCTCTCTCTCTCTCTCTCACACACACACACACACACACACACACCCTCTGTGTTCAACAGCAGGAGCATTCCACATTAGTGGTTGGCTTTGTGTCCCGGAGCTGATCAGAACAGCGCCCAACAGCTGTCAGAAAGGGTGCTTTGAAAGGGGAGGGGCGCAGGTCTCCAGGGCAGCTGAGTTCAAAACAAGGAGCAGAGCGGTCACTTGAGGCATTAGGGGACAGCTCCGGAGACCAATTACAGCACAGAAAGCAATCCAGGGTCTACGCTGGCAGCAGAGCGCTGGAGCCTCTGCACAAATAGCCTTACGACTCTCGTCGAGGTGTTTTTTTTTTTTGCAGCGCTGCAACTGAGGAGTTTCTGCGCACAAAGCGGCTGGGCAGCGTGTCTGCAATTTGAGTGCAAAAAGCTGCTCGTCTACACGGGCAAGTTTCTGTGCAGTAAAGGCCTGCGTTTAGGCTATCATTTTGAAGACAGATCTTGTCTGAGAACCTGCCATTATTGGAAAAGGAGATTTGTAGTCTTCCACTAGGTCACAGAGCATTTGCTTCTAGCTCTGGACGATTCTAGGATATTGGACTTTAAAACAAATTACATTTTATGTCCAGAAAAGGTTTTAAAATATCTATTAACTTTAATTTTTGTCTCCCTCGGAGCCCTGAATGGTTAGATTCACGACAGCTTAAACACTTAATGTTATAGGCAGACAGATGAAAAAATGATCCCTATGAACTTGCTTTTTAAAAAAACCTCTAAAATATATTGACAATAATGATTCTGGAAGCATATGGCTCATGCACAACATACTCATCGCTAGTGAATAATTTGTCTGTCTACATCTTAAATTCATGGCTGACCATCGTGCGTGTGTGTCTAATTTTGCATACAGTGATTTTATGTACATAACTATAGATCGAGAGCATGCTTCAGAAGCTGTTAACTTCTGTCTTGTGATGGCACAATCCATTGTAGAGTCTCTCAATCACGGAAAACTCTCAGTCAGAGACCAATTTTAAAATGAATGGTACACAAAGACTGCACCCTTAAAGAAAGTACCTGGATCAAAGGTGCAATATTTTCAAACTGTAGATAAGCTGGAAATGTGAAAGCAGCAAGGCAGCTCAACAGGACTTTTTATTGGCCAGGCAATTGTCTGGTTTATTTATTATATTATTCGCTGGATTTGCAAGAGGCCTGGAGAGGAAAGTGATGAAGAAGAAGGCAGCTGGGGAGTTTTAGTAAGCAGCATTAAGGGAACATCACACCCTTTTGTTTATACAGCTTCATTTTCACAATGCCTTCCCTTTTACCACAACTGCATGGCACATCAGGGTCAAAGAACTGCGGCCTTTCTGCCAAGCAGTGGCAGGTTTTAGGGCTTTGCAGATCAGTTTCCCATGGAAGGAGAAATCAGGGACATGGTTTATTTATACTTTATGGCAATCCCTGAACAGGGGCGGTCAGACAGCAAGCAGGTAATTCCGGTCCCTTTCAGGACCCTCAGCCAACATATCAATGTCTGGTTCCCAGGAAGCAACTCTGTCCCAGGAACTGAGTTTGGTTAGAAAGCTTACTGCAGACATCAAAGTCCCCTGCTGTTCGCAGCAGCTTCCCCTCAGAAAACTGCATCACAACTAACAGCAGAGCATTTCTTCAAAGACTGAGTAGTGCTGTCATGCTAAGAAAGAGAACTTGAAAACCAGTAGCAGCAGCATCTTGTGATACCTGCCATAACTAGATTAATACAGTGTTTTACATGGAGTAGTCACTTAAGGCTAGAATGTGTAGGAAAGTTTTACAAGGAACCTGCCTCCTCTGCAAACCCTGCCACTGTGTCTTGACACAGACAGTCTCCTGTTCCCAGGCTCAGGTGACTGCTCCTTCTTAGCACCCCTTGGGGATACAACCCACCCCAAAGAGGGAGGAGAGTTAGTAGCCTAGCCACACACACCTGCCCTGTATCAGCCAGCAGATCTGGCCATCTGTGGAGAGCCAAGCATGGTCTCCCCCTCCCCAGAGCAGCCCAATCACAAAACAAACTCACTCTTTGGGTTTTAAGCATTGAAGTACCTCAGACTGCTACTGCTTGCTTCCTTTCTCTTTTATGTTTGGACCTGATAGGCTTTTGAGCCCACCTACATGTGATCCTCGTACCATTTGCTCACTTCTTCTACATGTAGAGATAAAAAGGGGGTTGGCAGGGAATTGCAAGCACTTTGATATCCACCCTGACTTTTTTATTATCCAAATTGGCAATTTCTAAATTTCAACCAGCTCTAGAAACAATGTGGGGGGAGGGGAAGGGAGAGAAATTCACTTGATTTTCAAAATTTTGTCAAAGGACAAAGTCAAAGTATGAGGAGTCGTAAAAAGCAGCTTAGTTCAACTCTCTTGTAAAGCCAGCTTAACTCAACTGACCAGTGTTGTCTGGTGGCTTTGGGTCCATATGGCAGTGAAGAGCTAATAGAGGCCTATATTTGCAGCAGTGACTATCCATTTTGGTTGCCTCAGTTTTTGTGTGCCTAACTTGAAACATCTTAAAGGGACCTGATTTTCAGAAAATGCCAAGCACCTGCCGTCTGAAAAATCAGCCCCTTTAAAAAGTGTTTCTAGTTGGGCACCCAAAAATCATTAGTCACTTTTTGAAAATTTAGGCCCCAGGGGACAGGTGAATCAGGCCCAGCTGTTTTACGTTAGGAAACCATTGCATGTATTAAGTTACAAGCCACTCTTCTGCCACGTGCTGTCAGCAGCAAAATGGGCTGGATTCAGTTTTCAAAAGGAATCTTAGAAACCTTAAACACCAGCTCAAGCCCCCACTCAGAAACCTGGGAAACTACATATATCACCCTGGGTGACCTTCACAGGCAACATTTCTCCACTCTGTATGGGGGGGGGGGAGGCATAACAGAATAAGCTTAATTTATTGGTTGTTGTGTTTCATAATATCAATTAGGTAAGACTCCCCTCCTCCCACCTGAGTGTCTTAATAGCCCCAACCTCAGTCCTCCACTTGCAGTTGTGATAATATATTCTAGCCACTTCTGGCTAGTTCTCTGCTCGCAGTTTGTTATCCAGGTTTGGAGGAATCCAAGAATTCTGGCAGGTCCATCTCTAGCCCGAGAGGAAGTGTTGCCTGGTCTGCTCTGTGGCTGTACCAGCTGATGGGATTTTACCTTTGACTGCTGGGTAGGGGAGTCCACACTGGAGTCCCTCAACTAGACTCCTGCTGCCTGTGGCTTCAGCCCATGCCAGCTCAGCAATCCACCATCTCCAAGTCACCTCAGCTCTGTCTGCTGCCTCAAAGCCATCCACCACCTGCAAGCCACCTCGGTGCTGAGCCTTCAGAAAGGGATCAGCTGTATAAAGGACTCTGAACAGAGTTCTTACCATCAGGAGGTAGGAGCTAGCCTCTCTTCTTAACTCAGTCCAGGCTCCCTCACCCTGCCGGGCCCGACTTCAGCTGCAGTCAAGGTGATCCTTCACCTCCGGCACATTTGGTGAAGTTCTCTTGTCCTTTCATTCCCCATTCTGGATCAGGGTTTTGTTGCCCCCAAATTCAAACTTTGGCTAGTAGTTTCCCCTTGCTTACCAAGAGATGCCAGCACAGAACTCCCTCCCTGCCATCTGGCCTTCTCAGGCAGTTCTGGCCTGTTATTCTCCCTACTCACCCAGATGTATCAATAGGCTGTTCTCTACTTTTTAGAGTTTCAGTCCCAAAAATTTAGATACGGAATTTTCTACAGCTTCAGGCCTTCCCCTACAATGCTCTATAGGAACATTAACTAACTTTTGAAAAATAAAATTTGACCTAATATTAAGGTCAAATTTGGTTCTCAGATACACAAGTGCAAATTCCATTAATGTCAATAAAATCTTCAAACATGTCTAGTTCAGAGCAGAATTTGGTTCCTGGTCTTTAATTTGGACAAAACCCATTTTTCACTAGAGTTGGCAGATAGAAAGTGGCTGTAAAACATATGGTTGAAAGTCAGTAGCTAACTATACACCATAATTTCAGTAGCCAGTCTAATGAAACGTATCTCCACCATATGAAACCTTTTACATTATGTACTCTGTTCTCCTATATCAAGTTTTGTTAATGTTAATCTTGTTCGAGTGCTGTCTCAATTGATGGAGTATTGCTTCACAAATTAATCAATCAGCAGCCCTAATTCATAATTTCTGTGCATCTGTGTTCTTGTGTTGCAGCCAGAATGTTCCTTCAAAATGCCGTTCTGCAAATGGAGATAATAAAAGCATGGAACGGACGCACTAGACTCTGGGCTGGAAGGCACTATTTGTATGCAAGATATAAATTGTTTTATTTGACATATGTGCATGCCCTGTGGCTTCTTTCACTAATTCATTAAGACCCTTAATTGCTTCTGAGACATCGTCAGCAACACCTGAACCTTAATACTGGTTAGCGGTGGGGCTTGTTTGGGTCACCACACTTAGGCTTGGGAACACATGCTGGAGCAGACAGCCAGCTGCTGTTCCTACCTGTGACGTGAACATCACCTTGCTTATACATCATAGCTTTGTAAATGTCTTCCTATAATTCTGTACACAACCTGTTCCTTCAATGATGGCCAGTTTGGACTTTGTCAGCACTAACTGCCAAGAGCTATGTGGTAACTTGGACCATGTGCATGTACAGGGATACAAGGAGGAAGAACCTCCTCCCTCACACTTCAACCTTGGTTTTTTAACTTCTTTGGTCCCCGGTATTTATTTGAGTCCTTATGCTGGGGGAGGGTCCTTTAGCCATAGGCGGGCACCTCCCAGAACCCAACAGGACCTCAACCTTGAGTCGAGTGCACAGGAGTAGGTGGGTGTGGAAGGGCAGGGAGGGGCTGGAGCCTTGGCCTTGCCTCTGCCATGCACCAGCCAACAGAGCTCAGCCAGTGCTGAGGTATCATAAAGTGCTGCTGGAATAGGCCACCTGCAGATTTCTACCCTGCATCACTCTAGAGCAAGGAAGAAGCCTCAGAAGGGTGTCTAAGACAAAAATGCATCCTAGGTCTGTTCCTGGGGTGGTACATCTTACACAGCCCTCCATACTTATTGCTCTTCCCAAAGACACTATTAAGCGCTCATGTTAGGGTAACCCATGCCCACTCCGTATGGTGCTCTGTTTCTCTTTGGAGATGGCAGGGCCACAGAGAGAGGTTGATGACACTGCTGTAGCCTTGGCTAACAATTGGGTGTTTTAGCTCAGGCAGTAGAGACTCCAGAGGCCCCCCCCAAGATCAATCCCTGCTGCCAACGATTCACCCAGGGAAAATTTGTTATGCCGTACCCCTGAGCATGTTGTTCTGCCATGTTAGGTAATCCACAAGACAAGTTTCACAATATTAAGGAATCGCCTGAAAGGCTGGGATCTATGTTTTTCTCTCTTCCTCATCCTTTCTGCTCCAGTAATGCATATTCAGGCACGTAATGTTCTGCAGGTGACTTCCGAACAAAACGATGCTCTTCAGGAACGCTTCCTCTTAGAGCTTCTTTGGCACTCTGCAATCCACGCTTAAAGGAATGTTTTCCTTTAACTGCAGAAATGGCTGGCTAAAGAGGACAGGAGTGGTCTAGCAATGCTCACCTTCTGGAATTATATAATTAGAGCCATGAGGCTATTAACAATAGCACATTGCAATAGAGATTGTGCTACTCTATAAAACCAGCCCTCCTTAATTCACAGGTACTTTATTTGGAAGAAACCACCAGCTACTTGTGAACCTTCTGTTCCAGCCACAGGGAACTTGTAATAGGAGCAATTTATGGAAAGGGAGTAGTCTTCTATGATTGGTAAATACCACTGGCAGATAAGTATCATTGCACCAGGCACTTGGATGCAAAATAGCTTTTTAGCTATTGCAAACTGAAGAGCTGCATCATCCAAAGATTTATAGCTGGTTAGTATTTATTTAGCTGAGCCTAACAAACTTCCCAGAGCTGACTGTTTCTCAAACTGGCAGGAAGAGAAGACACTGCAACTGCACCAATAAAACAAACAGTGAAATACCTGGCATGCTCTCTCACCTATCTGCTCTTGGGAGGAATATTTAGTAATGCCAGGTGCCCTGAGCCAATTCCTGAGGTGTCGCTCCGCTCATTCTTAGCACTGACTGAGGCCAGTAGGAGTTGCCAGTGCTTGGCCCCATGATAGCTTTGATATTTGTGTCCAAAATATTCTAGCTGAGCATCAGTTGGAAGTTGGCACCCACTGAAGACAGAGGATCTATGTTGCTTTACACCAACTGAGGATTCAGCACTCCAGCTTTAATTCTTTGCTCTTTGACCATGGAGTAAGTAGACACCACAAACTGATCTAAGCCCTGGTTCTGCTCTGAAAAATAACGTGGGGAAAGTAACACAGTGGGGTTTGTTTGTTCTTTTTCAGGGAGCCCCCTGCCAGAACGGCTCAGTTTACAAGATGATTTTTTCCAATGCCAGCCCTTGCCGACTTGAGTCCGACCCAAAGATCAGGCTGTGACCCACTGCAGATCAAGATTCTGCAGCTAGAACCAAACACGATTTGCTGTTGCCGCTGTACAAAGTGGAGCGGAATCCAGCTCATTCTTCCACAGTTACGTTGACTTTTGGGTGTTCACAATGTTTAAGACTGACCTGCGTGTATAAGGAAAGGAGGCAGGTGTTACTGCAACCCAGTGGGAGCAGATGTATTGAGTGAGACAGTTTGACATAAGCACTTTTGATTAACAATTAATTTGTAAATAAAGGCACTTATGAATCCTAAAAACAATATAGAAATCAATAGCAAGAACAATTAAAGAGTCCTCAAACAAAGAGGCAGATCTTCAGCTGATGTAAATCAGAGTCGCTCCATCTGAAGTCAATGGACTCAAGTTATCGATCTGGCCTATAAAATCTTAATAGAGCACACTCCTCAGGCAACCTTCACCAGCAAGGAATCACGGCTGGAATTCTAAGCTGTGCTTCCAAGGGGTGAGGACCCCCCCCTCCCTTTTCACTGTCCCACATACCATTCATTAGGTCCCCTCCATTCCTTGTTCGTTGCCTTCAAAGGTACAATTCTTGTACCTGTGCGCTGCCAAACCAGAACTCCTACCAGCCCATGTGTGAGAGTCAATGGACACAACCCCTCATGCTCTTCATGAATGGGCCATTGGAAAGCTTTCCTGCACGTTGCTGAAACAGCCTGAATCTCTGTTCTATGGAGATATGGCAGGTTGCCTTGGTTATGATGTTTTCTGAGTTTCCCAGCTACGGCTCAGAAAACTCAGTAGCTGATGGATGCCTGCAGGGTTCAGTTCATGGACTTCACTCAACAAACCCTACAGTCTAGGTCATGGGAACTGATAGTGAATCAAACCCTGCAACTTCTCTTAGGAGGTTTGAGTCTGATAAACTTTAACTTCTGAAGAAGACATGCAGGTTTCTCCCTATACCTGCCTTGCTGGGGCCAGATCCTGATCCCATTGAAATCAATTGGAGTTTTGCTATTTGCTTCAAATAGGAATGGGAATGGACCTTATTTATTTTCAGGGGTGTTGAACCTAGAGCTTAGGGGAAGGGGACAGCTATTTGGTGGGAGGAATCAGTGTGGTAATTTGCGGGAGGCTGTTTATGTACCACTCATCCCACATACACACAAAGATGGGCTGAAGTTCATGGATGAACTTCTGTGGTTTGAGGTCAAAAGACTAAACGAAGTTCTAGCAAAAAATGGGCCAGGAAAGCACATGCAATTGACAAAGTGTAAAAAGCCTGTGAGAGTTAAGGAGAGCTTAGAGTCAACAGAGAAAGGAAAAGTAGCAAACAAATAGATCAGGGGATATGCAGGTGTTTGTGCATGGGAAATTCTTTCTGGCTAGGGAAAGAAAGGAAGAAGAGCAGTGAGCAAAGCCAGACACTTTTGCAAGGAAAATATTTGTGCTAATAGTTTAAAACTATGGGGCAGATCCTCAGCTGGTGTAAATCAGCACAGCTCTTCTGCAATCAATGGAGTTAACTCTGTTTGCAGCAGCTGAGGCTCTGACCCATCACCTTCCCTAAAGGGCATACTCAATGCAAGGAGCTTAGCTGAATAACTTATTCAATACATAACCCTCTTTTCCCCCTCTCACAAAAGAATTTTGATTAACCTATTCACCAATAGTTATCTGATGAGCAGTTAATGCAATAACGGTCACCCTCTGGGTTGTCTGTAAATTGTTCACCATGATAACTATGTGCCTTGTCACATGGTATTGTTTCTGCATCGAAAAAACACCTGAATTTTTAAAGAAAAAACGTAACCGGCAAAGAAAGAACCAAGTGAATAGCAAGGACTCTTGTTTGAGCATGAAAACTCTTGTTTGCAAGTCAGCATCTGCTTTCCTCTGAAGAGCAGCCATGCCTCAAACATATGCACAAACAACCACCGCATTGTGTGAGAACTCACACAAATCGTGATAAGAAGGATCATTTGGGGGACCTTGAATTAGCTGGATTTCTCTTCAAGAAGAGAGTGATTCATACTCAGAACCTTAAAGTTTATTTGATGTCAAAACACAAAGTGAGGGTTGGGGAAGGCCTGCAAGTTTTTCCTTAAGTAACCAAAGAAGGGATAGGAAAACTAATCAAGGGGCCTTTGATAAATCTGCTGAACAGATCCTGGTTCTGGCTGAGCCTTACATTTGGCTGGCATAACCAGCCTGCCTAGAGTCAGCCTATGGCTTTACTGCACCCCCTTGCCAGCCTCAGTGCTGGGGAACCATAGCACTGATACACTCCAGCAATCCCTTTTGCAGAACAGCTCTTTGGGGGTGCTGTAGTTGGGTGTATTATAAATTGCACCAGGGGTTGAACTGACCCGCAGGAAGCCCTGGGAGCAGGGAGAGGAGGTCTGAAAGGTGTAACAAAGTTATCTTGTGAAAGAATGGTTTAAACTAAAAGAAAACCTGAGACTTAAAAAACAAAACAACTCAAAGATTAAGTTTTCATGAAACAGCAGGTTTCTCGTGTTCATAGCCTGAAATGGATTTCAATTTTTTGCATTAAAGGAGGAATATATGTAATAATACCTAGCATCTGTGTCACAGGGTCCAGTTACCACATATGGCAGCTCCTCCTGTCGGCTCTGGGAATTAACTCTGGCCAGGCGCTGCTCTCTGGCGGTTTCTCTAGCCATGATCTCTTTCATCATGCGGCTGCTCTTGCTCCTGGAGCTGCAGCTTCCTATTCGTGGCTTGGCCCTCTGGCCAGGTTACTAAGGTCCTCCCTTTCTGGGGATATAAAAGTCCTTCTGGACCAGCCATCTGGCTGGCATTTCCAATGCCCTGCACCACTTCCCAGTGGCTGGCAGGGGAACCCAGGCCCACCCTCTACCCTGGCTTCCAGCCTAGGGACCCTATAACAAGCAGCTAAGCTCTGTACGGTTCGACCCATTGCTGCTGTTTCCCTGGGCTTCTTCCTACTTAGCTGGCTTCTCCCTCTTTCTGGGTTTTCCAGCCCAAGCTCCCTCCTCCCAGGGAGTGACTGAAGACTACTTCCTTGTTGCTCACAGCTCCTGGGCTTTACACAGGCCCCTCCTGTTCTTGCCCAGCTGAGCCCATTTGCAATGAGTGGCCTGCTCCCCATCTCCTCCTTCAAGTGCAGGCTGGGCAGCTAATTGACCTGCCTAGCCACTTTAACCCCTCGAGGCCTTGTGCAGCTTGGGCACCCACCACAATCTATAAAATAAACCACTGCCACCTAGATTTCATATGTCATGTCCTTAAAAAGGGAACTCTGCCTCTATGCTTCAGGCCACCAGTCTGTAATTTCAGCAGGGAAAAACAAAGCTGCTTGGATAAACTCCACACAAGCGACAGGAAAAATACAGACAGCTGGTGCCGTCTGTTGAATTGTCAGTCCCTCCGGATGAGCACCGCATCTATTGTTTTCGCCGGGCGCCGTGAGCGCCACATGTGAGGGCGGAGAAGTCAATCATGGAACTGGGGAGCAGGGCAGTCCAGCGTGCGATGTGCGTGGTGGTAGCTGGCAGTCCCAAATAAACTGTCTGGCAGCGAGGCCTATTTGGAGACCTCTGTCCAAGCCCGCCCAAGTCTGCCTTGCCCTCTTCTTGCACCGCCTACAGCAGCGGTACCAGAATTCCCCCTGCTGGCAGCCAGATGCGCTGCAGCCTCCAGGACCACCCTCCGCTGCCCCCTGCAGTGCATGAGCCACACTACATCCCGGGGCCATAATTGGTGAGACTTAGTCCCATTAGCCCTGAATGACCAACTGCCCTGCATGTGTTGCTGAAGTGATAGGAGGCATATCACGCAGCTGGGGCTTGAGCTGAGAGCGGGCTGAGCACCTTGCAGGGCCACTGCTTTTTGTTTATGGCAGACAAGCAGTTAAGCAGGGACATGGGACAAGGTGAGGCCTTTTTGACTTTAGTTACATTCAGGTCACATGCAGCAAAAACTGCCCCTGCCCCCTTTGCGTTCTCTCAACAAAACTTCACATTTTGTTGACCAAAACCAAGACTTCTTGGTAGAGCTGGTTGAAGAAGGTGGGGGGAAGGGTTCCAGAGAATTGTCATTCTTGGTGGAAATGTAAATACTGAAAGATTTGGCCAACCCCCCGCCCCCCTCCCAAAAAAAAAAATTCAAAGACTGAAAAAAGTTCTATTGCAAAATGCAGCCACAGTATCTCCTGGGTGTTATAGTTTGGGTGCCGCAAGCTCCCATGGGTCAGATTCCCTGGTCAGACTACATCTACCATGATGCACCATTCTCCTGGAGAGGGGTGGCAGTGCATCATGGGAGTCCCTGGTCATGTTTCATCATGGAAAATGTGGTTCTGCTGGGGAGCCCAATCCATACAGGATAAATGGGGACATGAGGATACCCCTATGATGCTCCACTCCACAGCAGCATTTCCAAACTGGAATATTTCCATTTGGGGTACTGTTTTTGTGATGAAAAAAAATCTATATTTTCTCACACAAAACAGACACTTTCTCTCTCTCTCTCACACACACACACACAAATGTGTTTATAGTCAAAAATCCAATTTTCAACCAGACACAGTTTCAACAGAAAATCATCCACCAGCTCTACTAGATGGAGAGTCTGGCATAAGAATGACCTATTTGTTATACAGAAGGCTGCATCTTGGGGAAATGCTATCCATGTGAACACTGGCATGTCACCAGAATTGGCCCCCTGTGCTTCAGCTAACGCTGTTGTTTGTCAGGTGAATTATCTCTGCAGCTCGTAATGAAATTACCTGGGGACATTAACTTTTCTTTGTCAGCTGGAACAAAACCAAGGCAACAATTTAAAGTAGCCTCAAATGCAAACTAAGCTATTGATTAACCCCTGATTCAGTGTTTCTGAAGTGCAAACCTATATATAGCCAGAATACACATTTGTAATAGGAAGGAATATGATCAGAACTTTGCAGTCCTCTTTAAGTGGAGCAAAATTAAGGAATTACAGGTGTGTATCTATTGTTCAGCTGATAATTTATACTGAGATAGTACTGTTTCTCCAAAAGCACTTTGCTTCCCATATTGCTGGCACAGCCATTGACAGGGTAAAACGGGGGTCTGCTGAACACAGCTGATTTTCAGAGAAACAAAAAACAACTTGCCTGCTTAAAACCACAGGTTGGCATTTTGACAGGATGTAGCTAAGTTCTTATACAGGCCCTCAGCACCGCCCTATCATGAATGGATTTATCCTCACAAACTTCCCTGCAAGCTGTGACACTATTGTCCCCATGAGAAACCGAGGCACAGAGAGGTTAAGTGACTTTCCCAAGGTTTCCCAAAATATCTGTTTTAGCATTCATCTTAAAGATGGCACCTAAGACAAGAACACAGGTCAAGGTGACAAATGAAGCCCTGGTCTTAGAATTCAGCAGTGCTGGCTGACTGTGATTTTGAAAGGAAAAGAAGAAAACAAAAAAACTAGTTGAAGACTGCGTGAAATAATTGATCTGAGAGATAATTGGTTCAGGCAACCTTGATACTCCTGCTTCATGTGTCCTACATTGGCATCTCACAATGTTATAATTGCCACATCTGGCACAATACAGAGAAAAAGTTTTCACGCACAATGAAAAGATATTATTACAAATATATTCACCAGAAGGGTCCAGTGACACAAAGTAGCCAGAAATCTGAATAAACCTTCCTTACCTAGCTGGACTCCACTGGTGAATCTGACCCATTGATTCAAAATGTAATCAATTAACGTATAAATACATGGGTGAAAATGTTTTATTTTCACTAATTTACCAGTATGCTCTTGCTGCTTTGCAGCACTCATCTTGGTCAGCTAAACTGCTGGCTGCTTTGAATTACCAGAGTGGCAGAAAGCAGTTGGAGTGAGGCAATGGATCTGTCCCGTCTTTTGGAGTAATTACTGCTTTACGCATCAATGACATTAAAAGAAACCCACTACATTAAAAGAATATAAGGTTGCAAAATTAAGCACTCAGTAGTTTGGAAATGCCAAATGAAGGCTGATAAAATATTGACTAGCTGTTCCTGCCCTGAGCACATCCTGTGCACTGAGTGAGGCATGATTCCTGTGGGGAGAAAAAAGTATACAATCATATAATAAAAAACGGTATCAAAATACTATTGGGCTAGCCTCTGAGATCACTTCTACTTGCTTCCCCAAGAACTCAGTACGCCTTCGCTCTCATCACTTAGTTTCCTTTATTTGGCTTCCAGCAAAGCTACTCTGAGTTGATTCAACTCGAATGTAGGGGGTGGGTACCGGGCATGCCACACATCCAAAGTTATTCAGAAACTCCCTTCCTTCATACACATTTATGCATGACCTCACACTGAGTATACATGTCATGCTTTGTGATTGGCTTGGTTACTTTGCAGGAACCAATCCCTGTCCAGCATGCTCTGTCCACACACTCTATGTGTTCAATGGTACTCTTTATCTCATTTTTATATTCCTGACTTTTCTTGTCCATTGTTATCTTGTTCTTAACAAATGGTTCCCTGGGTGCTCCCTTTCTTATCTTCGCTAGCTCAGGCATTCGGTCTTCAAGCTTACTGACCCATTTACTTATTTTAGCACAAACATGATCTAGTTACCTCCCTAATCCTGTCTTCCAAGAAATGAGGCCTCCCCATGTTTAATTATTCATGTCAACCCAGGCCTACTAATACATACTCACAAAGGGGGCAAATTAAGGCTGCATGGGCAGCCTTAATTCTAGCATTTCCTTCCTAACTTTTGAGTGCTGACTTTGTAGCCTTAATATGTTATTCAATGTGTGTGTGTATGTGTGTGTGTGTGGTGTGTGTGTAATGTTCTAGGTGTTTAAAAAAAGCAAATAAAAAAATCCACCATGTGGCATTCTGTACCAGGGTGTACCAGGCCCCGAGGTCTTCTGCTGGAGGCCTAGCAGTCCTATCACATCCCGCCCCAGAAAAGGAGCAGTAAAGGTGAGTCCTTGAGGCCTGCCTAGAAAGGCTGCATGGAAGCAGCCAGTCAGAGCACAGCAGGCTCAGATAAAAGGAAGTGGAGCAGGTCAGTTGCTGGGTAGAACTAGAAAGGTGAGGAAGGACTGGAAGGCTGTGAAACTCTCCAGGTGAGGAGGCTGGGGAAAGATCCTGCTGAAGCAGGGAACAGACCAAGAACCCAAGGACCGTAACCCTAAGGTAATGGGTGAAGGTGATGGAACAGAGTGGGAAGCAGCCCATGGAAGCAGAAGCAGCTATTAAAGCAAGCAGCACATGGCTGCTATTTCTAGGGCTCCACGGTTAGGACCCAGAGTAATGGGTGAGCCCGTCCCCTACCAGCCACTGGCGAAGTGGCCAAAGCCCTGAGAAGGGGACAAGTTTTGTGCAGAAGTCCGAGCACAGGGCTGGAGTTTAAGGGGCTCAAGGATGGGGCTGAAGACCCTGCAGAGGGCCAACCATTGGCTGAACTTTGTTTCCCCTGGAAAGGGACTGAAGTGAAGGATCAACCTGGCTGGAGAGCTGGGACAATAAGAACCGATAAGGCAAAGAGTCTCTAGGGAGAAAGCCCTGGGTGCAGTGCTCTATAACAGGCCAGGCATGGACCCCGAGCCCAGAAGGGGCTGAGGACTGAGGCCAGAGACGGGGCTAAAGACTAACAAGGCCACAGGCCATGTTGGACCTTTACCTTGGATGGGGTTTGTTCATGGCTACTGATTGGTCTGACTTGGCTGGAGGACTGGGTCACCGAAGAAGTTAACAGCCAACAGGGGGAGCCGGGAGCAGAGGGAGAGCAAGCGTGCAGGTTTGCACCCAACTGACAGGAGGTGCCCACGAGAGGTGAGTGTCCCCGTCACACACTCACATGGATCATCAGCAAGGCTAGAACCGATAGATCCTTTGCACAGATCTTTGCCACTTAGGCCAACAGAGTAACCGACAGCAAGCATAGGTTGTCATTACCAACGTTGACCAGCTACTGGAGGGAAATGAGACTTTGTCAGTGGGTTCCACAGATATCCGGTGGCACCAGAGGAATGGTGAGACCCAGGAATCTTGGCTTCACTCCCAGATTCTGGAGAGGAACATGTTATAATGGTCTGCCCCGATTTCTTCAAACCTGACCTCTTCTGCCTACATCCCATCTCCACCCCATACCCTGGGTTCCTCATTCAATAATCCCCCTCTCCTGGCAGCTCTTCCTCCCAGCCCCACTCTCCTTGCCCAGCCTATCCTCTCAATCCAACCTAAAAGAGTTTCCTTACACCTGTGTTTGGGGTTGGTTTACTTTTTCTTTTACCTCTTTAATTTTTCATGCCTCTGAGCATCACATTATTGGTGCACAAATGTCACAGAATCCTGACCATGCATCCTCCCTCCTGGGTCTGAGAACAGATCCATCACTAGGGACCAGCACAATGTATTTCTTATTAAATAAAAGCCGTCTTCAGATTTTTCTCCTCTAAATTGAAATTGCTGATCCTAGTACAAAAATGACAAGAAGCTAAACTGTGTGTCAATACTGCAAAACTTCAAAGAAGTGACAGCGTAACCCCTACTTAGTGTGGCTCTGTCCCCCTCTCCTGGGGAGTCCATGTATAGGGATTTATGACACCGCTACAGTCATCAAGATGTAATACTCAGGTTAGATACCTCAGTCAGCCGAAGCTCTTGCTCCTAGATCCCCAGCTCCCATGATCAATCCCCAAAGATTAACATCCCACCTGGGGTGTCATGTTGGACTATTGCTGCTGTCGTTTGCTTTTTCACTGATGTAGAGATGCTCAGCAGGTGTGAATCAGTATACTGCCACTGAAGTAAATGGAGCTACACCGGTTCGCACCAGCTGAGGAGGTGGCTCAAAGCTGCTAGTTACAACTGTAATGAAAGCATATGCTTTGCTAAATTAAGCAGTGATATTTTTACCCCTTAGCAGACGCTAGATAACAATTCTGATTTATTTTAGAGCTCTTCAAGCAAAAGCAAATAAGCCATAAAATAATAATACGTGTAGCACCACTTCAGCAGACGGTCAAATGTTGTCATGCTACCAGCATCTTATTTAATACACCGGTTGCTAAGTGGCATGGCTAATAGCATTTGCATTAATACACAAAGCCTCTTTAAAAATTAATTAGCCCAAAGTAGAGCATCACATGTTCAGCCAAACCAGCCGCGAAACAAGCCATTTCTAAAATGCCTGCCACACTCACGCCAAGAAGGGCTAGAAATCTTGCCCCTCTGACCTCCTGCCATGCCAAAATGTTTGTAGCTCAGTCAGGACGTGGAGAGGAACAGAGAGTGAAGAGTCACCATGGAAAAGTCTCAAGTTGATTTTAGACGGGGGGTTATACCCAACAGCTACTGCGCTAGTGCCAAAGGCTACTGGGAAATAAAATGAGAGAGGATATGTGATTAAACGGAGTAACTGGAGGAAGAAAAAGATGCCTTGCTATTTAAAAAAACAACCCATACATTCTCTAAGGGGGCAGATCCATAAATTCTATCACTGCCTTACACCAGGAGAGGATCTGGCCCCATATTCACATCTTGTGTCTGTTACTCATAAATGAACAGTTATCATTGTGTTCCCGAAATTGGCTGGCCACTTTAGTTTGTGTTATTTCAAGAAGATACTCTCAGGGCTCGTCTACATGGCTCAACCTACCGTGCACTAGCTTGTTGCTCAGTAATATGCCCTGTGGACACTACTGTGGGACTTTATTATGTAGCAAGCAAGTGCACTGTAGATTCATACCCTGGCTTGCCAAGCACTAACTGTATGGAGAGGTTGCACCACCAACAGTGGCCCTCAGCAACATACTTACGCTTAAGTCATTCAATTGCACTGAATGGTGAGAGACTAAAGGGGAAATGTTATTGCATGACCGTTGCATAGGTTGAAATGTTTGCTCATAGCTGCTAGGTATTGCAGAGAGCTTACCAGTGAAATGTATGCTGAAGCAAAACTATCC
This sequence comes from Lepidochelys kempii, assembly GCF_965140285.1. NCBI lineage: Eukaryota > Metazoa > Chordata > Testudines > Cheloniidae > Lepidochelys > Lepidochelys kempii. Next base: position 201,604,590 of record NC_136382.1, read on the forward strand.
TTTCCTTCACCAGCAAGAAAATGGAATGATGGTAGGTTGCCTGCCTTGGGTGGTAGGGTCTTATTATCATATCTTTAGTATGAGTAGCTTTTCCACCATAAAAAAAACCCTCACTGCACTGGCCCATCCATTGCCATTGTTCCAAGTAGGGAACAACTGAGGCCAGGTCTACGCTATAACCACATTGCTCAGGGGTGTGAAAAATCCATACCCCTGAGCGATGCAGTTGTACTGACTCAACCCCTAGTGCAGACAGCACGATGCCAACAGGAGAGGCTCTCGCGGAGGTGGATTAGCTGTGCAGACAGGAGAGGCTCTCGCGGAGGTGCATTAGCTGTGCAGACAGGAGAGGCTCTCGCGGAAGTGGATTAGCTACGCAGACAGGAGAGGCTCTCGCGGAGGTGGATTAGCTATGCAGAGAGGAGAGGCTCTCGCGGAGGTGGATTAGCTGTGCGGACAGGAGAGGCTCTCGCGGAGGTGGATTAGCTACACAGAGAGGAGAGGCTCTCGCGGAGGTGGATTAGCTACGCAGTCAGGAGAGGTTCTCACGGAGGTGGATTAGCTATGCAGAGAGGAGAGGCTCTCGCGGAGGTGGATTAGCTGTGCAGACAGGAGAGGCTCTTGCGGAGGTGGATTAGCTGTGCGGACAGGAGAGGCTCTCGCGGAGGTGGATTAGCTACGCAGACAGGAGAGGCTCTCGCGGAGGTGGATTAGCTACGCAGACAGGAGAGGCTCTCGCGGAGGTGGATTAGCTACGCAGACAGGAGAGGCTCTCGCGGAGGTGGATTAGCTATGCGGACAGGAGAGGCTCTCGCGGAGGTGGATTAGCTACGCAGACAGGAGATGCTCTCGCGGAGGTGGATTAGCTGTGCGGACAGGAGAGGCTCTCGCGGAGGTGGATTAGCTGTGCAGACAGGAGAGGCTCTCGCGGAGGTGGATTAGCTGGGCAGACAGGAGAGGCTCTCGCGGAGGTGGATTAGCTGTGCGGACAGGAGAGGCTCTCGCGGAGGTGGATTAGCTGTGCAGAGAGGAGAGGCTCTCGCGGAGGTGGATTAGCTGGGCAGACAGGAGAGGCTCTCGCGGAGGTGGATTAGCTGTGCGGACAGGAGAGGCTCTCGCAGAGGTGGATTAGCTATGCAGACAGGAGAGGCTCTCGCGGAGGTGGATTAGCTATGCAGACAGGAGAGGCTCTCGCGGAGGTGGATTAGCTATGCAGACAGGAGAGGCTCTCACGGAGGTGGATTAGCTATGCAGAGTGGAGAGGCTCTCGCGGAGGTGGATTAGCTACGCAGACAGGAGAGGCTCTCGCGGAGGTGGATTAGCTATGCAGAGAGGAGAGGCTCTCGCGGAGGTGGATTAGCTACGCAGACAGGAGATGCTCTCGCGGAGGTGGATTAGCTATGCAGAGAGGAGAGGCTCTCGCGGAGGTGGATTAGCTATGCAGACTGGAGATGCTCTCGCGGAGGTGGATTGGCTATGCAGATAGGAGAGGCTCTCGCGGAGGTGGATTAGCTGGGCAGACATAAGAGGCTCTCGCAGAGGTGGATTAGCTGTGCGGACAGGAGAGGCTCTCGCAGAGGTGGATTAGCTGTGCAGGCAGGAGATGCTCTCGCGGAGGTGGATTAGCTGTGCGGACAGGAGAGGCTCTCGCGGAGGTGGATTAGCTGTGCGGACAGGAGAGGCTCTCGCGGAGGTGGATTAGCTATGCAGACAGGAGAGGCTCTCGCGGAGGTGGATTAGCTGTGCGGACAGGAGAGGCTCTTGCGGAGGTGGATTAGCTATGCGGACAGGAGAGGCTCTCGCAGAGGTGGATTAGCTGTGCAGACAGGAGATGCTCTCCTGTGGGCAGAGTGGCATCTTCAGTGAAGTGCTACATTAGTACAGCTGCACCAGTGCCCCTGCAGCGTTGTCAGGGTAGACTTGCCTGGAGCGAATGGGAGACTTGTCCGAACCCTTTGGCAGGATTTGGCCCACTGTATTCCCATACCTTGACTGTAGGCGATAGGGTGTCAAATCTGCATGTACAATACACTAGAATGTTTTCCTGCTGCATGATTCACATTAGTTGACCCATGAAGAGTAAACCCAGAAAAGGCGAGGTGCATCACCCTTGCTATATTTTGCAGGACTATTCTCTACATTATTCTCACTAATTGCTCAAGTAACCTTATTTTGGTGGATGTAAGCAGTTGTGAGGCTAGATCCTCCGCTGGTATAAATCAGTGAAGCTCCAGTGAGATCACTGGGACAACAATTTACATCATCTGAAGATTTGGCGCATGATATCTTGACCATTTCTCCAGTAGTCTAGTCTACTGGCTTATTACCCCTAAGAACGATCCCTTAAGTAGAGATTGGACTTTTCCTCCCTTATCTTTAGACCATTGCACTTTGTCCTGTAGTCTACTAAAACTATGAATAATTCCTTGCCTTCTTTTGTACTATCACCTGGAAGCGGTGATCATGTCCCTTTTGAGTCAAGATCGTGTCGTCATTTCCCAGTGTCTAATTTCAGGCTTCATAATTCAGCGGTAGAAATTCACTCTGGATTGAAATTTGGCAGGCAAGGTCTCAGTTTGGGAGCAATTAAAAAAATCAAATAATATTATTAGGTATTTAAAACTGTACAAGTACGGGGAGAAAACTGTTAGCAGCAGACTGTTTTTATAACTCAAAAATAACTTTGTTTACAGGAAGGACTCCTTTCTCTTTTCCCTTGAGCACTCACCTTGATATCCCTATCTGTATAATTTACAGATGTACTCTAATAAAAATAAGGCAGGTGTTCAGATACTATGGTGATCAGAGACTGTCTGGATTCCTAGATAGACAGATTCTACATAGTGGACCAACACTATGAGCCAAAATTCAAATCCGTGAACTTTTACCAGGAATCAGTGTGTCCCTGTAGGACAAATCCTGCAGTCTTTGCCCTATAAAACCCTCTTTAAAAACAGTGGAATTTTCCCCTGTATGAGGGTAAAGTTAGAAGTATAGGGCACTGCCTCTAAGTTGTTGGTTTTTTAAGCTGTAGTTATAGATCATTATTGTAGAATCCTGCAGTGTATTTCAATTGTGTGTTTTCCAAGTGCTTTTATATGTAGATCTATTTGTCCTTACAGGTTGTTGTTTAGCTGGTTCCTTACAGGCTGCTGTTTATATCAGCATTTACTTATGTGATGGTTGAAGTTACTACCTCTAGGAAGGCATCATTAGAACTAAATAGTAAGCTGATCCTAGAATTGATGGGTCTATCACACAAATTAAACTAGGAGTTTATCGAGGTATATGGACATTGCTTAGGAGAGATGAGGGAGGATGCTGAATTACTCTGAACACCTGATGCTCCATTCTGGGACAAGATAAGCTTTGTTAATAGAATTTTCTCACCAAGAAGAAAGATTCAAAGGGTTCCTGTGAAGCTCCAATGTGCTAAAGTGACAGCAGATGAAAAATAAACCATCCATCAAGGGAAGCATATTTCCATGCTATCAGGTATGAGATAATAGTATCTTTAGCCTTAACTTACTTCTAGATTCTGCAAGGAATTCCAGTTGGTGCATATTGTTTCAACCCATATGTGTCAAAACACCTAGGAGCTGCAAGGTAACTGTCATATTCCAACACAATAATAGTACACAGCCTACTGATTGTCCAACCACATGACACCCAAATGGCCTTATGTGGGTGTTGTCCGTATGATATGAACAGCAGTTGTGAGATCTGTCTAGAATTGTACTGTGCTTTCCCTTTCATTTACATTGGCACTCTAAACCAGTACAGCATACAAGTCCACCCCCTCAACTAACCCTGTCTGCTACAGGGGACAAAATGGAGGCGTAGCATAAAAAGAGGCCTTTCTGGATCCTATCTTTACTTTGTTTCTTATTAGAAACAGGCTACTCACTCTCTCTCATCACTTCTTTCTTCTCCAGATTCCTGGCAAGTCTCATAGCTCTGACACTCAGCTTCCTTTTCCCTTTCACTAGCTTCTAGCACATTTTCCAGCTATAGCATAAATCCACACTCCAGCTGAAACAACTCATCTCTTCAAGTCAGTGTCTATACCAGAGCCTTCTAAATAGACTCAGGTATTTATTTTCTATCTCTTGGAGTGAGATCTTCAGATTTCAGGCTTTATTTTTATTTCATTTCCTTAGCAAGGCCTGACACTTATTACTTCTAGCTTCAGAGGGAGAAAAAAAAAACCAATAGAGGAACTTTTGCTTACAGATGTTTTATCTAAGGTACAATTGATGTCACCTGCATTAGCAGATGGCTTTGGAGAAGACAGTCTCCAAGCAGCACTGCCAACTTTGGATGTAGCAGGAGTGTGTACAGCAGAATCATGTCCCAGATGTTACCGTCAATGTATTGTACATTTCCCCCTTCCATATTTTAATCAATATAATAATTAGCAAACACAGCATATTTTTCATAAACACATCATTTGCCATTTACAAGATACAAATGACACATCTTCAACTAAGCCAAAGCACTTTTTACCTGTACTTACAAATTAGAGGTCACAATTCTTCTGTGAGGCTGCTAACTCATATCTAGAGTTGATTGAAAAACGGTCAATTATTTTTCCATGGGAAGTTTTGGGGGCAAAGCCTCTTCCCGCCACTAAGTTCCCTGTGAAATTTTTTCTTTTTTGTGTAAAGAGTTAAATAAAAGTCAAAAAGGCTCAGTTTCCTAAAGCCATATTTAGTTCACGTTTTCAGATGTTGATTAAAATGTTTTGGGTCTTGAAAACCGATGCATGAAAATTACCAAAATCCAAACATTTGTATTTGTTTTTTGTTTCCAGGTTTTCATTTTAAAAAATGAAAATGGGCCAAAAATTAACAAATTTTTATTAAAATTTGCTTTGGTTGAAAAGCCTGTTTCCTGTTATTGTTGGTTTAAAGAAATGGCAAGCTCCAATTATTGGTTTAGAGATAGAGAAAATGAAGCACAGAGGGATTAAATGTAGGATTTTCAAAAGTGCCTAAGTCTAACTCTCATGGACTTTCGGTGCCTTTGAAAATCCCACACTAAGTGACTCCCCCAAGCTTTCCCAGGAAGTTTGTGGCAGATCAGTAATGGAACTTCAGGATCCTGAAGCTGAACTCAGTATGGCTGAAGTGGAGTGCGTGCAGGAGAACTGAGTCACAGAGCAGTTAAGTGACTTGCCCATGGTCACACAGAGAGCCTGTGGCATAGGCAGAATTCAGCTCAGATCGCCTGTGTTCTATGGTAGTGAAACAAACACTGGGCCATCCTTCATGCTTTGTCAGAGTCTTTGTAAAACATATAATATGTATATTATATGTTTATAAAAAACAATGTCAAAGACAGGTGGATACAGGGAAAGCGGTGGATGTGATATATCTTGACTTTGGCAAAGCTTTTGATATGGTCTCCCACAATATTCTTGCCAGAAAGTTAAAAATGTATGGATTGGATGAATGGACTATAAGGTGGATAGAAAGCTGGCTAGATTGTCGGGCTCAATGTCAACGGCTCGATGTCTAGTTGGCAGCCGGTATCAAGTGGAGTGCCCCAGGGGTCAGTCCTGGGGCCGGTTTTGTTCAGCATCTTCATTAATGATCTGGATGGTGGGATGGATTGCACCCTCAGCAAGTTTGCAGATGACACTAAGCTGGGAGGAGAGGTAGAGACGCTGGAGGGTAGGGATAGGGTCCAGACTGACCGAGACAAATTGGAGGATTGGGCCAAAAGAAATTTGATGAGGATCAACAAGAACAAGGGCAGAGTCTTGCACTTAGGATGGAAGAATCCCAGGCACCGCTACAGGCTGGGGACTGACTGGCTAAGTGGCAGTTCTGCAGAAAAGGACCTAGGGGTTACAGTGGACGAGAAGCTGGATATGAGTCAACAATGTGCCCTTGTTGCCAAGAAGGCTAATGGCATATTGGGCTGCATTAGTAGGAGCATTGCCAGCAGATCGACGGACGTGATTATTCCCCTCTATTCGGCACTGGTGAGGCCACACCTGGAGTATTGTGTACAGTGTGGGGCCCCCTACTACAGAAATTGTGTGGACAAATTGGAGTCCAGCAGAAAGCAATGAAAATGATTAGGGGGCTGGGGCACATGACTTATGAGGAGAGGCTGAGGGAACTGGGCTTATTTAGTCTGCAGAAGAGAAGAGTGAGGGGGGATTTGATAGCAGCCTTCAACTGCCTGAAGGGGGGTTCCAAAGAGGATGGAGCTTGGCTGTTCTCAGTGGTGGCAGATGACAGAACAAGGAGCAATGGTCTCAAGTTGCAGTGGGGGAGGTTTAGGTTGGATATTAGGAAACACTATTTCACTAGGAGGGTGGTGAAGCACTGGAATGGGTTGCCTAGGGAGTTGGTGGAATCTCCATCCTTAGAGGTTTTTAAGGCCTACCTTGACAAAGCCCTGGCTGGGATAATTTAGTTGGTGTAGGTCCTGCTTTGAACAGGGGGTTGGACTAGATGTCTTCCTGGGGTCTCTTCCAACCCTAATCTTCTCCGATTCTATGACATTAAAAAGATTAACACTAAAGATTTGAAAATATTCTACACTAATGTCACTAAACACTATATCTGTAAGCTGAAGTGGGCTGTAGGATGTTGTATGTATGAAAAGAAGGCTGTTTGAATGATAGGATTTGCTTCTTTTTAAAAAATAGCCTTTTATTTCTCCCCCCTTTATAAAAAAGAGAAGCAATTTCATTTACCAGTTGGCCACAATTAAATCTAGTTTCTAAATCCCTCTAACCTGCTTAAAGGCTTGGGTATTTCAAATTTAGTAAAAAATGGTATTATGCATTTTTCTATATAACATATGAGCTACATTTCCAGATGTGGGTGCCTAAAAATAGACACTTAAAATCCATATTTGGACCTCTGAATAACTGAACCCTTTAGGATTTACCCAGCTCTGGTGATGACCTCAGCAGAGGTACCCAGAAATTTACAGACTTCTCACATGACTGTTTTCAACCAATCATGAGCCAGGATCTTCCTCTTGTCTGTAAGAAAAGGAGCTATGCAACACATAGGGCCCTATTTAAAGCTCATTGAAGTTAATGGAAATGTGTGCATTGACTTCAACGTACTTTGGCTCAGGCCTTTATTGAAGGGAGACAGAGTCCAAGCTTTATGACAATAATCCTAATGTGTTTTTCCACTAATACAACAATGTTCATAAAACATACTAGAAAAATTGTTTAGAGAAGAATATAAACACCAAGTAAATACAATCTATCATGAATTATCTACCTCTCCCCCTAAAAGACACATACACTGTTCACCGGCTGGCAGTTACTGTGCTTCTGTGACTTCCCTAAGTAAGTTTCTTTAGTTTACCATATCCCTGCTTTCTCAAAGAGCCTTTAAGAGCAGGGCTAGGAAGGAAAATGCTTTTCCCTACAGTTTTTCCTATTTACAATGCATGTCAATTGCGTGTTAATAAGGAGAACTGCATGTACCATTTTAGCTGACATGCTAATGCTTTGGGATGCGGACTAGATTTGCCCCAAAAAAACAAACAACCCCAGGACAAATCCATCCCTGGTGTAACTCCACTGAGTAGAAGGGAGTTGGGCCAAAGAGGTACTTGGCTCAACTGCACTAAGACCCTCACATGTATTGTGATCCCATCTAGTATATGTTGACTCAATCAATGAACTGAAGAGTTTTGCACAGGGCATACGTAATGTTTAATGGGAGTAGGAGAAGCAGTAGATCGTTCATTGCTAAGAGCAGGGTCAAGACAGGAGACTGACAGTCATGTGGCATTAGGAAATGTCCTGCCAGTGGGGGAGAAAGTTCCCCTTGTCCCCACACTTAAAATTAAATAAAATCCACAACTGCTTAATCACCTGATCCCCACTGGGCTGAAATGTCATTTTTAACCAAAGCAGCTTCTCATACAGCTAGCCCCTTCAGACAAACTCATTGGAACTGGACAGTCTGAGGATAGTGAGAGAGGGCTCTTTAAACGTCCACGGTTTGGAAGCACTGGGCCCTACCTCTGAATACTATGGACCCATCCTGGCAATCCTCAAAGGTGGGAAGTTAGAATCCAGGCTATTCCATTTCGAAGTCTGAGGGATGGACCTGGACCAGCCACACACATCCAATTCTTGCTGACCACCTTCAGGGCCTGATTCTGACACCCTTTAAAAAACACCTGCCCCCATAGGCACCAACTTTCTAATGTGCTGGGGGGTGCTCCCACCCGGCTCCGTCCCAGGCTGTGCCCCCACTCCACCCCCTCCCCCAAGGCTCCACCCCCACCCTGCCTTTTCCTGCCCCCGCTCTTCCCCCGCTCCAACCCCACCCCACTCCTTTCCGCCCCCTCCCCTGAGAGTGCCACGCCCTTGCTCTTCCCCCCAAGCCCCTCCTTCCCGCTGTGGAACAGCTGATCGTGGTGGGCTGGAGGTGCTGGGGGGAGGCACTGATCAGCAGGGCCGTCGGTGGGCGGGCAGGTGCTGGGAGAGGAGTTGATTGGGGGGCAGGGGCTGCAGTGGGTGCTGAGCACCCATTTCTTTTCCGTGCATGCTCCAGCCCTACTACTCACAGGGACTAGTAAAATGCTAGACCAGAGTCTGGTCCACTGAGTAGCTCTGACTCAGCTGAACTGTGCCTTGAAGTCAAGGCACTACACAGACAATGCTCCTCAGTGAAGGGTTGCAGAACTGTGTCCTTGTGAATCAGTCCCCGTCCCCGCCCCGCAGAGATAGGACATGCCTGTTCAACACGATCCAGAGAAACAAGCGGTGCAGAGACACCACAGCCTAGAGGTAACTCTCCAAACTCCCTAGCGTGTAGGGGGAACATGTCCAAACCCTACATGCCTTTGTGGGATCTGAGCCAAAGCCCATTGAAGTCAATGGACAGATTTCCAATGACTTCAGTGGACTTTGGATACGGTCCACGGCGTGCAGCACACGCTGTGGTCAGCCAGCTGGGGTCCACCTCCTCCCTTGCGCTCTTTGGGGTGTTGTCAGTGCCCAGGGAAGAAGAGTGGAGCAGGCCCTGTTCTTCATGGAGCCCAGGGCCTGCAGATTGTCCAGGCTCTTACTCATGTTATGCAAGCTCTTGGCATCCTGCTCACTGCGCCCCAGGCAGGATCCACCCTACGGTTTGTGGTGTAGCTCAGGCATAAGCAGCCGTGGGGGAACGAGTTATTATTTCAAACACCTTCTTTTCCCTGCCTGCTCGACACTTGCGTCAGAAAGGGCTAGAGCACTTGAGCTTGCGGAATTAAATACCATGTGTAATATTTGATTTTTCAAAACATTCCCAAGGGGATGGCAACTGTTAAAACACCTGCCTTTGTGCACCTCAGCTTAACAATGCGTTGTTAACAGTGTAGGCTGTACCAGTTGGTGAAACCGAAAGCAAGTGCTGGAGAATATCAGAACACTGGAAAACAAAACAAGAACGTTCAAAGCTTCCTAGAGGACCCAAGGGTGCTGGAGCCCTCCCAAAAGTGGGTGTGGGGGCATGAGAGCCCTGCCCCCACCATCGAAGCCCCTCCCCTTCCCTCAAGGGTCCACCCCAGTGAAAAGTGGACAGGCCAGGCTCTTTCACTTTCAAAAAGTGGGCTGGCTATGGGCCCCCTGGCCTCCCTGGTTCCAGCGCCACTGAGAAGAGTTGAATAAGGGTTTAGATTCCTTTTCTGAAGGATGGAAGTGTTGACTAGGCCCTTAGAACATAAGGATTTGTGTCCCTTCCCTAACTCTGCAAAAATATTTACCTCTATAACTTTTCTTAACAGTGGTTCAGTCCCCAAGACCTAGCACTGACAATAAGAGACAACTATAAAGAAAAATCTTATGAAAACTTCATGCTATAAACTATTGTCTCTAGTTTGGAGATGGTGAAACTGAAGCACGGGATCGTTTCCAAGGTCACCCAATGAGTCAGCGGCAAAGACAGGAATAGAAGCCAGATCTCCTGGCTCAGCTTGAGAAACTGGAAAAGATAGCTGTGGAGAACAGTAAAAATGCATGATGTTTATTTATGAAAATTAAAGGATTGCAGGGCACAGTTGAACTGTGAAATTCTGTGACAAAGGGTATGCCACCTGGGACATGGAAATACATGAGAGAATGGGCAGAGTTGTGATGCAATACCCTGAGGATATTAAGAAATGATATCTTGGGTCCAAGACAATAAGTTACTGTATCCAATCCTCATTCTCGGATATACTGACATTATTAGAATAGCTCAGAATGTCATACCACTTATACAGCAACTTACATGTTCATATTGTTCTGCAGTTAATAACAAATTAATTAATGGGGACAGAAGCCTCAATATGTGTTCTACACTATCAGCCAGATTCTCACTTGGTCAACTCAACAGAGACTCCCATTGACGTCAATGAGCTTTGGATCAGGCCCTGTAGGAGACAAGAATGCATCCGATGAAGAGAGCTGTAACTCACGAAAGCTTATGCTCAAATAAATTTGTTAGTCTCTCAGGTGCCACAAGTACTCCTTTTCTTTTTGCGAATATAGACTAACACGGCTGCTACTCTGAAAGATAGACACGGTTTCCACAGAACTCAGTGCGGCTAATCACTTCTATCATTTTCAGGTGACCTGATTGGTTAACATTGTTACAGACATTAGTTATATTCACCCGAAAGAGTTAACTAAAAGAACCTTGCTAGCATGGATCTGACTACTGTGAGCCAATCAGGAGTCTACAGCTCTTGTGAATGTAGCAATATTTTCTTCTGCGTCTGGTGTTATTTAAGAGGCTGGAATGTTGTTTTTTTTTTCAGTTGAGACAGAGAATTGATGAGAAGGGAAGTTATATTAATATTTTGGCAGTATGGATGCAAGCTGAAATCCATATTAATAGGCATTCATCCTAGAGCTTTCAAAATGAATACAAATACGATGAGAGGTTAGCTATCACAATTGCAAAGTAGTTGATGACTCACCGGAAGGATCCCAGATTCTGGCTAGTTACCTTTTCCCAATCGCTAGGCCTAGGAAGGAGGCTAGGAAGTATGCTCTCAGCATATGATTACAGACAACTTTGGACAGAAACATGTAATATTCTGGAAGACATTTCCCAGATATCTCCTAAAAACCTCTGACCCTGAACCCCTTATTGTGTAACCGGATTACACTGGCTGGGTAGTGGTGGAAATTTCAAAACATATCATGCAACTACCCTCAGTGCTCTTAATGCAGTGAGGGATTACAGACTGTCTCTGATCACAAAATAAAAGGAAACAGACAGAAATAGGCAGAGGCCATACTAGAAATACAGATCTGGAGGAAATAAAGCAACAATTTGAAAAAGGTAAGAAGAATGAAAGAGGGGTATGGACATTGCACAGAATGGAAGAAAACAGAACGGCACAAATCATATGGAAGAGAGGAAAATGGAAATCTATTAAGAGATGCAGCAATTCATGGGGATGGACAGATACGAACAAGAGGAGAAGCAGTGCAAGACACAGAAATATTATAGTGAAACAGGGCACATAAGGAATTAAACATTGTCAAGAAGAGGAGAAAGGATTCTAGCAAATCGCAAAGATTAGGAATGTGTTTATCTTATTTGGCAGGAGTTACAAGAAAGATGGTGGAAGTGATTTTAAATAATCACTCCATCTGCCAACCATCTAGCTTAGCAAGTAAAAAAAAATCATTGCTCTTCCTGGATGCTATTTTTTTAAATGATCTTTTCACTTGACTTGAGCAGTGAAGATTGAACTCTGCTCCAGACTGTTCACAATCAGCTCCTGGGTGCTGGAGTTGACAAGGCAGCTCTCACCTCAAGTACAGGTTTAACACCCTTGGTGTTTAGGAGTAGAAATAAGTCAGTGTAAATAGCGTGGTGTCTGTCTTCAAGAAATCAAAGTTGCTGTAGTGCCTGGAGCTGTGACAGGGAGAGCTTTAAAAAAGGTACAGACAGAAAGCTGCAGCTGTAGGGAGGTGGGGATATTCAGAGTTAAATAAAAACTCCCGTTCAAGTACCAAGCTTACTTGTACCACCCCCTCCCCACTTACGCACATTGTATCAGTACACACACACACACACACAAGTCCCTTAGATGTATGAATGAGCGTGACACCCTAACAGTAAACATGGAGAATTGTGTTTCTGTAGCGATAAGCCAGGCCTTTCTATTTGTTTCAAGGAAGGCAGCCTGGTACTGAGTTTTCAGATGCTGCCACAAATAATGGATGGAATCAGATGCTGGGGGGCCGGGGGGGGAGCTCCCGTCTCTCCATGGGGAGTCAGCAGGCCATTAAGACTTTCTGCATGCATGCACCATGGAGTGATTCAAAATATTAAGACATCCACTGCAGGAACAGAAGCAGCAAGCTCTCAGGAGAATTCCTGCAAGAACCGACTGCTTTTTAAGCCTCGTCAAAGAGCATCAGATGAAATGGGTGTTTGTAACTACATTTCTCTGGACTTCTGCTTTGCAGGGGAGGAGCTTTTGGACACAATCTGCTATATAATTTATTTAATTAATTACCTTGTTTCAAGATGTCATAAATGTAAAGGGAAGGGTAACCAACTTTCTGTATACAGGGCTATAAAATCCCTCCTGGCCAGAGGCAAAACCCTTTCACCTGTAAAGGGTTAAGAAACTAAGGTAACCTCACTGGCACCTGACCCAAAATGACCAATGAGGGGACAAGATACTTTCAAATCTAGAGGTGGGGGGGAGGCTTTTGGGCTGTCTGTGTGATACCTTTGCTGGGAACAGATTAAGGATGCAAGCCCTCCAACTCCTGTAGAGTTAGTAAGTAATCTAGCTAGAAAATGCATTAGGTTTTCTTTGTTTTGGCTTGCAAATTCGCTGTGCTGGAGAGAATGTGTATTCCTGTTTTTGTATCTTTTTGTAACTTAAGGTTTTGCCTTGGATTCTCTATGTTTTGAATCTGATTACCTGTAAGATTATCTTCCATTCTGATCTTACAGAGTTGTTCTCTTATCTTTTTGTTGTTGTTGTTGTTCTAATAAAGTTCTGATTTTAAAGCCTCTGATTGGGTTTTTTGGGTCTTAAAAATCGAAGGCTGGTTTGTGCTCATCTTGTTTATTCTCAAGCCTCCCCAGGAAAGGGGGTGTAGGGCATGGGGGAATATTTTGGGGAAATAGGGACTCCAAGTGGTCCTTTCCCTGTTCTTTGTCTAAATCACTTGGTGGTAGCAGCATACTGTTCAAGAACAAGGCAAAGTTTGTGCCTTGGGAAAGTTTTTAACCTAAGCTGGGAAAAATAAGCTTAGGGGGTCTTTCATGCAGGTCCCCACATCTGTACCCTAGAGTTCAGAGTGAGGAGGGAACCTTGACACAAGATGACATCTCCCAGCCTATAAAACTCAGAAGAAAGATCTCTTCTTCATTCCAACAGTCATCTCTTGGAAATTAAATGATCAAATAGTGCTAGTGAGATCTCCAAGTGCCAGCACCCCTCCTGACTCATTGTTACTGAGCGGAACTTTTCAATACCCACTAATCTCCAAATATTAGACTCACTTCTGCCTGCATGTAGAGTCATCTTCTTTCTGAATGGGTCTTGCATAAAAGAAAGATAAGCCTAAATGAAAACCAGGATTTGATCTAGAGCCAGAGTTTGGCTCTGAGGTTTTGGCTTTGCTCCCCAGTGAAGATTAAAAGGGCTTTAAGGATACTGTAATTCAGTTTGGGGTCTGAACTATTGGTCCATTAAAAGTCATGTCAGTCATCAGTGCTCATCCTGGCTTTCAGGGTTGTTAAGAGGAGCTAGCCGAAGTATCACATTGGTCTTACTGACTTAGTGGGGTTCTGAAGCAATAGCGGACAATGTTGTTGCTTGCATACAAAAAGTGATATGGTCAATATGAAGGGCACAATCATACTGCAACGCTCTGGACGGCTACTAGTTGAATTGGCTCTCGGTAACTATCAGAATGCAGAGAAAGCTGCGCACACATTATGAAAAAAAAGTATCCACTTTATACTAGAGACTGGCAGCTACTCCCTTAGCCTCTTTCATATCCCTCCTTAAGTCTCACCTCTGCTGGGATACCTACGAAGCAATGCCCCCACTCATGGCAAGGCCAACCATGAGCTGAGACTTCTGCTGAAGGTATGACCATCTGCTCCCTTTACGGTTCACTTGTCCTGTGCACATCACCCACTCCTATCTTCTTCACTCATTGGGTCTTGTCATTGGGTCTTAGAATGGCAGCTCTTCGGGGCAGGGGCTGCCTGTCTATAGAGTGCCTGGCAAAATGGCGGCCCCCAAGGTACTATTGTATAGGGCAAGACACTGGGGTTTAACATCTCCACTCTTGTTGGAAGTGTCATGGGACCTTTAGTGATAACATATTCCCAGGAGCTGCATTCTACTTTACATCCAAAGGCTGGCCCCTGAGGCCACCCAATGGGAACGGTTGGCTTTGCACCAGAAGCTCTAAAGGCAGGGTGGTCTAAGGATAGGGCACTGGGCTGGCATTCAGGAAACCTAGGTTCCTAGCTTGACCACTGACCTGCTGTGTAATCTTAGACATTTCACTTCACCTCTCTCTGCCTCTGTTTCCCCTCTTACCCACTGCATGTCTTGTGTGTTTAGACTTTGAGCTTTTTGGGGCAGGGACTGTCTCTTGTTGTGTGTGTACCATGCCCAGCACAATGGGGCCCAGATCTCAGGAGGGGCCTCTAGGCACTACCATAATACTGATCATTAAATAGATGAACTCTGGCTGGCATAGCCAGAACCCCTCCCACTTGGGACTATGGAACAGGGAACACTGCAATAGGGACAGCCTGCACTTCCCTCTGTGCTCCATCGGTTCAGCTCTGCTGAGCCCCAGATCAGCAGATCATTGAAGAATGTCTGTTTCAGGAAGAAAATCTTACTGGAGTCAATGCGACTTAAGCATGTCCTTAAAAGGAAACATGTGGGATGGCATAAATAACTATACATGGTGCAAGGCAATGGAGAAAAGTCATGTTAACTACATTACTTAAGGACTGTCTCTTAGGACAGGCACTTGCCTAATAAGGTTTGCCCCTTATAGCAGTGTCTATGCAAGAAAAAACAATATCAGATATTCAATGTAGGGCATATAGTACTTGGGCAGTGGGCCCTTTTCAATGGTCGCTGTTTGTTCACGTCCTGTTTCTCTTTCAGAAATAGACACTCTTCAAAGCTCTGTTTTATGACAGCCTTTCAGGAGGGCCATGCACAGTAACAGAAGATGCCCACAGGTCCATGCATTTCACCTGTCTGACTCCCAAGCTTATGTGCTTGAGAGACACAACAGAATGGCTATCCTTGTTTTTAACTTATTGAAAGAGAATCTATGCAGTGGTTAGAGCAGGAGTGTCAGGACACTATCTTAGGTACGTTTGTACCCTTCCTCTTACCATAGTTTCCTTCCAACACTCTCTGACCCCATAAGGTAGGGAAGTCCTATTATCCCCATTTTACAGATGGAAAATTGAGGCACAGAGACCAACATGTCCAAGGTTACATAGGAAGTTTGCAACCGTGAAGGGAATTGAAACCAGGTTTAAGTCCTAGGGGACTTCCCTAATGCTGGCCTTTCCTTCATCTTAAGATTCAGAGTAATTCACCCTTCCGATAAAGATGAGGCCAGACATGCACTTGTGACCACGTGCACACAAAGCACACACTTTCCGCCATTTCACTAAGACTCCTGAGCTCAATACCCAGCCAGCACTGTTACCTTGAACAATACTTTAGAACCACATATTCAAACCTGAACTCCTGAAGCAGAACCAAAAAAATCCAGGTGGGCGCATCCAAATATTCATAGATAAATCAGGACTTAGATGCCTTAATTGGGAATTTAGGGGTTTTTTTTAAAAAAAAATACATATTCAGTGCCCAGATCCCATAAGTATTTTTAAGCACCTAACTTAAATACCTTTGAAGATATGGACCAAGGAGCCTAAATGTAGGTACTCTTTACCTCCTCGTTTTAAAAATGTCTAAAATGATAATACTATTTCGCTACTGCCCAAGTGTAATGAAAATTCATGAACTCATGCTCACAGGGCACTTTATTTCCTTAAATAAGAGATGCTGTTTACCAATGAAGTATCTTGTGATTAATAAATCACTCTTCCAGGGACTGCATCATTTTAGGGGAAAACTTGGCTGAAGACAGGAAGGCATTTTCAGCAGTTATTTCTGGACCTGCGGGATTGACAGAGTTCCTTTAAGTTTAGAAGGAATGCTCCCTATTTCATATTTTGGTGGAATAAAGTTTCCACACCAGAGGGCAGCAGAGACACAGAAAGTTACAAAAAGAAAATTGCAGCAGTGAAAGGCAGAAGAAAAATTAACCTTTCTTTTGGGGGTGGGGGCATAAGTGTGAGCCATATGGACAGTCAATCAGATGGGTGCAAATACACAATCAATACAGTACAGCCCTGTGCTCCTCCATGGATTAGATACTGTAGCAATAGATCAAAGAAAAGGGGCTCAACTTTTATAGCAATTGCTCATTTTGAGGGAGAGGGGAAGCCAAAACAAAAAAACAATCCCCCCTGTCATAAATATAAAGGGAAGGGTAAACCCCTTTGAAATCCCTCCTGGCCAGGGGAAAGCTCCTCTCACCTGTAAAGGGTTAAGAAGCTAAAGGTAACCTCGCTGGCACCTGACCAAAATGACCAATGAGGAGACAAGATACTTTCAAAAGCTGGGAGGAGGGAGAGAAACAAAGGGTCTGTGTGTCTGTCTATATTCTGTCTTGGCCGGGAATAGACCAGGAATGGAGTCTTAGAACTTTTAGTAAGTAATCTAGCTAGGTACGTGTTAGATTATGATTTCTTTAAATGGCTGAGAAAAGAACTGTGCTGAATAGAATAACTATTTCTGTCTGTGTATCTTTTTTGTAACTTAAGGTTTTGCCTAGAGGGGTTCTCTATGTTTTTGAATCTAATTACCCTGTAAGATATCTACCATCCTGATTTTACAGGGGGGATTTCTTTATTTCTATTTACTTCTATTTTTATTAAAAGTCTTCTTGTAAGAAAACTGAATGCTTTTTCATTGTTCTCAGATCCAAGGGTTTGGGTCTGTGGTCACCTATGCAAATTGGTGAGGCTTTTTATCCAACATTTCCCAGGAAAGGGGGGGTGAAAGTGTTGGGAGGATTGTTCATTGTTCTTAAGATCCAAGGGTCTGGGTCTGTAGTCACCTAGGCAAATTGGTGAGGCTTTTTACCAAACCTTGTCCAGGAAGTGGGGTGCAAGGTTTTGGGAAGTATTTTGGGGGGAAGGATGCGTCCAAACAGCTCTTCCCCAGTAACCAGTATTAGTTTGGTGGTGGTAGCGGCCAGTCCAAGGACAATGGGTGGAATACTTTGTACCTTGGGGAAGTTTTGACCTAAGCTGGTAAAGATAAGCTTAGGAGGTTTTCATGCAGGTCCCCACATCTGTACCCTAGAGTTCAGAGTGGGGGAGGAACCTTGACACCCCCAAAATGAGCAGCTGGGAAAGGGAGACCCTAATGGTCTCTTCTGGCCATAAAGCCTACTACTTTCTGAAAAACAAGGAGCAACCATTGATGTTTTACTGTCTAGCCGGCTTGCTTCCTAGAATGAACCCTCATTGAGTGTGGTGATCCACAGGGAGAAGCTCAAACTGAGAGCTTCCCTTGTATGGTGTATTCACCGTGGGCATGAGGCAGGGCAACACCCATATGCAGGTACAACCATCAACCGCCACCTCTATCCCAGCAGCAGAATGGCCTCTGGTCCCTGCTCCCTCGGACAACCGGAGCTTCTGAGAGGTGGGGTTGGCAGAGCATGAGAACAGCCCATGAGGTTAAGAAATGGCAGGGAGAGCCTCTTCCCTCCATGGGACATGACGTTGTCCCTCCATGCTGCTTCTTGTCATGTGACCCCCACACTGCTTCCCTTCACCCCAGGAAGCTGCATAGCCTGGGCTCGGTGCAGCTGAGCTCCAACCCCTTTCCTGGCCATCTCACCCTGGGACAGGTTGAAACTGGAAACCTGGGGGCTAACAGTAACTGTTTGCTCTCAAAGATGCTGAAGACACAATGGAAGAGGAAATCCTTTGGCCTGGATTTAAATTATTCCAACTGAAAGTGAATGAGAGAAAATAGGTCCAGAGTTATCTTCCTAACAGCAGTAAATGTAGAGACTGACAGATGTTAAGGCCAGAAAGGACCATTATGTGCATCTAGTCACACCCCCTGTATAACTCAGTCACTAGAATGTCACCAAGGTCTTCCTTCAGCCAACCATAACATATGACTGAACCAGAGCACGTCTTTTGGAATGACATCCACACGATTTAGAGCCAGCTGGCTAACAGAAAATCTTTCTTCTGCAGTGACGTGGGGTTAAGGGACATAGAGGAAAAGACATGGAGGCTGTGACTACAGTTAGACCAGCGAGGCCGGGATAACTGGGCCTGGGTTCCAGGACAGGCTATCAGAAGTCCTGCTGTTTTCTATTCCGGGCTTTGGGACTAGATGCCTTTCTGGAATGTGTTTGCCCAAAAAGTAGCTATTGTGGTGTAGACCAGTGATATGCAGGGGGTCAGATGAGATGCTCTAATGGTCTCTTCTGGCAATAAAGTCTCCTAATTTCTGAAAAACTGAGTGGAGCATTGGGAGCAGCCTCTGATGTTTTACTGTCTAGACGGCTTGCTTCCTAGAATGAACCCTCATTGAGTGGGGTGATCCACAGGGAGTAGCTCAAACCTCCTAAGTGTCTGGCCAGCGGCAGGACACTAACACTGAAGGGAAGGGGTGGGTGTGGCAGTGACATCACAAAGGCCTTTTGCAAGACCTCAGCCTATTGGTCAAAGGAGGTGGGGAGGTGGTGACCTCACAGAGAGATGCTGACATCAGCCAGGCAGGACAGGGGCGCAGGGCCAGGGAAACCTCGGCGATCCCTGTGGCTTTGCTTCAGCAAGTCTCCTTCTTGAGGTCTCTCTTTGAGGACTGAGAGAGGATCAGGGTTCAGGTACGTGAGCTCCAGGAGGAACCTCTTTCGAGTTTTCTCCTTTCCTTTTCCTGATTCTACTAGAAAACAGACGTCCCTGTTTAGAAGGTAAGAGCCGCCGAGAGGTTTGGAACCTGTTCAGTCTGATCCGTCTGGTGCCAGCTGAATTCTAGGCATGGAAAACACTAGCTTAAGGTGGCAGAATTTTATTCCCCATCTAGGATTTTGTCCCTTAGAATCGCTGGGGACATTAGGGTTTGGTCCTTTTTGTTTTACCTTTTCCTCCATCTCTCCCTCCTTTCTCTTCATCTCTTACTTCTTTTGTCCTTTCTCCTGTTCCCCTCCCACCACCAGGAGGGGTGTGTGTGTGTGTGTGTGTGTCACGGGGGGGAACTCTACAGCTCCCATTGTGGGAGGACCATCCAAAAATGTGGGGCTGAAATAGTGCTCGGACAGCGATCTGCACCAGTGACCTGGGGCATCCTTTGGGCTCTCTGGTGAGAACCCTCCACCTCCCACCGTCAGTCTCTACCCTGATTGGCTGAGCAGGGGGTTATTGACAGGGAGGGGAATCAGGTCCTTGTTGTTCTCTTTTAAGACCAAGTAATTAAGTCATAACCAGACATACGTTTGACAAATTTTGCTGCTTCTCTGCATTAATTGTCTCTGAGCAGTTCATGATTCTCTCTAACATTCCAGTTCTCCTCAAATACTTGCTGAATAATTACTATGAACTGTTGTTGGTCTGGAGCTCATTTGAGAGCACTTTATTTAGGTCATTCAAGGTATGAAATTCAAGATCTGATGGTTAGTTTGAAAGTCAGGGCTCTTGGGTCCTATTCCCAACTCTGACACTGACTGGCTGTGTGACCTAAGACAAGTCAATTCTCCTTTCTCAGCCTTAGCTTCTCCCTCTTTCAAGTAGGGATAACAATCCGCTCCTACCGACCTCAACGTGGGTGGAGGATGGGGATCCACTGGAGAGTGTCACTAGGAGCAGTGCATAACATGAGGTGTCCTATCATGCTTATTCAGATCAGATTATGATATAAGAGAATAGCTGAAATATTCTATTTTATTTGTATTTTATTATTTTGAAATTTGCCAGGAGGAGAGAAGAGGCATTTTTGTGGCCTTAACAAACCAGGTGCTGTGCCCCAGTTCTCATCCGAGATCCCAGAAAAAGAACATCTTCCCATCCATTAACAAGACACTACCTATCTTTAAAAGGGGAACAAAGAGAACCTTGGGACTTACAGATTAGCTAGCCTCACTTCCATACCTGGAAAGATACTGGAACACATTATCAAACAAACAGTTTGTCAGCACCTACAGGCTAATTTGGTTCTTAGGACTAGCAAGCATGGATTTGTCAAGAACAAATAATTCCAAACCAATCCTATTCCCTTCTTTGACAGGGTTATGGGCCTAGTGGAGGGGGTAAACAGTAGATGTGATCTATCTTGCTTTCGGACACAGTCACATAGGACAGTCTCACAAACAAACTAGGGAAATGTGGTCTAGATGCAAATAGTATAATGGGGGTGCACAGCTGGTTGAAAGCCCAGACTCCAAGAGTCCTTCTCCATGTTTGGCTGTCCAACGGAGAGGGTATACCTAGTGGGTCCAGAAGGGGTCAGTCTGTGGTCCGGCACTAGTCAATATTTTCATTAATGATTTGGAAAATGGAGTGGAGAGTATGCTTCTAAAATTTGCAGATGACACCAAGCACTTTGGAGCACAGGACTGGAATTCAAAATGCCCTTAACAAATTGGAGAATTGATCTTCTTGAGCCAAACTCCACGGATGGGCCCCTCTCTATAGACTGGGCTGAAGTGAAACCCCAGAGCCAAACACTCTTCCTCCTCCCGGGCACTGCACTCCGACCTTTAATGGGCAGATGCTGCTTAGCACTGTCAGAGCAGTTTTCGCTGGGGGCTTCTCCCAGCACTTTCCAATAGTGGGAAACTATTAAATCCCCATTTGACTGCTGGGGACAGAGCCCTAGAGGGGGG
The DNA here is from genome assembly GCF_965140285.1 of Lepidochelys kempii. Taxonomy (NCBI): domain Eukaryota; kingdom Metazoa; phylum Chordata; order Testudines; family Cheloniidae; genus Lepidochelys; species Lepidochelys kempii. Next base: position 201,625,558 of record NC_136382.1, read on the forward strand.
AGCAACTTGCCCAAAGTCCCACAGGTCAATAGGAAAACCTGCAATGGAACTCAGGAATCCCAACTCCCAATCCCCTGGTCCAGTCACTACACCAGAGCACACTCCCTCTCAAAGGCAGGGGGACCAGACATAAGGGCCTGGCTGTAATTGCCACCTGTGGAAGGGAGTGTGCAGCAGTGGTTAGTGAAGGGGCCTGGAAATAAGGACTGCTGGGTCCCATCCATGGTGCTGACACTTGGTGCAACCCTGAGCCAGTAGCTTCCCCTCCCCAGGCCTGTTTCCCATCAGTTGGGTTGGGGTCGCAGTCCCTACAGCCCAGGGTGGTTGGGAGGCTCCAGGAAGGTGTGTAAAGTGCCAGGATGTCAGGAGCTGGGAGGCGCTGCTGTCACCCACGTGCTATGGCAGTGTTCTGCACCCCCTGCCACTGGCTGAGTTTCTCCATCACTTGGCAATAAGACAGACTCTTGTTTTCACAGCCAGTAGATCACACAGTGCCATCACCCTGCCTGCTGGCTGGGCAGGGTAACTCCTCAGGTCACCACCCTCTCCAGCCCCCCTTGGGCTTGGAGAGTGAGGAGGAGGGCGAGGGACAGCTGACGACCCTGAAGATCCACCATCCATCGCTCCATCACCTACAGCAAGTGAGTGGCATTAGGGTTCCTCGGTGGCGTCCCCTGTCTGTCTGCGGAGAGGCAAAAAGAGGGGGAGAGAATCTCTCCCCAAGGAGATTGGAGTTGCAAACTGCCCCCAGCAGACCCTCACTCTCAGACCAGGGAGGGGCTTCTCCAGAGCCATCTCCAGTGTGTTTGGAAAGGTCCCAACAATGGGGCTCCCAGCCCTTCCCTTGTGGGAGACTGTTCCCCAGGCTGAGAGTTTCTGAGCTGGGCCTGACCCTGTGAGCTGCTGAGCATGGAAATCAATGGGAAACAAGGGAGCCCTGGTCTTGCTATGCTGAGGGAGTTTGACTTGGGGAATGGTTTCCCAGGAGAAGTCTGGACTCCTGGATTCTGTTCCTTCTCTAGCCTGGGGGGAGTGTGGCCTGGGATGGCAGGAGCGGGCTGCTTGTCCAAAGTGACTGATGGTCTTTGTGACTGACCCCAGTGCTTGAAAAGGAGGCGACTCCCTGGGTATTGCAGCACCTGCAATGACGAGGGGGAACGTTGGGAGCAGATCATGCAGTGAACTCCTGCCAGTGTGTGTAGCCTGCACTCCCTGCACCCCTGTTGGGGGAGGAGGAGCTGCTCTGGCTGGGGCAGGGAAGGGGAGGGACCAAAACGGCTGGTTAATGAGAGGCTGCCTTGACCCCAGTCTCACGCCTATTCCCTGCTCCGTTCCAGGATGGTCAGGCTCCTGAGGGTGTTCAAGAAGAAGGCTCTGCAGGTGGCCCCAGAGGGAAGCAGCTGCCATCTTCTCCAGGAGCAGAGCGGCCCCTCCATCCGCGCCGGGCCAGGCGGTGGAAGTGCCCAGCCTTCTGGCGAAGCAAATCCGCTCCCGGTGCAGGCGCCGAGGTGGGAAAGGCACCGGCCAGGTCGAAATGCAGCTGGCCCAGGATGCGGCTGGGCAGGCAGGACCCAGCCCAGGAGGGGAGCCGGGCAGGGTGGCTCTGGGGCTTGTTGTGTGGGAAGCACTGGCCCCAGGAGCCCAGCCCGGATTCCCAGCAGGAGGCATCGCCCTGCCCGGTCCCTGAGGCCAGCAGGAGGATGTCACGGCCAATATTATGCACCAGCTCCTCATCATCCGGCACTTGCGCCAGGTGCTGCAGGGGCTCTGCCTCTGTGGCCACCAGCAACGCCCGCTCCCTGCTGCAGGTACTGCTCTGGCTCCCTGTAAATGGGGAGCTAGAGGAAGGGGAAATGGAGCCCCCTGGCACTCACAGAAACTCTCTCCCCTCTCTGTGGAACAGGATCCTTCCCTCTACCTCCCACCCTGCCAATTCCTTCATCTGGGGCAGGAGCTCTTTCCCTCACGCCCATTCCCTTCCCCCCTTTTCCTTTCCCAGGCAGAGCTCTCCCTGCCCCATATGGTGCAGAAGGGCCGTTGTGTCAGGGCCACAGCCCCTAGCCCGACTGAAGCTGGGAAAGCTCCACTTTTGAGGAGGTGGGAGTGGGACAGAGGCTCAGGGCTAGCTTCACCTCCTGCCCTTTATTGTCTCCTTGGCCCTTCTGCAGGGTCTCTGGGTGTGAAATGAATAGAAGTCTCCTTCCCAGTTGTCTTCCAGGCCCTGGGATCCGGCACAGCCTCCCAGACGGGCGCAGCCTGCGGCTGAGCCACCTCAGGGAGCAGTGGGGACAGGTCACCTCGTCCCATCAAACCAAGCAATGCTGGCTCTCAAAGAGGCTTAGATGGAAGACCTCACGCCCTCATGGAGGTAAGAGCCATTTACTCCTTGGGGTGTGTGGGTCTCTTGGGGGAGAAATGGGATCCCCGATGCATAGCTTGGCTGGGAGCTTCCCCCGTCCCTGGCTCCCAGCTCTGGGACAGAGACATCTCCATCATTGTACTATCCTGGTTTTGTTCCTAGGAAGGGGCTCCCCAGAGATGTCCTTGAACCTAGACTCCTAAGAGCATTTCTGGCAGGAGGCTCCAGCCCCTCGGGCATGAAGAGAGCATCAGGTAGTGTCATTCCCATGGCATCTCCAGTCTCCAGCTCCACTTCCCGCAGCAGGGCAAATGAACCCTTCAGCTCCCAGAATCCCAACTCTTTGACCGCCTTCCGCTCAACAGTGGGGTTTCTCCAGCCCCCTCACCACCGCTGTCAGCTTCTGAATGATGAAGGGCCTGAATGTCAGAGTAATCAAAACAAGCAAACTCCAGTTCCAGGCAGTGGGGCCTGTGTGTACTCAGCCCCTCTGGAAACCAGGCCAGAAATGGGGAGCAAGGACCCCATCCCAACAACAGTCAGAGTGGGCAGAGCAGGCCTGTAATGGGGTACTTTCCCCAGGGCTCCACAGCCTGGGGCTTAGCCAAGCTGATTACAGAATGAGCCCTAACTGAGAGGCACCATGTATCTCCCCCTAAAGAGCCAGACTTCAGTGGTGATACAGCCCAGCTGGGGTATCAACAGGAATGAGAACGAGGTAGGAAGTTCAGAGCAGCAAGGAAAGCCTAGAGGGGAACTTGAGAAGAGAGGTAGGATGTACCCAGGAAAACTGCAGCAAAGAGAAAGGAGCAGATCTAGCTGTTGGGTACAGGGCCCTGGGCTGCTACCAATGTTGGGGTGGGACTGGGTTCCCCTACTGGCCCCAAAGAATGAGGAATACACGCACCCGGAGAGGGTTACCAAGCCCAGCAAGGGGGCTGCAGGCTGAGGAAGAGCCCCAGCGATGACAGAAGGACTTCTTTCTGTGGAAAGACCTCTTTGGACTTTTAGTGTGAGACAAGCTGGGCCCCAGAAGGGTGGACTAAAGGTGGTGACCTAGCCGGAGGGCTGAGTTACCAGGCAGAGAAACTGCCATGGTGCTGGAGTGACCATGGATGGGGGACACTAGCTCAGCGAGAGGGCTGTGATGCCAAGCCTGGCCGCTAGGAGGCACATAATGATGAATAGATTAGTTTATGATTGGCATAGTCAGGAGGATTGAATTCCCCCTGTGATCTGTGAGGGCTGATGGAAGTCTTGGTTGCTGAAGGAAGGTCTGTCCTCCGAAGCGGGTGTATCAAGGGACCGAGCTGGTCACTGGATTTCCCACTTCAGTTCCAGGGACTGGTTAAGCAGCCAAAGCAGGTCAGGTTTGTCCAGCAGCCCCTAGAAAACCAACAGAAGCAGAAGGAAGTGCAGGCAGAGCTACAGACGCAGATGCAGCAAGACCTGTGAGAGATCCTACAAAGGGAAATCAACCCAGAATAGCATGGTCTGCTATTCCCATGGACAAAAAGAGCAGACATGGAAAGCATGCCTGGGATGTGCTGAGAAGGTTAGCCCAGGAGAGCAGGGCATGAGAAAGTGTCCAAGCGTGGCCTAATGCCAAGATGGGGACAAGAGTCCTTTGTTTTGGGAGCAGAGAAGCAGGCCGTGTATCAAAAGACACAGCCTGCTTAGGAACTGTTGAGTGACAAAACGAGTGGCTGGGGCCCCAAGAAGGTAGAAAGAAAGGAGAAGGTGTCCTCTGACACACACCCACATGAGGCAGGTAACGTGGAGGTGGCAGGGATGGCCGTGGACCTTGCAGACCCTCCGCCAACACACCCTGTCAGGTGCTGCAGGGTGGTGAAGGACGAAGAGATGAAGCTGACTGAAGCAGGGACAAACACAAGGGGGGGAGCAGTCCATGGTGGGCTCTCAGGCCCTGATGGAAAGGGTTTTGGCTTATGCAGTGGCAGTAGCAAAGAGGCTACAGAAGAAGCTGAAGGCTTCAGAAGAGGCTCTGCAAGCAGCGGTTAATGAGATTGAGTGGCTGCAGGAAGAGCGCTGGGATCCTGCAGGAGAGGAGGATGGCCTCTTCACTCTGGTGAGCGAGCTGGCAGTGGAGTGGGAGGCATGGTGCACACAGGCTGTACAAGTGTGCAGCGAGTGACAGCGACGAGATGACGAGGGCTGAAGCTTGGACAAGAATAGAACTTGCCCCCCGTGAGGGCCAGGTTCTAAGGAGGAGGGTATATAACAGGGGGGCTTGGCTTGTGGGCTATAAAGCCTGGAGCTCGGCCAAATGGATTACAGAGTGAGCTCCACCTGAGGGGAAAAGTAGGGAAAACTGCAGCAAAGGTACAGGAGCAGGCCTAGCTGTTCGGTACAGGGCCTTGGGGCAGAACCTAGAATCCAGGGTAGGATTGGTTCTCCCATGGTCTCTAAGGAAGGGGACGTACAAGGCCATAGCAAGGGCTACCAAGGCCAGGAAGGGGAGGCCAAGCCAAAGTCAGGCTGAGGAAGAGCCCCCAAAGGGGCAGAAGATCTTGTTTCTGGACTTTCCGTTTGGGATGAGTTTTAGTTTGGGATGAGCGCGACACAGGAAGGAGTGGACTAAAGGATGGTCACCCAACTGAAGGGCTGAGTTTCCAGCCAAAAAACTGCCAGAGTGCCCTAGTGACTATCAGCAGATGTGCTAGCCCAGGAAGAAAGCTGTGACACCAGGCCTTGCCAGGAAGGGGCACCTAGAGGTGAATGAACTCTGTTACAAGCCTGCTTCCATTATGGAAACAGCCTGGTATTGGAGAGTGGTGGGGATGGCCTATGGGAGAGGATGGCTGGAGGGGTCATACAGGAGGGGCAGCAGGGTCCAGTGATGAGAGCAGGGAATGGGTTATACTGCAGCCCTGCCACTGAGTGGTAACGTGATCCTGGCCAGGTCACTCTCCCACCTGGTGGCTCACTTTCTCTGTCTTTGAAATGGGGATCATCCCAACCCACATGAAGAAAGCGTTTGATCCTCTGCTCTTGCTTCCCAAATCCCTGCCCTCCTTGCCCCACACAGGCCTCTGCCCTGTTCCTCAAACTTCCATGCCCATGTTCGTGCCTGTGTTGCCCCACAACTGCAAGGTCTCATGTACAGTCTCCTGATAGCAAACTGAAGCCGTCCCTAGATCCAGAATAGGAATCATAGTTCCTGTGCGCTGCCCTGCATGGGGTATAGGGAAGGCCAACAATAGGGCATGGGGAAGGCCAACACTCACATCCAGGTAGATCATCAACCTACTCCTCTGTCCCAGGAGCAGGAACAGTTCTTGCTCTATTCCGTAGCTGGAGCTGCTGAGTTGGGGGTGCGGTGGGCAGAGATGGGAACAGGCCAGAGGACTAATCAAGTGTCAGGAGGAGACTCCCCCTGTGTGGGAGATGATGTTGTCCCTCTGTGGGGAATCCCTTCCTTGAAGATGCTATGCTTTGGTTCCTGGACTCTGCCAAGAAGCCCAGCTCCCATCCCTAGCAGCTTGGCTGTTCCCTACCCCATTGTGCACCAAGCCCTTTGCAGAGAACTGCTCTGGGTAAGGACTGCAGAGCCAGCTGTCATCCTGGCGGGTGTAGCTCCAGGTTCCATAGCCCTGACCCATGGTCTCCCTCTGCTGTCAGGCTCTGAAGAAGGCCTGCCCAGAGACATGGATGCCATGCTGAAGAGCCTGCTGACAGCAACCCCCAGCACAGACAAACTCCAGCACATCTTGGTGGTGAGCATAATGGGTGGGGGCAGCAGGAATTTTACCTTAGCCCTGGGGAGGCCTGGAAATGAGAGACTGGATGATCCACGTTTCCATTGTGTCTTGCTACCTGAGAGCCATTAGGCCACCCATGGTCAGAGCAGTCAGTGCAGAGCAGTGTTGGGGCCTTTCCTCCTTCAGTGACAGAGGGAAGACGCTGGTGCTCAACAACAGGGCTCTGCCTGGTTCTATTGAGCGCTAACTCCAAGGCCCCAGGCAGGCTTGTGGAGTGAGAGCATCAGACCCCTGAGGAGAAGGTCCTCAGAGAAGAGCACTGGCTCCTTCCTAGGAAGCTGCTGAGATTCTCACAGAGGGATTCATCCCTTCTGTCCCATGGACAGACACAGAGGATTGTAAGGAGCAGGGCCCCAAGACCTCGAATGGATAGGGATCAATCTGCTAACTAGCACAGCCCAGCAGATGAACCGGTGGAGGGCTGGCACAGTTCACTGAATCCAAACCAGAAAGCAGGAAATGTTTCTCCTTTTGCACCTGTCTGTGACTTGTGGGAAGAAATTAGGTTAGCATGGGGGACTTCCTATTGGGAGACAGACGGGGGAGGTCTCATGTAGCCAGGAGTAAATCATCCTTGGAGATTTTGAAAAATTATAGATACTTTTCTAACACCAAATTTTGTACCCAACTAGGGGTGACTCTATTGTGGGCCTCCTTGTGGTGGATAAAGATGAACTGATCATTGGACTGGATATTCATGGTTGCTCTGGGGCCACTGATCATAGAATATTATCAGGGTTGGAAGGGACCTCAGGAGGTCATCTAGCCAAACCCCTGCTCAAATCAGGACCAATCCCCAATTTTTGCTCCAGATCCCTAAATGGTCCCCTCAAGGATTGAACTCACAACCCTGGGTTTAAGCAGGCCAATGCTCAAACCACTGAGCTATCCCTCCCCCCGACTTGATTGTATTCAGTAAGGACCAGTAAGGAGGTTTGGGAACAAATTGAGAAATTAAACAGCAATAAGTCACCAGAACCAGATGGTATTCACCCAAGAGTTCTGAAGAAACTCAAAGGTGAAATTGCAGTGCTATTAACTAATTGTGCTATGTAACTTATCCTTTAAATCAGCTTCTATACCAGATGACTGGAGGATAGCTAATATGACACCAATATTTTAAAAAGGCTCCAGAGACGGTCCCGGCAACTACAGGCCACTAAGGCTAACTTCAGTACCAGTCAAATTGGGTGAAATTATAGTAAAGAGCAGAATTACTAGACACATAGATAAACACAATTTGTTGGGGAAGAGTGAACATGGTTTTTGTAAAGGGAAATCATGCCTCATGAATTTACTAGAATTCTTTGAGGGAGTCAACAAGCATGTGGATAAAGGTGATCCAGTGGATATGGTGTACTTAGATTTTCAGAAAGCCTTTGACAAGGTCCCTCACAAAAGCCTCTGAAGCAAAATGGGATAAGATGGAAGGTCCTCTCTGGAATAGGGAACTGGTTAAAAGGCAAGAAAGAAAGGGTCTGACTAAATGGTCAGTTTTCAGAATGGACAGAGGTAAATAGTGGTGTCCCCCAGGGTTCTGTACTGGGACCACTACTGTTCAACATACTCCTAAGTGATCTGGAAAAAGGGGTAAACAGTGAGGCAGCAACATCTGCAGAAGATGCAAACCAACTCAAGTTAGTTAAGTCCAAAAGAGAGTGCAAAGTGTGACAAAGGAATCTCGCCAAACTGGGTGACATTCAATGTTGATAAATGCAAAGTAATGCACATTGGAAAACATGATCCCAACTCTACATCTAAAAGGATGGGGTCTAAATTAGCTCTTACAACTTAAGAAAGAGATCTTGGAGTCATTGTGGATAGTTCTCTGAAAACATCCACTCAGTGTGCATTGGCAGTCAAAAATGTGAACAGAATGTTGGGAAATCATTAGGAAAGGGATAGATAATAAGACAGAAATGTAATATTGCCTCTCTATAAATCCATGTGTAGTGGGGCAGCTGCCCCACTCCCGCAGAACAGGGGATAAAAGCAGTTCTGGAGAGGGCTGCGGTTGGGAAAAGGAGTGAAAGCAGCTGAGGGAGTAGCTGACCACAGATGTGGCCAGCCCAATTAGGCCACAGCTGGCCCTATTAAGGGGCTGTGAGCTAAGAGCTGAGGGAGTCTCACTCTAGCTCTGGAGTAGGAAGGGCTAGCTGCTGGAGAGTAAGGTACCTGAAGTAGATCAGTGTTGGGGCAGGGTAAGAGGAGCTTCAGCCTGGTAAAACCCCAGGTTGTAGGCCTTGGGGAAGGGGTACAGAGGTGCAGCCTGGGAATAGGCAGAGGCAGCTGGTCCTAACCCCCTTGCCAATGATGAGTAGCCATTGCAGACTGCAGTCTGCCCAAGTGAGTGGGAGCTAGCTGATGACTGGGAGTAGCCACTGATGCAAGGTGGGTTTAGAGAGTTGGGGGTTCCCCTGGGAGGGGAGACCCAAAGTGTGGGGGTACTGCTGGGGCAGAACCCCAAGGTAAAGGGCACTGGGGTCTGGGAGGGGACATGGGGCCAGCGGCAGGTGAGACACTAGCCTGCAGAGGGCGCTCCATATTTTAGAAAAGAGCTAAGTCCCCGATGACCAGCAGGAAGCGCTGTGCTGGTGAGTCGTTGCTTTGCTACACCATGGTATGCCCACATCTTAAATGCTGGTGCTGGTCTCCCCATCTCAAAAAGATGGTATTAGTGTCCTGGCAAAATCCCAGAGACCAGACAATTCTGGTGCTTGTATTTTGCCTGTTACTGATGTGTTGCTGGCAAAGGGTGTAGTATCTCTGTCTGATCAGGGTGATACCCTAGCTGGGGCACAAGAGGAGCATAAAGGTGATTTGATTGTATTACCTATGGACTGTTTGAAAACTTGTAGCAAGAGGGAAAAGACTTCTGAACTTGTGTGTGGCAAAGGGAAGGAGAAGGCTTTTGACTATGAAATATAGCTGTTTGCCTGAAAGGGGATTGTGTAGGAATCTGCCTGATGAGCCAAAGGTGATTCTGGATGTAAGTGCAACTCTGGAGATAGTAGTGGCTCAGCAGAGCAATGCTTCTGAGCAATGCGGCCTCTGGCAGGACGCTACTGAGAGTATCCATTCAGGACAAATTGCTTGGAGAAGGGCAGTCACAGCCCAAGGCTGGATGTCCTTTACTATTAAGGCATGCCAAACAGAGGACTTTGGTTTTACCCCACTGGCTAACCAGAAGTCATACAAGCAATTCCCTCAGATACTCCAGTTCCCTTGTATCCCCACCAGCACCACTGCTTATGGGGATGAATGGTTATGAAAACCAATACCCCAGTAAAAGAGAGGTTCTCCCAATCCCCAAGGACCAAGCCCCAGACCCAGGTCAACAGCCAAGTCCGCTCTTACTCACAAATCCCAGTGTTGCCAGTCCTTTAGAATCTAAAATCTAAAGGTTTATTCATTAAAAAAAGAAATTTAGATGAGTTAAAATAGTTAAAGGAATCAATTTACATACAGCAGTGGCAAAGTTCTTGGTTCAGGCTTGTAGCAGTGATGGAATAAACTGCAGGCCCAAATCAAGTCTCTGGAGTACATCCACAGATCTGGATGGGTCATTCAGGCCATTGTTCAGAGCGTCAGTTTGTAGCAAAGTTCCTCCAGAGACAAGAATCAGGATTGAAGACAAAATGGAGGGGTTTCCAGGGCCTCTTATAGCCTCTGCCATGTGGCAGGACCCCTTTGTTCTTACTGTGGAAAATCACAGCAGCAAGGTGGAGTTTAGAGTCACATGGGAAGTCACGTGTCCATGCATGACTCAGCTCTTTACAGAGAGAGCAGCCGTTGTTCACATGCTACCTTGAACGTTCACAGGAAGGCGTCTTGTATGTGGATTGGAGTCTCCCAAGGTCCATTGTCAGTTAAGTGTTTCTTGATTCAGCACTTAATCTGAAAATTCCTTCCTCAAGAAGAGGACTAAATGCTTCACTAATGCTACTTAGAATCAAACACATTGAGATACAAGTACGTAGCCAATACTCATAACTTCAAATACAAAAATGATACAGACTGCATAATCATAACCAGCAAACTATAACCTTTTCATAGACACCTCACTTGACCTCCTTTGTACAAGATTTGGTGCAACTATAGGACCCTGGTTGCAACAATGATCTATACGGTAGCAGTTCATGTCAATAATGTCACAACCCCGCACTTGTAACGCCGACAGACCCCGGTCGTCAGCAGGCAAGATTGAACCTGGGACCTCTGGAGTTTAGTGCATGAGCCTCTACAGCCTGAGCTAAAAGCCAACTAGCTATTAGTTAAGGTTAGAGAGCAGACTCATTTAACGCTCTCTAAGTGGTCTCAGTGTCTCCAGGCGTGGTCCAACATTGCGAGGGAAACTTGTGCTCGCCTTACAGTATAACCTTTTTTTTACCCACTGATCTTACCAGCCATGTCGTCGTTGTCCTCCGCCACTGGAAAAAAATGAGGGTGCACAGAATACAATGTGCAAAGGGACCATATGTATTGAACCATTGGTGCCAACTCCGTGAGTGCTCTGGGGCTCATGCACCCACGAGCCACAGTGGTTCCGCAGCCCTGGGGCTGGCTGCTGATCAGCTGTTGGGCAGCAAGTAGCTGGCAGGAGGCACTCGAGGTGGAGAGAAGCGAGCAGCAGGTGCGTGGCGGGGAGGGAATGGGGTGGGAAGAGGTGGAGCGAGAGTAGGGCTTCAGAGGATGGGGCAGAAAGGGGCGGGAAAAGGCAGAGTGAGGGTGGAGCACCCACAGGGAAAAGAGAAGTCAGCCCCTGAGCATTTAACCACATAGCGGGTTTCTGCTGAACGCCAGTTTTGTGCTTTCCTGACTGCGCATGGGAGAATGTCCCAAAAGCAAAGCCCCACTGGGATGGCTCTGGGATGTTATGTTTTCTCCAAGCTTGTGATCATGAACTTTAGCAAATTAAGAATGTTCGCTGTTCAGTGGAGGTAAGCAGCCCAGCTCCATTGACTGTAGCAGAAACTCCCTGATTATTAGCTGCTGCGGAGGATCCAGCCCTAGGATTCTAATGATTGCTTTTTGGCTACATCGGATAGCTGGGGTGTGTGTGTGTGTGTGTGTGTCAGATTCCACCAAGAACCAACAGTCACCTAAGCACAGCGACCCTGCAGAAACCAGCTACCACCTCCCCTCCACCGGGGAGGGGGTCACACCAGCCCAGCGTGTGAGCAGTGGTTGGCCAGAAAGCGGTGCAATCCAGCAGGCTGGGGGAGACACTAACTCAGCAGTCGTCACAATAGGCTCCAAGGGCAGGAGGCTCCCTAGAGCTATCCCTTGGAGAAGTTAAGGTGGCCTCTCGGGCAGGAGCCCAAAGGAAGGGCATGTACCACCACTTGCCCTTCCTTGGAGCACACCCCGCCTCAAAGGCAGAGGGTTCAGCTAATGAAGCGATGCATAACTTATAGCTCCTTGAGCCATCCTGGATGAACCTGGACAGTAACCCAGGCTGACTCCCTGGGAACATGGGCTTCATCGAAAGGAAGTGGAGAACAGATGTTTTTAATGAAGGGCAAAGTGGGGTAGCTGGACTGATGGGAATAGCGATGTGCATGCCGGGGAGGGATGATTTACAGGTAGGCAAATGTATTACAAAAGTTGAATTGACATTCAGTACACACCATCACTTTACTTGCATGTTGCAGCCATTTTGCCCATTCTTCATCTCTTTCAAGCTCCATAAGGCAGGGAACATATTATTTTATGACACTCTCATAATCTTCCTGTCTGTGTTCGGTTTCTGTAGCCATTGCTTCATGGCACCTGATTGGAACAGGACAGAGCATTGCCCCACTGACAGACTGGACTGGTTTGGGTCTGTCCTGGTTTACAAGCTATTAACCATTCAACCATGTGGTCTCAATGGATCTGGTAATGCAAGCCTGACGACCCTTAGCTAGATTGGCTCATTACTCTTTTGCAGAGGAGGAGAATGTTTGGGAAAGGACCCCATGCTTGGGACAAGATGAATGGTTTACTGGAAACCATAAATAATACTTAGCTTTTATATACCACTTTTCATCCATAGAGCGCAAAGCAGTTTTTAAAGGAGGTCAGATCATCTCCATTTTGCAGGTGGGTAAACTGAGGGACAGTGATTTGCCCAAGGTCAGACAGCTGACCAGTATGACATCTGTTAATATCCAGTATCAGATCAATGCAATACACCCAGGCCAATGGGTGATCTGCTGTTTGCCAGTTATAGCCATTTTTACAAGTGCTGTCAAATGTAACATGTCCGGGTCACGTCCTTGGAGTGAAGGCAGACCCTTCATTCACCTCACCCATTATTTCCTGGGCAACATTAGCTCTGTGGCCCAGTCCTGGGGTGTGGCCCTCAAGCTGTACGTTTTAGCAAGCCCAGCTCCAGTGGGTGGGTGTAGGGTGTAAGACAGTCCAAACCAAAAGGAACGTGGTTCCAAAGCCCACTCAGGGTAGGGTACCTCCCGCCCCTCACACAAAGGAGGAGAAGCAAGCTTTCAGCCTCTACAGGGAATATCAGCTCCCAGCCTCCTGGGTGGGTGAAGGACAAGAATTGCACCTGGAGATTTCACCAAAAGAAATAAGCCAGCCTATCTTCTTTCCTCAGAGGACCCAGGCTGGCAGCACTGCCACCCTGATCCTGGTCTTGGGGCAGGAGCTCTCCTCGGCTCAGGGCACCACCTCAACCACTGAGCATCCCACCCTTGGGGCCTTCCCCCAAGCCTAAGAAGGCACACAGGGGCAGCAGGTTGGGTCTGATTGTGACCACAGGAGTTCTTTAACCTCTTCTTGCCCCTCATCCGATGTATTCTAACCTTTGAACAGGAACTGGCTGCTTTTGGAGAACGCCTCCCTTTTATATTGCAAGCCAACTGTTCAACATTTGGGATAAAAGTGTTCTGAGGACGACTGGTTGTCCCTTTTCCTCTCTGCCCTGGGGAATGCCTCGGCCATCCTTGCCCTTTATATATGGTGGTTCAGCACTAGCCCTATCATGCTATCCAGTCCTCTCCCTCTACTGAGGCGTGTGCTGCAGAAGGCCCAGCATGTATTTTGAGCATCAGTGTAAATGATGTGAAGTATCCGCTGGGCTGCTGACTGCTCCGGGCTTGTGTCTTGCCCATTGAGATGTGACCTTGATGTGCGACTTTGTCACTTTTTTGCTCTGCTGCTGGGCAAATTTTGGGTCGTGTCAGGGTCCCAGCTGGAAAACCTGGTAAAAAGCTGTGAACTACACAGCCCTCTTCTCACTCATTACTATAAGAGAATGTTTACTATGGGAACCAGGAATGGGATTTTGACTAGATCTGGGTTTGGGATGTGTGCACAACTACTGACCCTGCTGGCCCTTTAAAATGGTTCCAGTCTTGTAGAAGATATTATTGACAGGAATTCTGTTATTCAAGGTATCGCACATGGACATCACCAGAGGACAATTTAAGCCCATTGGTTGTAAGAGACATGGCTAACTCAATATCATCCCCTGATCTTCTACTTTCCTGTCAGTGCCAGTCAACAGCAAGCTTTAAAAAAAAATGCCTTTTTAAAAAAAACTGCTAGACAGGATTGATTTCTTTGACAACCATGGTATTTGCAGTCATCCGCACATATTTAGTACTTGCCCAGCAGCTGTCAGCCTCTGATTTGTGATCCTATCTTTCCAGTGCTCCCCGGTAATTGAGTACGCTCCAGTTCATCTGTCCCTGCAGCTACAGATTTATTCATTCTGGTTTTAAAATAACTCAGAAGTGACCTGGAGACGTCCGCATCAAGGTCTGCGTTTATGAAGAGTGGTGAACTTTGGAGAGGTGTTGTTAATTTGGGGGGGGTAAGGCTAGGAGCTACGGAGTCTAGGGCTGGGTGGAGAAAGGTAATTTGCTTTCCTGAAGGATTTCAATATTTTGAAATTTGCTTTTGTTCCAAACTGGAACAAAACCTCCAACATTTGGCACAAAAAGGAATGGAGCCCCGGGCAGTCCATCAGGCAGCCTGCCCCAGAGCCGTAGACCCAGTGCTTAATTTGTAATGAAAGAGGTGCCAGGGCTCAAGCAATATTTTTACTTTCATAACTGAGGCGGTGAGCCCACAGGTGCTGGGGCTATGAACTGCCAAGCCTACAGGTGCCAGGGCTCCACCTTCGCAAGCCCTGGTACAAATTAAGCCCTGCATGGATCCTGGAAGTCTGGACTGCCAAAGAAGCCGATAGCCCAGAAGCCAGCCAGCACCCTGCTGAACAAGGTCTGTGGCTACAGAACAGCCCAGCAGGTAGACTGCCCCAGCGCCAAGCTCAATTCCCTTTCATGTTAATTTTTGGTTTTCATTCCAAATTGGAATTTCAACTCTTATTAAACCCTGATGGAACTAAAAGATCTCTCTGAAAATGGACTGAAAAAACAGAATTAAAACTGTAGCTTTAAAGTTGTGCTGAGAATTTCCAGCCAAAAGACAAAACCAATATAACCACAACATAGGAGAATTACAACTCTGCATACCGCACAAACAGGTAGCATCTTCAGCTCATCAGTATGCAATCAAGATCACCCCATGAAACAATGAAAGGTGACAGCAGCTGATACTTAAATCCAGCCAAGCCCTGGAAAGAGGTGTGTCTTCCACCTTTAGACACACTGTGGAAAAAGAATACAAATTCCTCTGATCCGAGACATTCACTCTCTTACCCATCTGCATTCTCATGTTTATATTTTCTCATTTACTTGTACACTTAAGCTCTTATGCTTACTTATTGATTTTTCAATTCAGCCAGCGTACTGAAAAACCAGGGAACATATTTGGTTTGGCTCTGATAATTGTCAAACTGGAAAAGTCTGTTTCAGGCCGGCAAACTCATGAATGTGCCTGTCACATGGGAGACCTAGGTTTGAGTAGGCCACGCTCTGGAGCAGGGACTTGGCACTCAGATCCCCTGTACAAGCAGCCCCGCCATATGCTATTCTGGTGGGTTGCTCTTAATCTCTCCTTTTTGAAGTGGTTTTGCTTTCTCTAAGCTAATTGAACATTCATTCGGCCAGAGAGCACATGAATGACTCAATTAAAGCACTCACCTGGGAGGGAAGTAAGGTGGCTTCAACTCCCTCTTCTGAATCATTACTCAACAGACGAGTCCTATATCCACAATGCAGGCTTCCAGACTCTGCTCCCAATCACACCCTGTTGTAAGTTGAACAGGAAAGGAGTTTACTGTGCAATGCTTTATGAGTTACCGGAAAATGCTGGGTTACCAGAATCACTGGCAATTTGGTCTAGAGTAGTGGTTCTCAAACTATGGGTCATGACCCCATTTTAATAGAGTTGCCAGGGCTGGTATTAGACCTGCTGGGACTGGGGCCAAAGCCTGAGGGCTTCAGCCCCGGGTAGTGGGGCTCAGGTTACAGGCCCCCTGCCTGGGCCTGAAGCCCTTCGGCTTCGGCTGTGCACTCCCTCTTTACACCCCCCTCCCGAGAGCAGCGGGTCTCTGGGAGGCTCAGGTTTTAGTCCCCCCTTCCTAGGGTGGTGTAGTAATTTTCGTTGTCAGAAGGGGGTCATGGAGCAATGAAGTTTGAGAACCCCTGGGCTAGAGACCACAGTGTTTCACTTCCAATTTTGCCTTTAAAAAAACTCACACCATTTACTACAAATTAAACCAAGCTGAAATTTGACATCAGTGCTTTCATAACACTACAGCTACATAATGAAACTCATGAGGAAGACCTTAGTTTGCTGTTCATTTCTAGAGAGAAAATAAAGACAGACCTGGCAGTTAATGGTTTGCATGTCCACAATTCAAACTGACCTTGTGATGCTCTTACATCTTTCCCCATAGCTGAATGGATAGCATTCCATCTCCTGCTCTGATTAGAGTGTGGACCATAAACCCATTCAATTGCACTGGAAACCAAATCAGAGAATCATATTACTTAAGACGCCAGTCCAAAACTAAGAGTGACCCGTGGTTTTGTTCCTCGTGTGGCTGTGTAGCAGATAACAATGGCCTGTTGAAAGTCTGTTTGCATCGTTAGATGAAGGTATATCACAATTCCAGGGCTAGGCTGTGTCTTGGACCTCATGCTCGCATAAGGAGTAAGGGAGAGTATGAACCCCCCCTGCATTCCTGCACCAGCTACCCAGACTTTGGGTCCAGGCACGTAGGAGGAAGCCATGAGCCCATTTTCTCCCTCCCTGCCCTGCAGCCAGAGTATTTGGGTTGCAAGTGGTGTGGAATGGGAGGAGCAGCTTTGGGTTCATACCCTCTGCCTGCTGACCAGCAGAACTGATGAGCTGTAATTGGGGCTGTAATTAGGGCTGACTGGAAAACGAAAATTTGTGAGGTTTGGGAATTTGTTTGTTACTGGAGTGAACCTGAGCCCTTCTAAAATTTAAAACAGGGGAACGAGACCTAGCCCATTATAGCCAATAGCCAGAGGTGAAAGTAAGCTGGTTCTGTCATACCCCAGGCCAGTGATTTAAAGGGCGCGGAGCTCCCCGCAGCGGCCGGAGCCCGGGGCCCTTTAAATCGCCACCCAAACCCCGCAGCTGGAGCCCCCGGGGTAGCGGCAGCGGCCGGGGGCTCCGGAGGTGATTTAAAGGACCCAGGGCTCTGCTCCCCCCGGGCCCGGGGCTCCCAGCCGCCTCCGCAGCTGGTAGCTCCGGCGGTGATTTAAAGGGCCTGGGGCTCCCAGCCGCCACTGCCAGAGCCCCAAACCCTTTAAATTTCGCTGTAAAGGGCCCGGGGATTTAAAGTCTCCGCCTCTTCCGATTGAGGCCATGCCCCTTCGTGTTGAGGGCCCCCCCCAACACCCCCCCCGCTCAGGACTGCAGTGTACTGGTAAGTCCTTTAAATTATTTTCACCCCTGCGAATATCTCAGCGGTTAGGGCACTCTCCAGGCGCGTGAGATACCGAGGTTCAAGATCTGCTCTGGATCAGAGAGCCCTAGCTGTCTCTCTTGTTCTGGCCCAATGCTTACATAAAGTAGAACAGCTCTGAAAGGAAAGCTTGAGAGAGCCCCTGTCCCAGATTAGTCAACAGTCTAATAGCTATGGCACAGAGCTGGGAGGTATGGGTTCAAATCCTTGCTCCCAATGAGGCAGAAAAGGGACTTGAAACAGGGTCCTCCACATCCCAGGTGAGCACCCTGAATAACGTGCTATTGGCTACTCCAGGCTGCACTCTCTCACCAGAAACTCCACCTTGAGAAATCTTCCCAACACAACCAATCACAGGCACCAGCTTCCTGCAGGCCCTGGGGGTGCTCAACCCCCCCACTCCACCCCAGGCTCTGCCCCACCCCTTCTCCCAAGCCCCCGCTTCCACCCTGCCTCTTCCTGCCCAGCTCCACCCCTTCCCCCGAGTACGCCCTGTCTCCACTCCTGCCCTGCGCCTGCTGCAGAACAGCTAATTGCAGTGGGTGGGAGGCACTGGGATGGAGGGGGAGGAGTTGATCGGTGGAGGTGCTGGATGGGAGGGAGGAGCTGGCTGCCGATGCGTACTAAGCCCCACTAACTTTTCCATGGATGCTCCCGCCCTGGAGCACCGATGGAATCAGCGCCTATGAAGCCAACATGTTTCTGCAAAAGCTTTCAACAAATGGGCATTTTCCAACAAAAAGTGTTTACTTGAAAGATTCCTGACCGCCTCTAGTTGTAATAGCTTGTGACTGGGATAAGCCAGCAGCAAATCACTGTCCCCACCCTCTGGTGCAAGGAAGAAGCAGAGGAGAGATTATGGCTCTGAGGCACTATCCTCCTGGGGCTATTCTAAGGTGCTGCTGCTTATTCGCCATCCCTTGCTCAGATCTGAAATGAAAGGTCACAGTTCGGGCCCTGGACCATTGCTCACATGGGTAGCCCCTCTTTCTTCAACTACACTCAGCAAATTACACCACTGACCTCTGCGAGATTACTTGCATGGATATGGGTTTGCAAGATTAGGCCCATCGTCAGCATAGCAAGGTCATCCTCCTCTGAGATACATGTGAAACGGAAAAAGCCTGCAGAAAAATGATCTGTAATGCATAAGATTTCCACCTGAAGCTTCTGCCTCTGCGAGGCGAGCTAATGGCTGCCCAGCCCATTACAATCAGACGTTTGATTCAGTGAATCCCAGTCAATGTTTTGGAGAGGGATTGGTCATGGTGTTTCAGCATTAGGATGATCATATCATTCACAAGCAGATATGTTTGAGTGAGCAGTCACTGCTCATCCAGAGGGTGCTTTAGATGTTGCTGTAGAAATCTATTGTTTATTGGCGCTCTGAACCATTGATGACCTTTCAGTTACCCATATCCCATTACCTGGTGCTATATGGGCGGGATCTGAGTATATTCGTCTTCCGAGAAGAGATTTTCTGCATAACCAAAGAGACATTTGAAAAACTTCTTAAGAAAAGACTGAGTTTTGCTCACAGGTAATACGGAAAGCATACTAAATATTTAAACGGCATTTACAATAACAATACCCAGTGTCAATTTAATTTCATTAGTTTGGCCAAAGAATTAATCATGGCACACAGCACAATGTGTAGGAAGATTGGGGGGGGGGGAATGTAACAGCCCTTGTCATGCAATGGAACAGTGTAAGAGAAACCCTTTATTGGGTATCAAACCAAAGCTAATATCAGCTTCCTCTATCCCAGGTGTAGTGATGTGAAGCTACCCTTGAAGGGTTCCATAGGTAACAGAAGAGTGCTTGAACTTTAAACAAGACAAATGCTAAGGATGATTAAGGCACATTTTAGGATAACTTAGTCATTTCATTCACAACAAGGACTTTGGTATGCAGTAAATATGCTGCTGCTGCTGTGATCTAACCTGGCTGTATCCGCTGACTCAGCGTCTACATCTGGTTCATGTCTCTGCGTCCACAGGAAGTGAGGTACTGCATGGTGCCCTGAAGATGCTGTGTCAACATTCAGCTTCCTGCTGAAAGAGTGCTGTTTTATCATCCTCCAACGGACAAGGCCTGTTGTCCCAATGGAGGGGAGAGCGGTTAAAGAAAGATCTGAAAATGGACCCTCCAAAGATTACATGGCTAGGGAAAGAAAAGGTGAGTACCTCGAAAATCAAGCCCAGATAAGGAATATGAATGTGTGCTAGGCTTTTTGAATCTGGACAGTGAAACTGAGCTGTTATATACTGAAAAAAAGATTACATGATACCTCTGAGAAATCGATGGGGGAAGGCGAAGATCCGGCCCTGACTGCTGCTGGGAATAAGGGAGGTATTTTTATGTGGGCAATATTATTCATGCGTTTCCAGCCTTCAGCCCCTCTCTATTTTTCAGACTGGTCACTTTCTTGCCCATCAAGAAGGCCTTTTTGTAAAAAGATATTCAAGTAGCAATCCTGACTTCCACCTGATTTCAGGAAGCATCACAGCTAAAGGCAGGGGTGAAAGTAACTTAAAGGACTTACCGGTATGCTGGAGTCCTGACTGGGGGCGTGGCCTCATCCAGAAGAGGTGGGGCCTCAACTGGAAGAGACGGAGCCTTTAAATCAAGATTTAAAGGCCCCGGGGCTCCGGCTGTGGCTGCAAGCCCCAGAGCCTTTAAATCACCCCAGAGCTACCAGCTGCAGAGGCGGCTGGGAGCCCTGGGGCTCAGGGGCGAATTAAAGGCGCTCAACCTTTCCAGACTACTGTACCCCTTTCAGGAGTCTGATTTGTCTCGCATACCCGCAAATCACACCTCACTTAACAACTACTTGCTTACAAAATCAGACCTAAAAATACAAAAGTGTCACAGTGCTATTACTGAAAAATATGTACCCTTGGCTGAGAACCACTGCACTAGCCTATGCTATGGAAAGAGAACTGAGGGACTAAAGGCACTGAATAGTACTTCACACTTACATAGCTCTTTACATGTTCAGTGGACTGACATTGACTTAGTCCACTGGGTGCCTCTGTGAGGTAGGTGTTATCTTTGGGTTACATACAGGGGAACAGGCCTGGTCTATACCGAAAACTTAAGTCAACCTCGCTGCAGCATTCAGGGGTGTGAAAAATGTTGCACTCTGAGCCCTGTAGTAATGTTGGCCCAACCTTCAGAGTAGATGCAGCTACGTAGACAGAAGGATTCTTCCACTCAATTAGCTACTCCCTCTTGGAGAGGGGGATTATCTACATCTATGGGAAAACCTCTTCTGTCAATGTAGGAAGCAGCTACAGCGCAACAGCCCCCCCAGGTGGAGGGGAGTTGGAGGGGGCATTTGGGAGGTTCTTGAGGGGTATGTGTGTACTGGGAGGGAGTATTTGGGGGTACTGGAGGGGGTACTTGCAGCGGGGGTACCCACTGGACGTGGGGGGGAGTGTTGCTTTCTGTCATGGTGTCAAAGTCCATCCCTACCATGGCTGCTGGGGGGTCAGGGTGGACAAGAGGGGCAATTTGCCTCAGGCCACTCATTTGAGAGGGTCCCCAAAATGACAGAGGCATGGCTGAGCCCCATTTGAATGAGCAGTGATGCAGCCTGATGCATGGGGTCGCACTGCCACTCAGGTTTGGCGCCTGTCAACAATAATACGAGGAACAATTTGCCTGCCCCCGCTGGGCCCAGATACCACCATGGCCACTGCTGGCATCATTGTACCAAGCCTGAGGCAACCCACAGGCTGAGAACCTGGAGGAAGAAGCAGGGTGAGGGATATTGCCACGACTAGCAGCAGGGCCAGAGCTCAGGAAGAGGTGGAACCAGGAGCAGCTGCCAGGCTGCATGCAGGGCAGAACCTCCGCATCCCTGTGGGGAAGACAGAAACTCCATAGGCCTGGGTCCTCTCTGATCATGCACCCCTTCCCCAACTCCTAATCCCCACAGGGAGGCCAGAGATCACACAGGCCTCAGCTGTCTCTGATCCCCCAGCCCCTCCTTTCTTCTTAAACTTTTGTCTCCACTATAATGTTTTTGGGAAGGACAGGGCAGAGGCGTCTCAGGTTCACATTTTGCCCCAGGTCCCAAAAACCTCTGTGCAGCCCCGTCCCTCGGCTAGGCCACTAATGTTCGTAGCTTGGAAAATGTGCGTGCTGTGAGGATTAGTTAATGTCTGTACAGCGCTCTGCGTGAGTTGAGTGCAAAGCACTTCCAAACGTTAGTGGTGCTAGGTTTATCCTGTTATGTTTTCATTCCACTGTAAGTTATTCAAGCCCATTTGGTAACTAGGTATTTACTGATTTTTTTCCCCCCTCTCTTTTCTTTCTTTACTTGAATTTCCCATTTTGTGGTGCTGCTCTGCGTTTGCTAGTCTTGAGTATTGCACTGCTTCTTGAACAGTGCCACTGAAATCAAAAGGTTTATTTGATGAGCAAGGTACTATTTGATCTGTATTAACCAAGAATGTGGCCCATTATGAGTAAAGATGGTAGATGCTGGGTTATATCTGTACTGCAAAGAAATGTTGACTCCAATACAGACATTTTACCGTAGATATTTATGGCTGAAATCACTTTTGATATCTCAAGCTCTCTCATATCTATTTCTCGAGACTCGATCAACTTTGTTTGTTTTTTAAAGCCCACTAATTTGGAACTCCTTCGGCATGATTGCCATTAAGACAACTTCCCTGTTAAAGGGTACTGGGGCAAAGGCACAAATATATATTAAAAGTGGGCACTTGCAAAACTCTGATTTCCTTTCATTCTTGTTATGCCAATGCAGGCTGCACTGCCCAAAACGTTGCCAAAGTCTTCAGCCCTACTGGTGGAAGAAACCAAAACCATTGCTCTAAATATGTGGGTATGCTTCTACTCAGTCACTTTTAAATATTAATTAACCTTTGCTTAAGACACATGACATGGAAGAGAAACTTTTAGCAGACACTAAGCGTTCTTTAGCCAAACAGAAAAAGGGAAGAGCCCTGTTATGACGGTAATTGTGTAAGTGGGATTATTGGACAATAGAGACCAGAGATGCCTCTTGTGTCATGCAATGTCTATAAACACCGTCTAACATTTTATTGGCAGGGCAGTTGTCCTCACTTTTCCCCTTGATTTATTTGCTTTGGTGCTATGAAACCGAGAGTACTCTAACCTAGATTAAAATTGTTAGTCACTGCATGTATCTTTTGCCATATCCATGTATTGCAAAATGGAAATTCACAGCTGCGATAGTTTATGCAACTCAAAATAAATCACCATAACAATCCAGTCAACTGGCTGTCTTAATTCTTATGGCCTAACACAACTTTTGAATCTAAAGCAAAGGCCCCAGAGGCGTCTATATGATCTTTCCAAAGTAATTTAGTATCAGATATGACCCCTAAGAATTTGAACTTTTTAACTATATCTCTTTGTTCTCCACACAGATACTGTTCACACACCTTTGTAACTTTCCTTTCTGTAAAGATCAATCCTTTCATTTTAGTAATGGAGAACTTGAAACCCCAGGCACTTTCCTGTCAGAGGTCTCTCGTAACTCTTTGTTGGTTCTCTTTTTTTCTGCTACCTCAATATTTCCTACTCCTAATCTACAGGGCACAACCATCTGCAAATAGTGACACCTTACTCACATAAACAATAACACGCAAGAACCACGCAACATATGCAAAGTTCATTAAACAAAATAACCTACAAAAATAAAATTTAAAAAGTCCTAAGGGCTAAAGAGGCCAGAATGCCACCCCGCCCCCGACTCCTGTATTTTTGCTGAAGATCAGAGAATTCTGCAGAACTGTTCCTAAATGGAGAAGAATCTACCTCTTGATTTCTCCAGAGGGATGGTATGCCGTTCCATCCCGGCCAGTCTCAATTTCTATGAAGGGACATAAGGCAAACAATCCCTTAGGCAGATAAGCCTTCTTATTTAGGGCTTAAACCGTGAACTCTAACTGCTGAATAAAAGCCACCCAAGTGCAGATCATGGAGCACAGTTTAGAGGCAAACTTATCTCTTTTCTGTCATGTGATGCAGGTCATTTTCACAATTACATACAAGATTTTGATTTGTCTACACACTTGCAGACGGGTTTCTGTTCACTATCTTCAGAAAATCGTGGCTCATATCCTACGCTCCTCTATAGCATGGGTGGCAATGACTTTTGCCATTGAAAGCCCTGGAGGAATCAGGATGTTGCATTCTGCATTAGCTGTAAATTATTTTATTTAATAAATACTGATTTGCTATTAAACATATAAGTAACAAAAGTTTTTCCACACACATCCCTGGGCTTCCTGAACGAGAGCTTGAGCTTTTCAAACATATAACAAGTGGGTAATTTTAAGGCAGAACGTTCCCACATATTTCATAGTTTCATGTTTATATATAGTAAGTCATGTCAGACACAGCCAAAGGCAACATGACCCTGAAAAGCTCTCCTCACTTGAGTAATCTCTATTCACATGAGGAGATGCACTGAAATCATGCACAATCCTTACTCACATAAATAGTTTTGCTGAACAAAGCTCTAAATGATACTCCCTTTTCTCTGCCAAACTGAGAATATGTAACCTTGGCATATGAGTGGCCTTCAAGGATAGCTCCAGATAAATCATTTAATATAGTGCAGTAGCACTCAGTCAGGGATCAAGGCCCCAGCATGTTAGTCAGACTACAGAGTAAAACACAATCCCTGCCCTGAGTTTACAATCTAAGGCCCCAATCCTATAAACACTTATGTACGTGCTGACCGTTACTCACATGAGTAGTTTCATTAACCCCCAATGGACATGGACTGCATTCCACGTGACTCTGCACAATGAGGTCTGTTAGTCTGTGAGGTTATAAGACACCTGAGGTGTGCTTTGAGGTGTGAGGTAAACTCCTGAATGCCTTCAAGTCTGAGTGTAGTAATCCCAAGAAAGGCAGCACGTGGAGTGACTTACTGCAGCTGCTGCATCAAATGGAAAAGAAGTCTCCACGTTAAAAAAAACTATGTTGGTGGTTGTGCAGATTGTTGATTTGCTAAAAGTCCCTGGTACAGATGGAACAAAAAAACGTAACAGGAGAAAACTGTGCCACCAAAGGACTTGATTCTGCAGGCTCACACTGTACCCATTACTCAGGTGAGCGTGGATGTGTAGGGTCAGGTCCAAAATTAACCAAACCAGGTCTTTACAAACTAGTGTTGCCTCTGAATTGCCCTTCAGTACTGAAAATTATACTTATATAGGTTATAAATACACCCTCCACACACACACACACAAAGGAGTTTTACTTTAGGGCTGTGGTTCTCAACCTATTTACCATTGTGAACCACTTATGCAGCCCACAACGTCTTACGTGGGCCACATCCAATACTACCTGTATGGTTCTGAGGATGTCACATGGGCCGCAGCTCTGTGCTGATCGGCTGTACGCAGCACGTGGGCCACTGGTTGAGAAGCCCTGCTTTAGAGGGTGCTTTTTATCCTATCCCCACCTTAGAACACTATGGGCCAAATGGTGCCCTAAATACACTGGCACCTGTTGAGAGGTGGGGCAGAGCCTCCCTGAGCAGCCTGCCGTGCAGACGGGCTTCCCAGGCTACCAGAACACAAACTGCCCCTCCCATTGCACCCAGCATGTTGTTCTGGGTTGAGCTGTGGCTTCACCTCCTTCTTAACCCCCTTCCCTTCCCTTCCCACTTTTGGGCAATGTGTAAGAAAAGGGTGGGGCCCTACACAGTCCCTTCCCCCCTTTTTTTGCCAGTGGGCACAGAGGGGTCAGTCACAATAGCCCAGGGGTTGCAACTATGCACTGGAGAAGCTTTCTGCATGCCTTTCAAAGGCCACTCACAATCAAGCTTCACACTGCACAACACAAAACGATGGGAGAAACTGCATTGTACACTGGTTAGATTAAACTCTTCTACTGCATCCAAACAAAATCCTTCTCCCGTCCAGTGGAGCCACTCATCTGTGTAAGCCAAACAGGACATTGCCCTTAGTTAATCATAGCAGTGATTACCTAAGGGTAGGCTATTTATTACGGTATTAATAAGTAGCTGACATTAATGTTGAGAAAACTCTCCCAGCTAATTCCCATGATACGCCCGTGTCGTGAACATTGTTATTTACCTTCTGAAATAATTGACTTATGAATTTCCCTGCTCCCCCCACCCTCATTTCTATCTGTGAAGTCTGCTTTATTTTAGGGTGTATGATTTATCAAACCGATCCTGAAGCTTTTCCCGTATGTACAGATCCAGCTTTATTTTTGATCATTTGTTGTCTGCCACCTCATCCTCCTTTGCATAGTTCTCTCTGAATAGTTTGAATACAATTATTTTATTATTTTGAACTATCTGGGCATAAACTGAGGATCAAAGATACCATGCCCATACACTGAGAATCCCCAAACAACTGATGTCAACCCAGACACCCTATTTCCCTTGAAAGGCCACCATTACTCTGAAATATACAAACTACAATACCAGTAGTATTGGGGCATTCTTGCACGCGAAGCAACTTGCCCTGAGAATTTTCATCAGGGCGAAGATGCCAATTCTATTCTAAATAATTACATGTTAAATAAAGTCATTTTAAATTGCACGTAATATTGCACTGGGTGTGTTCATCTTCAAAAGAAAGGAAGCACAAGGGTTCTGTTGATGTAAAGTCAATGGAGCTATGTGCATTTACACTAGCTGGGAACCTGGCCCCAAAATTTTCAGATGTCAAGCACATAACTCATTAAGAATTATTTTCATAACAAAGGGTGTCTAAGTCATTTGCTTCAAGTTTCTGTCTCCGTACCAGTGAACAGTACGTCTATTGTTCTGCATGCAACTAGGGTAAAAAGCATCGGGCTCATTTGAGTAACTGGGCTAGTAAGAGGCATGGGTAGAGAAATGTACAGTACCACCACTATTAAGGTCTCAATCCTGCAGTCTTTACTCAGGCAAAGCTCCCACCGAAGTCCATGCTATCCTCAGCAGTGCCTGTACACACCCATTAAGGGCAATGTGGCTGCACAGATGTCACTGAGGGCAGAATCTGGTCTGCAGAATCTTAATTACTGGAGATGATGCACATGGAGGAAAGAACCCAGCTAGACTCTCAGATTCCATGTAGACTTGGCAGGACTGACAGAAAAAAACCCGAATATTTTTACCCTTGTAAACTGAAAAAACTGGATCTAGAGCTCATGGAGCCACAAATATAAATACAAACACTGTCACACCAGGTCAGACCAGTGGTTCTTCTAGTCCAGTATCGTGTCTCAGAAACATACTTCTGATGGAGATGCCAGCATCTCTGCAATGGAAAATTATAGAATAATCTAGCCACAAGGAATCTTTCTTCCTAACTCATTCAACTACTAATAGGCTTAGGCTCTGAAGCATGAGGCTTTGTATCCCTTATATTTATATAAAAAAGTCACCTCTGAAATAACTATGGCTGTTGTCATAATCCATATAAATGTCTACATCTTGTACTAAGTTATTGTCCTCAGGTATATAGTAGTGGGGAGTTCCATATGCACTATGGAAAAAAATTATGTACTATTTAAATGATACACATCACCATGTTGGGCGTTTTCATCTTCAAACAAACAAGGTGTCTTATAATTTCTCTTTTTAAGTATGTTTTCAACCAGTTTTCCTGGTGCTAAAACAAGGCCCCCCAGTCTATAATTCCCAAGATCACTCCTAAGCCTATTTCTAAAGTAGGGACATTATTCACTGGTCTTCATTCCTTGAGTATAGGACATCCACTGACTTCAAAAGGCCTTGTATCAAGCCCCACGAGAGCAAAACTACACTCCCAGTACTGATTATTTTTGAAAGAACATAAGAACGGCCATAGTGGGTCAGACCAATAGTCCATGTAGCCCGGTATCCTGTCTTCCAAAAGTGGCCAGTGCCAGATGTTCCAGAGGGAATGAACAGAAAAGGGCAATTGCAAGGGATCCATCCCCCATCATCCAGTCCCAGCTTCTGGCAAGTTTGTTGAAAATACACCATGGGCCTGAGTCACAAGTGTGGTGCACTGGCTCAGAACTCGAGTAATGCAATCCTGAGCGAATCCCTGCATGTGTCCATTTTGCAAGTGTGTGTAATGGGATATGAAAATATCAGTTCAGGAATTAATACCAGAACTACTCATTACTCGTCTATTTTCAAATTTTAACTAATAGGAGTGATGCCATCTATCTCTCTGAAGGATGATGCTTTCCTTCTGAGTGTCCCGTAGCACTGGATAAGGACATCCCAATAGAGGATTCATCCTGCTTGCAATTTACCCTGTTCTTTTTTAAAAAAATCCTAATAAGAGAAAGATAAATAAAACACCACTTTCCCTTAGATGAGTCTTGCCCTGTGTCCAAGAATATGGCAGCATAAAGCTGTAGCCAATGGTGCCTATGTTTATAAATTTTAAAGGATGCATTGTTTAATGGAACTAGAGTCTGTATACACCGGTAAATCAGAGCCTGATCCTTTCAGGAGTCTAGAATCTTGGTGTGGCTCAGCCTCTTAGAAGATTAAGCCCTTAACTACAGGGAAACTACACAGTTGTACAAAGGAAAAAAATAAAGTTTTGCTCCAATTTTATCATAATTGAGGGGCATTAAATAAGGGTAACATGATTCTGCCTTCAAAAAGGAGCCTCTGCTTTTAGACCCTTTCTGAACTTCAATGCAAAGAAAGGCACGAATTAATTTAAGACGCCATTTCTAACGCACGGGCTTTTCCCATGAAATTCTTCTTAAATGGCATCATGAAGTCTTCAAAGTCCACCTCATAAGTAAAGCGCTCACGATGCAATTCCCGCTTTCTTATTAGACTAGCTGTTGTCGCTTCCGGGGTCCAAGTCTGGAAAACAAAGGTAAATACAATTGTAATAATTAAGCATCAGTATGTTCTAATTAACGAATAATGCTTATGTAATTGTCTCAACATTTTTTATATAGTTTTTTTTTTAAAAATTAGAATCAATATCAGACAGACAAACTATTGGCTATCTAGTTGAATATTTGCTTTATCAGCTGGGAGATCTGTGATTTGAATCCTGAAACTCACCCTGATATTACATTACTTCCAGCCAATTGAGGGTGGAATTTTTACAAACACCTAAGGAAGTTAGACACCTAACTTTCATGGACTTCCAGTGGGAATTGGAATTCACTTATAAGCTCTGGAAAATCCTATCCTATGTCCCTTAGACACTTTTAAAAATCCCACCCTAAAAATAGTCTGTATAGTTACAAAACCTCTTCCTCATTCAGTAAAATATTAGTGCCCATGGGACGGCACATCCAGCATTGCTTCCTGCTTCCATACCTGGCACAACCAAATAGCTTTCCCTGCTAAAAGACGTCATAGCGACAGAGAGTTCCCCAACGTAATTTCCAAACGTCTTTAATAGCTGCAGGGAAGCATATGCCACAGGCTCTTTACCATTGTCACTTGACAACGAATATCTGATATAGAAAAAAATGGATGTCCAGCACTCCTGCTGAATAGCCACTGATGGCATCAGAATCTGCAGCTCTGTGTGACAAAGGAGGCCACAGGCCTTTATTGCACATAGCACGTTGTAAATGAGGACAAACGTTTACAAACATGCTTTGAAAAAGGACTGGGGCCTGACTGTTCTTTCAGTTTGCATGTGCAACGTCCACAGCTTTCACCTGCAACTGATGGATTAACAGGGGTCCTGGTGTGTATCTTACCTGTTAATTGTTACAGTAATACAGGGACTGTCATTCTGGATCTGAACAGTGACCCATCAAGTCCAGTATCCTGTCATCAACAGTGGCCAGCACCAGCTACTTCAGAGGAAGGTGCAGTCATGGGGTAACTTGCCCAAAGGGAAAGTTTCCTCCTAAGCCCCATCAGTTAGAAGTCAACTTATGCCTGAAGCATAAGAGTTTACGCCTTTAAAGGTGTTATTTATTTTTAACATACATTTAATATAGTTACAGTTGTAACTATGGATCCACATTAAATGTCTAATCCCTTTTTGAATCCTGTTATGATTTTGACCTCAGTGGCATCATGTGGCAATGGGTTCCACAGGCTAATTGTAATTTCTTTAATTTCAACAGTACATATCTTGAAGGAGAGAATGACTCAGAAAAAAAAATCAATTGTCTTCAGCAAGGTCTTTTCCGCAATGATGATTGTTTATAACAGGAAAGGCAAATAAATTAATAACATAACTGACAAGTAAGTAGAAAGACTCCTTAGAATGGATTTAAGCCAGACAAATGACAGCCCTGCTCTTCTAAAGGTACTCGCCCCTCTGTCTCCAAAGCAGCCGTTCTTATAGCTCTTCCCCTTAATAGCTGTAGAAGAGGTGAGGAAAGCTGATCTGGAGTTAACCCCTGGTACACTAGGATCATCCTTACACCCTGATACAACTTCATTGTCAACATTGTAAAGCATCTTTCTCAGAGAGAAACCACCTGAATTTTTACAAGGTTGTTGCTCTTTGATCAACTGATTTGTAATAAAAATACTGAAGGCTATTAATTTCTAGAGTCAGAACAAAATGATTTATCTTAAGCGGAGCAAGCAAAGTGACACTAGTTATGAAAGCCACGTTTCCAAATCATGCAAACAAAAGTTGTATATTTTTGATATTTCTGAATATATTGGGTCAGATTCTCTGCTGGTGTTAATGGGTTCAGCTCTACTGAATTGACTTTGACTTCAATCAAGCTGTAGATATTTACACCAGCAGAGAATACAGGTCTATTGTCATATTCATTTCAGTGTCAAAATGCAGCAGGATCGAGGCTCTGCTAATATACTTACTTTTCTGGGTATGAATGTGATATCAACTTTCTTAGTAGCACCACTGGTTATTAAAGAATTCAGATGAATAACATTGTCCTTAAAGGATTCTTTCTTTTCTTCAAAAATAGATTTTTCTGCGATTGGTGGAGGTGGCTGCAAAAGTTTAAGCACAAGACAAATATGTCACCCTTTCAAACACCGTTCATACTAGTTGTTGTAGGATATTTCTTTTACCAGCCAGACAGACAGATGTGTGTGTGTATCCATTCTAGAAAGATTCTATTATTGAATCATGTAAAATAAAAAAGGTTTAAGCATTTATATTGGAAATAAAAACGAGGGAAGCATTTTAAGAATCAGGCGAGTGGATGCAGTTCTTGGGAATTTACAGATGAAACATTCACATTTGCAAAAGAATTGGTTGACAAGTTTAGAAAGCTAGATGCTTTTTCCATGTATCACAAGTATTAACTAGCAAGCCTGTAAAGAAAAAGCCCGTAGGGCATCTACACCAAAGCGCTAAACCAGAGTTTGACTTCTAGTCTCAGTCACATTCTCCCTAGGTTGTCAAGGGCAGGATTATTGTAAGGAAAGCACTTTTAGTCCCGGAGGGAATAATTGCATTGCGTCTCTAAATAGCATCCCCTGGGGCTGATTAAGAAGCAGCACTGATAAACTCCGAAGAAAGTCACAACTGAAAATGCCATAACTATGATGAAGCTGCTAAGGCCGGTGTTAGAATGTGTATTAGGGGGAAAAGATCAAGTACTCAAGGCTCTGGCTGGGGTGCAGAGAACACACCAGGGAAAAGAACACTCAGAACAGAGGCAGGGTTTGAAAAATATAACTCAAATAGTTCAACATCTGAAGAGGCGGAATACGTGATAATTGCAGACTCACGACTGGGAGAAAAGTCAAGGGGCTTTATCCAAAGCCCACTTAACTCAGTAGAAGTCTTCCATTGAGACTTTGAGGGCTTTGGGTCAGGCCTCATATGCCGGATGTAACAAGGTCTCCTTTTAACATATCACAATCATGATGACAGTAAAGATTATATGAGGGAAAAGGACATTTCTCTACCTTGTGTTTAGGTACCACAGAACACACAATCCCTGGAATATCACACACCAAGCAGGTCAGTGGGCAACCCTGCACTAAAATAATTACCCAATCCACAGTTTTAGCTGATGAATGAGTATGACACGAGTTCAAAGCAGCAGGAGAGTGTCATTCAGAAACCACATGTTGCAAAGTATCGACTTTAAACAAAGTAAATACTCTTGGTCAAGTGCTACAATAATACATTTAGATGCCCATGACTAGGATAGCGATTATGTTCCTTGCACGTTCTCAGTGGCCAGATCTGTGGATACAGCCAAGGCCACGAAAGCACCAGAGGGTTCTGGGTACTGACTGTGCAGCTTAGCAGAAAGGAAGGCTGAAGTTGTGGGTAAAGGTCTGACTCTGATGATCTGGGTTCTGTTCGTGGCTCTGACAGACTTCCTGTGTGACCTTTGGAAAGACACCTAACATTTTAGATTGAAAGCTCTTTGGGACAGGGAACGTCTTTTTGTTCGGTGTCTGTGCAATACCTCGCATAATGGGATCCTGCTCCATAACTGGCGCTACTAGGGATACAGTAATACAAATAATAAACTCTGTGTCTGAGTCCCGCTATCTACAATGCTCTCCACTCTCATGGTCCATGCTGCCAGGCTCTTGCTCCCTCCAGAATTGTTTACCCCGGCCCTGAAGCAAACTGTAACTATTCCTGTTCTAGTTTGAAGATCAGGCAGAATGCTTCCCACAGCTCCTGCTAGGCCAAAGGGATTGCACTAAAGAGCTGCAGCTAAATACTGACAATTGATCTCTTCTTCTGTTACGTTCTCCAGATCTGTGAGGTCCAGACTGCCCCTTAATCACTATGTCCGGTTGGTATAAACCTCCAGCACACCCTCTCATCATAGGTCAGCTCAGAAGCATGCAGACTTTACGAAGAACTAAATTCCAACCCAATCCAGCCCGCACCACCACCAAAATTGCATTTTGGAAAGTCTGATCTGTAATTTCCTTATCTTGTGCTGAATCTGCCGGGATAGTAAATAAGGGTATTGCAAAACTTTTTTTAAAAATGGAGTCACGTTGGCAAAAAGTGACTTTCATGATGCCTTTCAGGTAGCGGATGTCACAGGAGTACCTGACGGGGCACTGGTAACCGTGAGAAGAGCGCTGCTAAGCAGGAGTTCAGGGACCAGAGAAACAAAATAGCAAGCTCAAGTTAACGTGGAGATGAAATGGTCCTTATACCATTTGGCTGGGTGCATGCCACACGTGCTATTGTTAATATGAAAATAGCACCTAGAGGCCTATGTGACGGGCACTGTCCCTGCCCCCAAAGAGTTTACAGCTAAATAGAGAAGGGGGGGGGGAATGCCCAAGATCATACAAGGAAGCCTGAGTTAGGAGATGGGGGTTCAATCCCAGATACCCAATGCCTTAATCCTTTCTCACAGTCACCGGTTATAGGGCTAGCGTGGTTTGCGTAAGTATTTTGTAGAGCATCTTTATAGCTTTTGTCTGGAAAATAAATGAAGAAAACAAGCATCTTAGTAACTGTTGGCAAATCAAATCACCTCCTTGGCTGTATTTCATTACCCCCTGCTATCTATCATACCTCCTCCTTTGCAGCTTCAGCCTCCCCCTGCTTGGGCTTAGCAGCTGATTTAGGCTTGCCAGGTTTCTTCCCTTTATCTGCTTTGGTTTCTGGTGGTTTTGGCAAACGGTCCAGTTTTTGTTGAAGCAGGTCAATTAGTCTAAAGTCAGCGTACGCCTTTGCAATGTCCAAAGTATTTTGGCCTTTTTAAAAAAGAAAAAGCAAAAGCAAAGTTCACAATAAGAATCACTGTCAGTAGCTGTATCAGCCATGACAATAAACGGTGGCACTGATCACCATAATGACACTGCAATTCACTGAACTCAGTTACAGCTCAAGCCTCCTAACCATGAAACACATGAGTTGTGCTCACTCATGCTATCAGCCTTGCCGACATCAATGGGAATACTTGCAGGAGTAGACACTATTTTTGTGACTAAGGGTTTTCAGGATCAAGCCCCTAAACTGTGTTTCACATGTATTCTTTGGTTGGTCATTTTGCTTGTAATAGTTTTTGACATTTGTTGTTTATATTTGAACTCTTGTAGAAGCGAATTCAGCAAGATGATGACTTTACTTGGAGGCACTCAACACCTCCCAGGAAGCGGTCAGCATATTGCAGAGCCAGGGCTTTAAAACAGGCTAGAGTAGATCTCCACCTCTTTTAGGGCCCTCAGTGGAACACCATCATTTTAAAAGTTATTCCTCTGTGGCAAAACTCAGTGGAGCTGAGCACCTGCAATTCCCAGTGAACTCAGTGGATATTACAAGGCTCTGGCCTAGAACTGGATGGGGAATGGTTTTGGGGCCACACAAAAATTTCTAGGATTTAAAAAAAAATTTCCAGTTTAACACAGGGGAAAAAAACCCTGAAATCTTCAGAATTTGTTCCTTTTTTTTTTGAAAAATCAGAGAGACACCCCTCCCCACATCCAAGAACAGCTTATAGTCTGGTAGGTAGGACTCTCCACCGGGATGTGAGAAAGACAGTGACTTGAACCCCCATCCCAAGTGAGCACCCTAACCACCAACCTATTTGCGGGAGCCAGAGAAAGAGGGGGAGCACACACACCTTGACCAGATAGTGCCCCATGGACCTGAGAAACCTTCCCATGCAAGCTTCATTGAAACTGACCCTTTCTTGCAAAAAGTTTCACTTTTGACAAAACTATGTTTTTGGACAAGCTATGTTTCCCAAATCAGCTCTACTGAGGGCCCTCTGGATCAAGCATTTCATCCCCTCATAGATGCTCCCATGTCTTTAAAAAAAGAAACCTACAAGATTAAAATGTTCAGTGACAGAAATAAAAGTTTTCATTTTAAATGATGCCAGCTACATGAATCACATATAATCATTGTTTTAGTTGAACAGCTGCTGTGCGTCTCAACCCCAGGAATAAAGCCACACTTGCCAACAATTTTGACATTTCACATAATCATACCTTATAGAAAGTATTAAAACGTTTCATAATAGTTTAAAAACAAACAAACCCTAAATGTGCACTATAGCTGATGAAGGGAATGGTTTGTTTAACAATTAGAAAGGGCTAGTATGAGAAGTTTTCCCCCACTACTTACAACTGTTTGCCCACAGTGGTGTGATTAGAACAGAGCAGAAGATACATATACAGAGTCAGATTTTCAAAAGAGCTCAGCTCCCAGTTGCAGACCTAAATAAGGACCAGATTTCCAGATTGCTCAGCACCCGGCAATTCAAACGCTCTTTTGAAAATCCAACTACTTATTTAGGCATTGGATGCTGGGCTATTTTGAAAAACTGGCCCACAGTGAAGTTTACACCTGAAGCAAGTTTTTCCTCTTTTATTCAAAACAAACGTGTCCCCTTACTATTACTTAAACAGCATGGATTAAAGAGGACTTTAAGCCCCCTTCGTGGTGTTGGGATTTTGGTCTGGTTGGCGGGTAATGCAGCCTCCAGCACAATGTAGAGTGGACTCCAGGGCTGCTCTTAACTACAGCAGCCTGCAACCTGGAGTTGTCCAGAATCCCTTTAGAGGAATGAGCTATGAAGTCTCCCTTCTTGCCCCAGCATATCTTCTATGCCAAGGCTTCTAAGGGGACCTGTGTAGAGCTACTGACCTTCACCAGAAGAATTGTCCTGTATCCCTTTTCTGGCCACTGCATGGTGACATAACAGTGCATAGGGGCTGGAGTACAGGTGCAGAATTCCTTCCCTGGAGTTTGCCAACTGAGGTCAATGGGGACAAGACTGCATCAATAAATACCAGCAGCTGGCCAAAACACCCAGCCAATATATTTTTAATTTAATAACATTTATTTTACTGGGAATAATTTCTGATGCATGACATCTATTGGACACCTCTGCAGACTGAAGTTAATAAGACTCTCCCACTACATCATGTGAAAACCAAGGAAACTAACAGAGCTGCACGAGATCCCTGTCTCTACTGCTACTACAAGGTAATAACTTCTGTATAAATTCAGATAATTTTTGTTGTTATTTTTGCTAACACAGAAGAATATTTATCCAACTGCTAAACAGGAAGAAGCACATCAAACAAGTGCCACATACAGAATTAAAAGTAAAAACACAATGGCTATTATAGATGGGTCATAATTAAAACCTTTCCAATTTTGCTTTACATAACTAGCATTACCTCACTATAGTACTCACTAATAACCATTTGCAAACCAAGGGAGCCATTACAGTCCTAGCAGAGTTGTTTTCAATGACACTATTTCACTGCAAAAAACTTTGTTAACCTAGAGTTAAGCTTGAATTTTTACATAAAGAATAAATCAAAACAAAAAAACCCCCAAAACTCTTGAGACCCACTTTTTTCAAAAGGCACAAAATGATAGAAATCCTGAACAGAATGTAACATAATGCCACTATATAAATCCATGGTATGGCCACACAGCATGCAGTTCTGGTTACCTCATCTCCCAAAAGGTACATTAGAATTAGAAATGGTGCAGAGAAGGACAACGAAAATTATGAGGGGCATGGAACATTTTCCATACAAGGAGAAATTAAAAAAACTGGGATTATTCAGTTTAGAAAAGAGATGACTAAGTGACATGACAGAGGTCTATAAAATCACAAGTAGTATGGAGAAAGTGAATGGGGAAGTGCTATTTACCCCTTCACGTAACGTAAGAATGAAATTCACTCAATGACATTAATCGGCAGCAGGTTTAAAACAAATGCACGCACAAGACACAGTCAACCTATGGTTCTCGTTGCCAGGAGTTGTGAAGGCCAAAAGTATAGTGGGGTTCAAAAAGAATGAGAGAAGTTCATGGAGGATAGGTCCAGCAATGGCTGTTAGGCAAGATAGTCAGTGACAGAACCCCATGCTCCAGCATCTGGCATTGGCCATTATCAGAGACAGGATACAGGGCTAGATGGACAACTGGTCTGACCCCGTATGGCCGTTCTTAATGTTCTTAAAATGTGGGTTCCACGTAGTAAAAACTGAACCCCTAAACACTGGAAAATAGGAACACGCCCACTAAATTTACTAAGACAACTTTAACTCTCTCCCCAGAGCACCATGCTGACAACCACCAGAAATATTACAGTACAGCCAGATCCTCAAAGAACATACCACTTCATTTTACTTCTTTTACAATACGATCCACTGTCTCAACAAAGCTTATGTGTAACTGAGAAAAACTCCAAACCCTCTCCTGCCTTTTTAATCGAAAGTGACCACAAATAATTTGGAATATTTACCTTTTCTGTTTTCCATCTGGACTTTCGCACCAGAATCAATTAAATATTGCACTGAGTCCAATCTACAGCTCTCAATAGCTCTCATCAGTGGGGTGGCACTGTTGATTGTAACTGCATCTATCGCTGCTCCATACTTCACAAGCAGTTCAGCAATGTCCTGTTGACCTGCATGGCAGGCATGGTGCAGAGGAGTCCACTTGAAATTGTCAGTTGCGTTTACATCAGCCCTGTAAATAAATAAAACATGAGAACATATGAATGGCCATAATGAGTCAGATCAATGGTCCATCTAGCCCAGTGTCCTGCCTTCTGACAGTGGCTGGTACCAGATACTTCAGAGGGAATGAACAGAACAGGGCAATTATCAAGTGACATCCCCTGTCATCTAACCCCAGCTTCAAACTGTTTCACCTCTAGGGACACCCAGAGCATGGGGTTGTGTCCCTGACCACCTTGGCTAATAGCCATTGATGGATCTGTCCTCCATGAACTTCTCTAATAAAGAGGTACTGTGTACATATAAAGATGAATACAACTACTGTATCTAGATTGATTGTTTCACAGTTCCAGGTCCAGTAAACATTAAATGCATGACGTTACTTTTTAAATGTAAGAAGCCTTTTCATGGGTTTTCATCTCTCTGTCATACAGCTTTGAAATATTTTAAAATACCTGACGTGGCTTATCATGGAACTAAATGAATTTTAGGAGTTCGTATGGCTGATGACCACTTAGCTAACTAAGAGCAACAAAAATGATTAAAGGTCTAGAAAACATGACCTATGAGGGAAGATTGAAAGAAATTGGGTTTGTTTAGTCTGGAAAAGAGAAGACTGAGAGGGGACATGATAGCAGTTTTCAAGTACATAAAAGGTTATTACAAGGAGGAGGGAGAAAAATTGTTCTTCTTAACCTCTGAGGATAGAACAAGAAGCAATGGGCTTAAATTGCAGCAAGGGAGGTTTAGGTTGGACATTAGGAAAAACATCCTAACTATTGGGGTGCTTAAGCAGTGGGAATAAATTGCCTAGGGAGTTTGTGGACCCTCCATCACTGGAGATTTTTAAGAGATTAGACAAACACCTGTCACAAATGGTCCAGATAATACTTAGTCCTGCCATAACTGCAGGGGACTGGACTAGATGACCTCTTGAGCTCCCTTCCAATCCTATGATTCCCATCTTGGAACAGCTGTATGGTGCCTATTCACATTACTGCAAGAATGCTTCCGTAAGGAGGGGAACAATAGGGTTGTAAATGATTCATGTCACAAATCAAACATATCGTTTTTATACTGCTGCCGCTACTGTGCTCTGGCTTCCACTTGGGCCCCCTGGTGTGATCTTCTAACCCTTATGGCTATGTTTTATGTTCTTTAACAAAAGATCAGCATCCTCAGATTCTTCTTACCAGAACAATTCAGGCTGACTGTCACTTTAAAATCCGCCCTGAGTTAACGGGCTGCATGCTGCTCTGCTGCTTCAGAAGCAATGATCCAGGGGACAGGAATCTGCCACTGATCTAGACCAGGGATCGGCAACCTTTGGCACGCGACCTGTCAGGGAAATCCGCTGGCGGGCCGGGATGGTTTGTTCACCTGCAGCGTCTGCAGGTTCGGCCGATCGCGGCTCCCACTGGCTGCAGTTCGCCACTCCAGGCCAATGGGGGCTGCAGGAAGCGGCGTGGGCCGAGGGATGTCTAAGGGCATGCCTTCACAGCCCAGTTAGCTCAAGTGATAACTCAAATGTTACTCTTTCCTCAACTCCTATCCACTCACAAAAATCTCTTGGTCAAGTTAAATGGTGCTTTAAACTCTAGCCCATCAGGGGTGGAGTGTGGGTTTAAACTCAAGTGATGCTGAGGCTGGAGCTAGTAATGCTGGGGGGATGCAATGGCGTGACTTACAGTAACTCATCACCCGATCATCCAGTCACACTGCGTCACTGCGGTGTTGTTTTGCAGTGTGGTTGCTCTCACTGGGGCTAGGAGTACAGTACAGTACAGTACAGGAGTACAGTAACTTTAGCTCACTGATGCAGTGAAGACAAGCCCTAAGGGACAGGCCACAATAGATGTGAGGCAGAAACTCTTCCAGGTGTGCGCTCTAGATTCTGGTTACATCATTTATTTCAGTTCCCCTCCCACTTTAACATTTTCATCTGTTGAATGTTCTTCCACAGCCCAAAGAATTAAAGCCTATGGACTCCAAACAGGGATGACAATGAAGAGAGACATGAAAGAGAAGCTCATCCAATTATCAGATCATTTCCTTGGATTTTCTTTAGATTTTTCTCAACCTTTTTTTTTTTAAAGTCAGTGCACCCAATTTTATTTTGAAATAGTTACATTCTATAAGGGATGTGGCCAAGTAGTTTACTACCCAGATTTCACCATACTTTAACGGATGCATATTGTAAAATCAAATAATACTCATATTTTAACACTAAACAGACTCTCTGATTATAAATTGCCAGACCTCTGGCATAAATCAGTGTAGCTCTCCTGAAACTAGAGTATCTATGCTGATTTATACAAGCTGATGATCCAACACTGCATACCTGTACAGCTTTAGGTTAGAAAATTACAGTATTTCTTTAATTATTCAGAGCTAGAAAGATTGATATTAAAAACTTCACACTGGTGTAATCGGGGGACGTTTTCAGTATTGTTTATCTAGTTTATCCTACATAGCAGTACAGCAATGATGGCATGACAGAAGTGAAATGTGCAACTTGAGAGAAAGCATAAGAGTTAGGCTCACAGAAAGAAAATAAATATTTTATTTTACTACAGAACAGAAATAATCAACGTTGCTGCAATATTGTTGACATAGCTGCTTCATAAAATGTGACCTGAATAGCCATCCTGATTATGCCGTTACACTTTCTACATCTTATATTCAGACTTTTCCCTCTGTCTTCCATATTCCCTTCTGGTTAATTTCATATTTTTAATATTTCTCCATTCATATTTTTTGCATTTGCTTTTTATTTTACTCACTCTTTTTTTTTTTTTTTTTACTTTGTGGAAATGAAAATTTACATGCAAAGAACTGAATTAACAAAAATGCAGTGGTCTGAAAGACTGTCTCCAGTCCAAGGCAATTAGATCCAGGGATGCAGACACCTGTGCGCAAGCAGGACACTGCTGAAGTTAATGAGGCCCTGCAGGCATGCAGGGGTCCATCCGGGCAGGACCAGGACCCAGCTGATTGTGGTACACTTCCCTCAGGTGGAGCTCAGAACAGGAGGGGCCCCATCAGCCACTTCTCCTGACTTATCACTTCACCAAGGTTCCTTCACAGTTATCAAAGGGGAGAACGATGCTCCCTCCTGTTTTCAAACAAGCCACAAGCTCTTCCCATAATCCTCTCCAAGTCTGCTGCGTCTCAGAAGCCCCACTGAATGGGTTTACAAGGAGTAAAAGACCACTGAGGGGTTCTTCCCCAACCCCTTCCACACACACACACACACACACACACATATACACACGCCCCAGCTACATCAGCTTCATTGTATCTGGGACTGTCCCATAGAGGTACAATGTGGAAATTGTTGAACTGGAGCATCCATTAGAACATTAGTCCAGGAGCCAATACCAGATGCTTCGCAGGAAGATGCAAGAAACCCCACAGTTCTAAGATGTTTCAGGATAAATTTCTTCTTAACCCGCTCTGGCCAAAAGCTGACATATGCCCTGAAACACAAGGGTTTGCATTCCATCCACACGTCTTTTAAATTCTTTATTAATGTAGTCCTGGATGTTCTTGTAATCTATATAAATGTCTAATCTTTTTTAAAATCCTGCTGAAGTCTTGCTCTCAGTGACATCTTGGCAATAAGTTCCACCGGCTAATTGAGTGTTATTTGTTTACCAGTTTTAAAATTTGCTGGCTTTCAGTGTCATTGGATAACTCTTGATCTTGCGTAAGAAAGGGCGAGGGGAGAGAAGTGCTCAATCATCTCCATACCATACATTATTTTATACATCACTATCATTTCCTATTCATCTCCTTTCTGGAGTAAATGATCCACAATCCTTCCAGTCTCTCTTCATATGCATTATTTTCCAAGCCTGCCATTATTCTCTCCATCTGTTCACTGAACCCCCTCCGCTTCTATTTTATCCTTTTAGGGACAAGCTGATCAGATCTGAACAGAGTATTCCAGGGGAGGGCATAACATTGATTTACATAGGACTTGCATGTTAGCACTGTTTCTTGCTGTATTTTTTTTTTTATCAAACTGATTTATAATACTGCTCCAGCAAAACTGTGCAAATAAACCACAGCACACACTGCCGATTTACGGTCAAACTGCACCATTTTTTATAACCTTAGATGAACATACAAACACTTTGTATTCCACTCAATATGGTTTGTTGAAAGACCATATTGTAAAAGGGAGCCCAGAAAGATTCCCATAGCAATATTTTCACCATGTACTGAAATTCTATCTTGCCAAAAGGTGCAAAGCTAACATTTACTACGGCACTTTACCTCTGTATTTCCTGTTTTTGTCTGTTTAAAATCCCAAAATTAACATTGCTTTACCATGTTACAAGGTCCAAATGTTAAACATAAGGGGCAAAATTTATCCTAGATGTAACTCCATTGAACTCAATGGAGGTTTGATAAAGTCAGTAAAGATTAATTGGCCCAATAAGCATAACCACTAGACTCCAAGAATGCACAGGCTTAAACATGTATGTAACTTTACAAATGTCCCATGAATGTTAGTGGGACTGCTGAAATGCACTAAGTTGCATGAGTTTAAGTCTCTTCAGGCTTGGGGCCTGTAGGCAGTGTAGGCCTTACTGGAGCCCTACACACAACTAACAGTAAGAACCAAAGGAAGCCTGGTCTTGGCAAAATTTCAATGCACCACGTATTAGCTAACACCAAGTAAGCACATTCCAGGCCTGAGAGGATGATACAGGAACACCCAGAGTTCTCAAGTAATTGCATGAACACATTCCCAGGCAATGGCTGAGAGACAGACAGACCCCTCATAAGATATTGAGGGAATGACAGGATAATGGATGAGGATTTTTTGTTAGAACTAGCAGGTGCAAGGTAGAAGAAAAGAATGAAAAGCATATGGAATGTAACATTTAACGTCTTTATATCAATGTATAAAAGGAGAAGACATAGAAGGGGCATCTTTATGCTGGCCTACGGGACCAGATCCTAATGTCCTGGTTGAGCTGGTACCATTGTCACAGGCATACATATATTAGCATACCTGTAGCTCCTATGGGGCACTGGAACTGTGCTTTGTCGACATCTAACCTGGCTGAGCACCTTCAGCATTGAACCGAGCCCATGGTCTTTGTGAACAACATCGAGGTCTGCTGAATCAGCAAGCTGCTGGTGAAGCTGATGGATACAGGAGCACCTACCAGCTTCAACAAGGCTTCACTAACAACAGAGCCTAAGACTATAAGTAACTGC
Organism: Lepidochelys kempii; assembly: GCF_965140285.1. NCBI lineage: Eukaryota > Metazoa > Chordata > Testudines > Cheloniidae > Lepidochelys > Lepidochelys kempii. Next base: position 201,667,158 of record NC_136382.1, read on the forward strand.
TCACCCTTGGAAATGGGAATTGCTATATGTAGAGAGTAATGCTAAGGTAAATATCATTGTCTTTCAAATTAAAAAAAATAAAGGGTTTTTAAAAACCCATCGCACTTGTGGGTTTTTTGCATATAACACAACATTCTGCTCTTTTGTTCTCCTCGTTGAACAGACACCTTGTCGTGCCCTGGTAGAGCCCGACAGTCATTCAGATAAATGCCTAAGGGAACATCTTCCAAATTACTTGAATGAATCGTTAACTATCATTCAAAATAAAAATCCTACCTTTTATTATTTAGATTTCCCAAGTGTGTCTGCTGACTACAATCTGCCGCAGAACTTTTAAAGTGGTGAATATATTAGATAGCAGTGTCTGACTACAGCCTTAAGCCTAATCTACTCAGCACATGTGTCAGCCTGCTGTGGTTGTAGAAAGGAAGTACAGTAATGCTTTTATGCACCAGTCTCAATTCACACCTTTGCCTCTAAAGGCAGTGGGAATCAGGAGATCTAGGATGTATTCCCAATTCTGCCACAGACTGCTCGTGTGATCTTGGGCCAGTCACTTAGGCCAACATTTTAAAAAAGCATCCTCTAATTTTGAGTGCCTCCGTTTTTGGAATGCCCAATTTGGGACATGCTGAGGTGGATTTTCAGAGGTGCACTGGCAGATCCCATTGACTTCAACTGGATATTTAGGTATCTGGCACTTCTGAAAGACCAAAAGCTCAGACCCCCCCCCCCCCCCAAATTAGCAAACACTTTGAAAACATTGGCTTTAACCAACTTTGAAGATCACCTTTAAGTGCTTCTGCTTCCCCATCTTCAAAAACAAGGATCATCATAACAATACCCTACCTCATGGGCGTTATGAAGCTAAATTCATTATTGCTTGCAATGCTTTGATTGTACAGTGATAAACACTAAGCAAATTCTTTAAAATAAAGTTAAATATCTCCAAGTTTTCTTCTTTTGTGTCTAAGTGACTATCAAATATATACACTGCAAAAACAACCCTCCTCACAAAAACTTACCCCTTCTCTAGAAGATATTTCACAGCATCCATGTTTCCACTTCCACATGCCGCCATCAGAGGAGTTTTATAATATACATCTCTAATGTCCACTGGTATCCCCTCTTCAAATGCTTTTTTCAGCGACACAATGTCTCCTTCTTTAGTAAGATAGTTAATCTTGGTGTAAGTCTTCTCTGGCTCATCAATGTACCACGCAGAGTCATCCTGCAAAGGATGTTCAGGGGGGTGATCCCGATGAAAGCGGTTACCATCGGTCACATTCTGATAGGTCTCAATCATGTACATAGGGGGCCCGCCATCTGTTCGGCGTGGGCACAAGCTCTCTGGAATGACGCAGATGGGCATGGGGATGGAGAATTTGCCTTTCTTCCCTTTTCCTTTCTTCCCTTTCTTCTTTTTAGGTCCGAAAGACGAAATGAGATAGGCTTTTTGCAAGTATTTGGAACCTTTAAAGAACTCTTCAATGTTAATTCCCCCAGCACGAGACTTATCATGTGCCTGGGCAACAGTTTGTATTAGTTCAGCATCCACAAAATCACACTTCTCCTGAATAATTGATGCAAAATCATCTTTGCTTATTGTTCCGTCACCTCTGTCCACAACCTCAAATGCCTCACGAAGGGCTGTCTGATGTTCTAAGGACCAATCGTGCAACCTCATCGCAAAGCGTGGATTGGCTTCCTTCGCTCCAGGTTTGGTGATTTTAGCATGGAGTCGTTCAATTTTGCGCAGTTCCTTTGATGCTGCTTTAAAGCCACCTTCTTTGGCAGTCATTCTTGGGGTTTTTGTTAGTAGGTTCTTCCATTTAGGATCACAGCCTAAACATACAGACATTGTTTTACTGAAAAAACAAGATGGTGTATAAAACTAGCTGAGTCTTAATTCAGATTTGCAGCCAACTGCTGCAGATAATTATTAACACAGGTCTACAATTTTATACTGTCTGGGATCTAAACAGAACTATTAAATTGCACTTTTTAACTAGGGAATGGGATAGTTATTATACACAAATACACAAAAACTACACTGAAAGTATTAAAAGATTTTACTTAAACCAATAAAAGAAGTCATGAAGAGCAGAGCTAAGCTTGAAATATTATTTCTAACTCACCATTCTGTACCCAAGAATTGCAGTTTGGCTATGTGTGGTGCCATTCCTTAAAATGTTTGTACCTCATGAACACAGCATGAAGAGATTTTGCAGGTTCATGTGATGACAGTGAAATTCCAGGGGTGACACTGAATTTGATTTTAGTCAGCATGACCACAGCTTCTTTGAGGCCAAATCCAATGCCCACAGAGATTAAGGGGAGTCATTCCGTTCACTTCAGTAGGCTCTGGATCAGGCCCTTTAAGTGATACAATGATTATTTTCCTTTGAAATGTAAAGGGTCCAAAGCAGCTGTGGACACTCACTTCTGAAAGAATTAAATCCATCCCAATGCTAATGGAATATTGTTCCCACCTGTGTATGCCTAAATACTTAGCCCAGTGTTGTTTTAAATGACTCAAATCTATTGAGCATCCACTGCCTCCCTTGAGAATTATTCTACAGGCTCACAGCCACACGGTTAGGAAAATTTTCCTGACAATCTATATTTATCAGTGGATTAAATACTCATTACTAGTGCAACTGTGACAGTCCTGGAAAGTTAAATCCTCCATTTATAGAGAAGTGAAATCCTGTATTTAGCACAGAAGATAAGCAAAGATTTGTATGATCTATGTAAATACACATTTTTTGTTTACCTCTTTGCCCTATAAATTTGCAGCAATCCGCAAAGCCCCCAGCAGCAGCGTAATGAAGTGGCGTGTTTCCATTCATAGCAATGAGCCCCACATCTCCATTATAAGCTGAAATAATTCTTAGGATCTAGAAAAGCAAAGTCAATGCCATTAAAAACCCTGCACCAAAATGACTAGAGTTTGTGGGTTTAAAAAAAAAAAATTGAAATTAGGGCTGTCAATTAATCACAGTTAACTCAAGCAATTAACTCAAAACAGATTAATTCGATGAAAAAATTAATTGTGATTAATTGTAGGTTTCATTGCACGGTTACACAATAATAGAATACCAATTTAAATTTATTAATTTTGTTTTTCTACATTTTCAAATATATTGATTTCAGTTACAATGCAGAATACAAAGTGTACAGTGCTCACTTTATATTATTTTTATTACAAATATTTGCACTGTAAAAAAGATAAAAAATAGTATTTTTCAATTCACCTCATTCAAGTACAGTAGTGCAATCTCTTAATCGTGAAAGTGCAACTGACAAATGTAGATTTTTTTGTTACATAACTCCACTCAAAAACAAAACAATGTAAAACTTAATTGAGCCTACAAGTCCACTCAGTCCTACTTCTTGTTTGTCTTAGTGACTGGCTGAACAAGTTTGTTTACATTTACGGGAGATAATGCTGCCCGCTCCTTATTTACAACGTCACCTGAAAGTGAGAACAGGCGTTTGCATGGCACTGTTGTAGCCGGCATTGCAAGGTATTTACGTGCCAGATATGCTAAACATTTGTATGCTCCTTCATGCTTTGACTTGTACACTGCACTATCTTTTGTTTTATCTTTTTTACAGTGCAAATATTTGTAATCAAAAATAATAATATAAAGTGAACACTTTACACTTTGTATTCTGTGTTGTATCTGAAATCAATATATTTGAAAATGTAGGACATCCACAAATATTTATAATACATTTACATTAGTATTCTATTATTGTGTAACAGTGCGATTAAAATGGCGATTAATCACAATTAATTTTTGTAATCGTTTGACAGCCCTAATTGAAATATTGTGTAATCCATACCCACGCTGTGCAGCTCTCTGTCCCTCTCCACTGATTAGTCTACATACAAAAGTTTATGAGGTTGCTACAGTTATGTGGTTCCTTGGCCAGGCAGTAGGAACTTGTGTTTTTAAATCCAAAGTGCCCACTTTCAATCCCTATTACCATCAACCCATCCAAGGCTGTTGTGTTTTAAGAAGCACAGATAGATAGATATAACAATACTGCTACAGTAAGTGACCTAGATCCAAACAACAGGGTACTAATGGGGTGGGCATTGCCTCCAGGCTTCTCTATAGCAGAAATGTAGGGATCTTTGGGGTAGGAATGGGGGCAGGAGGATAGTTGCTGCTGATCAGTTCCCCCACCTCTGTTGAAATTAGAGGGGGCAAATTCATAGCTGTCCTCATCGTGTCTTAGAGACAACAGGGAAGAAAAGAAGCCGCTCCCCCGTCACTGGGCATCTACAAGCAACACCTCCTTTGTGAGACACAGCCAGGACACACAGCCTTGTGAGACCCCTCCGCCCTGGTGGGCCCACCCACATAAGACATAAGTAGGAACGTGTATTTATAGGTACCTCACAGAAAACTGTTGCAGATTTATAAGAGAAATACCATAATTTCTAAATCCCCTTTGATGGTTTAATAGAAGCCATTCATGAATAATGATTTCTCTGATTAATCAGCAAAGCTGCTTGTCTTGGGGGGAAGGAAAACCGGCTGAGTAGCTTTGAAGTTAAGTTTCAGTACTATCAACAAAAATACCTCAAAAAAGCCTCCTTTGGCGGCAAAATGTGCAGCATTGTGTCTTTCGTTGTCAAATATGTTAACATCTCCGCCTCTTTCAAGTATGCCACGCACCATCTCTATTACTCCCTCTCTTGCCGCTTCCATTAAGGCCGTGCGACCAGTAGCCTGCAAATTAAACAGCTGTGTTTTATGTTCGTTTTCGTGTTAGACAGTCAAAGTCAGCATCACAAGGGAATAGAAGAACTGAAGGTCTGCTTTATGCATCATCAAGAAGCAAAGAAGGGTGGGTGCAAGCCCAATAATTTCAAAAGTCTTCTGCAGGTCACCTTTAAGAACCTAATTCTACAGTTTTTAAAACACATGAGCGAGTCCCACTGTCTTCTCTTGAGTAAAAGCTACAGGATCAAGCCGCATAAGCCCAAACCTAGAAGTAACTACGTGTGTAGTTTTACTCAAGTGAGTAGTCCCTGTGAAGTCAATGTGCCTTCTCACTTGAGTAAAATTATGCAGCAACATGTTTATGGGCTCGGCCCCTAGATATTCAGAAGACCTCAGCTCAGCCATTTGGGTACTTCAATGAAGTGCTCCTCAGCCAGCAACTGACGTTCCCATACACTCAAAGGGCTTGTTGGATCTTGCTTAGGAGGACCACAACTGTGGACACAGACTTAAAACAAAGTACCATTGTTTTTCCATGTCACAGATGTCCTAGAGAGGGACACGGGACCATAGGCTCCTCTAGCCCAGTGGTTCTCAACCTGGGGGTATGCAAAAGTCTTCCGGGGGTACATCAACTCCCCTAGCCATTTGCCTAGTTTTACAACAGGCTACAGAAAAAGCACAAGCGAAGTCAGTACAAACTACAATTTCATACAGACAATGGCTTGTTTATACTGCTCTATAGACTAGACACTGAAATGGAAGTACAATATTTATATTCCAATTGATTTGTTTTATAATTATATGGTAAAAATGAGAAAGTCAGCAATTTTTCAGTAATAGTGAGCTGTGACACATTTGTGTTTTTATGTCTGATTTTGTAAGCAAGCAGTTTTTAAGTGAGGTGGAACTTGGGGGTATGCAAGACAAATCAGACTCCTGGAAAGGGGACAGTAGTCTGGAAAGGTTGAGAGCAACTGTTCTAGCCAATACCAAGAACTTTTTGCAAAATGTGCCTGAAAACCACTGGTGCTAGATGTGTCCATGTGGTAACATGGACGTGCAAGGGAAGACTGATTCAGTGCACCAGCTCTGTTAAGGAGGAGCAATCAGCACAGCTGGGACAGTGGTTTATTAGAAGATGGCAGGGTTTTGGGAATTCCACCAGTAGTATTATATCCCCAAGCAAAACTAGCATATGCTAGTACAAACATCAAATTTATGCATGACATCTATATGCATTTAGTTACAACAGAATATACACTCTTAGGAATGTCTGGCTTTAGGAGACCCATAGACCTTTCCTTATACAAAGCACAGGGGTGGCCAACCTGAGCCTGAGAAGGAGCCAGAATTTACCAATGTACATTGCCAAAGAGCCACAGTAAAACGTCAGCAGCCCGTCATCAGCTCCCACCCTCCAGCTCCCAGCGCCGCCCGCCCATCAGCAGCCTCACCCCCTCTCTCCCTGCACCTCCCGGTCAGCTGTTTTGTGGCATGCAGGAGGCTCTGTGGGGGAGGAGGGAGGAGTGAGGGCGTGGCAGGCTCAGGGAAGGGGGCTGGAAGAGGTGGAGTGGGGGCAGGGCCTGTGGCAGAGCCAGGGGCCGAGCACTGAGCACCCCCCAGCACACTGGAAAGTTGGCACCTGTAGCTCCAGCCCCGGAGTCGGTGCCTGGACAAGGAGCCGCATCTTAACTTCTGAAGAGCCGCACGTGGCTCCGGAGCCGCAGGTTGGCCACCCCTGCCTGACATAGCATATCTTCTTAGATAGTCAGTGGCACATGCTCTGCCCCTTACTTGCTACAGCAGGCCCACATGTTGGAGTGTGGCTTTATACTGGATTTCCAGTGAAATAACCACAGGATAGTGCGGTACATGAAGGGTTTATTCATGCACGGGGCTATACACCAATCCAAGTGTATACTGTAGAATTACTTGGATCACGTCCTTTCTGCATAGCTGCCTGCACATTTTGTCTCTTTCAAATGTGTTTATGTGAATAGGAAACATAGTCTAGAATTATTAAGACATTGTGCTGTTGTTCTTTACACCCCAGAGGCAGACACATTTCAGTGGAGTCTATATATATATATATATATATATACAGTTTGTGAAGCACTCTAATATAAGAGATGCTCCAGCCATGTAAAGTGGAGGAGGGATAGCTCAGTGGTTTGAGCTTTGGCCTGCTAAACCCAGGGTTGTGAGTTCAATCCTTGACGGGGCCATTTAGTGATATAGGGCAAAAATGGGGGATTGGTCCTGCTTTGAGCAGGGGGCTGGACTAGATGACCTCCTGAGGTCCCTTCCAACCCTGATATTCTATAGGGGGAGGGATAGCTCAGTGGTTTGAGCACTAGCCTGCTAAACCCAGGGTTGTGAGTTCAATCCTTGAGGGGGCCATTTAGGGATCTGGGCCAAAAATTGGGGATTGGTCCTGCTTTGAGCAGGGGGTTGGACTAGATGACCTCCTGAGGTCCCTTCCAACCCTGATATTCTATGAACTCTATTATTAGCTGACCAGAGGTGGAGGAAATAGAATCTCCTTCCCCTTGGTATCACTCTGGACATGCAAGCCAGGCAGTGTGACTCTCTTCCTTTGAAAACTATTCTGTACAAGCTGGGGTCAAACAGTGCGTCACAGTGAATAGGAAACTATTTGTCCTAGGGAGTGGTGAAGATACTGACTGAGCAGAAAATAATTCCCTACGGCTAAGCTCTGATATTAAAATGTTCCTCATTGCCCATCACTGTTAGGAGGAGGTGCCAGGGATTCTTTTATCTTATTAAAAAAACATTCAGTTTTGCATTGCTTTTTGACCCAATAAAAACAAGCAGATTAACTCAATAGTTAACAAGTAAAGAAATGTGATTGTTCATACGTTCTTCTGGTCTGTTTTGAAGGGTATATTTGGGGAAAGGGATGGAAGTAGATGCTGTATTGCTGGTAAGTGGCTGGAGTGATTATGCTTGTGCAAATTCCAGGCAGGCTGAATGTGTCTTGTGGGGCGCAGGGAGTTTACTGTGGAGAAATGCTGCTAAGAGTTTTTTTTGGGGGGTGCATAGCCTGCAAGTCCCTGTTCCAGCTTCAATCCACCAGAGGGTACTAAGGGAGAGCGGGGAAATAGCCCTAAGGCGTACCCTGTGGAGTGTCATCTGTTGCACTAACACCCTCCTTTCTTTGTACTCTGGAGCTCAAATCACCCACAATCAGTAAAGCCATTCCAGGTGGAGGCCCCCACAGTTTAATAAAAGAGGTGCAGCTGGAAGGGCACTCTGTGAGTGGCTCTGGAACTCATTCCCCCTCTTGGGCTGAAATAGCCTGAGTCTCTTGACGTTTAATGCATCGTCATCTTGGAAGACAAAAATGCGGTAAGGGACAGTGTTTGTGGGCACATAAGGAATGTTTGGACTGATTAACTTTAACTAGAATCTCCTTCCTTAGAGGTTTTTAAGGTCAGGCTTGACAAAGCCCTGGCTGGGATGATTTAACTGGGAATTGGTCCTGCTTCGAGCAGGGGGTTGGACTAGATGACCTTCAGGGGTCCCTTCCAACCCTGATATTCTATGATTCTATGAACTAGAGGGATGAGGATAAGCTCCTGGATTTGTGGTTACCTGAAACATATGAAACATTGCATGTGCCTTGAGCACTGGTCTGGCTTTTTAAAAATGTCTCATTGTAATGAATAAACAAATAAATGACCTGGATTATGGCTGCCCCTTGCATAGCTGTGCAGACGGAAAGGAGGGTAAAGGACAAGGTTTCTTGTAACATCTCACTGCCTTGGTTCTCATGCAGGGCCGGCCACACTATGCTTCTAATTGTATTGAATATAATTTCAACAATTAAAACAATAGGCCAGATCCCTCGGCCAGTGTAATGGACACAGCTTCGCTGAAGTCAACGGGCGATATCACTTCACACCATTTGGGGAGGTGACCTGGTTGTTTTTATGCATATAAATAACTGGATCACAACCTACCAAAATCCAAAACAGGAGACAAACGATCCAGGTGTGGGACCTCGGTAAAATAAAACAAGAATGATGGAGAGGGGCTATCAGTGGCAGTAATATGTACATTGCCCAAAAGTTAACTACCTGATGTGTCGTCTTATTTCATTTTAAAGATGAATGCTCCTATATTGTAGTGGTCTTACAACTGCATTACAATAGTATGTATACATATTTAATTATAGGAACATTCCTACTAGGTTTATCGCATTGGGGTCTGCTCCTCTTTCCAAAAATTTCAGACATATTTCTTTAATCTCGTGTGCTTGTTCACAGGCTTGTAGGAATACTGGCTTCCCATTGATAGTACAGTTGTTAACATCTGCGCCGCATTCTAAAGCGATCTGAACGCAGCGGCAGTGCCGTTTCGTAGGTAAAATACAGTAAAACAAAACACCTGCAACAAAAAACAAAATGGCTGTTAAGCAACAAATGTTAGGGGGCTGAATCAAATAGCAGGAAAGGCCCTGATTCAGGAATCTGATCTGCACAGACAGACCCCTTGAACCAGTATAGTGACCCATTCATTTCTCAGGCATAAGGGCCTGTCCATTTGAAACAGATTACAGGATGAAGACTTCAGAAATTAACACATGAAATGATATTTGGGATTTCAACAGGACCGCTTGTGGAGTAAAGCAATATTCAATGAGAGTGAGGGTATCAGAATCTGATCCTTAATAGTTAGGCACATATAAAACTAACTATTGGAGAGAGCTACCAAAATGCCTGATCCAGCAAAAATGTCCTCACTTTCAGCACCACAAAAACTCTGAAGAAAAATGGCTTTGTTGGGTTGTATGTGTAGTGAACACCCACCTGGGGCTGAACCTTAGGATGTTCAGTACCAAACCACAGACCTTTGCTACATGAGCCAAAGAACAATCCTGCAGCAGAAGACTCTTACTCGTTATGCTGACCAGCCTCTAGAGGGGGACATAACACACATGGCTAGCACGTGATATGTGGTGAGAAAGCAGGACTGCAATTTGTATTGATTCTGGCTCCAAAGATACTTTTTCTGTCTAATATGATTAAGAGGAACTCTTTTTACCTTTTCCTTCATTATCAACTATGGTCATGTCTGCCTCGGCCTTCGCTAGTTTATCCAAGGCTAAGTCGTGGCCTAGCTCAGCTGCTTTCATTGCAGGAGTGCGTCCCATTCGGTCTTGAACATCTGGATGAGCTCCTTGCTCCAGCAGGAAGTTGCACATGTCTATGTCATTTGCGATGCATGCCAAATGAAGGGCACTATAACCATCAACAGGCTCTGTGAAATTAATGAGTTCTGGGAATCCAAGTTTGGTCAGCTTCTCTATCTGCCTCTTGTCCTTTTGGCGAACACATTGGAGAACTTTGTAGATCTGCAAATCTTCAAGTCTTTTGTCCGTCAAAGACATCCTTGATCAACTGAAGCTAGTCTTCTTCAAAGGGAAGGCTTTCTGGACAAAAAAAACACAAAACACACGTGTGAAGTTATTCTCCTTACAAGCCATAATGGGTTTTGATCCAAATCGCATTTATGTCAGTTAAAGTTTTTCATTTTGACTTCAGAGGTCACTGAGCAGCCTCATAATTCTTGATTTTATATGGGCATATATATAATTCGAACCGTGGCCACTGAGAGCTGCGGGGGGGCCGTGCTTGCAGATGTCAATGTAAACAAAATGTCTTGCATCCCGCCAGCGGATTACCCTGATGGGCCGCATGCCAAAGGTTGCCAACCCCTGTACCAGCCTATAATTTAACGAACTACCTTTCCAGAGAATGTGGAATCTAAATATCACAAGGAATTAGATTATTATTTATTTATATTTGTATTACCATAGCTCTCAGCAGCCCCAGTCACAGACCAGTTCCCCATTGTGCTAGGTGCTGTACAAACACGAACAATAAGATATTCCCTGACCCAGAGAGTTTACAATCTAAGTGACAACCTGTTTAGGCAAATACTTGGATTGAAATGTTAAATTCTATTCTGTGTCGGTTCTTATACCATCCTTGTTACCATCGCATCCACACACCACCTGGTAGCATCCTAAGCAAAAAGACTAACGTCAGTCATGTGTGGTTTGTCATTTCATCCTCAGACATTTGATGATTCTGTCAAAGGAAATAAATGCAGTCGCTTGTAACAGGCAATCATGAATGTCTTGTATACTGATGCGAGCTGCATCCCACGGTTCTCGCCCCAGACGGAAGAGAACTCAGAGGTGCTCTCCATTCCGGATCACCAGGGAAGCTGTAACCCACAAGGGAGTTCAGCTTGGAATGTTAACAAGCCACTGGGAGCAGAGACTCTACACAGCAAGTCAGCACGGGGGCCTGGCCGCTACGGGCAAAGGGGCGTGAGCTCTGCAGGGCTGGGGTGTCTGAAGATGCTAAGGGGAACAGGAGGAAGCCCCTTGTAATTTGCAGTATGAATTCTTTGCCTGTAGTCATGTTCCGTTGCCTGCTGGCAGAGGATGCTAGGGAAGACTGGATTCACTTTTTAAAAATCTGACATGTTTTAGTGGAGCCCTTCTTCTCCACCCACCTTGTTGTTGATTTGCATTGTGGTAGTGCTTCGAGACTCTGGTCACTCTTCCCCCCTCCCGCCGCAAAAAAACACGTACAACTATATTATTACAAGGCACAATTGTGCCTGGCCCTGTGCTGGTGGCCGGGTGGGGGGAGTGGGTGCGCAAAGAGTCCTTCAGCTGCTTTGTGTGTCCCTTACCTCCAAGCAACAGCCAGGCATGCTCACAGTCCCTTCTCCTTCTTAGTGCTCCAGAGGTAGATGACATCCCAACATGGACAAGGAAGAGTGGGAAGGTTCCACCCCGGCCAGCATAAATGGCTCCTCACCAAAAGGAGAGCACGCTGTAACACCCAAAGGGATGGGGCAGGTTGTGCATTCCCCGTGTGCGCTGGTGAGCTTTGGGAGGCACAATCCCTCCAAGAGCTCCCCTCTGGGGCCATGAGACTCCCCAAGTGAGCGGTGCCAACTGGCTCTGTCATTAGCTGTACCCTCAGGCTACGAGATCTTCTATCCAAATGATGTTCAGGAAACCCAAAGTTATCCCAGGAGAGAAGTGGAAAGAGGAAGGACATACAAAGCTCCTTGCTCTCTGGAAGAAGTGCAAAAATCCTTCATTGTTCTATCTAAGACCTAGAGACAAGAGTACGGGCCAAGTTGCCACCCAGCTGGTGATAACTGGCATAGCGCCATAGAAGTCAAAAGAGCTACACTGACTGATTTACACCAGCTGAAGATCGGATGATCTTGATCAGAAGGGCAACAAAAATGATTAGGGGTCTGGAACACATGACTTATGAGGAGAGGCTGAGGGAACTGGGATTGTTTAGTCTTCAGAAGAGAAGAATGAGGGGGGATTTGATAGCTGCTTTCAACTACCTGAGAGGTGGTTCCAGAGAGGATGGTTCTAGACTATTCTCAGTGGTAGAAGAGGACAGGACAAGGAGTAATGGTCTCAAGTTGCAGTGGGGGAGGTTTAGGTTGGATATTAGGAAAAACTTTTTCACTAGGAGGGTGGTGAAACACTGGAATGCGTTACCTAGGGAGGTGGTAGAATCTCCTTCCTTAGAAGTTTTTAAGGTCAGGCTTGACAAAGCCCTGGCTGGGATGATTTAATTGGGGATTGGTCCTGCTCTGAGCAGGGGGTTGGACTAGATGACCTCCTGAGGTCCCTTCCAACCCTCATATTCTATGATTCTATGATTTATATAGTCAAGTGTTGCTTTTATGTACAAATCTGAATGCGATGCAGTACTTGTCAGTGATGCATTTAGGAGCAAGTCTTACTTTTTCTTCCCTTCCATATCCCACATAAAAGCCTAAAGACAAACTTTAGGTTCCTTCTCACTGGAATGGGGACAGTTAGGCCATAGGTTTCCCACGTAGGAGCAGTGTCTCAATTTAGAAAAATAAGTATTTGCCAGCCACATGTAGTACCCATACATAACAGGGGCAATGTTCAGCGTGTCTGGCTTTGTTTTACGGGACATTCTTTGATTCAACACACTGAATGTAGCTTTTTTGTAACCTTAATTCGGCTGACTTGTGTGCACACATTATGACACTCTCTTTAATTACACGATCGCATAATATTTATTCCACAGGATCTCTGCCCCAGTAAGTACACAGTATGGATGGTGCTCACTGAATGAGCAGCTATTCACTATCTCGTTTAACCCTTAGTGTTCAGTATGTGGGCTTAGGTCTTATTTACTGCATACTATTCAAGCCCTGCTCTGAATCCAGGATTATTAATTTCCTCTTGGGCTCATCACTGTGAATGCTTCACAGACATTAATTTTCTCAACACATCTATGAGGTGGGGTAGTATTATCCCCATTTTACAGATGGGGAACTGAGTCATAGACATTACGGTCACAAGAGTCTACTAGTTTTGGGTGCCCACTCTGAGATGCTTAAGGTCTTAAAATTCCAACAGCTTATTTTACAGCACTTTGTTTGTCCAAAACACAGCTCTCAGTGACTTGAGTTGCAGTTTTAAGTGCTTACAACATGTGCACATCCAAACCCAGATGTTTCAAGTTTGGTGCCTGGAAAATGAGGCTCTCATAATTAGCAGCCACCTGTGAAAAGTCTGTTTTAAGTGACTTGCCCAGCATTACATAGGAACTGTGTGGCAAAGGCAGAGATAGAATCTAATTTTCCATGGCAGCAATCAACTTCTTTAACCACAAGACCCTCCTTTCTCTTATAGCAGCTCCCAGTTTCATTCACTAAATATCTCCCAACTTCTGCAACAAATGAAGCAGGAGTCCTCCAGACAACAGCCTCCTTCACTACAAGCCTGATTCCAACCCAGAACACTGCCCATCCTGTGCTCTGAATAAGGCAAGAGTCCTGTGGAATAAGAGTATATGATCATGTAATTACAGACAATAGCATAATGCATATACACAAAGGGACCAAAATAAAGATGCATAGACAATCTTAATTCTGGCATTTCCTAACTTTAGAGCAGTTGACCTTGCTACCTTACTGTTCTTTTAATAACTAATTTTGTGCATATTTTTTTAACCCTGAAAAAAACAGGTTCCATCACGTGGAACCATACTGATCTCCACAAGGGTCTTCAGCAGGGTAGGAACTGTGATAGCCACAGCAGAGACCTCTGCTACTTGAGCTAACGGAGTAACTGAAAGCAATAGTAGGCTGCCATACGGACGTGGACCAACCACTAGGAAGGGATGAGTCACATTTTGCCAGTGGTTTCACAGATATTTGTTGACAGATTTGGGAAATAGTGGGTGCCATTCCAGGCTCCAGAAGGGAGCATGCGCCAATGGCCACAGACCCTTCTGCTCCTCTCTCCTCCACAAAGGCTGATCCCTTCTGGGCCCTGTCCCTTTCAGCCTGTCTCTGTCCCAGTCCTGTATTTCCCTCCCAGCACCTAAATCATCCCAGTCTTCCCCCAGCAGCTCCTTGTTCCTGTCTCCCTCTCCCCAGGCTACTCATCTGAATCCCCTCAAACCTAAGCTCCTCCTCGCAGTCCCACTCTCTCACACCAGGCTCTTCAGCCAATTCCCAGTCTTCCCTCTGCCCCAGCTTCTAGTTCCATTCTCCCCCCAGGTTTCCTCTTCCTTGTCCAATCAGTCTCAGTATCCTACTTCTCCATGCGGCTCCCCCTCTCCGGCCAGACTTCTCATCTGATCTCAGTCTCCAGCAACTTCTTCCTTCTCCGTGCTCCCTGGGCACCAGCAGCGGGAGTATGAACAGCAAAGGAAAAAGATTTCCTGCTTTCAGTTCTAGTGCCCAACCTCCTGCAAATGCAAGGAAAGTCTTGCTTGGCCTCTGCATCCCTAGGGTGGAGCATGTCCAGTGCAGATTGAACTTTCAGAGAACTTAACTGCCAAACTAGCATCCCTACTGACCAGGTGCAAACTGATTTTTCAGAGGCTTATAATTTGGCCAATTTTCGCAGGTTTTCACAACAGCCGCAGAAGGCACTCCCCTGACACTAGCATGACGTCCCTGTCAACTTTCAAATCCCTGCTCCAAAGCATGGTGGAGTTGGAGTTTCTTGTGAAAATGGTTGTACAATCTTTTTTAAAAACATGGGGGAAAAAAACAATATTTTTCCCTAAACTCATTCTTGGAAATAGCTGAACCATTTTTGCCGAAACTTTTCTAAATAATTGGTTTCAGACAAACACTCAGCATGGAAAATTCCAGCCTAAGCAGTTACAGTCTGTCAAAGTTATAAACAACTGAAAACAGGCCTGGGAAGTGTCAGGGAATGTTAAAATATGGGTGATGTTACCAACGCCAACTCTA
Source organism: Lepidochelys kempii (assembly GCF_965140285.1). Classification (NCBI taxonomy): domain Eukaryota; kingdom Metazoa; phylum Chordata; order Testudines; family Cheloniidae; genus Lepidochelys; species Lepidochelys kempii. The sequence continues at coordinate 201,682,226 of NC_136382.1, forward strand.
ATTCTGTGCAATTTGCAACTACACTGGTATTGATTTTAAAAAAATATTATTCAGCATCTTGCTAGTCTGCGTTGTTAAGCAAATATTTGGAACGGAACTCATTACATAGTTTTACCTGTGACGTATTATTCTTTGTTGGGAGGAAGGACTGATAGCATAGCTTTGAGCCAGGTATACTCTGGTGAACATCTCACACAGCTATGCCAATAAACCTAAATCAAAACCTGTAACACTTCTGTCTCTCTTGATAAACACTGAGGGAAACTCTAGCTAATCGTGCCAGATTTCATCGTGGTTTTGTGATGGACTAGGCTGAGAATCAAAAAGCTCATTTTAATTTCAATTTAATTATTTTTCCAGTGCACCAATTAGCAGGAAGATCCTTTCAAGCAGATTCCTGTTTCTTTGTGGAACTTGCCAAACCAGCGAGATGCACAAGGGGAAAGCTTTTCAAGGGCACACAAGTGTGAGTTAGATGTCCAGCTCCCATTCACTGACTTTCCATGAAAGCTGGGGGCCTAATTGCCCCTTATGTCTTTGAAAATCCCCCCCACTGTGGCCTTCTCAAAGGCCATTATCAACTATAAAAAAAAATATCACACTGCTGCCAGATTTTTTCCCCTGTTATTGTTACCAGCAACACCTACTGCACAATCCTGCAAACACCTACATATGCACTGTGCTTTACTCACAAGCGTAGTCTCAAGGATTACAATGAGTCTTTGCAAGAGCAAGGCCTTAAGAGTCGAAAAAAGAGAAATGTTTTTTCCTCTTTTTGTTTAGTGCGTGCATGTGACAGCACTTTGTGTATATTGTTGGCTCCTTGCCCACTGTGTGTGTGGGAGACACACCCAGCAACAACAACAAAAAGAAACACTTAAAAAAACAACAACCCTGGAAAATTGAAAACCACAAAAATTGGCAGAGAAATACAGGGACAGGTGCAGTCACTGAAACTACTTTTATTCATTTTCTAAAAGCTAAATTTCAAGTTGACAATGTCCCTTTTAACAATGACTGTTCACAAATCAGTAAACAAAGTTATCAGACTTTTTATTTTAAAAAAATAAGCATTTAAAAATTTATAATTAGTTTACACATTGACTGTATCTAAGCATGAACCTTATAGTGTGACATAAAAGAACGTAACATGGTAACAGTACTCCCATGCATTTATTGCTTTATACAAATAAAGACTCCATTTGACTCATGTTTAGAATCATAGAATATCAGGGTTGGAAGGGACCCCAGAAGGTCATCTAGTCCAACCCCCGTTTAATGGGACCTGAGCAACGACGTCTGATGAAAATTTATCCCAGGACAGCAAATAACTACAAGGCTCCAGTTAAGGCTCAGATGGATATCCCCTTCCCTTCTACACCTTTTAGTTTTAAACTGTATGTCACTTCTCAAAAAATGTTCTGTTCGGACAGAGATACACTGTATAGCGTAGAGCGAATGGACACTGCAGGGACTTCACACCGGACTCACGCACCCACCTAGAAAATTAAAAAGCAGCGCCACGGTCCGTTTCTAATTTGTAATTGCTAAATCTCCAATTCCTATTCCGAGCTCCTCCTGGGTGGACCTCCATGGAAGGTAGAGGGGTTCCACCCTGGTGCAAGGATCTGCCTGGGCAGATCCACTGCGCAACGGAGGTGTAAGGGCCAATCCCGAGGGCCACGGGGAGAGGCCTGCGGCTCAGCGGGCCTTGAAGCCAAAGAGCGGGGGCTTAATGTATCCATTCTTCTGCCCTGGCACGCCACATCTAGGGCGATTGATGAGAAATACAGTCACACAGCCATGGGATCACATCCCTCTCCCACGGACAGGCTGCTCCCTAACTCTACCGAAGGGTTCGGAGAAGGCAGCAGAGCCGGCAAAGCACGGGCCAGCCCCGGGGCCTCCCTCCTGCACAGGCCAGGGCCCAGTGGAGCGCCGGCCGGCGTCCCTATGTCCAGGCTTTGGGGACAGCCACCGCGGCACCTCTACCGCACCTCTCCTCTAGGGCGACCAGATGTCCCGATTTTGGGGTCTTTTTCTTATATAGGCTCCTAGTACCCCCGGTCCCGATTTTTTTCACACTTACTGTCTGGTCACCCCAGTCTCCCCCTCGAAGGACTTGGCCAGAGTTCCCAACAGCGATGCACAGGGATCCCCGCCCCCGCCCCCTTCACCCAGTGCTAAAATGCAGCCACCTCTGGGGGCGGGCCACCGCGCTGGAGCTGCACCCTGCACGAGGGCTCGGGAGAGAGGCGGGCGGGGGGAGGGGGGATTCCTGCCCCACGTGCACTGGGGGAGGTCCCTGCGCGTGCTCCCTTGTGACGTGCTGGAGCGAGGGGCGGGGCGGACCCAGCACGAGCCCCGGACTCACCTCCCGGCGGGGAGCAGCCGGCCGGGCGGCACGGCTCAGGCGCGCGTGCGCGCTGGAGGGGCTGCGGCGCGCCCCGAGACAGGCCGCGCGAGGGACGCTGCTACCCCGCAGCTCCCATAGCAACCGGCAGCCCCGCCCGCACATGCGTCATAATGCCAGGCTTGCCCCGCCCCCGCGCGGGGCGGCCCCGCCTGGCGCGCGCTGCAGCTGCGGGGTGGGGTGACTCCAGCCTCTGTGGGCAGCTGCTCCCCCGGGCCCTGCGCCTCATTCCCCCCTTCTGGGCCCCAGTTCCCTGCACCCCCTCTCCTAGTCTGCAGCCCGGCTCCTTGCCCCCCTCATCCGCACCCCCCATGTTCCCTGCACGTCTTCCCCGCAATGTGCATGATCCCCCCCCCCCATTCCCTGCTCGAGTTCCCTATGCCCCCCTCGTCCGCCTGCCTAACTCCTCCTGAAACCACAGGGAAGATTTGCACTCACCATGGTTTGGGATGTTGCTCCTCTCTGCCCAGGCCAAGGTGGGGCCCAGGTTGCTGCAAAGCTTTAGAAAGTGGAGGTGCAAAGGGAGGGGGGAAAGACCAGTAGAGCCACCTTTCCCCCTGTGCAGTCCCCTGGAAAGGAGAGCCCCTTAAGGTACCCGTACACGAAATGTGGTACACTGTGGTTCTCCGAGTCCTGCAATTCACCATGCAAAATGCACTGCAAGTCACCGCTCTTCTGAGCAACAGGCTTCCCCTAACCCCCACCCCATTTCCGCTGTTGATTTGTGCAGGCGAGTTGGGTCTTAACATCCCTGTGTAGCAACACTAGGGGTAGCAATGCTCCAAATATGAGAGCGCATTCGGATCTCCTCGCATTTCTGTCTTTAGAGCGCATGGTCAGAAGAAGAAGTGAATGAAATGTGTGTCAAACCCATGCCCAAAATTCCACAGCTGCTCCCGGAGGATTTCATGTGGCTGTGATGTTTTGGGGATCACCCAGACCAATAACCTTGGTTTTCTTAATGCATGCTGCTGTGGCTCAGTACTCTGACACCAGTAGCCAGCCTAAAAGCATAAGAGTCACCCTGGCTGCTCCAGCCTAATTACTCCTTGCAGGGTAAAACCTTTATACTTTTAGGTTGTCTGCTGATGTCAGGGCTCTGCAGTATAGTATAGTATAAAGATGCCCAAGGTTACAGGGCAGGTGGTGACAGAACCCCTTAGTGGCCTGGGTAATCTCCAAAATGTGACAGTCATATAAAATCCTCAAGGGGCAGCATCGCTGAAAATCCCACTTGGTGTGCATTCGAACGAGATATTTTGGGGAAAGATTTTGAAAAAAAGTGTAAGAGACTTGAAGCACAAAGCCCTTTTAAAAATCTTGTGCTCTTAAGTCACTTAGAAGGTTTTGAAAATTCCACCCTTTTTGATGAGTGAGCTATTTCTTTTATGTCCATTTTGATCAGTGTCTGATTTCAACATCTGGGCCCAGACTCTGCCTGCTAATCTGCACTCAACTCTCACTGAGTTCAACAGGAGCTTCATGGACACCGGTTGTTGGCAGGATCAGACCCTTGCATTTAACATCAGTTTGGTTATCATAATCAGGCAAGTTATCCACTTCTTATTCAAGACAACTGTTAAAACATCCCCTCTAAAACACTTTCAGAACCAACTGAAGCATAAGGCCAAACCATTGCTATGTATTAGAGCTGTCAATTAATCGCAGTTTTAATTGCACTGTTGAACAATAGAATACCAATTGCAATTTATTAAATATTTTGGATGTTGTTCTACATTTTCAAATATACTTATTTCAATTACAACACAGAATACAAAGTGTACAGAGCTCACTTTATATTTTTTTAATTACAAATATCTGCACTGTAAAAATGATAAAATGATATATTTCAATTCACCTCATACAAGTACTGTTGTGCAATCTCTTTATCATGAAAGTGCAACTTACAAATGTAAATTTTTTTGTTACATAGCTGCACTCAAAAACAAAACAATGTAAAACTTTAGAGCCTACAAGTCCACTCAGTCCTACTTCTTGTTCAGCCAATCCTTAAGACAAACAAGCTTGTTTACATTTAGGGGAGATAATGCTGCCCACTTCTTATTTACAACGTCACCTGAAAGTGAGAACAGGCATTTGCATGGCACTGTTGTAGCCGGCATTGCAAGGTATTTACATTCCAGATATGCTAAACATTTGTATACCCCTTCATGCTTTGGCCACCATTCCAGAGGATATGTTTCCATGCTGATGATACCCATTAAAAAAAAATGAGTTAATTAAATTTGTGACTGAACTTCTTGGGGGAGAATTGTATGTCTCCTGCTCTGTTTTACCCACATTCTGCCATATATTTTCATGTTATGGCAGTCTCAGATGTTGACCCAGCACATATTGTTCGATTTAAGAACACTTTTACTGCAGATTTGACAAAACGCAAACAAGGTACCAATGTGAGATTTCTAAAGATAGCTACAGCACTCAATCCAAGGTTTAAGAATCTGAAGTGCCTTCCAAAATCTGAGAGGGATGGGGTGTGGAGCATGCTTTCAGAAGTCTTAAGAGAGCAAAACTCCAATGCAGAAACTACAGAACCCAAACCATGGGTTGAGTGCAGTTATATTTTGTACATAATTCTACATTTCTAAGTTCAACTTTCATGATAAAGAAATTGCACTGCAGTACTTGTATTAGGTGAACTGAAAAATACTACTTCTTTTGTTCCTTTTTTTACAGTGCAAATATTTGTAATAAAAATAAATATAAAGTGAGCGCTGTGCACTTTGTATTCTGTGTTGTAATTGAAATCAATATATTTGAAAATGTAGAAAACATCCAAAATATTTAAATAAATGGTATTCTATTATTGTTTAACAGCGTGATTAATCGTGATTAATTTTTTTAGTCTCTTGACAGTCCTACTATGTATCAAATATCTTAATCAAAAGGGGCAGCGGTGCATAGGCAGATCCAGGTCCAAAAGAAGAGACATCCTGCTGCCACAAAACAGGATGGCTCCTATTGCTTCATCTCAGTATGTGAGCTCTTTACTGCTTCTCCTAACAGGAGTGCCATGTGCATGGTAGCTGCTTCCAGCTAGCACTTGCTTATGGTGGGAACCTGAGTTAGCCAGACTGTGGGCCAGTTATTACTTTAGATCAGCTGATCATTCCTGGTTTGGCAGAGGTACAAGCCCCATTGCATTAGGCTGGTGTCACAGTCATTGTGCTTTTGTATGGCAGGACAAAATGTTGTCTGCTCACCCATATTGTTGCAGTGATTGCTGTATTTTTGGGCCTTCCGAAAGCAAGACTTACACTAATATGGGTGGCAAAATTCTATGCTGAGGAACTTTTGCAAATATTTCTTTTTCATTTTTGGTTTTTAAAATAGACAATTCAAGATGGGAAATGCCAACCTGATTAATTTGAAATGTAGTTTAATGCCAAAATACAGGAGATCCAATTAAGCACACACACACTCACGCACAAATAATAATGATACCTTCAAATTAATACATTATGGGAACTTCTGAGATTTGTATTCTATTCTAAGTGGGGCATAACCTCCTTCTATAGTGACTGCCTCATTCCCTCAGACCATGCAGTCTGATTGCCCTATATCCTGTCATGCTCTTGAGAATGATGCTGGGGACTCTTGATTCTAAGGGGAAAATATCCCTTTTCAGCAGCTGTGGAATAGAAAAATTAGGTATTTCACAGCATCTTTACCCCAAGAGTGAAGTCTGTCTCTGCCTAGACAATTGCCACTATGACATAAGGGAACTGCCCTGACCACACTCCAAGACAGGACTAGATCAAAATCCTGCATGACAAATTCTCAGCAACATAAGCCGTCAGAATTGAGATCCCTGAATAGAAAAAAGTCATCAGAAAGAATTATACAGAAATTGGAGCCTGACACCGCTGGGTTTGTTGGCGTACCATTAAAAACAACTAAATATCAAGGCTCTAAAACTGAGATACCCATCAAAATGCATTCACAGGAAAATGTCTAAGGAAGTTTCTTTTTAATGAAGCTGGATTTGAATGAAAAGCCCATGTTTACAGATGAAAGCAAATGTTGACATTAAAGAATCATCATGTTTTCCATAACTGCCCCTCCCATTTCTAATAAGGTAGCACAGAATGACATATACTGACTCATAACAGTGAAATAGAAAATGGAGAATTATTAATGGTAAGATTAAGAGCTTTGATAGTGATGTTTTTAATGATTTGTAATTATGTATAGTGAGGGAGTACAGATGAGATAAAACTTAGGCCAAGTCTTTGCTGGTATAAATGTGGCTTTGCCAATTCTTCTTTTACATAGATTTGCAACTCTGCTTAAAATGTTATTGCTGAGAGAACAAAGGTAACATGTCGTGTTGGAAGATGTAAGTAAAAGATACACAAATGTGTAATGATAAATTAAAAAAAAACCCTTTTCCTGGGAAGGCCCTGGGCAGGGTGACACAAAAACAACATGAGCTAGAAACTGCAAACTCAGCACAAAGTATCTAGAAGTTGGGTAACTGAAGCTTGTGCATGCATAATATATGGGTTACCTAAAATCCAAACAGTTGACATGCTAAAACCACTTGGATAAAGATTAAGTAATCTGTAATGTGGAAATATATAAATGACCTAACTGAACATGGGCCCAAACTTAAGAGACACTGGACCAGAAAACTGAAGAATGGGACTGCCGGACCAGGCCAAGAGATCATAGAGGGTGAAACTATCATGGCAAAATGTGGCAACTTGGACCCATTTACCAGTTCTGTCTTGTCTGTTGTTATATGTCTGGCATAAATGTATCTCCAGACACTATAAGTGACAATAATTCTGTTGGCAATTGTATAAATAAAGGTGAAAAGTGATTAAGACTAAATTAAATAGACTTGTGACTCAGTTTCCCAACTTTTTAGCTCTTCTTGGTTGACAACTCAGTTTTGGAGATGAGCCAAGTATGATGCCATGTCAGAGGTAGAGAGACTGAATTCACTAAGGAAACATAAATGGTGCAGAGCCTTGACTATGCCACAAAGATTTGTGACTGGAAAAAAACAGCTTCCATAGATGGAGGGATCAATCAGCCAGAGAAGGTGAAGAAGTTGGGATCAAGACACAGGAAAAATCAGATCCTGATCTACTTCAATCTGGCCGAACTGCAGGCAAAGCTGCTGTATGCTACCTTTGTGCTCATCTGATCTGCAGAGCTGGGCAGAGCCATTTTAACCCATGTCATAAATTAGAGCAGCCTCAGAGCTCCTCTAACCAGCACTAGTTTGTAACAGCTCCCAAAGGTCTGTTAAGCTGTCAGAACTTAGTAGAGTTCTGCATGCTTTGTCCATACGCCCTTATTCCCCACACACCTCTTTACACTACGAGGGGCCAAGAGAGATTTGTATAAAGCTGACTATGCCAGCTGGGGAGTCCCCCACTCCAGGTGAATTTTCAGCTGCCCCATTTAGGGGAGTTTACAGCCCTGTGGGTACTGCTGGAGGACACAAAGGGACGAAACAAAGGCTAGGATCTGCCCTTGACAGTGGTAAACAAAAGGAAACCTGCAACTGATGGAGCAAACTCAAGTGTTCTCCAAAGAATGACACCAGGAATGAATTTAATCCAACGACAGAACAGGATGCAGGAGGTATCATTTTGTTCAGCATATAACAGCAGATTCTAATAGTTAGATGATCAGAAATAAATGAAGTATTAGTTTCTAAACAGCGCTATGTCAATAAAATATTAATTTGTAAGAAGGGAATTTGTTTCGTACTGTTTTATACATGCTAAGTGTTAACCTACTCAGACTCAGACAGCATGCGTGCCTCATATGATGGCGGGTAAAGCTCCCATTACCAATATGCTCACTTTGCAGCAGCAGGATGAGATAATTACACATGAAAAGATTTTGATGCAGAACAGCTGCTTCAGAGTGCTTGGAATTAAAATATAAGAGCTTCTGAGTGCTTTGTTCAGTGCTGGTATAAGGCACCAGGCTGACAGCAGCTGGAGAAATTCTCTCTACAAGACAGGAGCAGCACGCTGCTGGCAGTCTCAATGTGCTTTTCATCCATGGATCCCAAAGCCTAGAACATTAACTAAGCCTCAGAGCCCACCTGTGAAGGTGGCATTGTATATTGTCAGAAATATTATGCAGATAGGGGAAACTGAGGCACGAATAGTAGTATTCTGGCCCTATTGACCTCAGTGGGAGCTGGTTTGGAACCTAGTATGATTTTCGTTGGTATTACATGCTGTTCTGTATTACGGTGAGCATGTTTGTGACTTAAACCTGTTGCTTCTCCAATCATTATCTTCCCAAGGTTAATTACTACTATACCCTTTCATCTAGTCCCGTGTTACTGCAAGACTTGTCCTTTTGTTGTATGCTCTTCTCGGTACGAGCTTGCAAGCCTGATGCATAGTGCAATGACACAAGCCTAGCATGTGGCTAATTGTAATGTCTGTCTTGATCATAAATGATGTTAAAATCAGCCACATGTTACCTTGCAGGAGTGTGAGATCACTTTAGCCTGGCTAATGAATGTATTTGTCTTGGTAGAATTGAATAACACATTGTTCCTAACCAAGGGCTAGGTTGTGCCTAGCCCTCACCTGGCACTGTAGGGAAGGAGGAGCTCCTGCATAGCTGTCTGAGTGCTGCCCACATCTCTCCTCCAGACTCTCAAGGGAGCACAGAATCTCACAGGAGCAAATGAGTGGGATTGGGTAGGGAAGGGCGGGTCTGGACCGAGCCCTATATCCTCCCCTTCACAACCTGGCCACTGGAGCTGGATGGGTGTATAGGGTTGGGGAGACATCATGAAGGGGTGTCTCAAATTACTACCTCTCCTCTAGTCAACCCCAAATTAATTTTGTTTTTATTGTTTCACCTAGAGAGGGGAAAAAATTAATTTGGAGTCAATCTAAAACAATGTTTTGTTTCAATGTCTCGCTCCAGCCAGGGAACTGAAAAGTCAATTATTCACACATCTCTACTTGCCTCCTAACTTCCTAAGTACAAATGTCGGGCCCTGCCTTGCTTTCTTTGTCCACCCAAAGCTCCCACTTGCTTCAGCAGGAGCTCTGGATGCACAAAAGAGATAGGACCAGAATTTTAAAGTGCTGTGGGAGACTCTGCACTTTAACCCTTTAAGGCAGTGGTTCTCAAACTTTTGTACTGGTGACCCCTTTCACACAGCAAGCCTCTGAGTGCGACCCCACCCCTTATAAATTAAAAAAATGTTTTTATATATTTTAAAACATTATAAATGCTGGATGCAAAGCGGGGTTTGAGGTGGAGGCTGACAGCTTGCGACCCCCATGTAATAACTTCACGACCCCCTGAGAGGTCCTAACGCACAGTTTGAGAATCCCTACTTTAAGGTTACTTTAGTGTATCCAATCCCCATTGGAAAGGTGCTTCATGCTTCTTAAGCTCTGGAATTGAGGGGATATAAGTTACTGTCCCCTACTCATTCCTCAGGTCATCTTTGTCCACCTGTCTAAGGGCCTAGGCCAAAGCCCAATGAATACAGTAGTATGGATCCACTTCACTCCTTTCATTAGTTCTTTGTAGGCAACTATCATTAGGACAAAAAAAAGTAAGAAGAGAGTTCTTTTTGTAGTTCTTTTGCATTAATGTTAGTGTAGTTAGGGCAGGTTAGTAATGGTGAGACGTAGGGTTGCCAATTTTGGTTGGACATAATCCTGGAGGTTTCATCAGATGTCATAATCTTTAATTCCTGGAGACTCCAGGACAACCCTAGGGTATCTTAGACTCCATTTGATTCTGCATACACTAATGTCTAACCCTTGTGAGCCCTGCTGTTACATTATCACTATTGTCCGCTAATAAGCATTGTAGGTGCTTACTTAAGTTTGCCAGACTGATGAGAAACAATGGCCTCATGTGCGTCATTCACCTAGCATTTCTTATAAACAAAGCAAATGAAATATTGATCACCCTCATTGCATATGCAGCAAACAAAGGAGCGATTTTCAGCTGATAATAATGCATGTCAGACAGAAGTGAGTTGGGAAAGCAGCTCTTCTGAAATGGCTGCTGTCTTCCTGCAAACCCCGAATTATTGCTGAACCTCTTGGAAATGTAACCTGTAAACGGAAAGTAAAGCAGCATGTAATGGAAAAGCAACATCATCCTTGAGACAGAAGGAGCAGAACGGCCATGTGTACCATGTGCTGGATTGTGAAACCCTTATTGACGTTGTGTTGTCCCTTTCTCCTCAAGCAGTCCCATTGATTTAAAAGGATCTACTTTAGAAGTAAAGTGCTCCCTCACTGTGAGTGTACCAAACACTAACCCCACGTGAGCCAGGCACACAGTTTACCTACCCTCTGTGAAGAATGTACAGATGAACCAGATTTTCTAATGTCAGGAAAGATGGCTGCAATTCCCAATTAAAGCGACTTGGCTTTGTGGGGAAGGAGGGATGCTAAATCTACCAGAAGCCCCAACCCTGTTCATCTGCTCAGCCTTTCTCTGGTGGGGCTAGATGAGGAGAACAAGGGCTACATATCTGATAATCCCACCTCAGGCGGGTGGCGGAAGGGAAGGGGTGGAGAGAGCCACAGGGTGAGAAGAGCTCTGGTTTGACCTTCCCTACTTGGTAGCCAGTGTGGCTAGTCAAGCATGAGGGGGAGTAAACTGCTTCACTACAAGGGATGAAGCAACTTGCTGTTCCCCCGCAAAGCAAGGGGTCCTCAGGAGAGGAACTATGACACTGAGAGTTCCAGTGTATTCCTGGATTTTCTCCTGGGCTATGCACTGCCCCTGGTTCAGATGGTAAAGTTACCAACCATGTGCTCAGTGACTTACTTGGTACTGGTATAACTCCTTCTAAAGGAATACTGCTGTTCCCTTGTGTAATGATTATTTCAGAGAACATACCTGCAGTAGGAAGGCAGGATTACAGCAACATGTTTGAAGCAGAGCTTGAAATGTGCATCTGTTTTCTCAGATGAAATACTCTTCTTCTTACATGGTTATTTCTCTTTGTATTCATTTGTTAATAACTCTTACAAAAACATACCCCTGTGCTATGCAGTCCCTCCCCAAACAGTTCTCTGTTAATAACGAAATTAGCCAATGGCCACTGATTCAAATCAGTCTCAGGTCTGCTGTGAAAAAAATTCATGACCATCTAGGATCCTCAGTGACAGACCTGGAATGAGCTGATGAATTCTCAGTCCAGTTCAAAAAGGGGAAGAATCCATGTCACAGAGATCACCAACACAACTGAAACAAATCAGTTCCCCTGGAACCAGGGATTTCCCTACACCACCACCCCTGAACTCTCCCATTTACCCCTCCATTGGTCAACTAGTTACATGTGGTATTACCAATGTAATCATTTTCCAATTAGATCTAGTTGTTTTAAAAAATTTCTAGTTGGAAAAAATTCCATGTAGTTGGTTGAAAATTTGAATTGAAATTGAAATGTTAATACACACTTTAAAAGCATATATATGGTAAAACACTTGTACCTGAAAAAGCATAATAGGTTTGAAAAGTATGAACAAAGACATGTGTACATGGCTCATGAATGCACCGATGCAAATGGGAATCAAGTATTAAATCATTGCATACGTTATTCTTGATGTCAGTGGAAGGCCAGTAGATGCATTTTTAGATGTTCAGGTTATAGAAGACACATCAGCTGAATCGTTGATAACCCACATTTTAGAAGAGTTAAATGCTTTTAAATTGGACCCCAAACAGATGGCTGCTTGTGCATTTGATGGAGCTGCAAACTTCTCTAGAAGACATGATGAAGTGCAAGCTTTGCTCAGAGAAAAGTGTAACCCTAATCTCTCCTATACACACTGCAGAGGCCATCCACTCCAACTAGCTCTAGTACAAGCTGCAGAATCTTCAAAAGACGTTAAAAAAGCCATATGTTTAATGTCTTCATTATTCTCTTTTTTTTCAACAAGAGTCCAAAAAGACTGAACATCTTGGAAAAAAATAGAAGATGCTCTGGAACTGAAGTTCAGATTAGTCCAACCTGGGAAAACCCACTGGCTTTCTCCTGAGCGATTCTTGGCTATTGTCTTAAAATTACTGCAGCCGTTATTACTGGCTTTGGAAAGTATCTACCAAGAGGGGATGGATCTAAGTGGTGAGGCTGGTGGACTACTTTTGCTAAGACATTCAGAGAAGACAATTGCCATTCTCTCTTTTGTAAGTCTACTGTTGAAACCGCTTGGGTCATTAAACAATGCCATCCAGGCATCTGCTACAAGAGTAGTAGATCTTTGTCCAGCAATAGAAGCTACACTTGGATCAATCAGAGGGATAACCATTGAAAACATACTGGAAGAAGCAAAGACTTCAATCCAGAAGTTGACTAATGAAGGCACTTATATTGAATCCTTAAGTGAAGAGGACAAGAAGTGTCTGTTGAGCCAACTGAACAAACTTGATCCTTACAAATCTACAACAGCAACTTCTGGATTCTACTCAATCTCTACATAGCTTTTAAAGATGCCCATCTTATAAAACCCTGACAGGTGAATGGAGTGAAGCGCTATCATTAATGGGGCTGCCATGTGGTCAGGACAGAATGGAGAATTTGAACATGGAGTGGAATGTCATAGAACAAATTAATGAAGATTTGACTTCAACTTCTTTTTTATCATCATTAGTGGCTTGACCTGATCTTTGTGCTCTGTTTCCGGAGATGAAAGAAGTAGGAATTCATCTCTTGCTACTCTCAGTCACAGCAGCTACAGCTGAGTGTTCATTTTCATCATGGATAGAATTTTGCATTCTGAAAAAAGTCACCTTCTGTCTGATCATGTGAATGAACGTATCAGTTGAAGGACTGGAAATACTGGACACATGAGGAGCCATCAAAGATGAACACACTGCATTTGAGAAGTTCATTAACAGAGTTGTGCAAAATTACAACAAGAGACCAAGAAGGATGTAGATGTAGTTTCATAGAAGGCTTGAGTAGCCAACTTTAATTTGTGTGATGATTTTTAAAACATGAGTTAAATCTAATAAAATGGTCGTGAAACATTTTTCAGTTTTTACTATGGTGCCATGCAGCCCACCTTCACCTTTATGGTCTCACTCCTTGGCCTTCACCCCCTGGTAAATTCAAACACCTCCTCTAATTTCAATTCCTGGGGAAAACACCGATTGGAGTAGTCCCCAGTATGGATGGAGGCTGATTGATGGGGCAGCAGCTTCACATGTGTTAATTTAGCATGTTTCATGAGCACTAAATTCATATACATCCAAAAGCATTTAGGCTCTGATCCAACTCCCATTGAAATCAGTGCGACTTTTTCCACTGATTTCAATAGACTTTACATCAGACCCTTAATTAATTCCTATATTGACAGAAAGAAATGGCACCTCTGAAACATCAAACTGAGCCACAAGCTGTATGTGCAGACTTTCCTCAACTACTAGCTGCTGATTGCGCAGCGCTAACTGCTTGCCGTCTTTTGTGTTTAGTTCTCTGACCGCACCTTGGCTTCATGTGTTGGTTAATCTGGACATTAGAGACAGGCAATAAATCGTTTTAGGAATGAACATTCATTTTGTAAGTGGAATGTGTTACTTATTTATTTTACAAAGCATATGCCATATTTGCTTTGATGTTACAGATTTAAGCAAAATATCAGTGAGCTTAAAATACTTCACAGTGGTAGCTATTGTTTCCAGTGGTAAGGACCTATACTTTCATAATTCATTTAAGGCTCCCTAGCTCTCTGCACCCTCCTGACTCCATTCAAACCTACTTCAATGCCCATTTCTCGCTCCCAGCCTAACACTCCTAGCTCTGCCTCTAACAAACCAATAAAATACTTTTTCAGGCTCTCAAAACTATTGCATTCTTCATCCCTGCCTGATTGTATCTATCAATGTCACTGTGGGGTATACTCTACTTGTAACTGATGTGGAAGCATTCTGTGGTACTTTCATCTGAAAGATTCTACAGAAAAATAAAATGCATTAGATTCGAGAGGCAAGGAACACAGCCGCATGTGAGCTAATCCTTACAGCAAGCGGAGCAGTGCTGTGTCCCAGAGTACAGCAACTGAATTCTTTTACATTCAACTCCAGATGCATTTCAGTATGCAAAAGTTACAGTCCTAGCATAAGAGTCTGATCCAAAGCTCGTATCAGTCAATGGGAGTCTGTCCACTGATTTCAACAGGCTTTGGACCAAGCTGTAAATCCTTTGCTTACAAAAGTTGTCCAACGTGAATAATAGAGCAGAACGAGGAGTTGGTATTCTCTCCACAGGGCTATGTCAGTTTCACTTTACTCAGTGCAAAGGACAGAATTGAATCCATCACAGCTGTTGGGAAACCTGTGCATATAAAGACCAACAGTTTTTCCTTTAGCTTCGCAACCATATAACGTGCCTTGGGCGCAGGTGATATTAGAGCATCCACCATGGCATCTACAACCTCGTGGCCTGTGGTGCACCCTTCTTTAAGCATGCTGTTGAAAAAGTCTGAACGTTCTTGCACGTATTCTTTATTGTAGACTGCCTTTTCCTCCTCAGTAAGTTCGTTCCAGATCTGCTGTGCATTGACTGGTGGCTGAATATTAGTTGAACATGCGTAATTTCCCGGCTGAATAACACAAACCTAAAAGGAAAAGCAAATTAGGAAATAACTATTAGAACTATGAGAACTGTTCTTTTTGCGAATACAAACACGGCTGCTACTCTGAAACCTATTAGAATATAATCAGCTGCTCTGAATTCAGTGAAATAATAGGAGCAGTAATGCTGGTCGAAATTGGGTTGGTTTTTTTAACAGAATAGTTCTGCTGGAAAATGTGGCTTCTGCAAAATCAAATGTTTCGTGGGAATGTTGATTACAATCAAAATGGAGTATATCATTTTGACTTTGTTTCATTTCAACTGTCTTGTTTTCCTTCACTTTGACTTAATTTTTTTTAACTTCCTTAAATTTTAATTCCTGTTTATATATTTTATGTATTGTACAGTGGATTTCATATTTATATGTATATAACTTTTTTTTATTTTTTACATCAGTGAAACGTTATCAGGACACAATGTTTTGACATTATTTAAATGAAACATTTTGATAAGGCCGTTTCGATGTATCCAAAATGAAATGGTTTTGAATTTCAGTTACATGGTAAATTCAGAAATTTCAACTTTTTGTCCCATTGCGAGATAAATGAAAATTAGGAAATGCTGGAATTTTTCATGGGATGGAAATTCTGTTTTCCTAGCAGTTCTAAGGAACAGGTAATGGGACTTTGATTTCCAAGTAGATAGGGACAAAGATTATGTTCCTGATCCCACTGGAAATCCCTCTGATTTCTGTATGTTTAGGTTTACACCCAAAGTTTCCAAATCCTTTGCTGCTGAGTCTCCATTGTCCTTGCTTGCATTGGTGCTGCTGTTCTGTTAGCTTCCCAGAGATTGCAGTGGGCATGTTTGACACTATAGCGGGCACATCTGACTTGGAATATCTCACTACGGTTAAGTGGTTAACAGCGTATTTGTTAAAACTACCTATGTCACGTAATAGTGACACTACGGGTTTGTCTACACGGTAATTAAAAACCTGCAGCTGGCCTGTGCCAGCAGGCTTGGGCTAAGGGGCTGTGAATGCTGAGGCTCGGGATGGAGCAGGGGCTCGAGGACTCTGCAGAGGTGGGAGGCAGCCTGAACATCTACACTGCATTTAAACAGCCCCTTAGTCCTAGCCCCACAGGTCCAACTCAGCTGGCACAGGCCAGCCATGAGTTTTTAACTACAAGGTAGACATACCCTGTAGGGCTAGACTATGGCATTTAGCCACAGCCTTTTGTAAGTGGCAACACAGACCCAATGCAAGGCGAGGAGCACTGGACTTCACACACATGATGTACATGAGGTAACGCTGGCAAGGGCAGGGCAGCGCACTCTTCAAAATGGCGTCCCCCAGACAAAACCAGGTCTGGTTTTGTCTCAGTACTGGACAGGGGACAAACTGTAGAAAAGCAGGACCATTTACTGGACGAATGGCCTGCCTAGCTACAGAGAGCACAAACTGCTGTATCCCTTTAATGGGTGCAACATATTGTGCACTGGGTGGGCAGTCAGTTTGGCTGGCCAATGTATAGAGGGGGTAGGCAGCAGGTTTAAAACAAATAAAAGGAAGCATTTCTTCATGCAATACACAGTCAACCTGTGGAACTCCTTGCCAGAGGATGTTGTGAAGGCCAAGACTATAAGAGGGTTCAAAAAAGAACTAGATAAATTCATGGAGGCTATTAGCTGGGATGGGTAGGAATGGTGTCCCTAGTCTCTGTTTGTCAGAAACTGGGAATGGGTGACAGGGTATGGATCATTTGATGGTTACCTGTTCTGTTCATTCCCTCTGGGGCACCTGGCATTGGCCACTGTTGGAAGTCAGGATACTAGGCTAGATGGACCTTTGGTCTGACCCAGTATGGCTGTTCTTATGTAGAGACATGGCTCCATCTGCTCCCTGCCCCCTTTTGGGAGAGTGGCTCCAGAAAAGAGGGAGAGACTCTCAAGGCGATGCATCCTGCCAGTCTTTAGGCGGGCTAAGCAGTGATGAAGGGGACAAGGGGGATTAGCTAAGGGCTAGCCACAGCTTAGCCCATAGTGAGTGGATATAAAAGTAATCCTCATAAATACCACCACCATATTTATTCGCAAAGGTAATTAGTAGAGAAATATATTTTGAACATTAAAGTCCAAGCAAACTGGAACAGCTAACCTCTTAAACTAAGCACTTCCGTGCACTCAAGATTATCCTTAGCTAAGCAGTTCAAATCCTCATCGTGCCATAGGTATTTCAACGTGTACAATGCAAGGGATTGTATATTGTTTTCCAAAAGGGGGCAGCTGTTGAAACACAGCTACAGCTTTTCCACAACCGAACTGCTGTGAGCGGTGCATACAATTAGTCTATGCTGTAGTAATTTCTTCGGGGACCATTTAGGGAGCGCTGAATGAGGATTTAAATGGAGGAACGATTCAAAGGAAAAGCTAGATGAGCTGTTCAGTGATCTAAGCTTTAGGTTCGGTCATTAGGGTTCCATCGGCAAAGGAGCCCTGGTTCGGGAGGTGTATATTTCACCAGTCACCATCAGCGCAGCCCCTGGCAATCTAGTGGGGAGGGATGTCTCCAGCACTCAGGTTTCCTACAAGAGGAGTGAACCTTTACCTCCCTCTGGAAACTCCAGAGGAGCTCTGTGAGTGAGAGACACCAGGTCAATGTACTCCCTGGGCAACCTGGTCCCGCTTCCTTCTTATCCCACACCGCTCACTTTTGAAGTCCTCATCGCCCCCAGTAACTACCCCACTGAAGGGAAGTTTTAGTTACAGTATGTTGTTACAACTTCTTCTTCTTGACAGGCACTGTATAAACTCATGGAGAGAGACAGTTCCTGCCCCAGAGAAGTTACAATGTAAACAGATGAGGCAGACAAAGGATGGGAGGGGAAACACAGTGTCTTCCCAAAGTCCCACATTGCTGGAAATAGCAGCCAGAGCACCCAACTCCCAAGCCAGTACCCTATCCACTAGGCCACACTGCCTGCTGGGGATCACATACCTAGAAACCAACATAGATCCTAGAAGGATCTGCATCTTAGACATCCTGGAACCAGAGGCTGGAATCCAGGGTTGACTCAGCTCTTCATCTTTCCAGTGTTAATATATGCCGTTTACCGAGAGGGCTTTTAAATATGACTTTTCGCAAGACGAAGAGTCTGCTTGGCTAAAATTTCCCTTTCCCCTCATCAATATGCAATATCCTCTGCATAAGCTGCTTGCTCCCCTCCACCCCAGAAATAATGACAGGTCAGTGATGTGTGTAGAGTTTCAGGAGGAAAGATGCTATAAAAATATAGAATACATCTTTTATTCATGCAAAATTAATGGTTACTTCTGAAATATATAAACAGCTTTTGTGAGTGAAAAAAAAGCTGAATAAGTATCTTACCAGCACTCCAAACTTCTTCATTTCCAGTCTTAAGGCATCACAAAATTTTTCTATGGCTGCCTTGGTCATAGAGTAAATGCCATTCCCCAAAGTAAAATATGCAGTAACACTAGACATAAAGACCATACGTCCTGGAGGGGAAAAAAACACTGTTCAAATGACAAATAACTTAGTATTTAAATTCCTTGTTTTCCCTCATAATCTTTCCCTCATAACTGCCTTACTGTGCAGTGAGGCTAAGATGTGCATTCCCATCATAACCTTACTATAGTATGTTCACCTCTGTAGCTCAAAAAACCAAGCTTCCTCCAAAAGTCTCGTTTCTTGGTTATTTGCAGGTGCTGATCCAGACTAAGTGTAATATAGTCACAACTTGCATCCTGCCAGTTCTGAGCCAGTAAGTTCAAACATAAAGCGTGTAGCATAAGGACATAAACGCAAAGAGCCATACTTTAACCAACAACTAGAGAATTCCCTGATCACGAAATTCCTACATTTATTAAGCTCCCTGGTGAAATATATCCTGGTCCTCTCTGGAAACTGTGGAAGACCAGGAATTGTATAACCACTCCACAGAGAGGAGGAAAGAAATTGCAGCAAAGCAACCCCTAAAATCAGTGGGTAAATAAAAGAAATAAAAATGAAGGGATTGTGCATCTAAAAGGAGGATTGTAGTAGGGGAGAGAGACAGTGTCTAATTATTCATCATGATGGGGCTGATTTCACTGTAACACCAGTTTTATACCAGTGCAACTCCATTGACTTCAAAGAAGGTTAGCCCTGGAAAGGTAGTGTGATTTCCACAAATGTGTGTCTTCTCATTCCATTTGGTGGTGATTTCCATGGCTTGTGCCATTGTTATAATCATTTTATGATTTTTGTCCAATGTACCAGTCTACTAAAGTTCAAAGGTGTCCAGAACAAGGAATTTTGCTCCAGCCCAGCTGAACAATTTACTCCTAGAGCTCCAACAAATAATTATACCATAGAACTAGAAATGTTTACATGTATGATGATACCTCAGGTACTGAGAGGCAGGATGGTCTTGTGGTTAAGGACTAGAGATTTGGGTTCAACTCCTGTGTCGGAGTCACTGTGTGACCTTGGCAAGCCACTTAATGTCTCTGCTTCAGAGCTCCCCTGTCATATGGGGATCACAGTACTTCCTTTTCCCTGCCTTGCCTATTTAGAATTTAGAATGCAAGCTCAGGGCTTGCGTCTTAAGGCATGTCTATACTATCGGCCGGATCGATGGGCAGCGATCGATCCAGCAGGGGTCGATTTATCGTGTCTAGTATAGATGCGATAAATCGACCGCTGATCACTCTAGTGTTGACTCCGGTACTCCACCTCAATGAGAAGCGGAAGGGGAATCGACGGAAGAACGTCTCCCGTTGACACACAGCAGTGAAGACACCGTGGTAAGTAGATCTAAGTACGTCGACTTCAGCTATGTTATTCACGTAGCTGAAGACGCATAACTTAGATCAATCTCCCCCCTTAGTGTAGACCAGCCCAGAGTATGTGTATGTAAGTACAGCACCCAAAACAATGCGGCTCTGATCTTGGTTGTGGCATCTAGGTGCTATTGTAATAAGTACTGTGCCAGGAAGACACAATGGCCCAGGAACCTCAAGGCAGCCTGGCCACTCTGGGATCACTCTGCTCTTCCCTTGCACAGGACCTATCTCCATTGGCCAGAATGAGAGGGTGCTGGGGTCAGACAAAATATAAATTGTTACAGTCATGGCAGTGTTTCAGGAATAACGTCAATGGATCGCCATACAGTGCCTAAAGTTAAGCACATGCATAAAAGTCTTTGCAGGTCTGGGTGATAGAGTGTTAGCAGCGACATATCATAGAAGGAGAGTGACTGCATCCCACAAGTTAGCAGTGTAGCACTTCCATAGCTTCTAAACAGGCGGAAGCAGTGCTGTGTTCTTGTGATATTAACATAACTTGGCCATTCGTTTTACAGTGTGCTAAGGTTTCATTACATTTTTTCCCATGTATTGAAAAAGCAGTGTTACTAGGAGGCTGAAGAGCTGCGTATTTGTGACTAAGGGATAAATAGTAAGATAAAAGCATCCATTTCTGGATCACAGGGTCCTTTCTATTATTTGTGTTACAGTAGCACCTCCAGACCGCAATCGAGACCTCATTATGTGAGGCCTTGTACACACACGTAGTAGGAGACAATCCCTGCCTTGAAGAGCTTAATGCAAGACAGACAAAAGGTGGAAGAAAGGAAATATTATTATCCCCAATCTGTTCAATGGGGACAACAGAGACACAGAAAGATTAAGTGACCAGCCCTAGAACTCAGAGAACCTGTGTCAGAGCCAAAATTGAATTCAGATCTCCTGAGTCCTTCTCCACAAGACTATCTTTCCTCCCAGAAGCAATGAACAATAAAATAGCATGATCTAAATACCGGAACAAGTCCTTGCCCATGCTGCGTGTATCCCAGTGACAGTGCTGACAGTCTCTTGTACTCGAAGGACGGCTCTAACAACTAGCTTTAAGCATTTCCCTCTGTTTCCAACCACAGATATTGATGTCATTAATTCCTCATAAATTAAAACAAACTACTTTTTTCACCCTATACGTCCTTGCCCTCTTGTCAGGATAGTGTTGTCCTCTCAGGTAACACTTCAGGAAATTGGACAACAGACGGGTTTTGTTTCAGTTAATTATAGTAAACTAATTATTCTACAACTGTAGATGACATTGGATTAGAATTACCCTTGTATTTCCTTAGAAGGGGAAGAAATGCCAACGTTGTCCTTATACACCCAAGGAGATTCACATCCACAAATTTTTCATATTTCTCCATAGGCAGCCACCCTGTCTCGCCGAATGTCGATATTCCAGCATTGTTCACCAGTCCCCAAAAACCTGAAGGGGGAAAAATTGTCTTCTGTCTGTAACATATTTAACCACCAGACAAACTGGACACAACACCCTCAGAGCCTTCAACAATGTTCATAAGATGGGTGTGGTATTGGTCTGTGCCTTTGAGGACTGAGCTTCTCAGACAGAGGCTGGTCAGGGCACTCTGAAGCCCACCCAGCTGGAACTGACATAGAATAAAGCAGCGCTCTTGCAAGCAGCTTATATATCACTGAACACCACAATGAGAGCTATCTGAAATAAGTCCTTGGCTACATTATATTTTAGGTTTGTATTCATAAGCATGTGCACATTTTGCTTAATGAAGGAACATAATTGTGCCCATTATCTGGGCCATATCAGCCTGTTGAGTGCTATTTAATAATCATTCACTATATTGTCTCCTTAGGTTATTTATGAATAACATGATCTGGGAGGCCATTTTCTGCTGCCAAAACAGTGCACCAAGGTATTTTAACTACATTAATCCTGCTGTGTAACTTGGAGCATCTTTGTGAAAACAGTATTAAGCAGACTAAAGACCAAATGGTAACATTTTCAAAAGTGTCTAAGTAACTTAGGAGTGTAAATCCTATTTTAAAAAGCGATTTGGTATTTAGGAGCCCACACCCATTGCAAGTCAATGGACTTAGACTCCTAAATCACTTTAAAAGATGGGACTGAGCCAAAGTTACTTAGTCATTTTTGAAAACTTTACTCCAGATCCTGTCCTCAAATACTTGTTGCAGGTATTTCCAGGCTGACCAGCCCTGTAATATCTGTGCAGTGGCTAATAATCACATAGGGAGGTCAACAGCTGATTTAGGTCAACGTAATGTTGATCTAACTACAAGTGTCTACACAAAAATGTGGCTCCAACCGATGTAACTTACCCACTACACCAACTGAACAATGCCACCTCTGCAAGAGGCGTAGCACTTAGGTCGATGTAGTCAGGTCAGTGTAGACCCTGCGTTGCTTATATCAACTGTTGCTGCCTTTCAGATGCCATCCCACAATGCCCCAGACTGACAGAACAGTCTGTACCAGCATTCCTGGTGAGAACGTGCACTGCCAGCACAAGGAGCGCAGTGTGGACATGCAAAAGTGATTTAATTACTGCAGTGGCTGTACATCAACATAACTCAGCCCTGGTCTACACTGGAGGGGGGATCGATCTAAGTTACGCAACTTCAGCTACGTGCATAACGTAGCTGAAGTCAGCATACTTAGATCAACTTACCATGGTGTCTTCACCGCGGTGAGTCGACTGCAGCCGCTCCCCCGTTGACTCCGCTTGCACCTCTTGCGGCGGTGGAGTACAGGAGCCAACGGGAGAGTGCTCGGGGGTCGATTTAGCGTGTCTAGACTAGATGCGATAAATCGATCCCCGCTGGATCGATCGCTGCCTGCCAATCCGGCGGGTAGTGTAGACATACCCATAGGTCGACTTAATTTTGCAGTGTAGACTTGTCCTAAGTCTCTCCCAGGTTCGTCAGCTTTGCTTACTGTTAGCTCCGCCAGGGGCCTTGCACATCGTTATCTGAAGGCAGCATTTGATACAAATGGTCAGTTTCACATGCCCTGCACAGAATCAGTGAAAATGGGGTATTTGTAGGGACTGGAGTGGGTAATGGAATCTTTCCTCTTAATCCTGACACAGGGTGCTGGGCATCTGCCCAGTCATCTATGGCTACAAGACTGCAGCAGGGACCACAGCTTGCTGCAACCACACCAGCAAGGTTCCTGGCGAGGGGAGCTGAATCGTTCATAGACCTAATGGATATTATCACGCCTCTCCCCAGACCACCCCTGTGGAGCAGGCTCCAGGGTCTCCTTGCTCAGACTCTCCTCTTTTGGAGCTGCTTGTGCAAAGCCACAAGGGTGATTTCACTAGATTTTGTCTTTCCAGATCTCAAGGCAGTGCTTGGTCAGGGTCTCATCCAATGTCTATCCAGCTCTCAGAACTGTCCCTCCTCTCCCCCCCCCCCACATTCACTTGAGCTCATGGCAGTTTCTGAGAGCAGGGTAGACATTGGGCAATGCACAGATTCTATCAGAAACAGAAGGACTGAAGCTGCAAACAGAATTAGAGGATGGGGGGAGATTCTCACTAACACCATGGTCGTTAAAACGGATTCTGAGGACAAAGATTAACAGATAAAGTAGAGGATCTGGAGGTTCACTTTAGGAGACCTCATTTAAGATTAGTGGGGCTTCCAGAAGGGAGAGTAGGCTCTCACAAGGACAAAGAAAAACTCCTATCCCTGCCACGTGGAATGATGTCTCTTTCATTTAAAGAAGATACCCTGATGTTCTTTCTGATGTGAGGGTAGAAACAGAGAAAAAAAGATAATACAATTCACTCTGGTTTAAAAATATATAAAATCTTATGGAGCTGGGTACACACTCGGCAGTGTGGTACCTTGCAAAGCTGCTTATTCTTTACAACAAACCCAAATCTCTTGGCACATCTGTAAGACGCTAATAAATTCCTTGACTCCTTGGAAAAAGCTATGGGGCAGTGAAGCCCCCAGTCTGTCAATCTCAACAGCTCCCTGGACAAGAGACTGCACTCAAAATCCGCAAATAAGAATGCAAGATGAAAAGAGGGTGAAAAATGTGAAAAGCAAAATAAAGAACGTGCTCTCTCTAGCTTTATTTCTCTTTTGCAATTTCAGATTTGATTATTTTTGAGATTCTCCAGGTTATGCATGAGCCGGCAGGCAGGAAAGGACATTGTATTTGTGGAAGGGAATATCTGACCATGGGTTTTATGGAATATAAAATCAAAGAACATGTTACAAGATAGATGCCAATTGGGTTACTGGTTCTGTGAAATATATTGTTCGTAAATATTCCTGCTTCCTTATATGTATTACAGTGTGTTGACAATTCAGAATCCACTGAAAAAAGCACAGTTATTAGAACTGGTTGAAAAATTTCATTTGAACCTTTTTCTGATGAAAAAGGGTCTTTTTTTTAAAAACAAAATTTCACTAATTTTTTTTTTTAATTTTCCAATGGAAATTTTTCATTTTTTCCCCACTTCCCTGTTTTTTCCCTTCCCCCTCCCTTTCAGTGACAAAATGAAAAAAGGAGAAAAAGAAAAAAAAAGGGAGAGAAAGGAAGACAGGAAGAAAAGAAAACCCGATTTATTTATTTCTGTGTGTGTGTTTGTGTGGTTTCAGAAACTGAAAAACTTAAAAAATCATTTTTTATTTTTATTGTTTTCATTTGAAACATGCTTCCTACTTTTCGTTCAGCGCTGCTCATTATGTTATAAATGGTTAAAGAGGGTGTTTCAGTAATGAAGGCCCTGTGTTATACCATCTTCCATGTCAGATGTCTAGAGAAAGCAACATACTCATGGAAAATGAGTTTCAGAAGCACCTGGTTGTATAGTCTAGAATAGACCATAGCTCTACAGAGAGAAACAATCTATGAAGAGAGAGAGAATCCAATCAGGTATTACCGGTACTTTGGTATCTGATTTGGTACTGATTTTGCTGAAGTATGACTTCCCATGGGTCCAGTAGCACTAGGCCCCCTATAACACTATGTTACATAAGGAGAACAGCCTTAAAAACTTGAGAAATGATATGTCAGAGAACACGGCAAACAAGGAACACAGTGCTGTAGTGTTGATGTGTTATGGAAAGCTGCCAAAGCAATCCTGATGAGTGAACTGATGTTCAAAGGACCTGCAGCCTACAGAGGGACCCTAGAAAAGATGGAAAACATAGGTTAGAACTTGGGAAGAAGGAAACATTTGAGGTTAAGGCAACAGAGTCGGATTCAGGAGATCTGGATGCCATTCCTGGTCTCTCACAGATTCCCTGTGTGACCTTGGGCTAATCACTTAATCTCTGCACCTCAATTCCCTATCTTCTGCTTGCGTATGATACTCTTTGTCTTATCTATGTAGACCATAGGGCCTTCAGAGCAGAGGCTGTCTCTTACTACATGTATATATATTCCTAGCACAATGCAGCCCTGGCGTCTCTAGGTGATACTGGAAATATTATTTAGGGATGTAATAAACACTAGAGGAAAACTGAATCAGCTCCTTAGAGAAAAAGAGTGAATAAATACTCCTTTTATGATAAAGGGAACAAAGATGACAGAATATTGGCCAATCAGTTATGAAAGAGGGCTCAGAAGACAGCTATTCGCCAGATCACGTCTGAAGGACAAATGTTTAGTGACTCAAAAAGATCCAACACCTCTTTCATGCATACAACTGTATTCTTCACAGTATTAAGAGGGTCAGGGAATTCTTCAGCAATACTTAAAACTAGAAACTAGCTATCCTCATCAGTTAGAATGGGAAACCTTAGGTGAACTTATTCTAATGCAAGATGTTTTCATAAATTTTAAGGTCAGAAGGGACCATTATGATAATCTAGTCTGACCTCCGGCATAATACTGTCCAAAGAATTTCACCAAGGATTTCTGCATCAAGCCGAGTAACTTGTGATTGAACAAGAGCATATCTTTCAGAAGGATATCTGATCTTGATTTAAAGATTGGGTATAATATAGAATCCACATCCCTTCGTAAACTGCTCCAATAGTTAATTACCTTCACTGTTAAAAAATTGCTCCTTTTTTAGCTCGCATTTGTCTAGTTTCAACTCCCAGCTATTGGATCTTGTTACCCTTATCTGCTAGATAAAGAGCTCTCCGCTATCAGATATGTTCTTCCCGTGTAGGTACTTATAGGTCATGATTACACAGGTCAGATTTTTTTCTGAATGAAAAGGGTTTTTGTAAAAAAACAAAAAAATGGACTTCTTTTTCAAAAATAGAAAAATCTGTGAAAAAAATTGACTTTTTAAAAAAAACTGCTTTTCCCAAAAAATACATTTGCAACATTTGTATCAAAATGTGAATCAGAACCATTATCCAAATGGTTCACTAATTTAATTTTTTTTTTGTTTTGTTACTGAAAAACGAGTCACCTTAGGCCCAATTTTCCACGGTGCAGAGCACCCACAACTCCCATTGAAGTCTTTGTACTGAGGCACCCAAAATCTGTGGCCCCTTTGGAAGATTTGGCTGTAAAGTCATTATTATGCCTGGAATAATACTGCCTAGTCTGTGTCATAGCATATGGAATTCCGGGATCACAGTCCTTCTTAAGCAGGAGGAATTTATTATAAAAAGCTATTGTATCTCCAGGCACAAGCAAACAGGCTTCCAGACAGCTTGAGTTCCTGCTTGATCTGGATTTATTTAACAGGCACTATATTTTGTCTGGAACTATATGCAACACTCAAAGTTCAGTACTTATCTAGTGGCTAAAGAATATTTAGCCTAATGAGATGTAGAGTTTTATCTATAATATTGTATATATTTTTGGGAGGCAAGGAGGATCTCATTTTAATGTTTCATTCATTTAGGCTCTGATTCTACAACCCTTACTCACACCAAGTAGTGCTTACTCAGACAAGGAGGCCAACTGAAATCAACTAAGGTACATAGCTTTCACCAAGAGTCCCAAGGAGGTGAATGGTGTGAGTAAGGGCTGCAGAGTTAGGCCCTTCTGAAATATTGGGCTAACCTGGAAGGTTTTGTCCCGTGGAGAGCATACAAGCTCTGAGCTCCAGGCTGCATTGCAGAGAAAGTAATTGGTTACACCACTTTAAGGAGCACCTCGTACTATCACCCCCCAAATCTGGCCCACCCTCTTACGGTGAGTTGCTCTAGGGAAATAGGAAGGAGGCGAGCAACTCAGAAACAGTCTCTAAACCACTGCCTCCTCCCACACGCACCGTGTAAGAAATTCTAGGAGACCCTTATCCAGGCCTCACAAAAGAGGTAGAGTCCTTACTCTCTCCACCCACACAGGCATAGGTGCTGGAACTAGGAGTACTGGGGGTGCTGCAGCACCCCTCGTTTGAAGTGGTTTTCATTATATACAAGATTTACAGTTTGGTTCAATAGCTCTCAGCACCCCCACTACACACATTGTTCCAGCCCCCTGCACACAGGACACTCATGAAAGGGGGGAGGGCACAATCTAGCCCATTATAATTAAAGAGATGGATCACTACATCCTGGCTGGTTGAAGAAGCCCATGCAGGAAGGTTGCTAATGTCAACCCCACATACATCAGTTTCTTGGCTTTTGTTCCACTTGAAATGAAATGTTTTATGCCCCTATATTTTGCAAACCACTAATAAGGCCTTTGGAATTCACTGTATTAAATCAGATATTAAATTAAGCCAGTGGCTCCATTGTACTTAATGTTAATATACTCATAGGAGAAAGACTGCCTAGTAATTTAGAAGTAAAGTACACGCTGGTAGGATTCGTAAAACCACTTTACCTTGACTTTTACCTGGTTTTCTCCATGGCACACTCAATAGCTGCTCAAGCAGAGAGGTTGAGCAAAAAAGTGAAGAGCCATCATCAGATGTATAATACATACAAGATCCTGATTATGTATAATGTAATATAACAGAATAGGTATAAGTGTCTTATTAAGGGCCTAGTCCAAAGCCCATTTAAGGCAAGGAGAGTCTTTTCACTGACTTCACTTAGTCTCTGGATCAGGTCTTAAAGGTCTAGATCAGTGTAACAGAATGTATATATTATGATCTGGACATTCCATGTAAATGAGCTGAATCAAACAAGCATAATCCCTGGAAAATTCCCTTCCCTGCTGCCCCCATGAATCAGGCCTTGCAGTAAGAGTCTTTCATAATACCCCCAATTTGGCAAGCTAACCTTGTTAATCAAGATTTCGCTGAACAGATGCCAGCTACTGCTTTGGTATAAGGTACAACTAATTGCCCCTGCACAGGAGTTTCAGGGTGATGCTCCTTTAAGTCCCTGGGCTCTGTCTAGCCTATAAACACTGGCCTTGGGATGCAGCTGTTGTTTCTAAAGCTGGGGAAAGAACCTAAAAGGGAAAGACTTAATCAGTTGAGGTCAGGATAACCCATAAATACACATACTTAATGAGAGGCTTCTGTGCTTTTGTTTACTTTCTATATTCTTGTTCCTTTCCAGGACATATCCTAACAAGCTAGTCAAGAATGTGTCCTGCATTTCCATTGTTGTGCCATGTGCTTTATTCTTCATTATAACTTTTGTGTTAATGAAAATCATTTGCTCAGAATTACAGATGCACTTAACTTCTTTTGCAAAGTACTGTGTAAATGTATTGGGCTAAATCCATCCCTGATGCAACTCCATTGGCTTCAATGGCTAATAGAAGTGTTTACGCCCTGCAGACTTAAGTCTATAAAGAGTTTTGCCTTGCATGGCACATGCATGGTTCAGGTCCAATAAGTTCAGTCGTAGCAGTCTAACACTGTTCTGATAAGGTAAACAGGGATTTGTGCTGCTTGTGATTATTTTAGACCATATAATATACCCTAAGTTCATATATTATGTGGAGGCTAATGGGCGCTGTCATCCCCTCACCAACTTTGTGCCCAGCCATCCAGTTCTGCAGAGAAATCATTGTGGGTGCACTTGTGTTAGTACACAGCCCTGCTGAAATTAATGCAGCTCTATGCAGGCAGAGGTGTCCTCCCACACGGATCTCATTGCCCATGCTAGAGGGAAATTCGACCCTACTGCTGTGCAGGTGGGACAGGGAGATGACCAAAGGAGGCTTCCCATGCGCTCTTCCATCTCTGCATGCCCTCCTGACAAAACAATTCTGGTTACAGGCTGTCCCTAATTTCAGGGAAATTGCCTCATTTCTGCTACCATGTGTAACATCTCCAATGAAGAGTGCAAATGAGCACATCTCCCCTCCACTCCCTTTGGTGTCAGGTCAGCCATTCACACTGAATAAGGTTTAGACTTTACATTTGGTTTTAAATATCCATCCCACATCTGACCAAGTGCTATGCACTAGCTTTATAAAACAAAACGTTAGACTGATAAATAATTGGTCGTTCTTGGTACAAGAGCCTTCTACTCTGCAGCTTTCCTGCATTTATGTACCTCTTTTCAAATCACTCCAGAAACTACTTGTTTTCCTCTTGCTTGTACTTCTTCATTTGCTCTCCTCCCCATTATTACCTATAATTAGATCTCTGCAAAATACTCACAAAGAAACCCCCAGACAAGCAACACTTGGTGGGTTTCCTTTTTCACTACGAACTTGGAAGTTTAGTCAAGATTCATTGATGGGTTCGTGACTGTAAACTCTTTGGGGGAAAGGATTGTCTTTTTATTCTGTGTTTGCACAACACCTCGCACAAGGGGTCCCAGGTCCATGAAGGGTGCTGCCACCGGACAAATTAACAACGGTTTGGGTTGATTTATGGCTAAAAGTCTAAAAAAAAAATAGGTGATCGTCAGTAGTCGCCGCTGAATTTTTGGTTCTGATATTTGGGTTCATCCCAACCCAGATCTCAGAGCTCAAGCCCCAAGCAGTCAAACCTCAGAAGAAAGATTTCATGAACTTTGATCCCCAGCACCTAACCCAGCACATGGCGTATTCAGCTCCGCCAAATGGTTGGACACAGCAGGGGTCTGAACTACCCCAGACAAAAGGGGTATGAACTAGCAGAGCAGGGTGGAACCTCAGGGGAACTCTGTTTACCATTTTGTTTCCATTGATATTTGATGGCCAGATCAATACCTTTTATTGAGGAAGCCTCCCAGCAGACCTGGGGCTGGACAAGAGACAAAGGCAGCAGGCCCCCTGCCCCAAGGAGTTTACAAGACCGGAAGGTTTATTGATGATCCTCTCGTTTTGCTACCAGGCGCCCCTATATCGACCCTGGTTGAACTCCCAGCCCTGAGTCTAGGGCCAGACCCTGCTCGGACGCGGGAGCAAACGCTGCTCCGGATTTACTCCAGTGTCCGGAGCCCGGCCCCGGTGCGGAGGATGAGTGGCTGCCCTGGGTGGCTGCTGTCCCTGGGAAGGGTCTTTGGCAGGTGGCAGCCGGCGGCAGAGGCCAGGAGCCGGAGCAGGGCAGTGCCGTGTGAACGCGCTGCCTCCGGAGTAAGGGCCGGGCGCAGGACGCTCTCACCTGTCTCCGGCAGGTTGCTCAGCACCAACTCCTTGGCCGCGGCCACGTCCCGCTCCCGGGTGACATCCAACGGCAGCACCCGCAGGCGGCCGGAGCCGGAGGCGGCTTCCCGCCGCAGCCGCTGCGCCCCTTCGCCGCCCGGGCAGAGGCAGCCGGCGAAGACGGTGAAGCCCAGGCGGTGCAGGCGCAGGGCCAGCCCGTGCCCGAAGCCGCTGTCGCAGCCGGTGATGAGCACGGCCCGGCCGGCCGGCTGCAGCGCTGCCCGCCGCGGGAGCCCGGCCCGCAGCGCCAGGGGCAGCAGCAAGAGCAGCAGCAGCAGCGCGGTCGCTTCCCACATGGTGGCTGCTCCGCCCCCGGCTCTGCTCCGTCTGGCCAGCGTCCCCGCGCCGGGCAGTCCGCTGGGGAGAAACCCGCCCCCTTCCCCCCTTTGCGGGGAGCATTTCCCTGCCCGGCGAGAGGAGAAAGAGGCTCTCTCACACACAGCACGGGGAGGGGTCAGGGCACACCCACGTCTGGGTTCAGGGCACCTCTCTCCCGGCTGGCCCACAGCTGGGGCTGAAATTTAGGGGCGCCCTGGAATCATGAGGCAGATTTGCCACAAAACTTTTTGAGGAAAGTTGTCATTATAGCCCAGCCATTCATTTCCCACAAGGTATTGATAGTTATCACGTGCAAAGGAATCGTCGTGAGAGAAG
Organism: Lepidochelys kempii; assembly: GCF_965140285.1. Classification (NCBI taxonomy): domain Eukaryota; kingdom Metazoa; phylum Chordata; order Testudines; family Cheloniidae; genus Lepidochelys; species Lepidochelys kempii. The sequence continues at coordinate 201,713,189 of NC_136382.1, forward strand.
GGATGGGAAAGACGTAGCCAGAGCTGTCGGGATCCCTGTCTGATGGCTGGTTTCAGAGTAGCAGCCGTGTTAGTCTGTATTGGCAAAAAGAAAAGGAGGACTTGTGGCACCTTAGAGACTAACCCATTTATTTGAGCATGAGCTTTCGTGTAGCTCAGGAAAGCTCATGCTCAAATAAATGGGTTAGTCTCTAAGGTGCCAGAAGTCCTCCTTTTCTTTTTGTCTGATGGCTGGGTTTGTTCCAAACAGGGACTGGATTGGAATAGAAAGCGATGTCCTTCTACCTACAATCCATCCACAACCCCAGGGGAGCTGGATGCCTCTGCTAAAATGATTAGCATTGAAATAGTTCACAATGTTGCCAACTGAGGGGCCATACTTAGGGTTCAGAGCGAACATATTAAGAATAAGAGAGGCAGTTCTTGCCCCCCTACCCCCTTGTTTCAATCTCTCTTCAGACAACCTGGCATTGGTCCACATTTGGAAAACCAGTTTCATACTCATAAGAACTAGAAACTCTTTTCTTTAATAATTAAAAGTTGAAGTGCTGCTCTACTCCAAAAGGTGATTGTAAAAATGGCATATTTATTGCGCCCCAATGACATCTGTATCAAACATGCTCCATTTACAAGCAGCAAGATGGTTTCTCTAACCTTCCCTCTACCCTTATTGTAATGAAAGCAGATGCTCAAGGCAGATTTATTACCAAAAGAAATCCAATATTTCAAAGGACAGTGGCATTTGTAAATGACTATGTCCTTGATTGTTCTCAGTGTGATTTACTGAAATGATTTTAAAACAACTCTTGCCCCTGACTTGTACAATGTATGAATTATGGTACATTATGTGGTTTTAGTAAAGTCGCTGTGCCAACAGTCCCTAGAGATGGGCTGAGAAACTGGTGTTGGGATCCAGATTAGGTTTATTATAGGGATGGTCCCAGGCATTATGTGATTCTTCTGCTCTCGAATTTTGTGTAGGGTCCTCCCTTTACCAGTGCCTTGTTGGCAAATTGTACTTTGAAATCTACTCTTTCATTTAAAAATATATATGATTCTAGTCCTCATGGTTGTAACGGCAACCTAGAAAACAAGAACTAAGTCTTGTCCTTCTGAGTCTGTAGATAGACGGAAACAATAGTTCTAAGAAGGCTGAAGTGCCACCATTCAGCTTAATATTATGGTGACTCTGAAACCTACCAATTACAATTTAAAAGTTGTTATTGTTAACTGTTGAATTGCTGGTTATTTTAGCAGAAATATCCAGCAAATATGCTTTCCCCACAAACCTAAGCTGCCCCCCTCAGGTGACAAAAGCTCCTTCTGTACCCTATTCACCATCCAAAACCTATACCTCGCCCCTTGATATTTTCTATACAGTAATTATACATTGCCAGTACAAAAATATGTGGCATATCAAAAACTGAAAAGGTCAGGACAGCATAAAATAAATTGAATTTAGTATTAGAATTAACAACTCAGCCACTGCTGTGCTGACTGTTTTATTCATTTTCCTATTTAATTAATTAAAAACCTCAATTGGTAGTTTAAAATGATGCTACCACAGAATTTCCAGTCTGCCATGCCAGAGGATACAGGGAATTTAAAGCCATTTCATTCTAGTTTGTTTCAGAGCACACAGGGCCTTGATGAATGTGGTTCAGATACCAAGAGTAAGCAGCTGGAAGCCAGGTCTTGCATGGAAGGAGGATCTTGTGGTGATGGCACTGGGCTGGAACTCAGGAGATCTGGGACCAATGCTTATCTTAGTCAAGTTGCTTAATACATTTGTGCCTAACTTATCCATCTTTAAAATGGGGATAATGCTCCTTTCTTTATCCCACACTTTGTCTGTCTTGTATTTCAACTGTAAGCTCTTGAGGGTAGGGCCTCTCCTTTACTATGTGTATGTACAGTGCCTAGCACAATAGGATCCTAATCTCAGTTGGGGCCTGTCATAAAAATAAAGGGAAGGGTAACCACCTTTCTGTATACAGTGGTATAAAATCTCTCCTTGCCAGAGGCAAAACCCTTTCACCTGTAAAGGGTTAAGAAACTAAGACAACCTCACTGGCACCTGACTGAAAATGACCAATGTGGGGACAAGATACTTTCAAATCTGGAGGGGGGGAACAAAGGGTTCGTCTGTCTGTGTGATGCTTTTGCCGAGAACAGATCAGGAATGCAGCCTTACAACTCCTGTTAAGCTAGTAAGTAATCTAGCTAGAACATGCGTTAGATTTTCTTTTGTTTAATGGCTGGTAAAATAAGCTATGCTGGATGGAATGTATATTCCTGTTTTTATGTCTTTTTGTAACTTAAGGTTTTGCCTCGAGGGATTCTCTATGTTTTGAATCTGATTACCCTGTAAGGTATTTACCATCCTGATTTTACAGAGGTGATTCTTTTACCTTTTCTTTAATTAAAATTCTTCTTTTAAGAACCTGATTGCTCTTTCATTGTTCTTAAGATCCAAGGGTTTGGGTCTGTGCTTAGCTGTACAATTTGGTGAGGATTCTTATCAAGCCTTCCCCAGGAAAGGGGGTGAAGGGCTTGGGGGGATATTTTGGGGGAAGACGTCTCCAAGTGAGCTCTTTCCCTGTTCTTTGTTTAAAACGCTTGGTGGTGGCAGCATACAGTTCAAGGACAAGGCAAATTTGTACCTTGGGGAAGTTTTTAACCTAAGCTGGTAAGAATAAGCTTAGGGGGTCTTTCATGCAGGCCCCTACATCTGTACCCTAGAGTTCAGAGTAGGGAAGGAACCTTGACAGGGCCTCTGCATGCTACCAATACAAACAATAATTATAAAGACATTTTAATACCAAAACAGATAAACTATTTCACAGGAGGGTAACACTTGTGAAGGAATATGCCCTTGATAATTCTCAGTGTGTATTCAGTTCAAGGTAGAGTACCAAAATCTTGTGAGGTTTGGGTCCAACACAGCAGCTGTCTTGCAATATCAGTTGATTTCTACTAGTCTCCTTCCGCAGGTTTTTGGATGTGTCCCAGAACAAAAACCAAAGGTCAGGCCCAGATGTAGGGTTACAAATCCAAGCCCTTCACCAAAAACTGTGCTTGATTTTACAGTACCACCCCATTGCTAGGAAAGACTTGAGAAGCGGGCCTGATAGACGGCAGCAATATGGAAACTCCAGCATCCACGAGAACGAGATTTTAACTGTCTTCAATATTATACTATTAGCCAGAATTTGTTTATGTGCTTTACTAAGGCCAGCTCAAGGTCTATGGCCTGGGCCATTTCCCCAGTGATGCGTTCTCCCAATTCTACCCTCCTTGGGAAGGTAAAATATCTCAGCTCTTCCTAGGAGACGGTGATGGACTCATCCATTGTTGAACAGAGATTCTTTCGTGGCAATAAGAAAGCAGGAACTGGGTCCGGCTGTATTTCCCCCTCTTTCTTCTAGCTGGGTAGCTCCCCAAGGTGTTTCTGGAGGGGAACGTATTTGAGATCTATCCTACCTAACTAAACTTAAATGGCAAGATCAACATGATGCTAGGGTGAGGAAACTGTGAACTAAGACTGACCCATGGAAAAGGCAAAGGGGCAGATTCATCCCTCCATTGGTGCAGACTCAGGGACAGAGATTGCAATCGGTACCTGGCCTATTTAGAGGCAGCGAGGGACCTCAAGCGCCTGCCTAACTTGTGCCCCTATTGCAGTGGCTTTCCGGAAGCTTTGCAGGGGTGCAGTAATTAACGCCTTTTCCCCTGTTTTGTGGCCTGCCTCAGAATGCCTCTGTACCCAGAGCTGCTGCAGAAGCAGTTCAGAGCCCATGGAGCCTGCATTTGGTGTAGGGACACTCTGTGCTGGAATATCCCCTAGGGATGGTGTGAGGTTGTCTTCTGCCTACATTGGAGCTGGGCCCCTGTGTAACAGTCTCGCTAGTGCAATGAGGCCATAGGATAAGGATGAACTGAGCCCAAAGCAGGGACAGAATAATAATATTTAAAAGCTGTTTCCACGGCCCTGTGAATTCCCATGTCTGCCTGTTGCCAGTCTGCCTAGATGTACTGTGCTTTAGATGTTATCAGTGTTGTCTCTGTGCATTGTTCCGTACTAATGTTGTATTTATATCTGTAAAGAAATATATATACTTCAAGTCAAGCAGCTCAAGGGAGCTGGTTATGCTTCTGTGAGAGGCACATTTAGATGCAGAAATGTCTTCCCTTCTATGCAAGAGAAGGTCTTCAGGTGTCTTCCTTCAACGCACAGATCACTGTGAGAGAAAGCTGAGATTCTCATGTTGTCATATGATTGCAGGAGCAACAGCTTTCAAAAGAAAAAAAAAAAACATTGCGAAAGCCTTGATAAAATCACAAGAGCTTGCAACACTACATCCCTTATCTACTTCCTCCCAACGTGGAAGTTGGGACAGGGCGGTGCCATGGGTCCACCTCCTCCAGGCCCCCGCCCATCTCCTTGTAGGTGATCTGCTTTTATGGGGCAATGGGGGGTGTAGTCTCTGCTCTCTCCCAAGTTCAGGGACAGGACAGCAATTGTCCTGGACCCTTGTTTAATGAAATGACAAGCGCAGGAGGGGACAAACAGCCATTTCCCTCAAGAATAAAGTGTGAGCTAAACATGGAAAAGTTGCACTAGCTCTGCTATAAACAAACTTCTAAAGATATTAAAACACGGTGAGTTATGCGATCAAAAATCCCATCAGAGAACAAAAGCATTATGTTGTTATAGCAACAGAAACATTTAGGCTGAAAGGTATGGATTCAGAATGTAAGAGATTATCCTGTGCAAGCAGAGAGAGCTTCATGCTCCCTAACTCAATAAATAATCCCATCGAGATATATGATAAGCAAAACTAATATTTGCTGTAGAGCTTCTTTTTTTTGCTCCAATGGTTTTTTCTCTCCTCTGGTACTGTATTATTTTATTCCAATTTACATACGTTTCTTTTTTTAATATAAATTCAGACTGTGACTTTCCGGCTCTGTGCTTTGTGCAATGTCTGAATTTGCACTGTAGTTTTCATAACACATTTTATTCTTCATTTCCCCTTCTATCTCATAATTTCTACGTTCTGTGCAGCTCAAATCAGTTGTGATTTTCCTGCAGCAAGCTTGATGGAAAATCTAGATTTGGAGGAAAACACTAAACACATTCAGGCTGGATAAAAGCCAATTACTGATGATGGCCCAAGTGGGTTTAATTCCTGCACCCCTGCAAAGCTCCTGGAAAGCCACTGCAATAGGGGCAAGTGGGTTTGGTTAGGAGGGATAGCTCAGTGGTTTGAGCATTGGCGTGCTAAACCCAGGGTTGTGAGTTCAATCCTTGAGGGGGGCATTTAGGGATCTGGGCCAAAAATTGGAGATTGGCCCTGCTTTGAGCAGGGGATTGGACTAGATGACCTCCTGAGGTCCCTTCCAACCCTGATATTCTATGATTCTATCATCTACTAACACGAGGAGCTATCTCCCATTCCTTATAGTTCTGCCAAAAAAAGAAAAGACAAATTCTAGGGACACAAATCTGTGAAACAGTAAATAAAATGTTTCAAAAGTGAATATTCACCAGATCCCAACATATGTTGATTAGGCATGTGTGACATAACAGGTGACCATAATTAAAGCTCAAGGCCAATATTTTCAAATATGCGAGCCTAAAATTAAGACCTTAAATCTACGTTTCCTCGAATATGCGGCTAGATGATCAAAAGCACTGATCACTGAGAAGGTCCCATTGGCTTGGTCTACACTTAAAACTCAGGTCAACATAACTACAGCACTCAGGAGTGTGAAAAATCCACACCTCAGAGTGTCATTGCTATGTCAACCTAACCCCTGGGGTAGACGCAGCTAGGTTGACATCTCCATCAACATCCCTCCTTCTCTGGATGCGGCTAATTATTTCCTGTTGGAGATGCGAGGTCAATAAAAGACTATTGAAGAAGGAAGCATTTGGCCTCTGAAATGGATCAGATTGTGCCAAATGGCCGGCGTTTTCCAAAAATGTCACAAGAATATCCCTGGATTTTGCTAAAAAAAAAAATTGTAAGACACCTCACATTTCATATCACACTGTGTGATGCCTGTTGTATATTTGATGGAACAAGTCCAACGCATTTAAAAAAGTGGCGTGAGGTTTTAATGAAGTGCATTACCTTAGACAGGACTTTGCATCCTGCTTAGTTTTCAAGGACCTGATTGATATTCCTCATACCATGTCCCCAGGTGCAACCTTTTCTTCCTTCCTAGGTGCACTGACAATTTTGAATTAGCTTTTTCCCTTTGGCCCTACAGCAGGCCAATGTTTGCTGTGAACAGGTTTCGTGGGGGTGGAGCCCAGACATGCAGCTTGCCAGCCCTGAAAGCCATAAGCTTTGTTGTGAGATCAGGCTCAGAATACCTTGTCTGCATACCGTAACCTCCACATACATCACCCCCTTTCAACTGTCTCAATGGGAAGCTAGTTCATCTGATACTAAAATACTTGCATATAAAGATGGATTAAATTTAAGCTGTTTGGCAGTCAGAACAAGTAAGTAATTTGTCTTTAAACATTAGCAAAATATATTCCTAGCTCTGAAACTACTGGCTATAATTAACATGGCCAGTATGGACTGGTAGGGGCGTTCAATATGTCTTTTCTTTACATAACCATTATTATTTATACTATGGCAGAGCCTGCAGGTCCCAAACCAGATCAGGGCTTCATTGAGCTAGGAGTTGTATTAACATGTAATAAGACATAGCTCCTACTCCAAAAAGGGTAAAATCTAACCAGATGAGACAAAGTGGGGGAGAAAGGAATATTGCCTATGAAGTGAATGGACAGTAGTTTTGCCAACCCCTAATTTTCAAAAATCACGATTCAGACCTCCCACAAATCATGAGATCGCCTTAAAAATCTTTAAAAAATAATACATTTGGGGTGTTTTTTATTTGTCTTCTGGTTCTGAGCCTTTAGAGGGTCCTGTTTTCAAGCACTCCTCTGCAACCATGAAATATGGAGGCTTATTTTTTACGAAAACTGAGATTGTCACATAATCACATGACTCTGGGAGCTGGGGCTGTGAGAAAAAACACCAAATAAGTCTGGACTTGCAATAAAATCTCAAGAGTTCATAATGTGGGATATCATGTGACTTGTATGCAATGAGGTCGATATAAAAGGGTCAGTGTACATTAACATAAGTTTTAAAGGTTAGCATACATGATTGTTTGCTGCATTACACTGAACAGCATAAAAGAGATTCAGAGGCACACCTTCATGGAACATGCAGAATGAGACAGACCAACCCAAGGACCCATCCTATGTCATCTGATACTGACTAAGGAAGATAATGCAAAATGTTTTCTCTGCCACAGGAGCCCTCATTGGAGAATCGTCTGGTTCCACTGATTGGTCCAGCCATGCAATTTAAGCCAGAAGGAGACACAGGAAGTTTGTCTAAGCAAGGTGATTTCCTGTTGTGACTGCACTGGACCCTGCTTGTGCCTGCCTCCTGCATCCAACCCTGTTCCGGTTTCCTGCTCTGCCCCTCGCTCCTACCTCACCCCTGCCTTGTCTCCTGTCCTTACCTCCTGCTCCTGCTCTGTGTTTGTGTTTGATCCTTGCCTCTCCTCCAGTTCCTGCCCTTACACCTCACCTCCAATTATCAGTTACCAGTCCTGGCTCTTACCCCGGCCTCTGACTTCTGACCCTGATTCTTGCTTGACCCTGGTCTCTAGCATTTCGTATCTGACCTTGGCTCTGGCCCTCAGCTTCGACTCCTGGTTCTGACTCTGGTTTGACCCCTGGCTCTGGTAACTGGCAGTTGACCCAGGTGCTGACTCTTTGCTTTGGTCCCCAATCTGGATGCCTGCTCCACCCACTAGACCTGACTCCTGCTCTGACTACTAGGCCACGCTGCCTACATCCCAGTCCATAACGCACAGCTGCAGTGCTCCAGCTGTAGCAATGTCAGTGTAGACATATCCTGAGTTCCTTTCCCAGACTGAAGTGCGAAAGCTTGTCTCTTTCACCAACAGCAGCGGGTCCAATAACAGACACTGCTTCACCCACCTTGTCCCTGTATTCTGTCCTAACAGATTTTCTTGCCAGTTTAAACAGGTATTTTTAAGGGACATCGTTTCCACTGGCCATTAAGAAAAGACGAACAGCTTCATTGGTTCCATTTATCTTTAAATGTACATCAGCTGTACTGAGGTTTCCTGTTACCCTGGTACCAACAACTAGACAGAATATTGGCAATGCCCTATTACTCATACACAGAAGCTGATAGTCTCTGAAAAGCTTGTTCCACGCTTTGCCCACCGGATGGCATTCTGTGCAGTGAAAAAATTGATGACTGACCTGACTACCTATAATTACAGATGAAGAAAGTGAATCAAGACCATATTCACATGTCACCTATAGTTTTGCAGACTGAAATGGACTTGCTGCCCGCAATCACGTACAAGGACAGCTGACGGAGGCCGAGTGCGGACCCTGCAGCTTCCAGACCTGCAAATATTGTAGGGAAATAACATGACAAAATACAAGCTAGTAAATCTGTGGGAGGAGGAAATAATATGAAAGAAACATGAGAGGGAGAAAGTCTACAGGGACCCTGAGGTGGTGATTCGTGACTACATATGAGTTTGGAGTACTATATGGAAGTAGAGTGGGGCTGCAGATGCAGGGGCAGAAGATGGAGGAAAGAGTCTCTATGGTTCTGTTGCAATGATACCTGGGGTATTAGATTCAGTTCTCTGCATCTCAATGCCAGAAAGATATTGATGCATAAGATCCTGAGGACAGGGGCTGTCTTTCCCTATGTGTTTGTGTAGGGTCTTGACAGTGATTTCCCCCAGGCCCTCTAGGGACCACTGTAATAGACACAAATTCAACTCCGTATACAAATTCCACTGTCATTCCTATGCTGATGGCTCATAGATCTACCTCTTCACTCTGAACCTGTCTCCTTCTGTCCACACTAAAATCGCAGCCTGTCTCTCGGGTATCTCCTCATGGATGTCCAATGCCAGGTTAAGCTCAGCAATGCCAAGGCAGAGCTCTTAATCGTTCCCCTAAAACTCTCCCTCCTTTCTCAGTCATGGTGTATGCCACCACCATCCTCCCTGTCACGCAAGCCTGTAATTTAGGTGTGTCATCTTCAATTCTGACCTCTCTCTGGGTCCTCACATCCAGGCTCTATCTAGATCTTGCCAATTCTTTCTGCATATCATCTCTGAGATACAGCCTTTCCTACCCATCCACAAAACTAAAGCTCTCATTCAGATCCTCATCATATCACATCTTGGATTACTGTAACATCTTTCTCTCTGGTCTTGTGTGACAGGGTGTGCATACCCTACACTGGGCAAGAAAGGGTTAACCCCACACTATGAAAGTCCTGCCCCTCAGACCATGCTGGGCATTCTCCAACTGCTGCCTCAGTACAAAAGGGAGCAGCTGAGCTCATTCTAGGGTGACCACTGTGGAGAGAGGACACTTGGTGGAGGCTCCAAGCCAGGTGTTGCTACAGCCACTGACTGAAGGAACCCGAGAAATCAGGGACCAGGCTGGAGACCTGCTACCTTCAGTCAACCATGAGGAGTCAGACTTCCAGGGAGCTACCCCCGCCAGGGACCCTGGGAACCCTGATGATGTATGGACTGCTACCTCAAGAGACATGGTAGGAAGTGCCTCAGGGAGGGAGTAGTATCTCCCACTCAGGTCAGCATGTTGCAGTAGGATTCCCTTCTGACTGTGTGGCAACCACCCCTGTTGCTGACAGGGCCCTGGGCTGGGACCTGGTGGAAAGGGAGGGTCTGGGTCCCCCTACCCTGGCTGCCACCTACCCCTAGATGGAGGCCCACTTCCCTGATTCTGACCACTAAGCCACACTGCCCTAACCCCAAGGGCAGTTGTATTGACTCTAGCTACTAGACCATACTGCCCTGACCCCAAGGATAGTTCTAGTGACTGGCCATTAAGTCACACAGCCTTGTACCCAAGGCCCACCATATTGACTCCAGCTCCAGGAACATGCTGCTTTCAGCCTAAGGACAGTCTGGTAGAGTGTAACCATGGTGGTATCACAACCCCACTCCAACCCCAAAGGAGGATGGGGTGTGCATACCATGTGACACCTTGACAAATGCAGTCTTTCCTCATTCATGTCCATTCAAATTTCTGCAGCAAAGTTCCTGTTCCTGGCTTTTCACTTTGACCATATCATCGTTCTCTTTGCATCCTTCCACTGGCTCCTTCTCCATCGCACCAAACACAAACCATTTGTCTTCACTTTCAAGGCTCTTCACAGCCCATTCCCACCTTACTGTACATATATGCTATTTACATACATTCATTTGTCTTTCAGACAAAGTCCTACCTAGTGTGGTCACTAGACAACCCATGGCTCTGGTGTCCTGGTCAAATTGCAAACTGGATAATTAGATTTAATCTGCCTAAAATTTGCCTTGTACTTTCAGTTCAATAAAGTATTCTTGGCTTATTGTGCTAAACTGTAGTGGGTCCACTGTGCCTTGTTGAAGAGCCACTGTATTATTCCTCACTGGTGGCTACCTCACCCCAGCTGGGGGTAATTCACCTATAGGGCCAGGCTATTGTTTTAAGTGATGACCAGTCTTGTGTGAGGGAGCCAACCGAAACCTCCTGGGACTCTGAGCAAGCTTATGCCAGAGCAACAGCTGCATGAGCCTCTGAAAAGGTGCATGGTGGCCTCCTCCTGTGCGGCATTGACTCCATTTGGTGGTATAGATGAGGGTGTGGACATTTCTTAACTCCACCCCTTTCAGCTTGGAGCACAAGGAAGCACAAAGACTATGTTGGCTGGGTCCTGCAGAGGGGCGGGTACGAATTGGGGTGGCTTATTGACCCTGGGCATGATGTTTAGCACATGTGAGGCAAAAGATTATATTAAAAATAACTCACCAATTCCTTATACTCCTGCAGGAGTAGGCAGCCCTGATTCAGCCAGGGTCCTGAGCTCGTGCTCATCTTTGATCAGATTGGTAGCCTCGTTGTCCTCAATGAGGCTACTCATGCTTATGTCCCTTGCTGAATCACGATCCTGTTTAGGTGCCTAAATGGGAGCCACTGGGTGCTGATTCCCTTTAAAAATCAGGCCCTACCTTACCAATCAGATAAGTAATTCTAAAAAATCATGAATAACCAAGGAGGGATAAAAATATAAGGGGAAAGCAAATCTAATTTATATCTTACAAATATGAGCTAAGCAATCCAAGAAATCATCATCTCTTTAGTCTAGCATCCATTACTTGGTATTAATCCGGGTATTATTTATGTGCTACGTGCTGTCCAAACAATTCCAGGAGGGACAATCCCCGTCTGGAGGAGCCTACAGTCTAAAGACAGTGTCACAGACTACAACTGGGGAAGAGGAACAACAAATCGGGATTTATATATACAAGACAACTTCATTTCAGGCAGCACCACAGAGGTGGATGTTAAAAAAAGGGACTTAACTACAGACAGTGTAGGGGCCTGGAAATAAAATACTTGAGGGAAGAAAGGGCTAATAGCCTAATCCAAAGCCCATTGAAATCAATCAGATCCCTGCAAGGGATGCTACAGGCATTATCCAGCTGCCAATCAGCCACCTGCCCTGCATTCATAAACCCTACTGATGCTATTCAGAAGGCATCTAATCAACATATTTGATTTCTCCTAGAAAGTACCATCAATAAGTAATGCATGGGGTCTATGATATGGCTCAATTTCCAGCTGCCTGCAGTGCTAGCAAATGTATGCATGTGTACACACACATCTAAGCAATTGCACAGGATAACATTCTGACCCCACAGTATGTGAACCGTGTGCCAGGCTGTTTTTGATCTTGGCTAAGGTAATGAAGTTCCTAGGACCATGTAGTCCATATAGTATAGAAACTGTAGGACGGCAGTGTGGCCTGCAGGATAGCACACTGGACTTGGATTCAGGAGACCTGAGAGTCTGTCTTCACCGCTCTGACACTGGACCTTGGGCAAGTCTCTTCATGGTCCCTTGCCTCAGTTACTCCATCTGTAAAATTGGGATAATGATGCTGACTTCCTTTGTAAAGTGCTTTGAGATCTACTGATGAAAAGTACTACGGAAGAAATAGGGACTATTGTTAATAAAGGGCTCAGTTTTGTTCTGTGCCTCCTGAACTGTTCAGTACAGTAGGTGCATCCTAAAGGGGTCTGCCCCCAAAGGTTGCTAGTGCTCAGGTTTGGGGCTCCAGTTCAGGTCAACATTTCCATACCTGGATGTGCCCTACATTTATAGCAAGGGGCCCAAAGGAAAGAGGACTGTTTCTGAGAGGAGCTGAGCACCCACAATGCCCACTGAACAGGCTCTGCAGGTTCTCAGACCCTATGAAAAAATCAGGCCCCTTTGGGTTCAGTGCCTAATTTGGGAGTTGCGGCTGAAGGCACTAACTGAAAACTCGATCTATGTTCACATCTGGATTTTGGCCATTTCCCACCTACAGTGTCTGGCTTTGAGCTTGTGCTTCTGGCCCATCTTTAGCGGTTCTCTCAGTAAGTGGGTTCATTCCGTTTTCTGAATTAAAACGTTCTACGCACCAGTTAAATTCTGTTTCTATCTCTGGCCCTGATTCTCATTGACACCAAGGCCCTTGCCACACCACTCTGGCAGTGGAAAGGGGCCTTAAAAAGCATACATTACACTTTAGGACCCATGCACACTCCTAGAACAGTGCTAAGGGGCCTCTGTGTAAGTGAGAATCCAAACCCCAGTGCTGTGTTCAGTTAGCAATTCAGGGTGTAGAAAATTCTTGCCATGATGGCAAGAGCACGTCATTTTTTTAAAAGCAACAGACGAAGCAAAGGTTGCTAAATAATAAATGGCATAATAGGTGGCTAAGTGCTGACATTACAAAAGAGCTATCTTACTGGCACCAGCTTCTTTAAATAACAGCAGCAGCTAGAAAGTGTTCAGATGGATTCCCAGGGCTTTTCTATTTGTTAATAGGTTTTTCCTTTTCTCCATGAAATAGATTTGATAAGAATTTATTTTTCCCTGGTAAATCCAACAACATATATTCAGCAGTTAATCTACGGGACTGTGCCCGTTTTGTTAACATTAAGGGCCTTAGCTAAAGCCCATTGAAATAAAGAGACTGCAGTTGAGTTTACTGGCCTTTAGGTCAGGTTCGAGCTTTCAAAGCATTTGTTTCCTTTCTGAATTCTTGTTTAATCTGATTAAGAGATTTTGTCAGTCTCCATCCATTTATTGTTAAAGAGTTGAAAACGCAATCTCAGTTGTGAATCTAGGCTCCAGTCCTGCGCAGATTTAACTCTGTCAGTGATCCCAATGGGCTCAATTCTCCACTGAACCTGAGCAAAACTTGGGCACCTGGAGTGCTTGGGAGCTGACCAGGACCTGATCATGTCTCCTTGATTCTGCTTTGCTCAGCCCTAGTGTAATTTAAAACTGATGGGGAGCAGCTTTAAATTACACTGCAAGAGCAAAGCTTCTGCCAGAAAAGATTGAGAAATAGGCGAGCATCTCTCAACCACACCCGCTGCCCTTGGCTCACCTCTCCTGACACACCTCTAGCCCTCTTTACTGGGCAGGGCAGCAGTGGTGGAGGATAGACTGGAGAGCCATCTCTACCTGCTTTAAACAGGCCAGAGATTTCCGTCTACATGGGGGAATTCTCTAGGGGAAATCACCCATCAGTTGGCAGACCAGAGAATCCCATCTAATGATGACTAGAGCTGTGCAAATAAATACTTTTTCAGGTTGCTGGCTGAGCCAAAGCGGGGGGTGGGAATCATTTTAAGTCAACTGAAATATTTTGTCTGAATCCAGATGAAACATTTCAATTTTTACCCTCCCCCCTTTTAAAAAATTTGGAAAATTTTGGAGCAAAACATTGTTTCAAAACCAAAACTGAAAGTGTTTCGACTTCAAAAACATTTTTTACAAAGGCAGCTGAAACTATTTGTTCAATCTGATATACATTTAAGAATCGTTTTGGTTGACTTGAAACTGGATTTTTTGGCAAATGTTGGTCGAAAAAACTTCCCCCAGCTCTACTTTACTGTGGTCAATGGGATAACTCGTATGCATAAATTTTAACACATGCATAAATCTTTGCAGGATAGGGTACTACTATGAATCTCTTCAAGCAGTTTCCATTAACCAGTGTGTCATTTTTGGTTTGGTTTATTTTCATGTTGGCTGATGATGGATTTGAGGACATAGTTATATTTCTTCATGGCCATTTACATGATATGCGCCCCTCCATACACAGAGATGTAAAAATATTTGCCATGAAACTCAAAACTCTTTGAATTTTCACATTTTGCTCCAAATCAAAATTGGTCCCATCCTGGTTGAATGTTCACACCAGCTGTCTGATCCAGCTGCCAGTAAAGCCAAGCAAAAGACCCCCATTGACTTCAAATGGCACTGGATCGAGATCTAAAATCAGGCCATCGTGAAGCAAAGACTATATTTTTTTCAGAGCAGGAACCTAGGGTGCACCCAGAATTTTCCTAAGGCGGGGACCCAGAGCTCACCCTCCTCTGACTGCATTCAACCCCAAGCTCTCCCCACTCCACTCTTCGCCCCACACCCAGACCCATGCTCTCCCCCCCACCACTCCATACCACAGTCTCCCTGCCCTACACCCAGACCTGAGCTCTTACCCAGAGAGACAGTCAGCAGCTTCTCCACAAGCAGGCCCGCAGACAGCAATTCAGGGCCGAACAGTCAATGGCCCCCATAGAAAGGCATGGCTGAGGTTTAAACCACTACTTTTTATCCTACTGATAACACATTAGAACCCACTATGCATAAGTTGTGGCGTTGCTTGATCTAGTAAACTTTTTTTAATCTTAATTTTTATTAAATACATATCTATCCCATCTGCCCTGGCCCTTTGAAATTGCCAGGCCCCTGGGAAATTGACCCCTTTGCGCCCCCCCCACCCCCCCGTTGGTGGGCTAGTGGGCCAGGACCTGTCCACAGGGGCCAGGCAGCTCTGGGAGCCCCAGACCCTCCTCCTGCATCTCCAATTCCCAGGAAGCACCAAAAGCCCAGATCCAATCCTCCCACCCTCCTGGTAACTGGGAGTCCTGGTGCCTTCTGCCCCATTCTCCCCAAGGGATAGAGGTGCCTGGTGCCCATGGGCACCAGAAGGACTGGAAAAGGTGAGGAGGCCAAGCCAGCATAAAGGATTGCAACACCACTCAAATTTGGCCTGGCCACCCCTCCCTCATGACTGGGCATCAGCGCCGCTGGGCCAAATTTCCAGCTCTGGCTGGTGTTAAGGCAAGGGAGGGCTGGGCTTCCTGGGGCCAGACCCTTATTGCACCCCCGGCAGAAATGAGCACAATTTCAGGAGCATAGCATTGTTGCAAGTTCACATACCAAAAAGAAAAATGTCCACAATTTCACATACCTCTACAGTTTGAACCTAATGAGTTATTTGATTTGTTTATAATAATCTGTGGAACTGGTTGGAAATCAGAATTTCCTGTGGGATGGAAATTTTGATCTCAAAATTTGTTTTCACTAAATTATGGCAAAAAGTTAAAATGTCAAAATATTTGACAAACTGGAAAGTTCCAGGATAATTCTATCCAGAAACATCAAAAGGTTTCGCTTGGACACTTCTGATAGAACCAAATTGAAACTTTTGGCTTGCTTTGACATTAATCTGCCTTCCCCTGAGCTGCCCTGGTGCCTTAATTGGAGATGGAGGAGGAGGATGGGGTCTGGGGTTCCCAGAGCTGCCTGGCCCCTGTGGCTTATGTGCTTTCCTGAATCGGGCCTTAAGCAAGTGCTTGGCTTTGAGCATGTGAATAGTGCCACTGAAGTCAACAAGACCCCTCAATTCTTAAAATTAAGCATTTGCCTAAGTGCCATGCTGGGCTGGAACCTAAGGAACAATAGAGATCACTCAAGACAGTTTTTAGTTCCAAGTCTTGGTTCCCATTTTATTTTGTTGCTCCATGAAGTGGTGTGCTAGCAATAAGATGGATAGTGAACCTACTCCTTGGAGTCTCTATTATACAGTGCTTGCCAGCTGAGCGCTTTTCCTTAAAGAGATGAATTAATATGCAAAAATATAATGCAGAATCATTAGTAAACAACCAATATAGTCTGTAAAATGACTTTCTCTGGTAGTCATGCTAGGCTTCCAGAAATGAGAAACTCTGCTATTCCAGTGTTATTGAAATACTGTCTCACTTGATTTTTTTTTCTTAGCTTGAAATTTCATAACCACCTTACAGTTGCATTGAATTTCCATTAATACACTATACTAGCTGATGAATATTCAACAGGAGTCCACATATATTTCTGGGCTTTGTTTGCACAGGATGTGTTTCTTCAACACCTCTATTTTTATAGTGACCACCATAGTTTGTTTTTATTCTTTCCAAGTCAACCTAAGAGACAAGAGAGAGTGTAAGACAGAAGAAGAGTGACTGCATATAACAAGGAGTTTACATAGAGCAGAAAATTAGTGGTTGGAAACTGTACTGGGTTTCTTCGAAAACTTCTCTGAAGAATAATGATTTTGCATCTGAACTGTGATAGCACAAACAGGTGCCTGGTTCTGACTGAGTAAAGTTAGTTTTAGCCTGGAGTAATTGATATGACCTAAGGTTTTTTGCTGCTTTGGGGAAATGCATTGTGGGGAAGGAATGGAGTGATTTGGTAGAACAGAATGAAAGCAAAGCCTAAGAACAGGAGTCCAGCCTGGGCTGAGAAACAAGTAACAGGCAGGGGCAGAGACAGAGTAAGTCCACCCCAGACAGAAGGCTCAGTGAGAGTTGAGCCCTGAGTCAGTCATCTGAATTACAGCGAAGTGGAGTAGAGGTGAATAACTAGCTGTGTGGAGAGTGACAAAAAAACACGCTTCATACTTTGGGCCTGATTGTGCCAGTCTTACTCACACTAGTGAGCACTTACTCATGTGAGTAATGCCATTTGATTCAATGAGACTATATGGGCAGAAGAGATCACTGACATTATCACCACCATCAGCGAGATGGTTGGATTTAAGTCAAAGCCCTGTGTAGGGGGTGGTGCAGAGTTGTACCACATCTGGGGAACCATGGAGAGAACATTCTCTAAGACGCAGTCTCTCCAGGGAAGCTCTATGAACACAAGGTAGCACAATCTACTCCATCCATTAGGAAGGGCTAGATTGCTCCCTGACATGTCCGCCCCACCTCTGTCAGCTGCATCCCATCTCAACCTTTCAGCATCCTGCTTCCTCACAGGGAGCTGAAGCAGGTGGCCCCAGAGCTCAGGGATCAGAGAGAAATAGAGCTCAAATGCTCTGCTGGTGTAAGCTGGTATGGTGTCAGTGATCTGAATGGAGCTGTGCCATTTTGCACCAGGAGAGAAATTGGCCCTAGGTCTCCAGAGCTATTTGTATAATACCTTTCAGAAGCATTAAAAGCACTTAAAATGCAAAGGATGACTCAGTAATGGGTCTGTCCTAGTCTAAATTGGGTCCAATCGATTCATTAACTCTCTGGAGGAAGAGGTAAATAACAAGGTGACAATTTGCTGCTGTCACAACGTTATTGAGGTTAGTCAAAACAAGGAGGATTAGAAAAAGACTTAATAAGATCTGTTATACAGGAGGTCAGACTACATGATCATCATGGGCCCTTCTGGCCTTAGAATCTTTGAGTGAATCTAACAGAACTAAATAACTGAGCAGCCCAATGGCCAATGATTTCAACATAGACAAGTGCAAGGTAACGAAGAACATACTTGTCCATGCTATCCATGGGGACTAGCACTTTACATTTCCTGACTTTTGTATAGATCCTCTGCCATTCCCTGGCACATTTCAGTAACTTTAGCACAGCATATATTTTTATCTTCAAAAATGGAGAAGCACATTCTGTATCTTTCCATTACAGAACTTGCACTGGAAAAGAATAGCATCCAGTGCATATATTACACAGAAAGAAGGAATCAGATGATCACCTGTTTATCAAGATGTGCACTCATTTTACAGGTCCAATCCTGCAGTGTGTTACTCATGCAAGTTCTCTCATTTGGGTGACTGATTAGTCAATGGTATTACCCACATTTGGTGGGGCTGCAACTGGTATCCTAAATCCAAACGTCCCCGAACTTTTGGCAGGGTGAATGTCTGCACCTAGATCTGGATTCAGATTTTTGGATTAAGATGTTTTGTATAAATTTTGTATGCATTTATTTTGTATAAATCCATGGTACGCCCACATCTTGCATACTGTGTGCAGATGTGGTCACCCCATCTCAAAAAAGATATATTGGAATTGAAAGCTTTAGAAAAGGGCAACAAAAATGATCAGGGGTATGGAACGGCTTCCATATGAGGAGAGATTGATAAGACTGGGATTCTTCAGCTTGGAAAAGACAGCTAAGGGGAGATATGACTGAGGTCTATAAAATCATGACTGTTGTAGAGAAAGTAGATAAGGAAGTGTTTACTACTTCTCATAACACAAGAACTAGGGGTCACCAAATGAAATTAATAGGCAGCAGGTTTAAAACAAACAGAAGGAAGTATTGTTTCACACAGCGTACAGTCAACCTGTGGAACTCCTTGTCAGAATATTGTGAAGGCCAAGACCATAACAGCGCTCAAAAAAACTAGATAAATTCATGGAGGCTAGGTCCATCAATGGCTATTAGCCAGGATGGGCAGGGATGCTTTCCCTAGCATTTGTTTGCCAGAAGCTGGGAATGAGCAACAGGGGATGGATCATTTGTTGATTACCTGTTCTGTTCATTCGGTCTGGGGCACCTGGTACAGACCACTTTTGGAAGACAGGATACTGGGCTAGATGGACCTTTGGCCTGACCCAGTAGGGCCATTCTTGTAGATCTCAGTCTGGGAGTCAACATTATCTAGTTAACAGACACAGGAATGGGATTCAGGAGACCTGCATTCTATTCCCAATTCTGCCACTGACTGTCCTTCTAATGCTGGGTAAGTCATTTCCC
Source organism: Lepidochelys kempii (assembly GCF_965140285.1). Taxonomy (NCBI): domain Eukaryota; kingdom Metazoa; phylum Chordata; order Testudines; family Cheloniidae; genus Lepidochelys; species Lepidochelys kempii. Next base: position 201,732,173 of record NC_136382.1, read on the forward strand.
CTCTCTGTTGTACCAATAAAATAAAAACCAGCAGGATCTTATTAAAGGGAAAAAGGCAAAATACCACATTTATTGTGAATACAGAAAGAATCATAGTAAGCAGTTAGTTATAGCTATAACATTCCATTCAATCTCATATTTATTCACACATTCATTCATACAAACACACACACACACACATACACACCCACACACACAGGTTCTGCAAGGTTGTTATCATAGTTACCAGCCTTAGAGTTGCTCATGCCAAGCCACTGGCCAGGTGGCCTGGACATGAGGAGGGAGCAGGGCCTTGTCAGATGCTCATCTGATGCTCCTGGAAGTTGGTTTGCAGAATCAGACCCCAAAGTTCTCACTTTCTAGAGTCCATTTTTATAGGAATTTCTTCCTATGCCAGTCTATGGGAATTGCTTCATCATGCTGTTGCTGAATCAATCAGCAGATAGCACATTCCTGACGGCTCCAAGATGTTATCTTGTTCTTTGGTTCTCCCATTCTTGAGGCTGTTGGGTGGATTCCAGTCTGCCCTCCGGGGGGGGGGAGGGGGTCCTCTGGTTATTTCCACTTGACGCCTTCTTCAGCCGATGGACACTGGATTCTTAGGCTGGCACCTCCCTGATCATTCAGTTATTATCCACACCAAGCATCCATCCACATACATCCTCTATCTCTATTTTAATCACAATTGTTAATACAACAAAAGGGCGGGGAGTCTCTGGGTGCTATTTCTGTTGTTACAGAGTATTGCTTTGAGTCTCTCTCTCTTGTGAATTGCTTTGAGAACAGACTCTGTCTTAGAATGTACTAACACAATTAGCAGCTTGCAAGTTTCACACATAGAGGGAGAGAAACAGTACCAAAACCCAAGAGACCTCTTAATTAGTAATACCCTGGAATTTAAACTCTGGGGAATCAAACTCATTTGTGATTTTAATACAGAACTTCTTTAATATGATCCAACATAATCCCCCTTTTGACACTAAGATTTATAATCGTCAGTGTCACTTTCTATGTAGCCTATTCAAGAGAAAGTACTGTGAGACAATTTGAGTTTGTGATTCCAATTCATGCCACATACATGATCCTAGTGATGTATCTTTACTACAAGGTTCTGGGGCAACAGGCAAGGTGAGGCACACCCACTTTTGAGGAGTCCATTCGGTACAACCTCTAGTGTCCAATAGCTTCCCTCCCTCCCCAGCCCACTGGCTCAAGGTCCAGGGTAGCCAAAAGGATCCCATGTGTAATATGGGGAGTGGGTTAACCTTCAATACCTTTGCCTCCAGGGACTGTTGGTGTGCAATTTTGACAACAATTTCTCCCATTAACAAGTCTGGTTTACAATGCTGGAAACATATTGCATCCATTCATATTGATAAGTGTCAAACAATGATCTCTTTCTTTTTTAACAAATGCATCAAACCCTTAATATTTCCCAATATGACCCAGAACATTTTGTGTTCCAAAGTAGCTAGTGCAAGTATCTGCATTTCAGTGCATCCCATAGCTATGGCTGTGTAGTTTCCTATTTCTAATATATTTTTTTTCTTATGGATAAGCCACGTGGTAGTATTAAGCCATTACTAAAGATTCCATCGGCCTTTTAGGTTACCCAGACCAATTTGGACCAAGTCTACATTGGCATGTACTTGTTTTTGTATCAGGCTGTCCTGTAGCTGGGACAGAAAGCTTAATTTATTTTTAAGTTCCTGCAGGTCTTCAGTATTTTTTTTTTAAACACACAACAGTGCTAGCAACAACACAAAACACAAGACAAAACATAGAACACAGAACACAATTTCTATTGTGACAGTAGATTCATGGTATTGGGTTGCTTTTCAGCTGGCAGCTTTTCCTGATTTTCTGAAAGACAAAAAGAACATGTTTCTACCCCTTTTGGGGTGGCAGATTATTGCTTAAAATATTTCTTTTACAAATACCCTTGCTGATTGCAGGCAAAACAGAGAAATTGCCCCCATATTTTCCTGTTTTTGTTCTATAGGCAGGCCAGGTTTCAAAGGCTTTTATCTTTTAAGGGTTATGGGGAAATTATCCCACTGTTTAGTCATTAAATCACTGAGTTTTCCTTCTTATACAGCAGACCAAGTTTATAATGTTTTTCCTGCTGTGTTAAGCTTTAAGTTGTATTTACAGGTAATAACTGAGAAGCATCATTACCATACGACCTTAAAGGATTTTTCCAAAAATCATACACACTATACGTTGTTACAGGGATACTTATTATCATTAAATGTATTAAAATTATCTTGTTATCCCATGCCTTTTATTTAGACAATTTGTTTGCTGACCAGGTATGTCCTTTATCTGCAGCTCCTTTGTGCTGCTAGTTCTTTCCTTCCTTTATCATTTAGGTAATTTGCATTTTCACAGAAACTTCCTGCTTTTGGATTTAAAGCCATCAGCAGCTCAGAGACTCTATCTTAAAAGGGACACAATCAACTTTCACCAGAGTTTTGATTACTTTTAACTTCTGCTTCCAAAACACACAGCAATCTGAAAAAGAAAACCCAACCTATTGTGGCTCCCTTTGGAGCCCTAATAGCATTTTAATTAAGTAGCATGGTATGTTTGCATTTCTTTTGCCCCTTCTACAATATACCCTGCACATGTTCTGGGGCAAATGCACATTCCTTCCATAGTTTAACTTCTATAACATTATCCAGATCCATTTTTACATAAGGTGTCACTATTTCTTTTTTTGCTTACAGAGTTTTCATGTACCTTTATCAAAGTGACAGTCTGATTACTCAGAGCCATTTTAAGACTCAGTGTTTCTAACATTGCTCCTTTTTGTTTTGTGCACCTCACCCCTGCTGTTGCTTCAGAGAGGCACTGTCTTTTTTAATTTTTTTTTTTACTACAACTCTCATCTGCTATTTTGTTACAAAAACAAACAAACAAAAAACAAACAAAAAGAATCCAAAATTTTTTTTTTATATTCTCCTGATTTTGACTGCCCTGCTGCAGCCACAACTTAAAAACATTTTAAATTTTGTAAAGCATTGAGTTACCTTTTAAGGGTTAAATGCCAAATCCCAAAGCCAAACAACACTAATTACCTGTGTCTAGCAAAAAGGTCTGTCAGTTTTGCAACTTTGAATTAAAGAGTCAAATGGATTTTTAGTGGCATTATTTAAAACAAAAACAAAACTAACTGGTCCTTAGAACTTTACATATTTATACACACACAGACAGATACACACATCCAAAATGTTGTACCAATAAAATAAAAAACCAGCAGGATCTTATTAAAGGGAAAAAGGCAAAATACCACATTTATTGTGAATACAGAAAGAATCATAGTAAGCAGTTAGTTATAGCTATAACATTCCATTCAATCTCATATTTATTCACACATTCATTCATACAAACACACACACACACACACACACATTTTCTTTTCCTTAACATCCCTTCCACACTGCTCTATTTTTTACATCTTACATTCCCTTTATACATTTGAGGCAGTTAAGTTCCAATAGAACCCTCTTATGTTCTTTTAGCAAATTTGACTAAATTGTCCAGTCAAATGATTTTAATCAGATAGTTTATTTTTGCCTGGCTAATTTACAGACATTCCTTTGGAAAAGGGCCCATTTTTCTTTCAGAATGGCTGCAAAGAAACCAAGAATGCTCTAACACTTTTCCTTTTTAACATTTTCGGTTAAAAGTTGTTTGGGTGAAATACAAAGTTTAACTGCTTAATTCCCTCCAGCCTCTGCAGAGTTAACTTTTTTTTTTTTTTTTTTACTCTCTTTTCTCTTTGTAATTATGCCTGGGGGTGCCGTACATAGGACCTTCTCCCCCTTTACCTGCCTCCCTCCAGCCTCTGCAGAGTTAACTTTTTCACTCTTTTTGTATTCCTGGAGTGCCTCTTTCACTATTTTCAGCTGGCTTTGGATATTTGTAGCCAGCACCTTCCAATTGTCTGCTCCCTTTTCCATTTGTGCCTTTTCCTCTTTACATGAAGACAAGCGGAGGGAAGAATCCTTACATGCCTCCCACAACAGCCAAATTGCTGCTGCATCTCTTTTGGCAGCACTAGAAGGTTTGTATATGAGGATATACTGAGCCAATCTATCCTCTAGGTCCGAAATAGTGCAGACATCAGCTAGGCCTTGTTTAGTCCAAGGACTGTGCCCAAATTTTTGAAGGATTTGTTTAAAAGGTGTAATTTCTTTAACAAAAGGTGAGGTTGGAGTTCCTTCTGACTCCATTCCTCCCTCTAGTACTGGCTTACCCTGTTTTCTTTTAAACATCTTAACATGGATATTTCAATCTCTTTGTCACTGCTGGTATTACTTAGCAAGTGACACAGCCTAGATTCTGAAATCATAGCTTAATCTATGCGTTTTTCCCCTGCTACCTTCTCGGAGGCCAGCAGGTCCCCTGCTACCTTCCCAGAGGCCAGCAGGTCCAGTTAACCTATTTCTCCCTGCTACCTTCTCGGAGGCCAGCAGGTCTGGTTAACCTGTTTCTCCCTGCTACCTTCTCGGAGGCCAGCAGGTCCGGTTAACCTGTTCTTCCCTGCTACCTTCTCGGAGGCCAGCAGGTCTGGTTTAATCTGTTTTCCCTACTACCTTCTCGGAGGCCAGCAGGTCTGGTTTAATCTGTTTTCCCTACCACCTTCTCGGAGGCCAGCAGGTCCCCTGCTACCTTCTCGGAGGCCAGCAGGTCTGGTTTAATCTGTTTTTCCTGCTACCTTCTCGGAGGCCAGCAGGTCCCCTGCTACCTTCTCAGAGGCCAGCAGGTCTGGTTTAATCTGTTTTTCCTGCTACCTTCTCGGAGGCCAGCAGGTCTGGTTAACCTAATAGAAATGCCTAGCTCACTAGAGCTGGCGGTGTGCACACCAATATTTACAATAACTGAGGTTTTTTACCAATATTCCCCCTTTCGCAATTCTCCACCAAAATGTTGTACCAATAAAATAAAAACCAGCAGGATCTTATTAAAGGGAAAAAGGCAAAATACCACATTTATTGTGAATACAGAAAGAATCATAGTAAGCAGTTAGTTATAGCTATAACATTCCATTCAATCTCATATTTATTCACACATTCATTCATACAAACACACACACACACACATACACACCCACACACACAGGTTCTGCAAGGTTGTTATCATAGTTACCAGCCTTAGAGTTGCTCATGCCAAGCCACTGGCCAGGTGGCCTGGACATGAGGAGGGAGCAGGGCCTTGTCAGATGCTCATCTGATGCTCCTGGAAGTTGGTTTGCAGAATCAGACCCCAAAGTTCTCACTTTCTAGAGTCCATTTTTATAGGAATTTCTTCCTATGCCAGTCTATGGGAATTGCTTCATCATGCTGTTGCTGAATCAATCAGCAGATAGCACATTCCTGACGGCTCCAAGATGTTATCTTGTTCTTTGGTTCTCCCATTCTTGAGGCTGTTGGGTGGATTCCAGTCTGCCCTCCGGGGGGGGGAGGGGGTCCTCTGGTTATTTCCACTTGACGCCTTCTTCAGCCGATGGACACTGGATTCTTAGGCTGGCACCTCCCTGATCATTCAGTTATTATCCACACCAAGCATCCATCCACATACATCCTCTATCTCTATTTTAATCACAATTGTTAATACAACAAAAGGGCGGGGAGTCTCTGGGTGCTATTTCTGTTGTTACAGAGTATTGCTTTGAGTCTCTCTCTCTTGTGAATTGCTTTGAGAACAGACTCTGTCTTAGAATGTACTAACACAATTAGCAGCTTGCAAGTTTCACACATAGAGGGAGAGAAACAGTACCAAAACCCAAGAGACCTCTTAATTAGTAATACCCTGGAATTTAAACTCTGGGGAATCAAACTCATTTGTGATTTTAATACAGAACTTCTTTAATATGATCCAACATCTCCAGGCTGCTATTCTCTTCCTACCTTTTAACTGTCCTGTCAATTTAGATCTCAAAATTTTGTAAGATTTTTTCAGATCGGTCACTGTCTTTTCTGCTCCAATACTGCAAAGACTTATGCAAGTACTCTACCTTATGCACTGTGATTAGCTCCATAGAAGTCAATGGAATTAGTCACCATATATAAAGTTGAACATGTGCATAAGTCTTGGCATAAGGTCATGACTTCAGCTGGGGCTTCTCGGTGCTCCTGCAATACAAATAATTACTTATGTTAATAGTTCCAAATCTAGACCTAATCTGAATTTTGCTAGTCAAGCCCAGCTCTAGATTTGATATTACAGTCTTATTCAAGTTCAAGGAACTATGTATATGCATATGACAGGCCAGAGATTTAGTTGGTGGTGGTGAGTTATCAGAGTTTGCCTCCATTTGTGCACACCAGTGTGGTGAGGAGCTCTGATGGGGCACTGTTTTCTGAGGCCAGCCCCAGACATGCATTAGACCAGCCTCAAGCCTTGGCCTTATTTTGTCCCATGATTCCATGCAGTAAAAAGCACATCTGCATGGGCTCCCCAGAGAAGCTGGTTGGTGGATGTCCCGCCACAGCTGTGAAAAAATGGTTAGGTAGCTTAAATCATGCGATGCTACAATTTTCAAAACCCATTTAACTTTGTGCTCCTGTGTATGGTGCATCAGTCGTTGAATAGCCCAGGAAAAATATAATCCCAGCCAAAACCAAGAACAAAAACAATGGCCTCTCTTGTGCTTCTAAGAGCTAATACATTAAAATTGCCTGGAATTGTGTTCTGCTGGTTTCGTTCTTTCTTTTTTTCTTCAGGGAATGCCAGCATAAATCAGATGTTAAATCAAGCCAATCTCGTGGCCACATATTTCAGTGTCCCTGTGTTTTGGAACATCGCATACAGGGTTCATTGAACAGACATAGCCTGTAGCATTTACTGTTGCAATTATGTGGAACTGCTCAAAGACTAAAATTTATAAACGGCAGAACCTAAGCTAGTGTTCGAGCTATGGGGACAAATACTCATCTGGCGTAAATCAACTAGTTCTATTCAGCTTCATGGACTTCAGTGGAGGACAGCCATTTTGCAACTGTTGAGGATCTGGTCTGAAATTTCTGAGTTAATTTCTTGGAGTCAACCACTGTGAAGTTCACTCAGCTCAGACAATTTTAGCCCTTTATAATGTAATTAGCGTTATCCTAAACTTACTCCAGATGAATTGGTTTTTACATGTCCTGAAGCTTCCTGACAGTCCTTATTAGTCCTTTTGGGGATTTGAAAGAAACAGCTGAAGGCAACTTATCTCCTTGCCCAAACAAAATCCCATCAACAATAAGTAACATAAGAGAGGCCCATGGCTGTCGAATACCAAAATGCCCGACAAGGATATCTGACAAAAAATCATAAATAATATTGTGTTAAATTGCATATACAACTAGTTCTTAGCACATACAAGATCTGGCCAAGGTTTCAACATAAGAACATAAAAATGGCCATATTGGATCAGACCAATGGTCTTTCTAGCCCAGTATCCTGTCTTCCAACAGTGGCCAGTGCCAGGTGTTTCAGAGGGAATGAACCGAACAGGCAATCATCAAGTGATCCATCCTGTTGTCCACTCCCAGGTTCTGGCAGACAGAGGGTAGGGACACCCAGACCATGGGGTTGCATCCTGGACCACCTTGGCTAAGAGCCATTGTTGGACCCATCCTCCATGAACTTATTTAATTCTTTTTTAACCCTATTAGAGCTGTGGCCTTCACAACATCCCCTGGCAATGAGTTCCACAGGTTGACTATGTTGTATAAAGAAGTACTTCCTTTTGTTTGTTTGAAACCTGCTGCCTATTAATTTTATTGGGAGACCCCTGTTATGCTATGTGAAGGGATAAATAACATTTCCTTATTTACTTTCTCTACACAGTCATGATTTTATAGACCTCTATCATATTCCACCCCCCTTAGTCATCTCTTTTCCAAGCTGAAAAGTCTTTTTAATCTCTCCTCATATGGAAGCCGTTCTGTACGCCGCCTAATTTTTTTGCCCTTCTCTGTACCTTTTCCAATTCCATAGATCTTTTTTGAAACGGGACAACCAGAACTGCACACAGTATTCAAGATGTGGGTGTACCATCTATTTATATAGAGGCAATATGATATTTTCTGTCTTATTAGCTATCCTTTTTCTAATTGTTCCTACCCTTTGAACCAGTTGAACCTTTGAACCAGTTGGTGATCCATGAGGGGACCTTTCCTCTTATCTCATGACTACTTACTGTGCTTAAGAGCCTTTGGTCAGGAACTTTTCAAAGGCATTCTGAAAGTCCAAGTGCACTATATCCTCTGGATCACCCTTGTCTACATGTTTGCTGACCCCCTCAAAAATTCTTATGGATTGGTGAGGCATGATTTTCCTTTTTAAAAGCCATGTTGGCTCTTTCCAAAAAAATCGTGTTCATCTGTGTGATAATTCTGTTCTTTGCTATCATTTCAACCAATTTGCCTGGTACCAAAGTTAGGCCTACTGGCCAGTAATGGCCAGGATTGCCTATGGAGCCTTTTTAAAAATTGGCATCATGTTAACTATCCTCCAATCATCTGGTACAGAAGCTGATTTAAGTGATAGGTTACATACCACACTTAGTAGTTCTGCAATTTCATATCTGAGTTCCTTCAAAACTGTTGGGTGAATATCATCTGGTCCTGGTGACTTATTTCTGTTTAATTTATCAATTTATTCCCAAACCTCCTGGCACCTCAATCTGGGACAGTTCTTCAGATTTGTCATCTCAAAAAATGGCTCCAGTGTGGGAATCTCCCTCACATCCTCTGCAAGTGAATACTGATGCAAAGAATTCATTTAGCTTCTCTGCAATGGCCTCATCTTCTCTGAGTGCTCTTTTAGCACCTTGATCACCCAGTGACCCCATTGACTATTTGGCAGGCTTTCTGCTTCTGATGTACTTAAAAATATTTTTGCTGTTAGTTTTTGAATCTTTGGCTAGTTGCTCTTCAAATTCTTTCTTGTCCTGCTTAACTTCACTTGTCTTGCCAGAGTTTATGCTTCACTATTCTAATAGTTAAATTGTTATGAACTACATAATTACATTATCATGAATTACAGTATATGAAAATCATTGCGGTCACCTACAAGCTGTCTTCACTAACGTCCCAGTTTAAAGACATTATGTCTTACTGTAGCTTTCTGGATGAAACTGTCAGCAATCTTATTTACATCTGGTTCCCTGGTGCGCTCTTGATGAAAGTGAAGGGCAGCTACATTATTCAGTTGTGTCTGTCCCATTGATGACTGGAGATAATTTTTAAGTGTTCTGACGCTGGAGAATGAGTGTTCTGCATAATACAGGCACAATGAGAAGGATTCTTAAAACTATGCTTCCAGAATACTGTAAATGACTCCAAGATCACTTTCTTGACAGGTAACAGCTAATTTAGATCCCATCATTTTGTATGAGTCTTTGGGATTATATTTTGCTATGTGCATTATTTTGCATTTAGCATTGAATTTCACCTTACATTTTGTTGCCGGGTCACCCAGTTTTGTGAGATCCCATTGTAACTCTTTGCAGTCAGCTTTGTACTTAACTGTCTTGAGTAATTTTGTATCGTCTGCAAAATTTGCTACCTCACTATTTACCCTCTTTTCCAGATCATTTGTGAATATGTTGAACAGCACTGATCCCAGCACAGGCCCCTGAGGGACACCACTATTTACCTCTCTCCATTCTGAAAACTGCACCATTTATTCCTACTCTTTGTTTTCGATCTTTTAACTGCAGTGTCTGGCAATGCTCTCAGGATCATCTAAGGATCAGTAATTTAATTTAATGACAAGCCTTTTGTTATCTTAATCACCCTGCCGCTGTTTAAAAACTCCCTGCCAAAAGGGTAGAAGCTGGGAGCAGGACAGAACTTATCACCTTCCACACTCCCTCTGGGATCTGTGCTGTGAGCAGACCTCAGGCATAAAACTCAGGGCGGGCCAGGAACCACTATGGCTTGTGGGTGCTTGAGCCTCAGAGCACCCACAGAGTCAGCACCTATGCTCCTTTCTGTTTTCCTCAGGAGGATTTAACCTCCAATTTTTAAAGGATGCCTTTTTGCTTCTAGCTGCCTGTTTTACTTTGTTTAGCCATGGTGGCACCTTTTTGGTCCTCTTACTAGGGTTTTAAATGTACACCCCAAATTAAAGTTAAGCCTCTATTTAGTTTGCAGCTTTTGTGACTGTACATTTTAACTTCCATTTAATTAGCTTCCTCATTTTTGTGTTCCTCTTTCTGAATTTAATGCTACTGTGATGGGCTTCTTAGGCATTACCCCTTCCCCCAAGGATAAATTTAATTATATTATGGTTGCTATTACTGAGTGGTTCAGCTATAGTCACCCCTTGGACCAGATCCTGTGCTCCACTCAGGACTAGGTCAAGAATTTGCCTGACCCCTTGTGGGTTCCAGGGCTAGCTGCACCAAGAAGCAGTCATTTATAGTGTCTAGAAATTTTATCTCTGCATCCCATCCTGAGGTGACATACCCAGTCAATATGGGGAGAGTTGAAATCCCCCATTATTATTGAGTTTTCTATTTTTATAGTCTCTCTCATCTCCTGGAGCATTTCACAATCACCATCACCATCCTGGTCACATGGTGAGTAGTATTTTCCTACTACTATATCCTTATTTAAGCATGGAATTTCTATCCATAGAGATTCTATGGTACAGTTTGATTCATTCAAGATTTTTACTATATTTGATCCTGTGCTGCTTTCACATACAGTGCCACTCCCGCACCAGGCCAACCTACTCTGTCAAAAGTGACTACTGTCAGCAGTGCAACAACTAAGTTGCGCAATCACACCTATCCCCATTGTTATCCTGTCCTCCTTCCTTTGTCTGTTTAGTCACCTTTTTGTGTAACCTGCAAAGTTCACAGAGCTAACCACTGAAGTCAGCTAAGCTACACATTTACCCTAGCTGCGAATCTGATCCATTACCTGGAAGCCCAATTCAGTGCTAAGTGCAGATCTGCTTCAAAGTTTATAGCGCACAGCTAGAGGAAAGGAGAAAGCTGTAAGTACGAACAAACAGTTAGGCTGGGAAAGGGGCAGAGAATGAGGGGGACAAGGAAACTGCTTTGTTGAAGAAGAACTCAAAGGTCTCTAGGGATTTGGGGGAAGTATGCATTTTTTAGATTCTTTATTTAAAGAATCTATGTGCCCAGCTCCTAAATGGCTTTATGTAAAACAAATTGAATATTTAAGGCCAGATTCTGACAACTTTACTCTCCCTGAGTGGCACCTTACTCTACAACTAGTCTTGCTTAAACCAATAGGATTACTCGTGTAGTAAGATACTACTCAGCAAGAATGAGTGGTAAGAAAGAATGGTCATTAACCAGACATGACAGACTAACAGCAGACTCTCCCTGTGTCAAAGACTGCCACTCTAGCCATACAGAATGGCAGATGGAAACAGGGGAAGTTAAATGAACAGTAGCTGACCCAAGATGGGTGCTCTTAGGATTTCATGTGTAGAACTCTACCCCTACCTCTGAGAAAGCCATGCTCTCAGCTGGGACCAGACTGACCCAAAAGATATGGATCAAGCTCAAACCCTTCTGAATTAAAAGGGAGGAATACCAGCTTTGGAAAAGACAAACTTGAGGAGGAGCTCAGCTCAATGTATAGTATGATAGAATTATTATTATGCTGTATTGTGTGTAAGCCATGGAATGGGATTTGAACCCACACTTTCCTGGCCCATAGGTTAATATAATAAAAGCTGAGCTGCAAGGACATTCAAACACGTGAATACATTCTGTATTTTTCTGAATTTATATATAGAAGAAACTCAAGCATGTGGGCTCAGATAAGAGGGCACATTCAATGTTTTTATTGATCAAGTTAGTAACAATAATATAAAACCAGACCACCGTAATGGCTATTTATTATTAGCATTGCATTACAGTGCTTTTTAGCAGTGATACGAGCAGATAAAATGGTATTCCTGCCCCCAAAGACCACCTTATCTAAAATGCCAGCCCTGCAGATCATTATGCAGGTGAGTAGCCCATACTCAGTTGGATTTGGCTTCAGTATGACTACTCATGTGAGCAAACACCACTCGTGTAAGGGAATTCTACAGCACCAGGCCTGAAAACAGAGCAAGGTATTCTAACAGGAGAATTACCGCTCCGAGGAGCAGCTATCCCAGTGGAATTGTACTGATATCGGCCTTGTGCTGTATTTTTTTGACTCTATTGCTAGAGTTGGCATATAGGGACTGTGGCTTTGATAAAGGCAGCTGGCAAAGAATGTGACTTGTTGATAACATCTGCCATGATATTTTTGAAAATGGAAAGAATGTCAGTGCTCACATAATGTAAATAAACGCTTTTGGCTGGGAAACATTCTGAGAGGGTTACCCAGGAAGGGTGGGTGTATTTACAGCTTGGCTCTGCACGTGTGACATTGGGCATTTTGCCATTGAGTTCAATGGGAGAAGGTTCAGGGCTTGAGTGGTCAGCTGTCATTTCCATTGTCAGCTCTTGAATTTGAGGGTTTAGTTGCCATGGGACCAAACATTTGTAAGCCAGCTGCATTTTCATTAGAGCTGGCTGGAAAATGGTGAGTCTGTTGGGGGGGGGGGGGGCGGGGGGAGGGCGGAATTGTTTTCCAGAAAATTTTCTCAAAGCTCTTGAATTTTTTCAGTGTTCTGCTAAAAAAAACAATTGAAAACATGAAAATTATTTTGAAATCTAAAATGAAGTTGTTTCATTTTTTAGGCTTTTTCTCTCCTTTTCCATTTTTCTATTTTTTTGGAGGGGGTACGGAGGGGGGAAAGAAACATTTGCTGCAGGGGGAAAAAACTTCTAAAAAAAATAAAGGAATAATTTTGACCAGCTCTGACTTTTGTGTATTTGTTTTAGTCTGGCAAAGTTAGGTTGCCCTTTGGCTTTTAAATGGGGACATATGGCAACAATAGGTGTGCTAAGGTGTTAGCTTTAACAGTGAATTATGTCAATGTTATACATTATGACTGAGTTTCAAGACTGCTTAAAGAATTTAGGTGGCTGACTCCCACTAAAACTGAAGGGAGTTGAGCATTCAGCTCCCCTAGACAGCTTTGAAAATCTCAACATATTACTTCTGCATTACTTTGATGTAGCTAATTTGTATTATAATTTTAGGGAAGGTATATCATAACTAGGTTTCACAACAGCATTGCGTTAAAGTCATAATTTTATAAATGTATAGTTCCTTTTATCTCAAAGGATCATAAAGCATTATAAACAATTATAGTCTATCATAATGTCTTTAAGCAAACAATTTCCATTGAAGCCAACAGGTGTTTTGTTCAAATAAGGACTGTACAATCAGGCTGTACATACCAGTGTGAATACAAATAGGTATCATTTAACCATCCATGAAACAGCAGCTATTTAAAAGCCCACATCAATGACATGCAACAGATTAGTGGAGAAAATAAAGAATACATTATCCATCTAAAACTGCACAAGGAATTTCCGGACAAAATGTTGTTGCTCACCAGAGCTGATTAAAAATGTTCCATTGAAACTGTTTTTCAACTGCAAATTGGGTGTTTGACTACATGCGTTTTTTTTTGTTTTTTAAAGTGTCTGCTTACCACAGAAAATTTTGACTTTTTGGTGAAAAACCAAAGGCCAAACATTTTTGGCTAGAAACCAAAACTTTCAATTCAGAAATGTTGAAATGAAATGTTTTAACAGCTTTAATCAAAACACAACTTTTTGACATGATTGAATTAAAATGGCTAGTTTTGGCTCAGTTTGACATTTAACTACCGTTCTTTTCTGTGGGCCAGGACTAGACTACATTTCACATGTGTAATGATAACTCTGAGCTGCAATTTGAGAGATGAAAGACCAACAGTTTGTCCATCAATTAAGCCAAGTCATAGCACAGCATATGTCGAAAGCTTAACGTTCAGTAGTCTTTCAGGAGAGTTTTTCATTATTTCCTTCCATCTTAGATCATTTATCCCAGTACAATTTCAACATTCACCATATTCTCAGTTACAAATGTGATTTGAAAGCAGACCTGCAATACAACTAGGGTAATAGTCTTCCATCCAGATCTAATTCACAATGTTTTCCTCATTGTCTTATTACTAAGTTTGAAGACACCATTCAGCACTTGATTCTTGCAAGTCAGGAATCAGTCAGTTCAGTTCCATTCCAAGTTACTCCTCCCTGCATCTCGTTTTCACTGCGGCATTAGTAACCCGTTGAGTCATTCCACAAGTTTCCTTCCGTGCTGAAATAAATGTATTGGGGAGGGAGATTAATCTCTTTCTTCAGCAGTGAATAATTCCATTCACTCTGATTTCATGCAAATTATTCCATTCCAACTGAACTGTTTTCCGATCCATATCACATCACTACTATGGCACAGCCACTGGTGAGCGTGTGCAGACCAAATGAGAGAGAAGTTGCTATTTATTTATTTCCATTTCTAATATTTCTTTCAAAAAGCATCTAGGCCAAGCTCTGAGGTCTAATCCATTGAAGTCAATACAAAGACTTTAACTTTACTGGGCTTTTGATCAGGCTCTAGGGCCCAGAGCCTCAAAGGTATTTAGGTGCCTAATTCTCACTGAAACCAATGGGATTACCTGAATACCTCTGGGGTGCTTTTACCACCCCCAAGAAGTATGTTCATACATACAGAACCAGGAGCCTCTCCTCGCCTTTAACCAATAAAAAAGCCAGGCAGTGGTGAGAAGCAACCCAAACATGACCCACCTCGTGCACGAAGGCAGCCTCTACTCTATTCCTCATTCCCCAAAAGCATGGGTAAATAAATGGGCCTTTGCTATATACCCTGATGGTCAACACTCTGGCTACCTTGGACCAAGCAGGGGCATGAGTCCCAAAGTCGAGGGACCCTCATGGAGCGCGCCTTGCTGGCAGCTTTTCTTCCCGTCGGTTCCATCTTGAGGGCTTCCACTGCCTGCAACTGTCCTAGCATTGCAATGGGGAAGAGAAGGCCCATCATGCAGACAGGTCACAGGCCATTTAGGGGTTTATAATTCAGAACAAGCACCTTAAATTCCTTGTGGAAACCAATAGGTGGCGAGTTCAGGTCCCGAGTTCGAGGCATGTTGCACATCATTATGTCCCAATATTAGAGATTGGCCTGGACAAATTCTGCTCTGATGCCAATCCAAATCCACAGTAACTCCACTGACTACAGAATTCCACAGGAATTTGGCCCATTGTCCTCACCCCAAGTAGTTTACAGGCTAAAGCCTTGATTCTGCCACCCGGGCAGACTGGTTTCTTCCCTCCTAAGTTGTCCCACTGATTTCAGTGGAAGTGCTTGCAGGAGCAGAACTAAGCCTTGAACACGCAAGCAACCCAGAACCCAATGGGAGACTCAGAGGAAGGCTCTGCCTTGGAAGTTTTTTGGTAGCGTAAGAGTAGGTGACATTATTTGATGTGACATAGGTTAAAGCACATGGGCTTTGCAGGAAAAAGTTAATATTGGCATACATCTAGTGAGGTGGGTGAGGTAATATCTTTCATTGGACCAATTTCTGTTGGTGAGAGAGACAAGCTTTTGTGCTCACACAGAGCTCTTCTTCGGGTCTAGGAAATGTATTCAGAGGGTGACAGCTAAATACAAGGTGGAACAGATTGTTTAGCATAGGGCGTTAACATGTGTTGCAAGAGCCTATTCAAGGCGAACTGGGCAGTTAACATCTCTGCAGTCATAGGACAAAGCAGGGTTAGTGGGTTACACATCGTTTTAATGAGCCTGTAGCGGGGTGGTCACCCACTCCCGGCCCAAAGGGGTTAAAAGCCAGCCCTTGGAGAGGGCTGGAGCTGGGAGCCTTAGGCTGGGCTGATTGGGAGGCAGCTTCAGCTCTGGCCATGCCCCAAACAGCCTCGGCTGGCCATATAAAGAGTCCCTCTCTAGCTTCTGAGAGGGAGGGACCTGGCTGCAGGAACCTAAGCAGAGTACCTAGATTGGAGCAGGGCTGGGGAAGGGCCTGAGGAGCCGGGGGAGCTCCAGCCGGGGGAGCCCCAGGCTGCGGCCTAGTATTAGGCCAAACAGGTATGGGGGCTGCAGGAGACAGCCCCAGGTTAGACAGAGGGAGCAGGTCCAAACCCAACCTTGCCTGTGATGCGGGGCTTATACTGCAGTCTGCCCCAGGGTGCGGAGGCTCGCTGGTGACTGGCAGTAGCCTATGACTGAGGCAAGGTAGGGATAGGGGGTGGGGGTTCCCTGGGGAGGGGAGACCCTGCAAGTGAGGGGTTACTGCCAGAGGGCAGCACCCTGGGGTGCAAGGGGCAGCGGGTTCAGGAAGAACATGGTGGCCTGGCATAAGCGGGATACAGGCCTGAGGAGGGCACTCCAAGGCTGGAAGTAGAGCTAATTCCCAGGACACCAGCAGGAGGCACCACAGGGGTGAGTCCCCACACTTACAGAGCCATAAATCCAGTGTCTCTTCTATGTCCATGATTTTTAGTGTCTAGTAAAGTTATGAATTTAAGCTCCCAGAGTCATCTTTTGAAGGTGTTCTGTGGGTTTCCTTTGAGGATGAGGACTGAGACATATGACTCCTGCTATGATGATCAATACCCCCCACCCCCCAACACACCTTTCAAGATCCCTGGGTCTTACATATGCCTATCACAAAATACCTTGTCCAGCGCACTAAATGCTCCAGTAACAACTATGTGGGTAACACAAGACAATAATTCTGCTCTCCAATGAACTCACACAGAAAATAAGAGACAAAAACACCATATCACGGATGGGTGAACATTTTTCACAAAGTGATCACTCCACATCTGACCCCTCCGTCCTCACAAGCTTGTTTCTTTCACCAAAGAAATTGGTTCAATAAAAGATATATTACCTCACACACCTTGCTTAATAGCCTAGGACCAACAAGGTTAAAACAACATTGTAAATGTACATCTAGTGAAGTCAGGGAAGTTCCTTCTCATTCATATTGGTGTAAGAGAGATCAGAATCAGACCCAGTGAATTTTCAGGATAGAATTTCCAAAGCAAGGCAGATACCTGACAGGACAGGATAGGGAGAATTTCAGGCATTCTTTGCAGTCTCATGTCCCCATACTAGAGATTTGCCCCAACCAAAACCCTGAGTCTGAACACCATCAGATCTTGGGGCCACTGGAAATCAAAAACCAAATCCAGGTGTGACTTTTGCAAACAGCCCCTATTTTAAAAGGGTTGAAAATAGCCTCAGGTCTAAACTCCCCAGATTTTGGAATGACCCTGATTTTTGGAGTCTGGGGCAGCGTCTGCTCAGGAGCGTGACGTGAGTGGACCCTCTGCCAGGCTGGATGTATCTAAGATGCCGATGTTGTCTCACCTGTCAGTTTTTGGACTTCAGTGGGCTAGTAAGTAACTGCAGGCTTTTCTTCTTTGCAAAAGTCACGCCATAGTTCACAGGGAGAAAGAGAAGTGCCATGAGGAAGGCTGCAAAGAGAAGAATGCAACTGCAGACATGCTGCTCTATTTAGACACTAGCTCAAGCAGACTTAGCAGAGGTACATCGATGTGAGCTTGGAATCCCACCTCCCAGTTCAGATGTGGACGTACCCTGAATTCCCAGTAGACTAGTGCAGGGTAGATCTGCACCTCAGCTTGCCGCAACCTAAGTATTAGTCTAGATAAGTCCTTACGAGCTTACCACTTTTTTATTTAGTCCACTATATGAAAAGCAAAACATGAGGAAAACTCTTCCCCAGATAAAGGCCAGATCCTTTAAGATACTGAGACTGTCGAGAATCTCTGTGACTTGTTCTTCACCCCCATTCGCTTAAATGTCAACAACCATGACAGCAGTGGGAACCAAAGGCACTCAGCACCTCAGAGGATTAGGCCCTAGATGATTTACTCACATTACAACTAGAGCTGGGTGGAATTTTTTCAGCAAACAGTTTATTTGCTGAAAAACAAAGCGTCAGGTTGACCAAACTTGTTAATAAATTTGGGTCAAATTCAGAGAAGAGTTTTGATGGGGAAAAAAAACCTCCACCAGGGTTAAAAAAAATAGCCAAAAAAGTGATTTTAAAAAAATATTTTCAAAACAAAATGTTACCACTTTTTGTTTTGAAATTTAGCAAGAATTAACTTTAAAAGGGGGGGCACCCAAGAATGAAATGAAACATTTCCTTCAAGCTGAATCAGTCTCTCCCCTCTCTCACCCAGTTTGGCCACTGAACTGCAAAATCAATTATTTGGCAAATTCTAATTACAGTAAGGCCCTGCCTAGATTAGAAAAGAATGTGTGTGTTTTCAAATGGGTGATTTTAAATACGTTTTCAAAGCTAGTTATGGTCAACCATCGTGAGGGGTGGAGTCTAAAGTTGACCAGGAGCGGCTACAACATTTTTAAAGATATTGAACCCTGTCATCGGAGGTGCTAAGTGATGTTTAAAAACAGTCTCCGTTAAGACAAATAGGCTTACACATTTTTTTTTCAATACTCCCCCCACACACACACACCAAGTCTAGAGAGGGACTAAGAGGAGCAACATATTCAGATGTGCTCGACTGGCTAAAGTTTATCCTACCTGGAGTTCTGCAAACATCCTTCCATTTATAAGAAGTTTTTCCCTCAGAGAATCTGTTTGTGTCTGGCTCCTGTTCTTCCCACATCAGGACCGAAGGCTTCTTCATCAGCCCATACATGCCTGTCCAATTGACATGAGATGAGCTGTGTTAATTTTTACAATTCATTTTCCTGTTATTTCATAGTATTTCTCTGCACACAAATAAAGGTAACATTACTCCGTTTAAAAATAAATATTGCAAGTATCAGAATAACAGCCGTGTTAGTCTGTCTTTGCAAAAAGAAAAGGAGTACTTGTGGCACCTTACAGCTCACGAAAGCTCATGCTCAGATAAATTGGTTAGTCTCTAAGGTGCCACAAGTACTCCTTTTCATATTGCAAGTAGCCGCTGCATTTAGATAAAAAATGAGGCGAATCTGAGCCATATAACACTTAACTGTTCTGATACACAATTAGACATGGATCCAAGCTGGAATCCCAGTTCTCCAAAAGTTCTAGCATTACATACTTCATATTAGAGCAGACTAAAAGATGATGAAAAGGTATTGCAAAAAATTTAGAAACTTTTAATGAAAATCTTTACTTTTATGAGCTGCAGCCAAAAAGGTAAATGCAAAATTTTGAAAATCTTCAAATAATTTGCATGAAAATTTTTTAAATTCAACCAGCTTTAAGCTTCAACCAGCTTTATGCAAAATATTTCCAAAGTTGCATGAAATAAATTGTGAAAAAATAAATCCAAATTGTGAGCAGTCCATTATACTCCAATGTGGGCCAGTCCAGAGAAGTGATGTCAAATTGCTGATGGAAGATCAAACGGCTCTTATGAGTTCATCCATCAATATTATCAAATATTTTACTTAGGCCTAGAGATATGCAGAAAATTTCCACTTGAATAAAATTTCATCCAAATGGAAATGGCATTTTTCAAAAATCATCAGGGTTTTTTCCCCTGCAACCGTCCTAATTAAGAAGTTGCTTTTCCCCATGTAACGATATATAAGCCATATCTACACAGCATACTGAGACAAATTCAGCCCTGGTTTAAAAGCACAACGCACAGGAATGGGAGTCAGCCACTGAGTCCTCTTGGGTACGTCTACAAAGCAGCTGGGAGGTGTAATTCCCAGTGCAGGCAGACATATATGAGGTAGTTCTGCTCAAGCTAGTGCACTAAATATTGCAGTGTGACCATGGCAGGACGGGCTATGGCTTGGGCTAGCCACCCAAGGACAATCCCACCTGACACCCTGGGTATGTATTTGAGTGGTTAGTCCGTATCACTGCGGCCACACTAGTATTTTAGCATGCTAGCTGAAGAGGAGCTAGCGTGTATATGTCTATTCTTGCTGGGAATCGCATCTTCCTGCTGCTGTGTCGACATACCCATTGACTCGGAGACGACATTTAAGCTCTTTGTATTTCTGTTTTTCTGTCCGTGAAACAGGATGTAACAAGTATCAGAGGGGTAGCCGTGTTAGTGTGTATCCACAAAATCAACGAGGAGTCCGGTGGCACCCCCTCATCAGTTACTGGGAGTGGACCACATCTACCCTGATTGAATTGGCCTTGTCAGTACTGGTTCTCCACTTGTAAGGTAACTCCCTTCTCTTAATGTGTCAGTATAATAATGCCTGTATCTGTAATTTTCACTCCATGCATCTGAAGAAGTGGGTTTTTTACCCACAAAAGCTTATGCCCAAATAAATTTTAGTCTTTAAGGTGCCACCGGACTCCTCGTTGATTTTGAGGACTCCTCGTTGATTTTGAGGATGTAACAAAGCACTGATCTCTAAGCACAGGGTTAGCTGGTATGTCTGTTATGATGGCATATCCCCTTTAAGTCCAGGAGTTACTGGGAATTGCAGTCTCCAGACAGGGCACACGATGGCGAGAAATCAGCTGCTCATCATGTGACTCCCTGATGGAGACAATAAAAGGAGTTCTCCTGGCTCACCCTCAGAAAGTGAGCAAGGAGTTGAAATAAGGCCTTGAGGAAAGTGCTTCTAGGGGGACCTGGCAAGAGGCCTAGGAAAGGTACCCGAGGAAGAGCATATTCTTTTCACTCCCAGTTTGTTGAAAGCTGTAAAGGCCTGTGGTGGCTGAAAGCAAATGATAGGAGCCACTTTGCTCTTGTTTTGAATCCTTTTGTGGCAATAAGGTTACCCTTGAGACAGGACTTTGGCTTTCCCTGGCTGGTGTATCCATCCACCATCTTACTTACATTGGGTCAATAAGGCTTACCTTCAGCTGCCATGTGCTTTGAGATGTATTGTGCTTTTCAGCAAAGTATTAGATAGGATTTATTATTACACCAAACATGCATGTAGCCCACTGTGCATACCACCTGGAGTTAATAGGAAGATTTTTCCCCTTGCACCTGATTATTTTTCTCAAGCACATTCGATATTTTGCTCCTTTTCTTTCTCAGAAAAACTGAGCTTTTACTTAAAGTATCTTCTCCCCACCCCCGTCTCCCCCGCCTCTCCCACATCTTGGCTGTGATGTCAGTCATGTTGTATTGTTTTATATCATGTAGCTCAACATGACTGATGCAATCAGACATGCACTGCTCTCCGGTGTTATGGCTCATGAATAAAATTTCCGGAGGAGCTGCCTCAGAGAAGGATAAAAGATAGAAGTGCAACTAGAAAGTGAACTCTCTGACGCATTTTATTCAGAGCATAGCCCAGTGGATAGAAAGGGGAGTGAGTTAAGAACTGGGTTACAGCCTTAACCCAGAATTTCCCTAGTTTTGTATATTGTGATCTGAGCTGTGTCACTTCATCATCCTAACTTTATGTGGTTTTACTTTCTATTATTATAATTGTAGCTTTAGAAAGGGACTCTATCAATTTAAAAGTCATATTTCTGTCTGTACCCTTTTTTTATTCATTATTGTTATAAGTATTACCTGAGATCTCTTGTTTCTGAATGAAACTAGGTTGGCAGGGGGGAATGTTTTTCTGTTTTTTAGCTTATTGCTTTGTGCATTAAAGCACCACTCTGCATATAGTCAGTAGAGCTGGTCAAGAATCTTCCCTCAGTGTTTGGTTGGTTGGGTTGGGGTTTTTTTGACAGAAAATGTGGTTTTGCAAAATTGAAATTGAGATGGCAATTGTCCAATTTTCGATCCATTCTAATAGTCAGTTTCACTCTTATCATTCAATAGTCAGTCAGTTTCCCCAGTTCTTTGTGTGAATCTTTCACACAGCTACAGCAAAGAGAAACTTTATTTTAAATGTAAATGCAAATCCACAAGTATTGGCAGTGAGGCAAAGGGGCAGGTATAGTCCCTGAACCCAGTTTTAGCTCTACATTGACCAAATCTCAATTAATTTGATTATGCCATTTAAGTACATTTCCATTAATTTCTAAGATGGTTGGCAGTGTTTGGACTTTTAGCAATAATATACCGCTATTAATAGAGAAGGACCTTTTGGTTGCATAACCAAAACTCTCTGGGCCATATGATCTGTCTTTAGGGACTGAGTGGTGTTTGGTGGTGCAGATGTCTTGTCTAGGCTCTCTGTAAAGGGAAGGATGTTTCCCTGTTTGAATAGACCTATGCTTATGAAGAAGGGCATGATATTTGTGCAGGAACAAGTGTGCTTGCTAATTCATTATTTACAATTTGTTAATCATCATTATTTATTTATGAATTCTTCTGTGTAAAGAGTTTAACCCATCCAATCAGGGATCAGGAACAATACCAAGTGATCCGTTTCACATACTGACTATCTAATAGTCAAAATGAAGAGACTTCAAACGGCTCCTAGCTTTTAAATTATTTGGCCAAACTATTCTTTGAATATTTCTGAATACCAAATGCAGTCACACCTGTCAGGATGAGCTGTTCATGAATAAAAAGAAGGCTCAATCTTTTGGATAATTCGTTCACAGTGAAAACAATCCAGCCGGCTACAGACAAGAGTAAAATCTAGGAAGTTTATCATTTTGCATTTCCCTTTACCATTGATGAAACTCATGGTTTTTAATAGGCAAAACTTTCTTCATGTGTACACATCATTCAACAACTTGACAAAGAGCTGCCTGCCTCCTGTGATGTCTTAGGCACCGGGGAAGTAGAAAGCAGCAGTTAGCTGAGTGATGGGAAAAGGTTGGATGAGCGATATGGAAAGCTGTGTGAAAGAGAAAGAGAGTAAAGCAGAGAAAAAGGAGAGGGGAAAAACTGTACGAGGGAGAGGGAATGAGTGTGAAATTGGAAAATGAAACGAATTAAATAAATCAGAATAGGGCCAGGGAAATAGAGGCTTTAGAAATAGAAGGAAAGTGATCAAACCCCAAGGGACAGAATGAATAAAGCGTATGGAGGAGAAAAGAAAAGAGGGGACCTCTGAAGAGACTGAGGATGTTTAGGGAGAGCCAGGGAAAAGGCGGGTACAAGAAATGTAACAACAGAAAGCAATAAATGGAGAAGGAATGAACTGTCTGAGGAGAGAAACGAGCTATCCTAGAACACAGGAAAGGCCGGGATCTTCTGTATAAAACACTTCAAAGTGGTCTCCTTGGGGCTCCCCCTGGAGTCGTCCTAGAAGCTCCAACAGAACTAGAATGCAAGGCCCTGATCCTGCAGTCACCTCTATGCTGTGGAGTGCTGTGTACACATACAGAGAGCCCTGCTGAAGTCAATGGGCTCCACTGGGATCTGCCCACAGGGAGCTCACTGCAGGATCAGAGCCCAAGTTCCCAGCTTCTGAGTGACACGGCCCAGCATGGACACATGACACTTGTGCCCAAATCTGCACCGGGTGCCATTCAAGCTGAAGGTGATGATCTTTAAAATCTGAACAGTCTGGGACTGGGTTATCTGAAACCATCTTTCACCCGGTACCCTGCCCCGGCCGTTAAGATCACCTGAGAAATCTGAGAACTCCACGCACATCACCAGATTGCTCTTGCTTGAGAGCTGCCGCCTCTGGAATTCACTGGACTTGGCAAAAGCTAGGGCAGGATGCAACAAGTACTGATTTTCACTGAGCATTTGACTAACCCTTTGTATATTGTTTCCAAGCTCCTGTGTTCAGGAGGATGGCTGGGTATCATGGTGACAAGCACTATCGGAATTAATCACGCTAACAGGCAAGAGTTTTGTTTTGTTTTGCCTGTATCTTTTCTGCAGTGGAGAGGGGCTGCTTCACAGCCATATTAAGCTTTAAGAATCTCCCCAGTTTTAACTTGCTTTACTGTGCTACCCTCAAGGCCTCACTTTGCAGCCAGCATTGAAAGTCATGAAACAAGAGACAACGGTTCCAGGCAATATGTCCAGACAACAGCACAAACATGAGTAGCAGCAGTCTCTCTAGCAGCTGGATCCCAGATCATTCATACACAGTGTCAGTAACTCTTGTAATACTGGATGTTTTCCTTAGAGCCCCAGCTCCTGGAGGCATGTGATTTGGTGAGACTCTCTCTCTCTCTCTGTAAATGAAATGTATGTTTCTCGCTCTCATGGTTGCAGAGAAAAACTTGAAAAGGTGACCCGAGGGCACCCTAAAGGCTCAAAAGCCAGAAGACAAATAAAAAGGACCCAACATTTCTTTAAAAAAAAATTAGTATTTTTAAGGCACTCGTAATTTTTGGGTGCCTGACTCATGTTTTTCTGAACACGGGGGGCTGGCAAACCTGAATGTATGTAGAGAAATACAGGAATGTGTAACTCATGTCAGCACAAGGAGCTAAAGCATGTATGCGTGACACAAAGATGACAACAGGGTATATGCAAGCATATCTTTAACTAGAACTGCTCCTTGCATGATCTTAGCATTAAATATTGATAGAGCCATAGATTTTGAGGCCATAAGGGACCACTCTGATCATCAAGTCTGACTTCCTGCATAACACAGGCCACAGAACTTCCCCACTTTCTTGACTGCTTGTATGCCTTGTCTGATGTCTGTGTGATGTCCGCCTTTTTCTCAAGGATGACAAGGCACCTGGATAATTGAGTGTCACTAGCTTGAGGTATGTATCCAGCTCCTGCCCTATTCTGCGCCCCTTCTGAAAAAAAAATACATGACTAATTTCTTAAGACATGAAGAAACCTGTTAGCCTTGTAGACTGATTGTATCTTCCCCTCCTCCCTAGACAAAATGGTTCCCTTACATGAGGCATTCTCCTCATCTGGAGAATCTCCCTATCTAATGGTAAATAGTCATACTATATACACACTGCTGTCAACAGGACAACTGGTACAAGCAACTGCTCCCTAATGTCATTAAGGATCTGTCCCAAAATATTCGCAGACTCTAGCAAAGCATATTGGACCTGCAGCAACACCGCTGGAGATCATAACGCTTGCAGGGATTCTGGTAGAGTTTATAAGCCCGTGAGGACTCCTGCGCAGATTGCAACGTGACCAAGCTTCTGGTTAATTTAATACAATACCCAACAATTTCGTACAGGTTTACGTTACATCTGGATTTGTCTAGCTTCAAGTTCCAGCCATTGGATTGTGTTAGACCTTTCTCTGATAGATTGAAAAGCCCACTATTAAATATTTGTTCTCCATGTAGGTACTTATAGACTGTAGTCAAGTCACCTCTTAACCTTTTCTTTGTTAAGTGGATTGAGCTCCTTGAGGCTATCACTATAAGGCAGGTTTTCTAATGCTTTAATCATTCCGGTAGTTCTCCTCTGAACCCTCTCCAGTTTATCAACATCCTTCTTGATTTGTGGGAACCAAAACTTGTCTCCTGATCTCTAATAGTTAAAGATTGGCATAAGCACTGAAGTTCAAGGTTTCATATCCCTTCATATCCCAAAAAGTTTGCTAGTATCAACTATTATAACCCTAGATATTTTTGAATTTTATTTGTGTATTTTGATTTCTAATACGGCGTCTACCTAAACCACTATCCACATGTACAACCACTTACAAAGATCCATTCAAATTCAACAGGCCCAGTGCCCATACTAGAATGGATACTTCTGCTCAAACATAAACCTAAAATTCTCCCTCTTTCATTAAACATGCCCTCCTGGCTAGACAGAGCCAAGAGCATGAAGAAACCTTGCAATATTGGGCTCTGCCAATCAACTACTGAAGCATGTTCCAGAGCTGATTAGCCCTTGCTCAAAATCTCATGGCCAGACCCCTCATATTTAAACCAAGGGGCTCTTAACCAAACACTTTTTCTGTTCTCAGCTCTTACAGTAACAATGAGAGTTGGTGTTGCCAACAGCGGATTAGCCATTGAGCCGACAGGGCCCGTGCCCAGGGGCCCCAGCCAATTGGGGGACCCCAGAAAAATTGACACCCCCGCACCTCAACCCCACTCCCCGGCAGAAGCCCCCGCACCCCAACCCAGGTAACTGCGCCGGGAAGCTGGGGCGGGGGAGGCCCCTGCACCTTGACCCCACTTCCCGGCAGAAGCACCAGGCAGGGTGGGGGAAGCCCCAGCGTCCAGACCCCAGCTGTGGCTCCTGGACTGGAGAAGCTCTCACTCCCTGCCCTGGCCTCAGGGCTGGGGGTGCTCTCACTCTCTGCTGCAGTCCCATGGCCGTGGCAGGGGGACAGAGCTTCTCTGGTATTGGGGGGAGGGTAGAAAGGAGCAAACGGGTTGCAGGCTGCAGTGGAGGGGGGGCGCGGAAGAGGGCAGGAGCGTGATTGGAACAGGGGCAGGGCCGTGGGGGAGGGAGGGGTAGCCTGGGGGCAGAATTGCAGGTGGAAGGCATCAGGAGGGGCTCCCCGCTTACTCTGGCCTAGGGTTCCATGAAACCTTAATCTGCCTCTGGGTGTTGGCATAGCCGAGCCCCAACTATTTAGCACTTTGTAGTTGACTACTGGTACTTTTTAAAAATTGCATCCAGAAACACACCGGCAGATTCCCAAGCACAGGTGTTGTGTGTTCTCTGAGAGAAACGTACCTCAACAGGCTGCCCGCCTCTTACAGTCCCAGGTGACGTTTATGAATTGTCTTCAAGTTTAGCCCCATGTAATCTAATCTGGAGACAACCCAGCCATGGATAATTGTGGTGAGGTCCAGATCAGAAAGCAAAGTGCTGCAATCTTTTAGCCTCCTGCAGGTGTTAGCCAACTGCAATCTTGTAGCCAACAGTGCTTTTGGCTGAGGATCAAACATGACCCCCTCTCCCGTCCTCCCCTCCACATTTTGGTTCTGAGTAACAAAAGCCAGGCACATTGTCTCTGCCTAGGACACTGACCAAACCTCTTTCATCTCTTGCTCTTTCGCCCAGCCTGTCAACCTTACCTCTGCAGAGGTGACCGCAGTCCTCTATGTCCATATGCCCCTCTGCCATGGAAAAAAGGAGCAGAGAATCTGCACAGCAAATGGCTCAGTCCCTTTCATTCCTTGGGCTGCTCACACCTTGTGCAATGGAACTGTTATCAATCCTGCTGCTAGGGGACCGTCCACAAGCGCTAGGGCGGAAACTTTGCCCTTTAGTGCGAAGTGAAACTGACTAGTCTATTTTCCTTGTCTAAGCAGAATAAAATGCAAAACAATAAATATACCTGGAGATCTATGCTTACAGTATTGTTGCCTTCCTAGTTTGCTGGTAAACTAGGACCCTCATACACAGATGTGCTCTTTGGGGTCATTTCTAATATTGACATAATCCACAGTCTTGACCTAAATATTACCTTTCAGAGATAAGTGCTTTTCTATCAAGGTTTTCATTGTCATCTTATACTCGTCCTCAGTTATATGGAGTTGTGTCAGCTTCGTGTCTGGCGAATACTCCTCCTTCGGAACCTTTGCCCAATTCCTTTCAGGTGGCCAACATGCAGCAGACACTCTGAAACCTGCCTCGTCCAGGTTCCTGGCAAACGTCCGTCCGATGGAGCTGTTGGACACTAGAATCACAATGGCTCTCCCTTTTATGTCAATATTTCTCTCCATTTTCTTCACAATCCCCAAGGAGAAAACGATCACAAAGCAGGTGAGGAATGCAGTGCAGATGCACACGAAAGCATAAAGGAAGCAGGAAAGGGTCAAGGCAAGCATTAAATCAGCAGCTACCAGGAAGAATTGTCTAAAAGCAAATGCCATTGTTCAAGGAATTAGCGTGCTCCTCGCTCAGACTTTTGCTGAGAAATCTGGTAGGAGCCACAGCATGCAGTTATGCGGTTATGAAGCCAGCCAGCATTGCAAAACATGCAGAGGCAAGCCACAGCTTCACTCCAAGGATGAATCACCGTCCTGGATATAACAACAAATATGATTTCCAAATTACATATATTTCAGCAGACAGCTGAATGACTCGTGATATTTGATATTGCTACATTGTACATTTCATGGCCTACTAGGTTGAAATCTAAGAATTCTGTAAACAGGGGAATTACAAACAAGTCTCCACCAGGGCTAGTGACAGATCTTGTTTGTTTTTAAAAATAACTTTTCAGGGGCTTTTTCTGAAATACTGTGTCAGAAAGAAATTGTGGAAGGCTCAGGCAGAATTATAAGAGCAGCAATATTCCCAGTATTTTATTGGTATGCTTAAATCTACCACTCTCCATGCTGCAGTAAATCTGGCTAAAACCCAAGAGTACAGTATTGAAATTTTGCCCTTATGCAACCAATTTTGTTTTAGTTGTAAAATATCCTGTGTAGAGAACATTGTGCCTCCTATTTGCTGGGACCTTTCAAACTTGAAAATTTTGGTAACAGCTAATTTACCTTAGAGAAGAGATGTGTAAGTGGGGACATGAGAAAGCTGTACACCCTAACAACTGGTATAGAGAAGGTAGGTTGGGCTCTGCTCTGCACTACTCATAATACATTAACAAGGGGCCATCCAATGACATTGACAGAGAGCATATTTAAAACTGATTAAAGGAAATACTTTTTCAGGCCGTATATAATTAGTCTGTGGCACTCATTGCCACATCTAAGGCCAAGCACTTAGCAGAATTTGAAACATGGCCAGACATTTATCTGAACAAGACTATCCAGCATTGTTACGGTAAATATATATTTTTAAAATTAATGAATTCTGGAATGGATAGAAACTCTCATGTTTCAGGGCGTCCCAATCTTTGAAGGAATCAGGAGGCAACTTTCCCTACAGACTGGTTATCCCATAACTGCCTACTGCAGGGTTTGTTACCCCTTCTCTGAAGCAGCTGGTGCTGATGTAATCCACACACCTTCTGGGTGTGGTGTTCTGTCCCATTTTGTAGCACCGAGACAATTTAGAGAGCAAGAGATTGAGTTTGCTCTACAGCCTTAGCTAACAGCCAGTTGGCTTTTAGCTCATGCGGTAGAGACTCATGCACTAAGCTCCAGAGATCCCCAGTCTGATCCCGGCCACCGCGATCTGTCAGTGTTACAAGTGGGGGCTCGTCCGGGATTTCAACTGGGAAGACTCGGAAGCTCGAGATGTGCTCCGTCAGCTAGGGGAAGTATGTAACCCGTACACCTCTTGGGTGTGGTGTTCTGTCCCATCTAGTGGCACCAAGACCACTTAGGGAGCAATTAATGAGTCTGCTCTACAGCCAGTTGGCTTTTAGCTCATGCAGTGGAGGTTCAATCCCGCCCGCTGGCAACCAGGATCTGTTGGCATTACACTGGCCAGTCTTGAAGACAGGCTATGAGCTAGATGGGTCATTGCTCTGATCCAGAAAGACAGTTCCTATGCTCCTAACTCAGAATTCACAGTTTCTGATAAAGCACTTTTAAACATGTCCCTGATTTTTAAAATATTCTTCAAAGGCAAATTTAGGAGGATTCCTCCGTCCCTGTGCTATTGTTTATTAGAGACCAGCAGAGAGTGGACAGACTTATGAGCATATATTGATTTTTAGGCTTTTCCTCTTCCTTTCCTGCAAGAATGCATAGAGATGTTCCCAGGGAAATGTTGCTGAAGGCTTCACAACAAGACAGGCCGTGGCACGTTAGGTGCATTTGCCAAGAATGAGTGTACAGAAAGTGGAAGCCTGGGAAGCCACATCCCTGTCAAATCCAAACAACAAGCAGAGCCATAAATGCTGGGAAACCTGGGAGAAGCAAACAGCACAGACAGGTGGCTTCCATAGACATTTCTATTGGGGCATTCTTCTGTGTGCATCTCATGTTTGTCTAATTGGATGTTCTTACCCTGTTTGTCTGGTTTTCTTGTGGCATGGGTGTGACATCAGGGTGGGGCCTTCTAGCCACTCAACTTCAGGGCATGGGGTATTGTAAGTGTCCTGCTTAGTTTCCATTCCTACTGAAAAGTTTTGGCAGCATGGGATATTAGAAACTGTAAGCATGAACTGCACTTATTTTCCCAGCACTTGCTGATCCACTGTGCTTTTATGCAGGTAACTGCTTCACAGCTTGTTAACTAACCATATGTATTTAGCAGCAAGCCATTTCCATTACTTTCCTGTGTGTATTTTCTCTTATGTGCAAGCTAAGCACTATTTGCCCACACTGGCATATGTGGGTGTATATATATTTTTATATGATGAGCTAGTCAAAGCTTCCTAAGGCCTTCAAATGTCCAATTCCCATTTCAATTAATGCACTACTCACAAATGGCGAAGCCACTAGTAGGTAGCACATCATCCTAAATGAATGCCATTAAGATCTTTATACCTCTTTACTAGACTTGGTCAGAAAATTCTTTTCTTCTTACAAAGCAAACTTCAATTTTTTTAGTCAATTTTTTTTTTTAATTTTGGTGTTTTGTTTAAAAATGCCAGGACACCAATACCAAACAAATCTTTTGTTTTTCCATCATTGCTAAAAACCCCAAATGTTTCCGTTTTGAAATGTTTTGTGTTTAAACCCTGAAGTTTATTTGAATGAAAAGGGATTGGGGGGGAGGAGGGCGCGGGACTTTCTATTTTGTAAAAAAACCACATTCTGTCCATTTATTTGGATAGAAAATTTCCAACAGGCTCTACTCATCACATCAGCTGGATTATGGAGTTGCTGTGTAGTTTAAAAACAAATAGTTTTTTGAAAGTATGAGAGCTTTTTTATACTTCACCCTGTACATCAGATTCCTCTGCCTGAGACCAGCAGTCCAGCGGTAAAATCCTAGCCACATTCAAATCAATGAGACTTTTGCCATTGACTTTAATAGGGCCAGGATTTTACCCCAGAACTTTCTCCTTGTTGTACTGGAGTTTATATTGTATTACTTTCATGAAATTCTGCAAAACTTACCCATTTCCCAAGATTTATCTTGAGGGGAGAGGTTGTGCTTAGCAGGGTTGTGCAGTACATAGCCAAGGATTGTCTATTTTTATTATTTATTATTTGGACTACAGTAAAGCCTGGAAGCCGTAACGCAGATTAGCTCCCAATTAGATACTGTATACACACATAATAAGACATAATCCCTGCCCTGATGAGTTTACAGGCCCAGATTCTCAAAGATAAAGTCCATTGATTTCAACGGGAGTTAGGCACCTAAATATGTTGCAGGATCTGGACCACAGTCTAATTTACTGGTGTTGTGTTACTTATACATTTTTTAATGTGATCATTGTTCTTCATGTTTGAGCAAGCAGTCAGAGCACATCTGATAAATGTAATTAAATAATTAATATCTGCAATCTTTACAAACCCCTTTATAGTTAATAACATCACAGCTTTAAGGTCAGATATCTTGCAACCTACAAGAGAGAGAAGTGAATGCTCTATGACACTGTAAAGCTGGAGATTTCTTCTTCCTAGTCTATCCCTAACAGGTCACTAGGTATTGGTCATTAAATCCAGCATGGATGCAGTACTGAATATTGTCTGTGCTGCACCACAGACTGGTGTAATTTTGGGGAGAAAAATCCCACGTTTGGGAGAATGAGAGGTGTATTGTTTAATACACTACTATAATTCCAGAATTGTAAAGTTATCTTTAGAGGTGGTCAAATTTTCTGGTAACACATTTTTCTGGCAGAAAATTACTTTTTGACTGTGATGCTATAAGACCAGGTCAGATCAGGGCCACAGACCAATTCACTTGTGTATTAGTATAGATCAAAATGAGTGTAAAGGTAAGAGTGTATTCAGGTGTTTAAACTTCATGAAAACTAGTGGAATGTTACTTGTATTGTTTTCACTTATCTGTTCCTGTTATAATGTAATAGCAAACTTTTACATTGTGTATACCCCTGTAATTAAATAATCCATCAAATAAATCTTGTGAAATGTTAATGAAGGACTTAAGGACTTTAACAGAAAATGCTAATTTCAAAGTAACTGGCCATTATGATGGTCGGAGGTCAAAAGACTAAGTGCATTCCTTACTCATTGTCATCAAAGGGAAAGCCTACATGGGTAGAGACACTGTCAGCTTTTCTTCTGTCAGAAGAAGATATAAGAATGAATTCAAAGAAAGGTCTTTAATTGCTGAACTTTTTGGACTCTTACGGGGAAGTGTATCAGATGCAAAGTGGAGATCCCCAGAGACAATCTGGGTACCATAAAAGACTTTTGAGAAACTGGCAGTTTATTACTTCACATCCATCATTTAGAGTTACAAACTGTGATTTACCTGTACATATATTTTACCCACTTTAATCTCTCAATAACTCTCATTCTTTTTTCTTAGCTAATAAATCTTTAGTTTACTATAGAATTGGCTGCCAGCATTGTCTTTGGTGCAAGATCTGGCGTACCATTTGATCTGGGGTAAATGACTGGACTTTGGGGACTGGGAGAAACCTGATGTGGTGTGATTTTTGGTTTGTGACCTTTTATCACAAAGTCCAGTTTGTCTGAGTGGCAGGATAGATTGGAGAGACTAAGGGGATGGTCTGTGACTCCATGGTAAGACTGGTACAGTGATCCAGGAGCTCACATTTGTTATTGACTTGATGAAATCTAATTATAGAACACACCACCAGTTTGAAGTGTCTGCCCTGTTTTCTGACAGTCTGCCTGAGGTAGGCACTCACAGTTGTGAGCCACTCCAGATAGCGTGACATTGACTAAAATTTTTGCAAAAATATTTGTTTCGTCAAAAACTTCATTTTTTTAAAAAACTGAAAGTTTTGGATAATGAATATGACGGGGGGCTTTTTCAGGGGAGGGTTTTTTTAACAAAAACCTGGAAAACGTTGACACAGATGGAAAATATTTCATGTCATCACAATTTCTCACAGAAAAAGTCATTTCTCAAATAACTCACATTCTCTTCTCTCCAGATACAGAGATTCTAATTCTAGTGAGCATGTTCTTGAAATCACTACTGGTCACTTCTGCCTGTGTGGGAAAAGGTGAATGAAACAGCAAGTCACTATGCAACAGAGGTGCCAGAAAAAAAATATCGGCATTCTCCGAGACTATAGAAATTGAGGCAATAACGTTAGTGTAACCACGTAAGCCTAAATTTTCAGAAGTGGCTAGTGATTTTGGGTGACCAGCTTGACACTTTAAAGGGACCTGACTTTTAGAAGGCAGGTTCTCAGCACTTTCTAAAAATTAGGCCTATTCTGGGTTTCTCATGCTAAGAACCTAAAAGAGGAAGCACCCAACATTACTAGTTACTCTGGAAAAAACTGACGATAACGACCTCTTCACAGTATCTAATATGCTATTGGACCTGAAGAAATTCCCGAAGACTTGAAAAATTCCATTTACTCTCATTAAGTTCTCCCAATAGGCTCACAAGCTTAGCAATGTTTCTTTAAAGCAAAGTGATTCGTTTAATTAAATATAAAAATATTGACTTCGAATATAACATTAGCACCACCTATTGGCCATCATTATCCATTGCTACAAGAGAATGGTTACCAGTAATCTAGTATAACTTGGTCTCCAATTATTAAAAGCTGCCTACAATACAGCTCATATTACTTTAGCAAATTACTTCTGCCAGAAATTCTTTTATTTACTATTTTCCTCGCGTTTTACTTTGCACAAGTTGAAATGAATATAAATGTTTTTGTTCCTGTACATTTCCTTGTCAATTCTGTTAACCATGTTGTATTTACACATTTCATGTAAAAAGCACTATATTAAACTATTGTTAAGATTACAAAGTCTAGCATTCAAGAGTTAGAAGATGGCAGAATTAAGGTTGTCCAGACAACAGCCTTATTCACAGATTCACAGACTTTAAACCCAAAGGAATGTAATTCGACCTCCTGTATAACACAGGCCATGGAATTTCACATAAAGATTCCTTGTACAAATGGATATAGTATTTTTTCCTGCCTGATTCCGTGCACAAGATGAATGGTGCTCAGCGAATGAAACAGCTCTTCAATATTTCCTTTTTATACTGCTCATTCAATGTGTGTGTCTACATTTTATTGACCACACACCATCTGAAACCTCCACTGACTACAGAACTATCAGTTCCTTCATGGGTTTTTCCATGGGGCTCATCATTGTTGAATCTGACAGATTTTTTTAAAGAGGCAGATAGGCACCTAGGCCCAGTTCCTCAAAGGTATTTAGACACCCACCTCTCATCCATTTCAATGGGACTTAGGCTCCTAAGGAGCTTTGAGGATCTGAGCCCTCGTGGTTCACATTTGGTACTACCTCGTTTCAGGAATAGCTCCACTGAATTCAGTTGGAACTCACATGGATTACAGATCTAATAATAGTCAGCATCTCACCTGTAGTTTGAAAATGAGCCTGTACCTTTTGACATTTGAGATAACTGTGTCCCCATCTGCCTTCAGGACTGTCTGCTTCCATCTGCAGGGCTGTCGAGCCAAAACCTTCCATTACAGCAGTTTCTGAGCACACTCAAGACTTCAGATCCTGCTGTTTATTGCTCTGATGCAGAGTAAGCTTAAGAGCCCTGTGGCAAGTGCTGCTTTCTTTGTAAACACAAAGTCATTTTGCCAAGAGATGACCTGAAAGGATATTGTACGTGTCCTCTAGGTTCCATAGCTGGCTACAGTCCTATTTCCTTTCTTCACTATAATTTCAGATCTAAGTACTTCAGGGTTTTTCTTTGTTTTGCTTCCCATATTTAATTCCTGACTCATATGCCACAATACTTTATTGAGCAGAGTCCTTCTCCGCGCCCCCATTAATGCTCTATTCAAGGACCTACTGAATTATTTTATACTTTTGCACAGAGTTTGCTTTGTTATATATTAAACAACGTGATTAAACAAACTCAGGTCCACTCCACGAGACTGAAGTGGTGCATGGGATTTGCTGTTCCCTTCAAAAGGATGTGAGATAACTCAGAAATTGTGTCGTAATGATTGCGGTTGCCATTCTGGATGGACCGGTCATGGTTTGGAGGCATTTCAAACAAGTTCTTTAGGTTCAGCTTTATTTACCAACGGATCCATTTAAAACAAGGTGTGATTGGATGGACTAGGCTTTGAGCCCCCTGCTGAAGGCCTCATGGCCCTGTCACACAGCCCAGAAAAGGGCAGAGGAGAGAGTCCTCCAAGCGGCCTAGAGCAGCAGTGTGGGAAGCAGCCAATCAGAGAAGCTGCAGGGAGTAGCCAATCGGGGGCCCAGCAGGCTAGTATAAGAAGAGCTGCGGGGCCAGAGTAAGATCAGTTCCTTGTTGGAGCTGGAGGAGTGTGAATGGTGTACCTGGCTGGCTGGCTGGCTGGCTGGCTGGCTGGCTGGCTGGCTGGCTGGCTGGCTGGCTGGCTGGCTGGCTGGCTGGCTGGCTGGCTGGCTGGCTGGCTGGCTGGCTGGCTGGCTGGCTGGCTGAAGCTACAGAGCCATGGACATAGCAGTGCTGGCAGAGGCTGTGGAGAATGCCAAGTTCTGGGCTGGCTGCTGGGACTCAACCAGGACAAGGCATGGAGGTAAGGGTGCAGAATGAACTGGGGCTGTGAGGAAATGGCTCAAGGAATTGTAGCAGTGATGTGGCTTATTTAAAGGGACATGGTGGATTGCTGCTATCTATAAGGTCCCTGGGTTGGGACTCTGAGTAGAGGTCAGGCCTGGGTCCCCCTGCCACCAGCCACTGGGAAAGTGACCTGGACATTGATTTATGCCAGAATAGGAACTGAATGCCTTTAGTGGCCCAGGTGAAGAGTTGGAGCCAGAAAGGTGATGAGCTCCTAGGGAAGGAGCCCTGGGGGATGTGGCCACAAACCAGGGCCAGGCCTGATTGAAAAGTAGCCACAACTTGAGGGAGCCCAGAAGGGGCTGAGAGACAGTTCAGACCAGGCTACTGTGATAGGCCCTGTGGGACTGGTTGAGGAGTGAGCCCAAAGATAGGGCTGCAGATTGAGGGACCTTACAGAGGGTGCTGAGATAGGACCCCTGTTGGAGGTATATCCTGGAAGGGGTTGTTATTTTTGTCTCCCATAAAGACTGTGTGACTTGGCTGGAGGGCTGAGTCACCAAAGAGCCACCACCAACAGAGAGTGGGCATATACACTGAGACAGGGGGTCCTCATGAGAAGTGAGTGTACGCCATTACAGAAGGTCACTAGAACAATCTAGAGCTGAGTCAGGTGATCTGAGCAGTAATATGGGGAGGGGGAGAAGGAAGAACCATGAGCATGACTAATATGGTTAAGTATAGGAGCAGTGACTTGGGCTATTAAAACAATCCTACAACTCAAAAATTGTTCAGGCTGCAGCAGTGGGCTTGGGATTCTTGTTCTGATAAGTGCCAGGAGAGATCAGTGAGGAAATGAGTCTCTGATCTGAGCTAAGCAAAACTGTGTTTTCACTTTCCAAAATGTCACAAAAATTAAATCAACCCCTGCCCTCTGTTAGTAGAGGGTGAACTGAGATTGTTTCCTATTGTCAATGCAGAAAATAACTTTTGGTGCTGGGACTTGAACACTGTTAATCTTAATATTTAGCTGACATGCAGTTTAGTATAGTCTGTAAAGTCTAGGGTTCTTCACACCAAAAAGAAGCCACTGATCAAGTCTTCTGTGGTTTGATTAAGGCTTGGCTGTACTATGAGAGGTGCCCTTAACATGTTTGGTTCTATTCATTAAATTACAAAGTGATATTTTCCAGAATGAGTAATAGCCCATTGAAGTCATTGGAAGGATTCTTTTGATTTCCATGGGCTTTGGATCAGTTGTTAGAGGCCAACAATTTCAGCCCAGCCCTAAGTTGACCTCCTTTATCACACCCACAATTCTGCAGACACAATGTTGTAGCCTACAATTATTTGCAACTATAGACAAAAAATGGGGCTTGAAAATCTGATTCTATTGGCCAAACTCACCCTCTCAACTCAATGGCATTACAAGAGGGAGGAGTTTAGCCAACTGTTTGTTGGTTGCCTGTCCAGTCAACTTGTCTGTCCTGGTTTTTAACTTTTTTTGTTGTTCAGGGATTCCCTTTGCAAAAGTGTATTGTAAAATTTATATCTTTTCACTACCCTGTGTCGAGGCTGAGTCTGGGTAGGATCTTGGAGATATATTTCTGTTCCTTCTGATTTTGATTGTCTCTGTGAAACATTACCAATGAAGAGGTGCAAAGTTTGTAGGTACATCTACATTTGTTGCTAGGAGTGCGATTCCACAGCTGGCATAGACACACTTGTGTGAGCTCCCATTGGGCTAAAAATAGAATCCTAGACATGTAGAGCTGGAAATTTAAAACATTCTGAGACATAATCATGTCCAGCCCCCTGTGCTGAGTAAAACTAGACCTTCCCTGACAGCTGTTTGTCCAACCTGTTCTTAACAACGTCCAACAATTGGATTCTACAACCTCCCTTGGAGCCTATTCCAGAGCGTAACTACCCTTGTATTAGAAAGATTGTCCCAATATCTAACCTAGATCTCTCTTGCTGCAGATTAAGCCCATTATTTCTTGTCCTACCTTCAGTGGACATGGAAAACAACTGATTACTGTCCTCTTTATAACAGCCCTTAACATATTGGAAGAACATCAGGTCCCTGCTCAGTTTTTTCTCAAGACTAAACATGCCTGGGTTTTTAACCTTTCTTCGTAGGTCAGGTTTTCTAAACCTTTTATCATGTTTGTTGCTTTCTCTGGACTCTCTCCAATTTGTCCATATCTTTCCTAAAATATGGCCCAGCACTGGACCGTACACCAGCTGAGGCCTTACCAGTAGAGTGGGACAATTACCGCTCCTGTCTTATATAGGATACTCCTGTTAATACATCTCAGACTATTAGTCTTTTTTGCAGACTATACCCCCATACGCTCTATACCAATAGTCCTATCATGAGACAGATCCCATCAAAAGGGTAGTGTAGCCATGGTAGCATGGGCAGTGGTGACATGGGCTAGCTGCCCTGAGTATGTATCCACTCAAGTTGCCCAGCAACCAGCTAAGTCTTGTCTCATGAGGGGAAAATGTGCTATCTTAAGTAAAGCTGGGTAAACAATTGATTTATCAGTTTGGTGGCCAACGAATCTGTTTGCAAACTTAGGTCAAATTCAGCTAACAATCTTAGGCAACATAATGCTTCCTACTTCAAACAATTCTGCTGTCACTCATCTTAACACCTACTACACTATTTGCATTACACCTGCATTAAAGATAATGGGGAAATGCATTTTTGACCAGAGTAGGTCTAAATTTTTCATTCAAAAATATGTTGATGAAAAATGGCCTGTTCCTAAATGAGAATTTCCCTGGACCCTTTCATTTTTTAATATTTTTTTTTTCAAAAATGTTCTGGCTTTTGGATACAAAAACAAAGAGGATTCTTTTTTTCTGGATTTTCCAGTTAGGTTTTTTGTCCCTACCTTCTTTATTTTTATCACTGGAAAAGGGAAAGGATGGAAAAATGAGGGAAAAACTAAAGGTTTTCTTCCCACTGAAAATGTATTATACAGAAACATTTCAGCAAAATTTTATTGAAACTGCATAAAATACTTGCCACTTTTTGACCAGTTCTAGACCAGACTATTTCATGGAATTTAATTTTATAGTCAGAACACATTCAAACATTTGTACTCCTACCAAAGTATCCTGATTTGATTGGTTTTTTTAACCTTTAGCAGGTCTATAATCTGGAGCATGGATTAAGTGAATGGGTTATTGACCTTCTAGTTCTGTGGCAGTAACAAACGATGATGACAGTACTGCATGGCCTTTTATTCTTTGGGATCTCCGATTAAGATTAATGAAGAAGGTCCATGTTACTCGCTAGAGATGGGACACAAACTATCATTGATTCTTGACACAATAGTGACTCAGCTGCAGCAGCACTCTGCATGAAGAGAACATCAGTCCACAGGTTAAAGAACAGGAAGTATTAGTCCCTTTGCCACAGACGGGTGGATATTAGTGTTCTCCAGAGCTGTGTTGCAACCCAATAAAACACAATATATTTATATTTATCTCCTTGGAGAGAGCCAAGATTTTCTAACCCACTTCCCACTTTTCCTCAGAGGCAGTTTTCCCCTGTGCCTAGCTTAATACTCACATGCCTGAACATTAAGTATTAGCTGTGCCCAGTTAATTGGAAAAAAGGAAAGGGATAAAACTCGGAATGACTTATGCAGGCTACATGCAGCTATATGCAGTACTAGTTTAATATAGGGCAATGAGAATATAAACAATTATATACACACATCCCTGCCTTTGTGTGTTATATACAAAATATTAAAACTATGGTTGCAAGGTCAGGCCTTCAACAGTTAGGGGAAAAAAGTATGTGATCATGTCATTAAAGGCTGTAGCATAATGCATATGCACAATGGGCGGGGGCGGAACAGACAAACTAAGGGTCTCTGCAACCATAACATTATTTTAATGTTTTTAGTGTGTAATTTCTGTTTTTCTTCAAAATTTAAAAAATCAGGGATGGGGTCTTTAGATCCACAAGATAAGGCCACTAGCACTTGATCTAACAAAATCACTGGTAGCAAAGTAAAGTAAAAGCTGTGTTATCTGGCATTTTACCAACCAGAAAGCTCTCTAAACCAGCATTTCTGATTAACATTGAAAGTCACGTTCCTAGTCGAGTTGGCGTAGGGCCAGCAGGCTCCCTACCTGGCTCCACGTGGCTTCCCGGAAGCGGCAACATGTCCCTGCCGCTCGTAGGTAGAAGAACAGCCACGGGGGCTCCGTGCGCTGCCCCCATCCTGAGCGCTGGCTCGACAGCTCCCATTGTCCAGGAACCGCAGCCAATGGGAGCTGCAGGGACAGTGCCTGTGGGCAGAGGCAGTGCACAGAGCTGCCTAGCCCTGCCTCCACCTAGGAGCAGCAGGGACATGTTGCCACTTGCAGGGAGCCGCCTGAGGTCAGCACTGCCCGGATGCAGCACCCGCTCCCAACCCCCTGCCCTGAGACCCCTCCCACACCCAAACTCACTTCCTCTTAGTTAACTGGAATTTTTGACTTACCAGCAACCCAGCCCCCATTCTCCCAACATGCCAGATAACCGCCTTCTACAGTGAAAGCTTTATCATCTATGTGGATCATCTATGTGTCACAAGAAGGGATGAGAGACACATTTGGCCGAACAGGTTTCACAGCCATTCGCTAGAGATCAATGGAATGTTGAGACGGTTCAATTCTAGGCGCTGCAGTGGTTACAGACCGTTCTGCTTCTATCTCCCACTCCACTTCTGACTCTATCCCCTTCCCTAGAGCTATCCTGTAAACTCCTTGCTCAGGTGGATGAATTTACTCATGGAAGTGCTAAACAGCCAGATATTGAAAGCTATTTAGGCACTTAAATCCTTTCAAAATCTTGCCTCAAGTTTGCTGAATTAGGGCCCAATGCTTAAGAGTAATTGTAACTGATATAACATTGTCTATAGTAGACCTCTGAGTGGATACTCAGTATTGCCAGCTTCAAGCATTCAATAATCATGAATCAGGGCCCCAAGAATCAAGGGGCATCAAATTTTTTAAAAAAAAAAACATCTGTGGAGGGTTTTCAGTTCGCATTCTGCTGTCTGAACCTTTTACAGTGCATTTGAGTAGTATTTTAAGCTTTACTTTGCAACCATGAAGGCTGGAAACTTACACTTTTTTCTTTTAAATGAAAATAGAGATTCTCATGTAATCACATGATTCCAGAACCTGGGGCTTCAAGAAAAGCAAAAGGTATCATCAGACTTATTATAATATTGCCAGAGTTGGCAACACTGCCTTTTGCCCCTCAGACTTTTAGTAACTTGTTTTTAGGGGATGATATATGTGTGTGTGCGCATGGACACACACACACTCACATGTAAGAAAGTAGCTCCTGGTCATCACTACAAGAAGGTCTTGGAGAAACAGGGGTGTTTTG
Organism: Lepidochelys kempii; assembly: GCF_965140285.1. Taxonomy (NCBI): domain Eukaryota; kingdom Metazoa; phylum Chordata; order Testudines; family Cheloniidae; genus Lepidochelys; species Lepidochelys kempii. The sequence goes on from NC_136382.1 coordinate 201,772,803, forward strand.
CAATGTGTTCTGAAAACAATCCGACTTGGACTTATTTCCTCTAATGTCACTTCACACTTGAGAGCCTTTGAGTGAAAATGCCTTATCTCTAGCTCTCTTGAGCTTCATCCTGGACACTGTTAACTACATACCCAATAGAGGGCTTGAAAATTAATATCAGGGCCTTGAACCGGCACTAGGCACTGGAAGTTCTGGAGAGTGCAAAACGCCAAAACCATGTGTTCTTGGAGGTTTGCTGGACCTTATAACAAATCTCACTAGAAAATCACAAACCTTCTCTCAAGTCTTGGCAAAGGGAGGAACTGATTCTCCAACATGTCAATGTAGAAATGTACAACTATTGTCTCTTTATCTGTTGGGGAAACTAAACAGATACTGTAAAAGCAGCAAAGAGTCCTGTGGCACCTTATAGATAAACGGACATATTGGAACATAAGCTTTCGTGGGTGAATACTCACTTCGTCGGATGCAGGTACTGTAGAACAAGTTCTTGCCATTGCCATGGTTGTAAGGTTTTACACTGTAGGCCCTGGCAGCATGAATGAAACAAAATAATTATCTAGTCTATACGAAAAACATGTTCAAAACTCACTGAATGCATTAGTCAATTAATGCGCTCACAGGTTATTCAATCACTCCCATAAACTTTTTTAATAGGAAAAAAGACTAATTTTTTTTAAAAATGCCGCTACATCCAGCAACTCTATTATTCAAGTGGCTCAGCTAACACCCTTCACCCCTCATTTGTGACCTACATTTCCCATCCATTTCTGGGATAAGCTACATTTATATTGATACACAAGATCATTGATACAAAGTTCTCTCCCCAAAATCAAAGATGACTACATTTTTCAGGGCCAGCCACAGCAAATGTGACTTGACGAAGGCCCCCGAAGCTCTGTCACAGCTAGGCTTAGAATGCAGGAGTCCCTTGCTCTCAGTCTTGGGTTAGTACATCAGGTGACATTCCCTTCTGCATTCTCTCCACCCAGCTTGAGGCATCACCTGCTTTTGTCTTTCACAAAGACTGAGTGATGGTGCTAAAGCATTAACTTTTGAAATTAAAATCCTATTTAAAGGAGAGTTAAATAGTCTCCTCCAAAATTTCATTCCAGTTCAACGCTCCTAATAATGCCGCTTTTCTGCCTTAAGCATATGGGCTCTTCTGGAGTGCGCTGATTTCAAAGTGATCTAAGCCCCATCAGAAACCACCCTTGAGAAGCCCAGCAAATTTCATTTCATCAGAAGCTCATTAAATGTGGAGCAAAAATGGATATTGCTAATTTTCAAAATAGGCCTTTTTTTATTTTATTTTTTTTATTTTTGGTTTCCCTTTTGTTCATCATGGTGACAGCTGTGCTGTCTGCCTCCAACAATAGACAAGCTTTTCTTGAGGGTTGAGGTCTGAGGATTTACAAAAATGAAACCTGGCTGAAATTCTATTGCTTTTTGCCCGTTGCCACTCTCTAACAATAGAGATATAAATATTCAGTGGCCTCTACTTCAGAGGAAGAAAACAAAGGAAGCACAGTAGCATGAGTGTAGTAGGTAAAATAAATATTTTCTTTTAGATAAACTGCAGATATTCCAAACATCATTTTTCTTTGAGGAGTAGGCAGGCAGGTATAGTTGCTACATATCCTTTTTATATTGAACAATTTTATATTTTGCTTCAGATTCTGGTGGAGGGAGTTGGCGACTGGATGGGAGGCTGGGACTGGGGGCCAGTGGGACGGGAGGGAGATAAGAAGCTTGGAGGGGTTGTGAGTGGGGTTGGGACTGGTTGGCAGAGGTGGTGCTAGCCCATTGGTAGCCCTAAGCAGAAATACTTACCCTTTACCCACCCCCTAAAAATACTAATTGCATTATTTCCACAAAACCAAGAAATGCACCAACACAACACACAAATAGTTTTTTTTTTAAACTCCATCTTTATTATTATCCTCAAAATACTGTTAATCTTACTTAATTGCCCACCCCCCAGCTGCTTGGGGCCCTAAGCAATTGGTTAATCTGCTTTTATCTAGTGCCACCACTCCTAGCCAGGCAAGAAGTCTGGAAACACAGAGCTGCGGTGACTAGTGCAGAAAGTGACAGTGGCTGGTCAAGTAGACTGGGACTAGATAGGTGAAGTGAATAGGACTTGGATGAAGAGCCATAGGTGAGGAAGAGACTGGAACAGATTGGAGGAGATGGCAGAATATAGATCAAGCTGTGGAAACAGAAGAATCTGCTCCCACTTGAAAACACTACTTTCCAGAGTCTGAGAATGGAGCCCAAGATTGAGTCTCACCATTACTCTATTGGGTTTCACAGATATTTACTGACACTGGTAAAGTGTCTTTCTCCTGCTTCTCTAGTACTGGTCTACAGAGAGGATGACAACCTACTACTGCAATCAGTTACTCCATTAGCTCAGATGGCAGAGGTCTGTGCTGGATCTAAAGGTTCCAGCTGCTGATGACCCACATATGTGTCAGTGATGCCACATAATGGAATGTTTTTTCAGTTTCCGTTTTTTTAAAAAAAACTTAGCAAATTACAGATAAACCACATTAAAAGAATATTAAGGTTGCAAAGTTAAACTCTCAAAAGTTAGAAAGTGCCTATGTAGCCTTAATTCAGCCCCATTGTGCATATGCATTATGATAGTCTTTAATTACACAATCAAATACTATTTTTTTTTCTCCCCCACAGAAACCCTGCCTCACTCCTTACACAGTATGGACCAGCTTGGGGGCTGAATCAGGGAAATGTAGTGAAGGAGGCTGGTTTCTGTAGCTATCCTGATTCATTTGTTGCAGAAGTTGGACGATGTACAGTAAATGAGGTAGAGGATTGTAGAAAGAGAAAGCAAGGTCTTGTGGTCTAACTGAGTTTAACTTATTTTCTGGGCACCTGACTTGAGACCCTGGGGGTCTGATTTGCAGAAGTGTTGAGCACTCAGCTTCAGCTGAAGTCGGTGGCAGTTGGGCTTGAATGTATAAAGTCCTATATAATTTCTCTGAGATGCCCAGGACTTGATTTTTTTTTTCAAACTGGGCACACAAAATTAGTGGATATTTTTAACCTTAATATGTGTGCCTCAGCTCACCATCTGTAAAATGGGGATAATGAAGGAGGAGTTGTTTTTTTTTTGAAGATAACAATCAATGTTCAAGAAGCACTCATACTATAGTGATGAGTGCTATAGAAAAGCCCATGAGAAAATTAATAATTCTGTGTGAATTAAGGTTAAGGCAACCTTAATACTGGCACTTCCTAACATCGGAGAACCTTGCAACCTTAGTCATGTTCTTTTAATAGCTTTTGTTTATACTTTATATATATGACTTTGCATTATAATGAAAGTAAACCAGGAAAGAGGAAAAATTACACAACATTAAGTGTATTATCCATCCTGGGATTTTTGCAATCCCAGCATACATTAGAATTGGTGCTCTCCTCATTTTAAGGTCACAAAATGTAGCTCAACATATTTTATAGTGTTTACTTAATTCTAATACACATTTACAGCCTGTACTTTAACAGAACTTATGCTGCAGATTCCCAAAGAGATGATATACTATTTTGAATAATAGTGTAGAGCAGAAGCACGTTATGATTCTCCATAACTGTCATATTGCTTTTTAATTTCTCCCTGTTTTTGGTGAATTTAGTGCTCGTGAAGTTTGCCAGAGGCAGCTCTGGCGAAGAGCTGAAAGACCAGGGCAGTCATTGTACACGCTGTAGAAGTGTTTAGGTTTGTGCTACGCATTGGTGTCTCTTTGTTTTTGCGCACTGAGGTGCGTTGCTAAGGCTGTGGTACACATGAAGGTTCTGAGCGGAGCTGTGCAGGCAAAGAGAACTATTACGTCCAACAGGAGCCGCACCAATGATTAGAAAAATTATCATTGTAAAAACATATTTGCAGATCAAAGCCTTGGTGTGAGAATAATCTTGCAGTGCAAATTCTAGCCGTGCAGTCATGATAGCTGACTGCTTAAGATTCTAAGGCCGTTTCTGCTATAAGCCCAATTTTGGCTGTCTGGAGAAAGATCTCTTTTCTGCATAAAGTTTCTCATATGTAGCCAACTCTGCTGAGGGTAATATCAGGATTTGAACCAAAGATCTTCAGGTTTGAAAGTACAAGTCTTTATCACTTGCCTTCTAGCTAGCAATTTTCAAACTCATTAACATTTTCTCTAGATCAGCCACTGGGGGGAGGGGGGCGGGATGTGGATCTACATTTTCATAGTGGAAGTCACACATACTCGGAAGACAATTGTTTCTCTATTCATTTTTGAAATGGTTGAGGTAAATTGGACAAACCATTTCTAAATTATGGGTCATCCTGAATGATGAAGCACATCATGTCCATGTAGCTGTACATGTGGTTCGATTCACACTGGATGCAAGCCCCTAGCCACATTTGTGGCCTTGCAGTTTAGAAGCCCAAATTACCCCATCAGTATTTCAGTACAAGCTAAAGACCACCTTGAACTCTACATACTGATGGGAAAACTACCCACATAGGTTGGGGGCCAGGCCCCTTTCTCCATTACATTATTCCACTCTGGACCAGCAACTACAGCCTCTCATATCTGACCTTTCTATGAGGTTCAGACCACACTTCCCACTCTTCTCCATCTACCCATCCTACTGTCTGCAAGACGGCTAAGTATAGTTCATCCACTTCCTCTATATGGGCTGGAACCTTATTGTGCTCTTCCCATTCACCCTCCTTGTAGGATTTGGAGATCACTCTGTCTGATACCTATCTTTACCTTTGCCACTTCACATCTGAGTCATGGATCATCAGAGAACCGACAGGGGGAGTCTGCATCTGTCCTTCATGGAGCCATCTGGTGCATAGACCCTGCTTGGCAGCCTCGTTTTGCCTCCGTACAGGATTGCAAAGCTCCACCTTATCCCCTGCTCTCTTCCTTCCTGTCCATCATCACTAAGTTTTATATGCCCTTATCTAAGGGGGTTGATATGCACACTATGCATTTCCTACTCCTCTGCCTGTTCATTCTGAGTCCTCCAGTTATACTGGCAGCCAGCCATCAATCTGCTATGAACCACCAGCTGGCAAATATGGGAGCTCTTTCCAGCACAGTGTTTGATTGCTGAGGATCTTGGAATCTACACCTAATTTGCCTTTACACCATTCCAATATGTAGAGCTCCAATTTAGACTGGAGAAGTAGGTGCCAGTTATATAGTTTTACCAGTAACAAACACGCTATTATAATTGATTTACTTAACAGGGCAGACACAGTTCACATGGCGTATGGTGATGGTCTCCAAACTATGGGTGCAAGTGAAGATTTGGGGCCTTAGTGTAGGTCTGTGTGTATGATTAGATTTTTTTTTTTAATGGGAAAAGTGTATTTTCTCTTCCTTCTGTGATCTCCAGGTGAAATCTTGCCCCAGATTTCTGAATAATATTCAAGTCAATGCAGAAGCCAATAGAAAATTTCAGCCTCAAAAATAAATGTTTCAGGAAGTTTCAAGTGTGTGCAAACCAGAATTGTGTGTGTTCTGGTCCAAACAGGAATGGGAACACTTATGGATTGTGTTATGCAGGAGGTCAGACTCTAACCTGTCCCTATAATCTATGAATATAAACAAATCTATTTCAATAACTTCCTCTACGGAAGATATTGAATGCCGGCTGGCAATAAAATACCCTTTTACCCCCAGATTTCTCACTGATTTCTACCAGAATACAGTGATGCTAGCATGCTACAACAGCAGCTGTTGCTGACAACTTTAGTGAATGGCAGGTTAAATTTTTAACTGGGGAAATATTAGATGCCAGATCAACATTAAAGTGTTGATGAATTTTCAGAATGTCTCAACATTGGTAAAACACCCAGTGCCTTCCATGGGAGCAGAGTTAGGCCAATGTGCAGCACTTTTGAAAGTCCCACTCTTAAACATCTTTGTTGCAGATATTGCTTCTAAATTTAACAGTACGTATTTGTACCATATTTTTTGCTTCTTTACCCAGTAACTTTCTAAAATCCTCTACAGTGAGGTATCCAAGTATGCCTAACCCACTTTGCATGTCTGGTTATCCCTATCAACTCACTGAGTTAGTCTCACAGATTCACAAAACAATAAGGCTTACACTGTGTTTCAAGAGAAATGTCAGAGGGGGGCAAATCACTTCTTCAAAAAAGGGAAAAAGACAATCTATCATTTTATCTCTTCGACTCTGCACCTTCTTGAGCTTTTGGCTGAGCAGGAAGTACAGACTATTGTACCTGACATGTGAAAGGTTGAGATGCTCAGTTCAAAGAGCAGTTTTTGCTGAGCTTCTGTTGAACTGAGTATCTTGACTTCCCTCCTATGTCTGTCTAATTTTTGTTCAAATAAGTTTCCTTGATTTGTATATTCAAATGGTACAGTGTTATTTATACAGCAGATTGTAAATAGGGGATGCATACTTATGGCTGAGCTTCATGATAATGTCTAGATCTATATCTTAACTGTTTTAAAAGTACCGCTGTTGAACAATATATCTGGACATTCAGCACTGCTAGAATTTTACACAATACATTTTGCTTTTCACATGAAAAGCATCATTTGTAAAATACCTCAGGTAGATAGTGGGTGGATAAAGGCAGCACATAACACTAGGTTTGGAAAACTTAGAGGTAGGTTATAATTTGAAGCCCTAGCCTATGCTGGAGCTTGATACTCAAAGATTTTCTATAGTGCAAACTCTCTGGAGATATTCCAACTGGCTCAGAACCTACTAGCAGAGTTGTGCACTCTGTCTATCTCTAGGTACTTATATTAGCCCCATTGTTGTAGGATCGTTACCCTCATAATACCAATGTGAGGTAGGGATGTGCTGTTATCCACATTTTACATATGGGGAGTGGAGCCACAGGGAAATCAAATGAGTTGTCCACAGTCACCCAGGAAATCTGTTGTGGAGCAGGGAACTGAACCCAGGTCTCCCATTTACACACCAAGAAGCGTGCTATCCTTACTCCTCTTCCCTCTATGACCAGCCATGGCACCACCCTGCCTCTTTTGTGGCTGCACCATACCTGTGTTTCCCTAATTACACTGACTCCTCCCCCAGGCAGGAGCCTAAGGAAGATGCTCCAGTCTCCCCACCCCACTACCCCTACACACTGCAAGGGGCTTGTTACTACTGGGGTACGGCTGCTTCACTGGAAAAAAGCAGACACTTTTTTAAATTTAAACCAGGTTTGGAAAGATTTACCCAGGTTCTTCTTCCACTCTGAAGTGTGGCTCATTATGGAAGGATGACAATAAAATAAGTAACAAGGCAGGGAATTTTAAAATGGTGACTACATTCCTTGTGTTTCCTTTCCTTTCTTCCCTCTCCCCTTGAGGTTCCAAGCACTCTTGGAATATCACTTCCCTGCTCTTCTCCCATTTAGTTTGTCTATTGGGCCTTTCTGGTCTCCACTTGCTGTAGACACAGCAGCAAATGAGGACGACCACAGGGATGGATTTTAAATGCCAGGTCACAAGTTTATTCAACTTAACACAGGTGAGGGGTGCTCTCCACCCCGTCACTCAGGCATTTTAAGTGGTTCCAGGTTGGGAGTTACAGGGCACCTACCATTTAACCCAGAACTCAGGATAGACTCTCCTCAGCCTGCCCGTAGGACTCAGCACACTCTTCTGCATCCTACCCCACCCACTGCGAGGAGGATAGAGGGTACTAAAAGGGAGGACCTCAACCCACAAAGACCACAAGGTTTTCCCCATTGCACAAGGCCCATCAGTAAAATCCCAGGTCTTTTACTTCTGGGAACTGTCCTTTTATCCTCAACTGCACTGGGAACCAGCTACAAGTTTTCCCTTACCGAGTACAATCACTAATGATTAAATCCTATTCTTACTTAACTGCGGCTCAAGGATGCTGCAAGGTAGGTGGAAAAACTCCTCAGACCTCTCCCAATTTGGCCACTATGGAAAGAAAAAAAAATTTCCTGATCCCAAAATAGGCAATTGGTCAGATCTGCAGCTTCCACAAACACAGCTCCAAGCCCACCAATACAGGGTGGGGAGAATGGGGCTGTTGAAGCAGAGCAAAAAGAGACTCCCCATGGCCTGGACTGGAGTTTAACGAAAGTTGGGCAGGGGTGAGGGAACAATCAGCTCCTTTCCTCCCCAAGCTAACCAGTGGGTGGCTGGAGACTCTGAAGGGGGGGACACCCCTGTGTCCCCACAACATGTGTTCTCCTTCCCTGGTCAAATGGGACTGTCCCAGTTGCCACCAGCCTCATCAAGTTTCTCACCAGTTGAGGCAGGTGGGTGGCATCTTATTAGAAAAACTAATGCTGCCCCAATGTTGTGAGTGTACCATGGGTACGCTTACCCTTGTGCAAGTCCTACTGACTTCAGTGAGTGGCTTTTGGAATCATATCCTAAAATGGTGCTAATAAACATTCCCCCAATAAGTTTTTACAATGACTTCATGAATCAGCTCCCCTTTCAGGTCACTTCTATCTAAAAGTCAGCTTTACGCTTCTAGTCCCCACTACCACCAAGCTCTTTCTTCTTCCTACAACCCCCTACATATTTGGGGTCCTAAATATTTACAAGTCTTTATGCCACCTACTCTTTTGGCCTCCTACACAAAAAAACACTTCCAAGCAATAGTCCAGATGCTTCTCTAGGCTGAGGATGGATTGGGAGGGGAAGCAATACTTTCCTTTTGCTGTCTCCCTGCAGCAAGAGTGCTAACAGCAAGACATCACTTAAAACAACCTGAGAAGCAGTGCTGTGCCCTGGCATAGGCATCTGAACCAGGAGCTGCATTAAAACTTGAGGAAGGGGAGAAGATTGCAGGTTTTGGCTGCCTTTGTAGCAAAAGCCTATATTTCCCCTTTGCCAGGCAAATTCAAAGGGGGTCCATTCTCGGTCATGGTTTGAAAGAGCTTTATAGAGAAAAAAAGGCTTGTGCTAGTAACATTAAGGGGTTGCCAAAGTTCTCTTGCTGATTGCTCACCCAATGGATTTCATTTAGGTACCTATATCAATGACTGTATTTTCAAGAAAGCGCAGCCCCTAGCAGCTCCTGCTATTTTCAGGGGTAGCTGCTGGATGCTGGACCCTTTTCAAAAGCTGGCCACTCCATTTAGGTGCCAACAAGGGATCTGAGTTTGTTCTGAAAATCTGGCCCTACACTTTGAAATATGGTCACTTGGAATATTGTACACTATGGTGGGTGAGATGTTAATCTGTCCCACATTCCATTCCTGTGGTGTTTCATTTTGTCGTATTTACCCTAGGTAAATCGCAGTGAAGCTTTAAACAGAAAGATGAAAGGGTTACAAGTAAGGCCAAACTCATTTTCTTTATGAGCAGTAAATATAAGTGTTCGTGTGCTGAGCAGAGAAAGAACAGACTATTGGGCTCTGTCTGGGGAGTGGGGGTTGTCTTTTTGTTTTGTTTTTTTGTTTTCTGGTTTGTGTTCCAAAATTTAGACAGCACATCAGTAAACTGTTCCTGGAGCCCAGTCTTGAATATTTTAGGCTTGTCATAGCATCAGCATCATCAGCTTTCCAAGATAATTACACTGTGTGGAATAATCACCGTAGAATGAATGAACCAAGCCTAAGACAGTTCATCTCCAGGGGTGTTTGTTTTTCAGTGATGTGAATGTTAGTTTTAATCAACAGGTCTGTGCCATGGGATAAATTCCACTATCCTGATGTGGTGTAGGGTTGGGGCCTGTTTCAATTAATAACCATCTGGAATTATCAGAAATAGCTATTATAATGCCTTACAGCATTATACATCATGACTGACATTTTCAAAGCTACCAGAAGGGATTTGGATGGTTGATTCCCATTCATTTGAATGAGAATTGGGTGTCCAACTACCTTTGTTCGCCTTTAAAATCTTAGCCTGAAAATACAGGGCCTGATCCAAAGCCCATTGAAGTCAATGGAAATTTATTTCAATGGGTGTTGGATTAAGCCCATTAAGATAAAAGGCATAAGAAAGTGTGAAGGACACTTACAACTGAATATCCAGACATTCAGACCTTTGTGTATGGTTGTTTTTTTTTTTTTTAATCTTTGGGTTTTTACCTTAGAGTTTCCTAGCTTTCAAATCTTTGACTTGTTGTTATGATTATAACCTTCTATTAAAGAGTTTTCTGAAGTAAGTGATCTGTTTAAAATACTATTTGAAGGATTTGATAGGAAAGCCATCTATTTAATGTAAATACAGGTGAAGGAAGTACAGTGAGAACAAGACAAGCTTCCACCCCATTTCACTAGTGTGTCTCAATCTGTCTGAGAGGGATCATTCCTAGAGGTGAGGGGGTAATGAGCTCAAACTCCATGCCCAGTCAATTCTTGGTTTCACTCTTAGGTGTCTGACTTGAGACACTGAAGTCCTGATTTTAAAAGGAGCTGATGATTCACAGTTCCCATTAATCTCAGTTGGAGTTGCAGATGCTGAGCATCTGCAGGTCCAAGGTCTAGATATCTCACGTGGGGCATCCAAAACTGAGGCCCCAAAATCAGTGGACACATTTGAAAATGCCACTTAATGATTTAGTTTGTGGCACAGTCAGGAACAAGACCCAGATCTTCCTGCTTTCAGTTCCATACATAAGGCACGGTTCTATCCTTCCTCTCTGATTGCCAAAAAATTCTCCTCTAGCACAAATGACCAAATCAAGACAGGCTGATTTCAGTTGTGGCAAAGATCTTGTGAAGAGGAGATGATTAAAATCAAGTTTCTAATAGAAAACCATTCACAACCTTAATCACAATCCCTTCAGAATAAATGGAATATTAAGAGTGGGACAATGACACCTTTAATCATGCTGAGTAGTACCTTGCTCTAGTGGTGTCCCTCTTAAGGGAATGGGGCTACTGTTTGAAGTAAGATGCTATTCAATGTGAGTAAGGGGTGGCAGAATCTAATAAATATGCTTCCAGAAATTGGACACACCTCCCATTAGCATCAATGGTTTTCATGTGCCAAACCTCACTCGTATCATGCTAAAATGTAGGTCTTCCATAATCCACTAACATAGAGAAGAAAAACAAAATGTCACTTTTTCTGCATCGCTGTTGCCTATAAACTAAACAACACAAGTACTGGACTTGATCTCGATCTCAAGTCCTGTGTGTGGAGAGGGTCTTGATGCTGTACTCTCAAGGCAGAGCTTGCTGGAATGGATATGAAAGCTGATGACAGGTGTACATGTCTGCCCCCTTTTCTCCCCCCTCCTCCAGAACTCAAGAAAAGATCTGCTGAGACTGAGCACCGGTAAAGGATATGAAACACACTGTACTTTATCTGAAGGGCATGGCATTGTCATTTTACCTCTTAGAAAATTGGCTTGGGAGCAGCTAGCACTTGAATCTGAACTGAAATGAATGGCTTTCAATTCCCCTCCTTTGCAGAACCTCATGACCAACACCACAGTTTCCACAAAGCTTGTCGTTTTCTATTAATATTTATAACAAGAGGACTATTAATACATTTCCAGTACTTTTCCCTATCAGCCCCAATCGCAAAGTGAGTGAGGACAGCAAGGTGTACCCCTAACTGAAACCCGGTGAACCATTAGTTTGTTATCCCATCACAGGGTACACTGTCTCACACAGGGCAAGCCTAGGCTAGCACATCCCTGCTCCAAGCTTTGGCCCTTTAAGGGCAAGTGTTCTGGGAAGTGTAGTCCCTAGAGGTTATGTGACTGTGGGCTGGAAGCAGGGCTGCTGGGGGGAAGGACCAGGCTATAAAAGTCTGTGACTTGAAGCCATGAGAGACTTGGGAGAGTAATGAGTGTCTCTCCATGCTCATTAGGGAAGAGACCTTAGAAAGGGGCTGCGGCCAAAAGTCTCAAAGGGGAGCAGTTATTAGGTGAGATCTGGCACAGAGGTGGAAGCAGCTGCAGCAGACAGGTAAGTAGGAATTGGTGGAGCTTCTCTGTTGGAGACGAAACTAGGGAAGGAACATGGAAGGGATTTGGTGAAGCACTGCTGAGAAGAGGCCAGGGAGAAGGCCCTAAACAGAGGGAGACAGGCACTATAGTGAAGCAGCCCAGTGAAGCAATGTCGTTTGAAGGTAGCCAGCTGCTTTGTGATAGGATCTCCAGAAGCCTGGAATGGGGCAGGGGAGGAGGGAGTTGGGGTTCCCCTTTGGCATCTCCTAATGGTGGTGGTGCAAACCCCTGCAAGCAAGGAGCAAAGGCAGCGATGGCTCAGGAAAGGTGAAGTGTTTTCACACAAGGGCGGAGGAGAAGGTAGTTCAGCCCCCAGGGGAAGGCTATGACCCAGCCAAGAGGCTGAGTGAAAGGATTCCAGTTTGTTCGTTCATTCATTTGTTTGGGCTTTTTGCTCTCCTGGAATGAGGAGAGCTTTTGATATGAGTGGATGGCCAAGGTTCCAATACACCAGATCACCCTACCAGCTTGGGGAAAATCCTTTCTGAGGTGAAATTGAAGCAGCAGCTGCATCTTTAGGCTGGAGAGGTAAGATGTCTTTGACAACTACCAAGAGGGCCCCAAACCGTATGAGGGCCCTTCTATGCTAGGTACCATACGGATATAGCAGGAGATATTCCTTGCCCTGAAGACCGTACCATCTTGCAACCAAAAATGTAGGGCTTATAGTGTTTGGAAACTTCTATTTTAATTTTAAACTTAAATTGACACTTCCTGGAGAGAATCAGCTGTTTAAACAACTGACCTACTGTGAGGGCCAACTCCTTCAAAGGTGTAATCACAGCATGCAGTTCTGTTTTCACTGGTGTGGTTATGATGACTAGGCATAAGCTTGACCTAGAATAACAAAGGTGGTATCTTCCTCAGTACAGTAAGACGACTTATCTTTACATAGCACAGGAATAGCTGAGTCGATTCATCTTGGACCAAACAAGTCAATGAGAGTTTTGCCATTGACTTGAATGGCAGTAGGATTGGCCCCACATAAGTATAGTATGTGCCAAGTTCTGTTCTTTGTACCAGTTCAATGAAATTGCTCTGAGTTTAGAGTCAATGGAATTGTGCTGGGCTTACACCAGTAAGAACGACAGTCCCAGCATACTATTAACAGTTAAACAAAACTACATAATTTGCATTAGTCAATAAAGACCTAAAGAAAGGCTTTGGATCAATTCAGTAAAGTTAATAGTAGTTCCTCCTAGCCATTGATACTGTGACCACCTAGGGCTTTCAGTTGTCACTATGCTGCATGTCTTGGCTGCTTGCAATGACACCAGGGCTTGAAATCAAACCCCTGCTCCAAAAACACAGGCCTTTACCATTTCAGCTATAGGACTCTTCCTTTAGTTGGTAGCAGTATAAGTCCTATCACAAGTACAATTTTTACTCCGGCCAGTGTAGGGCAATCGTGCACATGCATGCTAGCCAGCTGATTATAATACAGTACCCACACTTTCCATCAGTCAATATAATATCTAAAGATCTATCTACACTATACCCCATTCCTCCAGATGGTAGAAGTGTCTCGCAGTTACATGATGGTTTTTTGTCCTAGTAGGGGTTACATCAGACTAATCCTTTGGCCATCTCTAGGCTGATGGTCCATAATCTTTATTAGGCTACCAATGCTGCCTTCTGGGGGAAAAAAGCAGATATTGGATGCCTCCACTAAGGGTAACCATTGGCCTCACTGAAATTCGTAGTTCATTCCCTCCAGGTAAAATTTTCAAAAGAGCCTAAGTGTCATTGCAAATAAGTGACTTAGATTCTTAGGTGATCTTGAAAATATTACCCTTAATTTTTATAGAACCTTAAATATTTGCTTTGCCAAAGAAAACGTTGTAATTATAGCATCTTAATGGCTCTTCAAAAGAAACTTCTGTGAGGAAGTCAGTCTGTTAAGCAACCATAAGACACAAGCCTGTCTGTGAAATGTGTTCAGCTGGGAAACAAAAGAACATCCATATATTAATATCCAACGTGCGCCTCACTAGATTTCACTAAGTCAACATCATGTTGGCACTGAGTCTCAGGAAAAGACAGTGCACTTCACAAAGCAGATCAACAGAACGACTGGACAAGATTTCTAGATGATGATATGCTCTAGTCTCTAAGCATTTAATGCCAGCGTAACTAATTATTTTGTAATATGGTGGGTAACTTAATGAGTTTATACTTCTAAAGTCTTAGTTAATATCAGTGTTACATTACAGTCTGTAGGCCACACTCTACTCTCATTTACACTCCTGGGAAGCCAGTCAAAGACGGAGGGACTGCATGGGATATAAATAAGGACAAAATTCTGCCCTTATCACCTAACGCTTGTGCAGTTCCAGACAACATATGGTAACTGTTATTGGACACCAAATATAGTCAGAGGTAAAACCCACAGTCCTCACTTTCAAAACTGCATGTACATGTGTGCAACACTGTACATCCATGTTGTGTGCACATTTGCCATGATTGACCACAAAGTGTCCTTGACTATAGGCACAAATGGCCTGTTAGCTATTGCCCATGCAACAATAAATTAATCTCTGCATGCACATTCTGGTTTGCATCTGCAATGGAGCAGGCACAGCCCTAGATATTTGGACCTATCTAGTCTGCGGTGCCGAGGAAAATGAGGGCACTTTCCATGTTCCTGAATATAACTCAAAGACTGAGTGAATTAAAGCAAGCCTTTCTTTGAAGTACTCCCGTTTGATTATTGCCAGAGTTGCAAGAAGCTGATTAATGAGAGATATGAGTGGATAATGGTAGCCTGTCTACTCTGTGAATGGTCTCCTTTACTTTCCGTTTTTTAGAATGGAAATATTGCACCCCAAGGAAAGCCTTATCAATCTGTTTAAGCAGGCAAACCTCTGCTACTGGAAGTTAACCCTGCAGTAAAGCAAAATGATGCTTATTCCCTGCTCAGACTAGTCCAGATTTCACACCTGTAGAAACACTTGGGGCTTGATTCTCTGCAGTGGGGTAAATCAATAGTGCTTCCACTGAAATCGATGGAGTCATACAAGTATAAAACTGTGATAGGTAAAGAAACTGGTCTCTATAATTTGAGAATGATTAAACAGAGACACCTACTTCCCAGCCTGGAACTATACTTACAACTTTGGAAATCCTGAGAGGTTTTTAATCTTAAAACTATTTAGATGGCTTCTGAACTACTTTTATGATTACATGATTTTCAGTGGTTCTTGTGTATTTGTATTTTCTCATAATTCTTTATTAAAGAAATCCTTTCAATAAATCCTCTTCCTCTGTGCCATGTGACTTTTAAACCTTTTAATCTTCATGTTGGATTATGCTGCTTTTGCTGTTAAAATCCACTCTGCCCAAAGCCTACCTGTAGAAACAGTACTGTTCTTTATGAATAAAGGAGATACAATGCTGATGGTGACTTTAACTCCCTTATCACTTGTATGCTACAATCCACATCTTGCCGTCAATGTTCTCATTGTTGTGACTTTAGCTTGTACATTTATAACATCCAGCATGTCTCTGGAGAGGCAGAACCTGACCTTCTGGAGCTAGTCAGCCAAGATGGACATAGCCAGATACCTGGATTTTGTTTTCATATAGGGTTTGTCAAATTTGTTAAAAATCGATGGGAGTCTTTCCACTTACATTTGGCTTGGTAGAAATTATTTTGATGAATTACTCATTAAAGCTCCTGCCATGTGCCATCTGAGTCACGAGACACAACAAAGGATGCAATAAGAGCTGAACCCTTGAAACGGAGACCTGCAGGTATAGAAAGGAGGAGTTGGAGCTGGATCACAAAAGGGTCTAAGACAAAATCACCCGTTTTCCCAATAAGGGAGATATATATTGCTTGGCCATGATTTGAACACGTTGAATGGAAGGCATAGACTAGATTTGGGGGAAGTTTCTTTCATAAAGAGAGTTACTCTACTGTGGAATAATCTGCTGTATTATTATTAAGCAGTGGAATAAATTGCCTAAGGAGATTGTCTAACCTGCTCTTAAAAATCTCCAGTGATGTTTCCACAAACACCTGTCAGAATAGTCTAGATAATACTTAGTTCTGCCATGAGAGCAGGGGATTGGACTAGATGACCTATCAAGGTCCCCTCCAGTTCTATGATGCTGTAGGAACAAATAGCACAAATGAACTTAAGGTAAAGGTGGATGTAGATTTGTAATTGTGTGTGTGTGTTATAGTAGCCAATACTGTAGCCTTTATGCCGAGTAGAAATTGCTCCTGGGAGTAGCTGCCAATGCAACTACAAGCATAAGTGCTACTCGTGAGGACCAAGGGTTGCCAAATTGGACTCACAATCACATATACGTGCAGAATAGGGAGATGGCATAGATGGGCCCCTGCTTCTCTCTATCCATGAGTGTTGTATGCCAAGAGGAAAGATGAAGATCACAACCAAGAGGGTTGGATGGGGCAAACCAAACACCTCTTGACTTTTGTTTGTTCATTCAGGGAATCAGTGCAGGTGACCCTGTTTTATGCTACATCTTACTGATGCTCCCAACATCACTTGTAAACAAATCTTAGCATCTTTCACGTGCTTCTCCTAGGCGCTTGTCTGGCCTCATCATAACAAAAGGCAATCCTGTACAAGACTGTAAACTCCGTGGATTAGACACTATTTTCTCTGTTACTTGCCTGTACGGTGGTGAGCTCCTTCACTGACGTCCCTAGGGGTGGGATTTTTAAAAGCACTTCAGTGATGTTACACGTCAATGGAAATTGTGCTCTTAGGTCACTTAGGTGCCTCTAGATGCGACAGCACTAACAAACACTGTACTAGCCCTTTGAAAAGGAGAGCTTCCAGATCCTCTCTTAAATCCTGGTTCTTATTTGCATCCTGTTCCCCATGTCAGGCAGTAGCCATGTATTTTAGCTTCCTGAGGCTGTACTATACTGGCATATAGAGTGCCCGTGACAGGGTGGGGGTGTAGACCCCAAACTGACGAGGAAGGTGCCAGAGAGGCCCTGGCAGCAGGGCTGGTCTCACCCCTCTGGCCCTGTCAATCATGTTTGGTAGGGAGGAGGCCTGTAAAAGGAAGGAAACTGCAGTCAGCTGGGGGAGGAGCAGGATTACTCTAAGCAGGAGACGGCTGGAGTGACTCCTGAAGCCACAAAGGGAGCTCCTAGCCAGGACAAACTAAGCCCCACTCAACAGCCCGGTCAGAAAGATTTCTCAAAAGCCGCTGCATGGACACGGTATCATTGGCAACGATCCCTCCCCCTCCTCTGCCTTGGAGAGGCCTCAGGAAGGGGGGGACCCTCGAATGTGCAAGGGCATTTGACTTTCCTTTCAAACTCCCATTGGCAGAGACTTAAGAAGGCCCGCAAAGGGCAGGGCCTCCTTGGAACTAGAAAGGAAGTGGGGCCTATGCTGGAACTGCCCAGTGGGTGTGGTCAGGTTCTCCCACCAGCAACAGTGCTCCACGAGCTAGCCAAAGGACCTCTTATGATTTATCCCAGTATTCTGCAATGCACATAGAGAATGCTGTCTGGTGGCCTTATTAACAATGGTGATAATGGCAAGTACGTACTTCCACTATATTTATCGTCCGCAACTATGAGGTTCAAAGGTTGCTGGAGGGGACTTCTTATCAACACAGTTAATAAAAAATAAGGAAATAACCACTTCAGGTAACAGTCACCTCTCTCCTGACCTAAATTTGCATGCCTCTCCACCTGTAAATCATAACCCTTGTACTCTTCAGTGCCCTGACAAACTCCCATTCAGTTACACTCACCAAAAATCCTCTGGCCAGTTCCTCAATATTACATTCAAAACGCAACCTTAGGAAGAGTCAGCTGTCTTGCCAAACCTTCATTTGCAGAAGAAAAGTTAGAGTACTGTTACAATCACATGTGACTGATAGACACAGAACATGTTAAGTTCAGGTGGAACACAGCCAGAGTACTTCAGGAATGATTGCCAATATTTGCCCAAGATGAATCATGTGGAGTCAATATTAAGATTACCATAGTGTACAATTGTGTTTAATGTATTGTTTCTACCTAAATATTCTAACAGGTATCGTAACTGGAGGTAAACAGGGTGGTCTAAGGGCAACGACACTGGGCTGGAACTTGATTCAGTTCTCTGCTAAGCCATGGTGTTCCTGTGTAATCGTGGGCAAATTGATCAATCGAGTCGGTGCCTCAATTGCCCATTTGTAAAATGAGGATAATCCTTCCCTGCATTGCAGGAGTTTGGGTAAAGTCTATTAATTATTGTGAGATGCTCAGATAATATGGAGATGAAGGCCAGGCAAGTACCTACATAGAGTGGGGAAAGAATGTTGCTAAACCATGAACCCTAGATCACATTCTGCTCTAAGTTAATGTCAATAACCATATCAATCTGAAGGATCTCCCCAAGTCAATGGAGTTTATATTAGTGTAACTGAAGGGAGAATCTCTCTCATTCTCTGGCTGGGTATATCCTGTTGCAAGAGCAAACAAAATTTTACAGTGATTGCCATCTTTTTTTTTTGCCACCAAACCAGACATTCTTCTCATAGGAGCTCAGTACTTTCTATAGAGGGCCCTCTACCAAAACCTTCTTCTTTTCTGCATTAATATATTGGCCTTTGCACATGTGGCATGAAAACTGCTGCACATCCCTTCGCATGGCGAATCTCTTTGCTTATTTATATCTTAATTTAAAACACTGTTCTTCCGCCATGACTTATATATAGGACACATGATGTTGGGTGTAAAGGTTTAAATCTGGCATTAAGAAAATACAGCTACAGATTATGTAGCCATTCACTTATGGTCAATATCAACAAAAAAAATCCAGAATTATTAGAGAAAATACACGACCCATTCTTTATATACAGCTATGAAGCTGCAAGATTAATGTACAAATGAATATCTATAGCTGCAGGGAAACATGTTTTGTTTTAATCACCAGCCAGATCCTTAGTGGATATAAATTGGCATAGCTCTACTGGAGTGAATGAAGTTACATTGATTTACACTAGGTGAAGATCTGGCCCCATCAGGCATAAACCTGTTATTGAAAAATAGTTCAACCAAGATTTACTAAAATGTTGGCAAATCTGAGGGGTTTTAGTTAAGATTAATACTAGCTGATGTCTCATAGAGTTTAAGGACAGAAGGGACCACCAGATCATGCAGTCTGACCTCCTGTATATCACAGGCCATCAGCAGCACTCAGCATCTACCCACTAAACCCAACAACCAAAATTAGATCAAAATATTAAGCCCCCAGGAGACTAAACTATTATGTGCCACAAGCAGAGAAGAGGAGGGACTGAAGTACACTGATGACTCAGGCCCCTGGAATGGGAGGGGATTAATTAAGTGAGATATACCCAGATAATCCCAGCAGGTGACTGCACACCATGCTGCTGAGGAAGGTGGAAAAAAACCCTAGGTCACTGCCAATCTGACCTGGGGGAAAATTCCTTCCCGACTCCACATATGGTGATCAGTTAGACCTTGTGCATATGAGAACGAACCAGCCAGCCAAGCACCAGAGAGCAAGAATACTGAGTGTTACTTCAGAGCACTGGCCAATGATCCCCACTCCAGTGTCCCACCTCCAGCCGTGGCCATCTCTGATGCTTCAGAGGAAGGATATGCAACAAACTCCCAGAATACATTGTAATTCCTTCCTGACCCCTTCAGGTAACCAAAACCAGCACTCCTCTCTTTACAGCTGCTTTACAATTTCCAAAAATTTGAGATTGAAAAAAAAAAAAGAATTTCACAAAAATATTTTAAAAACTGCTCCTGGGAAATTGTCCCCAGTTTTTCACCAGCTTAAAACATAAGGGTCCTTTGGGGAGAGAGGCCTGGCCTCCACAAAGCATGTTACAGCATCCTAATCAAATCAGGCAATGGTGTATGGCGCTGTGAATCTGTTATGCCTTTTGTATGGCGAATGGGGTTGGGAGGTGGACGAGGATGCACACTGTCTCTCTGGCAATGAGCACTAAAGCCTCCCAAATAATCATTCAGCCTAAGTTACATGAATTTCTGTGCTGTTCCCACTCCGTGTTATGAATTTTCACTTTAGGGTGGGGTTACAAGGCAGCTTAGCGTGGGAGAGTCCTTAGCTAGAGAGTCTGCAATGGAGCTGCTTTATCAAGAAGACAGAGAAGGGGGTCTCGGAGCCAGTGAGCAGCAGCACCGGATCTCTGTGTCACTGGCTAGCTGGGCCTGTGCCTCCAATCAATCATCCAAGATTCGCTACTTCCAGGGCCTTGAACTCCTTGTTGGCTCTGATTCTCCAGTGGCCTCTCAGAAAGATGTGGAGAAAACTCCATAAAGGTAGGCTCACAGAGGTTCACTCTCCCACGGTGCCGGCCCAGCGAGGGGGTTTTCTTCCCTATTCAGCACAGTCCCTCTGCTAGTCGTTCCCTCCCTAATTAAAGTTTCTGAATGAATCAAGCAAATCCTTTCCCCTCCTGCAGACAAAGCCTCCACCCCACTGGAGTGTGATACCCAGAATCCATATTAAATTCCCCCCAGACAAGCCTAGCATCCACTCCCGGACAAGCGATGCACACAGCACCATCATAATAGAAGTATCTCTTGTAGCCATGACAACAAGCGGGTCAGGATGAATAATTCTTCCGTACACCCTTCAAAGCTTAAAGCAACAATGTTGCATCCAATTGCCTATTAGTACCATGTACAAACACAGCTGGGCTATGGCCCTGGGGGAAAAAAGATCATGCTCTATTATTTGCTGCAGTCATTTTCCCTTCCTCACGAGCACTTAGTGCAATCAATGGAGAATGATCCCTCTCAGAAATCCTTGTTGTTCCTGAGTCCCACACAAATGAAATAATAATAATGAATTAATAAAAACCCTTGCCCACTCTGCTGAAATAAATTCTTTAATGAAAACTGATTGGAAAAAAACCAAAATCCAGCCACAGATTAAAAAAAGAGAATGGTGCAGAAATCAGTGGGAACTGATAGGGCTCTGCCTTGACACACTCCGCTCCATAGTGAATGCCTTTAACAAAAGACAGCTGAACAGTGATTGGTTCTGCCCTGTGCTCCCATGCTGTACGGAAAGGTAAACGGTCAGGTGGATTATGCAGTCACAAACACCAACAGCTTTGTTAATGGAGTGGATCCTGACTCCTGCTGAGTTCATCCCTGTGTGCCACTTCAACAGTGCAAAGGGAGCTGAAACTGATAGTGCATCCCCATGTCGGGGCGTCTGCTGTGGCCGTAAAATTGCTCGTACAGCTAGTTCCTCCAACCATTCATCCTCCCCCTGCCAAATATCACACGTTTGGCTTTATCACGAGATTTTTTACAATAGCAAGGGTTGGGTGGTTTTTATTTGCCTTCTGATTTTTGAGCCTTTAGGGACCATGTTTTCAAGCTCTTCTGCCTAGCCATGAGGGCTAGAGACTTACCTTTGTTAATGAAAGCTGAGATTCTCACATTATCACATGACTCCAGGAGCTGGGGCTTTAAGAAAAAATCAATAAAATGGAGTTGGCAACACTGCGGATCTGGCATAGAGGCTATATCCAGAGCATGCCAGGGTGAAAGGGGGCATGATCATAGTAAAGTGCACTCCAGCTATCTCTTTGGAAGTTGCTACCAGCTTGTGCTATTTAGAGCAGTCAAGAGGCTGCTCGAAACAGGGTTGGGGCCTGACATGGCGTAAAGTGGCCTGAAGAGGAGGCAGCTGTAACTGAGCGAATCAGAGGATTTGGGTCACACTGCACAGAACCTCTGTACTATACACAGCTGCCAGATGATGGAGAGTCAGGCCCAGAGTTTGCAAAGGGCTTTGAAATTCCCAGTGCTAGGCAGTGATGGCACATCAAATTCTCCAGTTTTGCCTGAGGTAACATTACCTCAGCAGGGGTGGATGAAGGCAGGGTTGTGAGCTAAGAGGGAGCTCACAGAGCCACCAAGCCAGGGTTCAAGGATCCAGGAGGGCTACCCAGAAGCAGACAAATCAGTGATTGATCATGTAGACTGGGGAGCAGGATGAAGTACTGGAAAGATAGAGGGGCTCAGGAATGTCAGCATACAACTGAGATTGGTCCTGCACTGCTTCACAGCTCCACCCTCCAGGTGAGCCCGACCCCATCTGCTCTCAAACAGCCGGGAGTTAAAGGGCATAAAGGCAGGAAATGCAACACGAAAGGGGCATTTCCAGGGTCAAAATCCTGGTCAGGTTCACACAGCTGTAAATGACTAACAAGGTGCAAGGCAGGGGAGAAGTATGGCTAATACACTAGTACTCTGATTCCAGAGTGTTTTATTCTTTGCATGGGGGTAAATGATTGCACAAGGTGCCAGGCTGGGGAGAATCAGACCCATAGAATGGCAATGCCATCTCAACCTTTGCTACCCTATGCAAAGATGGCATAGAGTACTTTGTTGTACTGCCGTGATCCAGTGCTGCTGTAGGAACAAAGCTTCGTACCCTGAGGAAGGTTCAGCTAGTTGAGAACACCAGCTCAGCAGCATGTATCACTGGAAATGTCTCTCTCCAACATGTCAATCTCTGCCCTGGCTCCCCATTGAATACACAGTCCAGTTTAAGGTCGCGGTTCTGATTTTCAGAGGCCTCTGTGGGATTGGTCTTGGCTCTCTGAAAAACTGTCTCCCTGACTTCTCAGGTTGGCTGAGTTCTACTGGGGCAATGAAAGTGTTGAGCAGTAAGCAGAGGCCCGGGACCCTGGGAAACAGCTCCTTCACGGGAGCCAGAACAAGACAACAGAACTCACCGCTTGATGAAATGGGAATGACTCCTACCCTTACCACTTTCGGAATTAAATGCAAATCCCCTCTTCACTCAAGCTTTCCCACAAGAGCTGGTCAAAAGTTTTCCACTGGAGAATGCTGATTTGATGAAATTGGAACGTTTCAGGGGAACATGTTGATTCTGTCAATATTTTTGATGGAAATCAGGCCAGATGGCTGTCTGGCCTGATTCTCCACTGCTCCAGAGTATGAGGGCTCCTCCCACAATTTGCACGGCTGACATAAGGTCCCATATGGCAGCAGAAGATTGAATGTAGCTGAGTTCATCTTTAATGTGCCTGCAGCCTGCCCTGACATGTGACCTCTTTCCCCTTGTGGCAGAGAGGAGGGAGGAGTGGGGGTTAGAGGTGTCTATAGCATCTCTGCTAGCTCTAGACCAACACAGATTCCCTCTGCTCCGAGGAAATTCTTCCCTGGAGAACTGTCTGGGAGAGGGCCACTTTGCGCTGCATAACAGGGAATGGAGAATCCGGGCCAAAGTGAACGCAAATGAGTTGTCGACTAAAGTAGCAGAAAACAACCCATGTCAGTTAGTTGCCTGGTGTGAACGCAGCATTAACAACTCATTGCAGTGATGGAACAAACCTTTTATTATTTGATATGTTGTAAAATGAGTATTCTGACACATGTGGCCCAGAATGTTGAAATCGGAGCATTTGGAGACCTACTAAAATACGGGCAGAGGACATTTGCTGAGGGTCACCATTGCAAAGCATTAAGCAAACCGAAGTGCCGTATCAAATTCAGCACTTATGCATGGAAATATGACACCAAAGCTTCATGTGCCAGAGGGCAAGCTACAGTACTGATCTGTGTCTCATGTAATGAGTGGAAAGGGAATACTTTAAGTTCAAGTGGAACACAGACAGAATAGTTTACTCTTAGTAGCTGGCAATCCGTAGACATCAGAGTTAATGTTGGAATCGAGTCAGCCAGTATTTGCTTAAGATACCATAATAACTCATAATATGCCACAACGTAAAGTACACGATATGGAATGGCACCTATGCACCTCCTGCAAACACACTTGTGTCCTGATGCAGCTAAGTACATGCTTAACTTTAAGCATCTGAGAAGTCCGGCTGACTTTAACGGGACTACTTGTGTGCTTAAAGTTAAGCATGTGGTTAAGCGTCTTCTGGTTCAAGGCCTTAGGGTCAGATTTATCAAGGTATTTGGGCACCTATTAGAATTTTCAAAAGCACCTCGTTCCCTAACACCCATTGAGTTTTGGGTGCCTAGATGCTCCATCAAGAGTATAAGTAAGTAAATCCATGTATTCATGTCTGAAATCAGTGTCATCATAGCAGAAATTTTGGAAACCCCTTCACATTCCATCTCTAACTCTGAGGACTCAGCAGCTGACCTTCTAGTGATCTGCCACACACCATCCATCCATGTCCTCGTTGGTCATCCCCAGCTACAATGACCCTCCACCATTCCTTGCATGATAGCTTTTCTCAAGAGTATACCTGACTCATATAATTAATTTCTCACCCTAGCGGAAACAAATCTGCAAGGTTCTGAACTCTGGCTAACTAACTAGCCCAAAGGGCAACAATATCAATGAAAGGAGATTCACTCTCTAGGACTGCAGAGCTCTGCTGACTTGCAAAAATAAAAACAAACAAACAAAAATGGTGAGCAGGTGTGCAATATTCTGTAACCCTGGAGCTATTTGGGTAGATGGAATGTTCTGTCTCAACTCACCGTAGGGAGCAGAAGTGCAGAGCTCCTCAGGTGGGCCCCTCCTGATCACCTTCCAGAATGCTCAGGAACACTTCATTAGCTCTTTCAAATCTTTAATCATCCACTGGGAATGCAGAGCCCTCACCTCAACCCTTGTGCCACTTACAAAGCACTCAGGAATCCTACCTCCAACACGGTGCTTGCTGCAGCAAATATGTTTCATCAGAGTCCTGGGACCAGGACAAGCTTTAAAATGGTTGTCTTTGTAGGGTGGTAAATGTTTTATGTAACTACCTTTTAGTCTAGGTACAACTTTCTTCGATGAAAACCAGTCCAGCAAAACTTGCACAGTTTGTATATGCATCTAATCCAAGTTAGGTATTTATCACATCCCTAGCATATTTCCCCTGGGAAATCCTTAGAGGAAAATTGATCATATTGGATTTTCTAACTCCCTGAGCAGATACTATCTATCTGATAAGTTCACCATCTATAAAATAAAATTGCATTAATGACTTGGACAGGAATTTGTTGCAATAAAAATATTTGTGTGTGTGTGTTTGGTGGTGGTGTTTTTTCAGGCTGAAAACAGCAAAGTATCTATACGGTATATTTGAGCTAAAAACACCCCCAGGACTGTCCTGTAGAGTATATTTATTCTACATATAAAGAAACAGATGCACACTGGGGATGAGATTTTGAAAAGTGCTCAGCATTGACCTATCTATGCTCTTATTAAAGTCAATGGAGCAGAGTTAGGTCAACACTGAGCACTTTTGAAAATCCTATCCTGGACTTCTTGGTCCATGGCGCACTTATTTATGGGCCCTGTCAGGGTTCCTTCCCCACTCTGAACTCTAGGGTACAGATGTGGGAACCCCCATAAAAGACCCCCTAAGCTTATTCCTACCAACTTAGGTTAAAAACTTCTCCAAGGTACAAACTTTGCCTTGTCCTTGAACCCTATGCTGCCACCACCAAGTGTTTTAAACAAAGATCAGGGAAAGAGCCCACTTGGAGACATCTGCCCCCAAAATATCCCCCCCAAGCCCTACACCCCCTTTCCTGGGGAAGGCTTAAGAATAATATCCTAACTAATTCATTACAAACTCATCAAAGACCAAACCCCTGGATCTTGGAACAATGGAAAAATCAGTCAGATTCTTAAAAGAAGGGTTTCATTAAAAAAAAAGGGGGGGTAAAAATTATCTCTGTAAAATCAGGATGGAGAATACTTTACAGGGCATTCAGATTCAAAACACAGAGGATCCCCCTCTGGGCAAAACCTTAAAGTTACAGAAAACAGGAATAAACCTCCCTCTTAACACAGGGAAAATTCACATAAATAAAAAATAAACTAATCCGCCACGCCTGGCTTACCTATACTGGTTGCAATATTGGAGACTTGGATTAGGATGGGTGGAGAAGATGGATTTCTGTCTGGCCTCTCTCAGTCCCAAGAGAGAACAACCACGTAAACAAAGAGCACAAACAAAAGCCTCCCCCACCCCCAGCCCCAAGATTTGAGAATATCTTGTCCCCTTATTGGCCCTTTGGGTCAGGTGCCAGCCAGGTTAGCTGAGCTTCTTAACCCTTTACAGGTAACAGGATGTTGCCTCTGGCCAGGAGGGATTTTATAGCACTGTATACAGAAAGGTGGTTACCGTTCCCTTTATATTTATGACAGGCCCGTAGTCAGGATACTCTTTCTAGCTCGCAACTATTTCGTAGTCATGTTAGTGAGCTGTTAATGAAGGCTGAAAACACTAACAGACTCCCGAGATTTTTGGAAGAAGCCTTGAATATAAGGTTCCATTTTGGTACTTCTGTTCTGTGCTTGGTTGTGAAGCAACTTCAGGGGTCCTGAAGTCTCATTTTGCTCATTTGATCCAGACATGGAGGACACTTGATGATCATCGTCTTTATATAGACTGGGCACATTTTCTATAAAAGACGATATAAGTAAGCATTTGGGGGGAAAGTAGGCAAACAAGTTGCCTTTCTTAATTTGAATGTGCTGAATCTGCAAAAAATGTTTACCAAGCAATATGGGCCTGTCAGTGCATGGAAGGAGAATATTGTTTCTATATCTGCTTGAGAAACTACAGAGAGGAGTTTCTCTTGAGTAGTATGCATAGGAATGTATCTGGGGTGTTTTGATGTTCCAGCCGTCTGTAGCCTAGATGGCTAGTGCACTGGCATAAGTTAAGGCAGTAATGCAATCAGCCTACGGGACTGTATCCTGTGAGACCTTGTCTTAAGCAGTTACCATAAGGCTTTGATGCCTGTGAACTTGGACACAGATAAATGGCCCATTCCCCTGAGTTCTGGGGAACTGGGAAAGGTGTGTTTAGGGGGGAAGTTTAGACCAGATAGCCACAAGAACATTGAACTGATACCAGCTTTTGGATATATTAGGGTAGGAACATCTTCAGACTTCTGATCACAACGCAGTGCAGTGGTGGATTAGCCACTGGGCCCAGGGGGCCTGTGCCCACGGCCAACTGGCGGGGGCCCTGGAAAAGATCTGCTGCCCAGATCTGATGAAGCTCCCATGCCCCAACCCCACTCTGCGACAGCAGCAGCAGGCGGGAGGAAGGCCCCCTCCCAGCAGCCCCCAACCCTGTCCCTGGCCAAAGCTGTGACACAGGATAAGCCACCGCCCAGTGGCCCCTGACCCCGGCAGATGCCCCCGGGCAGGAGAAGCCCCAACACCCCCCATAAGTCCCTCGCAGAAGCTGCATGGCAGCAGGGGAAGCCCCCACACCTGACTCTGCTCTCCAGAAGACGAGATGGGTGGGATGGGTGGGATAAGCCCCAGCACCCCCACCCTGGTCCCCCATAGAAGCACGGGAAGTGGCATGGGAAGCCCAGAACCCAGACCCCCGCTGCAGCCCTGGGACTGGAGGAACTGTCACTCCCCGCTGTGCCCCAGGCCTGTGGTGCAGGAACAGGGCTTCTCCCATGTTGGGGCCACAGTGGAGGGGAACAACAAGAAGCAAAGTGGGTTGCGGGGCTGCAGTGGGTGGACCCTGGATGGAACAGGGGTTGGGGAGGGACTCTGGGTGGAACAGGAGTGGGCCCTGCCCTGCACTGCCCCCTGGGGAAGAGGCAGAAAGGGGTGGGGCTGTGCGCGGGGCCGCAGGTGGAAGGGGTGGAACTGGGGCAGGCCCGCAGGTGGGAGGGGTGGGGCAGGTCCGCCCACTTGCTGTGGCCCATGGCCCCAGGTATCCTTAATGTGCCTCTGATACCATGGCAACGAATTGACGTATATGATAATAAGTTGAGATCATTAATATACTAACCTATAGGATAAGGGCACCTCAACACTGATAGGGTGAAGAAATACAAATAAGGAAGAGGGGAGAAACCCCTACTGAATATGCGTTAGGCAAAGTGGCATCCCTGTGACATATTATAGAAGCTGTATCCCAGCCTGTGTGCTTGGGAAGGGAGAGATGTAGCTGCTGGGAGATGCCAGGATGATGGCCACTGGTGATGAAGAGGAAGGTGACGGTGATGAGGAAGATAATGGCTAATATTTCAGGTTGTTCTGCAAGGGATGGTGTGAGTATATGGATGTTGGAATGTACATTCTGTAGTATCTCTGTCTACCTTGCTGGGTTAGAGTGTTGGTGACTTTGCTAACTGTATTAATAAAACTATTACAAATATAAAAGGATTTTCTTAAGAGTGAGTGTTGCAAACATGCACATCAGGGTTCCCAACTGACCATTAATTTTAATAATACCAGGCCTGATCTTGGGAGAAGAACCCATCAAACCTCAGAGTGTTAAGTAATCAATATAATTAATACACAATCCATAGATCAGGCAACAAGTTATCCACAACTGCCTGCAAGGCATTTATTCATAGTGTGCCATTAACAGCAGAAGAACATCAGTGTCTTGTGCTGACACAGGGATACAGTCAACATCTGTATACATGCAGAGCAGTACAGTCCTGGTGTCTGCCTCTTCATGGTCAGCTTGCAGCTTACTTGTGCCCAGAGTTGGGTTTGATGATTTAATCATGTCATCTCTGAACCCTCCAGCTACAACAATTGTTCTGTTTTGTGGCGCATTGGCTAGGAATACTTCAGAGAAGAAGCAAGCTACATCAGCTTTATTGTCGGGATGGGCCAAGAAGTCTGGACGACTATTGGGAAGTGGAACAGCTTTGTCCTTGGTGATTTTCCAAATTGGCCTAGAAGCTTGGGAGCACTTCTGCTGCATCATTCTTTTCATAGCATTCTGTCTGTACCTGTCAAAGATTATATCAATCCTGCCGGAATGTGGTCCCGAATGAAGAACTGACTTGACAAAAATGTTTGCAAGATCACCAAAAGGTTTTCCCAGTACCATTGCACATGCTTGGCCATCAGTCACCAGAGAGGATGTCCAATCGAGTGTTAACTCAGGAGGACAAGGGTTGTCTCTGGTTAAAACATCTATCATAGCAGACTTATTTCCAACTCTAAGACACCCGTTTACCTCAGCAAGAGCATGTGAAAGTGGCATTAACTCATGACCCCCATGGGACACCACTAGAGATGTCCTCCCAATTTGAAGTTGAACCACTGATAATTACTTGTCAAGTACAGTCTTTCAAATGGTTGTGCACCCACCATATAGTCATTTCATCTAGACCAGTGGTTCTCAACCCCTGGGGGTACTCAGAGATCTTCCAGGCGGTACATCCACTCATCTAGATATTTGCCTAGTTTTACAACAGGCTACACAGAAAGCACTAGCAAAGTCAGTACAAACTAAAATTTCATTCAGACAATGATTTGTTTATACTGCTCTGTATATTATACACTAAAATGTAAGTACAACATTTATAATCCAGTTGATTTATTTTATAATTATATGGCAAAAATGAGAAAGCGAGCAATTGTTCAATAATAGTGTGGCTGTGACATTTCAGTATTTTTATGTCTGATTTTCTAAGCAAGTCATTTTTAAGTGAGGTACTTGGGGGTACACAAGACAAATCAGACTCCTGAAAGGGGTACAGTCTGGAACAGTTAAGAGCCACTGATCTAGACCACATTTCCCTAGTTTGCTTAGGAGAAAGTCATGTGGAAAGGTGTCAAAAGCCTTACTAAAATCAAGATATATCACATCTACTGCTTCCTCACTGTCTAGTAGCCAGTAACCATGTCAAAGAAGGAAATTAGGTTGGCCTGGCATGATTAGTTCTTGACAAATCCATGCTGGCTATATCTTATCACCCTATTATTCTCTATGTGCTTACAAATTAATAATTTGTCCCAGTATCTTCCCAGGTATCAAAGTTAGGCTGACTGGTCTATAATTCCCCAGGTCCTCTTTGGTCCCCTCTCACCTCTTCTCTTTTTACATTCCCCCTTCCCTTCTCTACTCCACCAGTGATTCAAGCTTTGTTATCTCTGCTGCCTCCTTTGCTCACAGACATCTTTGTGCTTCTTCATGCTGCTCCTTTGGCTTGAGTCATCCTCTCCAGGTCTGTTTTCCAACCTAATGCCATTGTGCCATTCAAATCCATCTTCAAAATTCACTGTAGCAGGAAAGCCTGTGATAAGTGGTGGGGAAGAAAGAAAACATACACACAATAATAACAGACCCAGCAAGACATATGTTGGTCTCAATAGTTAAGGCACTGAACTGGGACTCGGGAGATCGATGTATAATTCCAGATCTTAGCCACTGACTTCCTGTGTGACCTTGGGCAAGTCACTTAGGCACAGATGCTCAGAAGATTTTTCAATGGGAAATAGGTACCTAAATACCTTGAGAATCTGAGCCTTAGTCTCTCTTTGCCTCAGTTCCCCATCCATAAAAAGGAGGCGATAGGGTGCTAATGTTCTCCCACGCATTTGTCATGTCTATTTTGGTCCTTTGAAGCATGGAATCTCTCTTATTATGTGTGTGTACAATGTCTCCTGCAACGGAGCTCTGATGTAGGCAGCTGCATCATGAGCAGATGCGTTCATGGCCTTCTGCATGATCGTATTATAGACAGTCTTATCTTCCTCTTCCTTCCTCACCATTGCTGTGTGACGATGAATGTTTGGCTAGGGACTGTGCATTGCAAGCTGCCTAGTACATTTTGGGGCACAAAAATAATACTACAATTATGTAATTTTGATTTTCATTTTACCAATATAACATGCTAACCCGGGCCTTCTAAAGGATGCACATCCATTTTGCTGTTGAAAAGTGATGGATAGTTTAGCAATCTTCTCAGATCAGGAAGTGGACTGGTTCATATCATCTCTGAAATGGGAACAGTGCTCTCAGTCCCATTCCTAAATCAGATTTCAAAACACCACATAACCTGGCATTACTTTCCATCTGTGCTTGAGAGAGATCCAGTACCGCACCAGCAGAAGGGCTGCACCGCCCAGCAGAGGTGTCAGGGCAAAACCCTGTGTGTGCAGTAGCCAAGTTAAAATCCCTGTCTGCAGCAGGTTTGGCTTTAGATCTCTTGTGTATTAGTGATCTGCATAATTCTACCACAATGGGTGCACAGAGAAGATATTCCCAAGAACAACAGATACTATTTAGATTCTGAGGACATGAAGGCAGACGGCTCACTGCTGCTATGCCATATTTAAAATCCCATTATCTTCTTGGTTACAGTTACCGCATTTTTTTACATCAAGAATTTAGTGCTGCATGAAAAGTGCCAGATTAATTGACAGTCCCAAAGATGAGTTTATGAGATATAAATCATCTGTTTATCCACAGAACATGTTGCCTCTGTGATGGGTTCCCTCCAGGGTGCCACCTGGAACTGGGGTACCACTGAGCCCTCTGACCCACCAGGCTGGGCTCCCTCTCACACTGTGCTGCTGTGACAAACTGCAGACACACACGCAGTCGTACACTTCTACCAGCATACACATAGGTAGGGACACACCCAGCTGCAGTTACATGCAGGCTCTCTGACTAGTCACTGCACGAACCAACAGTAGAAAGGCTAAAGCCAAGGTAACTCCCAGCTTCCGAGGTACAGCATAAGCTCATAGAGTTCACCCCTCTCCCGCTCATTGTGAAAAGGAATATGCAAAACCCGCTCTAAAGTAAGATTCCCAAGCATTTCACTCCAAAATTACTGGTTTAGATTAAAACATAAAATAAGTTTATTAACTACAAAAGATAGACTTTAAGTGATAAGTGATAGCAAACAGATCAAAGCAGATTACTTAGTAAAGAAACAAAAATGCAAATTAATCTTAACATACTAGAAGGATAGGATTTGAATTAGCATTTTCTCACCCTGAGAAATGGTACAAGCAGGCTGCAGATTCTTAAGGGACAAGCTGCACTTGCTTTACAGCTTGGAATCCCCAGGTCTTTCATTCACAGGCTAGTAATCCTTTTAGCCTGGGTCCAGCACTTTCCTCATTTCAGTCTTGGTTCCTCAGGTGTTTCCAGGAGTCTTCTTGTGTGGGGAGTGAAGAACAACTGATGATGTCACTCCCTGCCTTTTCCATATGGCAGGAACCCTTTGTTCCAAAACTCAGGTTGTGGAAAAACACAGACATCCCAAGATGGCGTCCAGAGTCATTTGGCCTGTGGAGTCATAGCAGCCATTACTTACAGGCTGTCTTGAGCATTCTCAGGAAGGCTCACTAGGTGGGGAATAAACTTCTCCTAAGGCCTATTGTTTTTCCTAATGGCCCATTGGCCTGAATAGGCTCTTCCCCCACCCACTATCTAGACTGAAAGCATCTTGCCTGGTGCGCACCACCCAGGTGTAACTACATCTGAAATACAGATACATAGTCAATAGTCATAACTTCAGGTAAAAAATAATACATGCATATAGGTAGGATAATTATATTCAGCAAATCATAAGTTTTCCAATAACATCTTACACGACCTGTCTTGCATAAAATGCATCATAATTAATCATATCATAATATCACTATGAAGAATATGGGGTGTAGTGTCCCGGCCTCCTTCAGCCCTCTATTCCTGTCACTTCTTGAGGTCCCCGGGTTTTCCCAGTGCTCTTTGCTGACCCAGACACCTTCTTGGTGACAGCCTTTGTGTGTGGCTTAGACCAAGGTTAGGTTTGTTTTGACACCTTCTGCCTCCCAGAGGCCAGATGTTGATTTTTGTTTGTTTGTTTTCAAGAACAGACAGCAGAGAATAACCCAAGAAGGGTTCAAGATCAAAAATCTCATAAAACCCCCACAAAGGGCTTGATACTAATTCCCACTCGGGGTATGTCCACACTGCAATTGGAGGTGCGATTGCAGCTCTGGTAGACATACCCATGCCAGCTTTAATCTAGCTAGCATGGCTAAAACCACTGGGATGACGTAGCTGCCCCTGGGTATATACTTGCATTGCTAGCCCGTGCTGAAACCCATGCCACCACAGCTTCACTAGATTAAAACTCGTATGGGTATTTCTAGCCAAGATACAGTCACACCTCGGGTTACAGAACAGACAAATCCAAGGCTGCTTTATACTTTTGGGGCCATGTCAAAGGGCCTTAAAGAGGAGATTAAATAATTACCTTTAACGCCTCTTTAACATCACAAAATGGGTTGTCAGGTGACGTTTGTGTAAATGAGAATGAGTGCCAAAGTTTATTGCAAAACTCAGAGATCAGTAAAAACCGTAACTAGATCTACAGCTATAGCCATCCTTGCCTGGGTGAGACAAAAACCTTGTACAGTAGTAGAGTTAAGATCCAAAGAATAAAAGTCTTGCATGCTTTGGGGCCGATTCTCTGTTACCCTGCTTCTTGCATGGTCCATTACCCCACTGGAAAGGGAAAATAAAGTGCTACCTTTCTGATTAAGCAGGATTATATGTGCACTTTGCACTGGTTGTACTTGACTGTGTAGGAGCAATGGAGTTTAAAGCTCTTTGTATCCACACGTCTGGCTGGCTGCCATGTCTCCACCCTCCTCCCAGCATCTCAGAGGTCAGGTCTGTCTGGGAGATTTTCCCCCTGTGAACATACCAGCCACCTTGAAAATCTGTCAGTTGTTTTCTAAGATCACTTTGAACGGGAGGTGTGAACAACCCAAATTACCCTCCTAGCCAGGAAGAGGGCTTTTGTAATCACATAGGGGAGATAATGTTGACTCAAGTTCAGCTTCTTGGGATGTAAGTTTTTCTCTCTCTCTCTTTCTTGGAAGGATAACTGCTATATTGATGCTTTATTATTATTTATTTATTAATGTATTATTTAGTATTTATTTATTAGCAGCCTCTTTATATACAGCTGTAATCTAACTTTTCCAGTTTTATTTCATGTAACCAACAACGTTTCAAAGGCTCCACTGAAATTGCATCAGTGTCAGCTTAACATTCACACATGACATGAAAATAACAGAACGCCACTAGCCGTCACCTTCAGCCCCCAACTAAAACCCCTCCAATGCATTATTAAGGATCTACAACCTATCCTAAAGGATGACCCAACACTCACAAATCTTGGGAGACAGGCCAGTCCTTGCCTACAGACAGCCCCACAACCTGAAGCAAATACTCACCAACAACCACATACCACACAACAGAACCACTAACCCAGGAACTTATCCTTGCAACAAAGCCCGTTGCCAATTGTGCCCACATATCTATTCAGGGGACACCATCACAGGGCCTAATAACATCAGCCACACTATCAGAGGCTCGTTCACCTGCACATCCACCAATGTGATATATGCCATCATGTGCCAGCAATGCCCCTCTGCCATTTACATTGGTCAAACTGGACAGTCTCTACGTAAAAGAATAAATGGACACAAATCAGATGTCAAGAATTATAACATTCATAAACCAGTCGGAGAACACTTCAATCTCTCTGGTCACGCAATCACAGACATGAAGGTCGCTATCTTAAAACAAAAAAACTTCAAAGCCAGACTCCAGCGAGAAACTGCTGAATTGGAATTCATTTGCAAATTGGATACTATTAAGTTAGGCTTAAATAGAGACTGGGAGTGGCTAAGTCATTATGCAAGGTAGCCTATTTCCCCTTGTTTTTTCCTACCCCCCGCCCCCCAGATGTTCTGGTTTAACTTGGATTTAAACTTGGAGAGTGGTCAGTTTGGATGAGCTATTACCAGCAGAAGAGTGAGTTTGTGTGTGTGGTTTTTGGGAGGGGGGTGAGGGGGTGAGAGAACCTGGATTTGTGCAGGAAATGGCCCAACTTGATTATCATGCACATTGTGTAAAGAGTTGTCACTTTGGATGGGCTATCACCAGCAGGAGAGTGAATTTGTGTGGGGGGGTGGAGGGTGAGAAAACCTGGATTTGTGCTGGAAATGGCCCAACCTGATGATCACTTTAGATAAGCTATTACCAGCAGGACAGTGGGCTGGGAGGAGGTATTGTTTCATATTCTCTGTGTGTATATAAAGTCTGCTGCAGTTTCCACGGTATGCATCCGATGAAGTGAGCTGTAGCTCACGAAAGCTCATGCTCAAATAAATTGGTTAGTCTCTAAGGTGCCACAAGTACTCCTTTTCTATTCACACACCAGTTTCCCATGCAGCATGGTTAGACTGCAGCCCATACACATGCACAGAGATCTCTTCGTAGGGGGTTGTGTATTATGTGTCTAATGTATTATATTAAGCTGATAACTCCAAAGATGGTCTACTAGTTAGAGTGCTAGCCTGGGACTTAGGAGACCCAGTATTAATTCTCTGCTCTGCCACAGACTTCCTGTGTGTGATCTAGAGCAAGTCACTTAGCCTGTCAGTGCCTCAGTTTCCCACCTGTAAAATGGGAAATAGTAGCACTGCCCTATCTCACAGCAGAGTAGTGAAGATAACTCCATGAAATCTGAGGGTGCTCAGATACTAAGGATGTAAGCCATATCCTCACCTAAGATAGAATTTTAAAAGCAGCATATTTTCCTTAATAATCCCCATTTATCAACAAGACCATCTGACGTCAAATAAGGTTTCTTTCCGGTTGAAGGTAAACCACAGTCAGAGAAGGAGACTGGGAGCAGCGGTATATGATCAAAACCTTTTGCTCTGTAAAAAGGAGAATAGAATGTTGGAAAGTTAAATGAAGGCCAAAAACACAGGAAGATTCTGGGCTGCTGTGAAGTATAGCCCTCTCAGAAATCCTTGGCATTAATATGGGACAGGCACTTTCTATGCCACAGGATGTTAGAGGGATCAGAGGGATGAGCTGGGATGGTAAATCACAATGACATCTTTACTGGCATCCTATCACTTTGTGCTGTGATCCCCTCAGCTCTTCCAAGGTAAGCGAGATTGAGCCGGGTCACTGCGTGGTTGGAAGACCTCCAGGAAACTGCGGCAGGGGTGTTGGGATTCTGGTGGCATTCTTCCCTCTGAGACAGTAGTGAATTTACATCCCAACACAGGGTTATGGGAGAACCATGATGCCTTCTTATGGGACAAGAGGCTAAGCTTAGATCCTGACCATTTGTGGTCACTGAAGGTCATGGAGCATTTTCTGAAAGAGCAGAGACATTACCCCTAGTATCATGGGCAGACTGTAGCCTGGGTAATTGCAAGAATGACAAGAATTACACTGCAATTTGAACTAGATAATGTTCTTGTCTGGACACTGTGCAGTGTTACTGTTTGCTGTTAAACCGTGGCTCCATTTTACCTCAGAGGTGGCTGGAATTCCCTGGTGGGGGGTCAGGGTGAGAATCCCATCAGCAGTTTGCACATCACCCAGTGAAACTAGAGGTACTACAGAATATAAATGGACTTTGCTATTATTTTATTATTTTGACTGATGTGGAGGACACAGACCGATTACTGAGACTGGCTGGGGAGCAGCAGGGAAAGCTCTACAAGGGGAATAAAATTAATCTGTTCCAGGGTGCAAGCCCAGCTCCCCAGCCCAGATGAAAGGAGTTAGTAGCCATCAGGAAATGCTTTGTGTAACTGTTTTGTATCCTGCAAGGCAGAGGGTCAGCTGCAGCACTAGAATGTGTTATACAGTCTCCGGGATGATGTGACTGTAGAAACTGCTGCAGATGGTAAAAAATGACAAACAATGGGATGATATGAGATCACTGGGCAAAAAAAAAACTGTAGCAAGGGAAAAAATGAAGCAAAAATATTAGTAAGCCAAATGCTTAGTCCCTGTCCTCACTTCAACAAAACTCCTGCTCACTTATTGTGTTGTGCGGAGGCCAGACTAGTTGATCTAATGGTCCTGTCTGGTCTTAACAATCTGTGAGGGACTCAGGATTTGGCCTGATGTTTTTAGGAAAGGAGGTAATACCTTGTTTTAGTGGTTTATAGATTAGTACTGAATTTGAACAGATTCCCAATATCAGGAGATGCTAGGGTTGCCAACATTGTAATATTTAAAAACTGGACACTCCAGCAGGAGTGCCAGAATCTCCCCTGCCCCGCCTCTTCCCCCAAGGCCCTGCCCCTGTCATGCCTCTTCCCCCCATTTGCTCCTCTTCCTGCCCTCCCCCCATCGCTCACTGCTATTCCCCTCTCTCCCCTGCCTGGGTGGAGAGGGACTTACCTGCGGAGCTGCAGCCCCAGCTGAGCAGGGACTGGCGTGGGTGATGACCTGGTGCCTTCCCGCCATCCCCATCAACAGTTTCCAGACTTTGCATGTCCAATCAGTAGATCTGACCAGACACTGTCAGGTCCCCTTTTCGACCCGACTGTCCGGTCGAAAACCAGGCACCTGGTCACCCTTGGAGATGCCTTTTGTAACATTTCCTTTTCTTTCCTCTTCTCTACCCCAACTTTGAAAGACAAAGGGCCTGATTCTTCATTCCTTTATCCCATTTGACACAGGTAAGCAGCCCCAGAAATAGCCAGACCTTGGGATGTAAAGCAATGAACTTGCACCCACTTTCCTTTACAAAGGCTGAAGCCAGATTGAAAGCGGTGATAACAAGTAGATCTTTTATACCCATCAAAGGGGTCCAAGAGCTGTATTAAAGAGCTCAGGTAGGAGTACCTGGGGCTTTGAGAGCATCTGGGCATGAAAATGAAGTGTTCACCACCTATGTAAACTCAAGGTTTGATCCTGCATTCTTCGTGCACCCCACACTCCCATTGCTTCTTCACACACAAGACTACAACGCTGGTCCCTAGCTGTTTCCTTTCTTGAAATCCTCTGAGTAAGGCAGTTGAATTTCTCAGTCACCTAATCATCTAGGCCAAGATTAATAGGCTTAACTTCAGGCTCCTAAATCTGTACTTAGGTACCCAAATAGATGGCCAGGTTTTCCAAAGTGCCCAACAGTGTTCTGAACTTCTGAAATCCTCTCATTTACAGCCTCAGGACTGTAGCAGCCTCTGTTGTGACAGTACCCACGCACGTGGTTTTGCCCTACAGATGTCCTTACAGAGGGGAGGTTTGGCCAGTAGATCTGCAGAGTTGCCATCTATCATATCCCCAGAACTGCCATCCACAGAGATAGCCTGAGAAGCACAGACTATCCTGTGCAGGTTGTTTGCCCTCCACCGTCTGGTCCATGTAGAGCAAAATCACACTGGATTTTGCTGCCTTTCAGGCCAGACTTGTCTCTTGGATTGGGCTGAAGGGACAAGATCTGCCCCATTTTGGACACCCTTGTCTATAATACTATTGGCAGGTGATGCATGGGGGAAGTGTAGAATAATTGTACCCAGATTTTGGTTGATGCAGGTCATCATGTTTCATGCAGCTCAAAGAGGATTGCTAGTTCTGCCCAGAAAAGCTTTCCCACACCCACACTCTGCTTGTTTTAATTTGGGGTGATCAATTCTTTCCTTACAGTCTCTTGCCAAAAAGGAAACAATTTCTCAGATTTTAAAAAAAAAATCTACATTTTTCAAACATATTTCTGTTCTCATATTTAGACCCTGTGAATACCTGAACGCATCAATGCATCGCTCAAGAAGCGTGCACAGATGCGTGCATTTTAAGTCAAAGTTGTTTCCTGGGGTCCAAACCTTAACTCTCAATGAAATCAAATTGAATTTCATCTCTGTAAGGATTTCAGGATTGGCCCAGATGGTCAACTGATGTAAATCAGCATAGCTGCATTGCAATTAATGGAGCTACTCCGATTTACACCATCTGAGGATCTGGCCCACAGTGTGTATATATAATGGTTTTCCATAAAGAGTGAAGTTAGATTTTAGGTAAGACCAGAGCTATTTGTTTCTCTGATGAGCAATCTGAACCATTTTACCTCTCCACATAAACTGCAGGGACCATCGGTCCTGACGACATGCCATGTGTTTAATATAAAAACGATACATATGAGATATAGTTTACATTTCATAAACATTGTATTTCTTTAACAATGCATTTTTTTCCTTGGAAAAAAGACTTTGCACCGCTATTTATTCATCCTTGCCCCTTGGAGAGCTTGCTGCCATCTGGGTTTCTTGGCATTCCCTTTCCCTTTGCTTCTTTCACTTGTTCTTCTCCCACTGTGCACCAATGAAGAGCTACACTATGCACTATTTCATAGCCAAATTATGCAGCATACTGTAAACACTTCATAAACTTTGCCAGCTGCTAAGTCAAGGGCTCTGCAAGATCAGTCTAAGCCCTGGAAATTACTCAGAAAAAATGAGCCAGGTTTTTGGAAGCCAGTTTGTGGAGCAATATGATGCAGTATTATATCTTTCTAACTGCAGTGTGGACTGACGGAGGAAGAAGCGAAGAGAGCTGCGTTACTCTTGAAGCACCGTCCCTGCTTTATAAAAAGGCAGCTTGGATTAGAGGCATCAGTAAAACTGGGATAATATCTCCCTGCCAAACGTGGGGAATGATGTGTTAGTTAATGACAGGTTTCAGAGTAACAGCCGTGTTAGTCTGTATTTGCAAAAAGAAAAGGAGGACTTGTGGCACCTTAGAGACTAACCAATTTATTTGAGCATGAGCTTTCGCGAGCTACAGCTCACTTCGTTAATGTTTGTCTTGCACGGTGAAAGTGTCAGGGCTGCATCTTTTCCATTGCCGTGTCAGTGCTGAGCGTTATTCTTGTAACACAGAGGATGGTAATCGGGTACAGAGTCTGATCTAATGCCCATTGAAGTCAATGGCAATACTCCCAAAGATTTCAGTGGGAGCAGGATTTTCTCCTCAAGACGAGAATAGAAGAGGACAGCAGGGGAAGCAGTCTGCAGTCACTCCCTGGGAAAAGGGTGTTAACTTTGGGGCTATAGGGTTAGGTTGTCTGCAGTTACTCCCTGGGAGGAGTAGGAGTACTTGTGGCACCTTAGAGACTAACAAATTTATTTGAGCATAAGCTTTCGTGAGCTACAGCTCACTTCATCGGATGCATGCCGTGGAAAATACAGTGGGGAGATTTATATACACAGAGAACATGAAACAATGGGTGTTACCATACACACTGTAACAGGTAAGGTGAGCTGTTACCAGCAGGAGAGCGGGGGGGGGGGGGGGGGCAGGGGAACCTTTTGTAGTGATAATCAAGGTGGGCCATTTCCAGTTGACAAGCAGTTGACTCTAAAACCTGGGAGGAGTGAGTTTGGGCTGGACAAGCCAGCGGGGGCCAGACAATAGAGCAGAGAGGTTGGACCCTGGACTGGAACCCAGATTAGTGGGCAGGTCCAGGTTCCCCTACCAGTCCCTGAGAAAACAGCACAGAACCTGGTCTTGGATTGGAAGACTATCCAGAGCACACAAGGGCAGCTGATCCAATAGAACATGGATTCCCCAGAAGGGGAAGACTATACAGTGACTTGGCCAGAGGACTGAGTCATAAAAAGGGAGCACTGTGACTCCTGGAGAGCGAGAGGGGACACAGCATGAGCAACCGTCAGAAGGGGGGCGTCAGACCTGATGGGAGCGAATCCCCAGATGCAGCCACAAGGAGGCGCCCCGGTGAGTGGATCCTGTCACAGAACACTTTTGTGTTTAGATTTTGACCCACATGGAAAAAAAAAACCAGAGACATCTGAGTATAGACAAGCATATCAGACTAACTGCTGTGGTACTGGTGACATGACTGTTGGACATCACTCTTGGAAAGAGTCCGGTGACTACACAAGAATAACACACTGCTCGGCACTACATGGCCTGACTCTATCTAGTGTCCTTCAGCTACCCTCCAGATCTAATTGATTACATCTCCCCAGAATCACTTTTCTGATCAGAAATAATTAGATACACAGGTTATCGGGAAGACTCAGGAAATTCAGATAGCACTTATAAACAATTATTATTTCAGTAACTCTTCACCTTCCCTTGCCACATTTTTGCTAAAAGGATCACAAGTTCACTAGTGCTCATGTAAGCAGTCTGTGAACATCCTGTGATTATGTCTAATTGCCCTGTTCTTAGAGTGGTAAAAGCTTATGGGGGTGGGGGAGATTGCCTAGTTTGACAAGCTTTCTTCTTCGTTGTGGTCTTCTTTTTTATTTTTTGTTTCAACCTTAGGGAATCCCTAATTAAAGTTATTTGCTGTTCATTCAATATAGCGTTCTGCGGCTGAAATTCTGTATCCTTCTGTAGCTTCCACTCCCAGGCTTGTGGTCTCATTTACACCTGTTTTATCCCAGCACAGCTGCAATGACTTCAGTGGCCCTAATCCTGATTTTTACCCCAGGGTACATGAGACAAGAAGGAACCTCCATGGAGAGGCATCTGTTTTGTTTTCTTTCTTTGAGTGTGTAGGTTATGGGCCCTTGAGTCCTTTGTTTGTTATATATGTTGGGCGAAACTCTTGACTTCCTGTTGCATGTTATCTTCAGCCCTCGGAATAATGAACCCAGAAGCTCCATTTAGACATTGCAGCAGGGATTTTTAGAGATGCCCAACAGACACAGACACCCAAATCCTCTGGACAGCTGTGAAATATCTGAGTCTGTAATTGTAATAGGCCAATGATAAATGTTTGCAGCAGTGTGTACACGTTCCTTTAAATCTGCTCTTCTGTTCGAACAAGTTTAAACTTTGTGGCCATTACCACGGATAGAGAGAGTAGGGAGCCTGCTCATAATAACATTAATGGCAAAAAGCCCTATTGACTTCAGTGGGAACAGAATCAGGCCTTAGGTCCTTGCTATAGTGTAGATGGTGCCAGTTTATTCCTGTTGATGAGTGGCCACACAAGCAGGCCCTCTTGCTTCAGTGGGATTGCTGGTAGGAGAAAATCCTCACTAGCGTGTATGAGGGTGGTGCAGTCTAGCCTGTCTGAGGTTCCCCTCCGCAGCCGTGGAATACTATCTGTTTGTTTGTTTGTTTGTTTTTCTCTCTTTATTTGTAATGCAAGTATTCACAGTGCCTTAGATATACAAAGGCATTTACAATCAGTTCCAGGTGGTTAGACACCTGAGACCCAGTGACTGTGTGAATCAGGATTGTACACAATGCACATTCCTAGCTCCAAAGAGCTTGCAATCTAAGACAAGCCCAACATAAGACAGTTCCTGTGAGAGACAGCATGGGGATCTCCTGTGAGGAGGGATTACTTGGAGAGATGGGAGGCTTTGAAGACAGAGAGTGGGTGACTGGTGGTCAACGCCAGGGAGAATGACCCAGGCATGGGGGATAGTGTGGGAGACAGAGAAAAGCCAGGAAAAGGGGATAAAGAACAGTAAGGTGAACGGACTGGGGTGAGTGACGGAGTTGAGAGGGCAAGTAGGAAGAAATGAGAACAGAGATGTAGTGAAACTACGCAGGGGCTGGTCGATGAGGATGGGGATCTTCAATATGATGTATGGAGAGGCAAGAAGCTAATACGGGGAGTCCTAGAGAGGAGGAGGAGGTGTGAGGAGTTGTGGGAGAAGATGACCTTGGCAGCAGCACTTTGGACAAGGAAAGGCAAATGGTTGCGAGGTTAGGAGACCATTACAGTCATGAAGCAAAGTGGTGACCAGAGCATGGGCAATGGGGGACAGTGGGTTAAGGGAATATGCTGGCAGTATTGAAGAGGAAGAAGGGATCGGAGGCTGGGTGTGACTGCATGCTGCCCTGTCTGTCTGTTATATTTTTCCTTCCCAGACAAGGCGGAGTGCACTGACTATTGAGTTTAAATAATTAGCCTTGTCCTGGGATTTCAGTCTGCTCAGCTTCACCCATAACTCTCTATACTGCATTAACATAAAGATGAGGAATAACACACACATCTATGCAGTGCGTCCCTCCCCTCAAAGAGGCAAGCTTCAGAAGCTGAATCCAAGTGGCTCGCGCTAAGGGGCACACGATGGGTCTAGTGTTGGAAATGTAATCACTGCCTGCTCGAAAACAACTTTGCATGTGCACACACAGCCAAGCCAGATAATGAACAGACAGCCACACCAAGATGTAGTATCGGCAAAAAGACCCAAAGAAGATATGAATTCAGCGGCCAAATTCAACAAGAACCAGGGCTGCCTGTACTCCACAAAGCATGCTTTGATGGTTATGACCCGTAGGAAGGAGGGAACAATGCACGAACAATCCAACACTTCCAGCAAATTAAAGTCTATTTAATGTTTTTTTTTGTGGGTTTGAAGAGCGTAGGCCTGACTTTGCCCCATTGATGTCAGTTGTAACTGTTGCACTCATCAAGCTCCATGGTGAGTTTTAGGTCACAGCCCTAAGTTAGGGGCCAGTGCAGATCTGCATGCCTTCAGGGAGAAGCAGGACGGAGGCTGGGCTTCAGAGAGAGACAAGCTCAGTTGAGATTGTTCCTTGCTCAGGGGGCTCATGACCCTATCTCATCCCTTGCATCATCTTGAAGATTTGCTCTTTAATGTGTAGCACAGCTGACCAGCCCCTCTCCAACCCCGGAGCACCAAACAAGGGGTGAGCAACTCATTGCTTACTCTCCTGTCCCTGCATGCAGCTTCAGAATGGCACAGCGTGTGCTTCCCAGAACTGACCTCCAGCAAGGAGGCCGAGGCCAATTCTCATGGCCTTCCCTTATTGGGGCGTCTAGCTCCAGTTGTGCTATGAACACTCCGATGCACCCAGCATTTGAATAAGCACAAGCACCAGGACTCTGACTACTGCAT
The DNA here is from genome assembly GCF_965140285.1 of Lepidochelys kempii. Taxonomy (NCBI): domain Eukaryota; kingdom Metazoa; phylum Chordata; order Testudines; family Cheloniidae; genus Lepidochelys; species Lepidochelys kempii. The sequence continues at coordinate 201,816,161 of NC_136382.1, forward strand.
ATGTAGCATTGGCCTGCTAAACCCAGGGTTGTGAGTTCAATCCTTGAAGGGGCCATTTAGGGATCTGGGGCAAAAACTGGGGCTTAGTCCTGCTTTGAGCAGGAGGTTGGACTAGATGACCTCCTGAGGTCCCTTCCAGCCCTGATATTCTATGATTATTTGATAACCATTACAGTAATGCCAAAGGTCAGACAAAGTGCATTCCATAACTTACACAAAGCTCTCTGGGCACAAGAAAGGTACATCAGCATAGAATCGGACAAATGTTGGGCTAGAAGGACCTTGAGAAGTTATCGAGCCAGCTCCCTTCACTGAGACAGGACCAAGTAAACTTACACCATCCCATACAGGTGTTTGGCCAACCTGTTCTTAAATGCTTTGCTTTTCCAGTCAGAGACAGCGAGAATTTCTTTCCCCTTTCATACTGCATGACTTCTTGTCTGATATATTAATGTGGAGGTCACCGTCAAATCACATGCAAAGTCCTGGGCCAAGATTTTCAAAAATTGAGACCTAACTTTAGGCTCCTAAGTAATTCTCTCAGCACATAAGTACCTGGCCTGATTTTTCAAAGGGCTGAGCATTCAGCACTTGCCATTTCTTTCAAACAGAGCTGCTGGTTGCTCAAGATCATTGAGAATCAGGGGTGAAATCCTGGCCTATTGAAGTCAATGGCAAAACTTCCAATGACTTCAGAGGGGACACGATTTCACCGCAAATGCCTGAGTACAGACTTAGGAACATAACTTCAGCGGTGCAGACCAAAAAGTTTAAATAAAGCCTTGGGCATCCAGCCATATCCACTGCAGGCAGAGCGCTCAGCCTGTCTGGAAATCAGGCCACACATGTAGGTGTCTAAATATGGACTTAGAAGAGAGATGGGCAATTTTTTTATCCAAAACATTTTCTCCCTGAAAATTGCAGATTCATGTTTGGTGAATTCATGTCAATTATGGCAGTTGTTCTGGCTGAAACAAAAAAAGAAAAAAATTGGAAAATTATATTATCTAACTTTTTTTAAAAGCCCTAGTCCCCAGGCTATAGAGTCAGACACACTCTCTTTCTCAGGCTGAGGGACTATCCAAGTATTTTAAACAGAAGTGGAGGAAAAGCTTCAATAGGAGAAATTGAGAGACCCCAATAGCAGAATATCCTACTGGCTGGTAGTTAAGGAACTCACCTGGAGGGGGAAAACCTGGACTCAAGTCCTTGTACCAAAGCAGGGATTCAAACTGTGGTCTTCCACATTCCTTGTGAGTGCCCCAGCAAGTGGGTGAATGAAATGTTGACCTCAAAGGCAATTTTTCTGACTTTTCAAGTAGATGAAAAATTTTGGTTTTAGTTCAGCTCAAACCAATTTTTTCCCCATTTTTCAGAATGGCCAGTGAATCAAAAAATCAGTTAGCACACAGCTCGACTTAGAAGCCTAATATCAGTCCCTGAGTTTTGAAAATCTTGGCCCCAGTGTTTGTGATTATGATCATTGTACCTTAGGTTTTCCCATCGAACATGCCTCTATGGGTAAGAGTAGGGCCTTTTTCCTGCCTTAGCTCTATTCATTGTCATTGCTCTGGATTTTTTGAGGCCTGAGCAGAATACGGGGCTACTTTGCAATCTGATCTTTCTGAAATAAACCTCATTCATTCTTCAAAGATCCAAAGCCTTTTCCCTTGAAAACAGGGAGCCAGTTAAGTTACACATAATGTAAAAGAAAAGCAAGGTAAAATCACACTGATTCAAGCCTCATAGAGAATGGAATGTATTTTCATATGAACCTGCTTGTTTCAGACCCCTGGTGAATAGCTTAGTGCAGTTAGAACCAATGTCTTTGTGCTGGTCTATGCTGCTGGCTCTCTGAAAAGGAAAAAAAAAAAGGACCTTCTGAGATGTTTAACGTACATAAGGTCTGCAATATGTGCTGAGAGCTGGGATTAGCTCTAATGACTGGCATTTGTGGTTCAGAGATGATCCGATGTGGCCCAGCTTTCAGCCAAACGTGGCTTAGCTAGAGTAACTAAGGGGTCAGTGGAAATGAAGACAAAATGGCAACGCAGCTCAGGAAAGCAGGAAAATGATGTCTTGCTACTGGGTCAGATTGCCTGGTTCAGCCAAGTGCACGGGGTGCAAGATGGAAGGTGTCCGTAGACAGTCTTTGAAGCCCCTTGAACGTCAGCCATCTCAGTGCTAGGCTGGTTTTCTGTCGCAGAGAAGCTGACAGCTAATAATCCAAATGGGCTGCTCCATGCTGCGCCAGCTCCTAAAGGAATTGCTGGGCTGGAGGAAACCAGTGATCCGTCTAGTCTAGTATCTCTGAGAGTGTCTAGGGCCAGTGGTAGGGGCAAGAAACCCAGGAGTCAACAGTTAATCCCATCGCTCATGCCTCATCTTTATTTATTTGTATGAAATGGTTATAGTTATCTTTCAATTGTAACACAAGTGAAGGAGTGACTGTCATGTAAATTACATTACCATGGTATTTCCTCTGCTGCTCTAACAGCGGCAACTTCGATTGGATTGCTGTGAAATTAGGTGGTTAAGTGGTGTGTGTTTCTGGAGGGATGTCACCACTCAACTCTTAACAAATGCCTTTGTAAATAATCAGAGTTGCCCCAGATATTCCCTCTGTTAAGAATCCCGAGGAAAGCTGTGAATGACATAGTAGTAATGTTACCTACTTGAGAACACAAAATGGCAAAGATTGCAGTGGTGAGCCCCGTAAGTCTATGAATCCCTCGAAGGGCAAGGGGATTATGTAAAAGTATTAAAATGGCTATCAGTCACCTAAGCAAACAAGTTACATGTATTTTTCTCTTGGCTTGCAAGACCAACCTGTGTACTGCCCCTCCCTGCCTCATCTCTAATGTAAACACTTATCTTCTATGTTTCTGTCATGATCTCTATTTCACAGCATCATAGGAAACAAAAACACATTTAATTCTCACCTGTTAAATATGCAAACACCTGTTTACATATGACTATATAAATAAGGCACTTATAGTTGTTCTTTCCAACTAACTCACATTTGACATGCCTCTGAAAAGCATTTGGCTACTGATATTTAGTGACTGTTGGGACTGTGGTTAATTAGTTAAATCAGATATTATACAATAGGTTATTTCTGTTGAGAAGCATTTAGAATGCATTATATTGATCTTTATTAAAAGCAACGTTGATCTTTCTTGTGGCACATTTCATAAAGGTTTTGGAGAAGACTGTTTTCAGAAGCAGGCACATATCACAGGCAGTAAGATACCAGAATTACTTAGGTCACCCAATTGTACTAGATAGATTTTTTTTTTACAAGCACTTCTCTGATTGCTTCCTTTCCATTTGTTTATTTAGTTGGGTTTATTTCAAAGGTCTTTCCATTCCTCAGAGAAATTTTACAAAAATTACAACATGTATAGGTTTAGATCTTCAGCTGGTGTCAAAATAATTTCTAAGTTAAGACCAACATGTTAAACTCCACCCAGATATTTAAATCAATGGGAATTCTATGGATGAAGAACTTGCAGTAAGGGACCCAATGAGTATATGGGAACTGAGGGAATTCTTGAAATGCTAGGAATGATATGGGAAGTATGTCTGTGTGTGACAGTACTCTACTGGAAGGAAATAAAGCTATTGAGCTAAGGGTATGTCTGCTCTGGAGCTGTAAAGGAGAAAAACGTGCCCTAGCTTTGATCAAGCTAGCGTGCTAAAAACAGAAGTGTAGCCACAGCAGTGCAGGCAGCCAGAAGGGCTAGCTGCTCCGAGAATGATCCCATCCGAGAGGCTAGGCACCATACTTGGGGTGGCTAGCTCCTCCCACTGCTTTTGCCACAGCAGGAACGCTTCTTTTTTTAGTACTCTAATCCAACCTAGCATGGGTATGTCTCCTTGAGATGGGAATTACACCTCCCGATTCAAGTGTAGACATACCCTATGTGTCATAGGCCTTCTACCGCTGGCAGTTGATGATTTATGTTGAAGTGGTAGGTGCTAGTGCTTTTGGATCGGGATGTTTCAAGTTCTCTTTCTGGTGTTACCATGAAATTGGACTGGTGCATGGACACAGTGATTGACAACATTGAAGTCCTATGTGGCCATGGATTTGTTATGATACTTGCCTACTTTATAGGGGTGTGTGATTCTTCAGTAATATGTGTAGTGTCATATCTTGGGATCTGGGTTATTCTGGTGGACTAGGAGAAGCTGCATATGTAGTAAAGTTTGTCATTAAAACTGCAGCCAAAAATTCACCAGATCCAGCGGGATACTGGTGCTGAATTAGAATTTTTGCAGATTTCTTGTACCAGTATGTCTTGGGGTAGAACACCAGAAGCAAAATTTGTTCTCACTGTTTGCTTGTGCTCCCCTGTCCGTCTCCACCTGTTGTCTCTTGTCTTATACTGGGACTTTTCTGCTTGGAAAAGAGACAACCAAGGCAGGATATGATAGAGGTCTATAAAATCATGATCGGTGTGGAGAAAGAAAATAAGGAAGTGTTATTTACTCTTCATAACACAAGGACTAGGGGTCACCCAATGAAATTAATAGGCAGCAGGTTTAAAACAAAAATTTCTTCACACAACGCACAGTCAACCCGTGGAACTTTTTGCCAGAAGATGTTGTGAAGGCCAAAACTATAACACGGTTAAAAAACCCAAACCCTAGATAAGTTCATGGAGGATAGATCCATTAATGGTTATTAGCCAGGATGGGCAGGGGTGGTGTCCCTAGCCTCTATTTGCCAGAAGCTGGGACTGAACGACTGGGGATCGATCACTTGATGATTACCTGTTCTGTTCATTTCCTCTGGGTCACCTGACACTGACCACTGTCGGAGGACAGGACACTGGGCGAGATGGACCTTTGGTCTGACCCAGTATGGCCGTTCTTATGTTCTTATACTTAGATTGCAAGTTCTCTGGGGCAGGGACCAACTCTTTGTTCTGTTTGTACAGTGCTTAGCCTAACAGGCTTAGTCGTGACTGGGGCTCCTAACCCAATTGCAGTATAAATAATATCTTGATGGTGCAGTTTCTGGGTTTGTGACCAAAATTTGGGAGGATCCAGAGGCCACAGCTGTTTTTGCAGGGATATCACACACTGGGGGGGCAGATTTTCTAAGGTGCAGCAGCGGGGGCTCAATTCCCTGCTTACTCTGTTGAATTTGGGGACCTGGAGCCAGGAAGTGGCTGGATCCGGGGTGCTGGTTCTGGGGTTTAGTGGCACCAGGAGGCTTGCTGCCGCAGGAGTTGCTGCGCCGTGGCGGGAGCAGTTTCAAGGTATGCTGTATTTACTCAGCGCGGTTTGCAGGGGGGAGGCAGATTTTGGCTGGCTGTAGCTGTGGGATTGTGCAGAGCTGTCGCATGGGATCCGATGCAGGGGGCTGGGTTGTTCCGGCGCAGGAGAAGTCGCTAGATCTGGTCTCTGCGGAGGATGCACCTGGGGTATCACCATCCCCAGGCTCCGGCTCTTTCTTCCCCCTTCCCCAGCGCCGCACCCTCTAGGCAGCTGGGCGTCTCCGCTTCGACCAGGGCGAGGCGAGCTCGAGCTCCGCCAGTCACAGCCCGGATGTAGCAGCAGCGGCAGCAGCAGCCCGGTGCCGGCTCCCCCCCCCCCCCCCCACGCCCCCAGCAGCCGCCTGCCAGGGACACACGCCGCGAGCCCGGGCTCGCCGGAACATGGCGCTCGGGGCGAGGGAGCGGCGGGCGCGGGAGGCGACGCGTGCAGCCCGGGCTCGCCTGACAGCCGGCCACTAGGTAGGCGCGAGGCGGGGACGGGGCGGCCGGAGCCGCGCCGCAGGCTGGCTCGCGGGGCGTCAGCCCGGGTTTCCCGGGAGATGGAGCCGGGGGGGGGGCTCGGAAGAATCGACGCCTAGATGGGCAGGTAGGGCTCGAGACCGCTCCCTGCAGCGAGAGCGGCCTTTGGGGGGCGGAGGGGGGTGCCGCGGTTTGGCCCTCGGGGCTTTACAGAATCGTGCTTTTGCCTGACAGATTAGGAAAGGGCCCCCCCCCTCCCCGTGCCCGAGCCCTCGGTGTTCTACAGAATGCAGCCTCGGCTGGGGGGGGGGTGACATGCACAAATGGACACGACTCCTCGCAATACTCCTGTAGGCAGCTCTGTCCTGTCAATACTGGACGTCTGGGGACGCAAGTGAGAAGCGGGGGTATCAATAGTAACCATGATGCTGCAGCAGTCTCATGGGCTATATATATATATATATATACACACAATGACATTTAAAATACACAGGATTTTTTGTTTGTTCGTTTTCTTACTGCAAAAAGCTCGGTGACCCTGTCATTTTAGGCACTGGTTGGGGGGGGGGGGGGACTGGAATGCTTTCTGTTCCCAACTCTGGTGAAACCATGTCCTGTCTCTCAGTCTGATGGGAAAACTTACTTGTGTATTCAAAACAACTTTTGCTTTTGAGGTTTACTTTGTGTGGGGGGAGGGTGGGTTTTTTTTTTAATAGTGTCTACAGCTAACCATCTAAAACAATGGAATAATTAGGATATGGTCACTTAACTAGTGAACATGCATATATGTTCTTTGAAAGCTGGTGTATGTAGCTGCAAACACAACAGCAACACTGCTTTGCATTGGCCAATGACATTAACATCATAGATGGATAGAAGATAAAATATTCTATAAAGTGTTATCTAGACATGCTTTCAATAAAAAGTTGAAGCATGAATCCTGAGGTATTAAAAGGTCTGGCTGCTTAAAAAGAAGCAACCCCATGGTAAGCTTTGTCAAAGTGTGTCGTAAAGAAATACATTTTAACTGGAAGTATTAAATACTGTATAACAGCCCAGTCTAAGACTAACACTTTGAGAGAGAGACAGTGCAGAGACAGGAAAGCTGGGCAAACTGCCAATAAAATCAATAGAAGATAATGCCAAGCCTCTTTGATAACACTGGCTTTAAAATCAAATCAAGCCCTCTCACGTAATTTATTTTTGTTTAATTGCTTTTATGAAAGGAGATGACTTTTTAATGTTTGCCACTTGTGCTGTATTTCTTCACGTCATACATGCATGTCACTCAGTGTGGTGGGGAGAGTTTTATATAGAGTGTTTTAAAAATATCCACAGTTCCTTTGAATAATTTATCCCATGCGGGGGAAGAAACCCAAACCATTTCTACAAGGCCACTGACCTTGTGGTGGCATTAGAGAAGTATATGAGACATTTGACAATGTTGCTTGATGAAGAAAGTACTGGGGAAAGAAATCATATCAAGCACTTCATAACCATGAGCTTTAAAAGGTAGAAGGAGGGTTTGATTTGTGTGCCTGCATTTGAGGCATATGGAGAGGGAACCTGGGAGTGAGAAAGGGTTCTTAGGAAAGTCCTGAATTAAACATGTTAGAAATGGTAGAAAATATTGAAATGTGCAGAAACAGAATAATTTAAAATATGTTGAGGAATGTTGACAAGAGTATCAGGGGCTATTTTGACAAATCTTTGAGGGAGTAATTTTTAAAGTAATAGTTCTGTGCAAATTGTTTGTTTGGTTTGAATCATGGGCAAGATTTTCTCAAGTGGCTGTTGATTTTGGGGTGCCTCATCTTTTGGGAGCCAAACTTGATATTTAGGGGAAGATGGCTCAGAACTCTCTGAACATCAGGCCCCTTTAAGGTGTCAGCTGAAAAAGTGAGGCACCCAAAATCTTGAGTCACTTGAAAATCTGGGTCAATATACTTGCAGATACTCCGCTTTTGTCTTGCTGTGCAGACAAATATGGGTTTGGAAATTGTCTTCATGTATTTTAGGTATCCTTTTTTGTCTCATTAGTTTTGAGCATGAGAATCAAAAGCAAAAGTATCATGCAATGACATGTATGGTAATTTGAAGGTTCTCAAACTTGTTCATAGGGTGGACCACACATGAATTGTGAGATTTTTCTCATGAACCACTTCCTCTTCTATTCACAAATACACAGACCACCCTTCTTCCCAGTCATGGTCATATATCATCCATGTGCTTACATGGAAAATTAATATATAGAAAGTATTTGGGATGGCATTTTCCAAAGCACTCAGAGTTGGCCTAACTTTTCTCCCACTGATGTCCATGATAAAACTCCCGTTGACTTGAATGGGCCCAGAGTTAGGCCAACACTGAACACTTGTGAAAATCCCACCCTTAATTTTAGTTTCTTTTTAATGTGATTTAGCAGCTGGAAATAAGGAGGAGAACTAGCACTGTGTGAGCAGACAGATGTCCATGGCCCATTAATAGGCCCTCCCGGGACGCTGCAGGTGGGAATGAGCCTTCCAGCCTGGCAAGACCTACTCATGCTAGTGGGGCTTGAGCACGTATGCTAAAAATAGCTCATTCCCAGCTGTAGTGTAGACACACCCAATTAGGGAGCCACTGTGCCAAACTCTAGCTTTTTCCACAGCCATTACTGTAGTGTGAAACTTTTGTCAGTAACTGCCCAGGACAAGGGAAACATCGCTGTGCCATCCTTGACTATCTGCATATCCTTGTTGGTGGAGCTGGCTGTGGGTGAGGTTAACAGCTCGATGCATTTTGGTATCAGTGACAGATGTTTCATAGCATAGGAAATCCCTACGTTGAGGTTAGGAAACTCAAGAACTCCCTGTTGCTGGGTTGCCTCTAGTAGTGATAGGGGATTTAGAGCCCTAAAGGAGTGGATTTCCTGGGGTCCACTTGCATCTTGCCATGCCCGTGGAGGTACTAGCCCTGCACACAGCTGCCTTGTCCCCCACCCCATGGTAACCTGGCTTGTGTGTTTCTACTGATTGGCCATGCTGCACCAGAGGGAAAGGTGGACAAGTATCCAGGTGTATGTGCTTGGATGTCCACCACCTGTGGAGGAAAGCTTCATATTTTCCTGAAGTCACCCTGCAACCCGTGCAGAGCCCCAGCTGTGGTGGGCTCCAGAAGACGAGTCCTAGGGAAGGCAGGGTGTGCTGCAGAGCTTCTTCCCCCAGTTCCATGCTCAGCTCATTGCTCCTGTTGTGACTCCCCTCTAGTTAAGATACTTGTGTGACCCATATTGCCAGAGCTTTGGTGCAGCTCCCAGTCTTTATTGTATTTATTTCTTCACAACCCCTCGGTGAGGTATTATCCCCATTTCACAGATGAGGCACAAAGAAGCTAAGTGACTTGTCCAAGCTCACACAGGAAGTCTGTGGCAGAGCAGGGAATTGAACGTGGGTCTCCTAGTTCCCTAACCACTGGACTGTCCTTCCTCTTTGCAGAAGGTTACAGTAATGTTATTTTTTTGTTCCTTAAATGGTTCTTAACTTCTGCATTGTTGTTCCTGCAATGGGCTTTGTTCTGGCTTTCAAATTTGCAGTGGGCTTCCTAGGTGTGTTTTGTTTTGTTTTAGTTTCAGGAGCACTGGCCACTGTCTCCACTGTGAAGATCCATGACTTGATGAATATTTATGTTTGGCTGAAACATCAGGATACCAGTGGCTAACCCTAATGAAAATCAGCATGGAAATACATATTGAGCAAGTTTCTTGCAAAGCATATTATTCTGCAACTATTATTTTGAGACTTCAGAAAAAATGCATTATTCATCCATCACAGGACTCACACTGCTGCTGTCATGTATTCTTTTTAGCATCAGTTTTAAATGAGTTCAGCCCTGATCCAGTGGTCCTTTATTCAGAGGAACTCCAAATTACTGAAGTTTTGCCTGTGAAAAGACATGGACATAGACGCTTTACCGGCAATATTCAATTTCAGTGAAGCTTGGTCCCATGTAAAAAGCTCTGATTCCCTTTTTCCTCTTTTGCTTTCTCTCGCTTGCTCTCACACACATACACTTGAAACTCAAGTTGACTCTGATGGAGTCTATTATCATTCATTTGAAGCTTTTACAATAGAGAATCCCAACTATTTGGCAAGAGTTTGGCATGTGCTTATTAAAATCCATAAAGTGATGCTGTCGCGCGTTTTAGTTGGGTCTTTGTGCTTTTGATTTTTAATTTTTTTTAAACAAAATGTCAGACCATTGAGGGACACAAACAAGTATGCTGGCACACGTTTTCTATGCATTTTTGGTTTAATGAGTAAACTGAGTGTGTTGGGTATAAATAAACGTACACTTCTAAGAGAGGAACTAGTATAGAAATCACCAAGACACACAATCCACACTTTCAGGATCCAACCTGGTGCTGTACATTAATCCACAGAATGTCTTTGCAATAGTACCTGATTTGATTGCTGTTGAAATAATTGGAAGACTGTTAATTAACTAGGAGAACATAAAATCATGGAAACATAGCTATCTAAGCCTGGAAGGGACCTCGAGTGGTTATCTAGTCCAGGGATTCTCAACCAGAGGTCCAGGACCCTCTGGGGGGCTGTGAGCAGGTTTCAGGGGGTCTGCTAAGCAGGACCAGTGTTAGACTTATTGGGGCCCAGGCAGAAAGCTGAAGTCCCACTACATGGGGCTGAAGTCAGGGGCCCTGAGCAATTTAGCTTCACAGTGCCCCCGTAGCATGGGATCCTGAGCAATTGCCCTGCTCGCTACCCCTTAACGCCGGCCCTGGCTTTTATATGCCGAAAACCAGTTATTGTGGCACAGGTGGGCCGTGGAGTTTTTATAGCACATTTGGGGGGCCTCAGAAAGAAAAAGGTTGAAAACCTTTGATCTAGTCCATCTCCTTGTACTGAGACAGGATTGAGTATACCAGACCCTCCCTGATAGGTGTTTGTCCAGCCGGTTCTTAAAAGCCTCCAATGATGGGGACTCTACAACCTCCACTGCTAGTGCTTACCGATCCTTAGGGTTAGAGAGTCTTTCCTAACCCTAATCTGGATCCTCCTTGCTGCAGCCATTCTGGCCTGATTATTCTTTATATTGCATTAGGACCTAGAGCCCTCAACTGAGATCAGGGCCTCAGGGTGGTAAACACTGTACAGATACTATAGTTAGAGAGAGTGCCTGCCCCCAAAGAGTTTATAATCTACGGCTTTGGCGTGGTTAACTTTAAGGACATGAGCAGTTCCACTGAAGTGAGAATAGTCAAGGCAAGCATAGGTTGGGAGGAGAAAGAAAGGTGACATGTCTCCTGACTCCCATGCTAGTGCCCTATTTACTGTGGGCTGCTTTCCCTACCCTCTCATTCCTGATCTAGATCAGCTAGCACAGCCCCTTCTACCTGCATCAGGGCATAACAGGATAGCATGGAGGTGGAGGTTATGATCCTGGTGGATAAAGATGCCAATTCTGAAAATAGTTTAAAACAAATAATCCCAGATGCCAGAAATAGAGCTCAAAAATTTTTTTTTAAAGATGTATTGTTCTCTGCTAGAGGCGGTTGTAAGGCGAGAGAACAAGTACATAGAGAGGGAATAGTAAATCTTTATACACAGACAGTTGTGATCAAGGAAAGGTACCATGTAAACACCTATATTTCAGAAACCACAGTATGAATGCCCAGTTATCACATAATTTGACTTATGCTGCAGTTTTGGGTGTCACTTAACTCCATCCATTTTGAAGAGCTCATTGTTTCCATAGTAACTCATGTACTTCAAAGGAGGAAGGGAGGAATCAGAGGTAGACAAGAGAGAGGATAAAAAAAGGCATAAAAAGGTATGCTTGTGATGGGTTCTGTAAAGGTTTTATTGCTACTTGTTTGGGTCTGTAAAGGTTTTATTGCCACATCCTATGTCTCATCTCATGTCTGATGAGAATAAATCATACATCTCAAACTTTCAGTGATATAAAATATATAGCATCCCACACCATTGCAAATTCACTATAGACTGCATATAGCTCTTTCACTTGACCCAGTCTATTAGTATTTTAAGGGGCCAATCCTGGGAGGTACCAAGCACCTTCAACTCCCTTTGATATTTAGAGCATGTAGCAACTTGCAGATCAAAGTGATTATGCCTGTGATCCCAAATATCTAGAATAAAATAGCCGTTCCATTTAAAACAGGCTTCCACATTTTCCAACCTTTTCTCTGTTCAAATCTATTTATTCGTGCACTTAAAAGAAATATACAAGATAACATTATCAGTTCACTGTAACATATGATGTAGTATGTCAAAGGCCCTGAAGGTAAAAAGAGCCAGATATAAGAGATGCAGTCCACACTTAGTAACAACAAAACGCTTAGACAGTGGAGGTCTGTAGCTCCAAATGTCCATGACCATGCTGTACAGCTGTATTCCAGGCATCTAAGATCATAACTGATCTGCTGCAGCCAGCTAAATCGCAGGCAACCACATGACTGCTGCCAGGGCGTGAATGGGCAGTGAACCTTCCTGACCTCTAGTCCAACCTTCCGAGCTCCATATGCAGGGACTTTCTCTTTGAGGCAGACATGTCCCCACTTAGGTCCTTGTTAATACAAATACTAAAATACAACCTTTTCCATTTCTCGTCTCGGATTCCCCCAGGGGAATCTTTTTGCTGTTGTTGGGCTGAGCTGTGCCTCCCCATCACCCTTACTATTGTTAAAAATGTTCTCATACTTCCTACTGAAAGCAATAGAGGGTATGACTACACTTGCATGTTAAGCTGTTTGGACCAGTGGCTAGAGCACATCACTGGGAGCTAGGAGATATGTGATTCTATTCCTGACTCTCCCACTCACTTCCTCTGTGATTGTGGACATGTTACTTCACCTTCCTGCACTGCAGTTTCCTTGTCTGTAAAATATTAAATTGCACACTGCTTGCAAAGTGTCTTTAGAAATGATCATATGGGGCATGGTAGTACCAGGATACAAAATCTACAGGAATGACAGAGAAGGTCGTGCTGGTGGGGGAATGGCACTGTACGTGAAAGAAAGCATAGAGTCAAATATAGTAAAAATCTTAAATGAATCAAACTGTAGCATAGATTCTCTAGGCTCAGGGGTAGAAATTCCATTCTTGAATAATAAGACTATAGCAGCATGGATATACTACTGATTACCTGACCAGGATGGTGACCATGATTGTGAAATGCTCAGAGATGTTAGGATACAAAAACAAAAACAAAAAAAAACAATAAAACTGGGGAATTTCAACCATCCCATTACTGACTGGGAACATGTCACACCAGGACTGGATGCAGATATAAAATTCTAGACATCATTAAAGATTGCTTCTTGGAGCAGCTACACCTGGAGCCCACCAGAGGACAGGCTATTTTTGATTTAGTCTAAGTGGTGCACAGCATCTGATCCAAGAGGTGAATATAGCTGAACTGCTTGGTAATACGCACCATAATGTAATTAAATGTAACATCCCTGTATGGGGGAATATCCCAAAGAAACCCACCACAGTAGCATTTAACTTCAAAAAGGGGAACTACACAACATTTAGGAAGCTAGTTAAATTGAAATTAAAAGGACCAGTCAAAAGAGTGAAATGCCTGCAAGCTGCCTGGAAACTTTTTGAAACACCATAATACCTCCAAATAAAAAAAAACCCCAAAACAATCAGAGGGCCAAAAATGCTACATAAACTAAAAAAAAAAAAAAAGTGTAAAAGATGCAAGTAGAAACAAAAAGACATCCTTTAAAAATAGGAAGCCAACTCCTACTGAGAAAAATAGAAAGGAGCATAAACTCTGGCAAGTCAATTGTAAAAGTATAAGTAGGCAGGCCAAAAAAGAATTTGAAGACATAAAAGATACAAAAACGAACAGCATTTTTATTAAATACATCAGAAGCAGAATGCCTACCAAACAATCAGAGGGGCCAATGGATGATCTAGGTGCTAAAGTAACACTCAGTGAAGACAAGACCATTGCAGAGAAGCTATATGAATTCTTTGCATCAGTCTTCAAAGCAGAGGGTGTGAGGGAGATTCCCACACCTTGAGCCATTCTATTTAGGCGATAAATCTGAGCAACTGTTCCAGACTGAGGTGCCAGTAGAGGAGATTTTGGAACAAATTGATAAATTAAGCAGTAATAAGTCATCCGGACCAGATGGTATCCGCCCAATGTTCTGAAGGAACTCAAATATGAAATTGCAGAACTGTGAACTGTGGTATGTAACCTACCGCTTAAATCGCCCTCTGTACCAGATGACTACAGGGTAGCTAATGTGACGCCAATTTTTAAAAAAGGCTCTATAGGCAGTCCTGGCAATTACTGGCCGGCAAGCCGAACTTTGGTACCGGGCAAATTGGTAAAGAACAGAATTATCAGATACATAGATGAACACTCTGGGTTGCAGAAGAGTCAACACAGCTTTTATGCCTCACCAATCTATTAGAATTCTTTGCGGGGGGGCCTACAAATATGTGGACACAGGTGAGCCAGTGGATATAGTGTACTTGGACTTTCAGAAAGTGGTCCCATGGAGTATAGTTATTTCAAAGCAGAGGCTAAGCCACCTGAGGAGTATGCCAGTAGTTACGGAGCAGGAGCTTCTGCTCCTGTTGGGAAGGGGATGTGCCATTACTACTAAAGCTCAGCGCGAGGTTGACTTCAAAACAAAAAGTAACTTATGTGAACCAAGTTATTTCCTTTTACTCTATTTGCTACCAAAACATTTAATTTGGAAAAAAAAACAAACATCTGTTTACTATTCTGTGAACTCAGCTACTTAGTTATGTGCAAGAGAGAGATGCTCAAAGACCTGATCCAGGAGCAACATATAAGGAGTACATTGCAGTCTGTAAGCGCGCGAGTCTAAGGGAGACGTACACTGATGTCACTTACATACTGAGGGGGCCTAAAGTAGGTGTCAGATACATTAATACATATTCCCCTCTGAATGTCAGGGAATGCCCGGCTAAATGCCCTTTTCTGATCATGGGGGTTTATGTGCATTGATATTCCCATATGTCACATAGTAGCTTGAAATGTAGCAGACTGAAGTGACAGTGCTCTCCCTGGTATTGTATTACGGCTTCCCAGCACATAAAATATATGGCCTATAATGATGTGTTTGGGGGGGTGGGATGTTGGTTGCCATTTAATAGCCTTCTGTAGTTGCCACGGAGTGATATTACTTATCATGGTCAAAGTGTGAGCTAATGGGCATAACTGAAGCAAGTTCTTACTCTGTAATTTTTAGGAGGCTAAATTAGGGATTGAAAATAAGCAGAAAAGAAAACCAACTTCAAAAATACTTTGTTCGGTTGTCTACTGTTCTGTTATCATGCCTGTCCCAAAGGAAGGCCCAAGAAAGGCCAAATCCGACTTTATGTCAATGGGAGATTTTCCCTGGGGAAGGCTAGAAGGATCGGGCCCTTATACTGCACAACTCTGAGACCCAAATTGCAAATACACAATGGTGCTGAAGTCAAAGCAGGGGGCTGCAGTAGACACTCAAAATGGCAGGACAGGGAAAGCACACACAAAACACATGGGTGCTATGAGGGATCTATTTCGGATAAATCTCCAAAGGTAAGACAAAATCCGGGAAAAGCTACATTCACGTGGAAATGTGAGTAGCGTTCCTAGGGCAGAAGATTCATGGTCCCATTAGATAGACAGGGAGAAAGAGAGAGAGAGAGCTGATTTTCAGGGGCAGGAAGCTTTGGCTTTGAAAAAGTTTGTTTTCCTGGTTTTTATGCATTACCTTAGAGATATAGAAGAAATAAATCTCTTGTTATAAGAGACTGGGTATGTGAGTTATCCATTCTGTGTCTGTGCTTTCCTTGTCCAATTCTCTTTGAGGATCAATTATTACAGCTGTCAGAATTCACATTGAAAATAAGCAGGGCTTTTCTAGTGTTTACAAAATGCTCCTTAGACTTCTACACAATATAAATAATTTAAATGTTTATGCAGAGCATTACCAGCTGAGAAATAACTTACGATCACTTGAGAGACCAACACCCTTTTTGGGGGCGGGAGGGAGTGCCAAGTGCTGCGGGAAAAGGCTCAGCTCAGAGTCAAGTTGGGTTGAGGCCAGACACTTTTATTTTAGGTTCACCCTTTCAATCACAGTCCACTCCTTGGCCCAGTCTAGCTTTAGCCATCACAGCAGTCTACCTCTGGCACTGTAAGTGGCAGGCAGAAGCCCTTTCTCAGGTTAAGACTGCTGCTGCTGCTGAAGAAATCAGTGGGCGGGGGGTAATGCATCAGTTGGCTCTCTTTCCTCTAGCTGGAACAGGCTTCATCATTTTGTATTTTGTTGGCACTCGCTAATTCAAATGGAGATCTTTTCTGGGCTATATGCAGCAGACATTTATAGGGATGGGTCCAGTCCTGAGTTGGCCTGGCTTCTGCTATGGTAAACCCCAGGGTTCCTGGTGGCATACAGTTAACCTGGAGATGTTCACAAGTTCTCTTTCACTGGGAGTGTCCACAGGGCAGCACTGGCTGAGGTGAAGGTATGGACCGGGTGGCTGAACATTTGCTATTCTAGGGCTTCCCCTGGACAGATTCCACTGGTTGGGCTGTACTGTAGCATAGGCTGAAGCTTAAAGCTTCCTTGCCCAAGCAGAGCCCTTGAGGGAAGGGAGCAGGGCAAACTACTCCTGCCTTCCTGGGGGTGAATCCCTTCTGGGCAGTCTGAGCCTCCCTGCATTAGCAGAGGCTAATTAACCCCATAGGGAGTTTGTCTTTGTGTAACCCACTGGAGAGCCTGTTTCAGGTCTCTCTGTGCCACATTGCAGGGGATAGCAGTTGTTGCAGCCCTCAGCTACAGCTTAAGCATTTGGCTCTGGAGGTCACCCATTCAATACTCAGCGTGTCAGCCAGGATGGCGGTTGTCACGTTTGCATGGTACCATACAGATTTATGGTCCAAAACCTGGCTGAGAAGGTTTGTACACCCACACCTGTGTAACTGCACACACGCCTGTTGTGATATTGGGTCACATAGCAGAGGATGACCCTGATATCTCTGACTTCCCCTGGAAACTGCAGAAATTGCTATACAGGCCCTCCGCAACAGGTACCATCAAAGGGAAGCATGATGGGACAAGGCCTATGGCTCAAGGGACCTGGCCCATTTGTTTACACATGGACACTTCCTGATCCAACAAGATCCTCTGTGTACAGCTCCCATACAAATTCATCCCATCCTAAGGACATATCCTGCGTCCCTTAGCCACCGCACAGATAGATTTCCTAGCAACTTTGATAAGAGTTTTGCCTGAGTGAGAACTTTAGAATTTAAGCCCTTATCCAATGTTCATTAAAGTCAATAGGAGTTTTTGCATTGATTTCCAAGAGTATTGGATCTGTCCCTTAGCCCTTTAGGAATAGATTGTGCAACGGACATTTAACTGGGATGTGGGGGAACATGAATAACACTTTTATGTTTGAGGGAACCTTATGTCTGTTTCACAGCACCTGGAGGAATTTGCTCCATAGTTTTTTGCAGTATAAATTTTTTGGACCACATCCTGAAGTCTTTATTCAAGACAAAACTTGAGGTTTGACTGAGTAAGGACTTCCAGATTTTGCCAGTAGTATTTTTGTATCCCAGCATACACTTCTCTTACCTTCTGTTTGCATCATTATTTGACATCCCTCTTTTATTGGTGTACGTCTTTTATCCCTCTTTTATTGCTATTATACTTTTGCTTTAGCTTCCAATTATATATAAGAAAGGAAAATATTCTGCTACTCTGATTTAGCTTGAAATTAAACTGAAAGTAGTTTGCACATATGGAATTGTTATTTAGTGGAAAAATTGGTGATACCTGCCAACTAAAGCTTTCTTAGAGAGAAGTATTTTTATATGTTATACTGTCAAATTGCCATTCAAAACAAAGATTGGATAATGCATTGTATCATAGATGCAGTTCCCTTCTTTAATTGTTATGCAGTCAGCTCATTCAGTGAACCTATCTACTCAAAATTTGCCTTTAATAGTTCACTCTTTCATCCATTCTTATTATATATGATCATTTCAGTAGTTTTTGTAAACCTCTGATAAAGTACAATTGGTTAATTTCATATTCTGGAAGAACAGAACTTTAAACCAAGACTAGCTTTGAAATGTCTTTTCTGCAACATCTTCTCAATTCTCTTCCCAGCCACTCAGCAATGCGCCTAACTGCAGTTGTTCTTCCTATAACTAGCAATATATGTTAACTTCCTCATTATTACTTTAACACGTGAATTCTTGGTTGGGAGTCACATTTGAAATGTCTTCTAAGAATACAAGACGTTTCTACATCCGTTACCATGGCTCACTCTTTCCAGTGGAGTGGGTGGTGTATGTTTTCTTTTATCTTCTTTGTAATGAAATTGTAATCAGAATTCTTGGATTAAAATCCAGGAGCATGAATGGAAGGGAAAGCGTATAAGGAGTTTGGGGTTGGGATAGTGGGACAACAATGGGCAGGCATTTGGTTCGTGATAATGTAGGTGGTGGCAGTTACTCAATATGCGATGGACAGAGATCCTGGTCCTGCTTCCAAACACATTGCTTTACAGCTTGAAAAAACAGCTACTAGGTAAAATCCTGGTTCCACTGAAGTGAATGGAAGTTTTGCTAATGAATTTAATGGGGTCAGGATTTCACCCACAACATTTAAAAATTTAAGGGCTTATGTTAATGACAGTAGCTAGTCTTACCAACCCCAAACTTTCAAAAATTGGGAGGCTGGTCCCAAAGTATCATGAGACTGGCTTAAAAGCCATGAGATTTTTAAAAAAAAAATTTCGGGCCTTTTTATGTGCCTTCAAGCTGTTGAACCTTTATAGTGCACTTGGGTCACTTGCCAAGCTTTTCTCTGCACCTTTGTGGCCAAGAATCCTTTTTTTAAAAAAAGCAAAGCAGAGATTCTCATCTGATCAATTGAGGTTTTAGGTAAAGCATCAAGTATCTGAAGACTTATGATTAAAATCACAAGAGTTGTCAACAATGGGTAGCTGACTTTCCGTGGTCCTCAGCAAGGTATGCTATGTATTTTACTTGTTACAGGAGAATCCCTATTTTATGAACTAATTGGGGATTGAAGAGTTCCTAAAAATCAAAAAGTTGATAAAACTGGACATTTTGAAATGACATAAATCTGGTACATAAGTTGCGATGTGGTGCACTGAATTGCTTTCTTGCCCTTCAAACCAGTGCAAACCACTTTTGGGACGTGAGGAGATATCGACTTGATCTTCATCAGCATCACTTTTATTTTGTGATCCTCCCCCATCCCGAGGGAAAAAATTGTTCAGCACCAGAACCGTGGTAGAAGTGGAGAGCCATGAGGCCACCCCCGCCCCCCGTGGTCCTGCCTTTGCTCCTCCTCTTCTCCTTGAGGCCCCACCCCCTCCTTAGCCCCACCCCTGCTCCTCCTCTTCCCCCCATGGCCCTGTCCCTCTCCATGGCCCCACTCCAGGCTCATTCTTTTCCCCTGAGGCCCAACCCCCTGGTCAGGCCAGAAGCTGGAGTGCCCGAGAGCAGCCTGGGCAAGGGGGCTGGGTTTCCTGAGAGAAGCCCCCAGCCCGTATCCCCACCCCCCGGGGTGTGCCAGCCAAGGCAGGTGGAGGGTCCGGGGCTCCCCACAGTGTCTCAGGCTCCCTGCACAGCTCTTACCATGACCCAACTCCAGATTCTGGCTTGTCCAGGGGGTGGGGCTTTGGGGGGGGGAGAGAAGGAGCAGGGGTGGAGCCCCATGGTAAGGGATGGCTCAGCTCTCCACCGGTAAGAGATTGGCACCATAGGCAGGGGCTGCGCTTCCTGGCGGGGGAGCTGATCAGCTCCTCTGCTGGCACTGTTCCTGCCTGCCCATGGCTTGCAGTTTGCAGGGGACAACACAGCCCCCTGCCCCCCAAATAACACCCATGTTAAAAAGTGGGTGGGCATGGTTCTCCCCCTTTTAAAAGTGGTCCCCTGGTTCTGGTGCCTCTGGTCGGTTATAAGATGGGAGTTCATAAAATTGAGATTCTACGGTATTTTGAATTTAAACAACCATAAAAGACCCTCCCACCTTGCAGGGTCCTAGAGCTCGGGCTCTAGCCTGAGCCCAGATGTCTACACAGCAATGAAACAGCCCACAAGCCTGAGTCGGCTGGCATGGACCAGCCATGGGTGTCTGGTTGCTATGTAGACATACTCTAAGGAAGCTCCAGCTTGAGCATTTCTGCAGCAGGCTGGCATGGAGGACGGATGAGCTCCCTGGTAGGATGGATCCAGCCCATTTAGCTCTTTGTAGCTTAAAAGCAACACTTTAAACTCCACCCAGAAGGCAAATGGGCAGCCAGTAGAACACTAGCGTTGTGTACTCATGGCAGGGTTCTCCACGGAGGCGTTCTGCCTCCCCGAGCTCTCTGGCATGCTGGGCACATGCTCAGGGTAGTGCCCTTACACACTATGATGTGGTGTGTTGCCTGATTCCCACCCCAGTCCCACTGTGGCCAGGGAATTGTGAAGCCAGGGGTGTGTAAGGGCCAGACAGAATACGCCCCTACAATATTTATTTAATTTACATAACACCAATAAAAAATGTCCAGGCAAAAAGCGCTGGGTGCCATATCAATTAATTAGAATTACAGGGGCAAATGGTAGGTACCCAGCAGCCAGAAAAAATCATATTAAAATAATGAATTAGCTCAGCCTGCCAGTAAATCAAAGCTGCAAGACAGTCTCATTAATTCCCGCTGCCCCGCCACCCACTACTCTCAGAACACAAATACATTATGCCCAGAAGATCAGACAATTTGTGCTGTTTCAGAGCAAGGGAGAGCCAGTTCCAGAGACCTGGAGCCCTCACTGATAATGCCCAGCCAGCCGGTCCCTCTTGTATAACTAAGTAAACTGCAAGCTCCAGTACTGAATAATACTATAAAGCGATCAAATGGAATAACTGATACTATCAGGGAAATGTCCATGGAGTGGAACCTCGCTGATGTGCATTTATAACAGGAGAGGTTCTGTACAGTTTGTGAATTAGCAAATAAGGTCCCGGTTTAGGAAAGCAATTAATTATGAGCTTAAATTCTATTGATTTCAATGGGAGTCAAGCATGTGCATAAAGTTAAGCACATGTTTAAGTGTTTGATGTACAAATGTGTACAATAGAAACCTCTCCGAGATAGCACTACACCATGGGAACTGTTTAACCCAGGTCACATCAAAGGAGCTTCCCAGCAAGTGGGAAGAAGATATAAAAGGGGGACAATGACATCAGTGGGGGACCTCACTCTTCCTGCAACCACACACCTGGAAACACCTGAGGGGCAAGGACTGAACTGTGGGAAATGGGAAGTGATGGTCCCAGGCTAGAAGGATCTTTAGCCTGTGTATGAAAACCTGGGAAAGCCAAGGCAACTCTTGCCTTAAGAGTCTGCCAGCCAGTTTATCACTCAGGGTGAGAATTTGCTAATTTATATCCTACCTATCTAGTGTGTTAATCTCAGTTTGCAGGTTTTGTTTTACTAAGGTAATCTGCTTTGATATTTTGGCTATCCCTTATAATCACTTAAAATCTACTCTTGTACTTAATAAACTTATTTTGTTTTAAACCCAGTTTGTGTAATTCATAACTGGGTGGGGAGGGGAAGGGAGAGGAGGGGAAGCTGTGCATATCTCTCTCCACGTTGAGGGAGAGGGTGAATTTCAATTAGTTTATGCTGTACAGTTCTCTGTGCAGCACAAAATAATACAATTTTGGGTTTACTCTCCAGAGGGGGAGTGCACTTGAATGCTGGGCAATTCCTTAGCTGAAAGCCTTCCCATGCAATATTGATTTCAGCAGCTGTGTCTTTCTGCAGCTGGGTGTGGCCCTACCCGGGTGTGTGACAGAGGAGGCTTGAGGGCCTGGCTTAGCAGGACAGAGTGAGGGAGCCCAGGCTGGAGGAACAGGCGGGCTCACTGGTACCCCAGTACATCAGCTGGTACTCCAGAAGGGGGGCCAATCCGTCATACCATATTGCAGGCATCACTCTCTTCTCTTCTCTTCTCTTCTCTTCAGGTTCTTTATACCATGCTCATCACTGTGGTGTCTGAGCACCTTCCGTAAGAACATAAGAATGGCCATACTGGGTCAGACCACTGGTCAATCTAGCCCAATATTCTGTCTTCCGACAGTGGCCAGTGCCAGGTGCCCCAGAGGGAATGAGCAGAACAGGTAATCAGCAAGTGATCCATCCCCTGTCACCCATTCCCTGCTTCTGGCAAACAGAGGCTAGGGACACCTCAGAGCATGTTTTAGCATCTGTGCCCATCCCATGAATTTATCTAGTTCTTTTTCGAACCCAGTTACAGTCTTGGCCTTCACAACATCCTCTGGCAAAAGAGTTCCACAGGTTGATTGTGTATTGTGTGACGAAATACTTCCTTTTGTTTGTTTTAAACCAGCTGCCTATTAATTTCATTTGGTGACCAGCAGTGCAAGTAGGGCGGTATGGTACGGTATGCCATACCTGCAAGATATTTATAGCCGGTACAGCGTACCAGAAAGACACAGGAGGAGCCGGCGGCCCCATGCTGCTGGCGTTCTGCTCCTTTCCCTGCTGGGAGGGGCAGCGGGGACAGGAGCAGGACGCTGGCAGCTCCTCCGGTGGCTGTACTGCTCCCAGCCCTGTCCTCACAGGGCAGAGCGGGGGGTGGGGGAAGGGGAGCTGCTGTTGTACAGATGAAGGAGACGCAGCTCCATGGAAGGGCAGCGGGTGGGGCTGGGGGTTCTGCTCCTTTCCCCACTCTGGTTCCCGGGAGAGTCTTGAACTGCATTGTAGTGAAAGACTTAATAAGCTCAGACTATTTAACTTACCAAAGAGAAAGTTAAGAGGTGACTTGACGGTCTGTAAGTGCCCACATGGAGACAATACTTTTCATAGTAGAGGGCTGCAATCTAGTATAAAGAGGCAGAACAAGATTCAGTGGCTCAAATTTGAAGCTAGACAGATTCGGACTGGACATAAAGTGCACATTTATAAGCGAGGGTAAATAACCATTGGAACAGTTTATCTAGGGACATGGTGGATTGTGCATCTCTTGGTGTCTTTGAATCCAGAATGATTTTGTTTTTTCTAACATACGTGCTCTAGTGCAACCAAACATTTTGGGTTGGATGCAGGGATTACTGGATGAATTCTGTGGTCTAGGTGATGCAGGAGAACAGACTAAATGATCACAGTAGTCTCTTCTGGACTTAAATCTATGATTCTGTGAATATTCTCTTCCTTTTCCTCACCCTGTTCTTTCATTCACAGCAATCTTTAAAACTGGCCCGTCCAGAGATCTGAATGGGGAGAGTTAGACACCTAAGAATGGGATTCACAAAGGCAAGCATGCTGGATGGAGACCTACCTAAGCTAGCCAATAGGAATTGCTGAGGAGAGGGGTGTGGCCGAAACCCCGCCCAACAAAGGGAGTTAGGTACCAGCCATGAACCATCTCCTGGAGTTATGTGCTTAAGTCAGATTTGTCCTTTCTCAAGAATTGAGGTGGGTGCTTCCCTGAACTGCCTGTTTAGCGCAGTGGTTAGACTAGTCACCTAGCAGGTGGGAGACCTGAGTTCAATTCTCTGCTCTGCAGGGTGTGGAGCAGGGATTTGAATGTGGGTCTTCCACCTTCCAGGAAAGTGCCCTTAAACATTGGGCTGTGGGGTATTCTGGAGCAAGGCTTTCCTGGTACAGCTGTTCCACCGTGTATAAATAATCAAATATTCATTAGGCCAGTGACAGAGTGAGAAGGTCTCTAGAGTCCAGTGGTTAGGGCATACTCCTGGGCTGTGGGAGACCCGGATTCCAGTCCCCTTGTTCCAATGGCTCTTTATTTATACACTGTATAAATACTGTGTAAATACGCTGTAGCTCACGAAAGCTTATGCTCTAATAAATTGGTTAGTCTCTAAGGTGCCACAAGTCCTCCTTTTCTTTTATTTATACACAGTGGAACAGCTTCACCAGGAGAGATTGAGAACAACCCCTTCCCCTCAAAAATGCCTCATAGCACAGTGGTTACCACAGTCTCCTGGGAGGTAGGACTCAGGTGGCCACGTCTCCCTTCTGAATCCCACCCAGAGTAGAATATACCCCAAATGGGATAGCCATATGCTGCCGAACACATTTTCAGAATGATGTGGTGCTACTGTGGCTAAAACACTAAAACACTTGGCTGAATGAAGAGAAGTAATAATAAAAAGAAAGCAAACAAAACTGAATAATGCATAAACAGAGTTCTTCAGGGCTGGAGGAAATTATTCTAGTCCTCTGTAATAGACTGTTGAGGGCACAGCAGGAATATAGTGCTCAATATTGTATGGTGTAGAGCCAGAGAAAACAGCAGAAGGAAACAAAAATCATTCGGGAACACACAAAACTATAAGTGTAGAACAGAAATGAAGAGCCAGATTCTGATCTCCATTACACCAGTGTAAATCCAGAAGAACCACACTAAAGTCCATGTCAGCTATAAACAATTTCAGATGAGCTATAGCCACACCCACAAATGTACATTCGCTTGAAGGCTAGGTGGTAATGGTCTAATGGATAGAGCCATGGTGTGGATCTCAGGAGACCTGGGTTTTGTTCCCAGCTCTGCCACTGGTCGGCTGGGTAATCTTGGGCAAGTTGCTACCCTGCTCTGTGCCTCAGTTTCCCCATCTGTAAAATGGGGATCATGAAACTGACTTCCCCTTGTAAAGCGTTTTGAGAGCTACTGACAAAAAGTGCTATATAAGAGCTACATGGTATGATAGAGTATTGAAGCAAGCGCTGCCAATGTGTGTATGGACCCACATCTCAGTCCAGGGAGCAAAGAGGGCACGGATTCAACAAGGTATTTGAGCACTTGCCTAACATTAGGCACACAAGTCGTCCCATTTCAGTCAATGGGCCTAATTGTGTGCTCTGCCTGAGGCATGTGCTTAATACCTTGCTGAATCCTGGTCAAGGTTTTGCCTTTTTAAGGCTAAAAATCGAAAGTTTGTGGCAAGTAAAATTTGGGTATTTCACAGAGCTCTAAAAGCTAAGGAAAGAGAAAAGTTAAAGATTGAGGTGATTTGTCTTGTCTTTAAGAATGTTATGTATCTGCCATTATGGCTTTCCTAGCAGTACAATATGTACTCCGAAAGGCATTTTGATGGAATCTGTGCTAACAAAAGCCAGCTTTGGAAGCACGTGTTCTGTGAATGGGTGAGAAAAGAAACCACTTATAGCATGATAAGGCATCAGGACTCTGTACATGTGCTGCATTTTAAGGGATAGAGGCTGTGTGCTGGGCAGGGATTTGATAAATGCCTTCTGTATTCCTACTGGGGTTAATTGGACAACACACAGCAGATGAAGAGATTTCTGGTGCGTGTGTGAGACGGAGAGAGAGACTGCACAAATAAAGAAAAAAAATATATCTTTACATACAGATCTCTGTTCAAAACTGTAAAAAAAACTATAAGGCTGCAAAGCAAGGCACTCTTTAGGACAGAAAATGACAAAGTTAAGGAAGCCTTTGCATCCTTAATTTAGTCCCCTTGCCTGAACGCATGTGTCTCTCTGATTACCTGATCAGTCACTATTTTTACTCCAGCAAGACCCTTGTCTCCTTCAGTGCGCAGGTTGGATGGTGTGTAATGAATGAAGCAGGAGTCCAGAGGAGCAGGAACATAATGAATAAATATTGAGAAGAGGCCTCATGAGGCATGCCTAAATGAGGCAGGGATTCTGTAGGAAAAACTAGAATGCGACCACTTCATTAAAGTTTGTATTGTTATGCATGTTGACAAAGGGGCAAACGTGAGGTTCCACGGGCATCATGAATAGGTCGGAATATGAACAAGAGGCTGCTCGGCAGCTCTCCAACACCACTTTCTACAAGCCATTACCCTCTGATCCCACTGAGAGTTACCAAAAGAAACGACACCATCTGCTCAAGAAACTCCCTGAAAAAGCACAAGAACAAATCTGCGCAGACACACCCCTAGAACCAGTGATGAGCTGCCAAAATCTTTCTTAACAATGGGTTCCCTCCTCTCCCCACGAGGGGGTCGTTGCCCACCCCCCGGGACTCCTGCCCCATCCAATCCCCCCGTGTTCCTTGACGCCCTCCCCCAGGACCCCTGCCCTATCTATCCCCCACCCCTGTCCCCTGACTGCCCCCAGAACCGGGCAGGAGGGTCTCGTGGGCCACCGTAGTGGGTGCCTACCCTACCCCTAAGAGCCAGAGGCACCTGCCGGGGAGCAAGGTGGGGAGTCCCGGCGGTGCTTACCTGGGGCAGCTCCCGCTGGCTCCTAGGGGCGGGGGAGCGTAGCTAGGGGGGAGCAGGGGGAGCGGCCGGTCCCCCCAACTGATCACATCAAAAGTGGCGCCTTAGGCGCTGACTCCCTGGGTGCTCCAGGGCTGGAGCACCCACGGGGAAAAATTGGTGGGTGCAGAGCACCCACCGGCAGCTCACTGCGCCCGGCCCCAGCTCACCTCCGCTCTGCCTCCGCCTCCTCCCCTGAACGCACCGCCCCGCTCTGCTTCTCCACACCCCCCTCCCCAGCTTCCCGTGAATCAGCTGTTCGGCGGGAAGCCGGGGAGGGCAGAGAAGCAGGCCGCGGCTTCCCGCTCAGGCTGAGGGTGGTGGAGGTGAGCTGGGGCGGGGAGCGGTTCCCCGCGTGCACCCTCCCCCCCGGGTTACCTGCTGAGGCATGGGCGGCCCTCCTCGTGCCCCCCCCCTCCCCGCCCCAGCTCACCTCCGCTCTGCCTTCCTGGGCCTGAGAGGGAAGCCGCAGCCTGCTTCTCAGCCTGCCCCAGCTTCCCGCATGAACAGCTGATTCACGGGAAGCCGGGGTGGGGGAGAAGCAGAGCGGGGCAGTGCATTCAGGGAAGGAGGCGGAGGTGAGGTGAGCTGGGGCCGGGGGTGGGGAGCTGCTGGTGGGTGCTCTGCACCCACCAAATTTTCCCCTTGGGTGCTCCAGCCCTGGAGCACCTGTGGAGTAGGCGCCTAAGGCGCCACTTTTGGCTGGTTAAATTTAGAAGCCCTTTTAGAACTGGTTGTCCCTCGCGGAACAACTGGTTCTAAAAGAGCTTCTAAATTTAACAACTGGTTCTAGCGAACCGGTGCGAACTGGCTCCAGCTCACCACTGCCTAGAACTCCGACCAGGGGTATTCTGTCTGCTACCCAAGATCTATAAACCTGGAAATCTTGGACACCCCATCATCTCAGGCATTCGCACCCTGACAGCAGGATTGTCTGGCTATGTAGACTCCCTCCTCAGACCCTATGCTACCAGCACTCCTAGCTATCTTTGAGACACCAGTGACTTCCTGAGGAAACTACAGTCCATTGGTGATCTTCCAGAAAACACCATCCTGGCCACTATGGATGCAGAAGCCCTCTGCACCAACATTCCACACAAAGATGGACTACAAGACATCAGGAACAGTATCCCCAATAATGTCACGGCAAACCTGGTGGCTGAACTTTGTGACTTTGTCCTTACCCACAACTATTTCACATTTAGGTACAATGTATACCTTCAAGTCAGCGGCACTGCTATGGGTACCCGCATGGCCCCACAGTATGCCAACATTTTTATGGCTGACTTAGAACAACGCTTCCTCAGCTCTCCATCCCACCACCAATCTCAGCCAGGACCAGTCCACACAAGAGATCCACTTCCTGGACACTACAGTGCTAATAAGCGATGGTCACATAAACACCACCCTATACCGGAAACCTACTGACCTACGTGCCTCCAGCTTTCATCCAGACCACACCACACTATCCATTGTCTTCAGCCAAGCTCTACGATACAACCGCATTTGCTCCAACCCTCAGACAGAGACAAACACCTACAAGATCTCTATCAAGCGTTCTTACAACTACAATACCCACCTGCTGAAGTGAAGAACAGATTGACAGAGCCAGAAGAGTACCCAGAAGTCACCTACTACAGGACAGGCCCAACAAAGAAAGTAACAGAACGCCACTAGCCATCACCTTCAGCCCCCAACTAAAACCTCTCCAGCGCATCATCAAGGATCTACAACCTATCCTGAAGGACAATCCCTCACTCTCACAGATCTTGGGAGACAGGTCAGTCCTTGCTTACAGACACCCCCCCAACCTGAAGCAAATACTCACCAGCAACCAACACCACACAGCAAAAACACTAACCCAGGAACCTATCCTTGCAACAAAGCCCGTTGCCAACTATGTCCACGTATCTATTCAGCAGACCCTATCATAGGACCTAATCACATCAGCCACACTATCAGAGGCTCATTCACTTGCACATCTACCAATGTGATATATGCCATTATGTGCCAGCAATGCCCCTCTGCCATGTACATTGGCCAAACTGGACAGTCTCTACATAAAAGAATAAATGGACACAAATCAGACGTCAAGAATTATAGCATTCAAAAACTAGTCGGAGATCACTTCAGTCTTCATGGTCACTTGATTACAGACCTAAAAGTCGCAATTCTTCAACAAAAAAACTTCAAAAACAGACTCCAATGAGAGACTGCTGAATTGGAATTAATTTGCAAACTGCACACTGTTAAATTAGGCTTGAATAAAGATTGGGTGTGGATGGGTCATTACACAAAGTAAAACTATTTCCCCATGCTTATTTCCCCCCGCCCCCCACTGTTGGAAATGGGCCATCCTGATTATTACTACAAAAGGTTTTTTTCTCCTGCTGATAATAGCTCACCTAAATTGATCACTCTCATTATAGTGTGTATTGCAACACCCATTTTTTCATGTTCTCTTTGTGTGTGTATATATATATCTTCCTACTTTCCACTGCCTGCATCTGATGAAGTGGGTTTTAGCCCACAAAAGCTTATGCTCAAATAAATTTGTTAGTCTCTAGGGTGCCACAAGGACTCCTCGTTCTTTTTGCTGATACAGACTAACATGGCTACCACTCTGAAACCTAACTTTTTTGACACTTCTGTGAGGCCCCATGCATAAATGATGAAATCTGCAATATAGTAATTCATTCAATGCATTTATAAAGGCAGGAATTGAACCTAGTCTAAGAATATTAATATTGTCTCCTTTTGAACCCAACCAGTTAGCCAAATTCATGGTGTTGTGGGTTGTTTCCATTAAGAGGAGAAATTGATGATTGAGTCAAGTTTTTCTTTGATACGATCCTGTAAATTATACAAGCACTGTACAAAGGCATCTTTCCACAGAAGGAAATCAAACAACAGGAGAGAATATCTTTGCCAACAGTTCCATGTCCCTTTCCAGACGACACTCTGCCCAAAAGCTCTCTAGTCTTTTCTCTGAGTCAGGTTCCCAGTGCTAGCTCTGACTGTCCTTGGCTTTTCTATCCCTTGTTTTGTGGCTTTTCTATCCTTGCTTCTCTTTGTTTTGTGAATGTTCATTCACACGAACATTCACAAAACAATAGCCAGTGAAACCCTTCCTCCCACATATGCCTTGCAGGTGCCTTTGGTTTGGGTGGTGACATGTGCCTGTGTTTGAGGTGGAGGCTGCTCTTGTTTCAGCTACCTGGTGCCATGAAGGAGCTTAGCTGTTTCTAACAACTATCTTAAATGAAGGGTTGTGGTTATGCCCAGGCCATAACAATATTGTCGGTCATGTGCTAGCACCAACAGTGTACTTGGTTTACAATCATTTATTATGAGCACAAGATTCCTACCCTCCCCAAAAAACTTCCATTCTAAGGCTCCAATTCTGCCAACGCTTCTGTATGTTTTTAACTTTAGACATCTAAGGAGTGCCATGGAACTCAGTGGGATTACTCCCCTTCGAACAATTAAGCATGTGTGTGCTTGCAGAATCAGGACTAACCAACTGGGTAGAGGAAGGGGGTGGGATGCAACTTTGTTTTGGAAAGAAAAAAGATTTAGAGGAAATGTTCACTGCAAGGGGAGTGCTTGCTTATTTTTCCATTTTAAAATGAGAAGCAGTTTGCCCACGTCTTGGTTTTCTTGAAACATTCCCAGCTGTTTCAGATTCTATGAGCTTTACCCTCTCCCTGCAGTTTAACCTTTTGTGTTTTTATTTTTCTAAGTAAGCATCTATTCTTCCTTGGTTTCTTTTGTTTAAACTCACTCTCCTCTTCCCAACCCCCGCACCTCCCTTGCCATTAAAACCCTGCTCTCCCCAGTGCTACCCCATGTCAGCAAACCCTTCCTCATCATAGGCCTTGATGTAATATAGGACACAATGAAGAAAAAGAAACAGCCAGTCAGCTGAATCCCAGTAAGGTCCCAAGGTCTGAAGGTGCCTGCCAGACCATGCCTGAGGGGAAAGAAACTATATTTCTGATCTCTTCTGCCCTCTGTCTCCTCCCCATAGCTTATTGTCATGGGCTTTGAAGTAGGATTAACTATGATTGCTCTAAAGGGACTCTTCAGTGTAACAAGAATAACTTCACCTTCCCTGATAAGATGTACTGTAGAACAGGCCATTCTCTAAATATCTAATGCAATAATCCTCTAAAAAGGAGCATAATTATGGCATTATTGTGTATCATGAGATCCTAAGTAGGGAAAGAAATGACAGAAAACACAGCATTCTGGGAAGATGAGACAGTGGGAGAATAGATGCATGATAATGAAGTTCATCAAAATTGGCTGGTGAAAAATTGTCAAGTTGATTACTGTAGCAATTGAGCGTAAATAGCCAGTGTAACTGGCACAAAAGCACATAGGACTTTATGAATAATGCTACTGTATTTGCAGTACAGAAAGGTCATACTGGGGCTGCATTGCCTACCTGCAGATAGAAGCAAAATGAGTAATGAATAAAATTGCCTTGTAGTGCACCTGTGCACAGAATTCTGCAATCCCAGCTACTCTGTATATTATCCACCCAGTGCTGTAAACACCATGCCGTGAGTATTGAAAATATGTATTGGAGTCCGTAGTAAAAATAATGAAGAGGTACACTGCTCATGCAGCTTTCCCTTTGCATTCTGTCATTTTCTAGCTGGCTTATTTTTGGCGATGGAAACTGATAACTGAGACCAAACTAAGATGACATATTTATTTAATTTTGGTAGTTGAGATGGTTCTTTGAACAAAAGCCATTCAAGGATGGCATTTATTTAGTCACATTACCCCTCCCGAGTGCCACATTCTAAATTCTCCAGCTGATGTTCAGAAATACTTAGGGGATATGGGAAGATACTTCATAGGTAGCAGAAATCTCACGTAGGTAAATCTGTCAGGTGTAACAGTATATAGAGACATGCTCAAACTTTATATGAAGGGTATATTTTTATTAATAGTTTATAAAAGTTGTAAATAGTAATTGAGTCCAACAGATCATGTCACTTATAACTGTAGTTTATAAATATCTATAACCACCTCTATTGATGTGACTTAATTTTTCTACTCATATCTGTAACATGTTGATAACATCTATTAATCATTCATTAACTCTTTATTAACCCTTTATAAATGGAACCTCAAAATACAGTGCGAGACTTTGGAACACGTAAGGGGCAGGGGAAGTTTTTTGTGACATAGAATTATAGAACTGGAAGGGGCCTGTGTCTTGATTGTTATAACAGTGCCCATCACCGCACTTCCTAACTTTCATCCTAAATAATAATCTAATTCACAATTGGCTAGTGGTCTAATTTTCCTTCCTATTTGCTTATAGGTGGTCGGGGTATAGTATTAGGTTTTTTAAAATTAGTTTTTCTAAAATTTATTTGTTCTTTCTTTTCTTTCTCCTCCGCTCTGCTTTGATAGGTAGGAAGTGAGTTTTACATGTCATCCTAAAAGCAAAGAGAATTGTGGTCAATCTGATCCCTTTCAGGAATGAGTTCTAACTGTTGCTAGGAAAGTCCAGTCTCCCACTTTCAGGAGCTTCACTCTTGAGGTTGTCAGCTTCATTGTTCCTTAGGAGCATAGATTTTGATGGAGGCCATTGTCCCATCTGCTCTCTGAGGTATCTTGGTCCAACACTATAGAGGGTTCTCAGGATTAATGCTAGAGCTAGTCAGAATGTGGAGTTAGTGAGGGAATCTGCTCAATTTTTTAAAAAATTAACTTCAGTTATTTTGTTGTAATTTCATTTTAATTGCAAGTTTTCTGAGTAACTATAATTAACACAGAGACCATGAATGTGATCCAATATTCTGTGGGGAGTGGAGCAGCGGGGTGTTGTGCTCTCAGTGGATCAACAGGAAGGATGGCTCAGTGGTTAGAGTGCTACTCTGCAATACCCAGCCAATGTCTCAAACCACAGCACTTTTCAGCAAAAGGGAAGCTTCTGGCAAGAGTCTCAAAAATGGCAGCCTCATTTAAAGAGGTAATTTTCAAATACATTTCCTTTCCCAAAATGCAGGCTTTCTTTCAGTGCTTCCAGAATGTCTTGCTCCATGAATGCGATGAATTCTGTGTATTTCATCTTGGGTATAGCTGCCACTGTTCAGAGTGGGCATCCTGGGGGTCAGGGGGAATCGATGATCTGGGAGAAGTTTGCTACCAGTTCCTCACGCAGGCAGAGCTGAGCTGGCTTCTGAGGTGGTGCAGAAGCAGCCAACGCTGCTAAATTGATTTAGGGCCTGGATAAGTAGTTCAGGGCAGGATATAGCCATCACAATGGCAGAGGAGAAGAAGTCTCTCTTAGACTCTGTCATAGGACTGTAGAAACATCTTACTGTCAGTCCCTATGGGTCTCAAACCCAGGTCTTTGGGAGTCGTCACACTCCAATCCTCCACCTGGCAGCTCACACACAGCAGCTGGAACTGGAGTCTTTGAAGCCCAGACTGAGGCACCAACATGGCCCCTGCACTCTGACTGGGAGAGCTCCAAGGCGTCTGACTGGGCTGCAGCCTCTATTTAAGACAGAGGAGGAACCAGGAAGTTGATTGTACAACTGGGCTTCATTCTGCCATGGAGTGCTAGTCTGGTGTTTACCTGTTCCTGCCTGCTGATCCTGGCCTCTTGTTATCCTGACTTGGCCTGACTCTTGGTAAATGGCTCTGGATCTTGCCCTCTGCTATGTCTCTCAGTTCTTGTCCGCTCGTGTTCCAAACCAGCCTGATTCCTGGTAATTGGCTCCTGGCCCTTGGTCCATGCCTGAGGCTGGGCAAAGGCTACCCATACCCTAGCCCTGTCAGTCAGAGTTTATCTGTATATGTTCATGTTTCCCATCAGTAATGCTCCAGTTGACTTCCTTCCGACTTCATCAGATGGAGCTCATCATGGCAGTGGGTGGTGGAAGGACAAGAGACATTTAGGTGCCAATGTGTTAATGATACTAGCTACTGTATCTCACCAGATCCTCCACTACTTCTCCCAGATTAAAGATTCAGTTTTCTGAGGCTTTTTAGAATATATTTAGGCAAACCAAGTAGTCATAATTCTAAATATAATTAGGCGGAGGAGTTGTTCCACATTTGAAATGCAAATGCCTAGAACAGAGGCAGGATATTGTGCAGCATTGTGTTAGGCAGATTGTATGCCTCTAAAGGAAAATGGCATCTGTTTTGCTCAGGCCAATGGCATGAAAGTTAAATGGTAAGAGGCATTTCTCCTTCATTTTGGAAAAGGAAATGTATTTGAAAATTAACTCTTTAAATGTAGCTGCCATTTTTTACCCTCTTGTGGGAAGCTTCCCTTTTTCTGAAAAGTGCTGTGGTTTGAGACATTGGCTGCATTTTAAACCAGTGTAAGATGCCAGACAAGTTTCCATGCTGCCTTCACATTGGTTTAAAGAGCCCCCAAATAAACATAGGACTCTAACCCAGCATTATCAACCACTGAACCCTAGTAGGGGTGAGGAAAGGATCACCAGACCAGCATCACTGCTGAGAGGAACAGGGGGACATAATTAAAGATTGAATGATGATTTGAGGCTGGCCCATGTGAATCTGAATTTAAAGGGAATTCAAGGCATGCTTTTTTGACTTTGATGTCTCGAATTCAAACAGATAACCGTGTGTATTGTACACTCCTCCCCTACTCTCACATACAGAAGTTAGTTATTAGAGAGACAAGGTGGATGAGGTAATACCTTTCATTGGACGAACGTCTGTTGGTGAGGATGTCAGACTTTGAAGCTATGAAGAGCTCTGTGCAGCTTGAAAGCTTGTCTCTTTTACCATCAGAAGATGGGCCAATAAAAGGTATTTACCTCAATCACCTTGTCTCTTTAATATCCTGGGAGCAACCAAAAACAAGATGTTAGGTTATGTCACTTTATGAACTACCAGAAGGTGCTCAGATACTACAATGACAAGGGAGGTGTAAGAACCTGTATAGAATAGAATGTTCCAGCTCCCTATAAGTTCCTGGGCAGCTAGTGTTCGAGCCAGTTCTTCTGCTAAAGTAACATTTTTTTTGCTGTGTAAGCAGGTTAGACATCTGTTCTGATCTGTCGCTCCTTGGAAACTTTTTCATGTTTCTTGTTTAATATAAAAAATACCTAGCATTTTGTTACAGAAAGCCAGACCACTGCTTCGTGAGTTCTGAATCCACAACATTCACAGTAATTTGTGAAACAAAGATACAGTTTCTCCCAGCTTTGGTTTTGGGGCTCAGTCTTGCATCAGGACTTGGTCGCATGCCCAGCATTAATGTTAACGTGCACAACTGTGAGATGTAGGAATATTGCAGGCACTCTCCTGTGAGATGTTAATTTGTGGTGTTTTGCTTGTCCTGAGTACTGTACTGTCAAGATTGAAGCTAAAGATCTCATGGCAAGACTTTTGTGGTCGGTTGGTTGGTTTTTGATGTCAGAGGTAGCCCAGGGTCCAAACCAACAAATCTCAATAAAACAGGTTCTCAGGGAACTAGATGGCTCAGGGAACAGGTAGTGGAATACAAAGTCTCTTATTGCTGCTTTGAATGTGATTGAAAGTTGTTACTATCTGATGGCTGTAAAGTGGCCTTTGTGAAGCGAGTTGCTGAACTCAGTCAAGTGGGTAACAATAGTGCTGCAATTGGCAGTTTTGTTGGCAGTCCCAGGTGAGAGGGCATGGAATGAATGGGCATGAGGAAATCTGTCATTTCACTCTCTGGATTAGGGATGAGACAAAGAGCCAGAGACAAGTTATGCAGTGGGAAAGCTTGCACTGTCCCTGCTTGTGCTTTGGATTAATGGCTTAGAATGATTTCATGAAGATGTAGAAACCAAAGAGCTCTCAGTGTTGACATAATGAACACATCAGCCACTATGTGTCACCTACAGAGTTGTTGCACTTCCCGTTCTTAATATCTTTGTAAAAAGCACCTTGAGCATGAAAGCCATATAGAGAGAGCCACCTCCTTTTCTATTCTTTTCTGTTTTGCCATGAGAGTATATTTCATGGTCTAGTAAAGTATTGATTCATAACTTATTAATACTGTCAAAGTTTTAAATACATCTTCTGAGGATATAATGTACCATCTGAAACTTTAATTCTCTATCAATAGAAGTGAACAGATATTTTTAGACTGGGAGTTTTAAAGAGTCAAGGAAGTTAGGCATCAACTCCCATTGAAATTCAGTGTTAGTTAGATGTTCAAATCCCTGCTGTAATATTTCCTCCCTTCCTACTACATATTAGTAGTATTTATCTGTATTGTGGTAGTGGCTAGGAGCCCTAGTCATGAACCAGGACCCCATTGTGCTGTAGACACACAGAACAATGCACCTATCTAGATAATTTGCGAAGTATACACTCTGGCTAGAAATGGCAAAACATTGCTCAGAGGGAGGAGTGACGCAGAAACACTCAGCTCTGTAGCCTCGGACTGCTCGTAAAAATATAAACAAAGCAGATGCTCAGTTAGAACATTCTGAACCATTTCAAGTGTTACTGTTAACTGTGAATTATCTGAGGACCTTTAGTATTAGCATCTGTGGCTTCTACGCTCTTCCACAATGATTCTCATCTGCTTGCCTATGCTAAAGATCTCCAATTGTTTGTTACAGAAATTAAATGAATGAACTCAGCACCACTGTAGCTGCCCAGGGAATTATTTTTGCTTTAGTTTGTTCCCATCTAGCTTTTAAGGGTGAAATTCACTCCAGGGCAAGGGACACACATGTTCCGATGCATCACTTAAGACCTCATCAAAGTGATTCCTAGGGCCTTGAAGTGAATTTTGCCCTAAGTACATAGGGTAGACAAAAATGGTAACCTCAAACTAGTTATTTAATGGTGCATGGTAATTTTTGTGTATGTGCAAAAAGATCTTTAAAACAAGATACTCTTTACATTTGGAAAAATAAAGTCTGGAGTTACATTGGCATGACGAGCAGAACTTGGCCCACAGTTTTGAACAGAAGCTTGTAGGATTTATTTTCTGTGCTTAAATATAGGCCAAGATCTGAGTTAAATTTCCCCTCTCATTCTCAAAGCCTAACCACCCATGGTCATCTTTTCAACTCTGAGATGCATAGCCCAAGCATATCAGTGTCACAAGAGGAAAAGCCATGCAGTGACCTCAATCCATAGTAGATCTCCTACTGATATTAACAGGAGTCGTGTGTAAAAAGCAAGGGCAGCTCTAATTGTTTCTAGCCCATAAATGATCGTTCTGGTCCTTCGCTATTGGTCTTTTCATAGTGTCATAGAGTTTAAGGCCAGAGGAATGATTAGATCTCTAGTCTGACTACCTGTATATCACAGGCCATTCATTTTCACCCATTTACACCTATTTTGAGCCCAAAGGCTTTAATTAGGCCAAAGCATTTCAGTCCTCAGGAGATTAAACTCTGTCTCACAGGCAGTGAACAGGAGAAACCAAGGTGCCACCAATGCCTGAAGCCCCTGCAATGGCAGGTCATTGCTGAGGTGAGAAATGCCCAGATGACCCCAGCCGGTGAACTACACCCTATGCTGTAGAGAAAGGCGAGAAAGCTCTAAGATCCCAGCCAATCTGACCTAAGTGAAAATTCATTCCTGACCCCCAAACTGGTGATTATTTGACTGTGAGCAAGACACACCAACCAGGCATCAAGAAACTGGCTTCTCTCAACCACCTCAGAGCACTGGTCTAGCCATGTCCAGTGTCTAATCTCCAGCTGTGGCCAATCTCTGATGCTTTAGAGGAAGATGAAAATCCCAAAATACAACTTGCCAACTATGCCTTGCATGTACAGAACTCTCATTAATGTGAATGGGACTTCTGTAAACACATTAATAGAGCAGCCCATTGTTCTAATTTTAATGTTTTTAGCTATTTTTATCTCTAAGCCGTAGCTTATCAAAGAACACCACTAACATTTGAAATCAACACCTTCAAAAATTAATAAGCAGCACGAGAAAACCATCTTTTTACTGTGGTGTTGGAAAACAAATTGTACATGCAGCACGCAGTTAGCCACTAACATATTTACTTAGTAAGTGTACTTTAATATCTTTTCACAATTTACCTTGTTAACAGAGAAATAAAATTTAAGTTGCTACCATGAAACACTCATCATCATCTTCCTGCAGCAACAAAAGTCTAAATGTCAAGACTGGTTGGCAAACACAAGAGTAAGTTCCAGACAGAGGCTAATAGTCGAAGTGGAATCTGGCCCTGGGTCAGGCTTCATAATAGCTGTTCTGGTCATTCTGAAGTTCCTCTGGGTGAAGGTTCTGTGTGGTCAAAGAGATGCACCATTTAAAAAAAAAAATCACAGTGAGGTATGAGTGATACTCTATTCAGAAGAGTAAAGCCTTCCCCATGTTGTTGTGGGATGGGCCGGAGCCAGAGAGGCCTGCTCTTTCACTGAATCCAAGGAATTTATTAAAACATGTCCTGTAGGACCACTTACTGCCTGATGCCATTGAAATTCCAATAGCCTTAGGCCTGTGGATGCCAAGGCACCAAAGGTCCTGAGCAGGCACTGATTGCCAAAATCCCCGAGTCCAAAAGTGAGATAAAGCATCAGCAAACTGAATTACTCCGTGAGTAGAACAAATTCTGAATCACATGATATTGGGCAGGCAAAATCCCCCAAAGGGAAGAACCACAGGTTTCCACAAGGAAGCTCCCAGATGTGGCTCGTCACCCAACCATCACTTGTCCCAATCGCAGTCTTTACTTTGGGAAAAGTTGATGCTGATCTTAAATTACCTGACACAATATGAGCCCTTCAAAAACCAAAGTGATCAAACTGTAAGTCTGTGGGAACCTGTGTGTTCAGCGGTTCTCGAAGTAAATCAAACCAGGTAGGCGCCTCTCCACTTGGAATTGTAGCTGTGGCTGGAAAAACATTAGTTTACAAGGTTAATGACCGGGAAGAAGAAAAGCCAACCTCACTCTTCTAGCCATTCAGCAGTGACTGGCTGATAAATGTAAGAAGTCTGGAGTCTAGACAGAAAATTGTTCCCCTTAAACAGGGTGCTCGGAAATATTAGTGGGGAGAGGTTTCACCGAGGAATTTTTAGGAGTGAATCTAGTTGCTGGTGGTGTCAATTATCCCTCCGTGTGTGTGTGTGTGTGTGTGTCTCTATCTTTTATTCTTCCTGTCTTGTTTCTCTATTTGTCTGTGTCTCTCGCTTTCCCCACAGACACTCTGAGTCACCCACTGTTTTTCTTCTTTCAGGCACACTAGAGATTTGTACTTTAAGATTATAAAGTGGATTATGCACAGAATCTGTGTACTGACTGTTTTGATGCTAATTATGTCCTTTTTTAATTCTGCTCCTGCTTCATGTGCCTATCATCAAAACCTGCTTTGCAGATGGCCAATAATGACAGCTTGATTTATGTTGAGGAGATGATGGTTTCTGACTGTCAGAACTACTCTTTTAATCTCAGCTGGCTAACAGCTAAGAATTAAGCCTGAGTGTATAATGACAATATGCATTTTTCCAGACTCCTTCAGGTCTGATTTATTGTATTCAAAAGTAGGTGCATTTGCAGCATACACAGCTGGGCACATCTGTGCAGGCAGGCACACCTCTTTCAGGTGCCGACACCTGCTATGCAGATGTAAGAATTTATCAGTTGTGCTTAGATTCATAGATTCTTAAGGCCAGAGGGGACAACGAGATCATCTGAGTGATCATATTCAGTTCCTTGTTCACGATGATCCTGTTACCAGCCTGCCTGTGACAGACCCCTAGACCCTTTTCATAGTCACTGCTTTCTAGGACAGTGGTTTTCAAACTGTGGGCCGCGACCCAGTACTGGGTCGGGGGATGTAAGGCACTGGGTCGCGGCGGCTGTTAAAAGTCCCGGTGGTGGTGCTTTCCGGCTAAGGCAGGCTAGTCCCTACCTGTTCTGACATCACGCTGCGCCCCGGAAGCAGCCAGCAGCAGGTCCAGCTCCTAGGCAGTGGGGCCACAGGGCTCCATGTGCTACCCCCGCCCTGAGCAAAGGCTCCGGACTCCCACTGGCTGGTTCCAGCCACTGGGAGCTGGGGGGGTCGGTGCCTGTGGGCCAGAGCTGCACGGAGCCGCTTGAGCGCCTCTGCCTAGGAGCTGGACCTGCTGCTCGCCGCTTCCAGGGCTCAGCGCGGTCCGCAGTGCCAGGAGAGGTAGGAAGCCTACCTTAGCTCCCCCGCAGCACCGCTGACTGGGAGCTGCCCAAGGTAAGCCCGTGCTCCAATCCTCTGCCCCAGCCCTGAATCCCCCTCCAAACTTGGAGCCCTTTCCTGCACCCCAAACCCCTCATCCCTGGCCCCACCCCAGAGCCTGCACCCCCAGCCCAGAGCCCTGACCCCCTCCTGCAACCCAAACCCCTGCCCCAGCCCAGAGCCCGCTCCCACACCATGAACCGCTCATTCCCAGCCCCAACCCACAGCCTTCGCGCCCGCACCCCAACCCTCTGCCCCAGCCCTGAGCCTCTCTGATGCCCCAACCCCATCATCCCCAGCTCCATTGGTTCACGGGCATTAACAATGTTCTTCAATTGGGTCACCAGAAAAAAAGTTTGAAAACCACTGTTCTAGGATAAAGTCCCCCTCCCCTCGCATTCTGTAGATATGACCTGCATTCCTTGTTCCTAGATGTATAACTATGTATTTGGCTGTATTAAAACACATTTTGTTTGAATGGACCCAGGTTACCAAGTGGTCCAGATCCCACACCATCATTGTTTACCATTTTGACAATCCTAGTTTCATCCACAAATTTGATCAGCAATTATTTTATATTTCCAGATCACTGATGAAAATGTTGAGTAGTGTCAGGCTAGTACCAATTCCTGCAGAAAGTCCCTGGAAACACCCCCCATTGGATGATGATTCCCCATTGATGACTGCTTTGAGCTATTAGAGACACAAAGGTGGGTGCAGTAATTTCTTTTATTGGACCAACTTCTGTTGGTGAGAGAGAGAAGCTTTCGAGCCACACAGAGCTTTTCTTCAGGTCCCAAATTGTTGCTATGTGTATGGTCTTGTGTTTGTCTATATTGAGGGACATTTTGTTTGAACGGGTCCAGCTTACTAAGTGAACCAGACTGCTCTATATAACTTTCTTGTCCTCCTCATTAATTACCAGTCTGCCAATGTTCGTCATCCATAAACTTGATCAGCTGTGATTTTACATTTACTTCAGCTTGTAGGAGTTGGATCTTAAAGTGAATTTGCATGTATTACTCATTCAAAAGGAGGCTGGGCTGAGGCCCCACTGAAATGTACCCCCTTACATAAATTAGAGAGGGCTCAGGGCTGCTCTAAACCACACCCAACGGTTAGACTTCAAGTGGTCATTCTGGCAGCTGAGCATTGCCAGAATGCGGAGACATTGTGTGGTCCACCAGGCGCTACCTGAGAATCCCCAATAGCCAGGTTAAGCCAGCCTCTTTGCACTACCAGAAACCAAACTTGTTTCTCTTTAACGGTAAAAACTGACAAAGCTATAATGTAGTTTCGTTTGAGATTGTCCTACCCATTAGGTCAGACTTCCTTATTTTGGAGCCTCCCACAATTTTATGTCTATTTTATAATCCATCTGACAGTACCCTCTTCTCCTGCACGGCTCTAGCTACTACATTTCCGGCCAGAGTTGAGGTGAAGAAAAATTCTGTGTGTGAACTGCATGACAAAAATGTATCTTGTAAAAGATAAAATGTTACTTTAATATAAACATCTCTTGAAGGAACCTCTTGTCTACCCTGCCTTTTGTACCATCCATTAAACATGGGGCCAAATTGCCTGCTATTGTAAACTGGTGTGTTTCCACTGATGTCAGAGCCAAGCCAATTTATACCAGTAGAGAATTTCCCCCAAGGTTTATATAATTGCGGGAGTAATGCAAAGCTTTGGTTTTCTTAATGGTTTGAAAAGAAAGTTTGACTGTACTGAGCTGTTCCTGGTAGAACTTTGGTTAGGAACTTAATAAACGTAGGTATTTTCAAGACATTTTAAAATGTGCTCTTCTAGTTTGGCAGCTGAGTTAATGTTCAATTAAGTCTCTCTAACCTTGCTGCAGGGAAAGCTTGGGGACCATTTGTTATTTTAAATCCCTTTACTTTTCAACTGTCAAATTCAATTCAGGGAGCATTTACATTTTCATTGGAAAGGTGTAATGGTGAGAGAAAAAAAGCTGTTCCAGAATCGGACGAATGATTTTTAAATGCTCAGGTGTTACAGTCTAATCATCATAGTCCTGTGGACAGAAAGTATTATTGGGAGTATTTTCTTATCTCTATATGCAGGGAGCTACATGTGCAAATCTTCATGCCCCAGAGTGAAACTATAACCCAGGCGATTTAACCCATAGACTTACACCTGTGTATGCTTTATGGATTTACATGTATAGGCAGATTTGAGACTTTTATTTTACATGGAGTGGGCCCTTCGAAGTCAATGGAGGCCTCTTCATGGACCTCGGTGGGTTTGGATAGAGTCTGTTGTGCTGTCCAAAATGTTTAGACTAGCACAGGCTTTTCATTTAAAGGCCAAACCTCTGATTTGTTTGTGTGTTTTGCTTTGTGTTTGTTTTTTATAAAGATCATTGGATCTCACCCTCCTTCCCCCATACCCTCTTGCCTTGCCCACCTTCCCATGGGCACTCACCAGTGTCGAGGAAACAGGACAGTGGCTATGTAAGGCACCCTGCGCACGTAGAAGGGAAAGCCAACCAACACTAGGACCCAGGAGGTGGCATTCAGCTGCCAAGGCAGTCCGGGCCTCTATTTAGGGGGCAGTCCCCTCCCCCCCCCCAAAAAAAAACTATGCTCAGGGACCCCAGCTGATGATGCTGGGCCAAATCATGCAGAGGGGAGCAGATGCTGCTGGGCCCGATCCTGCACTGTTCCATTTTTGTGTCCTCACCAGCTCCGCACCCTGGGTGGCTGGCCCTCTCGCCCTGCCCTAGTTATGGCCCTGGTCAAAAGTGACCGTTTCAGAAACAACACCATGGATTAAGAAGTGGTTACGGCTTAAATAACATAATCATTCTCTTACCTGCTGGGGAGAAATTCACTCTACGTTCCACCGGGAGCAGAGGAGGCTGCGTGCTTGAAGTTCACGCTGGGCATCCCTACGCCTACCATAGCACATTGTGCCC
This sequence comes from Lepidochelys kempii, assembly GCF_965140285.1. NCBI lineage: Eukaryota > Metazoa > Chordata > Testudines > Cheloniidae > Lepidochelys > Lepidochelys kempii. The sequence goes on from NC_136382.1 coordinate 201,858,368, forward strand.
CAGTCTGTTGGATTTCTCACTGCTGTAATAACAGAATTAGAGCAAGCCCTACAGAAGGAAAATTATGGTCTAGTGGTTAAGGTACTAGCCTAGCACAGGAGAGTGCAGGGTTCAACTCTCTTCTCTGCCACAGTGTGATCTTGATCAAAACACTCAGTTTTTCTGTTCTCCATCTGTAAAATGTAGCACTTCCCTATCTCACAGGGGGTCATGAGGCTAAAATAGTGTAGGGTACTCAGGTACTATAGTAATGGAGGACTTATGAGTACCTAAGAGAGATACGGATGCTAAATGCATTTCCTGGGCCCTCTGAATCAAGGCAACTATCACCCTAAATGAAATTATTTTATTTAAATCAAGCTTTAAATACTTCTTATCCGATCAAGTACTGATATGACTGTGGCATTCATGTAGTGCAGAGGCCCTGAATTTCACTTTTGGCCCATCAAAGGAGAATTGGTTGAGTTAAGTGATTTTTTTTTTATTATTATTTTTTTTGACATATCACTTTATATTTTTCATTTCCTGCCCTTTAGTTTCCACAGGGCTTAGTGAGCATCTCATAACCCAGTAGCCATTTTTCACCTGAACGCTGACAACATTTTTCACTCATACCCTAATGGTGAAATGTATGTTTAAATAACATTTCAAATAAACGCAGGAGGCTCTAGCTAATAGATGAGCCAGCTGGAGACGTGGATGCGTCATAGCTGGAAAGATCATAGATTCGGGTTGTTGTTTTTTTAAAATGTTCCCATTTCTAACAAGCAACCAGAAGGACCTGCCCACAAGACCGTATTTATCATCATAAACCAAGCTGTTGCGAAATATCCAAAGCAGGCAGTATATAGATTCCCGTCCCCAGAAATGAGCTTGTTATAATAATTTCTGTCCATTTTCTGAAGCATATTATCAAAATTGATATTTGCTCTCAAAGTTCTTTGTAAAACTTCCAGTTGTTGAGTTGAGGTGAAAAATATTTTGGAAGGAACAGCTGCAAGTCTGCATATTTTCCTCTTTTTAGCTCAGTCAGAATGGTTAGTGGATAAAACATGAATTCTTAGGGTCATATCTCGTCACCATTTCACATACTGGGCACCTGCTGAAGTCAGTGGGATGTCTGAGCATAAATCAATGGTCCTTATTAATCGTGATCTGCTGTCACCCTTACTCACCATAAGCAGTGCTTAATCAAATACTCCCATCAAAGTCAATGGAAATTCTCCCATGAACAAATATCTGTGAGTAAGGATTGGGGCCGAAACTGTGTTTCACCTTTGTCACCTTGAATCGGGTTTGAGGGATCTTACAGAATGCAGGTACTGGTTCTCGGCCTAATTCTAGCACCACAGCACTGACAGATCGGACAAAATGCAATAGACTACACAATGGCAAGGGATGCCCAGCATGAACTATAATGCAGACTGAGGAACCTTGGGGCCCATCCTTCTGCTGACATCCATGTCAATCCTCCTGTTTTCTTCAGTAGGAGCAGAATCGAGTCCCAACATGAACATAATGAGGAGAGTCCCTCTTATAGAGAACTTAACAGTCTTAAATAGTAAAGGGTCCTGTAAACTCCATGCATAGACATGGAAATCTAGGGAAGCTTCCAGGCGTGGAGCACATCTGCAGTAAGACCATCAAGACTTTCTATAAAATGTTGCAGTAAACCACTTTTGAGGCATAGTTGGTCCTGATATTCAGTCATTGACCTCTGTTAGCCCATGCACAGGTATAGCCTTGCATTTTTCAAGTGAAAACGCTTGTGTATTCACCTAGCTTTAACATATGCATTTGCACAAGTGTCCCAATCTCACTTTATAATCAGACTGAGGAATCAGTCTTCGAAAGACAAGCAATGCTTCAAGACAGGTTTCAGCATAGCAGCTGTGTTAGTCTGTATCCGCAAAAAGAAAAGGAGGACTTGTGGCATCAAATAAATTTGTTAGTCTCTAAGGTGCCACAAGTCCTCCTTTTCTTAATGCTTCAAGAGTTGTTCTCTTAGAGCGGGGCCTATAAATCATTAGTATGCTGCTGCTCTAACAGCGCATGTAAATAATAATAATTCAAAATGAAACTAACATACCTGGCACAGCTGAGACACATTGACCACAGCAGTTACTGTACTAAGCAGCCCGCAGGTTGTAGCTGTATCCAGTACAGTATCATCACGAAGGCTTGATCATCCTCTACCGGAGAACCTCGGAAAGCCAGAGCACTTGAGATTTCTCACATACTTGACAACTGCAGCTTGTCACAGATGTGTGGCTAATACTAAGATAAAGAAGCTGTGAATGATACAGGTTCATACATTTGTGAGAAACCCATTCTAAAAAAATTACAGCCAGCATGAATACTTGAGAAAGCAACAATCTGCCACTAGACTATATTTACTGTCTCAGTCCATAAATCCTTTGTGTGCATGGAAATTCTTTGGAAATGAGTATTTAAAAAAGAAATGAAACGTTGGTGTGAACATGTAAAAGCTCTATTTAATGATCCTCTACCAATATAATGGTTGGTAGCTATAAACCCATGAGAACTGGCATGATTATTGCCTGACTGGCTTATCTAATGGAAAAGGCATTTCAATTAAACTTGTCTGCGCCTCAATTTACATGACGCATTCTCGGTATTAGCCCTTTTTACACATGTAACTGCTAGAGGAAAACGTGGGAATTTAGGGTAAAATTTTCAAAAAAGTCTAAGTGAATTCAGATCCTAAGTCCCATTTTCAAAGGACAAGTGCCTAAGTCCCACTGGTTTTCAGTAAGACTTAGGTGCTTTTGGAAACTTTTCTCATATTCTAAATTTGACCCATCTCACTTCCTGGTTATAGATACACACAGCTTTCATTAGTGTTGATGGAGTAACACATGCATTCAGCTAAGAATTCATATCCCTCTGTTTAGTTCACTTTAAGGACATGATCCTGTGAAGTCAGGCACTCCTTCGCTTCAGTGGGAGTTTTGCTTAGTTTGCTTGTGACATTTATGAGCCTTCTGGATCAGGCCCTAAGTTATCGCTAGAGAAGTCAACTCTAGTTGGTTTCATATTTTTCTTCATGAATTGTATCCTAGACAGAATGTCAAATTGCTTGCAGGAAACAGCTCTTTGGGGGACTAGCTGGTTCCAGGCTTATTTTGCAGAGTCCTGCTCTGTAATGGGTTTGTGGATAGAAGGTTAGAGCTGGTTTAAAAAATGCATGTCTTTTTTCAATGGAAACCTGAAACTGAAAGAAGTAGGGTTTTTGTTGGTTTGGTTTTTTGTTTGTTTCACTTTTGGTTTTAAAAAATGCAGCTTTAAAAAAAACATGTGTGTCCCGTCCCCCCGTCCCCCCCCCCCCACACACGTTTTTTAATGAAAGCCAGAAATTTTTACCAAAAATATTTTTATATTTCCAGTGGAAAAACTGGAAAATTTAGATCAAAACAAAAGATTTCCACCAAAATGTTCATTTTGGTTGAAAAGTCACTTAGTGTTGGAAAAAACAATTCAATGAAAAAATGTCCAACAGGTCTAGTCCTCCCAGCACCGGGTGTCATGCCCCGCTGAGTTACCACTGCCTATTTCTCAATCTCCCATCCTTTATGTCTGTTCTCTGTTGTTTCCTTTTGCAATTTTCTGTTTCTTTCCTTATTTTTTTTTCTAATTGCCTCTTGCACAGCTGGCTCCTCCCTCTCTTCTCTGCCTCCACTCTTCGCTCTGCCTCCTTGTTCCTTAAGTCATCTGCGGCTGGCAGCTTGGCTGGATGTGGGGTCAGGGCAGGAGTGTCCCTTAGCAGCCCAGTGCTGAGTTCCATGTGCTCTCATGGCTCCAGTTGCATAAGAGATGAGCCTGCAGCAATGTACGTGCAAACTGCTCCCACCCTGGGCTGCATTTACAGTCAGTGGTACCTGCCGCTGGGAGAGACCATTTGCAGAAGGGATCCGACTCCACCGATCATTTGCTTGGCTCTATCTCCCCCCCAGATAAGCCTGGAGTGCCAGACCCTGCTGGTAAGTGTTGGCTCCATGAGTTGCTAATGGTATACAAGGCCTTTGACTTCTAGGTTGCTGGTTTGGATTCTGGCAAGGTCAGTAGCGACTGACAGTGGTCCCCATCTGATGGCTGTTGATAGAAATAAGTTTGGGAGTCTCAGTTCAATCCCTGGAGGACACCAGCTGACCACTGTCAAATATACCACCGCGGCGGGCATTAATTGGCACTCCTGTGGGTAGACAAGTGAAGGATGGAAATTGAACTGCCCCCTCATCCCCAATAGTTGTCTCTTTGGGCCATGACTGAGAGACACTGGCAGAGCATGTGGGGAAGCCAGCCTTCATGCAATCAGCATTGCCCCGGTCTGTAAGGACAGGACTTCTTTCTCTAGGATGGTGATCAGGCCAAAGAAACTAAAGGATCTGGGGAAAGGATCTGCTTAGACTGGGAAGCAGGTGAGATAGGAATATGAAGTGGAAAAGAAGAACATACTTGTTCTGGGGTGACACATATACAAATAGTCCCAAGCGCCAGCTTCAGACCGTCTGTAACTCAGAACTGATGGTGTTGTTACAGAGACAAGGTGGGTGAGGTAATATCTGCGATTGGACCCACTTCTGTTTGCGAAAGACAAACTTTCACGGAGCTCTTCTTCATGTCTTTTACAGCCTTGTTTTTGTACACTTCGTCACAATGTGGACTCAGACGTGGAGGAGTCTGTTAACCCCCTCTTCTTCCCTCCTAAAATAGAGCTGATTAATGATCAAATGTTGGCTACTGTGTATGTTTGGCAACTTTCTAAATAACATGTCTAATATGCACATGCTGTAAGTTGAATACCAAGGGCCAAATTACACTTGCAACTCCCACTGGTGTCAGTGCATTCCAGGCATGTATTTCCAAAGGCAGAACTTAGCCCCATGCACCAGACTGGGAATGCCCTTATTCACCTCACTGGGCAAATACTCACACAACTAGTCCCTTGGACTTCAATGGCACTACTCTTGTGAGTAGCTGCTCACTAATGTCCGTAAGGGCTGCAAGTCTTGCCCTAATTGTGATCTGTTGAGAGAGTGATATGTGCATTGACACAGATCAAAAGCTGTGCTTTAAGACACCCTCAAGTAGCGCACATGTAAAAGAGCTGAAATTCTATTCTTAGTGCACTCTGGTGACCCCGATTATATTTGCCATTCCCCCCTTGCAATGGACTCTAAAGAGGGGGTGATCTAGGATATCAGAGTTACTGCAAAACCTGTGTACTGTGTCCTGATTTAAAGGTGATGCCTTAATTTACATTTTCTTGTTTCTCTGAATGCACCATTCCTGTTGTCACTAAGAGTAATTGTTGTGGATTGCTTGCTTTGCAGGTGCAAATAACTGAACTTGCAAATATGGATGTTAAATCAGAGGCCAGGTTTTAACATGTCCCTTTGCTCCCTCAATAGATCACATTATTTCAGTATGTAATCTATGACTCTGTCAATGCATAGATCAAAAAGCTGTGTCGTAGAGTCCTCAAGTGGAGTACATGTGAAAAAAAGCTGGAATTCTATTTTCAATTAATTCTTCCATCAACCTACCCGCATCTCCACTGGGAGTTAGGTGAACCTAACTACTAAATCATGCAGGGCGTAAAATTTTTCAGAGCCCCAAGTGGCCTCGCTAGGTCAGTCTAACTTTTAAGTGAAGAACAGGCCTTAGGGTGAAGATAAACTATCAGATCTGCAGACTGAAGTGACAATGAAATCATTCAGTTTGGAACAGCATGTTGACCTGGGCTGGCAATATCAGCAATTCTGTCTTATTTTTTTATAGTTAGTTTTATTTAAGTGTAAAAAAAAGAAAGTAATAATTAGTTACTTATTTCGCTTTATGCATTTATTATTTGTGTCAAAGTAGTTTTATAGGAATAGTTTTGGGAGTGCAAATAATTGTGCCCCTAAAGAAGACCATTTCGATATGAATCTAAATTTGTAGGCACAATCAGGGAAATCAAATGTTCAGACATCTAAGGCCCTGATCCAGTAAAACACAAAAGCATTGCCTAACTTTAAGCATATGAACAATCCCAATGAAATTAACACACATGATTAAGAGCTTTGCAGGAATTAAGCCTAGAAGATCTGATTTGCTGGTGCAAATAATTGAGCTTGCAAGTGTGCATATTAAATACAAGTCCATTTCACATCCTGGAATAAAAAACTTAAAACAAATTAGAAAATCTATATATCTATGATCAGTCCAGTTTTACAAGATGCTGTGTGCCGTCATCTCCCCCTGAAATCAAGAAACCCGAAGCAGCATGAGGCCCATGACTTTTGCATATAAAGGGCAAGATCTTTAGGTTGTGTAAGTTGGTACAGCGCCACTGAAGTCAGCAAAGCCTTTCAGATTTACACCAGGAATGAAGTCCTGGCTCCATTAAGGTCAATGGCAAAAAGTCATTGATTTCAATAGGACCAGGATTTCACCCTAGATGAGGAACTGGCAGAATGTATCTTTTCTCTCACCTCTCCTTTCTCCTTCACTCGTTTTTCAGTACCGCTCCAGATGGTCTTTGGGAAGGCAGCTGATGCGTAGTGTAAACCTCATTGCCCACGTTGGATAACCAGGCCACTATTCAACAACAAATAATTTGAAATAGCAAAAAGCGTTTCAGGCTGAGCTCTCGTGACATTTGAAGCTAACAGATCTGCTTATGAACTTGTCAGATAGATTTTTGGTAAGCAGACTGGGGCTAACATTTTCAAAAATGCCTTGGACCCTTTTTGAGAAAACGATGTAGCCACTTAAATCCCTTTTGAAAATAGGATTTAGGCTCCTCATCACCGAGGATGAGATTTTCAAAAAAAAATATTTCGGTGCCTAGTGGCATTTTCAGAAGAAATTAGGCAGTTTTGAAGATTTGACCCCACATCAGGAGCACTAGCGCAGCGGGACCATTCCATCATGAGTTTCAGTTTTATTGTAGTTTGGCGGGGGTGGGGGGAGGGAATAAAAGTTCAGTTGTCAACATTTTCAAACTTGGATAGCTAAAGTTAGACACCTAAATAAGTGGTCTGGATTTCCTGGGTGCTGAGCCAAGTTCTGGCTTTTTCAGATGAAGTGAAATTCATATCCTCAGACTGACAACAGGGGGCAAGGCAGGAAGTAGGAGTTGCGTCACTTTTTGTGCCACTTGCATAGTGTGGTAGAATGACTAGCTCCATGTAAATAAGGACCTATGGCCCTTCCTCCAACCCACTCCTCTCACCCTGATTCCACGTTGGTCTATGCAGGGCAGCCTGCCACGCCCACTCCATCATGCAAAGGGTGCAGAGGCCCCCAGGCATAGCTACTGGTCCCGCAGCACCAATGCAGTGTTTGTACCAGGATTGTGATTGTTTAATTAGATGTGAACAGGAAAACCGCTACGAACAGGTTTACTATATTTTAGACTGTGTGTGGCTCTGTGCTTCTTACCTCTGTTCTATTTCAGGTTAATGTAAAACTGCTGTGAATACAATTATGTAATTAATTGTTTTGCCTCCAGTTTTCCCTGAGAACTTTTCAGTCTTTGTCTCCTTGCAGCTAAACATCAAAATAACTGATCAATGACAAATGCACATCAAAACTGAACTCTGCACGTCCATGAAATTCAAAGGTAAATATGCCTTCCGTATTGACAGTACGGCAGATAGCAGCAAAGGCAGGAAGTGATAACAATTATTTTAAATTGACAATATTCTGTAAGAAGCATTGAGCACAGACAACAATCTCAAAATACAAAGGTAATTATTTTGCATATAGATAAAAGAACATCTAACCTCTTAAAGAGCAAAGATAATTTCTAAAGATTGAAAACATTTTCACAGAGAAATTAATTTTTCCATCTCAAGAACTACAGGTGCTAGCTTTTTTCTGCTTCTTTAATAAGCTCTAAGAACATAAGAACGGCCATACTGGGTCAGACCAAAGGTCCATCTAGCCCAGTATCCTGTCTTCCAACAGTGGCCAATGCCAGGTGCCCCAGAGGGAATGAACAGAACAGGTAATCATCAAGTGATCCATTCCCAGCTTCTGGCAAACAGAGGCTAGGGACACCATCCTTGCCGATCCTGGCTAATGGCTATTGATGGACCTAGCCTCCCTGAATTCATCTAGTTCTTTTCTGAACCCTGTTATAGTCTTGGCCTTCACAAAATCCTCTGGCAAAGAGTTCCACAGGTTGACTGTGCGTTGTGTGAAAAATACTTTCTTTTGTTTGTTTTAAACCTGCTGCCTGTTAATTTCATTTGATGATCCCTAGTTCTTGTGTTATGAGTAAGAACTTCCTTATTTACCTTATTTACTTCCTTATTTACCTTCTCCACATCAGTCATGATTTTATAGACCTCTATCATATCCCCCCTTTGTCGTCTCTTTTCAAAGCTTGAAAAGTCCCAGTCTTATTAATTTCTCCTCATACGGCAGCCATTCCATACCCGTAATAATTTTTGTTGCCCTTTTCTGAACCTTTTTCAATTCCTATATATCTTTTTTGAGATGGGGCAACCACATCTGCACGTAGTATTCAGGATGTGGGCGTACCATGGATTTATATAGAGGCAATATGATATTTTCTGTCTTATTATCTATCCCTTTCTTAATGATTCTCAACATTCTGTTCACATTTTTGATTGCCACTGCACACTGAGTGGATGTTTTCAGAGAACTATCCACAATGACGTCAAGATCTCTTTCTTGTGTGGTAACAGCTAATTTAGACCCCATCATTTTATATGTATAGTTGAGATTATGTTTTCCAATATGCATTACTTTTCTTTTATCCACATTGAATTTCATCTGCCATTTTGTTGCCTAATCACCCGGTTTTGAGAGATCCTCTTGTAGCTCTTTACAGTCTGCCTGGGACTTAACTATCTTGAGTATTTTGTTTCATCTGCAAATTTTGCCACCTCACTGTTTACCCCTTTTTCCAGATCATTTGTGAATATGTTAAATAGGACTAGGCCCAGAACAGACCCCTGGGGGACACCACTATTTACCTCTCTCCATTCTGAAAACTGACCATTTATTCCTACCCTTTGTTTCCTATCTTTTAACCAGTTACCAATCCACAAGAGAACGGTCTCTCTGATCCCATGACTGCTTACTTTGCTTAAGAGCCTTTGGTGAGGGGACTTGTCAAAGGCTTCCTGAAAATCAAATACACTATATCCACTGGATCCCCCTTGTCCACATGCTTGTTGACCCCCTCAAAGAATTCTAGTAGATTGGCGAGGCATGATTTCCCTTTACAAAAATCAAGTTGACTATTTCCCAACAAGTTATGTTCATCTATGTGTCTGACAATTTTGTTCTTTAATATAGTTTCAACCAGTTTGCCCGGTACTGAGGTGAGGCTTACCGGCCTGTAATTGCCGGAGTCACCTCTGGAGCCTTTTTTAAAAATTGGAGTCACATTAGCTATCCTCCAGTCATATGCTACTGAAGCTGATTTAAATGATAGGTTACAAACTACAGTTAGTAGCCCTGCAATTTCACATTTCAGTTCCTTCAGAACTCTTGGGTTAATACCATCTGGTCTTGGTGTTTAGTTTATCAGTTTGTTCCAAAACCTCCCCAATGACACATCAATCTGGGACAGTTCCTCAGATTTGTCACGTAAAAAGAATGGCTCAGGTTTTGGAATATCCCTCACATCCTCAACCATGAGGACCGATGCAAAGAATTCATTTAGTTTCTCTGCAATTGCCTTATCATCCTTGAGTGCTCCTTTAGCATCTTGATCGTCCAGTGGCCCCACTGGTTGTTAACAGGCTTCCTGCTTCTGATGTACTTAAAAAAAAATTTACTATTACTTTTTTGAGTCTTTGGCTAGCTGTACTTCAAATTCTTTTTTGGGCTTCCTAAATATATTTTTACACTTCATTTTCCAGAGTTTATGCTCCTTTCTATTTTCCTCACTGCTGCTTTTACTTTGTTGTTTAGCCACGGTGGCTCTTTTTAGGTTCTTACTGTGTTTTTTTAATTTGAGGTATACATTTAAGTTGAGCCTCTATTATGGTGTCTTTAAAAAGTTTCCATGCCGCTTGCAGGGATTTTACTTTTGGCACTGTACCTTTTAATTTCTGTTTAACTCACCTCCTCATTTTTGTATGGTTCCCTTTCTGAAATTAAATGCTAGTGTTGGGCCACTCTGGTGTTTTCCCTGCCACAGGAATGTTAAATTTAATTATATTATGGTCACTATTACCAAGCGGTCCAGCTATATTCACTTCTTGGACCTCATCCTGTGCTCCACTGAGGACTAAAACAAGAATTGCCTCTCCTCTTATGGGTTCCAGGACTAGCTGCTCCAAGAAGCAGTTATTTAAGGTATCAAGAAACTTTATCTCTGCATCCCGTCCTGAGGTGATATGTATCCAGTCAATATGGGGATAGTTGAAATCTCCCATTATTATTGAGGTTTTTATTTTAATAGCCTCTCTAATCTCCCTGAGCATTTCACAGTCACTATCACCATCCTGGTCAGGTGATGGATAACATATCCCAACTGCTATATTCTTATTATTCAAGCATGGAATTACTATCCATAGAGATTCTATGATACAGTTTGGTTCATTTAAGATTTTTACTTCATTTGATTCTATGCTTTTTTTCACATATAGTGCCACTCCCCCACCAGCACAACCTGTTCTGTCCTTCCACTATATTTTTTACCCTGGTATTACTGTGTCCCGTTGATTATCCTCATTCCACCAAGTTTCTGTGATGCCTATTATATCAATATCTCATTTAATACAAGGCACTCTAGTTCACCCATCTTAGTATTTAGACTTCTAGCATTGGTATATAAGATGATAAAGATGAACGAATCAGGCGCCATTTCTTGATGTACATGGAAGGTTCCCCTCTTCAGTAGGCTTTGCAGCAGGCTCATTGAAGCACCGAGGAAAAATTCTGACAATACTAGAAACTGTGACCGGAATATCTGTTTTCTACTAAATGTTTGTATTGTTAACTGCGAGCTCTAGGGAAGGCACTATAAGGAACTGAGAAATCTAGCACTCCAGTGATCTCCTGTTTATTGCTGATTAAATTCATCGTCAAAGTGCTGCAGTAATGAGTCATGTGGTTATGAATCCTGCCAATATATTTTACATTGCAATCAAGTGGGCGTTAACGTGGTGCGATTCTGGAAGACTCCTGAACAAGTGGGCGATATGAAAAGGATCAAAGGCATGATCCTGGAATAAAAAGTGGGAGTGGAGGGGTTGAGACACACCAAAGGTCTCATCCTCCATTCCTCTTCACCTTGTGCAGCCTTTTAAACTGGTGCATAGTGGGTATCAGATGCTACCAGGCACACAGGGCACACAGCTGAAGGAGAGGAATACTTGGAGCTGGATTCTCATTTACAAAAAGGACCCTTTACACAGCTGTGACAGTGTAATGAGGTCTTGAAAGCTAAAGGATAATATTAGCACATGAACAAATGGGTAGAAACGGTCCATGAATAAATTTAGGGCTAGAAATTAGAAAAAGGTTTCTAACCATCAGAGGAGTGAGGTTCTGAAACAGCCTCCCAATAGGAATAGAGAGGGCAAACAACCTAACCAGTTTTAATATGGATAAATTCACAATTGGGATGATATGACAGGGTTGCCTGCAATCGCAGGGGACTGGGCTCAGTGACCCAGAAGATCCCTTCTAGTCCTTTGTTCCAATGTCAGAGTAAAATGTAACCTAGTTAATGCCAGAGCAGCATATATGAGCCTTTGTATAAATGAGAATCAGGTCCCCATTCTCCAAGTTTTTGTTTGTTTGTTTATTTTAATTGTTTAAATAGAATGTGCAGTGTTGTGACAAAGTCATAAGAGGTTTCAAGTCTTGCAATATTTGGTGTTTTTCTTAAAGCTCCAGCTCCTGGAGACATGTGACTAATAATCTTAAATTTCATTTAATAAAAGAAAGAAGTAAGCTTCTAGCCTTCATGGTTGCAGAGAAAAGCCTAAAAATGTGAACTACACAAGCTCACAACTAGAATGGCAAATAAAAAGAACCCCTCCCATTTTTTAATGGCAAATAAAAAGAACCCCTCCTCTTTTTTTTAAAGACTTATGATTTGTTTGAAGCCTGACTAACACTTCGGTTTATGTCCCATTCAAACAGGCCACACAATCAGTCGAGCTGAAACTATTTTCAAAATCTATAGTGTCGCGTGGGGCCTAGATTTCCAAGTTCATTGAATCTCTGATTTGGAGCTGATATTGACTGATTTTATTTGGGATCATTAATTTCCTTGATTTCAATAAACAAATAGTCTCATCAACTTGTCCCTATTATATGGACTAGTGTTTTATTGTCAGCGAGGGACAATATATAATTTGTTCAGAGTTGTCCTAGTTTAACAAATTAAGCCCTTTAACAACAATCCTATTAATTGACTTTGACTGTATTGCATTCATTACAGAAAGGATCATGAACATTTAATTGTAGAGAATTATTCTCCAATTCAGCAGAAACAAAACAAACAACACATGCTTAACATGCAGCCTCCAATAAGAGTTTGTTAGCACTGTGTTTAAGGATTGTACTTAATGTTAAAATAATTCTGTGATGGTAGTAATTATATGAATAACATGCTGGTAAGGAATAATAAGATAATATAACACAGAAGTACCACCATTGAAATCAAATTTGTTTTTATAAACAGAATAAAAGCCAGAAGGAGTGGAGGGGCTCCAAGATAGAAATTGGATGTCAAAACTTTTACCTCTAGGTCACCTAAATCCAGACCATTTTGGTAATAACTGAAACTCTGTGCTCTTTGGCTTGTGTAAAAGGAGGTTAACAGTCTCTGTCTGGTTCTGACTATATAGGTATATTGTATAGTATATATAGGTTCTGAGTACATAGTATAGAACAAAAAAACCCACTTTAACCTGAATCCTTGGTGGAGGTATCAGCAGTAAGGCCAAGGACTGAAGTATCTTTTCATTCCCTTGCAGAGGTGGTTTTAAAGGGCCTAATCTCTCTGCAGCACCCCCAGGAGTGCAATGGAGTCATGTATTCAGACTCTCCTCAGCCAGGTTGGAGCAGTTAGCATCACTAGCCTGAGGACAGAAACTCGGCCCTCCAATCAAGTTCCTCTGGTGCTTCCCCCTTCCAGGATTCCAAGGAAACAAAACAAAAAGAGCTAAACAGAAAAAGGAAAAAAAACACCAGTCCCAAATAAGCCATCAGCCTCTCTGCCTTCTGGGGGCCTTGGTCAAACCACAATCTGTCTCAGTATCTTCTGGTCAGATAATTGTGACCACCTTTCTTTCAGGATGTTCACACAATCATAGGAGTAGGCTGTGGCCTAGACTAGGCCTCTCCGTAGGAGCTGAGGGAATGAGTGGTTGGCCTTCTTTTGAACTCTTCCTCCAGTCCTGATATCCCAAGATGGTTCCATCGGGAGCTCTTTGATGAACTGAAAATCAAAAAGGAATCCTACAAAAAATGGAAACATGGACAAATTGCTAAAGATGAGTACAAAAGTATAGCACAAGCATGCAGGGACAAAATCAGGAAGGCTAAGGCACAAAATGAATTACACCTAGCAAGGGACATAAAAGGCAATGGGAAGAGGTTCAATAAATACATGAGGAGCAAGATAAAGACGAAGGAGTGTGTGGGTTTACTACTTATCAGAGAAGGAGAACTAATAATGGATGGCATCAAGAAGGCTGAGGTATTTAATACCTGTTTTCCTTCGGTCTTTTCTAAAAAGGTTAATTGTGACCAGATGCTTAATACAATTAATTTTAACAACAAGGAGGAAGGAATACCAGCCAAACTAGGGAAAGAATAGGTTAAAGAATATTTAGATAAGTTAGATATATTCAAGTTGGCAGGGCCTGACGAAATTCACCGTAGGGCACTTAAGGAACAAACTGAAGCAATATCAGACCGTTAGTGATCATTTTTGCGAGCTCATGGAAGATAGGTGAGGTTCCAGAGGACTGGAGAAGGGTAAACATAATACTTTTCTTTAACCAGGGAACAAAGAGGACCTGGGCATTATAGACCAATTGTTTAACTTTGATAGTTGGAAAGATACTGGAACAAATTATTAAACAATCAGTTTATAAGCACCTAGAGGGCAATAGGATTAAAAGGAATGGCCAGCATGGATTTGTCAAGAACAAATGATGCCAAACCAACCTCATTTCCTTCTTTGACAGGGTTACTGGTGTAGTGGATGGGGGAAACAATAGACATGGTATATCTTGATTTAATAAGGCTTTTGACACAGTTTAACATGACTTTATCATAAGCAAACTAGGGAAATGCGGTCTAAATGAAATTACTATATGGTGGGTGCACAGTGGGTTGAAAGACCATACTCAAAAGTAGTTATCACTGTCAAACCTTGAGGCTATATCCAATGCAGTCCCACAAGAGTCAGCCCCGGATTCGGTACTATTGAATATTTTCATTATGTCTCACTCTACTTGGTGCCAGTGAGGCCTCAACTGGAGTACTGTGTACAGTTTTGGGTATCACACTTTTGAAGAAAAATATGAATAAACTGGAGAGAGGCCAGAAGAGAGCAACAAAAATAACAAAAGGTTTAGAAAACCTGACCTATGGGGAAAGGTTAAAAAACTTAGGTATGTTTAGTCTTGAGAAAAGAAGACTGGGGTGGGGGGATGTGATAAGTTTTCGTATATAATAATGACTGTTATAGAGAGGGTGATGATCAGTTGTTCTCCATGTCCACTGAAGGTAGGACAAGAAGTAATGGGCTTAATCTGCAGCAAGGGAGATTTAGGTTAGATATTAGGAAAAAACTTTCTAACTGTTAGGGTAGTTAAGCTCTGGAATAGGCTCCCAAGGGAGGTTGTGGAATCCCCATCACTGGAGGTTTTTAAAACAGGTTAGATAAACACCTGTCAGGATGGTCTAGGCTTACTTGGTCCTGCCTCAGCATGGGGGGGATGGACTAGGTGACATATTATGGTCCCTTCCAGCGATACATTTCTATGATTCTGTGGCTTGCAGGTGCCACAGAGTAGGGCTACTTGAGCCCTTAGCAACTCTTTAACCTCTTCCTGTCTGGTGCAGTTTGTCCACCCCATTAGAGAGGTCTTCCAAGGTCAATGGGGAGGTACCCTCTGAAGTGTAGTTTTGGGGGGAACACTTGCACTGCTACTCAATGTGGTGTGCCTCTGCTGAGGGTAAAGGGAGCGCATCAGTCTCTGCTGCTGTCAAGCCAATACAGTCTCCGAGCATTAAATTCCCACAGGTTTGGTGCCTCTTTGCAAAGAAACGTTGTGTTTCTGTGCTCTAAGCCAAACACGGGGGTTGGCGTCCTAGTGTTGGAGATCAAGGCTCAAAGAAAGCCTGCAAGCAATCCGGAGCACCAAGTTCAGAGCTTGTGACTATAGGCATCTCTACACTGCAATTAGACACCAGTGGCTGGCTCATGCCAGCTGACTCGGGGCTGTTTAATTATGGTGTAGACATTTCGGCTCACGGTGGAGCTAGGGCTTTAGGTGGGAGGGTCCCAGAGCTCAGATCACAGCCCCTTAGCCTGAGCCCCATGAGCCTGAGTCAGCTGGCACAGGCCAGCAGCGGGTGTCTAAATTCAGTGTAGACAGACCCTGTATGATTATATCAAATGCAGTCTGGTGGGATAGCGAGCAAATTTCCACTTATCATGAAAGGACATGCATGTAACAATGGTCTGTTAATCATTTAAGTATTTATATGGCCCATGTGACCCAGCATATGAGGTCCTCGTGAACATTAACAAATTACTACCCAATATGGGAGTATTCTCATTTTACAGATGGAGTCCTGAGGTAATTTTTCCCTAGGGATTTTACATGGGAAGCCTGCAGCAGAGCTAGGAATTTAATTCAGTCCTATTCAGCTCAAGTCAACAAGACTTCATTGGCATGACAAACTACACTTGTCAGCCCCTAGGGATAGGGATCATATTTTGTACAGCACCTTGCACAATGGGGTCCTTGGTCACGACTAGGGCTCTTAGGTGCTATGCTAATATAAATAATAAAATGCAGGTAATGTCTAAGTGTAAAAGGAGTTAGACCCTTCAGGTCTCTGTCACAGGTAGGTGATATACTCCAAGGCTAGAGCTACTCAGTGTTTAGATCTAGGTCCCCTGTCCTTCCTGATCCATTTGCCATTCCTCTCTATTCCTCATCTGGTGCTAAGGAGCACAGTGCTGCCTTTGCCATCTCTCTCATTTCTCTCAGAGTCAGACACTGGTTTTCCTCATTGCTTCCTAATGAGAAATCTGTTACAATTCCTTATGACTTGAGGAAATCTGTCTCACACTTCGTGTATTTTAGACACTGAAGCAGAAAGTGCCTTCTCTGTTTCAATCCCTCCTCTTTTACATTGGCTGTGCTGTCATTTCTCTCTGGGTTTAGACCATACTTTATCCCTCCCAATTTCCACTTCAAATTTATGGCCAATGATTCTGTATTTGGTAGATTATACCTTAGGCCTTGTCTATACTAGGAGTGCTTTTCTACCTATATAGGCCTTCCAGAAACTTCCATCCAGTCTTGTATTACCCAAGTCTTAAAAAGCTTGTGTAATATTGGCTGGCAATTGAGTCCCCTCTCAATATATACCCAACTGTATAGTCTGTGTAAACTGAAACATCTCAACAAAAAAACTCAATAAAATAAATCCTTCCCTGAGAAAAGAGATGAGAGAAATTGTGTGAAGAGGCCATATTTGGGGTCAGGAAGGAATTTTTCTTCTGGTCGGATTGTCAGAGATACTGGGGTTTTTTCGCCTTCCTCTGAAGCATGGGGCACAGGTCACTTGCAGGTTTAAATTAGTGTAAATGGCAGATTTTCTGTAACTTGGAGTGTTTAAATTGTTATTTGAGGACTTCAGTGACTCAGCCAGAGGTAATGGGGCTATTACAGGAGTGGGTGGGTGAGGTTCTGTGGCCTGCAATGTGCAGGAGGTCAGACTAGATGAGCATGATGGGCCCCTCTAGCCTTAAAGTTTATGAGACTAAAATGCCTTCATTGTGCATCTGTCAGTCAGCTAGTTGCAAAAGTGAGGATACCAAAGCACATGAAGAGAGGGCTGTCTTCATTCTGATGAAACTGGGGAAAAAGAGTAGATGGGGGGGATGAAATCTGCAAGGATAGCAGATATCTGGAGTTGCTGTGTCTGCAGCCTCTTTGTTGCTACAGCTTCATGTACAGGTGCTGAAGAATAAGAGATGTGAGAGACTCACAGGGATTCTTTCCAGGTTCTCAGGCTTTTCCATCTTGCAAGCTAGTTAACAGTGAGAAATATTTCAGAGTTTAAACACAAAAAGAGCAATATGCACTTGTACCGCCCCCCCCCCCACACACACACTATATTGGAGATTAGACATAGGAGAGATCTAGATAGCAGGAGAGAGGACAATTGCACCCACTGTATGGGGTGGTTACATTTCTCTTAAAGGTTGGTTTAAAAATGTGCCCATTGTTTGAAGATGCTCAGGGCTTTGGGATGTAAAAAATAAGACCTAGGGAGAGGGATACATGGGCAGGAGCAAGCAAGGAGGTCATAAACACAAGATAAATTCAGTTTATCACATGGATCTGTGATGGGTCACAACATTTATCAGATGATTCAACAATTGATCACATGGATAGTGTGAGTGTGGGTGTGGGGGTGTGTGTGTACAACCCTTCTACCCGGTGGAATCAGCAGCAACAAAGGCTGGGTTCAATACCTTTCAATATCCTCTTAACAATACAAAAAAAGAACCCGTTTGAGCCCCCACCCAGTAATCTGGGAAAATTAAACGCCACATTGGGTGCCTGTAAGAGTCAACACTTCCCCGCTTGCAAGCACTGAGTCTGTGTATAGCAAAGAAAACTTGTAATAAAAAGGGAAAAGGAACCCAGCATTAGTTTGGGAAAACACCACAAACATGATTCGAAAGTGTATGACCATGAGCAAACGCCTACCCTAGAGTACATTGGGCAGTGTCCTTTGGCTCAGTTTCTCACCTGGTGGTGCGAAAGCCTGACAAACAAATGTTCCTTTAACACACCGCTGTTGGCTGCTGTGCTGTTTTCACTCTGCAGCTGTCAAGCCATTACTGCCTCCGTCCCGCTGCTACAGCTGTCTCTCTGCTGTGACATCATGTTCTGCGATTTCACCACTTGGCCCTGCTCTCTGATTTCAGTGGGCAGTGGGGAACCTCACTGCTGGGACAGGCTGTGCAGTCTCTTTCACTGCAACACTGTCCCACACCACCTCCCATCGGCGCCAACTCCTCGGGTGCTCCGGGCCTGGAGCACCCACAGGAAAAAATTAGTGGGTGCTCTGCACCCACCAGCAGCCAAGCTTCCCTCCCCGCCAACCACACCACGTCCCCGCTCCTCCACCTACCTCCCAGCGCTTCCTGCCCGGCTGCCGCCAAACAGCTGTGTGCTCAGGGGAGGAGGAGGGGCCGGGAAGGGGATTTGGAATATTGGCAGGGAGGGGACAGAGTTGGGGTGGGGACTTTGGGGAAGGGGTTGGGATGGGGACGGGGCACGGGTGGGAAGAGATGGGGCACGGGCTGGGCCTCGTGGAAGGGACGGAGTGGGGGTGGGGCCAGGGACAGAGGGGCGGTCGAGCACCCACAGGGAAGATGGGAAGTCGGTGCCTATGGCACCTCCAAGGCTGAGCACCTAGTGATCAGTGATTTCAGCACTAGTGATCACTAAACAAAACAAGGCCTCTCAACTGAGTCTAATCAGCTCTGTCTTTAAAAAGAGGGGAGGGAAGAGGAGGGTCAAATGGTTTCTAGGATTCCTGAGGCAGAGGAGGAACGGGAATCTCTCTTCTTCACTGGGATTTGGCATCCTACCCGCTGCTTAGCGACTGAACTTCAGTTTAGGGCGGACTCCTCAATCAGGCTAAGCACAGTTCTGCTGCCCTTTACTCACACAATAAGGGTAACGACATTTCATTACCCCCATTTTGTAACCCAACACTAGCCATAAGTGATCGTTTGGGCAAAGCAGCTCCATCGTGGTGCGCGCCCTAGACAGTGTAGGCATGTCTTTGCAAACACGGTCTGTTCCTCAAGTCTTTTTCCTCAGCTCATCTCTCGATGTCAGGGCAGAGCTCGTTCAAACCCTGCTGACGTGTGGTTACCAAAAGTGTGATTTGCATGTAAGACCATGTAAGGTGAAGCGGTCATTGTCAGAGACAGGCAACACACAACTCTCAGTAGCAACGGAGGAAGAAAGCGCATCAACGCCAGGCTGCTTTGTGATACAGTTTCACCAGCGAAGATTTCAACAGCGGACACCACGGCAAGGCCCTGATGGGAACTGCAGCTAGTCTGCAGTGAGGTTAGCGAACAGGAAGAATGTGAGAGTCGAAGAGAGAGTTCAAAGTAGCCTGTAATTATGTGCCCTGGCACTTGGTCTTGCAAGGGAGACTCAGGCCAGCAGAACCATTTTTCGGCTTTGCCTCTTAAAAGACATGGTGTGAAAGGGAAGTGGCTGCTGGGGTGGGCGGGGGAGGGTGAATGTGGTGTCAGGCAGGCAGCCTGGGATTTGTGTTTAAAAGGAGAGATCATCCAGCAGACACTGTATTTGAGGCTGGAGATCTACAGGCAGGGCTGGCTGCAACTCCCATCCCCTCAGTAATAAGGGTAGTTTCCAGCTGCCTCACCATCTCATATTGTGTGGAGCGAGGCAGGTGCCTGCCTCATTCTCACAGAAATTAGCTGCTTGACATCAGGAGTAGGGTGACCAGACAGCAAGTGTGGAAAATTGGGACGGGGGTGGAGGGTAATAGGAGCCTATACAAGAAAAAGACCCAAACATCAGGACTGTCCCTATAAAATCAGGACATCGGGTCACCCTAATCAGGAGAGGGGCTCCCCGCTAGCAGAGATAGGCATTTTCCAGCAGTCTGGACTTAGGCGCTTATCTCTGTGAGGGGGTGGACCTTCGGCCACTCCTTTCTCATTGGCATCTCCCACTGGCTAGCTTACACGGCTCCCCATAGCATACTGGCTTCTGGGGATCTCCCTCTCCCCTTTCACAGTGTAGAGAGCGTAGGCCTATATAGTGCCTAAGCCCCTTCCTGAATGTGGGCCTCAGTCCCTTACATCAACCCTGCCTCCACTCCCTTCTGTTCCTTCTCTGCAGGATAGCTGCAGCCTTCTCCACTCTGCTACAAGCAGAGAGAGAGCTGGAGGAAGCAGCTTCTGCTGCTATAGCTGACCTGGTGGGAGGAAAGGTAAATGCAGGCAGCATCAGTAGCAAAAGCGGCAGCAGCTGCTCTGAATAGACAGAATAGATGCTCTGCACCCCCCTGAACTGGGTAGAAATGGAAGAATTTAAGAGTTTGATTCTCTTCTCAGTTACACTAGCATAATCCCATTGATTTCAAATGAGTTACTTCTGATTTGCATTGAGGGGAATAAAAGGAGAATCAGTCCCTAGCTGTTTAAATACCTGGTCCAGATACTTGGTTGTCTAAATGGTAGATTTTCTAGCAAGGTAACAAAGGAAGCCAAGTCAATTCTCCTTTAGAAATCAGGCCCTAAAGGATTCTAAGTGTTTTATTTTGTTCTCTTGTGTGGGTTTATCAAGGATATGTCAGTGTTTTGAAGCTAAAGGAACTGGCTGTTCAGGAAATTAAACTTCTCTGTTCATCACAAGGAAGCCTTGGTGGAGGCATCCTTCATAGTTGTTCCTCCAACCAGTCTCTCTAGTGAGTTAGCTCTGATTCAAGCTCTGTACTGTATCAGAGTTCTCCTGAGTACAGAGTGTCATATGGGCAGAATTATTTAAGGTGGTTTATGATATGGGCTGCTGAGGACACAAAACTCAAATCTACAAAGAAAACAGATTGGAGAGGCCAGAAATGAAAATGGGACTGTTTACATAACTACTCTCAGCTGACTTCTTTTCCCCCTGAGATTTCATCCAACACTTAGGTTTACATGCATGTGGGGAGAGTGCGTTTGCAGGGGATGAGCTGGGTTTGCTTTTGAAATCTGTTTGCAGTGACAAGCATTTTCTACAGGCGATATAAAGTTTGTGAAAGGTGTTAGATTGACAGCCCCGGAGATATTAATTTTAGATTTGTCAACAGAGGGTCTGATTTGCAATGAGATAAGTGAATGGAGAATTAGTCCCTAGATGTCTAAATATCAGAGCCAGGTACTCAGTTGTCTAAATGGTAGATTTTCTATCCAGGTTAAAAAAAAAGAAAGCCAGGTCAACTTCCCTTTAGAAATCATTATACAGTGGGTCTTTGGGTGGATGAGATGTGCAGGATCAGGCTCATGAGATAGGCAGCAGCAACAGAAAAAGTTGAGGTACCCCAAATATGATCTGTGAGGGACTCACACCTCTGTGAGTGACGGGGTAGTTCAGTCTCCCTGACCATTCAGTGCTTCTATTGAGACTGCCAACAATTGTCCGAGACCATTAATTCACTTCAGGTAGGCCACTAAATATCCATCAGATAATGACTTTTGGTCCCTACAAACTTGGACTTGATTCAGAACAGTGACCTAGAGGAGAAATGATTTGTACTCATTACCAATCGACGGAGCCCTCCAGTCTCACTAGGAGCAAGACATTTTTTTTAAATCCCTAATTTTTACCGTGTCTTATCGCTAACCTAATTCTACAGCCTTTCTGCCTACGGAACTCCTGTTCACTTTGAGAGTTATACCCACCGGTGGGCTGCAGAATCTAGCTTTCCTGCACCATAGATCTGATCATGGGTCATCCTCTCATAAACGTGAAGTCCCCTCACATAGCACGTGTGCATGGCTAACCTAACATCTCGTGTATGTTATGTGAAAGATTGAGCCCCACCTCCTCTTTGCCAATGATACCAGTCTGCGTCACCCATTCGTTACATTTTTCAAACAAACACCTTCACATTTTCGGCTATTCCTGCGCTCATGCCTGGAATGAGTGCCCCGTAATCAACGACTGGAAAAAGGCTAATGTAGTGCCCATCTTTAAAAAAGGGAAGAAGGAGGATCCTGGGAACTACAGGCCAGTCAGCCTCACCTCAGTCCTTGGAAAAATCATGGAGCAGGTCCTCAAGGAGTCAATTCTGAAGCACTTAGAGGAAAGGAAAGTGATCAGGAACAGTCAGCATGGATTCACCAAGGACAAGTCATGCCTGACTAATCTAATTGCCTTCTATGACGAGATAACTGGTTCTGTGGATGAAGGGAAAGCAGTGGACGTGTTGTTCCTTGACTTTAGCAAAGCTTTTGACACTGTCTCCCACAGTATTCCTGCCAGCAAGTTAAAGAAGTATGGGCTGGATGAATGGACTATAAGGTAGATAGAAAGTTGGCTAGATTGTCGGGCTCAACAGGTAGTGATCAATGGTTCCATGTGTAGTTGGCAGCCGGTATCAAGAGGAGTGCCCCAAGGGTCGGTCCTCGGGCCGGTTTTGTTCAATATCTTCATAAATGATCTGGAGGATGGTGTGGATTGCACCCTCAGCAAGTTTGCAGATGACACTAAACTGGGAGGAGAGGTAGATACGCTGGAGGGTAGGGATAGGATACAGAGGGACCTAGACAAATTGGAGGATTGGGCCAAAAGAAATCTGATGAGGTTCAACAAGGACAAGTGCAGAGTCCTGCACTTAGGACGGAAGAATCCAATGCACTGCTACAGACTAAGGACCGAATGGCTCGGCAGCAGTTCTGCAGAAAAGGACTTAGGGGTTACAGTGGATGAGAAGCTGGATATGAGTCAACAGGGTGCCCTTGTAGCCAAGAAGGCCAATGGCATTTTGGGATGTATAAGTAGGGGCATTGCCAGCAGATCGAGGGACGTGATCGTTCCCCTCTATTCGACATTGGTGAGGCCTCATCTGGAGTACTGTGTCCAGTTTGGGGCCCCGCACTACAAGAAGGATGTGGAAAAATTGGAAAGAGTCCAGCGGAGGGTAACAAAAATGATTAGGGGACTGGAACACATGAGTTATAAGGAGAGGCTGAGGGAACTGGGGATGTTTAGTCCTACGGAAGAGAAGAATGAGGGGGGATTTGATAGCTGCTTTCAACTACCTGAAAGGGGGTTCCAAAGAGGATGGCTCTAGACTGTTCTCAGTGGTAGCAGATGACAGAACGAGGAGTAATGGTCTCAAGTTGCAGTGGGGGAGATTTAGGTTGGATATTAGGAAAACTTTTTCACTAGGAGGGTGGTGAAACACTGGAATGTGTTACCTAGGGAGGTGGTGGAATCTTCTTCCTTAGAAGTTTTTAAGGTCAGGCTTGACAAAGCCCTGGCTGGGATGATTTAATTGGGGATAGGCCCTGCTTTGAGCAGGGGGTTGGACTAGATGACCTCCTGAGGTCCCTTCCAACCCTGATATTCTATGATTCTAATCATTTGCAAAGCTACCTTCCTCTCCTTCAAATCCCTCTTTCAAATCCCTTAAAACGCTCCTCTGTCGTGATACCTACAAAAAGCATGACAATGGCGAGGCAGCTGGTGTGGTGTGACTCCTGCTTTTCATGCTGACTAGCATTGTTTCATTGTTCATGACTGGCTCTTTGCTGCGGGAGCTGAGTGGCATGCTCAGCTGTCAGAATTTCCTGGAGCCTTGGAAGGGGAAGGGCCGCATGCCTGTGTAGCAGGAATGCAGGGCAGCCAAGTTCAAAACAGTGAGCAGAGTGGTCACAGTGGGAATTGTGGGATACTGGGTGAGGCCAGTTATAGTGAAATTATGAACGGCAGTGTCTACATTGATGCCTTCTCCCTTTAAGTTTGTCACCGAAAGCCCTAGGCCTCTCGTCGAGGTGGTTTTGTCACCAAAAGTATCAATACCTTCACTGTTTCATCGCCAAAAGCTGCCTTTTGGAGACAAAACTCTGCAGTGTAGACAGGGCCTTATGCTCCCTCTGTCTATTTGTTGTATCTGTTGTGTCTTGACTTAGACTTAGACTTAAAACTCTTCAGGGCAGGGACTGTTTTTTCTTCTGGGTTTGTACGCAAGACCCTGACCCATGACTGGGGCAGTACAAATAAATAAAAATAACGACTACAGGATTGGATCATTAGTGCAAATTAAATCATGCTTATTTTTTAGTCACCAACATGGCAAATATCATTTGACAGTAATTAATTTCAAATTTTATAACATTAAGGCAGGTCAAATTTGAGACCTAAATAAACTGATGGTTTTGGTTTCACTAAATGCGATTTGAGATTGCAATGTTTTAATAATGATGGAATTATCAGAAGCTCAGAACTGATTCATTAAATTGTCTTTCATCCTTTTGGACATCTTTAATATTTAATATGCTTCTCTATAGCAATTTACATTCACTGGTATACTTTTCTTTCTTAAATTGCAGTTTGATCTCAAGAGTCTCTGGCTGACCTAATGAGACTGTTTTAAATTATTCACTTTAATATGGAAAAACTACATGCATATAAACATTTGTACCATCAAGAATTCCAACACTGTTATTGTGAGACGTGATGAGCCAAATCCTGCATCAGCCCAAAACGATGAACGTTGTGCAATGCAAAGATACACATGTGAACATTTAGCAGGGCTACTCTCTATCCTGCTTACCACTGGCTGGCTCAAGCATGCAGCTGGGCAACGGTAACATAGTTGGCCAACACTGGCCACTGTTTGCTTGAGTTTGGAGGCAAGGATGAGATGCAAGGAGGTTCACCCCACCTCCCTCTCTCATTTTATGCATGAAGGAGAGTCCATACACCCGGACACGCTCTGGACTCAATCTTCAGCTTGGGAGTGGACACTGAAAGCAGAGTAACCAGATGCCTATCATGGGCTAATCATCATTTACCCCAAGCACAGCTCAAAGCTCTCCAGACTGCCTGCTGAAACGGTGGATGGAATATGAAGGTCTGCACTTGGGACTTACAGAGTCAGTGAGTTTACAGCCCTCTCTTAGGGGCATGTCTACACAGCAGCTGGGAGGTGTAATTCCCAGCTTGGGTAGATGTACACATGCTAGATATGCTCAAGCTAGAACCTAAAAATATCCATGCGGCCACAGCGGCATGGGAGGCAGCTGCCCAAGTATGTACCCACAGATCTGGTGGGATTGTACTTGGGCAGCTATCTGAGTCGCTACCTTTACCACCACAGCCATGCTGCTCTGCTTAGCATGCTAGCTTGAGCAGAGCTAGCACATAGATGTCTCCCTCAGCTGGGAATTACACCACCCAGCTGCTATGTAGATATATCCTCTGAAAGGGCTCGCTAACCAGCCATCGGAGCAGTCGAGTAGTGGCCTACTGCAACTCCTCTCTTTGGGCAGGTATTTTCATGAAAATTAGGTGGCGTCTCCTAACTTCTCTGGAGTAGGACCCAGAAACCTATGCTGGGAGAACTTCACTCATTTGTGGCTATTATTTGTGTACAATTAGTTCTGTAAAGAGTGTCCAGGCACAGAAATGCCGAGCTAACAGAAATAATGATGATAAAGGCAGAAGCCTGGGAAGCAGAGGGAGGCGGGTTAGGAGTGTGTCTGGGCTGAGCACATTTAGCACAATGTGGAAACCTTCTCTATTCCTTCTACCATGCTACACAAGCCTGTGCAGGACCATCTGCAATCAAGACTACCAGGCACGTTTTGATGCTATAGCAATCACCGCACCAATTTCATGTGACAGCCACCATTTCCTTATTAATGAAATCAAAAACATTCTCTCTCTGGAGAACTCAAGTGGCTACTTTTCTGCTTTGTTTACACTAACCATTCAAATAATCTGATTAATGAGACTCTTCATCCCAACATCATCTTAATGAGAATGTGCAGAAAAACAAAGATCTAGCACTGGTGATTAAACAAACCAGCTTGCTATATATTTCATGAATTGAACAATTTAATTTGATGGGATGAAATGTTTAAATTTTCCTCTGTGGGATTTTGCAACAGTAACATAGGGCATGGGTTTATCATTATAATTTTCAAATGTAAAATACAGAATAGAGACACATCTGAGCATTAATTAATGAATATCCATTATTTTAACCTCAAGCTTTAGGACCTAGTCTCAAACCTAGACTCAGATAGAGTCTTTCCATTTACTTCAGTGAGCTTTGAATCATAATTACCATCATCTGCTATCCTGCAGGAGAAGAATTAAACTATCCAGAAAGAAACGGAATACAGCATTAAAAATCCGAACAAATTTCTACTGTACCGATGAACTGAACCTTCTTACTATCTTTCCTAGTATGTGAAGTTTCTTTCACCTCAAGATATTGGGGGTGCTCTGTCACCTAACTGCCCCCTCACTTCTATAATACCTCTGTAGCAGAGTTAAGGAACCCACCGTCTCTGAAAGGTCACTAGTTCTTTTTGCAGCTTACTCACGGCCTCTGTATACTAGCAATAGTTCCCTCTCAATCTAATGCTGGAGCAGCTGCACTTGGTTACATCTCCATTCTGTTACGTTACTGCCACGGGCGGGCTGGCTCCTGTGATTCAAACAGGTCCAGTTCCCCTGTGCCAGACTGGTGCTGCCAGTTGGGCTAATTAAGAGGGTAGGGGCTGCCCCTGGGGCTATAAAGGCCTGTCAGAGGAATGACTGGGATAGGCTGAGCCTAAGGAAGAGGGATCACAGAGGAGGGGAGATAAAGCCTGTGATGGGTGCCTAGGAAGGTTGTCCTCGATGAGCAATAGACTTTGCTGTGAGTGGGAAGGCACAAGAAGCAGGATTCCCAGAGGCCCCTACAAAGGGAGGTTGTGAAACCCCAGGACAAAAGGTGAGCTGAGGGACTGTGGGTGGTTGGTTGGTTGTTTTTCATGTTGTCCTGTGTTTAGACAATACACCTATTTAAAGGAGACTGGGTGAGGTAGTGTACGCCTGTCAGGCTGGAAGTAGTGCTGCCATGTCACAGATGCCTTCACCCGCCTTTGGAATTCTCCTAAGTGCTACTTGGGAGTTTTTGCTAGCAGCTTAGTCATTTTATTCCTCAGAACTTCTGGTTTATACCAGCTAGTCCTGGTGACTGGTTGCTTTCTTATTCATCTCATTTTTATTCTTTAGAACACTTTCTTCTGACACCTCAATCTCTTATAGTACCTCATCTCTATTACCAGAAAGGAGTAGATCTGGGTTAGTGATATTGCTAACGTTTATAGTGAAGACTGATATAAAGACATTTGATTTTTTCAGCATTGTTATCTTCCTTAATTGCTGTGTTTACCTCCTGGCTGTCCCCTAGATCAATCTATTTCCTCAGGCTGCTATTTATACTTAATTTCTTGTCACTTCGTTTTTATACCTCCAGCTATTTACTCTTTGAGTTTGTCCCAGCCCTTCTAACGGCATTCTTACATGTGACGGGCTGAAACTTATGCTCCAGTCTTAGTGAGGCCAAGTTTAAAAAAACCGAAACTTCTAAATTTCGATGAATCATCTGGGTTGGAAAAACCTCTTGAGCCATGTTGGTTTTCTTATTGCCGTCAATCGCTGTGCCTCAGTGGGTCACAGCTGAGAATACCAGTTTCAGGGCAAAACCCTGAGAAATAGGGTAGACACACCCCAAACTGGTAGTTATTCTATCATTACATATACCAAGCCAGTAACAAAAGTGAACTTCTGTCTCACCAGAAAGTCTTAAATGCAGTCTCCTTAGGCATGCCACACTCCAGCCCTTGGCTCACCACCCAGACCCTAGAATTTATGATGAGTTGCTATTGAAAGCCAATTTCATCAAACAAAGGGTTCTTCTGATCTCAAGAGATGTATTGCTCTGGCTATGTGGCTAATAACTCAGACCCTACCCAATAATCATGCTGTTGCCAATCCTTTAGTAACTAAAATCTAACGGTTTATTCGTAAGGAAAAGAAGAGAGTCAAAATGCACCTGAAGACGCGGTTTTTTACTGATGAAAGCTTATGCCCAAATAATTCAGACTAACACGGTTACTCCCTGATACTTGACAAAATGATTAATAGATCATATACATACAATCATTGCAAAGTTCTCATCTCAGGCTTGTCGCAGTGATGGAACTAATGGCTTGTAAAGTCTCTAGTAACTTCAAAAAGATTGGAAGGTCCATAGATTAGAACATTCCTTTTTAGTTGCAGAGAATCAGAGCAGGAAAGAGGCAAAATGGAGATGATTCATGGGTCTTCTGTATCCTTTGCCAGGTGCTTGGAATTGTACTATCCCAAAACGAAGCCCACAGCATAGTTTTTGGGAAAATTACTGGCACAAGATGCAGTCCAGGTTCACGTGGGCAAGTCACATGCCCTTACATGGCTTGCTGACTCACGGGGCAGCCATTACCCTTATACTGGCTGGGAGGTCCACAGGAAGGCTTGCTGAGTGGGATGAGTGGTGGTGGTGGGGGGGGGGGGTTATGGCTAGGGTGGTCATATGTCCCGTTTTGGCCAGGACAATCCCCTTTTTAAGCCCTGTTCCAGATGTTCTGACTTTTTTGGCAAAACTGGGCATTTGTCTCATTTGCTCTTGTCAACTGATGATCAGCTGACAAGAGCAAATGGAACAAATGCCCAGTTTAGCCAAAAAAAAAAGAGTGGAGTGCGCCCCCTGGGGAGCATAGAGGAATGTTCAGAGGCCACACGGGCGGTCAGCCCCGCGGCGGGACAGCGATGCCAGGTGGCTTAGCCAGTCCTGTGCAGTGTCCCCTATCTATGGCCCCTTGTGAGAGTTAATTGTCTTTAGTGGGCCATCAACACAAAGCTGCCTGATTCATTGTAGATTTTAATTGGTGGGCGTTACCCCAGGAACAGACACAATGATGACACAGGTATATAGCCAATACTCATCACTTCAGATACATGCATATAAACAGGATAACAATACTTAGCAAATTATAACTGTTCCATTGACACCTACTTTTGTACACGTTTTGTTGCAATTGTCTAACAGTGGCATCATTGATATAAAGGTTGTATTTCAATCATACAGCATCAGACCTTGTTTCCCCCTTTTGTTGGGTGGTATGGCTGCTGTCTGAGACTGTTTCCTTAAATAGTATCCAGGCCAAGTCTAACAATTTTAATGTCTTTCTTATTGACTTTAGCCCCTCTTTAACTAGCTTCCTCTTTTCTTCACAGTAGGTTTTTATACCTTTCATTTCCCCCCAGGGTGTTGAACTTTAATTATGTTAAGTAATGTATGCAGTTGAACTTTATTATATAACATTAATTATAACATCTTTAAAATAGAGTATTATGTTTTCATTTTCCACTATTAGTTATAACCTACACTGGATAGATTTGCCAACCCTTTCAAAAGTTAGAAAGATAATTGGTGTTTCATTAAAGTAAATATTATTAGGGTTTGATCCAGATCTTATTGATCAATGGCAAAACTCCCATTGACTTCCCGTATGAGCAAAATGTAGCTGTTAAGCCAAAGTTTTCAAAAGTGGCCTCTCATTTTGGCTGCCTCACTTCTAGGGCACCAAAATGTAAGATACAGGCCTGATGTCCATCGATGCTGAGCTGCTACACTTCCTGCTTGTCTAGTCTGGGAGCTGGAGGTGTTCGGTGCCTCTGAAAATCAAGCTGGGGTATTAAAAGTTGAACACCTGGCACCCAAAAGTGCTAGTAACCCTTCAGTTGATTTTGTGAGGTCTGGTAAATATTCGTGTTTTGTGGGATCAGACTTGTGAAGAGGATTTTTTTTAAGCTCTAGAATTAAGTCAGATACAGCTTTGGTGAGGCAATAGATTAATTTAGAGTAAATCTGTTTTCTGCTTGTCTGTGCTGATTGTCACCCAGATATGCCATTTGTCATGGCTGAGATCTTCTGTGAAGAAGCCAGAAGGAGTGCCACAGAGTTTCTTTTTATAGAATGCCTTTGAAATCAAGCCTTCGTCTCCTCTTTCTCCTTTTAATGTTAGATGAGTGTTGGAATAAATACCCAGCCTGCTATGGCTCTTAAGGAGCTCCACAATGTTTTGCCATATTAATGTTGGAAAATAGGCTGTAAACAGTTTTAAGTGTTCTCAGCAAAGTGATCGCTGTATAGAGTTAATATTGTTCACAGTTGCACTGTCAGGCAGCCAGACAAAACTAGGATGAAATATTATGTGCTCTCAGCAGGGAAATGACCTGCTTCTTTTTGTCCACTGAGGCTTGCTCCTCTGTTCTGATTGAATTATGATACTATAAATGAAGGGTTACTGCCTCATGCCAGAGCTGTG
Organism: Lepidochelys kempii; assembly: GCF_965140285.1. NCBI lineage: Eukaryota > Metazoa > Chordata > Testudines > Cheloniidae > Lepidochelys > Lepidochelys kempii. The sequence goes on from NC_136382.1 coordinate 201,888,549, forward strand.
CAATTCTTATACATTTCATAGGAGACTGGGGAAGGGGAAGAGTGTTAAGCTAACCAGTCCTAACTCTTTCTCCCTGGACCCCTATGAGTCATGATACTGTAAATGGTAGTCAGGTCCTACCTCTAGAGAGACAAGGTGTGCGAGGTAATATCTTTTATTGGACCAATTTCTGTTGGTGAGTGACAAGCACTCTCCAGTGGCATCATTGATGTATACACAGGGCTCTGAGGATGTGACCCGAAGAAGAGCTCTGTGTAGCTCAGAAGCTTGTCTCTCTCGCCAACAGAAGTTGGTTCAATAAAAGATACTACCTCACACCCCTACCTCTCTTCTCTCTAATATCCTGGAACCAACATGGCCACAATAACACTGCATACAAATCCTACTTCTGTAAGCCAACTGACCACAATAATAGTTCAGCCATCTATTGCAGCTCACTGCTGAGTGCTAAGTGGAAAAGACAGTTGCTTATTTTGTCCACTCCATAGTTGCTGGAGTGTGCAGTTTTTGTATGAATGTTCATTGGGAGTTACCAGACTCTGCATGAGCACACCCAGCAGAGAAAATAAAAAGGGGTTTTATGTGTCAGATTAATGTTGGTTTCTGAGCATAAAGCAATGCTTGCAGAGGACCTCTCTGACTTTACTAAATTGAAACAAGATGAATTCATCTTCATTATTTAAAACACTGTGAAAACTTGCTTATACTGTCATGAAACTAGGTTTTTTAACTTTAACCACTCATCACATTCATGGTAAGTGCCAAAACCTGAAAATATTATACTGCCAATTTTAAATAAAGCATGGGGTGCCTGATGTTTAACTGATATAAATTCAGGGGGGGAGGAATATTTCTGTGGCAAATAACATCAAGTTTGCTAAACCTGTTTTAAGGAAGGTCTAAATTGCAAATTGAACAGCATGAGCCTTCTAAAGCAATAGTTGAAAACTGCAGTCTTTTTTCCAGGGGGAGACTTTAGTGTTGATTAAGAATGTTTCATTTATTAGAAAACCTTATCCAACTCCTGGATTATTTTTTAAAAGAATTAAACTGTTATTATAGTTCAAAAGGAGATCTTCACTGCCATAAACTACAAGAGTGCAGACCAAAACAGCGGCAGAGCTCCTCATGTGAATTCTAGCAAGAAGTTTGTGTACTGAATGTTTATGGTGTGGTAAAATGCTATATGGAGAATGTTATTTAATCTTTTAAGCTTTAAATGATTATCCTAACATTGAACTAAGACTGGAATGCTGCTTCCTGTACCCTTTCTCCTCCCTGTTCTGAAACTGTGTGTGAAAGAGAAAAGGACTAAACATAAACATTTGACTGGCCTGATGCTAGGAAATCAGGTTTATTGGATTTTTAGCAAAGGAACACAATGTTATAAGCCTTGTAGTTTGGCTGACTCTTCTTAGTTGACTGAGATGTTCTGTTTTATAGTTCGTCTACTTGGCACTCTGTCAGACACTATGATTCTGTAATGCCATAGCTGTCAGTGTATTGTTATATGGCAAAACTCTCTCTAACTTTATACCTGCTATAAAATCTATGCAAATAGACAAGCTACAGAATGAACAAGAGTCTTCAGTTGCAGTAGTAAAATATTCCTGTTCAGAACGATTGCTGTCTCTTCCTTAGGTAAAGAACTGGCAGTGGCTTGTGTATTAGCATCACTGCGCATGTGAGTTACATTGCAACCACACAACTGTGTGTCCTTGGGCTGCATTGGATCCTCCTTTAGCTTAAGTGGTAGGGGCATTCGCTTTCTGAGCACAAAGATCTGAGAACTCTCCTGGCTGCTGTCATGAAACTGAACGGTCCTGGCATGCAGCATAGTGACTACCATGAACTTCTAGTTGGCCATGAATTTGACACAGTTGTCCAAATGTATTCACAAGTAATAGTTTATTACTGAACTGGAGTAGAACAGTTCCTTTTAATAGCTGCTTTTTAAAAAACAAATGAGAGACTTGCTTGTATCTGGGGCTCTGTTTCTTAGTTTTATCTTTGGATCACTTATACAAATAGCCTAGTGGTAGAGTTTTGCTCAGATGAGTATTGAATAACAAAACTTAAGATATGCCGTGACTAGTTATAATGCCCTAGATATAGAAGAGTCTGTGAACTCTTCTCATGTATATCAGCAAGTGCTGCCATTTTCCTGCTACTTCCAAGAGAGAACTGAGTGTCTTGTGGCTCAGTCTGAGCTACTGTCCCATAATACATGGGTGGTGGTGGGGGAATCCATGTATCTTGATTTCAAAAGCAAAGCACAGTGGATATATTCAAAAAGTTCAATTTAGCTAATAATGTTTGACCCAAAGCTGAAATGTTTTATAAACAGTTTAGTTTCAATGAAATCTCGGGGTGTGTGAGGGGGAGATGAAGACAATGCCTTTTTTCATTAAGAATGTTTTAGTAACATCTAAATCTCAACTCAACTGCCTGTTTCAAAAAAAAATCAGAAATAAAACTGGATTTTTCAACCAGCTCTATCCAGTATATGGAGCCAAAACCTGTAGAAATTATGTTGTGGAAGCTGCATAGCAGTGCATATAATGTGTTTGCCTGTTACAGATGGTCAACAGGCCACATGTAAATTTACAGTAAGAATTCTGAGACTTGTCTGATGAGCTGTCAGCACAGATGATCCCGGCATGCCCCAAACATTCTGCCATTGTTATACTCTGATCATCAATACATGAAGGCTCCTAAGTAGAAAATACTTCAGTTTTATCTAGGATGTATTGGCTTTATAGGCAATATGAAGTACTTGCAGATTTCCCAAACTCCTCTCATTGCACCAGTTTCATCCCAGTTTGTTCTCTTTTATGGCTCTGAAGCTGTCTAGCTTTGCATCACAACTCAAAAATATCACTATCTGGCACCCTGCCATGTCACACTAATTCTGGAGATTGTCAAGTATACTGAGCATCAGAACTAACTATCCTTTACAAACTAGTCACAGGAGCCTTTGGGCCATGGCTGGTGACAGAGGAAGTGTGGCTCAGTATCTGAATGTTTTTAATACAAGTTCTTATTTACTAGAGTAAATAGTTTAGAAAACACGGGCATGATCCTGCAAACTAACATAGCTTCTTTGAAGGAAAGGCCTGCCTCTCTAATCTTCGAGAATTCTTTATGTGCATCACCAAATCACGGATAAAAGGAACCTGGCTGAAATAAGGTGTAGTTGTAGGTGCCCAGAATCACTAAAGGTCAAGCCCCAGTTACTTACAGGAAGTCCCCAAAAACTGAGGCTCCCAAAGTTAGAGGCCACTCTTGAAAATTTTGGTGGTGAACATGCAGAAATGTGGACATAGTCCTTCACAAGAGGCTACTAAGGAAGTAAGTCCTAGTGAGAGGTGAACTGTTGTCATGGATCAGAAATTGGCTGAGACAGGAGTGAATAGTCAATTGTCATCATGACACCTGGCACCCTGCCTGTTAACTTTGTGGCTGAAGGTTCCCTGTTAGGCATGTTAAATATTTATGGATGATCTGGAAAAAGGGGTGAACAGTAGGGTTGCAAGCATAGTGGTGTTGGAAGTAGCTTGGTCAGCTTCTTGCAGTCATGAAGTAGTAAGGAGGTCACACATTGTGGGATTTGTGACTCTGGGTAAACCAAACTTTTTAAGAGTATTGCCATTGGAAATCTAATGCAAACAAATTCAGAATTCATTTTCCACATTGCCTAATATTCACTGCTTCATCAGACATTCTTGCTAGTAAATGCACTTCTGAAAATATTCAGCGAAAGTAAACACGGAAGTGTAAACAGATCACTTTATGTGCACAAATATTTGTGGAAAAAGTTTTGAATTTTTTGCCCAGTTTTAATACACAAAAATTACCATATGTGGTTATTCTTGAAGTGCATGAAATGTACTTATATTTGAAATTCAAATAATCTCCTTGCAGCCATACTGTAGTCCTAGTACATGAAAGTTGAAGTACATTCTACTCTCACAGTGAAGACCTGCTACAAAATCTCATTCAGGTCATGATGAACATAGAAGAAATGGAGCAGAAATGGAGGATGAATTTTTATACCTAGATGAGGGGGCAGATTAATAATGGGAAGCAAATGTCATATGTTTCAGATAGCTGTGAGGAGGTTTATGTTAGAGGGACTTGCCCATATTGCCTTTTTCTTCCCTGTGCATTAAATGAGATGACACAATCTGTAACTCTTTAGTTTACCTCATATGTGAACATAGTGAACTGCCACTTCACATTTCAGGTAGTCATGGTGAATTTGTATTAGCATTTTGAGGGGCTGCGTTGTATGAATTATAAATGATGCATGAATACATGTTTCTAAAGCAATAGGTCACCTCTAAAAATGAGTGCCATTGAAATGTGCATCTGGCTGAGTTTATCACAGTAAAAACATTTTCAGAGCATATGAATTCTCATTTAAACTAACTTTATTTTGCATGCTTTAAAGCAATTCTACCAATAGTAATTTGCAAATATTTAAAATACACAGAATCCAGGAGAAAGAACAAGAAAAAGATAACTAATTGTCCAGGTAAATAGAATCTGAATCAAGTCACTGTTTATCTCCAATAAGGAAATCAGGCCTTGATCCTGCAAACACTTAACTTTAAGCATGTGACTACCTCATTAACTTCTTCAAGCACGTGCATAACTGTTTGCAGGATCAGGGCTTAGTTCATCTCCGCACCCGGCTGCCCCTCATCGCTCTATTGGCTGCGCTGTTACGATGAGTTTGAGGACCCCTCTTGCAACCGTAGTAATACTACACAGTGGATTGGGGGAGGGGGGGAGCAGCCGGATCCCAGGCCACCAACAGCCTAATAAGAACTGGAAGTCCACGCGGCCGCAGAGTACTCTTTTCAGAGCTGCTTCTGTGAAGTGATCTGTGCATCAAACTAGTCCTAGCTGAGCTTAAAATTGGGTGCCCATAGAAGATGGACCCTGATCTGGAAAAAAGGGGTAAACGCTGAGGTGGCAAAATTTGCAGATACAAAATTACTCAGATAGTTGAGTCCAATGCAGACTGAAGAGTTACAAAGGGATCTCATAAAACTGGGTGACTGCGCACAAAATGGCAGATGAAATTTCATGTTGATTAATGCAAAGTAATGCACATTGGAAAATATAATTCCAACTAGAAAAGGAGTACTTGTGGCACCTTAGAAACTAACCAGTTTGTTTGAGCGTAAGCTTTCGTGAGCTACAGCTCACTTCATCGGATGCTCAAATAAATTGGTTAGTCTCCAAGGTGCCACAAGTACTCCTTTTTGCAAATACAGACTAACACGGCTGCTACTCTGAAACCTGTCATAATTCCAACTATAACATATAAAATGATGGGATCTAAATTAGCTGTTACCACTCAAGAAAGATCTTGGAATCATTGTGGATAGTTCTAGGAAAACATCCACTCAATGTGCAGCGGCAGTCAAAAAAGCTACAAATGTTGGGAATCATTAAGAAAGGGATAGAGAACATGGAAAATATAATAATGCCTCTATATAAATACATGGTACACCTGTATCTTGAATATTGCGTGCAGGTATGGTCACCCTATCTCAAAAAGATTGATTGGAAAAGGTTTAAGAAATGGTAACAAAAATGATTAGGCGTATGGAACAGCTTCCATATGAGGAGAGATTAATAAGATTGGGACTTTTCAGCTCAGAAAAGAGATGACTAAGCGGGCATATGATAGAGGTCTCCTTCTCATAACACAAGAACTAGGGGTCCCCAAATGAAATTAATAGGCAGCAGGGCTAGCAATTAAGAAATACATATTTCGATTTGTAAGCTAAACATACTTGATCTGGAACTTGTTGAGACACAAGAATACTGCCATTTCCATGGGCTCCCTTTTGGGAGTAGATCTTCACTTTCAAGAAAGACAATCACTACAGGCGAGTGAAAGATCTCTACTGAAAGCAACCAGCTATGTACTGACACCGATGAATCCACACGGTGAACACCGTCCAGTCAGTGCTTTGTTTCTGATCCCTGGGAAGCCAGTTGCAGAGTTAGATCTTGTGAACAGCAAAGCCTTATGTGGGGTTCTCCATGTGGGCCAGGTTGGTCCTTGTGTGGCAGAGGGCTGATGGACTATAGAGACTTAAAGGGTCTGAGGCCATGCTTCAAGGGGAGAAGTAAAGAGAGAGGACTAAATGCAAAGGAGCATAAATGACAGATGTGTTGTGACCCAGAGGAGGAACTACTTGTACTTATTGTGTGTCCAGTAAACCAGACTCTGAGCAGGGGTGTTGCTTGAACCTCGCTGAATGTGAAAGCCCACCTACAGGAAGCTAAGAAGGGGAAGCTGAGGGAGTAGATACATGACCTGACTGGGTAAACTAATCTTGTTCCACACAGGGCTTTGGAGCTGTGCCCTGGCTCCGCTCCAGCTCCAGGCAAAAACCTGCAGCTCCACTGCTCCGGAGCTGCTCCGCGCTCCAGCTCCAGGCTCCGCTCCAAAGCCCTGGTGCCACACGCGACAGTCTAAGCAAAATGCTGCTGCTGCTACTCATCTCTTCCTTGCGTGTCTGTCTGATCACATCACTCCCCTTCATGAATCCCTCCATTGGCTTCTCATCTGATATTGTATCAATTGTGGCTTCTTACCATCACCTTCAAAACTTTAGGTAATGTCCCTCCTTGCATATTCTCCCTTGCCAAGTTTTGTGCTGCGTTTGTCCCCTCTGCTTCGCCAGTCCACCTCTCTGTCAGACAATTGCCTCTGTACCTCCTTCCACCCAACCTGTCAGAGATAGTGACTCCTGAGCTCATCCTTAGTCTTAAGGACATAAAATATGGTCACGAGAGAGGCCCCAACATCTGCTGTGCTGCTTGTCATGAGTCATGTTAGTAAATTATATACAAATTTATTGTTGTTCCCCGTTCCTTGACCTCTGTCTCTAGGTCATGAGCTCCTTTTGAGCAGAGACTACCCAGGCCTAGTACATTGTGGGCATTGCTGCCAATAAATATTTATCAGTGTTCACGCTCCTGTACACCATTCTAGTTGCACAATATCTATACCGTGTTCATTTCTCACTCGTTATTGTATTGTTCTCTGAAACATTTCCTGAGCATAGCCTAGCAAACCCTTCCCCTTGGGTTAGGGGGATAAACGCCTGGTGTCTGTTTAGTAACCCAATAGATATATAGGTATGGTGCTAAATGATACCACTTCCAATTTTTCTGACTCACTAGGCTAGTGAGAGTAGCCATAATATACAGAAAACTTTACTTTGAAGATCACTTAGCAGACCACTGTGTAGATAAACATCGGGCTAACAGGAAAAGCATTAGTGGAAAGCAGATGGAAAGCACAGTATGTGGTTGGCATGGCCATTGTATTGTGGTTGTAAACCAGGAGGTGAGTTATGGTGGGACAAAAGAACAAGCATTTAAAACAATTATTTAGAAAGGCCGGGGGAATAAATATACTGAACTAAATGACTGGTAGTGACTAAGAAAAAAGGGCAATGTATTCAAATCACAGCTGTACCATTAAACAATGAGGACCTGCAGACAAAATGGAGTGACATGATGATGATTTGAGAAATGGAAGGCTTCTGATTTGAGGAAAATAAATGGAAATGGTTCCTCTACGATCATCTGCTTATGCTGTGACTGAAGAGTCCAGAGAGCTAGAACAAGCCTGCTTATAAGTTCTGAACTTGTGCCAAAAATTTCAGTATGGTTACATTAATCTGTACAGAACATTGCATTCAGATAATTCAGTAACTTTATGAATCACATGCATTGATTCATTTCAGTAAACTCCATTCCAATTGCATTCTCATGTACATCTTTCTGAGTTGAGAGCAAACCAACCTCTGTCTCTTTGTTGCTTGCAATTAGAAGCATTTGCTACGCTTAACCAATTTTTTAATTTAAAATCTTGAGTCTGTAACACATTTTCATTCACCAAAGAACATTATTTGAGGTTTCAAATGAAAACCCCCAGTGTGTCACCGGTCTTTGACAGTGTGAAATGTGTGTATAGATACAATGTGAGGAGGGGTGTGTGTGTAAAACACATACACATGAGGAAACATTCAAGGTATCCGTCACCAGCAGAGTTGTAAAACAGGTGTTTTTTGTCAGATGAGATGTATGTTCACTTAATCTGTCTGCTTGTAAATTTGAGCATTTGTAAGCCAACACAATGGATGCTCATTTACTTACAAAGATGTAAAGTCAACCAGGAAGCAGCACAAAGGAAAAAAACAGGTCCTGGCTGTGTACAAAGGCAATGAACTTTAGGGGTATAATATATAAAGCAAAGAAAACACCCCATAATCCTGCAGCTAAGAAGCAAATGGTTCTTTAATGATAACTGGATCTCAGCCAACCTTGGTTGAAAACTCTGAGGAAAGCTTTGAGTGAGAGAAACATCTCTAGCCAGAAGGTTAACAGGCCTAACTAAGTTTAGTTTCTAGAAAGTGTTATGATTGCTTTATAGGTACCCATCTGTTTCCAATAGCCTTCTTTACTATCTCATGAATCTCAAGTCTTTGATAACAAACTTACTCTTGTGTTCACAATAAATATATCTCAGTGCAGTGTTAGGCAAAATGCTGGTCCTGAGCTGAATCTTACAAGCTGATATGTCCACTACTCCTTTTGAGACAGCAAATAGGATGTTTGAGTAGCCAGTGTCACGGGCTGGCGCTCACAGGGGAATGCTTCACAAGGACTTGGACTGGGGCGCACCTATTGTTTAACTGCAAGGCAAAGTAAGGCCTCCAAGCACTCGCCTTTGGGCTCTGAGTGGCTGACGGGCTGGTGGCGTCAGGGAGCTGACAACTATCTAAGCACAGACAAGACTTCTCACTGGAAAGAGGGGAGAGAACCAAGGTGATTCTCAGTCCCGGGTACCCTGAGAACCATCATATTAACTTTCGGGAGTCCAAGGTTCTGTTAATCTTTCCTGGAAAACTGTGGATGGGGATTAAAAGCATTTAAAACCTATTCAATGGTAGGAATAGTATACTGAAACACCACCTTCCTACAACCATTGGTTAAGCCAGTTTGAGAGAAACTTTTTGAAAGCTGAGCCTGCAGAGAAATGAAAATCAATTGCACTTCCCTTGAAACCCTGCCATCTGTCAGAAAAGGCCTATATACCTTTCACACTCCCCAGCAAGTCATCCTCCAGGCATTCACACTCGCTTGGTCTGGGAAATGCTGGCATAGCTCATCATAATATGAAACTTCCTTTCCTCTCATTTCATCACCCAGCAAAGCATGTAGCTAACAGCACTGACTTAAAGTATCACTGGCATCTGAGAAATCCAGTGAAATGAATGGGGAAGTTCAAACCACGGAGCTAACATTTCAAACTCTCGGCATTTCAAGCTCCCAGCAGATTCGGAAGGATTATCTGCAGCAGTTACGTTGCCTTCAGATTTTGAAGATTTTCTTTGTGACCATAACAGCTTGAGACTCTCCTTAATAAAAGCTGAGACTCTGGAGAACAATTGAGGCTTGTCTGTAGTATCCACTAGGTTAATCCTTCAGGCCTGCTCCCCAAGGAGACCCACCCCATACTCTGGGAAACACTGGGTTAAATTATCTAATGGCAAAAAAAGAAACTGAGATAAATACAATGGCACGTGATCCCACATGGAAGATCTTAATTCATGAAAGGTGACATTCACTCAGCTCATATCAAGCCTGAGTAATTGGGCTCTATGCAGCTAACGTGAGGGGCGGGGAATAAAATGGCAAAATCCATCCAGCAACTTCGGGCAAGAAGTGAGCCTGCAACCCATCTCCCCATCTTTATAGCTGCTGCCCTAATGAATGGGCTATGTTAGTAACAGCGCCATTCACACCACTTGCATGGTGCGTTGGATCAATCGCTGTCTGCCCTACTACCTCAACCAGGTTAGGGGCGCATCGTACATGTCACTATACACATGTGTAGCAAATGGCAGACCTTGCCCCAAAGGAGCTCAGGCGAGATCATCCCAGAGAAAGAGGGGGAAGAGAAAGTGCTCAAAGGGAGGAGGAGACACTGAAAGTGGACAGAGATCTGAGAACTAGGAGGGTGGTAACTTGAAAGACAAGGAGAAGATGAGATGTCAGAGGGGAAAAAAGCAGTGGCGAGGATGAGGCAGATGAAGTGTGGTACAGAGCTGTAGCCAGGAAGAGTTTCTTTCTGCTGTTAAGAGCAGCTTCAGTGGAGTGGGGGGAGCACAAGCCAGATGAGAGGACCCAGGATGGAGATAAGAGGAACTTAGCACTCAGTGGCCCATTCAGTGTGGTAAGAGGTGAAAGGAGATGGGGCAATAATTGGAGGGACAGGTGGGATCAAAGATTCTGGTATCTGAGGATGCAGGGGCCTATGGTCAAGGGGTGTGGTAAAGGGATTAGAAGTAGAGACTAGGTGAGAGTTTGGTCCCTGCAAGACTGGGGAGGTGGAAAAAGTGACAGGTAGTAGTAAGGGGAGTGGGAAATTGATGTCATCTTGCTTAGGCTTTCACTGACTTCAAGCTAAAGAGAAGGGCAGGGGCTGAAGTAGTTCTTATGGGGAGATCTAAGGTGGCAAACTGGTGGTAGAAGCCATGAGACACAATCACCTTGGATAAATAGAGAGACTTGGGCAGGAAGATGGTAGAATGTGCAGAGTAGGACATCTGCATGGCTTCTTGACTCTCTTTTGCTCCTGTGAAATGGACACAAAGAAAGTAGATACTATTATGTTCCCTTAAAAACTGGAGAGTTTAAGTTTGACTCCAACAGGGTGTCAAAGATCATTGTTTGTTTGGGATTTTTTCCCTGCGATCCAATTCTTTGCTCTAATTACCAAGTGTGCAGAGCATTTGCCTCAGCTTTCCATTGGCGTCTATTACATTTACTATCATCAAGCTAAAGAGAAAATATCTTGTTTCCTGTAGCAGTTTAGTCGACCATTTCAAATACCGGCGTTCTGATCATTTGTATGTAATGTAACTTTGTCTCTCTAAATGAGAAAATAGCTGCTAATTGATTTGACATAAAAATAGTTTGTTGCATACTGAATACTTCGTCTCTGAATGTACCATTATTTAACACAAAACAATACATATATTCGTAGTTAAGGAAGACTTTATTTACAGACACTCGCTCTTTGGGCTTCCAAATTAGAAATATCAATCTTAATGCTCTCCTTTTTTTTTTTTAAAACTTTGAATTTGTACTACCAGTTCACAACAAACAGCCTGCAAGTCCGCCTTTGTTAGGGTTTACAATAGGTTGAGTAAGGGAATAAAATTGCTGAGAGTTGATTTTCCTTTTCAAGATTGGAGGTACTGGCAGCAAACAGAGGAAGCTGAGAACAATCATGTCATGTGATAGTTTTTACAAATGCTTATTCTCAGTGAGAATTTCTCCTCCCAATTTTAATTGAGTGACAACTCCGGCATATGTTTAGAATGCCATGTGGTGCTAAAATGGATCCAATGTATGTAGTGAGCACTCCAGTTTTTCTGAATTTTCTTATTGTCCAATTGCTTATTATCCTTACCACATAATACTTGGCACTTTAAACATGTAAAAGTGCTGTGTGCAAACACTAGTTATGTAAATCAGACGCTTAAGCAGGTACAGTGTTTCACTGATGACCCTTTTCATTTAGCTAGTCTTATTACAAAAGAATAGCCCCTCAAGCTTTCTCTACTAGGTTTTCTATAATTATTACAAAGTTAAAGTATGAACATCCATTTTAAATAGCCTGTTACATGTATATATGTTTCGGTACTTGATTACAGCAAATACATACAAATGGGGATTGTTTTCATTTTAAAAGCAACAAAAGGAAAGAGTTTTTTGTTTTTCCCCCCCCTCCAGAGGATCTAGGTGAGAGCAATCAAGTTCTGGGGCCAATTTTGGCGCCCTCTGAAGTCCAATGTGGGTTGGATCCAGCCATTCTAAAAGCAATTGAGTCACTGGAATGACCTAGCTGATAACATTCACATCAACGCTGCTGATGAATTAGCGCCTTGGGCACGAGCAGCACACTCGGCAATGCCTCTGAAGCGGAAGTTGTTGCTGACTTGAAGATAAGTGGCAGGAGAAGTATGAGAGAGAGCAGTATTACAGTAGAAGCTTAACTCTGCTCTCATTGGGGCTGCATGGATTGTAAATAGGGGCAAAATTTTGCCCCTGCATGTCCAATAGATAAGAGCTTTTTTCATAATGTTATGAAGGAGGCACGGGCCAATAAATCAGTTCCTGTATAGGAAGCAAATTACCACTATGGACCAAATACCCCTTGTTCCATTCCTTTGTAACTGTTGTATTGTCTGTGTTTTGGCTCTAATGAATGAGTTAATTTATTGAATGACTGAGTTTTAAATGACACTATACAAAGGGTAGGTCGACTTGACAGTTTCATCCTAAATGGCTGATCCTAAATATTCAGAACCTGACTCTCCCCAAGCAGAATGAGTAACTTCCACTCACTTCAATTTGAGTTACTTCTGTCCTATCCTGTGTGGGAGAACTGAGCCCCTGGGCTTTACTGCGGCCTGTGATTCAGGTCCTTTCCGGTACAGACTGCAGTTAATAAACACATGAGAGGAGATATTACTTTGGTCTAAAGCCTTCAGCTGATGCATACTAAAGAGAAAAAGTATGCTGAAGGCAGTGAACTGTATTATTAGAACTACTAAAAGTAGAGACACTTGAGTAAGTATTATAAAGTACAGCATGCTTTGTATAATCACGTGAAAAGCCATGCAGGGCTCATTGCTGCTTTCATCATGAAGAAGCTGGACTTAATTTAAAAGAGCATGTAGCTGCTGCCAGTCTTGCTAAAATTAAGACCAGCTATTGGACACCTTGAAAAGTCCAGTGGGGTTGCACCGGGTGTAAGTGAAGGCAGAATCTAGCCCCATTGTATTTGGGTTTACTAATTTAGTGGACATTGGCAGGCTAACAGCATGTGATGTGCCTGTAATGAACTCAGCCGCTGAGTTATGCGGAGCTGATTACATGAAATAGGGCCGTCCTTACCCATACGCAAAATATGCAGCTGTGTAGGGCACCAGGATATTGCTGCGTGCTGCTCCAGCTCCGGCTCTTCCCCAGGCCCCCGCCCCTGCTCCGCCCCCACTCCCCTAAGCTCTGCAGCAGGGCTGGGGCTGCACTCAGCAACCCGGCCCCAGCCGCGCAGCTGGTGAGTGCTGCGGGGTGGTTCCCTCCTGCCCCCCAAGCCAGCCCCCCTGCTCCCACCCCGCAGAGCCCTGCCCTGCAGCGGGACTGCGTAGGGCCCCAGAATAACTCGGGACGGCCTTGACACTAAATGGTCAGCAGAACGTCTTTGTCAGGAAGGGCTCTGTGTTAGCTTTCCACTTCTTTAAACAGTTGGGAGCCAGTTCTGCCTGAACTCGTGTGGCTATGCGAGGTCTCGAGAGCGAGGGTAGAACTGGTGTATTGTTGCATCTTAAGGTGCAGGCCTCAGAGGCTGTGTAGTTAGGGTGACCAGATGTCCCAATTGTATAGAGACAGTCCTGATTTCGGGGTCTTTTTCTTATATAGGCTCCTGTTTACCCGCATACACACCCCCAGTCCCGATTTTTCACACTTGCTGACTGGTCACCCTATGTGTAGTAGTGAGGATCTGTCCACGGCAAGGTAGACAACTGGCCTCTGTGTGTGGGAGCAAGGGGAGGAGCAAGGGCAAAGCCACTTGGTCTGTGACTGTGCAGATCCACTGGCCAAAACTCCCCCATAAGGAGCTGGAGGGGCAGCAACACTGCAGTAATAGCTGCCAAGTGATACAACAGGCAGTAATCACACAGCTGTCTAACCTGTCAAGGTCCTACTGGTGTTGTATGAAGCTTGTGACTTCCCCCTCCTTTTGTGAGATGGGGTGAAGGGGAAAAGTGCCAGGAATGTTCATTGATAGGAGGTTAATGGAGCCTCCACCGAGCACACTAGTTGCTTATTCCCCTCCCTCAGGGACTGAACTGTGAAGCCTTCACAACGGTCAAAGTACAGAACTCCAAATTAAAGAGAATTTTGCCACTGCCTTCAGACAAGACCCTCAATGGCCCTGATCCAAAATCCGCTGAACTGGATGAGAAAACTCTCATGGATTTGAGTAGACTTTAGATTAGGCCCAAAACTAACTGGTAACAATTCTGCTTATTTCTGATCTGTAAACAGAGCTGAAGCTGAGTTCTGGTAACATAACCACCCTAAAGCAGTGCAGAAACTTCTTATAACCTCCTCCGCTATCTTTAAACACCACCTTTAACTTTCAGAATGTTGCTGGCTATTAGTCCCTTACACCGTGTGTGTGCAGTGTACATATATCTGACTTAACATCATGGTGGTGAACATTATTCACAGGCCCTGATACAGGACAGCATGTGCTTAAGGCTAAGCACATACTGAAGTGCAGGATCAGGGTCTTTATTTTATTTTCTCAGCTTTATCACTAGCACCAAGAAAATGAGATTGAGCTATAAAGATCACTTATATATTAAAAAAAGGCCTGATTATTACAGCAACATCTAGGGTCCCCAATCACAGACCAAGTCCCTACTGTGCTAAGTGCTATACAAACACAAATCCTGCAGAACTTCATTTGCATGAGGAATCTTTACTCCTACAAACAATCCCACTGACTTCCAGTGGGGAAGGATTTATAGGATGGGGTCCAAAGTTTTGTAGCTCACAAATGGTAATGTCCGGCAGTGATTCGTTTGTATCTTTACTAGGGCTGTCGATTAATTGCGATTAACTAAAAAAAAAAATAATCACGATTAATTGCTCTGTTAATCAGTAGAATACTAACTGAAATTTATTAAATATTTTGGATGTTTTTCTACATTTTCAAATATATCTAGTTCGATTACAACGCAGAATACAAAGTGTACAGTGCTCACTTTATATTTTTGATTACAAATATTTCCACTGCAAAAATGATAAACAAAAGGAATAGTATTTTTCAGTTCACCTCATACAAGTACTGTAGTGCAATCTCTTTCTCATGAAAGTGCAGCTTACAAATGTAGGGGTTTTTTGTTACATAACTACACTCAAAAACAAAACAATGTAAAACTTTAGAGGCTACGTGTCCACCCAGTCCTACTTGTTCAGCCTATTGCTAAGAGAAATAAGTTTGTTTACATTTACGGGAGATAATGCTGCCCACTTCTTAATTACAATGTAACCTGAAAGTGAAAACAGGCACTCACATGGCACTGTTCTAGCTGGTGTCGCAAGATATTTATTTGCCAGATGCGTTAAAGATTTATATGCCTCTTCATGCTTCGGCCATCGTTCCAGAGGACATGCTTCCAAGCTGATGACACTTGCTCAAAAAAATAATGCGTTAATTAAATTTGTGACTTAACTCCTTGGGGGAGAATTGCATGACTCCTACTCTGTTTTACCCTCATTCTGCTATATTTTCATGTTCTAGCAGTCTTGGATGATGACCCAGCTCATGTTGCTCATTTTAAGAACACTTCCACTGCAAATTTTAAAAAAATGCAAAGAAGATAGCAATGTGAAATTTCTAAAGATAGCTACAGCACTTTACCCAAGGTTTAAGAATCTGAAGTGCCTTCCAAAATCTGAGAGGGATGAGGTGTAGAGCATGCTTTCAGAAGTCTTAAAAGAGCAACACTCTGATGCAGAAACCACAGAACCCAAACCACCAAAAAAGAAAATCAACCTTCTGCTGATGGCATCTGTCTCATGATGATGAAAATGAACATGCGTTGGTCAACACAGCTTTGGATGCTTATCAAGCAGAACCCATAATCAGCATGGACGCGTGTCCCCTGGAAAGGTGGTTGAAACATGAAGGGACATATGAATCTTTAGTGCATCTGGCATATAAATACCTTGTGACACTAGCTACAACACTGCCATGCGAATGCCTGTTCTCACTTTCAGTGACATTGTAAGCAAGAAGTGGGCAGCATTATCTTCTACAAATGTAAACAAACTTGTTTGTCTGAGTAATTGGCTGAACAAAGAAGTAGGACTGATTGGACTTGTAGGCTCTAAAGTTTTACATTGTTTTATTTTTGAATGCAGAGCTTTTTGTACATCTACATTTGTAAATTCAACTTTCATGATAAAGAGATTGCATTACAGTACTTGTATTAGGTGAACTGAAAAACTATTGTTTTTACAGTGCAAATGTTTATAATAAAAAAATAAAGTGAGCACTGTACACTTTGTATTCTGTTGTAATTGAAATCAATATATTTGAAAACGTCCAAAAATATTTAAATAAATGGTATTCTATTGTTTAACAGTGCAATTAATTGTGTGATTAATCGCGATTGACTTTTTAATCACTCGACAGCCCTAATCTTTACCAATATTCAGAATTTTCACTTTTACTTTTAAAGGTGTTTTTAGACAAAAAGCAAAGGTACTTTGGTATTGTTCACATCATGATTGTTTTAAGAAAGTGGGGAGATGGCTTTTGTCACTGATTAGCTCCTGGTGTTTTACCTTTTACCCGTCTACCTTCATCTTAATTAATTACTTCCTAGCTGTGGGTTTGTTAGCTCAGCTTTAACCCACATGTATTTATATTATCAGAATTGGGCAGGGGAGGGGAATTAGGCAGCATTTTGCTATTGCAAAGATTTCTGCCCAGGAGAGTAACAGGATCAACATGTACATTGTTCATGCATGTCATGTGAAATGGGTCCTTTGTTTGACTACATAGTTGTCTGAAGTTCCAGAGAAAAGATAAATTTGGCTTGGGACAAGAGCTATCATGTTTGTTAAAAGGGCAATTCCCTGTCTTCGTCATGAAATCATCTAAAATTTGATTGCTCCCAGGAGAATTTTATAAGTGGGGCACCTGATGTAGGTTACTACAGTCTGGTCTTCACTACAGGGAGATCGACGCTGCTGCAATCTAGTGAAAACCTGTTAAGTCGACAGCAGAGCACTCTCCGGTTGACCCCGGTTCTCCAGCTCCCCAAGAGTAAGGGAAGTCGACCGGAGAGCGTCTCCAGTCGACGCAGTGAAGACACCGGGGTAAATTGACCTAAGCTATGTTGACTTCAGCTATGGTATTCACATAGCTGGAATAAAAAAGGAAAGGAGTACTTGTGGCACCTTAGAGACTAACCAATCTTGAGTAGTTGGAGTAGTGTAACTTAGGTCAACTTACCCCCATAGTGAAGACAAGCCCTTTAAGTGGCCAGTGAAGCAGGAAACTAGGTGAGGTTCCCTAGAAATGATCCTCTGCAGATCTAGCACGGGTGGAGATCTCCCAAATGCAGGGGATCTATGGGGGAAGGACATACCCGGATTCTCAGAGGAGCCATCCTGCCTGGATTACTGCCTCACCATATAGTTAGGCAAAGCCAATGACCTCATGACTCCAAGTCTGTTCTTGCTTGCTCTTTATTTTATGCCCTTCCACAAACAAGTACTTATAATGTCCTCCCAGCATAGGGTATTGTTAACTGCGGGCTGCCACAATCTGTCATGAACTACTGTCCTCTGGAAGGGTACTTAGAGGGACAATGTAAAAACTTCCCACTCTTGGTGATTCCACGCTCTTTGGAATCCAGGATACTTGCAAGTATTTAAAGGGAGGCGATAGAACTGGACACTTAGTGGCAAAAGAAAACACAAATAGGTTCACCTCTTCAATACGCATCCTTTCATTTGTATTTCAGCACCATCCAGAATAAACATGCAATACAGGCCCTTCCCCCAGAGCCTGAGGGTCATGAAAACAGTGAAATACAGTGCAAACTTTTTCTTTGTTTGTTTTGAGAATCTCAAATTCCTCGTCTTGCTGCCTCTGCAGTCTAGAATGGTGGAGTTTTCTTGTTTCAGGCTTTTGGCGTTTCTCTTAAGATAAAGTCAGAATTGTATCTATTGAATGGCTTTGTTTTATGAAAAACACTATGCTGGTGAATCAAATGTTTCCTGTTTATCAGTACACATCAACCCAAGTATCATTTGCCAGCACAGACCACTATTATACTGTTTGATTTATGTGACATTGTTGTCTGAAATTGCTGATGCTGTACTAAATTTCCTTGTTTTGCAAGTGATGGAATAATAAGTAACCTTGTGGTGGGAGGGGGTGGGTGGGAGGAGAACAAACCAAGCACTGTTATCTGCAGCTTTGGGATTTTCATTGTTTCTGAACTCAGAACTGATTCTGACAGCTTGGTGGTACTCCTGCTTGCCATATGAAAGGGCTGCTCCCTCCATGGGGCAAACAACATGTCACGT
Source organism: Lepidochelys kempii (assembly GCF_965140285.1). Lineage (NCBI taxonomy): Eukaryota > Metazoa > Chordata > Testudines > Cheloniidae > Lepidochelys > Lepidochelys kempii. The sequence continues at coordinate 201,906,780 of NC_136382.1, forward strand.
CTGCTCCCCTCTCTGTTCTCCCCCTACCCACCCCCTGCCCAGAGGAGTTTAGCAGTTGGGTTTGTGTAATTAGGGATTCCCCAGCCCTTCCCTAACCTCATCCCCAAAACCTCTTTCAATGCTGGTGGGAATGGAGTCCCATGAAGCTCCACTCCAGTTCAGTCACCTGCTCCACTTCCACTGTCTGTCAGACCTTCTGTGCCCATCGGTGGTGGAGTTAATGGGATTTGCTCTTCAGTTATTCCGTTTACTTGTACACATTCCAAATCTCCAACAAGTAGCTTCAAACCATCCTCTATTTTAAATTTTAAGCAACTTAGCAGAAGAATGTTCCCTATTTCCCATGCTCAAAGTGCCAAACAGAGCCTGAGGCCTGGGTTGGATGATATTAAGTTCTGCACTAGCAGTAGGTTTAAGGTTCAGTGTCTCACAACCCTGAGGAGCCAAAAACAAGCTTCAAACCATTGGAAAGGGCAGATTGCCAGCTTCCTAGAAGACATAAATTTCCTTCTAGCCCTGAAGAGACCTGAAATACTGACCTTAAAATCAGCTATTGTTAGGTGGAAAGGAGCTATTTTAGTTCACGGTCAACACTTTACACCAGGCCATGAGCACTGTACAGAGGACCTATGCTAAGTGAGTTGTTAGGTTTTACAGGAGAGCTGTGACAAGTAATCCCAATAACACTTTGTAAAACCTCAGTAAAATAATAGAATAATAGCTGTTCTGTGACATCATGGCATATAGAGAACAACAGGCTGGTACTGCAGAGGTTTTATCACCACTGGTTTGAAATGCCTCGCATTGAGTAATGCAGCCCTCCTAAACTCATGCTTGTAAAACCACACTCAAATCAGAAGAGGTCTATAATTTCCTGACATAAATACAGTATATTTGTGTGTTTAATTACATATCTTCCCCATCAGTTTCTTTGTTCGCCACCAGTTTGTGATGGTTTTAAATGAACTTTTGCCGCCAGACTGATAACAATGGAAGATCACTTGAAGGATGTTAAAGTGACCCCTCCCAAAGCACAGAATTGTCTGAGCAGGCTGGCTGCTTGAGCAAGGCGGTCTGGGTTCTGTTCCCAGTTCTGTCACTCACCTGCTGCATCACTTCCCCTCTGCTGCTCTTGCCCCCACCTTGATCCTTTCTCCTGTCTCTGTTATCTGAACTGTAACTCTCCAAGACCAGCCGTGTCTCACTGTGTTTGTATAAGGTCTTGCACTGTGTAGCCTTCATCTTAGTGGGGGACTGTAGGCACTGCAGTACTCCTTAAATAATAGGAAGCATGGTCTAGTGATTAGGGCGTTAAGCCGAGGACTTGGGAGACTTGGATTCAATTCTCTGCTCTGCCACAGACTTTGAGACCTGGAGCAAGTCACTTAGCTTCTTTGTGCCTCTATTCCCCATCTGTAAAGTGGGGATAACCACATTACCCTACCTCGTGGAGGGTGTTGAGGATAAATAAATGTAAAGGTTGTGAAATGCTCACCCACTGTGGTGATGGGGTGGGCGAATTGTTTCTTGATGCCACATATGGCGATCCATTAGACTCTGAGCAAGAACCAGCCAGCAAAGTACATGAGAGAGAAGATGCTCGATGCTACCTCCCAGCACTGGCCCACCCTATCCAGCATCCCATCTCTAGTTGGGGCCATTTCTGATGTTTTGGGGAGGAGGGGAATTCCCCAGCATACCATCTTCTCAAATCGGAAATATATGGTACCCACCTGTAATTTTGGGCCCTAAAATCTATTTATATTGGGTCCACTTCACTTACTAACCATCATCTGCAATCATTCAGTATTGGTGACTTAATAGGAAAACGTTCCTTAAAGAACTACATATTCTCTTCTTCCCCAAGGAATCGATGTGGTGGTAGTAGTGGTGAAAGAATACATACAGTTAAAAACACAAATGGGATGATAAAAAAATGTTGTCCCCCTCAGTACACTAATTCTCAAGTGCTGGGTTGGAACTTGGTTAGCTCAGCTGACCAGCAAGGGGTAAGAATCACACAAAGATGGATTTTGTTTTGGGTGTTTTGTTTTTTTTAATCAGGGCCATATGTTTGCAGCTGCAGTCCGTGCTTCAGGGAGGGACAGGAACGCTAGCAGAAACTATGATATTTTGTATCGTTCGCACGAAAGCAATCACATGTGGTGAAAAAAAACGGCGCAAAAGAAGGGCACCCATGCTTCACTGTGCAGATGATCACTGCTGCAGCCGGAATCCTTTCCTTAGGAGGAATCTGAATTGAATACTCTGAATCAAGGGATACATGCCTGTCAGAGCCCTGAGGTCTAGCTACAGTATTTAGAATATGGCCATTGTGCAGGCAGCTACCAGTCTAGAATTAGAGGCCACTCAAGAGGTAAGTGAAGCTTTTGACATCTAGAACTAGCCCCCCTCTGTTTATAGTGGGGGTTTTCCATTAGAGACAAGGTTTCTATTCTATTTATTCCGGTTCTTATACCAGTCTGGCACTCCATTGTCGTGGGCAAGCATGTTTGAGGCCTTCCTTTGACACACGTTGACATAGTTAGGTCTGAATTCTTTCAGGGCAAAAGACCGTAAAAGACCCTTCATCTTGGCCAGAGATTTCTGAGGCAAAAGTACATGTAGTTCCCATTAAAGATATGAAGAGAACACAACCTCTCTGAAGTGCAATATTTCCTCCCCATCAAAAAAAAATAAGGGTTCTCAAACTACTGGAGAGGATTTTGCCTGCCTTTGCACACTGCTTTACAGAGTTTCCTCTGAAGTTATATTTTTAGGCTTGTCAGAGTTACGTTGGGGAGAGTGGGGGAGAGAGAGATTACTATTGATGTTTGGTTTTTTTGTGCATTTTCCAATAATAGGTTGAAATGTTCAGTTGTGCAAAATTATGGGGGGCAAGTCAAACCATTATTGATGTTGAGATTCAAGAATTTAAAGTGATTATAATAAGGAAAACACAAATTGTCAATTTTGGAATTATTTAAGCTCAGTACCAATGTGGACACAAGAACAAATGGATATAAACTGGCCACCAGGAAATTTAGACTAGAAATTAGACGAAGGTTTCTAACCATCAGAGGAGTGAAGTTTTGGAATAGCCTTCCAAGGGAAGCAGTGGGGGCAAAAGATCTATCTGGCTTTAAGATTAAACTCGATAAGTTTATGGAGGAGATGGTATGATGAGATAACATGGTTTTGGTAATTAAATATTCATGGTAAATAGACCCAATGGCCTGTGATGGGATATTAGATGGGGTGGGATCCGAGTTACCCAGGAAAGAATTTTCTGTAGTATCTGGCTGATGAATCTTGCCCATATGCTCAGGGTTTCGCTGATGGCCATATTTGGGGTCAGGAAGGAATTTTCCTCCAGGGCAGATTGGAAGAGGCCCTGGAGGTTTTTCACCTTCCTCTGTAGCATGGGGCACGGGTTACTTGCTGGAGGATTCTCTGCTCTTTGAAGTCTTTAAACTACGATTTGAGGACTTCAATAGCACAGATATAGGTGTGAGGTTTTTTGCAGGAGTGGTGGGTGAAATTCTGTGGCCTGCGTTGTGCAGGAGGTTGGACTGGATGATCATAATGGTCCCTTCTGACCTAAATATCTATGAATATATGAACTCCACATCAAAATATGCTATATACATATCCTTAACTCAAACTAAGTTCTTAAGCAGCATTTTTCTCACTTTGCCTGTCTGTAAATTTCTTTTATAAATGCAAATATTTTTCCCTCAGTTTGTGTGCATTTGATAAATGTTTATTTCACCAATAGAAATCAAATCCTTCCAAGCCAACGTACGCACAACCCAAAAGGCCCCAGGCACCTCCCTCTAGACATTCTCTGCAAAATTATAATTCAGCGAAGTCCAAGGATTCCCCGGAGGGAATACAGCTAGCTTGGTCAACCATATAGATTATACCCAGGGATGTACTGACATTTTGACAGTTTCCCTGAAAATTTCAAAGCTGTATTAACTCTGGATTTGGTTGTTCAGCAGCTACTTTGGTTACTTTTTAAATCGATTTTCCTAGTAACTATCTCATCTCATCTGCTCAAAGCTGAGAGCTTTGTCTTGTCAACTCCCCTCTTTTTTTTTGTTTGTTTGTTTTGATTTTTTGTTTTGTTTTGGGGTTTTTTTGTTTGGTTGGTTTTTTTGCAGGCCCAAAGTGTCCCTTTGCCTCATTCCAGAAAAATCTAATTGTACCGTTCAGGTAGAACATGCTGTTCCCAAAGACAGAAAAAAGTTAGGCACAGCAAGGTGTCTTACAACTCACTGACGGAATGCTTCTTCTGAGGGACCATTCTAGGTGGGAAAAGTAGATCCGCCTCCATGTGAATTTTAATCCATGGCCTTTGTTTTCAAGTGTCATTGAGGCAGTCTGGGATGCAGACACCTGTCCACTTGATTGAGACCAAAAGCTGTTTCATATAGGTCATTGAATAAATATCAACTGATGAGAGTTTTCAATGGCTACTGATTTCCCATTACTAACATCCAATCTAGTTCTTGTTAACTCTGTGTCAGATCATGTTGCTTGTTCTTGGCATTTTTTGATGGCTACAGAAGTCTCCTAGAAAGAGCAGTCACTGCAGTAGGGTGAAAGATCTGGATTTCTCCAAAAAGCTTACTTTTATCAAAACTTACTCGCATCAATACCAAGCAGTTAAATCAAGGATGAGTAATACCCATTAGTCAGAATGACAAATGGTGTTTTAAAAATTCAACGTATAGGAGACACATCTCATTTAGCCTTAAAATATTTGCATGCCATGGCACTAAGACTTTTCTGAGTTTCCGTGATCACTGAATGTCCTAATGGGAAGGTTTAAGTGAACAGTATTTTATAATAATTCAGTGTTCTTCACAAAAGATTGTGGGAAGTTTTCTGGAGTAGTTGGATGAAAGAATGAGCTCTAGGAAACACTTCAGGAAGAACCATTATATTGCTTGACAATATATAGTAAGGAAAGAGAGGATAATTGACTTTCCAAATGCTCTTACAGAGCAATAGAGACAAATATCTAAGTAGTAACAATTTAATGTAAGCATCTGCACTTCACTGTAGAGTTTACAAATGTTTTTCTTCCAGGCATACTTTAGTAGGTACACTGTGCCGTGCTACACGGCTACCTTCAATTAAGATGATAAACCTGTAAAAAGGTTTAATATGTTTCTATAACTATCACCACATTTGTTAGGGTTAATTTATAATATTTTGGGTGGGGTTAATTTTTTAAAATGATTAAATGTGCAGCCACCTGCTGCAAAGCCCTTAGACTGGAATGCAAATGAACTTTTATGCTTATAGCAACCCTACAATATCTAATACAGATTGCCGTAATTTCTTAGAAAGCATGTCTATTAATTTCTGATTTCTTAGAAAACGCGTCTATTAATCACTGATTATCAATAGTTACCTATAAAAGTTGTCTTAATGGAAAGTGTATTCCAAAAATGGGCGGAGACCAGAGAACAGGTCCTCGATAGCCAACATAACATAGACCATCCTAAAAAGTGAAAAATGAAGGCAATCCTTTTTCCACGAAGGCTGAGATTACCTTTCTGTATGAGTAGTATTACACACATTAAGATAAGGAGGATTTGTGGCACCTTAGAGACTAACCAATTTATTTGAGCATAAGCTTTCGTGAGCTACAGCTCTAAGGTGCCACAAGTACTCCTTTTCTTTTTGCGAATACAGACTAACACGGCTGTTACTCTGAAACCACACTTTAAGATATATGCAGTATGTATTATTGTATAGCCCAGATCATCAAAAGATGTTTGGCACCCACAATAGGTTTGTACTATTGTCACAGAAGTGGTGTTAACTGTGTGCTGATATTGTGGTTGGCCATAGCACCCACTTCAACATTTGAGAGGACTGCTTATTCTCCTGCCATGACTAATCTGCACTGTTGTTTGCTTATCATGGTGCCAGAAAGCTGCAGCTTAGATCCGCTCCCCATTGTTCTAGGTGTTATACAAATATCTAGTCCCTGTACCAAAGAATTTACTGTCTAAATAGATGAATAAAGGTGGGGGAGTAGGGAAGAAGTAGTATCATTCCCATTTCACAGATGGGGGAACTGAGGCACAAAGATTAAATGACTTGCCCAAGTTCACATTAGGGAGTTGGTGGCAGAGCCAGAAACTAAACCAGCATCTCTTTTGGTCCCTGTCTCTTACCTGTAAAACCACTCTTCCACATCCTGCTTGTTAGGGATGCATAGTCACACGACACATGTCTTCAAACGTATCCTGTGCTCCTGGAGTCCCCCTGTGGGTGGTCGGAGAGCCAAACTCAAGCTGTGACACTTCTGCTCCAGCTTACCCACTTTGCTTCTGTCTTTAATTGTATGCACGTACAAGCGGGGCGGGACTCTTCTCACTAAAAGAAATTCTAAATATAACCTCTGTAATGTGCAGAATGTTTGTTTGATCTTCCCTGTGAATTAAATTAAATATACACTGAACTGTTATCTGCAACCTGCCTGGTCACTGGCACACTTGTAATGCTGTCTCTGTCTCTATCCACCAGCAAGTGAGGTGTAGGTGAAATGGATTTAGGTGGATTAAAATGAAAGCGTTAATTTTTAAAGGTATCCTAAATGCATAGTGCCATATTCTCTGCTGATGTAAATTGGTATTGATACACTAAGTTCAATAGGCCAATGTCAACTTACTCCAGTTGAAGATCTGGCCCTTAATACAGAGAAGATGGGAGCTGATATATCAAATTGCAATACTTCTTTCCAAACAATTTGTCTGCTCTCTTGACAGACTTATGATTTCATACCTGTGCAACTATTATTAAAATATCTTTCAGACCTCTGGCTTTGTCATTCCCTTCAGGCATTCCAACTGTATCATATCTTCTTTCTCCTGATAAATCACCACCATCTTTATTCCTGACAATTTTGCATCTTCCTAACAGCCTGGATTTTTCTCCTAATTCAAAATATTTGAATAAATGGGGACTTCTCTCAGCTCCTGTAGTGTAATGTATTTTTATAGTGTAATATAATATAGCAGTAAGTAAAACATCCTTGGCTCATTTTCAGAAATAACTGGTGATTTTGGTGTGTCCAGATTTCAGGTACTCAACTTATCATGATTCGACGGAGGATGCTCAGCACTGCCTGAAAAATCAAGCTCCTTTTTAGATGTCTTAAATTGGGCACTCAAAATCACTATTCATATTTGAAAATCTAGGATACTTTTTATTAAAAAAAATTAGAAACCAAATATTTAAATCTCTTTAGTTTCTTTTAGTATGTGGAGCGCCTTGACAACCAATAAATGACAGGGAACCTGCAGGTAACTTAATATATATATTTAAAGATAATAGAGTGCCTACAATATGTTCATTTAAACTACTTATGGTGGCTCAGTTCAAAATTACTGTGCATTAAAATCCACTGAATGCCACAAGCCTTCTAAATTAGGAAGAACATGTCAAGCGATATGTGGAGATGGGCTCTTGTACAAGAGTAGTTTACAGTGAGAAGAATGAGTATTGTTCCCTGGAGTACATACATCCCAGTTTGGTGATTCCGTACCAGCTTTTACTATTTCTCTCCAAACACTTACTGTCTTTTGGGTTTTTTTATTTGTTCCATTGTGCATCTCTATTAGATATTTCTCATGGGCCAGCTATCAAGAAACACCCTGCTGTGCTGTGGTGTGGCGAATGAAGGCATTTTCAACCATAAACAAGGTATTGTGTGGTTTAAAAAAACACCCTGACAATGACAAGTCTCAGATGGCTTGTAATTGTTTAAATGTATCTTACTTGTATTGCTTAGAGATATAGTGTCTTTTGAGAAACTGACCAATTTGACAAAATATTTAAATGATCAGGCTGCTACAGGGTAGATTAGAAAATGTTTTTTATGAAGCATGTTGCATGCTTATTTGGTGTGGTCTGTGAATCAGTCTGTATGTATCTTTTTTCCTAAGTCTCTCTTTCAAAAGAGACTATTAGATTCCTAAGTCCTATTGACTGTCAGTTAGAGTTAGGCACTTACCTGTATGGGACTTAGCCTCTTAGTCAGTTAGGCACTTTAAAAAGGTTGGGGTAAAATTTAATTGAGTTCAAGAGTAAGGCTTGACAAACTTTTTATTCTCATGGATGAATGTTTACTCACCTGTGGGACTATTTGCATGCATAGGAGATTGCTAGCATGACAAAATTCTGTAATATGGCAATATATTGGCTGGCTGAATTCATTATTTGCCTTTGATTTTTTTTTTTTTTTTTTTTTTTGGCTGCTGGATGGTTATTTTGTGATTCTCCATCTGATTAATTGCTAGGGTGCCTAGAACTTTTTATAAGGGGTGTGTTATTTGTTGCCTAAATTGCAATGATTGATTATTCAATAGATAGCAGTACAGGAAACTGTATCATAAAGATGAAGGAATAACAGGACATTCACTGCCTATAGTATAATTAAGAATGTACTCAAAAAGCAATTGAGAGAAACAATATTAATGAGGTCTAAAACCATTGTCTACAAAGAAGTAACAAGATCTGCCTCTAGGTAACAAATGAACACTTGCGACCTACATTCATCATAATTGTTCTGATGCTTTACTGGCTTAGACAGTGTGTGTGTCTGCTTTCCTGTGCAGATATTTTGTCTGGGGAAGGACACAAGGGCTACCCATTCCTTACACACCTGAACTAGGTTCTGAGCAAAGTAGTAGTCCCTGTGTTTATGGTGTGCAAGATCAGTGCCACAGTCAGCACTAATTGCCCCGCAGCTAGGTCCCACACTGGTCAGGCGTGGAGTGAAGCAGAATGCTGTGTCCTCTTCCAGGATGGTACGGTGGCTGCATTACCTGGAGCTCGGGGAGGCAGGGTACCTGTTTTTGAGGTGTGACTCTGCCAGAGCTCCCCCTGAAGTGATGAGCCCCCCTCTCTCAGCCCCAATATGTGGCTGTGCCTTAAAGGCATATTAGAGCCCCTACTTTCTCTTGTTCAAGTCACAGTTGCGTGATATCTGAATCAGAGGCCACTCTTGACCATGTTGCCCCTAGTAGTCCTGTTTTTCCATCTGACAGTTCTATCATGGAAACGGCATAATAGCTTGAGGTTTTTGAGTTATCCATTGGACATTAGTTATGCCTGTGTGCAGCCTCTGAGGTGAGGGGGTGGTATTGCTTCAGAGTCCGGCTGTACCAATGCACAGGCATTACCAAGAATTGTCTAGAGGCACATCTTTGACCCATGAGTGAAGTCTGAGAATGGGCTTAGCACAGAGGATTTCTGCAGGGCTAAGAGGGGCAGAATTCCCCTTCCTCCACCCCCGCACTCCCAGACAGGATATAGACTACCTCAGTGCAGCTGTTGCAGCCCATGGACCATAGTTGCAGCCCATGGACTAAACACACTCGCTCAGTGGCCAGCTTTACACTGCAGTGGAAACACAATGGTCCTGTTGCATCCAGGAACGTCCGTCACCCAGTGATTCCTGCATCAAGCTTGCATCTTGTGGCTGAGCTACGGCATATTGTTTCCGAAGTTTACAAATAAAGGCTAACATGGGAAATCATTCCTCAGCTTCTCACTCCTAACCACTAAATTCACCTACATACTATCTTATAGCCTGGGGAATTCAATTCCATTTTCTTTGAAACTTATCCCTTGTGTCAAAGTTATTTTCGGTTTCTGATCACTCTTGTAGTCAGATCTGTGACAAGATCAACCAGTGGTGGTCACTTTTTTTAGTCCTCCACTAGATCCCCTCATCTTGCAAACCTCATCCTTCTTCCTCCTATATTTGCATTTAGGGCCCGCTTTCATCTCAGGCTCCCATTCTCCTCATGTGGCTTCTCCTATCTCTCTCTCTCTCTCTGGTAATCCCCTCTGCCAGCTTCTCATACAAGTGCAGCTCTTCTAATCTAGCGGAGGAAGGTATAACACGATCCAATGGCTGGAAGCTGGAGCTAGACACATGCAAGCATACATTTTTGAGAATGAGGGTGATTAACCAGCGGAACAATTTACAAAGGGCCATAGTGCAACCATTTTTAAATCAAGATTGGATGCTTTTCTAAAAGGTATGCACTAAGAATTATTTTGGGGGCAGCTGTCTAGCCTGTGTGCTACAGGAGGTCTGACTAGATCAGTGGGTCTCAAACTTTTTTACTGGTGACCCCTTTCACATCACAAGCCTCTGAGTGCGACCCCCCTCCCAATAAATGAAACACACTTTTAACTATATTTTAACACCATTATAAATGCTGGAGGCAAGCGGAGTTTGGGGTGGAGGTTGACAGCTTGCGACCCCTCTTGTAATAGCCTTGTGACCCCCTGAGGGGTCCCGACCCTCAGTTTGAGAACCCCTGGACTAGATGATCACAATGGTCCCTTCTGGATTTAGAATCCATGAATTCCCCTTCTCTGGTAACACTACCAGAGACACAGAAAATGGAGATACAGAAAACCATAATCACCTAATCCGCTGAAGGGCTGTCTGCCTGTAGGCAGGAGAGTATAGCTGCAAATCCTGCCCAGTGGCACAGCACACTTGCCGGGGGGGTGTTGTTATTTGGTTTTTTTGACAAAACAAATATCAGCTTTTTTTAAAAAAGGCAGTGGACATGCTTGAATCTACTGCCATTTTGAAGACAGGCTTCTTAAGGTCTTCAGGAGAACCTATAATACCTCCCTACTGCAGAGGACTGTATCTGCCTTCTAAAATGAGTGACATGTGGGGCGTGATCCAAAGCCCACTGAAGTCCAAGGGGAATTTTTCCACTGACTTTAGAGGCTTTCATTCAGGCCCATATGTTTACATGGTCCATCTATTTCCTTTGATTTCTCCCTTCCCCCCGCCCCCCGATACACACACCCCTGCCCCCAACACCCAATATTTGTGGTGGTTTTCACTTAAGCTAAAAATTTAGCATGACATTATAACTTTTTTTTTAATTGTATGTGCACAGTAGAGAACACGCATTTGATTAAAAATAGACATCAGTTTCAAACAGTGAGGGGAAAATACTCTTAAGGTTGGGGGAAGAAGAAAAACCACTGTGCACAAAACCCAGTAGCTATGCAGAACCCTTTTACTGCTTTTCTTCCCTGCCCTTATCTCAGCTGCAGAGCTGAGACTCAGTGGATTTCTTTGAAACAAAATTAGCAAACAATGGTTATGTCTGTACTACAGCTTATGCCAACATAATTTAGGTTGCTTGGGTGTGAATAAACCACCCACACACACACACCCCCAAGCAACCTAAATTACTCTGGCATGAGCACTCATATGCACAGCACTATGTCGGCAGGAGAGCTTCTCTCACCAACATAGCTTCTGCTGCTCTCTGGTGGGGTTTTTTTTTATGCCAAGAAAGTTCTCGCCCATCGGCATAGAGTGTCTTCGCCACGCATACTACAGCATCATACCTGTCTCGGTTCAGCTGGCCACTGCAGCACTGTACGTATAGACATGGCCTTAGTTTGATTTGCTTGGCAGAACATGGTTTCAGGTTTAACAATAGGACAACCAGCTCTGTGTGTTGCACCAAAATTACCGTAGCCAAACATACAGTGACTCCTCACTTAAAGTTGTCCCGGTTAACGTTGTTACGTTGCTGATCAATTAGGCAACATGCTCGTTTAAAGTTGCGCCATGCTCCCTTATAACATCGTTTGGCAGCCACCTGCTTTGTCCGCTGCTTGCAGGAAGAGCAGCCCGTTGGAGAGAGCTGGTGGGGGCTTGGAAGCAGGGTGGACCGGCAGCCCCCCCATCAGCTCCCTGCTCCCCTAAGTTCCCTGTGCAGCAGCCGCCCAGCAGGCTATCAATTGCCAGCAGTTCTGCTGTCCCTCCACCCACTGCCATGTGCTGCTCCTGCCCTCTGCCTTGGAGCTGCTCCCAGGAGCCTCCTGTTTGCTGTGTAGGGGGGAGAAGAGGGGTACTAATGTCAGGGTGTCCCCCTCCCCCCTGCTCCTGCCCCCCGCTTACCCCATCTCCATAGAGCTGGGGGTGGGCACGACAGGGCTCAGGACAGAGGGAGCTTGCTAGTAGCAGCTGCTATCTCAACTGGCTGATCTCCTTAAAAAGGCAATGTACTTAGAGTGGCGTCAGCAGACTTAAAGGGGCAATGCTCATCTCTCTCTCTCACGCACACACAGGGTGTGTTTCTCTGTCTCTGTCTGCCGTGCTGCCTCCCCTCCCTCCATTTGTGCTGCCTTGTAGAGTGTGAGGCTACATTAACAACAGTGTGTTAACCCTTGAGGGCTCAGGCGAATGCTAGGTCATCATTCAGCACTAAGGCATTCCCTGGGAAATATTCCACCATCTGACTCCAACACCTCAACCAAGCTTCACAATCATCATTGTTGTGTACAGTATTAAATTGTTTGTGTAAAACTTATACTCTCTGTGTGTGTGTGTGTGTGTATGTATATATATATATATATATATATATATATATATATATATATAAAATGTAATCTCTTGTCTGGTGAAAAATTTCCCTGGAACCTAACCACCCCCTCACCCTCCCACACACACATTTACATTAATTCTTATGGGGAAATTGGATTCGCTTAACATTGTTTCACTTAAAGTCACATTTTTCAGGAACATAACTACAACTTACAGGAGTTACTGTAATCCAATTAACTACACTGTATGATTTCATGCAAGTATGTATGTTACAGTTGTATGGATTGTTGCAGAGTAGCAGCTGTGTTAGTCTGTATTCGCTAAAAGAAAAGGAGTACTTGTGGCACATTAGATACTAATAAATTTATTTGTTAGTCTCTAAGGTGCCGCTCAGTTTAGCCATGATCTCATACTGGCACAGAATAGTGGGTAGGACTTCTTTTGGTTTTTTATCCCTTATTTCATGTGTCTTTGGTCTGGATCAGCACTCCTGTAACTTTAAGGGTGATTACATATTGGTTACTTGGCCAGTCGTTCTTTAACGTGCAGTAATGTATGTTTTTAATGATGTAATTCACTCCTGCCCTGACAAAGCCCGAGTGATCTGGTTTGGGGCTGAGATCAATGGACTAAAATTGATAGAGCTCTAATAGTGCAGGGCCAGATTGTGGCCTGGACTGTATGCGGGTGCGTGGCCGGAGCACTAGGAGCTTTCCCCTCGTTGCCTTGCTTGCATAAGGGCTGGAGCCAATGGTGCAGGGGGAGAGCACAGGATCCCGAAGGCACCAAAGAGGGCACAGGGAGGAGGAGACAAGCCATGCTGCATATACATACCTCCACTCCAGCTCACAGAGTGGGGATAAGCCTGCAACGGGAGTATGCTGAATCCGGTTAAGGGGTGTAGCAGCTGGTGGGTTGGCACTGTGCACTCTGGAGCTCCCAGAGGCATTCTGCCTGCCTAAAGCAGAATCGCACCCACTGCAAAGAGCTGTCCCTTTAATGGCACCATTGAGTGCTTATGTAGTTACGGGTGAGATTTTTCCAAAGCACTCAGCATTGGCCTCACTCTGCTCCTTCTGAAGTCCACAATAAAATTCCATGGCCACAGAGTTAGGCCAATGCTGAGTGCTTTGAAAATTCCTCTCCATTCTGAATTTAAGATTTACTAATTTTTGTGGCCTCGCTGCATATCAGAATCTATGAGCCTGATTCTCCTTTCATTTGTATCAGCATAATGAGCTGTAACTCCATTTAAGTCAATGCAGTTACACCAGCGTCAGAGGAGAATCGGAGCTTCTGTCAATGTCTTAGCTTCGCTTTCAGTGTACTTCCTAGTGATTTATGCTACGATGAATCAATAAGTGGACATTAGCTTCCCCTCAGGATTGAACGCTTGCCCTGCATACATTCATCTGAAGCACTAGCTACACAATCTATCCTCACTTGAATTTGATTTGTTGCTCAACTCATATTCTTTAGTTTACAATCAAGTATTGGAAAAGGGCAATATTAATCAGAGAACACGAGCGGAAATTGGCAGGCTAATGGTGCACTGTTGCATTGTTTACTGTACAATAGAATGATTGAGGTCACTGTTACGGAAAGCCATTAAGAAATGAAAAGCTTATTAAAGGGAAACTGTTAGCATATTAATTGCCTGTTGTAAGCACACATTTCTTTACCTTCGCTACTAACAATGCCCTGGATTCTTAAGTTTTGTTTTTTGTTTTTGTTTTTTTAAGTTTCACTTTTATTTGTTACACAATTCTCCCAGGGTCTGATTGTGTTCCCAAGATGACCATGTGGATCTTTCCCTCCTCATTAGAAAGAGGGCTTGGTGAAATCTAGAGCAGAATCTCCTACTGAGGGCTGTCCAGGTGTCTGGGTTAGGGGAAGGTTGGTAGGCAGTGGGCTGGCCATGGACAGAATGGAAATAGGCATCATCTCCCCCAACGAGTCCCCTCTCACCCAGGCAAGTTCATGGCAAAACAAACAAAAGGAAGTATTTTTTCACACAACACACAGTCAATCTGTGGAACGCCTTGCCAGAGGATGTTGTGAAGGCCAAGACTCTAACACGGTTAAAAAAAGAACTAGATAAGTTCATGGAGGATAGGTCCATCAATGGCTTTTAGCCAGGGTGGGCAGGGATGGTGTCCCTAGACTCTGTTCTATTCATTCCCTCTGAAGCACCTGGTATTGGCCACTGTCGGAAGACAGGATACTGGGCTAGACGGACCTTTGGTCTGATCCAGTATAGCCGTTCTTATGTTCTTAAAACTAACAGTCAAAGGCTGTAGTACGCTTTTGGCTGTGGTAAGGATCCCCCTTTAATGGGCCGGGGGAAGGGGCATCTAAGGACAGCCTCTGGCTGCATGGCTCCAATGAACATGTGCTACCAGTCTTTTTGCCAAGGCAACAGCTTGGGTGAAGGCACGGTGCCTCTGAACAGATGGTCCCTCTGATGTCCCAGGAGCTAGGGTGGAGCCCGTGTCCTGTTCTGAGATAGGGCAAACCCCGCCACCCAGAATAATGGGGGAGACCTCTCAGCAGAGATTTCCTCTCCATTAGCCTTCCTGTGGAGGAGTGGCAAACGGGACCCTCAGTGTGAACAATACAAATGAGTCAGATAAGCTCTGCTTTCAGGTGCTAAGTGAATCAGTGTTTGGGGTCCATCTTGTATAGAACGTTAAACTTTCTACCTGGGGTCTCATAAATGTGGGGACGTTGGTGGTGGTGTTGTTCCTAGGTTTTTTATGACAGCTTGGATTTGGGATCAAATGTAAGCTGACCGTGTCCCTTTAACCTTATGTAAATGTGCGTTTAAGCAGGAATCTTGTACAGTTCCTTTGTGTAGTGTATAGCCATTCCAACGTTGAGAGAGATGAATATTCAAAGTGCACAGAGCTAATTTTCAAAAACTAATTGCTAGCCCATTTTAATACTAAAAGGGACTAATGCTGAATACATGGTAATGACCCGCAGGGAGTCATTGGAAAAAATTAAACACTGGTGAACTTAGTGTGTTGTGCTCTTAATAATTGAAAATGAGTTCAATTTTTAATGGCTAAAAGGAAAATGTATTCTTGGGCTGAGATGCAATATCGAAAATGCCACCCTAGAGTGAATCTTTACAATCCAGCCATGTGTTTTTGAAGAAAAGAGGTTTACATAAGAAATATTGACCTACCGTTCCTGGCAGAATAGCTGTACTAACTGGCATGGTAACATGGATGATTCTACTGGTTCACTAGGACAAAGCATCTTCTTAGTGAATTATTGTAGTGAGAGCCAACTTGGGTTTCTGTAGTTCATACAAGTCTTGCAAATGTTATTTTTTGGTTGAAAATTATTACCTCAGTGTATACATAGGAGTAGGCTTCATGCACGTTTATGAGGCAAGTGTTTTTGTTTTTTTAAATGACTGAGTTCATTTACCTATGCACTGCTCTGACCTGTGCCAGCTGGCACAAGTCACAAAGAGCCTGCCTGACAGATGGGGATAGCATACACCCTCTCCATGCCACCTAGCCCTGGACTGAAGTAGAAAGGTGCTGGAGCTGGCTCCAGATCACTGAGGGAAGAAGGGAACCTTCCTAATGCAGCTGATGTCTTTCCTTTTGGTGCAGGGGGAAGGGCAGGGGAAAGAGTTTTTCCCTTGAAGTTCCAGACAGTTATTAATTTGAGGGGGAAGAAGGGGCAGCATTAAAGTGTCTTTCTCCCATCTCCGGCTCTACTCTTTCAAATCAACGGTAGCCATTTCAGGTGGCATCTATTACCTCTGTCCCTCATGAGGATGTAGGATTCAGCCTGGTGGGTCTTTCAGCCCTCTGGGGGAGAGAGGAGGAAATGAGGTCATCTGTGTGGGGCCCTGAACATTCAATATTAATGTGTGTCCATGGAGTATAAATATTTAAAATTATTTTTTAATAAAGCAATTTAAAATAGAAGCCCTAATAGCAGAGGGAGAGAGGACTCTGAGTAGGGCCTACATTAATGGTCTGTAACCTGGAGCAATCGTGTACTGTCCTAAGGAAAACTGTATTAGGAAGGTATGCCATTTAAGGCACTGTGGTATAAACAATGGAGTTTCCACTTTATGAATATTCCATAACTAATTCTCTTCTGGGGTAAATTGGTGCAGCTTCATTGACATCTGCATCAGCAGAAAATTTGGCCCTCAATCTGCAAAGAAAATATGGGTCCGCTCCTAATCCCATTGGTTTCACCAGGCAGTAGGATTGAGCCCTTTGATTATATAAGTAACTCAAACTCTGGGATTCCTCCCTTAGGCATCAGCTTTGTGCCTTGTGATCTGAGAGAAAGCATCATTCAACCTTGCTCTGAGGTAATAAGCTACTTCAGTGGAGTTAGTACAGATTAACACCACCATGCCCTTCTTTTCTCTGCTAGGAGACAAAGGCAATCTCTAATCTGTTCTACAGTGTCTTGGTTTATTCCATGAATCAGGAAGACCTCATAAGTCTGTGGCACTGCAAGCAGAGTGGGGGTGTTATAAAATAAACATGGGTTCCTCTTTAAAGTTGGCCATTGCTAAGTTGTTATGGCACTTTTATTGATAACATACCTGCCGTTATGCCTTATTGCCACACTTAATGTCATCTTCTGCAATAATTGAAGGGTTGTTTCCTTGACAGTCCTCCCAGATGAACATTCAAATGAATAAATGCGCTGTTTGCAGACATGTTTTAGTACAAATGGAGTATAGTTATGATAGAAATATCCTCATGTGACTGGTTTTTCTGTGGACATGCTTTCTCTGCTGGAACTAGTTTAAATCAATGTAGCAGTAGCTGTCATTTCGGCAGAATCTGCCACCCATATTGCCTCTCAGTAGCACCTTGCTCTGAGTGATCCTATTGAAATTGGTGGGATTATTCACAAGTAAGGTACTAGTAAAGGTGAGGAAACTGTTCACCTACTTTTTTCTGTTTCTTTCAACAGTAACAAATTTATGAATCCATCAAGCCCCATTTCCTCCTCCTCTGGGGGGGGGGGGTAGATTCACAGAGACCTGCAAGGAAGCCATTTATAAATATTACATTAATTTAAAGGCAACAGAATGCCCATGAGTCTGTGGGGATGGTGCTAAGAATTAAATTAGTAACTGGGAGCACTAACGTGGGTGGTGATATCAAGAGATAATAGACTTAGTGGGACTTTTTTTTTTTTTTAAATCTCTTCACAACACTACCTTTGCCTCTGCTAATGGATCCTGGTGACCTGAATTTTTTATTCCTGGACTCTGGATTAAATTCTGTGGTCTACAGAAATAACCATGAAGGGATTAAAATTCTCTGGGACCAGAACTGATGTTTACCTGGACTACAATTAACTTTCAAAATACAGGGATATTGTGCCAGCAACAAAAGGTTTTTTGATGAGGCGTAAGCACAAACTCCTCCAATTACTTATCTTCAGGAAGTTGATATGTGTCTAGAGTTTATTTCAAAAACAATTTATAAACCTTAGGACTCTTGCTCTTCCATTTGCTTAGTATGCTCTCTGCTTTCCCAACTTGTTACTCAATAACACTATTAATTCGTGTAACAGTAAGTATGGCAGAAAACCTCCCTTTAATTTTGCCTCTCCTTTCTGAAGTGTGTAGGTGATGGCTGCCATCTTGGCCAATACACCAGGAATTGAAAACCAGGGTCCTCAAGAACTAGAAGCATGAGCTGCCAAAGCTCTCTAGCTGGGGGTGTGACACTCATGCTATTTGGATTGGGCAAAGAGGGGGGACGAGTTGCGCACACACGTGCCAGTATCTTACATATAGATGGAATCTTCTGGTTTGACGGTAGAGGACATACATTCTGATCAACAACAGTGTCATTTGTTGAACTCATTAAAGAAAAATGCAACATGGAACTAGATGAAAACAAGCTCTACGTGAACAGGGGGGAGGGGAGTAACAAATTTCCCCCCTTTCCCCATTCCATACAGCAGCAGGCTCCAATCAACCACAAGTACCTGGCACTAGAAGGATCAGAATGCATACATTGGCAGAAAAGAATTAGAGCCACTGGTCTAGATAGTTTTGACGGTTTGATCCTATGTTCACTTGTGGCAGGGGTAAAGCTGCCGTTGCTTTAATGGAGCAAGTTAAGGGCCTCAGTCCAAGAAATCATTTATTAGTTTTGTATTACTGTAGCAACGAGTAGCCTCAGTGGGGCCCCATTGAGGTAGGGGGTGCTGTACAAACAGAACAAAGACAATCTTGCCCTCCAAAAGCTTAGAGTGTAAGAGTTTGGATACAGACAGTGATGGGGGGAGTACAGTGAAACAATAACAATACTGGTCAGCCTGATTGGCAATGGTTTCAACACACTGGCAGCATATCTACTGTCAGGTTTTTGTAGATTTTATGGCAGAGGAGAGGCCCAACTTGATGATCACTTTAGATAAGCTATTACCAGCAGGACAGTGGGGTGGGAGGAGGTATTGTTTCATGATCTCTGTGTGTATATAATGTCTGCTGCAGTTTCCACGGTATGCATCCGATGAAGTGAGCTGTAGCTCACGAAAGCTCATGCTCAAATAAATTGGTTAGTCTCTAAGGTGCCACAAGTCCTCCTTTAGTTTTGCAGATGTTTCTCCCCACTGTGAGGGGCAGCATGGGAGAAAGCACAAAGACACTTGTTAAATTTGTAACAAGTGGGTGATGGAAGCTAATATCATAGGCTGCTCAGAGGTGGGAACTGAGCTTTTGATACTGAATGAAAAATGGAAAGTAGGGTGGGGATAGGTTATGGAGGGCCTTGAAAGTGAAGACAAGCAGATTATGCTTGATATGAAAAGAGGGAGCCAGCAGGGGGATGCAAAGAGGATTGCCAGAATCACAGCTACAGGATAGGAAGATGAGCTCTGTAGCAGCATTCTCCATGGACATGAGTGAGGCATAATGGCTGTTGTCAAGGCCAGAGAAAAGGATATTGCATAGGAACATAATGTAGAAATGCTCTCTAGGCGATCGGGGGAGGTCCCGGATGACTGGAAAAAGGCTAATGTAGTGCCCAGCTTTAAAAAAGGGAAGGAGGAGGATCCTGGGAACTACAGGCCAGTCAGCCTCACCTCAGTCCCTGGAAAAATCATGGAGCAGGTACTCAAGGAATCAATTCTGAAGCACTTAGAGGAGAGAAAAGTGATCAGGAACAGTCAGCATGAATTCACCAAGGACAAGTCATGCCTGACTAATCTAATTGCCTTCTATGATGAGATAACTGGCTCTGTGGATGAGGGGAAAGCAGTGGATGTGTTGTTTCTTGACTTTAGCAAAGCTTTTGACATGGTCTTCCACAGTATTCTTGCCAACAAGTTAAAGAAGTATGGGCTGGATGAATGGACTATAAGGTGGATAGAAAGCTGGCTGGATTGTCGGGCTCAATGGGTAGTGATCAATGGCTCCATGTCTAGTTGGCAGCCGGTATCAAGTGGAGTGCCCCAAGGGTCGTTCCTGGGGCCGGTTTTGTTCAATATCTTCATTAATGATCTGGAGGATGGTGTGGATTGCACCCTCAGCAAGTTTGCAGACGACACTAAACTGGGAGGAGAGGTAGATACGCTGGAGGGTAGGGATAGGATACAGAGGGACCTAGACAAATTAGAGGATTAGGCCAAAAGAAATCTGATGAGGTTCAACAAGGACAAGTGCAGAGTCCTGAACTTAGGACGGAAGAATCCCATGCACCGCTACAGACTAAGGACCAAATGGCTAGGCAGCAGTTCTGCAGAAAAGGACCTAGGGGTTACAGTGGACGAGAAGCTGGATGTGAGTCAACAGTGTGCCCTTGTAGCCAAGAAGGCCAATGGCATTTTGGGATGTATGAGTAGGGGCATTGCCAACAGATCGAGGGATGTGATCGTTCCCCTCTATTTGACATTGGTGAGGCCTCATCTGGAGTACTGTGTCCAGTTTTGGGCCCCACACTACAAGAAGGATGTGGAAAAATTGGAAAACATCCAGCGGAGGGTAACAAAAATGATTAGGGGACTGGAACACATGACTTCTGAAGAGAGGCTGAGGGAACTGAGATTGTTTAGTCTGTGGAAGAGAAGAATATGCGGGGATTTGATAGCTGCTTTCAACTATCTGAAAGGGGGTTCCAAAGAGGATGGCTCTAGACTGTTCTCATGGTAGCAGATGACAGAACGAGGAGTAATGGTCTCAAGTTGCAGTGGGGGAGGTTTAGGTTGGATATTAGGAAAAACTTTTTCACTAGGAGGGTGGTGAAACACTGGAATGCATTACCTAGGGAGGTGGTGGAATCTCCTTCCTTAGAAGTTTTTAAGGTCAGGCTTGATAAAGCCCTGGCTGGGATGATTTAGTTGGGGATCAGTCCTGCTTTGAGCAGGGGATTGGACTAGATGACCTCCTGAGGTCCCTTCCAACCCTGATATTCTATGATTCTCTAAAAGATCCACTATACACCAGTCATTGGTTTCTACACATGGAGGCAAGCTGGTACAGGTTTGCATGTGATTTCCTACAAAGGAAAGCTGGGGTATTTCAAAATAGAAAGAGTACATGCAGCCTCTCGCATTATCTGAAAAATTCACATCAGTTGATACTCCCTGAGAATCCTGCTAGAAAAGTCAGTGTTCACATGATAAAATGTACTTGCACACCTCATGCATGTAATCCAATCAGAACACTCAGTTTAAAATAGTCAAAATAGACTGGTTTCCATGAAACTTAGATTTCAACAAGATAGTATTCTCCCAGACAGAAGTTCCATTGGAAAATTTTTGATCAGCTCTAACAACATGATTTTTGAGTCACATGATAGCTGAAATGGCTGGAGGTAGAAAGTTAAAATGTGGCATAGATATAGCCCTCAGCCAGGAAAAGAGCCTTTATTTTTTCAAGAGAATATTTTCTTTTATCAGAGTTATGCCTCTGTGAAAGTCATCTACTGAGCATGCACAGATATGGTCACTAAGTACACGTAAAGCAGCATTTACCCTTCTGTGTGTCTGGCTAATTTAGCTACAAGGGCAAAAGCGTAGGGGAAATATATTGCTGCAAATTGGTCGATACACTTACGGCTGAAGAACTGAAGGTGCAAAGGGCTTGAGCCCTGCTGTAATGTGGCCGAGTTCCTTTGTAGCTAGGGAAGAAACCTGCACAGGAGAGGAAGAACTCTTGCCATTGTACTTCATAAATCTGTCAAAA
Organism: Lepidochelys kempii; assembly: GCF_965140285.1. Taxonomy (NCBI): domain Eukaryota; kingdom Metazoa; phylum Chordata; order Testudines; family Cheloniidae; genus Lepidochelys; species Lepidochelys kempii. The sequence continues at coordinate 201,928,382 of NC_136382.1, forward strand.
GAGGGACTCATTTCCACCAGACTCTTAGGTCTGGTCTGCACTACAGCTTCCGGTCGATCTAAGCTGTGCAATGTGAGTTACGTTAGCAATATAACTTGAGTCGACGTAGCTTAGATCTACTTACCGTGGGATCCACGCTACGCTGTGTCGATGGGAGACACTCTTCTGCTGACATTACTCCACCTCAATGAGAGGCGGAAGCACAGAAATCGATGGGAGAGCGTTCTCCCATCAGTTGAGCTGGTCTTCACTAGACTTGCTAAAACGATGCCGCTGCATCGATTGCAGCAGCGTCGATTTAGCTCCGTAGTGAAGACAAGCCCTTAAAGAGCACCCAGTTAGGGCATTCCAAGCCAGAGAATTCCATATTATGGAACTGATCAGAGCCTTGAGTAGCTCTAGAGAATAAATAAGAAAGAAATATATGGTCCATTTATTGGCCAGCAGAGCTTCTTCATCCTGGAAAGCAAAGCTCCTTTTGTTGTTTAAAAAAAAGTCCGTCCCCCTTTTTTTTTAAATTGCTCAGTAATCTTTCCTGGCTTCTCAGAGAGAACACAAAATTAGGTAACAATTAATATTTTGTATAATGCCCAAATATACAGGCTTTATGATGGAGACCATAATTTTTGGTGGATTTATAGCTAGGCAAAATTTGGGGTTTCGAGTTGTGCAGTTCAATTTTTTATGTTTTCAGAATGAAATATTCAAACTTTTTTTGTTTCAAAACATTTTAAACAAAAACGGGAATGAAATATATGTGTAAACAAAATAAAGTCAAAATCAGAATGAAATGTTAAAATTTAATCAAAACAAAATGTTTTGATCAACCTGACACTTCTCGGGTTTGTTCTGAATCTTGTTTCAGAGGAAGTTCAATTACTTTTTTGATTTTGTTGTTGTTCTTTGTTTGTTCCATTTCAGAATGGAATTTTTTTTAAATTTCATGTATAAAAGGGAAATCCAGTTCCCACACAGTTCTAGCTGCGATATCTTTTTTATGAGGTTCTCTTGTACTCAAAATGGAGGGCACTGCAGTGTTGCCAACTCATGATTTTATTGCAAGTCTTATGGTAGTTGTCCTTCTTAAAGCCCCAGGTCTTGGAATCATGTGAACACCTGAGAATCTCAGCTTTGATTTTTAAAGATAAGTACGTTTGTAGCCCAGAGGGTTTCAGAGAAAAGCTTAAAACCATTATTCAAGTGCATTTGAAAGCTTCAACCATCAAAGAAAACGAACCCCAATTTATTTTATTTTTTAAAATCTTGAGATTTTTAAGCTATTAGTGTTTCGGGGGAGGAGCTGACTGGGGGGGCTATTTTTGTTTTTTTGAATGCTAGAGGCTAGCAATATTGGGATTACTTTTGTTTAAACTTTTAAAAAATTGCCAGGGGCTAAAAACCAAAAATGGGAAATGTCAACGCAAAACCATGGGTTAGGATAAAAATATTTGTGTTATTGTAGCACCTGGAAGCTGGAGTCATTGACCAGGACAGCCTTGTGCTAGGCACTGCAAATACACAGAGCGAAAGGATGGTTCCTGCCCCAAAGAGCTTACTCTCTCTCTAAAGATAAAATAAGAGCTGACAGGTGGATCCAGGTAGCCTGCTCCTGCTGTCATTAGGATTCCACTGACATGGGCTCCCGTTTGTTATTGTGTTTCTGTTTTGTTTTTGTTTTTTAATTTGATACTTCCCAGAAATGAAGCAATGGCTGAAAACTTGGAGAGTGCAGGTTTATACTTAGGCACCAGTGGAAACAAAATAAGAGATCAGAATGCTAAGAATGGGAAAGGATGAGGGGACCAGAGTGATAAGACTTCACAAAAGGAAGCTAAAAATGACGGTAAGTAAGATCTTAGCAGTAGAGAGAGAGACTAAAGGGCACTTGATTTCAAACAAGACAGAATAATTGGAGAGAGCTCAGAAGAGAGGAACAAAACCGGTGAAAGGTTTGGAAGATAAGACCTATGAGGAAAGGTTAAAAGAACTAGGCCTGTTCTATCTGGAGAAAATAAGCTTAAAGGAGACATAATTGTCTACAGATATGTAAAGGGAAGGTATAAAGAGTACGGGGATCAATTTATTCTCACCAGTCAAGGAGGACAAAACTAAGAAGAATGGTTTTAACCTTTAGAGGGCCATGGAGGAGTATCCTCCTATCTGCTGTGTGCTCTTTACAGAAGACCTGGAGACAAACATCCAATTTACATCCTGTCTCCAAGCAGCAGAAAGACTGCCTTTTTCTCCTCTGTTTCCCTCCCCTCCTCCAGCCCCACAGCCAGTTCCCAGCCCAGGGCTAGACTTGCTTCCCATGAGCCCAATGTCCTCCAGACTTCTACCCATCTTCAAGCACTGCTGGCCCCACCGACCTGTTAGCTCAAGCTGCCGCCTCTGTGCTTGCTCCAAATACTTCAGGTCTTGCTGTTTCCCAGTCCAACAGATGCGCTGAATACTGGTAGCAGAGATAAGTGGGCCACAGACTTAGGTGGAGGAGAGAGGGTTTGTCCAGCATGAGGCAGCAGGAATGGTTTCCTTCCCCCCTCCCAAAAAAATCCCAACCTATCCCGCTCCCTAGCTGCTGGGAATCTTTCCTCTTCCCTGGTATAATGACCCCACAGCAATCTGGCTAAAGCTCTAGAAATGTGGCCCTTCTCCAAGGTGTTGAACACACTGTAGGCTGGAATGAGCCATTAGGCTGTGCTCCGAGTAAGTGGTGGTGTGGAAGCTGTCCTGCCCTGGGAGTAGCCTGGGTGAGAATTGTGACTCAGACTGTGTGCTGTTCATCCCCTGCACCTCTTTGCTGTGGGATCTGGAGTAAATTACTTCAGCCCTTTACAGGGTACAGTTTATCCATCTTTCCCCTGTGTATCTGGCCGCCCACTCCTTGACCCTCTCTGGCCATCCCTTGCAAGTACTGGGCAAGCAGCGTCTGCTCGCTGTGGCCAGAGCCACGAAGGGTTAGGGGTAATCTAGCCCCGGGAATGATTAGTCAGTCTCTTGCGGATTAAATCATAGCAGAAAAAAAATGTTAAATATCCCAAAAGGCATTATCAGAACAACCCATAGAACAGTTGTCCAGGGGTGGCTGTAAAATCTCCATCGCTGAAGTTCCGCAGGGCTAAATCAAACTCCCATCCCAAAGGTGCTGGAGATTGTTGGAGAACGATAATGAAACCAGGCCTGTCACTGTGCAGCAGGTAGACAAGATGACCCAACGGAGTGCTCTTCAAAGCAAATGCACCAATGATCACGGAAACAGCCAACTTCACCATGCAGCTAAATCTGTAGTGGGGGCGGGAGAAGAGGCAGGGTGGGGGCAGAGCAGGGGTGGGAAGGGTGGGGGTGGGGCCTTGGGGGAAGGGGTGGAGTGGGGGTGGGGCCTTGGGCAGAGCAGGGTCGAGCACCCTTCAGCAAATCAGAAAGTTTGGTGCCTCTGCTCTGAATCCCCCCTTTACATGCTAGCCAGCCGTGCCGGGGATAGCAAGCTGCTCCTGCAGAGGGATGTGGTAGCAGGTGCTCAGCCTCAGTGTGCCTGATGTTTCCTGGGCTCCCCAAGGGCTGTGCAGCTCCACTCTTTCATTTGCTATGAGCTGTGTCTAAATGGCACAGTCGGACCCTTGATATTAAAGGCATGATTCTCTTCTCACAGGGAATCACTTCTCTCCAAAAGGCAAAGCTGCGCTGCATGAATGGAGATTTTGCTAGTATAGGTGAAGATGCTGAAGGGTGGCTGGAATTTGAAGCAGGATCTCTGCTTGTCTTGCATTACTGAAATGGCGGACAAGCTATGAACCCTCTTCTAACTTCAGCAGGATGCAATCTAAGTGTGAATGTATTAGGGCCTGATGCTCGGCTGGTGAAAACAGTCCTCCTGCCAAGATTTAAGCTTGCTGAGCATCTGGCCTATAGTTCTGAGATGCAAGTTCTTCTATTTATTTCTGTTTCATATTAGGTATCATCATTATCATGACATAGCTAATCACTTTGAGGATAAATACAGAAAGTATCTGAACACCTCATAATCCTACCATAACTAGGGCCATATCAGACCTCCAATAGATGCCAGTGGGATTATGTGCAGAGTAAAGCGCTACTCCATGTGAGTAAGTGAGGCGGAATTGGAAACTTTGAATCAGTAAAAACTAACATCCGTTTTATACTCTGCAGGTAATGATGACAGATTTAAAAATTTGAGACAGTGTCAAGATAAACTACTTCTTGTTTCTGTTCTCCCACACCTCCCCTTCCCTTCAGGTTTTTCCACCATGTTTGGAAAGAAAAAGAAAAGACTTGAAATTTCTGGACCGTCAAATTTTGAGCACCGGGTTCACACTGGATTTGATCACAGAGAACAAAAATTTACAGGACTACCTCAACAGTGGCACAGCTTGCTAGCAGACACTGCAAACAGGCCGAAGCCTATGGTGGACCCTTCATGTATCACACCCATCCAGCTTGCTCCCATGAAGGTAGTGTACAGGGTCTGGGTTTCCTATTGTCTTTGAGCTTTTCATGCAGGTTCCAGCTCTTGGCAGTTTTACAGGAGTAATGTTGGTACATGTTCTCCAGTAGGACTGAGGGTTATACTTGTTCATGCACCAAATGCATATTTGTTGGCCCAGGACCTGCTATTGGTAAGGTACAGATGGAATGCTGGGCCTGCCTGGAGTCTCACCGACTTCGCCACGGATCAATGCAGATACAGCAGTCCACCCGCTTGCTACCAATTTCAGAAACTGGGCCGTCATGTGTTACACTGTAAGTCAGCAAGTTTCCCTTCCTTTCCTTTCATCCCCACTATAGCCATGAGACTAAATCCTGGACCTTTTAAGTCAATTGGAGCTCTGCCGTTGACTCCAGTATAACCAGGATGTATGTGTATATTGCATTTGTCTCATCTTTCTTACAAGTACTAATAGCATTGTGGTAGCACACAGTCAGGATCCAGGCCACAGCATGCTAAGCACTGTCCAACCCAAAAGGAAGATTTTGTCCACATCCCAAAGAGCCTAGTCTGAGACATGCAACATATAACGTGTTAGTGGAGGGCTATACCCCAAATCAGTTATTAAATACTTTGAGGGAGAGAGAATACTCTCTCTCAAATGTATTTTTAAAAACAAACATAAAAATGACCTAAAATAGATTTTATGTGCATAAAAATGTCATACCTCCAAAGGGCAATTGGCACTGTCCAGGGTTAGGTGAAAGTGTCGCATGTCAGAGTGGACAACTGCAAGTCTCCCTTTTCCAATTGTATAGCACTCCCGTTTCTAGCCCTGCAGGGCTGCAAGATATCTGATCACACACCTGGCACTGGAGTGATTTGTCCATTTTGGGCCTTAAGCAAGGGTAATGTGGAGACAGAAGCACTACACCTGGAGAAGGAAGATTTAAGAAAATAATAATTAGGGCAGCTGTGTTAAGATCCTTTAAAATTGAGACGTTCTAGACTAAGCTCAGGGAAGATGGGTTAGTGGGCAGAGTGCAGGTGAGACAGTCAAAGGGGCATGATAAAGGGGCATGTTCAGATGGCTCTACTGTATCACACACCTGACATGTGAATGCATGTGTTTTCTCTCTCTCTCATATTCACACATGCTGCTCTTTCTTTCTTACGCTGACTCTGACTAGCCTAGAAGAGAAGCTCTGGGACTTAAAATTCTTATTGGCTTCTTTCCATCCACGAAAAAATATCAATTCTAAGAATACAAACCATCCATTTGTATTTGTTAATCCCTCCTTGCCAAAGTCAGGTTTACTGCCAACTGCTGTGTAATGCGCTCTCTACCGGCGTGATCAGGATTGTTGCAGAGCAAAGGATTTCTGGTGTGATTAAAATAGCTTGATGCTGTTGTGTAAAGGAAACAGCAGGAAGGCATTTGCCTGCTAGATGTCAATGCGAATAAGGACAATTGCATTCCACAGGCCCCCTCCGGAGCACCATATATCTGATCCAGTGGGTATTTGGCCATAAATTAACAAAGATGTTATAGAGAGGAAAAATCAGATTACTATTTTGCTGCAATCTCATCCATTTTATGGATTTTTTTTTTTGAGTGATCCGTCTTCAGGCTTAAAATCTTTTAAAATGTATTGGATTTGTCAGCTGCACATAGACGGTCTTAATTATGGGGCCAGGCCAGCAAAGACTTGCACATGTGAGCAGCTTTGCTCATGTGAACGGTCCCTTTGAAGCCATAGGCACATGTGCATAAGTGTCTGCAGGATCGAGCCCTGACTGACTAGGTGAAGAGTTGTGAGACCGTGTACAAAGACAAAACCTGATGCCATTGGGGTGGTGAGAATCATTTGCAGTTATTTTAATAGACAGACACTATCTTGTCCACCCTTGTATTTATGAAGTAGTTGTTTTTATTAGTCCTGGAAATCATATAGGGTCCAATCTGGCAATGGGGCTATGCATAAACTCCTATTGTATACTGTAGGAATTCTATGCACAGTGGACTTGCTTTCATGTTACTTGGTGGTTATCCACTTTTTTCTCTTTCTCTCCTCTCCTCCCACCTCCTCAACAATATAATTACTGCACAAGATCTTATCACCATATTCCCACCACCATCACCCAGAACAATCTAATTTGAGGACTTAAGTAAGGTACTTCTGGAAATTTAAGTCCCATTTTCAAAATTGACTTTGGCACAGATCCCCAAAGGTGCCTAATTCCCATTGATTTCAGGGGGAGTTAGATACCTGAATACCTTTGTAGATCGGAGTCTTAGTCACTTAGGAACCTATACTTTCAATGAGATGGAGGATCCTAAGTCACTTTTGACAATGGGACTTAAGCTCCTAAAACTCTTCAGAAGTTCCTTGGTGATTATCCCTTGTCTACACTACAATTAGCACATTTTAACTAATATAATTTTTATATTTTCTTGGAAACGTGCCCACAATATAATGTGTTCTGAATCACAAAATGATGGTGGGCTAAAAGCCCCTTTAAAATTTGTAAAGTGCAGTTTTAGGTCATAAAGCTGATATGGTAATAAAGGCATTGTGGGTTTCTATGTTTATTCTCTCTTTAATTACTTCTGTATCGAATGTGCCGAGTTTGTAATGCAAAAAGCATATTGCTAATGGCTAGTCCTCTGGAGCTAAAAGGTTATGTAGATTCTGCAGTCAGAACCTAAGTGATGGTTTTGTTGATGCTCCCTGAGACAGAATTGATTGGTTGCTTTGAGCCTAATCAAGTAAGGGAAAAACTCCCATTGGCTTCATTGGGCTTTGGATCAAGCCTTGTTACATAAGAAGCTGAGTTGGGAAGGCAAATAGACAGCAGGGATAGCAGTCACTCTTTGTCACAAGGTGCCACCTACTTGAACCTGAGCAACAATGACAAATGGGCACAGGAGATAAAACCCCATACATCCCATTCCAAGTAGATGCCTAATGTATTGTATCTACATCTGGCAGAGACCTGAAGGTTCTGTGCTTTTTTTTTTTTTTATACTTTGGCAACACTTCAATAGCTTTTCAAGTGTACTTGGATTTTCAGAAAGTCTTTGACAAAGTCCCTCACCAAAGGCACTTAAGCAAACTGAGAGCAGTCATGGGATACCAGAGAAGGTCCCCTCGTGGATCAGTAACTGGTTAAAAGACAGGAACAAAGGGCAGGAATAAATGGTCAGTTTTCAGAATGGAGAGAGGTAAATACCAGGGTCCCCCAGGGATCTCTACTGGGACCAGTGCTGGTCAACATATTCATAAATGATCTGGAATAAAAGGGGGTTAAACAGTGAGGAGGCAAAGTTTTTGCAGATGATAGAAAATACTCAAGATAGTTATGTCCAAAGGTGATTGCAAAGAGTTACAAAGGGATCTTACAATAGTGCATGACTTGGTAACAAAATGACAGGTTAAATTCAGTGTTGATGATAAAGGCAAAGAAATGCCTATTGGAAAACAGTCCCATCTACACATACACAATGATGGGCTCTAAATTAGCTGGTACCACTCAAGAAAGAGACCTTGGAGTCATTGTGGAGAGTTTGCTGGCTAGTGCTGCACATTAAGTATATGTTTTCAAAAAAGCTACAGCTCTTAGGAACCATTAGGAAAGAGATCAATAATAAGACAGCAAATATCACAATTCCATTGTGTAAATCCATGGTACACCCCTCTCTTGAGTAGTGTGTGCAGTTCTGGTTGCCCCATCTCTAAAAGGATATATTAGAAATGGAAAAGGTACAGAGAAGGGCAACAAAAATGATTAAAGGGATGGAACAGCTTCCGTCTGAGGAGAGATTGAAAAGACTGGGACTGTTCAGTTTGGAAAAGAGACGACAAAGGGGGGATACGAGAGAGAGCTATAAAATCATGACTGGTGCGGAGAAAATTACTAAGGACGTTTTATTTACCCCTTCACATAACACCAAAACCAGGGGTCACCTAATGAAACTAACAGGCAGCAGGTTTAAAGCAAACATAAAGGAAGTGCCATTTCACACAACGCACTGTCAACCTGTGGAATTTGCTGCCAGGGGATGCTGTGAAGGCCAAAACTATAACTGGATTCAAAAGAGAATTCGGTAAAGTCACAGAGGACAGGTCCATCAATGGCTTTTAGTCAAATTGGTCAGGGATGCAACCCCATACCCTGGGTGTCCCTAAGCCTCTGGCTGCCAGATGGGGGACTAGACGACCGAGAATTGAGCACTTGATGATTACCCTGTTCCATTCATTCCCTTTGAAGCATCTGGCATTGGCCACTCGCAGACGACAGGATACTGGGCTAACTGGACCATTGGTCTGACCCAGTATGGCCGGTCTTATGCCAATGAAATAGCTGGAATTCAAACTGAATTCACTGTAAGCTGGAATTCAAACTGAATTCACTGTAAGTACTTCAAAATTCATTAATTTCAAACATGTGGTCAGGAATAATGGAATACCCGTGCTCAAGCTTAGCACAATCATTCAAATATTTGGTCAGTACAGATGACCCAGATAGCAAGAGACTGTTGTGCATGTCAGAAGTTATATGAGTTCTGAAACCTATGCTTCCCAGGTCCCCATCAGAAGGAAAAATTCACTTGTGAATAAGTACAGAAATCAAAATTTCTGACAGGATGCAGAAGTTAGATCAAGCAGCGGAAACTTTCCAGAAAGCAGGGACCTTGTAAAGGACAATGGGGTAATGGTGGATAACCAATTTAACACAAGCTCCAAGTGCAATGCTTTGGGTAAGAGGGCCCGGCCCTGCTGCCTACCTGCCCTTCCGTGTGCCAGGTGTGCAATTCCCTGTGAGTTCAGGGACTGCAGCTGTGGTAAGTCCTTGCATAGACCTTGCAGTGTGGCTTCTTGCATTCCACCAGCCTTTTAAGGCCATGTCACAATCAGACCTGTTACTGGCAGTTAGGGTGTTAGAATTTCTGTATAATCTTCTGAGGAAAGCCAGCTTTACTCTAAACATCAGGAGGTGACTCATGCATAACGCTGCCAGTCTGTCACGGAAGTCACGGATTCCATGACTTCCGGAACCTCCGTGACTTCTGCAGCGGCCAGTGCAGCTGACACAGGGCAGACGGAGCAGCTGTTGGTTCTTTTCAGCTTCCCCCTAGCAGTCAGGTTCTTTATGCCCATGCTGCTTTGTGCATTCAAACTCCTCCTCTCCACCCGCAGCCAAAACAACCCAGATGAAAAAACAGTGTATTTGACCTAAGCTGCTTCATAGTGCAGTATTTGTTCAATATACTTTATAAACAACAAGCTAAAAATATCAAGACTTCAAACTGAATTAGTTGTCTTCAAATATACCCAGCCAACCGATTTCACTCCTACTGCAGCATGGAGCTTGGCTGAGGCTAGATGGCCTGACCATGCTCTGCAGCTGTAGAATACAACATGAATCCTGAGAGGTTTCCTATCTCCACAAGAGTAGCTGTGTAGGCAAAGCACAGCTGCTGAAAAGTCACCTGTGGACTCTACCTACCCAGGCCTTTAGAGAGGATGACTAGAGGGACTGCACATTTGCTCCTTGGGAGTAGTGTAGCGAAGAGCCTTAAATGGCCTGCACACACTAAAATGGTGCTCCTGGCTGGCAGTTTTTAAATGGAACTTTCAACTGGGAGAGATGCCTGAACAAACATTCCCATCTGTGATTCCTAGTGCTATCTCCCTCCATCCATCACACACACACACACACACACACTCCATCCATTACACACACACACACACACACACACACACACACACACACACACACACACGAGGAAGGGGGAGGAGCAGGGGACGCAGAGAGCCATATTGGAGATAGGATATTTCGACACAAGCTCACCTCCCACCCCAAAAAGCATCTCATCCCTCACCTATGGAGCAACTCCGCCATGAGCCTGTTCTTCTGAGGATCAGCCAGCCTGTTATTTACACCTCTGTGTAATCATGGTCAGGATTTGTGTCCCCTCTTCTGATATGGTCCCACTGTAAATTTGAATTCAGTATGAAATAGGAATGTTTATTGATAGGTGTTGCTAGTTTTAATTACTAAATTACTATAAAGCATTCAGGGAGAAACTTTCTTCTGCAGGGATAATGTTTCACTTGGGGGGGGACTTGCTTTGCTACACATTTAAGGCCTGGTATTACTTCCTTTATTTCCAGTCTTCCGCCTCTGCAAGAATAATACAAATACGCCACCTAGTGTGCGAGGATGTGTTCTACATTGGCATTAACTTGGTAGGAGAGTGAACGGAGCTTATTCTCCAATGTAACAGTCTTACAGGAAACCTATCAGTGCATGAACAAAACTAATTGAGTCAGAAATTCACATTTCAAAGACCAGTATATTTTCCATTATTGGATTGGTATGTTTGATACATCTACTATAATCCGTATGAACACACTTATAAACAAGGATGTTGATCCAGAGGGTTGTTTGAGGCATGCTGAATGGCATTAGTGTGAATGTAGGTGGTAAAAGTGTTAATAGCACACTGTCAATTTTAATTGACTCATTTCAGAACATTCCATTTTAATATTCAGTACCCTTTAAATAATGTCCATGTTCTTTAGTTCCTTTAAAATAATTCTGATGTTGGTGTTTGTACAGCAAGGGAGAAACTGCCTGTCTAAGATACCTGCCCTGCATTGTGATCCACTAAGGTGCACTGGTGTATGTGTGGATAGTCCATTTCAAGTCCATGAAATGCTACACAGTCACCAGGATCTGTATTATTGGCTGTCAGAGCAGGATCAGGGCCGAACTGACTGTACAGAAGAGAGTGTGAAACTGACTATATAAAAAAAATGCTGTCAAACATGCAAAGTAAATAAATGGAAAAATGTCCCATTCTCTCCCCCACCACCCCACCATATGTTTTAGGTGGTGTTTGTCACTACAGTAGGTACTAAATGTTTAAAGTCCTGTACCTCTAACTCAAGAAGAGTGTACCAAAGCATGAAGAATGGTCCTTGGGCCTGTTGAATCACTAAGATGCTTCTTTTTCTGGCCCATTTAGCCTGTGCAGACTGCAGTGAAATTCCATGCAAGGAGTGAAATCCTGACTTCAACAGGGCCAGGATTTCACCCAAGGTTTTTGAGTATCCCTGACTGCCATAGGCTAGGGCCTGGTAACAGTCAAATCTGCATTGCTGGTGTTGGCAAATTATATTAGTTATTAAAGATCTGAAGGCAAAATGTAGAAGAATTACAAACCCTTAAGAATAAGGGACCAGATCATAATTATCTTGCAAATCTGCAATTGCATAATTTCTCTCTCTATGCATCTTGGACCCAATTTTGTGAACATGCAGGTCCATAAATTTGCTCCTGTGAATAGTTTGTGTTGGGACAATAATGTACAGGTATGAGAATGAACTTCCAGGGTAAGTGATTGGTTTTTGTGTTAAATATCAACATTTACTAGTATCTTAAACATCTCATAACTAGAGCCCTGCAAATCCCTGGATATCCACTTCATATCCGCGGTCCATTTTTGCAGGTAGTGGATCGGATGCAGATACAGCCACGCAGGGCTCTACTCACTGGCGGCACCTGGCCTGAGGCGTCTGGCTCAGGCAGCCCTAGGGGCTCAGCACGCTTGGGGATGGCTGCCACCAGCCAGTGGTGGGGGCTGGGCGGCAGGCAGGAGTCAGGGTTGTCCAGCACCTGTTTGTTGCGCTGCTTCCTGTCCAGCAGCTCAGGCCCCTCGGGCAGTGCCAGTGTCCCCACTATGGCCCAGCCCGGCAGCACTGGGCATGCTCCTGGCTCCTGGGCAGCGGGGCCTGCCCTGGCCAGAGGAATTGGAGTGGGTGGGACCCTGGCATCCCACCCTTCCTGCGCTCACGAGTCCCAGGGAGCAGCACGTGATGCAATGCAAACCCTTCTCCCCAGCCCCCGCAACGCCTCTTCTCCTTGAGTCTGCCCCCGTGCCACCCTTTACCCCCAGTCTCCACCCTGGTACGGCCTCTTTCCTGCAAGAGCCCCGCTCCCGCTTGCTCATCTCCGCTCCCTTCCCCCCTCCCCACATCGCTAGCCCTTGTGAGACAACTTGCTACTGTGGGTGTGGATGCACATCAAAGGTGGCAAGCGGACAGTGGGTCGGATGCACGTTGATTCTGACAGATGCGGATTGGATGCGAATCCACATTTTTATATCCATGCAGGGCTCTATTCGTAACTTCAGTGCTGCGGATATTTAAAACTGAGCATTTCACATTTTAACCCTTCAGTCAGGTAGATATTCTACTTGGATAACTACTGCCTGCACCTGGCTCTTTCCAAGATCCTCAAGGGACTTCATCACATCTTGTCACTTGTAATCTAAGGCCCCAATCCTGAAAGCACTTGTGCACATGCTTAACTTTATGCATGAGTAGCCCCACTGAAGTCAGTGGGAATATTCATGTGAATATAGATACCCTTACGTGATTGCAGGGTTAAGGCCTAAGTATCTGATCCTGCAAACCCTTATTCATGTGAGTAAGCTCTACTCACGCAAGTAGTACCACTGATTTGAATGGGACTATTCATGTAGGTAAGGAGTTGCTGGATCAGGTCCTACAGTGACATAATAACATAAATGAGATAATGCCGATTACAGCTTTTGGTTACAAATATTAACTGTAATACAATAAATGTCATTCACATGGCACACGATATGGCTTACTTCATCTTGATTTTAAATAACATCATTGAAGGGCTAGATTGGGCAACCCTTCATTGTGTTGGTGACTGCTTACTCCGATGAGAAATATTCATGTATACAAGTGAAGGCTGCCCAGTTTAGCTCTCAATCTCTTCTCTTTATTGCAGGTTATCAGTGCCAAACACTAGGTGGCAGCAAGAAATCTTTAGAAATTCATCTACCTCTACTCGTGTGTCTTAAAATCATTCAGGCACTGCGAGTGAGAAATCTGCGTGCACATTGCAGAGGGAATTTGTCAGTGATCCGTTTTATCCTCACTCATAAGCCTTATAAATTCTCTTTTACAGAGAGCTATGAAAAACGTCCATATCAAACTACTTGTATTGCAGTTGGGCTCCGCATTTGGTTGATTTTATAGAAGACCACTTTTAGGGCATCCATTTTGCATTTAAACAATAACAAAAAGCACCTGATTCTGCATCTGTGTTCTTACACATTCCATTGTCGGGCACCTTCTTTGTTAGTTTCTGGTATCACTAATAACGGGGGGGGGGACTGATAGTGCCTGCTGTCGTTAAGAGTGGCAAACAATTTCAGTTATAATGGTGTTTCCAGCGTAGTCACAACATGCTGAAGTCCATGAGAGCTCTGCATGCAAAGACCAGCAGGATCAGGAACAGAATAAAGTTATTCTATGGCTTATTCACCTCTGGAGCAAGAGCTCCCCGTTTAAGTGTATGTATTTATTCTAGCTTCTTAGGCGAACTTGATTAGACTTGAGCTTTGGTGTGCTATAGAAATTTGATTCATCCTTGTTTGTTTTCTTATTGTCCTCCGCCAACACAAGTTCTGACTGTAATAGCTGGGCCCTGTGTATTAGGTACAAATGATCATGGCCAGTTTATAGAGACTATTGAATAAATTGTCTATTGGAAAACTTGATTCCATAGTATGAACACTGTAGGTCAGAGATGACTCATCTCTGAAACAGATCTTTGAAGAGGGAAAGAGATGCAAGGGCAAAATGTTTAGGTTTTTGATCACAAAGATCACATCCTATGGACTTTAATTAACTATCAGGATTGCACAATTAAAAGAATAGCAAAAGCATATGAATTTTACTGAAATAAATAGCTTTTTAGTACAAACAAAACAATAATTGCTACCTGTGTGCTAATTTACATTTAATAATTCCCTAGGTGGAAAGCATAAATTTCCAGTAAAAGCTCTAATAAGATGTTCATAGTCCCAAAAGCTGCAGAGTAATTAATATAAAACAGTGCCCATCGAGCACAATGGGGCTGTGATCTTTGCTTGGGGCCTCTCGCTGCTGTTGTACGAATCATAATAATATCAGCATAGCTTAAGCAGTTATGCACATCTTAGTTATGTGTTTTATGCGGCAGTACTGGTCTCAGTTCCACTGTCTATTTTGCCTATCTTTGCAGTCCTAAGTGGTGCAGGAAGGAGAAGGAACAGCACTTTGTGTGATACCTTGTCAGACAGACAGATTAATTTATTAAGGATGTCAGGGTCAATCTATTGCTGATAATGGAATACCACTGAAAGTGGTTCAGTCCAGCAAATCAAATCAAATCTAAATTATGCCAGAAGTGTTTCAGCAGCTTCATGTAAATTAGATCATATTATTATACTATGTATCACCTTTCTACAAGTTACATGGACAAAATTTCTCTGAAAAACTGTCCTTCTGTTTCCTTTGAGAATGCTCACCAAAAAGAGGCCACCTTTTGGGTTTTGTATACAAAAATAAGTAAATAAAACACAAATGCAGGTGGATCTTGATGTCTATAGTGTCTCCTGCCTTGTAAATTTGACTTATCTGTTTAGATTTCTGCCTAATAATTCTTACTACTGTGTTACCAAAATTTCAGTTGGAAATCATTTACAGATGTACAGTACTATTTATATGTGGCATTGCTATTCCTATGTTTTGCATTTTATGATGACCATCTTCAGAAAACTAAGAGTCGTGTGTGTCCCAGGAATAAGAAAAAAATAATAATCCTGCTATTGGATTTACTGTTCTGATGAATTTACTTCAGGCATTTATTTTGCTAGTACAAATCTCTAAATTCTCTGAAGTAACCAAAAAAAAACCTGTTACAGGAGAAATTTAGGAAGACCATAATATTTTCAGACATTCCACTAAAAATCATTTGAACATATTAATAGCCTTGGGTGGGGTATGTGTGTATACACACAATTTTCATTAAATATTTTAAAACGGCTGTGAGGGTCGTTAGCTCTGCATTTCCAATATTAGAATGTTGGGAATTAAACTCTCCCATTCTGTGAGGACAGGTGGGGCTAAGTACCTAATAACTCATAAGAACGGCCATGCTGGGTCAGACCAATGGTCCATCCATCTAGCCCAGTTTCCTGTCTCTCTGACAGTGGCCCAAGCCAGATACATCAGAGAGAATGAACAGAACAGGGTGAGTATAAATGGCAGTGGAGACCATGAGCCATTGCTTAGCAAAGTAAAGACACCTGAAGAGGATAGGAATGTGCGTTACCTAGGGAGGTGGTAGAATCTCCTTCCTTAGAGGTTTTTAAGGTCAGGCTTGACAAAGCCCTGGCTGGGATGATTTAACTGGGAATTGGTCCTGCTTTGAGCAGGGGGTTGGACTAGATGACATTCTGGGGTCCCTTCCAACCCTGATATTCTATGATTCTACTCAAGTATACACCCTACATGACTCTCTACTTGCCTCTCCATCGACAATGCTATTCCTAGCCGGGTAGCGTCCCACTACCTCCCCACTGTTGGAGCCTTTCCTCACCACAGTGAAAGGCTCTGGCAGTGGGCACTGCTGACGCCTTTTCCCCGCTGTCTCCCCTCTGCTGCAGCCTTTCACTAACATGTCGCTACACACGGCAGTGGGGCACAGCCTGCTTTTCACTGCGGCGTATAGCTACACATACACTACATGCTGCCACCAGTGGCATGTAGAAATAGGGCAGTACCTCTTTAAACAGGCTGTGAGCCCTCTAGTGGAGCTCACTTTGCTTTATGTTCTACAAGCCGCCAGAAACCAGCCAGAGTAGCCGTACCGACCACCCCTGACCTAAGGGAGGGCGTGAAACTGGAAGGGCCTGGTGTAACTCCTACCAAGGAAGGCTGGGGCATCC
This sequence comes from Lepidochelys kempii, assembly GCF_965140285.1. Lineage (NCBI taxonomy): Eukaryota > Metazoa > Chordata > Testudines > Cheloniidae > Lepidochelys > Lepidochelys kempii. The sequence goes on from NC_136382.1 coordinate 201,944,647, forward strand.
ATGGGAACGTTGGTGGCTTCGAACTTCCCCAGGTCACGAACTTCCCCAGGTCACCGGCTAAAGTGACCCCGCTCAGTTCGATCTCGAAGGGGGGAGAGATGTGACGAAGTGGGACTGTTCTTAATGTTTCCTCTGAATAGTGTGGGGGTGCCTCAGTTTCCACTAGGCAGTTCTTAAGTATCTAGGTGGTGGGGTAAGGGTGTATGATCATTGCAGAGCCCTAGAGGGCCGGTGTATGCAGGAGTCTGGACACAGAGAATGGCCGACACCCTGTTTCCTGGCAACGGATGGCCTGGGCCCTTCCCCCCTGCCAGGTGAGAGCTAAAGGGTTGGAGAACAAAGGAATCAGGTGACCACCTGGCCCGGGAAAGGAACAAAGCCCAGAGGAGGAGGGGCTGGAGGGAGTTTCAGTTTGGGGCTGGCTGGGACGTGGAGTGAAGTGCAGACGTGGTTGTCTGGCTCACTGCCCCCCAAAATGGACCCAGCTGAGGGGTCCCGTTCTCTGCACCTGCAAGCTCTGTTTTAGACCATGTTCCTGTCGTCTAATAAACCTTCTGTTTTACTGGCTGTACGTGTGTAGTTATGACTGGCACATTTGTGTATAATTAGTAAACCTGGTTATTGCATAGTTAACATGGAACCAGTTGTGCCCATGTGGTTTTTTCCCCCCACATTTTTTCAGTTGTTTAAAGAGACAACATACCTATATTTAATACTTGCTAATATCACGGAATAAAAAGGTTGTCCTCTTCTGTGATTTTTAGGGATTATTTGAGGAACAAAACTTCCCTGGACTTCAGCAGGGCCAGGATTTCATCCACTGAGTTGACTAATGCTCTATAAAATGTCATTGTGACGCACAAAGCTGTTGTGTAGTTTTAAGACGAAAAACATCTTTGGAAACTTTGTGTGGGAGCAGGGGTCTGCAGTTATCACATTACGTGTCAGCTGGTGCAGATATAAAAGCTCTTCACTACCGTACATTTTGTAAAGAAAACAATAATATATTAGACAGTTTCAACATTTTGTTTCTTCACTTGTATGTTATCATAGTGTCAAAATTCTTATTTTAATTAAAAACAGAGAGATGACCATGATGAGGGCAGTGTAAAGAAACAGACTCAAGTGCACGAGTCCTCCTGAAGAAATTCCCCACCACCAAAGCTGTCCATAAAAGCATTGATTTTTGCAGCATAAAATATCATAGCTCTCGCATTTTCCAAAGTGTTTCCAAAAATTCAATCAAACAGCAGCCTAAAATCTTTCATTAGTTTAAGAAGAGAATGGGATTCATTAATCAGGTTAACATGCTTAAAATTGTTAATATGCAAGTTTTCGGCATAGCTTGAACCTCATTTTGAAAAACATCATATGAACCAGTAAGAAGGCTTACCGTGTAGGTGTTAATTAAAATTACTTTTTAAAGACTGTACTCTTGATGCCTGTTTAATTTGTACTCTCCAGAAAGGCAATATAACACATCATCATATTCCCAAAACCCATCATGAACAAATTTTAAATATTTACTTTGTAATATTTAAATAATTTCTAAATAGCTCTTTGTTTTAGATCTTCACAAATGATAGGTGCTGATCTGACAGCCCTTTATTCTCTTGTGATTCACAGATTTTTAAAGCAGAAGGTCCTGCTGTGATCATCTACTCTGACCTCCAGTATGTCTCAGGCTGTAAAAAGTCATCCCATATTCTCCCCATCTGAACTCTTTGCGCTTGTCCACACTGCTGAATTACATCATGTTAATGCACATTTTAACTAACAGGTTGTTAAACATGACTTAGCATTGCTTAATGTTGTAGCAGTGGGTCATAGTTAATCATAGAGCTGGTTTAGAAATAGATCTCTCTCCCCCTTGTCTCCCCACCCAAAAAATTTGAATTTTTGGCAAAAAAATCAAAAACCTAAGTGTCACCATAGCCCCTCGTTTGACTTATAGTTTCGTGGCCGCATGCTCTCGTTCTCCTGTATAGGTTGGACTTCCTGGCCAGTCTACATCTCCCATGATCCACCACACTCACCTCTCTTAGTGAGGAAAGATGGTGCATCCTGGGAGATGAAGTGTGGCTGAGGACACCAGTCAGTAGAGGAGAACATGAGCATGAGGCATCCGAACTACAACTACCATGAGGTACTGTGGTGGCCTTTTTTTTTAACTGAAATTTTTCTGTTTTGGGCTGTTTAATTTGTGACAGAAATCTGAATTTTCTGTGGAAAGCAGATACTTTTAATGGAAAAATTTCATTTTAGTCAGAAAATCAACTTTCCATTGAAGAACAGTTTAGAGTGATTATTTTAAACCCGACCACATTAACAATGAGTTTCTGATACATTGTTAAACAGGATAGTCCCTCTCTACAGAGAGGGCCTGGTTTTCTCTAGCCCTACACCTTGCATAGTCCCTTACACCAGGGCAAAGTGGCTGTAAAATGCTGCTGTACGGTAATGTTCAATGCCCACTTTGCCCTGGTGTATGTGACTACATAAGGTGCAAAGCCATGGGGGGGGTCCACATTGTTTAGCATTATGTCAGCTAACACATGTTGTAAGGTGTAATTTTCCAGTGTAAACAAGGCACTGCTCGCCCTGATTGACCACCGCACTACTCCAGTTTCATATCAGTGCAACTTCATTGAATCCAGCCCACAGCCATCCAGTGGGCGTATGTGTGAAAAAGGGCTGTAGCGTCATGCCCTGTAATTCCTCATTGGCTAAAAAGAATGGGCAATTGAGAAGCAGGCTCCATGTTTATTTACTCTCCATTCTACCTCTGTTTAATAGTTTATCTCTTGCGTAGTTGTATGTAACTTCTGAATCTAAACACATGTAATAAAAGAGAGACAGTAAATGATGGAACACAGATTCCTTGGATTAGGACAGGTTTCAGAGTAACAGCCATGTTAGTCTGTATTCGCAAAAAGAAAAGGAGGACTTGTGGCACCCTAGAGACTAACCAATTTATTTGAGCATGAGCTTTCGTGAGCTACAGCTCACTTCATCCGATGCATGCCGTGGAAACTGCAGCAGGCTTTATTTATACACAGAGAATATGAAAAAATACCTCCTCCCACCCCACTGTCCTGCTGGTAATAGCTTATCTAAAGTGATCATCAGGTGGGCCATTTCCAGCACAAATCCAGGTTTTCTCACCCTCCACCCCCCACACACACACAAATTCACTCTCCTGCTGGTGATAGCCCATCCAAAGTGACAACTCTTTACACAATGTGCATGATAATAAAATTGGGCCATTTCCTGCACAAATCCAGGTTCTCTCACCCCCTCACCCCCCTCCCAAAAACCACACACACAAACTCACTCTCCTGCTGGTAATAGCTCATCCAAAGTGACCACAATGTGCATAATTAAGGTGGGCCATTTCCAGCACAAATCCAGGTTTTCTCACATCCCCCGCACCCCCATACACACACAAACTCACTCTCCTGCTGGTAATAGCTCATCCAAACTGACCACTCTCCAAGTTTAAATCCAAGTTAAACCAGAACATCTGGGGGGGGGGGGGTAGGAAAAAACAAGAGGAAATAGACTACCTTGCATAATGACTTAGCCACTCCCAGTCTCTATTTAAGCCTAAATTAATATCCAATTTGCAAATGAATTCCAATTCAGCAGTTTCTCGCTGGAGTCTGGATTTGAAGTTTTTTTGTTTTAAGATAGCGACCTTCATGTCTGTGATTGCGTGACCAGAGAGATTGAAGTGTTCTCTGACTGGTTTATGAATGTTATAATTCTTGACATCTGATTTGTGTCCATTTATTCTTTTACGTAGAGACTGTCCAGTTTGACCAATGTACATGGCAGAGGGGCATTGCTGGCACATGATGGCATATATCACATTGGTGGATGTGCAGGTATACGAGCCTCTGATAGTGTGGCTTATGTTATTAGGCCCTGTGATGGTGTCCCCTGAATAGATATGTGGGCACAATTGGCAACGGGCTTTGTTGCAAGGATAAGTTCCTGGGTTAGTGGTTCTGTTGTGTGGTATGTGATTGTTGGTGAGTATTTGCTTCAGGTTGCAGGGCTGTCTGTAGGCAAGGACTGGCCTGTCTCCCAAGATTTGTGAGAGTGTTGGGTCATCCTTTAGGATAGGTTGTAGATCCTTAATAATGCGTTGGAGGGATTTTAGTTGGGGGCTGAAGGTGACGGCTAGTGGCGTTCAAAGATTGCAAATCATATCAGAATTGTAATTCCTTGATTTATTTCCTGCTCCTAGATCTGCAGGAGTAGTTTAGTACAAAGTAACTATAATGAAACATGTTAGTTCTCACAAATCCCATCTTTAGTACATTAACAATACAAAGCAAGAATAAATTGCTGGGCTGGGATCCTCAACTGGTGTACTTTGAGATTCAGGCCCATTGTGTAATTATTAGCGCTCTGTCTGTGCTCCTTCAGCTTTCAATATTTCTGTAACATCTTTTTTTCAAAAATTTCATTTTGCAGAAAATTTTTTAATGTTGACTTTTTGTTCTGATTCAGGATGAACAGAAATTTCTAAATGTCAGAATTTCCCATGGAACAGGCATTCAGAGATTTGACCAGCTCTGCTCATTTGGGAATAGTTTCATAACTCACTCATAATAAGTACATAAATATCCATATCTCATGCCGATAAAACATCATCACACCACACCCTCTGCATTCTGTGTGTGTGTGAGAGAAGTGTAGATAGATAGATAGGTAGATTAGATAGATGTTATTTTATAGCCTGGATTCAACCAAAAAAAATTAACTTTTAGTATTTCCTTGGGAATATTTCAAGTGACATTTAATAACTGTATTTGTGTATTTTTAAAAAAAGAAAAGAGAGAAAGAAAAGTGACTAAACTGTAGACACTTGACTGGAAGTTTAATACCAAACATTTTATCAAAGTTATTATGTTTTAAAATGTCAAAAGAATCATCAGTGAATGTGATTATAATGAAATGTTGCTCTTGTTGTTATGGCAACTGACTTTAAAAACTGCTGTAAAAAGGTTGACAAATTATACAGTGCAGTTTTGGTTCATCTTTTTTTATAGTCCCCCATCACTTTACTTCTAAAGAATTTTAAACAGTTTGCACTGAAGTTAAGTCATTGAAAATATTATATGTTATCTCAGATGTTTATATGTACACTTGTTTCAGTGCATCAAATATCAGTTATTTTTCCAGACTGAATAACTTCATTTCTACATTATTCACACTTTCTGTAAATTGAAATGAGAATGTCCCATCATTCTCTTAGCTGCTGACCTATTTTACATCGCTGCCAATATCAGTTTAATCCAATGTGACAGTGTCCAAGTTACATACTTGTAAGAGGGTTTTTTTAAAAAACACACAGTGAGGTCCTAACAGTGCTCCCATTGAAGACACTTAGTTTAGTGGCAGTAGAGAACTCAATGTGCCAGATTAAAAGTGGTTTTTTATCCCTGAAAGCTTATGCCCAAATAAATCTGTTAGTCTTTAAGGTGCCACCAGACTTGTTGTTTTTGTAGCATTTGTGAGACACCAGCTTCAGAATCCTGTTGGAAAACTTTTTGCAAAGTGCTTACCTGGTAGGTCAGTACAAATGATATCAGGAAATATTTTCAGGCATCCGTCTTGGACTGATGATCAAAAAGAAAAAAGTCAGTGCTTGGTCCTTGTAATATTTAATAGATGCATGAGCATGATTCATCAAAGTTTCTCCAGGTTTACTCTGACGTTATTCCATTGAAAGCAACAAAATAACAATGACATAGGGTCTGGAGTAATGCAAAGGTGAATCAGGACCGCACAGCTGTAAAATAAGAATGGCCATACTGGGTCAGACCAAAGGTCTATCTAGCCCAGTGTCCTGTCTTCCGATAGTGACCAATGCCAGGTGCTTCAGAGGGAATGAACGGAACAGGTAATCATCAAGTGATCCATCCCCTGTTGCCCATTCCCAGCTTCTCGTAAATAGAGGCTAGGGACACCATCCCTGCCCATCCTGGCTAATAGCCATTGATGGACCTATCCTCCATGAACGTATCTAGTTCTTTTTTGAACCCTGTTATAGTCTTGGTCTTCACAATGTCCTCTGGCAAAAAGTTCTACAAGTTGACTGTGCATTGTGTGAAGAAATACTTCCTTTTGTTCGTTTTAAATCTGCTGCCTATTAATTTCATTTGGTGACCCCTAGTTCTTGTGTTATTAGGAGTAAATGACACTTCCTTATTTACTTTCTCCACACCAGTCATGATTTTGTAGATCTTTATCATATCCCCCCGTATCATATCCAGCACAGTTGGATAGTACAAGTGAAACCCATATATACCATATATATACCCATATATATAATGGTCCAAGTAGAGAACTTGAAGCATAATGGTAATGAAGCTAGATTGACTTGAATCATAGAATCATAGAATATCAGGGTTGGAAGGGACCCCAGAAGGGCATCTAGTCTAACCCCCTGCTCGAAGCAGGACCAATTCCCAGTTAAATCATCCCAGCCAGGGCTTTGTCAAGCCTGACCTTAAAAACCTCTAAGGAAGGAGATTCTACCACCTCCCTAGGTAACGCATTCCAGTGTTTCACCACCCTCCTAGTGAAAAAGTTTTTCCTAATATCCAATCTAAACCTCCCCCACTGCAACTTGAGACGATTACTCCTCGTTCTGTCATCTGCTACCATTGAGAACAGTCTAGAGCCATCCTCTTTGGAACCCCCTTTCAGGTAGTTGAAAGCAGCTATCAAATCCCCCCTCATTCTTCTCTTCTGCAGGCTAAACAATCCCAGCTCCCTCAGCCTCTCCTCATAACTCATGTGTTCCAGTCCCCTTGGGTAGGGTGTGACCCAGAGTCAAGCATTCATAAAAAAGTTCCAAAGAATGCCAGTGCACTGAGTCTTCTCTTCACTGACATTATTTGTTCTGGGGACAAGTTGGGTGAGCTAATCTTTTTTACTGGACCAGCTTCTGTTCGTGAGAGAGGCAAGTTTTTGAGTCAGGCAGAGCTCCTCTTCAGGTCTGGGAAGAGTTCTGTGCAGTTTGAAAGCTTGTCTCTTTCACCAGCTGAGGCTGGTCCAGGAAAAGGTATGACCTCACCTACCTTGTCTCGCTAATATCCTGGGACCAACACAGCTGCACCAACACTGCAAACATTATGTACTCTGGTCTATCATACCATACACTAGCAGCTAAAAGTGTAGTGTGTTTTTCACTAAGACTTATCATTGTAGGTATCTATTGTCTCTTCTGTCACAATACAATAAAGAAACAGTATGCTACATAGTTATTAGCATCTGTCATCATTTAAATAATATGGCAAATGATAGTGGGTGGACAGAGTAAAAGATGTTTCTTGTACCAGTGACAGTGAGTCAGGACTGATAGTGCACCCATTACTGAGATGATCTGTACTGCACAGGCTTCAGGGGGAAAGGATGGCCCATGCTTGGTTGCTTCTCACCTGCCAGCTAGTTAGGAGCTGATGCTGATTCTCTAGTATAACCGTGTGTCCTTTCTGTGTGGAAATTCCTAAACAGCAGCTGTCCCAGAATGGAATTAGCTAAATCTGGTGAGAATGGCAAGTAAAATTGCAAAGAATTGGGTTGGGGAAATGAGGGGCAAGAAGAAAAAAATGAAGTTTTCTGTTAAGATGTAGTTTCCACTCTTCACACAGTGCATCCTGTTTCATTTGGGGGTGGGATGCTGAAGATGCTTATAAAGGGATCCGACTGGTTTTCACTGGTATCTTTATTTAAGTAAAACAACTGGATCGTGTTGGTTCACTTTTGCCGCCCTTCTCCTCAACATGTAGTGCAAAGCTACAAGCAGAACTAGCGAGGAGCTATAGGCTCCTATGAAATTTTAAAGCACCTAAGCAGGTTAGGTGCCTGTCTCCCATTAAAATCAATGTGGGATAGGTGCCTCATCGGTTTAGGTGCTTTTAAAAGCCCCGCTAGCGGACTAGCTGCATCTTCACGAATCTGGCCCTGAATCTCCTGTTGGTGGTCCCGGGTGTAACTACGACTTCTCTGCACTCCCGAAGTGGAATTTTCAAAAGAGCTCAGTGCTGGCCAAACTCTGCTCCCACTGAAATCAATGGATGGGTTTTTATCATGGGTTTGATTCAGTAAGACTTGCTCACCTGTGCAACGTTCAGTACGTGCATATCTGTTTGCAGGATTGCAGAGTAAAATTGTAACATAGTTTTTCCTGCCCGAACGCTGTCTTTGGAAATTGAAGAAACTTCCCTTTGGCATCCTGAGCAGTAAACTCACAGCTTGACCTGCTGTTTGCTTCCTGTGTATGAGTGTTTAATCTGAGTATTCACTCTTCAGTCCACTCAGCTGGGATTCCGCAGCTTCTCCAAGCATTGGGGAACATTCAATGGTACTAAAGGTAATACACATAAAACCAGTGAAAAAAAATCCTTTTTTTATATACAACAAACACTTAATCTGTGGAACTCATTGCCACAAGATATGACAGAGGCCTAAATCTTTATGGGATTCGAAAAAGGATTAGATATTTATATAGAAAATGAGGACATCCCCAGTTACCTTTAGAAAGGAAATTAAAAAACAGAAGGGAAATAAACCCACATGCTTCAGGGCTTAAGCCAACCTCTAAAATACAGGGGTAGGAAGAAATGTCCCGATGAGCAAGTTATTCCATAATTGTCCATCATGGCAGTTTCTTTCATGTTCCTGTGAAGTGTCTGATACTGACCACTGTCAAAGACGGGCTACTGGACTAGATGGGAGTCTGATCTTCTGGCAATTCCTGTGCTCCTCTCTACCCATACTAATAACTGATGTTTCTTCCCTTCCAAGGCAGCTTCTGGAATTCACATCTCACTAGTTTCCTTGGCAACAGCCACGCTGCCAGCACAGCATTCTACAGCACGTGCTCGTTAAACTTCACATAAAGATGAATGTTTTATACTTCCCTTTGAAATCTGGAATTCCAGGCATACAGATGGTGTGAATCCCTGATTGCTGTGTGTCTACCTAATACAGCTGTGTAGTTAATCTAGCTGACTATCTGGATAGGAAACCAGCTTTTCAAATGGTATCTTTGTTTCTTGGCTGGAGAATTCATAGGTTCTCAGACACTAGGACTATTACTGTTATCATTGGTAGTATTGTAGTGCCTGAGAGCCCTACTCATGGACCAGAACCCCATTAGGTCCCAAAGTAAACTGTTACCTTTCTGGCCCTCATCCAGGCCTCATACCCAGACCAGCAAGATTTTCAAACTACACCTAGCAATTTACACTTCTCACAGACATTTGGTTACATGATGGCCAGTTTAACCGGGTTACCAACCAGAGAGCCATCTATGGAGTAGGAGGCCATTTGTCAGATAGCTGCCAAAGAGGAAGAGACCTTGGTAATGTAGCTGGTGGAAGACTGGGTTTCCATTAACAGGCAGGACGGACCAGGCTTGTAGTAGGAATTCTGAGGTTGGAACCTGCCCTGGACTAGTGGTTAAAGTAGATTGAAACAGGACAAAGTGCTCTCACTGCACCAGCCAAGGAGGAAGGGGAGCTGTGAGGAGCGTGGAAGGGTGATTAGGGCACTAGGAGACCGGGGTTCAAGTCTGTTCCTCTGCAACCCATGGGCAAGTCACTGAGCTGCTCTGTGCCTCCAGTTCTCCATCTGCAAAGTGGGTATAATAGTTCCATCCTTCACAGGGCTGTTGTGCAGAGAAATACACGAATGGCTGGGAGGTGTTCAGGTCTCCAGTAAAGGGGACCATATCGGTACCTAAGATAGAAAGAAGATGGGAAACTGTACCGCATTGCCCCTTAGCACTGCAAGAAGCCACATCAGACAGTTCTATTGAACCCTCCCATCAGACTGCGTTGCTTCCCAAGAGTCTGCATTGGGTCATATTGGGCAGATAAGAGGGGAAGTATATTGGACCCCTCAGCTGACTGGCTGCTATAAGGCGAGCACTGGTTCAGAGGCTACATGCTGATATACAGGGTGGGCAGTACTATGATAGCGATCATCTGCTGTGTCTTGGCACTTGCCTTTAAACCATAATTGATTTATGGTTGAAGGGCCCTGTTCAACAGTTTGTGATGTATGAAGTGGTATTTTCTTTTGTGGCATGATTCCTCTTTGAGGCAGGATAACTGTGATTACTGCACAATCTCCATTTAAAAAGCAGCCACACGCTATCACCAGTTTATTGAATATAGACTGGAGGGGGCATTATAAAAACCATGGATGTGGGGAAATTCTTGATCATCAGAGAAATCCTCACATGGGCAAAATTCCCAGTGAAGCTCTCAAATCTTCATCCCAGCACACAGTCCAAGTAAATGTACTGTGCGCTGAGAATCAACTCCAGTGGGAGAAGGAAGCACCTTCTGCTGTCTCATCCATAGCAGCTTCGTAGACAGTCTTGTGAGAAGTATTGTGGCCTAGTAGATAGAGCATTGGACTAGGATTTGGGAGCCTTCGGTTCTATTCCCAGATTTGTTGCAGGACTTCTGAGTGATCTTGACTTCTCTGGTTGTGCCTTGGTTTTCCCATCTGTAAAATGGGGATAATGATGCTTACCTCCTTTTGCTTTGAGATCTATGGAAGAAAAGAGCTGCATAAGAGTTAGGTGTTATTTATTAATACAGTTGTTATAAGGCTACAGTAGTCTTTGCTGTTCCTGGGACTCCTTCTGTGCCGGGGTTTGGCCAGGAGAGCTATGTAGTCACATAGCCACCAGTCTCTGCTTACACCTGTCCTACCTCCAAACGCTGCTTTTTGTTGGGGTGCCAGGAGCACAGGAAGGGTTGAGCTCTGCAGCACATAAAGGGGTTTAGACCCCAGTGCTGGGCTTCCTAACTTCTGCCTCCCCAGTATAGTGGACCCCCCAGTGATGCCACTACATTTCGGGGTTCCCACAGCTATGGAAGTGATGGGTAGCAGGATTTGATGCAAACAGAGTTAGGCCAGAGTAAGGACTGTGGGACGGTCCATATGCCATGGGTGAGTGGTGCTACTGATCACATTATACACGTAAACACCAAACTGGACCCTGAGATCGACTACAGTATTGGTTAAAACAGATGGCCCAGTGTTGTCTAATGAGAGAACTGACTCAACACAATATGTCCTCCAGGAAGCTTCAATGTACCATCCTCACATGCAACAACAGGTTTGTTGTGATTCATACACCTGCTCTTTACTATCTTGTGTGTTGATCGCACACATCATAGCCTGGAGATGGTGAATTAAATGTGCACTAGTGAAATCCACCCCTCCAACTGATAATATAAATTACCCAGTTAATAACAATGAGACACCAATATTGTTCTTGTGAAGTGACAAGGAAATATTTCCTCTTCCCAAGGTGCCCATGCTATCAAATTCTTACACCTGTGAATATAATTTAATTTCATGATCAAGGCTTCAAAGACTTGATATCTTGCAGCATGAGAAGAGAAATTGTCAACTCTTCAGTTGTCTACTTAATTTACCTTTAATGGCATGTAACTTTAGATTTGCTGTAGTTCCATTTTCCTAAGAAAAATTGATTTTCAGATATACACAGATTGTGTTTTTATTACACACATTATGTGTTAATAAAAATAAGGGAAGTAAGCTAGGAACAAAATCTGAATTTAGATTGGCTGTTTATGAGGTGACATTTTATTAAAGGATATTTATTTGCTCCTTGTGTCACACAGAATTTAAATCCACAAAGAATTTTTTAAATGATCTAGAAGAAGAAAAGATAATATATACTTAGTGTATAAAGTATAGTAGTTTAAAAAACAATAAACACAAGGTCATTTTAGGCCAAAACTGTTAATTACCTACTTCATTATTGTCAAGGTTAATACAGTATTTGAGAGCAGAAGCTGTTTTTCATCTGCTCTTTGAAACAAGGCGAGACAGCTGTTCTTACGGACAGATCCATTATAGCTTATCACTAGAGGACAGACCACTGAAGGAACACCATGAAATATGGCTACTGTCACTGGCAGCCAGAACAAACACCAAGACTGTTTAGGAACCAGTGGAAATTAAATGAAAACTACTGCTTGAACTTAGTGGACTTTAATTCAACTAGATTGGGTTGAATTGATTTTATTTCATGACAGCTACAGTGGCATAAATTTCACTAGTGCGCCTTAATCTATTGTAATATTGACCTATCTAAAATGGCATAGTGTTTTGCCCTGATAAATGTTCTTTAATAAACATTGGAAATTGACAGTAACAAACTGCAACCATCTTTTGTGAAAGTTACTTAAGCCAAGTTGTACAATACAATATGTTTTGATTTTCATTATTCATGCTTGGCTAGTTATTGTACAAGATTCCATTACATGAACTCAACAAAAGAGAGAAACAAATGAAACATAACCTTAGCTGAATCAACCTTAATAAATAGTGCATTGTTTTTAGCTACAGAAGTATCTGCATTTCTTTACCTGCAGCAATCTAAATTCCATTGTTCTAAAAAGATCTGAAGACTGAGGACTCAAGGTCTGAGGACTCAAGAAAAGATTTTTTTTATACATATAAAATACATATACGGATCAGGAACAATGTATATTCTTTATTTGGAAATACTGTGGGTAGATTTTAAAGAATGAGTTACACCTAGTTTTGTTTGTTTGTTTTTACTTCCAATGCGATGCAATTTGAAATTGCAAGACTTCCCCGTTATTAGCAAAGAATATCCTTGTACTACCACCACTTTTGGCATAATCCCTAAAACAGGCTAAAATTTCAGCCTTTTGTAATTCCTGCTGCCCTAGCTACATGGCATGAGCTTCTCTTTTCGCTAACTAATATCTACGTGGCACTGCTGCACAGAGAGAATAGCTATGTGTCCACAACAGGGGCCAACATTCGCAAATTTGGGAACCTAAGGTTAGGCACCAGGATCCCTATTTAGGCACCTAAATGAAAGCAACTTGATTTTCAGAAGTGCTGGGCACCTACAACACCTTCAATGGATTTTGTGGGTGCTCGGTCTGCTTTTATTAAGGATAATAGGGTTTAAGGGGCTTCATCTAAAACCCTTTGAAGTCCAGTGGGAATCTTTCTGTTGATTTTAATGGGCTTTGGATCAGGCCTTTGGTACCTAACTTGCGGCTCTCAAGTTTGAAAATGTTGGCCACGGTTTATATCAACTTAGTGGCTTGTTTCCACTTACATAGTGCAAAAATTTCTACTTCATAGCAAACCTACAGTACATCACCGAAGCACACAACACCTCCTTTTGCAGGAATACTTAGTGTCCTGACATTAGTTCAATTCTGTAAAAACATCTTATTTAACTTTTGAAGCAAAGATTCTGTTTATTTATTTTTATACATTGTGGTAGCATTCCTCCCCCTCCCCCCCGCTCTCCTGCTGGTAATAGCTCACCTTAAGTGATCACTCTGGTTACAGTGTGTATGGTAACACCCACTGTTTCATGTTCTCCATGTATATAAATCTCCCCACTGTATTTTCCACTGAATGCATCCAATGAAGTGAACTGTAGCTCACGAAAGCTTATGCTCAAATAAATTTGTTAGTCTCTAAGGTGCCACAAGTACTCCTTTTCTTATTCCTAAAGATGGATCCTTGTTTATTTTTTAGACCAAATAAATAATTATGAGTGAAGTTTATTTATCCTCCTGTAAGACACACAACAGTATTTTAGAGTAGCAGCCATGTTAGTCTGTATTCACAAAAAGAAAAGGAGTACTTGTGGCACCTTAAAGACTTTAACAGTATTTTAGTTATTCTTTGTCACTCTTCACAGAACATATATTAGATAAAGGTTTAATGCTTCATTTTGGAATTATCTGCTGTTGGACCTACCAGAAATATTTTTAAAATTATCTTCCTCAGTATGTTCAACTTTCATTCAACAGGAGCAACACAGAGAATTTTTCTTGACATAATACTTGCTCCTGCAATATTACATACTGCACTGTCCGAAGATCACATCTTTTTCCCCTTTAGGAAACCATATCTATATACTAATTCATCTTGTGATATCAGTGGTGTGCTTTTGATCGTAATAATAACAATACTTGGCACTTCCATGGCAGCTTCCAAGCAAGAATCTTAAAGCACTTAAATTTAATCTAGACTTGCAACAGCCCTATGTGGTAGGTAAGTGTTGTCCCCATTTTACATATAAAGAAACTGAGGTAAATAGAAACTACAGTGGTTGCTCGTAAAAAGACAGTGTTTGCCAGTAGTCATCCTACAGTTTTCCCCCTGTATTTAGAAGAGGAGATACCTGCAGTATCTCAGCTATAAGTATCTGTTGACAAGTTTTGGCATTTTAATGGTGAGCACTGTGAGTGACGTGACACAGTGCACATAGGGAGAGTCAGGAATAGAACCTAAATGTCCTGATGTATAGCCAGAAGACCACTTTTCCTCATCTGCAGGAGTTAATGCTGCTTCAAACAGATTAACTCCCCCGAGATATCTGCTTGGATGCATCCAGGAGCGCCTTCCACCCCCAAAGCCCAGTGGAATTCTTTCTCGATGGAGCACCAGCACTGAGACATCTTTGGGTTGCAAAGGAGGGAGAAATCATATTACCCCCATCCCGCCCCACGGGAGAGTTTTACCCACAGAAGTTCCCCTCTGCTCCTGCTCATTCCAGGCACAGAGAAGGCAGAGTGAATGGACAGCCCCGTCTACTTCAGGGGAACCTCCCCTCTTTGAAGAGTAGCTCCAGGAAGATTATTAAATCAGCAGTTCTATCCTGAGCACATGTTGATACAGGAGAAATTGGATGGCACTTGAGTATTTCAATCATGCATTCAGTTATAAGCATTTCATTGTTGAATCTGCTGTTTGATTATGTGATAATTAAATATGAATGATCATAAAGTCACCCTGCCAAAGAGAGGCTGCAGTTTAATGAAATGATTCCTTTCATGTTATTGAATCGCTTCAAAGTCAAAAGAAGCAATCTGTTTACTTTTTTATTTTCCTGTTGTTTCAATGTTGCTTGCTTCAAAATAGCAACCTGGACAAATAATTATGGGCATAAATCAGAGCAGGGATCTATGCAAGGTCATGATTGCTTTGCATTTAGCCCAGCTTTACAGAGGTGGCCTTTTCTGAATAACATAGAAGCAAATTGCTGTTGATTTTGTGGAGATTCAGCAAAAAGGCAGTTGAAGCAAAAAGAGGAAGAAAGGCAAGAAAGGGCCTTACTTAGTCACATCTCCCTCCGACTACAGCAGGAGCTTTGCTTGAGGGAAAACATGAGCAAAGACTTCAGGACTGAGTACAAATATCGAAATGGAAGCGTGCACATTGGTACTGCACAGACTTGCACAGACTCACCCATACACAGCCAACCTTAATTCTGGCATTTCCAAACTTTTAAGCACTTAACGTTGCAACCTTAATATTCTTTTAACATCATTTTTGATTTCATATTGTTATATACAATAACCACACAAAAATGCTTCATAATTACACGTACACACTCTAAGGTATGACAAGTTACCTGGGCACGCTCTACTCAAAAATATACAAGTATATAAAATGTTGCTAGATTTCTGAACTTGCTTTTGCTGTCATGTCTTTAAGTTATCAGCACGATAAATATGGGCAACACATAGATCTTTGCTTTGAATGATTGATAGATAATTCAGAATTCACAGATTCATCTGCCAACAATGTAAATGGGATATTAGGAGTTATATCGTGACTAGTTCTGGTTTATGTTTTGCCGGAAAATTAGTATCCAGGTGTTACATCTGATCAAGCTACAAACTGATGCATTACACCAAGTACACAACACGCTATTTAATTTGCTCTTTAGGTTCTTATTCTGACAATCAGCTCCCTGTCTGAATAGTGCATGCTCTGTCTACTCCAAACTATATGCTGGAAGACTGAAGCAGAGTGAATAGAATAGTGTTTACCTAGATGTCAGCAGATACTACAGTTCATAGTCTTCCCAGATAATTTGCTGGTACTCTAGCCCCTTTTTAATCAACACATTGCTATAGTGTTTGTCTTGTAGCTTGTTTTCTGATCCCGAAACGTTTTTCTGAAGGTCTCCATTGTTTTCAGTGTTGCCCAACGCAGTAGAAATGACTATTGTTCCATATTCCCAGCACAGGCACAGTTAAAGCTGCTTGCCTTGCTATTCTTGTATTGCATTCGTCAGCTTTACAGAATGGATTTTGAGCATGAATTTGACAGCATAATAAATAAGTCCAGATCTTGCTACCCTTACACTACCCTTCCATTGAGTAGCACCATGCTCCTCATGTAATCATAGTAACATAGAAAATGGATCAGACCTGAGTTTCATCAGTCCTCACTCTGGCAGTGGCCAGCACCAGCTCTTCAAAAACAAGGTGTAAGAAACCCCACAGTCATTAGATGTGGGATAATCTGCCCCCTATATAGGTCTCATCCTAACCCCTTGTAGTTAGAGACTGTCTTAAGGTCAGAAGTATAAGGTTTTATATCCCTTCCAAAAATTTTTTAGCATTTCTTTTATAATTCTGGCTATTCTTGTTATCCATATATGTGTTCAATCCCTCTTAGAGTTCTTCACCTCAACAACATCCTGTGGCAATGAGTTCCACTGTCTCATTCCATATTGTGTAAAAATTCATTTCCTTTTATCATTTTTGAATATGCCACCTTTCAACGTCCTTACATAAAAACATAAGAATGGCCATACTGGGTCAGACCAATGGTCCATCTAGCCCCAGATCCTGTCTTCCGGCCAGGGCCAATGCCAGATGCTTCAAAAAGAATTAACAGAACAGGGCAATTATCAAGTAATCCATCCCCTGTCATCCAGTCCCAGCATCTGGCAGTCAGAGACTTTGGGACACCCGGGGCATGGGGTTGCATCCCTGACCATCTTGACTAATAGCCATTGGTGGATCTATTCTCCATGAACTTATCTGATTATTTTTTGAACCCAGTTCTTCGCAATATCGCTTGGTTGACTGTGTGTTGAACATCATTGAATGTCCCCTTGCCGCCCTACCGATCTTAGTGGAACTACTCAAGGAGTAAGGTGCATTTCATTGTGAGTAAGAAATCTTAGGGCCAAATTTTGCCACCCATACTCATATTGAGTAGCACTCTACTTTGTAACTAAGAAACTAATCTGGAAAGACAAGAAATTGCAGTATCTGCTTGTGTGTGCCTCAGATCAATGGGGCTGCTAACAGAATAAGGGCCTACCTAATGTGAGCAAGGATGACAGAATCAGACCCTTAGAAATTAGAAATGGAAGAGCCTAGTAGTCATCTTGTCCATCTTACCCTAGTAGTCATCTTACCTCCGACAGATTGCTGTGTACAATGCCCTGAGTGTTGCCCTCATGGAGTGAGGTATTGCTCATCATGGTTAATGATGGCGCAGTAGGCCCTTGAGTAACTACTGAGGGCTAGGTCAAGCTTGTCAGGGCCAGGCAGAGTAATTCCTCCCTGAACTCCCTGCACAGAGGGGGAGCATGCTTATGACTGAACTCTTTATGGGGTGCACCCTTCTCTCCTTGTGAGCTGATTGCACTCTGCAGATTAGTGCAAGGTGAGACAGATATAGCTATGCCAGGTGTCTATCTCCTCTATTGATATTTATCTTACCTATCTGTCATTGTCAATGTCTATAGATGATAAGAAAAATATAGCTCTACCCAGAGCACCATCTTCCACGACTTCCAGAGCATTCTTGTGTTGTCTGTCTAGATTATAAGCTCTCTGGGGGTAGTGACTGGCTATTCAATTTTCAGAAGTACCTGTGTCCTAATGAAAGTTGACGGGAGAGAGGCTCCTAAGTGAAATAAGTGCTTCTGAAAATGTTAACCTGTGCCGACCAATAATACTCTTTATCCCCTAGTAATGATGATAGTGGCAATAAGATGCCCATTGGTTTTTGTCCTTCAGCCAGTTTTCAGTCCCTATGCCAGTGATCTAGGCCATCTTAAATGAATATTTTAAGTTGGGTTTTGTGTGGTATCATACCACACGATTTGTAGTTCAGACAGCATCACAATGGCTACATTCCTTTCATCTACTAACTAAACTTCCACAATTCAATGAGTGCCATCAGGTTTCTATAGAAGTATTTGTTTTTATAAAGCAAATGCTTGGTTTTGCTGATAATTCCTATCACAGCCGTCTTTCACAGATACCTCCTTGCTGTATCTAGTCAGCACTGGTCCGTATGACTCAGCCTGAGCTGTACAAGGATGTCGGGGGTTGTGCACTTCTGGGAAAGCCTCCGTAGTCTGTGTTGGAATTAAACAGGGATTGGGCTCAGTGCCCCAGACTGTATTTCAAACCCACTATCTAGCAGCTCCACAAAATCTGAAGCCTGGTCTACACTTAAAGCCAGTGCACAACCTCAATAGCCAGGCTGTACACTGGGGAAGTCAATGGGGATCAGATGTTGGGAAGGAGACTTTCCCACCAAGGCTCCAGAGCAGCTTTTGCAGTCTCAGAGTTGCGGTGACCCCTTCTGTGGGCCATCTCTTTGTGGGGATCACCCACATAGTCAGGGATCCAGTAGTCCCCTCCCCCCTGAGTCCCTGGTGGATGAAGCACCAGAAGTCCCCTTGAAGCCGTGTTCTGTGGCACACACAAAAAGACACAGAATGATAACACAAAAGTGTTGCTACAGGATATCTCCCTAGGCTGGCTAAGTTCTGTTTACAAACTCAACAAGTTAAAAATAGATGCCCACCTAATGAGTCAAAAAATAATGAGTCAAAAAATAGTTCAATCCCTGATAGATAAGCGCAGAAATCAAGCATGGCTGACTTCATGTGTGCCCTTACGTGCCAGTCATGAGGCCCATCATCCTGGGTTGGAATTAGTAGGGAGCAGGTGTTGAGTGGTAAGAAGCAGTTTGGGGAGAGGAAGATCATGCATTCTATCCCAGAGAGGGCTGTGGAGGTCACTCCATCCCCAGGGCTGCAGAAATGGGAACAGAAGGGAGAGAGGGTGGATAACTATGCAGCATTTAGGATATAGGAAAAGTTACCACAGCCTGGTCAGGCCATGCAGCTCCCACACTGTGGATGTCCCAGGGCCATGATTTAGCCCTTTAAAAGATACTTGGTTAATTAAAGATATTATTGGAGCCAGGTGGCCCGCTGAAAGCTGTGAATATCTCCTCTTTACATCACATAAGAGGTAGGTATTTAGGTTTTACACTTTATTTTTATTTCCCCCTGGTGTCTAATGTGAGATGAACTCCAATGTAATTACTCGGGGTGGTCCTATTACACTCACAGATATTGTTTTGAAAGAAAATAGTGCCCAATAAATTGCGCACTACTTTCTGTTCTGACTCTTCTCCACGGTCAAACGTATAAGTGAATGCAGACTGTGGAATGATTTTCTTTTAGCTTATCCTTATACTGTACACCAGCTTCAGACTATTAGCCTTGTCTGATGCAGATGAGCAGCAAATAATAATGAATATAATAGTCCCAAGATTTTCAAAAGTGTCTAGTAATTTGAGGTGCCTCCATTTTTTGAGCTGAATATCCTGCTTCTGAAAATTCGACCCTTTTAAGGTGTCTTAAATTAGACACCCAAAATTGAAACATCCAGAATCGCTAGTTTCTTTTGGTAATCTCAGCCGATAATTGTGTCTCTGTCTCTGCATGATTCTGCATAAAAATATATTTTTTCCTTCAAATGAGCTACCTGATAGGAGAATAGAACATAACCTCTGAATGTATTGCTTGCTAGATCATTTTGTTCAGAGGTTTTATCAGTCAAATATTAAATAGAAGATTGTATTTAATCAAAGCAATTTTCTGTTCCCAGACTATCGTTAGAGGAAATAAACCTCAAAAGGATACTTCAATCAATGGCCTGCTAGAAGAATTTGACAATATCTCAGTGACACGCTCTAATTCCCTACGGAAGGAAAGTCCTCCCACTCCACACCAAGGAAACTCAAACCATGTACAAAGCCACCAGGAAGAAAATGGTTATATCACATATTCTCAGTATTCCAGTGAGTCGGACACCACGACAGACTATGTCACTGAAAAATACAGAGACAAGAGTTTTTATGGGGAAGAGTTAGACAGATACTGCCAAGGTAGCTTCGCCCCAAAACAGAATGGACACGTGATGAAAACAAAACCCGGAGACGCCTATTATTCAGAAATTAAGCCCCTAAAGTCAGACATCTCAAGGTTTCTTCCAGATTACCATACACATATGGAAACAAAAAGCAAACCAATTGAGTACAGTGGCCTAAAGTTGGAATATCAAAGGATTCTTAGTGGATCGTCTCTAGACTACAGAGAATCCTTTCACTATGCTCCATCTAGAACTTCAGTGCAGAGTGAGTGCTCAAAAGAGAGACGAGAATACAGTGACAGTGACTGGGGAAATGGACCAGACAAGGATGACTATGACAAAAGACCAAAGTCGTCATATGTAAACCAGACAAGTCCTCAGCCAGCCATGAGACAGAGGTCCAGATCAGGTTCGGGTCTGCAGGAACCAGTCGTGCCATACGGAGCAAGTGCTTTTAAATCAAATCAGCAAGGGCATTCATATAGTTCATACACCTACCCTCGCTTGTCAGAAACAGCAGGAGGCATTGCAAAGGTAAAATTAACATCTGTGGGTGCTATCACAGGCCATCACTTTCACAGGTGTGACCAACAGTTTCCAAAGGTGGTTGTATAAAGCTGGGCACTTGAATCCATGGTTAGGCACCTAAGTAAAAGTGGTCTGATTTCCCGAAGTGCTCAGCACCTATAGCTCCCCTTGATTTCACTGGGAGCTGCAAGTGCTCAGCAAGGCAATACCTTTGAATACCAGCCTACTTTTCCTTAGGCGTCTGATTAGGTGTCTCAGTTTAGGCGTCGGATTAGGTTCGTTTTATTTTCCCTCAAACACTGAGAGAAGCGCTGTACAGTAAAGGATTTTCAAGGGTTACCAATTAAAATGCTTTTAATTGTTAACCCTGGAAAGTCCCTTAATTTATGGTGTCACGCTGTCTGGAATGTTTTATGACTGTGCCTCCATCAGGACAGACTGTCAAAAGCAGGGCAGACCCCCCACCCCCACCCCAGGCTGGTGGTATGTTCTATCGTTAGATTTCACTGACCCAGTACCAAATGTGAACTCCCAAAGTACTACAGTAGTCTTATAAGGCATAGAATCACAGACTATCAGGGTTGGAAGGGACCTCAGGAGGTCGTCTAGTCCAACCCCCTGCTCAAAGCAGGACCAATACCCAACTAAATCATCCCAGCCAGGACTTTGTCAAGCCCGACCTTAAAAACCTCTAAGGAAGGAGATTCCACCACCTCGAGTCGGAGACTGTTCCCTTAGACACTCCAGTCTATCTTGCCACCCAGACAAGCTGGACTATGTGAAAAATGGTCACTTATACAAAAAAAAAATCACAAAATATTCTGGTTGCACCCAGTCCCAAGAGACCAGTCACTCACCAAGGTCAATTTGCATCCTGGGTCTCACACCAAAAACAATGCTGGTAGCCAATTCTATAGTAAACTCACTAAAGATTTATTAACTCAGACAAAGGAATGAGCGCTATTGAGATGTTAAAGCAGGTACAAATATATGTACAGGTGAGTCACAGTCTATAATTTCAAGGGGTAGCAGAGATGTAGTAATCTGTCAGTTTCCAAAAAGCCGTTAGGGCTAATCAGAGTAATTCTGGGGATCTCTGTTTTCTCATTTGGTTAATTCTTCCTTGTTAGAATCCAAATAGTCCAGAGATGAAGGGTTGGGGGGGGGATGTCTTTCTTCGATGATGGAGCGCAGTTAGAGTCTTTGATCTTGGATCATCACACACAATAACCACTGGCCTTTAAATGGACAAGAATTAGCACTTTCCTGTTACAGTTCTTCATTTGCATTACACAAGGCTTCTTTCTCATTTGATGGGTTATTTAGTTACAGGGATATAAATAATGTAAATGTTTGCTATTCCATTATAACAGGATACAGATATGTGAACATCCCATTAGTTTTCCTGAAGTTTAAACACCAAATACACTCTTTTTCATTTAACAGTCACTTTGATCTATACTAATACACAAGTGAATTGAACTGATTTCCAGCTGTGAGTGCGTCAGTTCTCAGCTGACGCCTAGGTCTTGACCACAGCTGACACTTGGCTTACCAGCATCACACATAGCTCGTTCCTCAGGGTTATACAGGGGAAAATGGCCAAAATATACAAACTTGGGGGCCTACACTGAGACATCTAAGTCCACATTCAGATGCCTAAGTAAAAAGCGGCCTGGTTTTTTTCAGTATTGACTTGCTGAGTGCTTGCAGCTCCCAGGTGCTGAGCACTTCTTCCAAGGGATGAGATCTGTTTCATTGTTGTATAATGGAACATTTTAATGCTCATGACATGGGCTGGGTTGAGAGCCCTGGAAAATTGATTCTGTTTACCTCCAGAACAGAAAGCAGCAGTTGAAGCTCTACCAGAAATATATTGTGACCGTAGGCCGGAGGGATGTGAAAGGCTTGTTCACACTCAATGCTCACCCACTCCTTGGCTCCTCTGCTGATGCTGCCACCCAGAGTTCTAATTAGTGCTCGGACCTATTAGCAGTAAACCGAGGAGGTTTAGCCCAAATTAAATTCGGGCAAGCGGTTTGGTTTTGGGTTTCTGGCCAAACCCCAGGGGACAGAAGAGTTCCCAGCCACGAAGTCTCTTCGATTGCCCCTTTGGTGCTCATTTGTGTTAAGCAAAGTCTAAGCAATGTCATTTATGTTTAAGGGATGTTTTGGTCACCTGTGGCTAACTCAAGCACTATGCTTTTCTTAACCTATGTATTATATAATTTGTTTAACATTGGCTTTAATAAAATTTTTAAATTTGCAGGATTGGTCTCTTAAACAGGACTGTAGAAAGAGGTATATTTTAGAAGGATCAGTGCACGGTAGGCTCTTTGGAAAAAGTGCCTCCCTGCAAGATTCATTGTCAGCTATGCGTTCCTTAGAACTCTGAAAACATTCCTACAACCGTGGTGCACTCGATACTCAATGATTCACCATTCTATGCAGCAGTTACGATTCCCAACCCCATCAGCAACCCCAGGAACTGAACAGCAGTGTTTTGTCTACAGATGATTGCCAGAGAGTTTCCTCTTCAGAGAGGCATTAGCGAGACAATGGTTTGTTAAATGAGTTTACTAAATGAGAATCGGGTCTTGAATCAGTTATCTTACCACTGAGATTGCCTTTAAAGTATAATTAAAAAGGAAAAAGTATGTATTGAAAGAATCTGCAGACACAAATGCATGGCTTTAAAAATATATTCGGGAAAAATAGTCATTACGGCTAATAAGTCTGAAGGGTAGATTTAGTTCACTATTACTTGCAGCTGTTTCATCTGATATGCCATGTACCTCAGATTCATCCCTGGTGTAAATCAAGTGAATTCAGTGATGTTACACCAAGGATGTATTTGGCCCTATGTATTTAACTCCAACTTTACAATGGGATCCAGGAAGGTGGCTCTTCACACATGCATACTGTCTCATTAATTTATCGGCTGGGACTGGTGGTCCAAGTAGAAGATATCATGTCTCCAACAGTGGACCGCACCGTCTGCTTTAGAGAAAGGTAGGGCAAGTTTCTTCCTCACCTCCTTCAGTGAGAGGTTGGTTTGTGCCCTTTGGATTTGATCCAAAGCCCACTGAAGTCAAACTTGCCCTGAACCAGGAGGGTTTATAGCCTGTATACATTTTGTTTCCTAGCTGATATAGATGTGGATGTTTATATAAACATTTAATCCTTTTTTTAAGCATACTAATTTTTTGGCCTTTATGATACCTTGTGGCAATGAGTTCCAGTGAT
The DNA here is from genome assembly GCF_965140285.1 of Lepidochelys kempii. Lineage (NCBI taxonomy): Eukaryota > Metazoa > Chordata > Testudines > Cheloniidae > Lepidochelys > Lepidochelys kempii. The sequence goes on from NC_136382.1 coordinate 201,968,478, forward strand.
TAATAATGTGTGCTGTACTTTTACCAGCTTTAAATGTGTCACTTTTCAGTTTTACTACATATCCCCTTGTTCTTCAGTCATGAGGGGGTAAATAGGATACCAATCTCTGACATTTTACTAGCTAAGAAGTGTAGGTTTGAGTTAGGTATCTTCTTCTGTGTTGAAGGCTGATGAACAAAAATTATGCTTCTCTGCAATATCCTTGTCCACCTTAGGCATATCCCTTTGTTCCCTGGCTGCCTCAAAGACCCCCCAAGTCTCTTACAGGTTCCCTGCTTTTGGTATACATATTTCTTGTTATTTGTTTATACGTCTTTGGCTATTTGCTCTTCAAATCCCCTCCTCACCCTCCTAACTTCCATTTTACATTTTTACTACCAGAATTTGTTCCTTTCCCTTGGCTTCACTGGGGCTGGATTTCCATTTTTGAAGGTTACCTGTTTGGCTTTTCCTAATCTCTTGCTTCTTGCCATTTAAACTTCAGAAACATAAGAACGGCCATGCCAAAGGTCCACCTAGCCCAGTATCCTGTCTTCCGACAGTGGCCAACGCCAGGTGCCCCAGAGGGGATGAACAGAACAGGCAATCATCAAGTGATGATTTAATCTCTTCTGTTTCGTATTACCTTCTTGCTTCCTTTTTAGTTTAGGGGAGCACATACCTCTAGAGACTCTATTGTCCTATGCTACAGAAGCCTCCCTCCGGAGTGTAAGGATTTTACTTTAGTCATGTGTAGGGTCTTTTCTGGATTACCCCTCTTCACCTTTTTTTTTTTTTATTCCCCTTTTAAAGATTAAAGTCGCATTGCTAGTTTATGATACAGCCCCTCCTCTGAGGATGTTGAACTTAATTACAGTGTGGCTACAAGTATGTAATGGAAGTTGGGGTTCCCTCCAAGAACTCTTTCCACTCGTCTTCCCAAGAACTCAGTTTGACTCCAGAATTCGTCACTCAGGTATCTTTATTTAGCATAGAGCAACGGGACCCTGAGTTGATCAGACTCAAATGCGGGATGGGGGGGTGGGATGCAGGGTACATCATAGCTCCAAAGTTACACAGAAACGCTCTCTCTTTATATACATTGACACATCTCATTGCAGGTTTCAGAGTAACAGCCGTGTTAGTCTGTATTCGCAAAAAGAAAAGGAGGACTTGTGGCACCTTAGAGACTAACCAATTTATTTGAGCATGAGCTTTCGTGAGCTACAGCTCACTCCACGGCATGCATCCGATGAAGTGAGCTGTAGCTCACGAAAGCTCATGCTCAAATAAACATCTCATTGCGTTTACTATACATCGCATTATACATTTTAGGCTTGGCTTGGTTACTTGGTACAGAATTGCTGTCCACACGCTGTCCATGTTTCGACTTCCTCTTTATTTTATCTCTTCATTCCTAACTTATTTTGTCCCTTGTTATCTAGTTCATAGTAAATAATTCCCTGGGTGTTCTTTCTCTTATCTTAGCTGGCTCAGACATTCAGTCTTTTTAGCCTACTGACCTACGTACTTCCCTTATTTAGCACAAATGTCCTGTTTTCATCCTAATAATTCATTTACCTCCCTAATCCTATCTTCTACAAAATAAGGCCTTTCCCCATGTGTTAATCACTCACGTCAGGCCAGGCCTCAGCTACAATGGATCAACTATAATTACTTCTTGAATCAACTCCTGGGTGAGATTTAGGACTCCGCTGAGAGTAGCTTCTCCTCTTTTGTGCTCTAAAAGTAGCTGTTTCGAGGTGCCATTGTAAAAGGTGTCGAGACATTGCTCCCTAAATCATACCCTAGTGAGACATTTGGTCATTTTATATTGCAAGTAGCTGAAGTGGGCCATTATTAGATTTAGTTGCTTCTTTGATCTCCTCCAACTGTCTGAAGATCAGCAGTATAACCCTTCTAACGTGTGTATTCTTATGACTTGACCTTACAATAGGATCTGTATGGACAGAAATGCTCTCTCGCTGTAGAAATATCTCATTAGGTTCAGTGGAATCTTTTAGGTACTCCCATACCTCCATGGCCTAATATATCCTTCCTGCTTGGTTGATACTCAGATATTACATTATCCCATCAGTCTTTGTCATTCCACTGTGTTCCAGAAATGCTTCTTAGGCTAAGGTCCTCTTCTATTGTCAGGTTTTCTAGTTCACCTGTTTTTCCTTTAAGCTCCTCCTCTTGGTATACAGTCCTTTATAGATTTTGTGTTTGACCGTATGCCTATTTTTTAATTCCTTTATGTGAAACCTTGTTGGGGTTTTTTTCCGGAATCTACCTGTGTGATCCCATCCATCACTGCCCAACATCGGCTTCCTTTTGTTTTATTGCAATACCTAACAGAAGTCTTTGTCTAACTTGACTGCTCCTCAGCACCTGGCTGGTTTTCCCCAGATCCTGGTTTAAATTATACCTCCCCACCCTACATTTCTTATAGATATTCTGTGCCTGCAGGCTACTTGCTTTTTAGTTAAGGTGGAGCCAATCCTTAAGTATAGGCTCTCCCTTCCTTTTCTCAGTGACTAATGAGGATAACCCCTTCCTTTTTTATGGCATCTTCTCATTCACATATTGAAACCCTGATATTATCCCTGTTCAGCTCATCATGTGTGTGGCAGAGGAAGCATTTCAGTGATCTCTACTGGAGAAGCCCTGGACATTAGTCTCCACCGTTGCCCCTTCCCTGCCCCGAAGCCTGCCGCCTGCCCCACCCCTTCTCCGAGACCCCCACCCCGAGGCCGAGGGGTTCAGAGTGTGGGAGGGGGCTCTGGGCTTGGGAAGAGAATTGGGTGCAGGAGGGGTTGAGGGCCCTGGGCCCTCCAGTAAGCATTCAACCCACCACTTTTGGATCTGGCAGGCAAGTCACCAAGCAGTTCTCGGTCACCATATAACTAGCTATCATTATGTCTCGTGATTGAATCTCCTCTCACCACAGCCTCTCTGCACCCTCCTGTGGCATCCCCATCTCCTGGTGGGACTAGGTTCATGATCAATGTTCAGGCCATTCTACCTCTGTGGAAAGGGGGCTCCCCTTTTAGGATGTTCGTCCTTATTTTCCACCTTGGTTCCCTCCCATAGGATACCAAATTCTTCAGCTGGGGGTTTGGGGCAGCCGTTTCTGAGATGGGCCTTTTCTACAGTGCTCCTGCTGGCTGCTTCTATGAATAATTTAGCGGCACTCCACACGGGTGAAGGGTCTTCCCCTGTATATCATGTTACAGGATCAGGGTCTTAGTTTGCGTGTGAATAAGCAGGTGTTTCCTCCTAATACCATATTAACGGTCTGTAATTTCTGGTGTTACAAAATACGCATTACTGTCATCAACATGAAAGGTAAAATGACTTTAAACACCTTGCGATACCCCCTTTGTAACAACTGAAAGGCCTCAGTGCTGAAATGAGCACGCACACATTTGAGTAGCATTGTGAGGCAGTGAACCAACCCGCACAGCAGCAGACGCGTGTTCCATTACAGTGCAGCGCCTTGATGGATTTCATGTCAGAACCTAATCTGCCCTGTTGACCTGATTTTTAATGAGGCCTGTGCTGAGGTTTTTTTATGGTCTTTTAAAGGGTTTCCTTTGGGAGGCTAATTGAATACCATAATATAAATAGAAGCATTAATGAAATAGTATCTGTTCAATTGTGCAGTGATGGGAAGAACTGTATTACGATGTGGCTAATAATGAGAAGTTAGTTGATTTAATGGCTTTTCCCTGTGTATTTTTGTTACATTTCATTGTATTCCAGAAATGAATGGTTTTGAATGGTATTGTAAGCCAGGTTATCAAATGCTACAAAATGTATCCGCAAGTACACTGTATTTTTCAGGAGTTTTGCTGAACTGATTAATTTTCATTTTAAAATTCTGAAAACCCATCCCATCCTTAAGTTTAAATTTCAAATAATTGACTTATATGTATGCATTGATCTAAATGTGTAAGGTGCTCCCATCACCAGAGTATCTGGGCACCTTGCGCATTAATTAGATTGGCAACAGCAGAGTCCCTAGTGGTCTCTAAGCCTTTGCAGTTTATAGAAAACTTTGCTTGATGGATCAAATGGATCCATTCCTATAATTATTTGTATCTTTACCTTGTATAAAAATCTTCTCTCAGGAAGCTGCTACTTTAAGTATGATGCTGTCTGGTGTTTTTGTGCATGCTACATATTATTGGTTGCGACGACTCAAAAGAGTCATGTTAAAGAAGGTTTCAGAGTGGCAGCCGTGTTAGTCTGTATCCGTAAAAAGAACAGGAGGACTTGTGGCACCTTGGAGGCTAACAAATTTATTTGAGCATAAGCTTTCATGAGCTACAGCTCACTTCATCGGATGCAATGTAGCTTATGAAAGCTCATGCTCAAATAAATTTGTTAGTCTCTAAGGTGCCACAAGTCCTCCTGTTCTTTTTATGTTAAAGAAGATGTCTCAGTTTCACGTTTCAAAGAGGAATATTTAAGCAGCCCTTTGAGAGCGTGCAAACCCTCCTCCCATTCGAAGCTGCATGAAAAGATGGGCAAGTGTCTTACACAGAATGTTGCAAAACACTGATATAATTTGGCACGTCGAGGTTTCTTTCCCCCACTGAGTAGAGTTCGGCTACAAACTCCTTCTCTCCCGTGCAGCAGGCAACAGTGATAAATTGATGCTGCAGTAGTTTTTTTTTTTTTTTCTTTTTTCAGCCGTAGCATAAAATGGTCAAATGATGTTCCACTGCAGAATTCAATTTCACAGTTCAGTTGGGTCCTTGATTACGCTGCCAAATTCAGATTAATGTGCACTTAACTAACACGGATCAGGGGACTCCTGGCTGACAGCCAGCAGTAATAGTAGCCACCGAGAGCTGTGTAGAGTTTTATGCCCTGTCCACCCCGGTGCACCGCCAGTGGATTTGATTGATTAAATGAATTCATAGGTATAATTATTTGTAATTGTGCTACATCATGAGCCTCTGTCTCTGCACCACGCACCCTCCTCAGAGATGTTACACACATTGTCATGGGCTATTTTTGCTATGTTGTAAACAGAGATTCATTTCCAAAAAATTGCTTACATGTATTTTTGCCCATACCTTTTGGGTTTGACTAGAGGTATGGATGAGCAAACATCTTGTCTGAGAATGTAAAAAATTCATTTATTTTACAGAGAAGAAGTTTGAAAACACTTTAAGGCAAAGGAAGTTTTAAGTGGAAATAGGGCATGTGTTAGTTGTTTTTCCATCAAAGGAATAATGCTGACACTTGTGGGGGTTTTTAAAGCCTCCTATTGAGATAATTTCTTCCCAGATTGTCTCTGATTTCAAAGGAAAATTAGGGGTTGTATGACACTGCAGTTAAGTAGTTTGTCATTCTGGAGAATCATTAAAGAAATTAAATTAGTCTCCTTGTTGCTCGTTCTGTCTTGCTTGAAGGAAGCCCGCTTTGAAAACGATGAAGACCAAACACCCATTTCAGATAGGTTATAGGCTCATGTAATCACTACGCTCCCCTGCACCCCTTAGTTTGAACTTTCATGGTTTCTGCTTATTGTCTGTTTAATCTATTGTAGCATTTGCCCGTTATAACGATGCTCAGATTATTGGGAAGAACAATAGGTGCAATACCAGTTTTGGGGAATTGTAAGGAAGACCCTGAAGAATTATAGTGTGTGAATCGTATAAGCAAGGCATTTGAAATGAATGCACCATTGTCATTTGAGCCATATAACCCTACATTCCTTCTTCGGTGCTGTTGTAGGAAGCTAGGACCAGTGCTGGTGTGCAGTGGTCTATCTACACGGAGCCGTTAGGGAAGTGTCTGCTCCACAATCAGTAGGAAAGGGCAGGTAACTAGAAATGGTGAGAGGTGGGCCATCAGTGGAAGAAATTTTAAGCTGGTGGCCGGGTCCAGTTTGCCCTGCATGTGACTGGGATCTAGCCAATCGAAACACGTCTGTCTATGCTGACAGCCCCCACTCCCTTCAATAGTGGCAGTCATTTGGCCACATTGTCACATTGCACAGGAGTACAACCAATGCTAGCAGGGCCTTATCACCCAGACCATTGGAGTGGGAACAACTTTCCAGCTCCCAGTCACTCCTGGTTTCATTCTAGGAGTGGTCTGTATCTGTATATCTGTAAATAGTTAATAGTCCAGGTACCAGGAGATTGTGGTCAAGAATATGTAGCATAGCTCCTGGACCTATAAAACTTGTTGTGCATTGCAAATGGCTTCCTCTGTGCATCTCTTTGCCTCCGCTCTTAACAGGTTGTGATGCAGGTAAATTGGTGCTAGCATGGCAGTAAGGATGACAGTGTGGCACAGGCATCAGCTGGGTAACAGATGCTGGATGGCAGCTACACACAAGTCTTTCCAGTGCCCCTGAGCACAGTAATTACTGCCAATGCACCCATTGTGTTGTGATCCTTGGAGTTCCTCCTGGTGGTCCAGAGAGTGAAACATGCTGAGAACCAAGCAGGGGGTGAGGAATGGGAGTGTCAAGTGGGTCTGTGATTAGAGCTTTCTTTTACTAAATGTGCACAAAAAGAGAAAGTTGGAAAACCAAGTAGGGATCTCAGAAATGAGAAATCACGGTGGAGGTGGCCACGCTATGGTACTGAGGAATTGAGGTCTGACTTCATTGATAACATAAGGTTTAGAATGCTCATAATATCTGCAATTATTTTCAGCCATTGATCAATGCTGAATACAACATGTTAACTTTGCCTTGTTTTAATTTTTGCAGGTGGATTACGATCGAGCACAGATGGTAGTTAGCCCACCACTATCTGGATCAGATACCTACCCTAGAGGCCCAACAAAGCTACCTCAAAGTCAAAGCAAAGTTAGCTATTCAGGTAGTAGCTTCCAGTATCCTTCAGTCTATCACAAAGCTTCTCATTATCACCAGCCTGCCCTCCAGTCAAGCTCTCCTTATATTTCCACGGCTTCTTACCCAAGCTCCCCAAGTATCACGTCAGGTGCTTATCCCCCACCTAGCTGGGGTTCATCCTCCGATCAGCAGCCCTCCAGGGTGTCACATGAACAGTTCAGAGCTGCCCTTCAGCTTGTTGTCAGTCCCGGCGACCCCAGGGAATACTTGGACAACTTTATCAAAATAGGAGAAGGCTCCACGGGGATCGTTTGCATTGCCACTGAGAAGCACACTGGAAAGCAAGTTGCAGTGAAGAAAATGGATCTCAGGAAACAGCAAAGAAGAGAATTACTCTTCAATGAGGTAAGCCATTTTGGACGAGGCGACAATTTTGCAGGTTACTGATCACAGAGAGGAACAAAACGGAAATCCCCTCAGTGCCCAGTGGATAAGGCTTTAGCCTCCTAAGGTGGGGGTGGTGAGTTCAGTTGTAACTTCCTGAGTCACAGTCTCCATTTTGGGTGGCCCCTTACTATGGGCAGGTGATAAACCGACCATCAAGCCGAATATTTGTCACTTTTGTAAACAAATCTAAAACTTCATTTTATTTTCTATTCTGCTATTCCTTTAAATATCTCACTATGGGCTTAGTCATAGCTTTGCCAGGAGCCCAGCATTGTTGCCCTGAAGCTGGAGATGCTCTGAGTCAGTCGCCTGGTTCCCCGCTGCTCTGGGAAGGGAGGTCGGGTCTGTAATCTGTCCCAGCATATGTTCCTTGGCACCCCAATGCAGCCAAGGCTTTGCCCATTCCCTGCCTTATTGTGCCCACTCCTGCTCAGCAGCAAGGTTAGGGTGGCTCTTCACTGTTACCTGGGGTGTGGGTAGCAATGCAGGGGCAAAAGGGAATGAATGCCTTATGACCCCAATTGCTGCTTTAGCTGGGTCACAAATGAGCTGTATATTATTAGGGTGTTTTTAACTCTCTGCATGTTGACTTTGGTGGCACCATGAAGAAGGCTTTGCTTGACTGATTTGATACAATCTCTGTTGTACTAAAAGGACAAGCAACAGGCAAAAAAAGAAAGAACCATTCCTGTTTTTATATTCAAAAGAAAGCTGTTATCCACCAAATATGATTTAGAAAGGATACTTCCTCCATCTTTCAGAAATGATTTACAGGAAAACATGTAAATATATTTGTTAGAAAAACATTTTGTGGTGTAATTAGGCACAAGGATTTAGCAAGGGTGTTACACCATAACATTTCTTGAGTGCAGAGGTAAAAGAAGAATGGTCCAGAGTCAAAACGTTTCCAGTAACTCATGCACTCTTTGTCTTTTGCTTAGGTTGTAATAATGAGGGATTACCATCATGAAAATGTGGTTGACATGTACAACAGCTATCTTGTGAATGATGAGCTCTGGGTTGTTATGGAGTTTCTGGAAGGTGGTGCTTTGACGGACATAGTGACGCATACAAGGTATGTTTGGTTAGCATCATCTGTACACTGTTTTAGTGTTGAAGGCACCTATTCTTTCAAAGGTGCAGTAAATCCTGTGCTTCTACTAGGGCAAGAAGGAATATCTGGCTTTGTCTTGCTCATGCTTACTGCCACTGTCAGTTTATAGAAAAGGGGGAAGCGTTAGCAAAAGTGGGACTGAGTGCAATCCATGCCTGCTTTGTCCCAGCTTAAGCACTCAGTGAGTCAGTTGAAACTGATGAGTGATTTAAACATGGTTTGGTATTTTCAGCATCTGTCTAAAAGCGGACAGGTCTGTAATGTAATAAATTCATACTCCTGACAAAATGCAAAAACTATGAGAACTTTACTATGCATTTAATCTAAAAAAACCCAAAAACCTGTTTCTGTCAAAGGAGTCTAGAAGCCAGTTAAAATAACTGAAAATGCCCAGCTCTGCTCAGTATGCAACAGGTCCATTTTTCTACCTTTATACTGATCAACTCTCTTTAAGGGTGAATGGAAAGTCCTTTTTGATCTGCTAAGGTTGGGGTTCTGTGTTTCTCATACAATAACTGTGTAGCTAACACCTAAAAGAACACAGGGAACTCCATAGGAATGAGGGGTGTCTCACCAACCATTCCAAGGGAAATACGGAAATGTTAACTTGGGTCTTAGCAGAAAGGTGATGGAGAGAATGATTTGCAACACTTACTAATATAAATGTATATATTCTGTTAGAGTGAAATCCCGCCCAGTCCCCTTCTCTCTTGTTTTTTCTTCCCCCTCTCTCCCCGCTGTTTTTTCTTGTCCCCATCCAAATCCAGAACTTTGAGGCTGAATTGCCACTTCTGTGAAGAAAGCCTGACTCCACTGAAGTCCATGACAAAACTCCCCTGGACTTCAGCTGGACCAGAATGTCACCTCAGAGCCAGAGCTATATTAGGGAGGTGAGGTGGTGTCAGTATACCACATGAATGATGTTGGCTGGAGCCATTATGCCTGCATGACACAGGAGTAAGCAAAACACCTCCAGAGGTGCTGGACAACAGCATACTATTGGCAGCCACTGTTACCTCGTTGCAAAAGTTTACGGTGAGCTCCTCCCAGGGCTGGCCTTCCTCCTCTGGCCTCCCCCCAGCCTGCACAGCCATGTTCCCCACAGACTTGCTCTACGTGTCCATCGACAGAAGATGTCCTTTCCCCCTTCACTTTGCATTGTAGAGTGCAGGCTGTTGTTTTATGGCTACCTCCTTCATGAGACCCCTGAGAAGAAAAGAGCCTCCTGAGCCCTCTGACCCACAAAGCACCTGTGTTGGCACCAGCCATATTTTGGCCCTTCAGCCAGAGGCGATAACTCTGCTCATTCAACTATTGTGGAGAAAGGGACGTAGGATCAGAGCAGTCTTCCATCCAGCCCAGTATCCTGTCTCTAGTAGTATTCTTTACTAGCTGTATCTGAGCAAGATGCGGTAAACCCTGCTGTAGGCAGCTACAGGTTAAGAGAAAACTAAACCAGTGGCAACGTAGGTTCTTACTGTTAGGAATTCTTTCTCTGGTATAGCTAAAGTGGTACAATACCCCCTAGTGTATAAATGTGCTGGTGTAGCTATTCCCATTCAGAAAGGAAAATAAGATATACTGGGGTAAGAACCTTCATGCCTCTATAACTGCACCAACTTCAGGGGTTGGACTGGTATGCTTATTTCAGTTACAAAAATAGCACACCCCCTAATCAACATAATTAAACAGGTACCAAAGGTTACATGGAGCTCCTGACTTTATGCCTATCTTCCAGCTTGCCTTCTGAATGGACAGATTTGATTTTGTGTAACATATTCCCTCTGTTTGCCACCCACCTTTTTTCCAGCGCAGGAAGAAGGTAGGCAGGAGAAAAGTGTTTTACATTTAACCAGCAAAATGCCTTTCTCCTTGAATCGAAACCACACAACTAGCACATCTATGTGGAGGAAATTTAGCTATACACAAAGAAGAGGACTCCCAGTTTAACAACGAATAGCAATCCAGTCACAAAAGTTATCTAAGAATTTAATAACATGTTCAGGTCACGGCTAAATAGGTATTGTAAAATAGATACTTATTTTTTAAGTGTTGCCTCAACTGATATGCAAAAAAATCTCGGCCATTGTAAGTCATTTGTTAACTACGCTGCCCGCCCCAAAACTTCAAAACCACTCTGCCAAATACCTTTGACAGGAATTTAATGGCAAACAGATGTTTACAGAAAATGGCTACTTAAGAGCCGTCATCGTTTTTTGCAACCACAAGAGTCATTCCTTAATCTTTTTTACTTTTTCTGACCTTCTCTCAACAATTTTGCTGAAAGGTTGTAACATTTCCATAGCAGCGTGAAAGCAGAAGTCTCCTTGGTGTAATAGAGGGAGCTTTGGCCAGCAAGACAGGAATCATGCTCTTTACTGGCTCTTCTAAAGCGTAAGGCGCGTGGTGAGTCACAGCTGAACTATGGATTGTTTCTACATCTCTCATTGAACGCCTGCCACGGGATGTTCTGTGGACGAAGGCTGATGTGAAAGAGCAACTGATAGAATGGCTTACAGTTCACTAACTCCCTTCAATGTCATCATTATAACGATGGTATAGCAATGTGACAGGCTTCTTTTCCAATGCATATGTTTTTGTAAATGATGACTGGATAAGTATGTCTTATCATATGATTTATGAGGCCCTTCTTGAAATATCATGTTAAATGTTTATTTGTAATGTACATCAGAGCAATGGAAATAACCCCTACATAATTGCACACAGGATGGGAATCCACAGATTTGCTCTGAAATCCAAGAATCATTTCCCTTGCTCATTCTCTTTCATGATTCCATCCCAGTAGTGATTTGTCCTTCTTGGCAACTATTGGACTTATGAAAGAACTTCAGTTTCTTTCAGAACAGGAAATTGACTAACTAAATACATTACATTGAGCTATACATTACATGTATTTAATGCCGCACACCTACTTCGTTTTCAAAATTTTTCCTCATGCTTAAATTTCCAAAAAGTATACCTGCTCCATTTTTTAAAGAAACAAAAGTGCAGTGCTGCTCTGGTAAGTGACTATCAAAGTGGCATCAAAGCGTTCCCTGTTTGTCATTTGTCAGTGATTTGCAGATAAAATTTACTTTAATTACAAGTAAGACGGCTCCCAGCCCTGCTAACTCAACATGTGATTTGAGAGTCAAACTATTTCCTTCTCACACATTATCACCAGTAACAAGTGACCTGTTGGTAAAATTAGGAAATTGACAGTTACACCTGTGCAGCCCCATTGTCTTCATACCCACTAGAATGACCTCTGTAGCCTCACCGGCATAAATGAATTTGCACAGATGTAACTGATTGGAACTTAGTAAAAGTTGAGAGTGCCCAGAAAAGAAGACAAGCCAGTTGACTTTCTTCTCTGTGTTGACTCTGCAAGACTAAGAGTTGCAAAAAAAGATAAAATTTTACTTCTGTTATTGAAGTCCAGCGAGATGACTTGGACACTGCGCAGGGAGCTGTCTGTTCAGCAAGGAGGTGTCATTTTTGCACCGTCACTTTTCAGAACAGAAGCACACTTTAAAGGCAGAATGAAGGCTCTGCGTCTCGAGATTATTTCCACATCTCAGTGTTTTATTTGTTGCAAGGCAGGGGTTCCTGGTCATTTGGGACTGGTGGTGCTTAGCCCCAACGATATCATCCCACTCTCAGTCAGACTGTATACACTGTCTGTCATGTAGTTACCATTCTTCAGAGTGAAATACCACCTGCTGTCACGAGTGGTGCTGGAGCGTCTTTAGGCAGCTTGGCTGCAGTACTATCTACTGCCGTTGGGGTCACCTGGGAGGGCTGAAACTCCTCCAGCTTTCAGAGGTCCTAGCAGCTCCAGGACATCTGGGGCAGAGTTAAGGTTGTTGTGCGTGATCTGTAGTGTTGAGTAGTTGAGTTGGTAAGGTGCAGGCCTGTGATTTGAGGAGCAGTGGGTATGTACTGTTGGGTAGTTTAACTTTTCATCTCTGTGCTGTTGTGATTTTTGTGTCATGTAGAGCAACCTGAACTGTTTCACAACAAAGTTATTAGTCTGTGAACATGAAAACAAAGTTTCTGATCCAGTGACAGTTAACTACATAGAGTCCTGTGCAGCGGGGGACCAACACGGAGTGACCAGTGGCTCTTGAGGGAGAGGATATGAGATTGTTCTTCAGGCCTCCTAACCCCTCCTTCTCTCCAAGAGCAACATCATCATTTAGGAGTTGACCCAGAGGAAAAAACTTCCAACCCATGCCACCATGTCACATTGGCTGGAGCTCCCTGGAAAGAGTTCAGTGTGATTTTTCCATTGTAATTCTGGTGAGCCTAGTTTCTATATATGGCTGTCTAGTCGACAGAGTCTGTGACTTTGACCTTGGCAAGGACAGAGAGCAGTAAACAGTCCTGAGAGGGAAGGACATCTTAGAATGAGAAGCAGATGGGGCGGCAAATTTGGGCTTGATCAGTTCCTTTGAGAGACTTGGCTGCTGTCTATCACTACTGCATATTGACTTGAATGGGGCTGTGCCAGCTTACATCAGCAAAGGTGCTGGCCCATGTCCTTATCTGTTTCTTCCGTAGTTTATTCTTCCTCTCTTTTTACATGTGTCCTCACGCCTTGCCTTCTTGCCTTCAGAATGAATGAAGAGCAGATAGCTACAGTTTGTCTGTCTGTACTGAGAGCGCTGTCCTGCCTGCACAATCAAGGGGTTATTCACCGCGATATAAAAAGTGACTCTATACTTCTCACGAGCGATGGAAGGGTGAGCGTTTAACATTTTCACTCCTACTGTATCTTTAACTGTGACAATCCAAATGATCCATGTAACTATCCTGTAACCAAATTAATGAAAACCCTATGGAGGGTTGCAGACATCAGCTGTTGAAAGCATGATATACTAATCTTGGCTCCGCCTGCTATAGAAGGTCCAGGCCTCACAGCTCTTCCCACAAACGAATGCAGGAATTGCCAGAGCATATCAGAACAATAGTCCTTCTAGTCCAGGATCCTGTCTCCAACAGTAGCCAATACTAGACTGAGACAATGTAAGTCACTGCAGCCTATAAAGGGTTAATAGATTTCTTCCCATCATGTGGCTTCTCAGGGGTGGAATACATAAGGCAGAGGAAGCTGGGTGAAAGGCCTCACTTGAGAAGAGGGTGTCCTCTTTCTCCTGGCTGGCTGAGGCAGGGAAAGCCGTGGAGGAGTGTTACCAGCATTTTTAGTTGACTTATTTTGTTTGTGACCATTATTTCTGAACAATAAACAAAGCCCAGAGGAAATGGCCATAAAAAGGACTTGGACATAGAATCTGACTCCCTTCCCTGGTGGGTGAAACAACCCACTAGCTTACACAGATGTTTTAGAGGAACATATAAAATCTCTGTTGTGTAGCACTGAGCCATGACAGAGTACTATTGTGCACTAGTAGCCTGCTGATGCACATGCTGGAGTAGCATGTGGCTGTTAGCGTATGGATCATTCATTTTATATTTCACTTTTATTTTTATACAACCTTCTTAAAAAACAGTTGCGTGCAGCATTATAGAGGTACCCTTCCACTACCAAAAATAGTTCCTAGTGAAAGGTGTAGGTGAAATTATATGTTTATTTGCAATATAATGATTCAGTCACTTGATGTCTGTGTGGGATATAGAGAGTAAACATGGTAAACATGGAAGACAAAGCTGGAACTCAAACTCTGTGGAAGCCAGATTGAATGTGTCAGTAGCTAGTACTCTAGTTCTTTTCTTTAATAAACACCTCACAGAAAAGGTGGCCTGGGACTTGATACACAATTGTGACAGAAAAGGATAGCCAAATACAACTGTGTATAGCATTGTTTCAGAAACCGGGTTAGGGGAGCTGAACACAGTTCATTCTGAGCTGCACTTGCAGTTAACCCACTGGTTCAGCTATACCTGTGACTGACACCCACTGTCAACAACAGCTAACTTTGCTAGTCTAGACAAGGCCTGTGACAGGGATCACTGGGCCCAGAGAAGGACTTAGTGCTGTTCTGTGAAGCAGTAACCAAACCGTTTTTCAGCTGTACTAGGGTCAATTTGGAGGTGGCAATGTGCCACACAGAATGGCTGCTGCCTGCCCCTTCCCTTACCTAACTGGCTACCCCCTTTCTACTCTTTTCCATGCAGCCGGACTGACGTGCCATTTGGTGGAAGGGGTAGCTGTGGGAGTGGGGACATTCCTCGCAACCCCTTTTCCCCCTCACGTGGCTCCTCCACATCACTGTTACACAATATCTGTGGCTTTCATTTATTAACCATGCCTCCGGGAGGGAACTATTCAGTCCACATATAAAATATTAAGGATTCTTTAGGATAAAATGTAAGGTATTGGTATTATACTGGGATACGGACACAGAGGTTATCCTGTGCTACAAATTCCAGGCAGAGCAATATATCTGACTTATTCTTTGTATTACAGGAGTGCTTAAGGGCTTCATGCAGCAAAATGCATCCACATTGTGCTAAGTGCTGTACAATGCACATAATAAGAGTCCCTGCCCCACAGACCATACAGTCTAAATAGACAAGACAGACAAAGGGTGGAGCAAAGGGAGAATTGTTATCTACATTTTTCAGATGCCCAAAGTCGTACAGGAAGCCTGTGGCAGAACAGGGACTTGAACCTGAGTCTTCGGAGTCCAGAGGTGAACTCCTGGCCCCATTGAAAGCAATAGCAGAACTCCCATTGACTTCAGTGGAGCCAGGATTTCACCCTTAAGGCTTGTCTACACTACCTGCCGGATCAGCGCGCAGCGATCGATCCAGCAGGGGTCAATTTATCGCGTCTAGTCTAGATGCGATAAATCAACCTCTGAGTGCTCTCCCATCAACTCTGGTACTCCACCAGAATGAGAAGCACAAGCGGAGTCAACGGGAGAGTGTCAGCTGTCAACTTTCCGCGGTGAAGACACCACGGTAAGTAGATCTAAGTATGTCAACTTCAGCTACGCTATTCACGTAGCTGAAGTTGTGTATCTTAGATCGACCCCGCGTATTAGTGTCAACAAGCCCTCAGTCTGGCACTTTAATTACAAGAGCATTCCTCCTGATTTGGTTCCTTTTATTGTCTTCACCCACCAAGAGGGTATATTCTTCCCTTTGTAGGTATAGGTCACTCCCATTAGAATTAAATGGGAAGAAAATTCCATACATGTGAAAGTTGTTCAGTCTTGTCTCTAGTAGTGTTGCTGAAATACCATCTGATCTGCTTCCAGGGTCTGCACACAATGCCTCATTATGCTCATTACTCTAGTACTTATTATCTGCAATGCAGATTTCTTCATGGCTATGTTGTGCAATTATCTTTTTTTAGAAAATCGTCTTTTTTGTATGTACTCGGATGAGCAATAGATATGCAAAAACTGTTACACTCCCACAAAAGAGCTTCCAAACTATTCACTATTTCATCTCTTCTCCTTGCTGTAAACTGAAAAATATGTTTAGCTTGGACAACTTGGATATTATTTGCTTTGTTTTGTAAATACCTATAATTATTTCTACAGTCTGATTTTATAAAAAACAACTGCCCTCATGAAAGAATAGCATCTCCATTGAAGCCAAAATAAAACAAATCAGCACTGATAATAAGATGCTTGTCTGCACAATGCATCAATTTATTGAGCTTCCTCTTTAACTCTTCAGAGAGCTGTTCAGGTTCATTCCTTAACCACAAACTGCAGACCGACATGGTAGGCGAGTGGCAGACACCCCCGATTTGGTCGACTTAATGTACCCTCTCTGCACACATCGTACGTCATTTGAAAGTGGATTATGTCTACTTTAAGAGGAGCTATGATGTGGAGCTGTCAAATGGTGCCATTATCATAGACACGGGGATAAACAGTGATACCATCAACACGTTAAACTGACCATTTTGAAATATTTGCATTCAGTTTTATGTCTCTTAAGTATTATCTCAAGACATAAAAATGGATTCTGTTGTGAGCTCAAAGCATCACAACAACAATCTAAAACAAAACCTAATATTAAATTCATACAGGTATCATTGAAACGGATTAGCACTGATGACATTTCTAGTCCACATCATTATCATCATCCTGTTCATCATTATGATCTGACGAGAGTCCGTGGGTTACCATAGTCTTCATTGCCTTGGCATGTACACAGTTGTATGCAGGGAAGTTGTTCTGACTACAGACGCATTTGATTGTGCAGCGATCCCTATTGATACAGGCACAAATAAGGTTTTGTGGAAACACAGTTGCCATAGGGCCCTTGAAGAATACAATAAGTAGTTCATCATCCACATTTTTCCATCCATGTTGGTGATCCAATATCTGGTTTCCCTATGTGCGAAGATATCCTGATTTTTGTTTGCCAGGATGCTCTTTTGACCTGCTCTTCAACACTGTCCTGACACAGTGAGAGTTTGGCTGGTGGCTTGTCCTTCCTGATGGCTAGATTGAGGCAAAAGCAATTCAGGTCTCTGTGATCTCCTTTTCTTTCTCACTGTGGTCATACAGCATTGCTACCAACTTCCTTGCTGGAGAAATTGCGGCTTGTCTGTCACTCTGCCCCAGTTTGGCAAGATCTCTGAAGCGGTTAAGCTCCCTTTATTTTGACAACATTAAACCCAGAGTTTTTCCCAGAGCCAAATAAGGTTGACACAGAGTCACATCCTGTTAATGTGCATACAGCAGGAAGTATGTTGCAGACGTCAGGAGTGAGTGCATCACAAATTGCATGCACAGACATGAAGCATCGCCTGTCAACTGTGCTAGTAATGTCTGTGTCAGTCCACATGTTATCAATATGTTCCATATTTGGAAAGTTGTGAACAGCCAGGATCAAAACATCTGTATCAGGCGACCTAACTACTATCGTTCTTTGACACCAAGAGATCCAGAAGCTGTATTGGCACATAGAGCACATATAAGTGACTTTTCTTTCCCATGCTTCAGTGATATTTGTTATGATGCTGGACTGTCTGCAGACTGTTCTTGAAATACCATTCTAGCCACTGAATGAAATAATTCCTTTCCATCAGTGGCCTCTTGCACTGATGTCTGTACTATTATCCTCTTCATGGAAGAGATTTCCACCAGCATGAAGTTGTACACAGCCATTCGGAATGTACACACCTCCCTGGAGTCTTTCGATTTCCATTTTTGCAACACTAGTGATGAACTACCTCCGCTCATCATAGCTGATGCAGAGTCTATGAAGGTGTAGAGTATGTCAATTAAACAGGGAGACCCAAACTCATAGTGTCGCTGTGCAGAAAGGCTTATGTGCAGTGGTGTAATAATTTTGGAATTGTTACATACTCTGCACTCTGCAATTGAGAGGCACCTTCCTTGAATGTCTTCTGAAGGATGATACTCATTGCTGACTGAATTATGTGCCTCCTTATCTATCAGCCAAAGGACAAACTACTGTACCAGTAAAGGCACCAAAGTAGCTGACATCTGTAAACTGCAGTCACGTGGCTTTAGATAACGTTCAGAGGTTTTCATTGTGGCTATTTCAGATCAAAGGATTGAAGTAGCATTAAGCTGTCCATCAGGCTCACTCTCCAGATGAATATACTCAAAACTTAAATTCCTGCTTCAGATTACTAGCAGCTTGGATAGCATCCACTAATGTTATTGTGCTGTGTAGAACATGGTAGACTAGACTTGTCCATGCTGTGCATGGAATAAAATTGCAGAACCAAAGTGCTTTTTCTAACCTTGCCTGTAATTCACTAATGGAATAGCTTACAGTTTCTACATCTGAGGGAAGTAGGGCTTTATATCTTTGTAGCAGCGTGGATAGGAGAAGGTTCTTCTTTTTGTACATAAAATCATTGAAGAGATAGAAGATCAGCTGATAAAATGCAATGTCATAAGGTGACTATTGTTGCACTGTAACTAGATGGATTTGCTTTAAGTTTTGTTTTAGTCAAGTAGGAAGAAAGGCATGTTGTAAACGGCATCCTTAGCAATCAAATCTTAGCAATCTGCACAACGTGTCATCATCTCCTCTTTGAAGTGCTACCTCCCTTAGATTGGTTGCTGTCACAAGTGTTTCTATTTTATGAAGTTTCTTGTCTTTCTCATGTGTGTGTTCTCAAACAATGCAACAGGATCAGTCACTGAAGGACGTGCTTGCTCTGGTGGTTATAGAAGCAGGTGAACATGATGCTCTCTGATCAGATTAAGAATCTGTCTTTTTTCCTGGGTTCAATACAGCTCTGACGTGCCAAATTTGACTTGCTGATGTATTTATGAAAGCAACCCATGTGATAGAAAACTCATCCAGTAGCCATTGCTACAGACTTCTGCTGCCTGCATCACAGAATTCTGTCCAGCACCAGTGGCTTTTGGTAGTTTTGCATTCTTTTGATTTGCTGGGCAAATAACACTTTTCAAAGTTGGTGGACAGTTTTTCTCTTTGATGTAAGATTTAGAGGACTTGTATCCTCCATGTCTTCATATATTGTAACTTCCCTGTAGAGATAAAATTTGCAACGTATGTTGTTAGCATTATCACCACCACTACCACCATTTTGTACAAGTATACAGACTTGTGCTAATTTAGATGTAAATGAGATCTATATGTTAGTATCAAATTGCCATTTTGGTTCAGTGAGCACTTTGACTGAAGCCCAGTAAGAAGTTGTGTATTGTCATCTCTAACACTAATCCTGTGCAAAAGTGTTACCGAATTAAACCTTCAGTGTGAGACTGATCTGGTCATCAAATTTCAATGGAAAAATATAGACAATTATTATAATCACTTGTGAGTTATTTTGACAATTAAGAATATGCAATGTCAAAGCATTTCATGTTAATATATTGCAAAATGTTGATATTTGCCATTTTTGCCACATCATTTAAAAAAAAAATACAGGTCCTACAAAACCAATTCAGATCTTTTAATATCTTGTCATTTAGTAGCTTTGACTCATAAACACAACATTATGGGGTAGAAATTAATTTAAACTGTAAAAAGTCAGAGTCATGCTACTGTGTTTCTGGTACTGCAATAAATGACAGTTTCTCTTTTTGGGTAGTATTGTTTCACCTTGCCTGCGAGCTTACAGTACCACTTGATAGCTCCACCTAAACAAAGATAAAATCAGCTTTTCAAATTACATATGGTGTGGGTATGTGTAGGGTGGGTACATTAAACTCCTTTTTTGGAGAATTGCCACATGCCTACAGTGAACTCTAATAGACTAATGTGCAAAGTTTTCCATCTCTGATATGCAAGGCAAAAGGTGAGTCCAGGAAATGCAATTACCCTGTACTGTGGGTAGCAGTAGACATTATCTGAATGCAGAACAGCTTCCGATAAAATTGGGTTCTACCATCAATAAATGAAAACAACCCGCATATTTAGCTTTATGGACTCAATCTTACTAACAGGAGTATTGAGTAAACCGTTTTATTTTCATGGAAGCAGCATCTCTTATAAACAGAGGCAATATAAATCCAAGCATTTAATACTGTACAGCACATGTATGCACAGACACACATTTTATCTCTTCATAAATTTTCAGCCATGCATTTTTGAAAACAGAGCATTACTGCTAAATGTTGTATAAACAGAAACTGATTTGCAGATGGGTCAAATATAGGGCAGCAATTTGAGACCTTCACTAGAAAAAAGCCCCTGGAGTGCAGAGGGTAATCAGAAGACTTTATAGCCTTAAGCCCTCTTAGAACATCCCTGCCGATGAGGCTGAGGGTGTAGTCAAAGAAGGCAAATTTGGACATAGCCAGAGGGCAGAACATAGCCACAGGACCCCCCAATTCAGCCACGAAACTTCCCATCTGCAGGAGTGGAGGAAAGCAGTGAATGAATGCCAGTGTAGCCATATTTGAGCTGTCATCCCACCTTTCCTCCTGGCTCAGCCAGTGAAGGACAACATGCTGTTAGAGTCAGGTAAGCAGTTAAGGAGCCAGAGTTCCCAGGGAGAGGGAGAATGGGGCGTGTCAAGGACATTTTCTTACATGGTACATTCTCCAGCCAGGCTTTTGGAGAGGATTTCCAACCAAGTACCCCTCAGAGCTCAAGTGGAGAGATTCCTGCAGGTGTTTGGTAGCGTGATGATGCCACTTACGTTCATGTAGACCTATTTTGGCCTAGATTTCAGTGAGTTTCCTCCTTTCCACACGCATGCTTAGCTGAGATGACTTCTCCCATAGAGGTTATTTATCCATTTGTGACATTCCCCTGGTGTTATCTGGACTGGTGATCTGCTAAGTCACTCCAATCATTGACTCCTGGGGTGTTCACGCACAGCCTCTAGCATGTAAGCTGCTCCTTGGATTGTGCAACCGAATGACACCCTAATATCTCCAGTCCCAGTCACAACAGTAGCAACCTCCGTCTTGCAGTGTCCAGTTATGCCCGCTGGATGCTGCAAGCTTATATGAGTTCATCAGTTTAGCAAAGAAATTAATATGTACCAGGCTTGTTATCCCAAGGGGAGTCTCTGACATGCTTTAAACCAAACGCACTGCTTCAGGTAGAATAAACAAACAGATTTATTAACTACAAAGATAGATTTTAAGTGATTATAAGTCAAAGCACAAGAAGTCAGATTTGGTCAAATGAAATAAAAGCAAAACGCATTCTAAGCTGATCTTAACACTTTCAGTGCCCTTACAAACTTAGATGCTTGTCACCACAAGCTGGCTGGTTGCCATTCAGCCAGGCTCTCCCCTTTGATCAGCGCTTCAGTCGCTTGGTGGTGATGTCTGTAGATGGAGGTGGAAGAGAAAGAAAGAGCATGGCAAATATCTCTCCCTTTTATCATGTTATTTCTTCCATCTTGGCTTTGCCCCCCCGCTTCAGAGTCAGGTGAGCATTACCTCATCACAGTCCCAAAGTGACCAAAGGAATGGGGGTGACTCACTCGAGAGTCCAACAGATCCTTTGTTGCTGCATAGGCCAGTGTCCTTTGTTCCTGTGAGGCTGGGCTGGGTTTGTTCCATACATGCTCTGATGAGCTGTGAACTGCCCCTCTGCTCTTGGAGAGTTTTACCTGGGCCTGTTTTAAGTCATGAGGACACATTTTCAGCCTCATAACTATATACATAAAATTACAACCTAAAACATTACTATAACAACAATGCTCAGTGTATCTTGAGCCTTCCGAAGACACCTGACATGACAAACTTTACACTGGATACCACACAATATTATAAGGATGAACATGGGGGTGCAGGGTATTCCTCCAAGGTACAGAACGTCACACCATTGCAGTGTAAATTACCTTTAAGAGCACTTTACACAGGTATAGAGGAGGGGGAAAAAGGCCCTGTCTTGACAGGCAACAAAGATATGGTTTTCAATCACATTAGTTCAGTTGAGTTAGTTTGACATGATATAAAAGCTTGTAAAGGCTCAGGCTAGCTAATCTGAAGGAATCTTAGCTGGCCATGTTGTTGTCTGGCCTACTTCTTAAGAAGATTTTACATTTAAGTTAAGCTAATATTCTTGAGTTAATAAAATTGAAAACCAGACACCTCTTTTGTCCATCAAGACATGGCCAGATAGAGCCTTATGTAAGGGTTGCCTCAAAAGTTACACTTCAGTACCATTAAATGCACATGTGACTGTGCCCATCAATTGCCTTTCAGGATATGTTGCTCATGATGGAAATGCTGTTGTCATTATTATTGTCCTAGAATACCACCATGGTAGCATGTGGGTTTTCCACAGTGAACTTAATCAAAACAAGCCCACATGGACATGGGTGCAGCAAAACCCACTCCAGGACTGAGTGAATGGGCTAAGCGTAGATGCATTTCAACCTCCTCAGGGATGTTCTCCAGCAGCTTGTGGGGAGACCACCATATCTGTGCATGGAGTCACAGTGAGCACTCAATATTAAATGGAGGCAGCACAAATAGAGAACCAAATATACATAATGTTACCTAGGCATTAGGATTTTGACTTGAATTTAAAATCAGTTCTGCCTACCAGACTTATATTGGTTATGTGAGTGGCATTTTAATGTATATTAAAACAAAGACACAACTAGAGTTGTCCAGAAAATGACTATACCATTTTACAACTTCTGAGGTTTCTAAATTTGGTTTTTGTTCCTCATTCGAATGAAACCAAAACCTTTGGAAGGTTTCCTCAAAGTACAACTTGGTCAAAACATCCATTTTCAGATCAGGTTTTCCATCTCCCTCTTGTGCTCTCTCTCCTTTTAGAAAATCCACCCTTTACCTGAGAAACCATCCTATTGAAACTTTCATGGACGGGTATAAGTTTTTGTGAAACATTTCAGTTCTGACAAGACAGCATTTTTCAATAAAAAATCATTTAGTTGAAAAGTTTCCAATGAGCTGTATAAGCTCATGGAATGTGTAAGGCTATGCGAGGGTACAATTAAACATGAGAGACTGGAGTTTTCAAAGGAACCTACAGAACTTCCAGTGGATTTTGGCACCCAATTCCTTTAGGTTCAGTGGGCACATGAGTAAGATTCAGGGACACTAAGAAAAAGAGGAACCCTGGCACAACACAAAAGAAAATGAGCAGAATGCAGAGAAGGTCTTTAGATAGGCACCGCGGCAGTAATGCTTCAGACCGTGAGGCAAGACACTGACTGTTGAGACAACCACATGTTTGTGTTGGACAACCAAGTCTGAAATCTACGCTGACTGTGGAAAAGTGATGCGGAAACGAATTTTCCCAGCCTGGCCTCAGATGTAATGTGAAATGTCTTTCAGCATCACCAGGTGGTTGTCTGGGTATCGTGATAGTCAGTGAGTTGATACTGACTTAATGTAAGAGCCCAAACCAAACCAGTTTATGGCAGTGGTTCTCAAACTTCTTTGATTGCGTACCCCTTCTTTGTGTCTGTAGTCGCTTACGCCCCCCCCCAACCCCGCAAGTACATATACCGCCGCCCAGCTCTGAAGGCAGAGTGGAGAGCAGCGGCTGCTGGCCAGGCCCCCAGCTCGGAAGGCAGCACTGCGGCAACAGCAGCACCGAAGTAAGGGTGACAATGTGAAAAGTGATGTTCAATACCGCTTTTCACAGCAGACTTAGCACCCCATTGCCACCCTTACTTCTGCGCGGCTGCTGCCATCCTGGGGCTGATAGCGGGAGCTCCGCTGCAGGAGGAGAGCCTGAGCCCAAGTGGCAGGGCTCCGATTGTCAGCCCCGGGGTGGTGGGTCTTGGGCGGTCCCCTTTATCCGTGCCTCCCAGGTGTGCACAGCCCTTATGCATGAGCCCCAGCCATCTGGGGCTGACAGCCGGAGCTCTTTAAAAAAAAAAAGCACACAGTTTGTGCCTCCCTTGACACATTCCCGTTCCTCCCTTGGGAGGCTCCTCCCCGCCATAGTTTGAGAACCGCTGGAGAATATGACTGGAGAGGCATATTGACCTCAGCTTTGGGTTTTGTATACTCACTGAGATGTTTATTTCTATTCCAGTATACCACACTTCTTTAATACAGTATAACAAGGCCATTTAGTTGTCACATTGATGGTAAAGGAAAGTTCTGTGTTCTTCACTAGGTACTTAATTGATATAAATACAACAGTGTTCCATAAATTGGTAAATTTTACAGTGTTTTCCGTAACTCAACAAGTAAATATGAGGGAACGTGACACCGCAGGAGCTACTGTACAGATCTCTGATATTCACATCCTGTCTGTGTTTCAAGTCATGAAGGCAGCTGTCATATATATTTGGATGATTTGACCAACAACAAGGAAATACTTTTACACTGCACTTTATGTGCCGCTTAGAGTAATATTTGATCAACCTTTTAAAGCATTTATCACCGCTACATCTAGAAAGTTATGGGAAGTGTCAGGCCACCTTAATAATAGTGGTGCTCTCAGCTCTGCCTATAATTCTACACTCTTTGTCAATTTCTAAGGCACAAAATCAGCTTCATTTTAAGTAGTTTAGAGGTAGTCACACAAGGCTTACAGTAATTCCCTAACAGTGCCCATTCGCCATTCATGATGTTTCATTTAATTATTTATTGTTAGATAAAATTATCGGATTTTGGGTTCTGTGCCCAAGTTTCCAAGGAAGTTCCGAAAAGGAAATCTCTTGTTGGAACACCATACTGGATGGCACCGGAGGTGATATCCAGACTGCCTTATGGAACTGAGGTAAGCGTAACAAGTGCCTTGTTCCCGGCTGCAATGTCCGGCTGATGCAACCGCTTCCTCACAGAACAAGTACAATTTTAAGTGACTTCATTGTTCACTGTGTGGATATGTATAGTTTTGATTATGTTTAATACAGTAAAAAAGTATGCAGTACATTGTAATCACTGCAGGTGCAATAAAGTAGCAGTAGACGGTACCTCACAGAAATGACATTATGCAGTGCCTTGACATAAAACATGATTCCCTGGGGGTGCGATCAAACAGTAATAAATAGAATTTATGTTTAGAATATTACACAATGCACCCTCTATGTGTATTTTTAGCTTAGGTGTTATAATTAAAGGGAATTGCCATAATTTTCTCCTTAATGAATGGATTTTAATACTCTTTACACTTACGCCAGGGGGCTGATTTTCAAACATAGGCATGTGCAATTACGTGTAGAGCCCTGCACGGATGCGGATATCTGCTGATATAAATCGTTATCCACGGGACCACAGGGTTCCCCCGGGAACTACAGCTGCGAAAGGAGCAGAAGGTGGGGCTGGTGCAGATGTACCACCCCCAGCCCTGCCCCCGTCCCTTCCATGCAGCTGTCTGCCTTTCCTGTCTGGGGGTGTGTGCACCACTTGAACACACTAGCATGACCAGGGACAGCTGCCGGTGAGTCTGGTGCCTGCCCCAGTGGGTTGGGGTGGGGATGGTAGAGCAGCACCAGAGGAGCTCCCGGCACAGGGTGCTGGCTCCGGGGACCGGCGGCCCCACATTCTGCTCCTTTCGCTGCTGCGGTTCCCACAAGAGCCCGGTGGTTCCGCAGATACCGATTTGTAGCCGTGGATATCCGCATCCGCGGGGATAAAATTGTAAGTGCATGAACAGAAATGCAAGCCTAACTGCATGCCGTATGCACGTAGAGTTACCACCGTTGCACCTGTGACTCAAGCATTTGCAGGTATAAATGGCCAGTTACACGTGTCACTTGCCATTCAGGTTGTTGTTTCGGTTTTGTCATTATTTGTAGTGTGATAGCAATATGAGCCCCAGACCTGGACCAGGACCCCACTGTGCTGGGCATGTTACAAACACACAACAAAAAGATGGTCCTGGACTCTAAAGGACTAACAATGGGTGCAGTTAGCTGGATTGTGATCAGGGTGGGATTTTTAAAAATGCCCAGTATTGGCCTGACTCTGCTCAGCGGTAACGAGCTAAGCCAGGGTTGAGAGGTTTTGAAAATCCCACTCACATTTCACATGCATTGCAACTAATTGCATCCACTCACGCCCTGCTTTCCATTCAAAACATAAACTAGACAGTGTTTTACTCCTCTCTCCAACTTTCTTGCCATTTCTTAACAAATGGGTATTTCCTCCCATAAACATCTGATGTCAGGTGCTGATCTTTCCATGCCCTTGTGCAGAATCTGGATGATTCTTCTTATGAGGGCCCATTATACCAAGCCGTAGAGAATCTAGGTGAGGTCAGAAGCACTTCATGGCTGGCCGTGATCCTTAACTGTCCAGATGTCTAAGAAGTCAGAGAATTGCAAAATGAAGTGTGCAAAAACCTCAATCTGAAGGTTCTGCAGGTTCATGCCTGAAGAAAATGCTGAGTTATGTCGGAGGTTTACTTGGATAGCGATACACTCCTGCAGAGGAATAAGAAGAAGGTTTAGGATAAAGTCCCAAATGAAAATGAATAAAGAGTACATAGCACACAGAATAAAAGATCATTGTTAATGCCCTTCTGCACTGGGCTCGAATGACGGAAGGGCATTTTCACCCATGACCTTTGCTTTGGTCTGGTCTGCAGACTCCAGCTTTGAAAATGTGTCCTTCAGTTGTATGTGTTATCTTCCCTGAGGAAAAAAGCAGATCCTGATGTCTGGTCCTTCAGGGCAGAAAATTTCAACAGATCCTAAGTATGTGCAGTTAAATCAATTACAGACAGACTCAAGTTATGATTTAGCTGTGGACTTATTTTAACATACTTGCCAGTTCTTCATGAGCCATTCTTCATGCACCATATGGCTGTTGTCTGACAAACAGGCATGTCTGTGATGGCTAGACCATGCAGTCAGATTTTCAGAGTTACAGCTGATCAGTATTTCTGAAGAACTGATTGAAAAAAAACCTCCCATCTGGTTGCGAGGGCTTGGGGGAGGGAGGGTAGAATCTAGTGCAAAGCTCTCAAAACATTATACTACCACACGATCATTTGTGAGCCGATGTATGAAAGAAAATAATCGATATGTTATTTTCCCACTTGGATGCTTATGTAGAAATATTTAACGATTTTAGAAGATTTCTGATTAACCCTAAATTTTGTCTGTTACGGTGAATGAGGGAGGATAGCTCTGTCAAATTAAGGACCACAGCAACCTGGGTTACGTTTACTCGCAAAGAGCTGCAGTTCATCTCAAAGCACGGTCAACTCACTCATTAAGATGAGCAGCAGTGACCATTCCTGTGCCTCGGGGAACTATTTTGAGAACTGCCAAACTGTCAGGAGAATAGACTGTTCACAGCTTTTATTGGGGGACCTTCAGATGAGACTAGAAAGGAGTTGGCTGTACGGACTCACAGATGTTATAACCCATTTGTTACCGAGTACTGAGTCACAGTATTTCAGAACTGGAGATCACTATGGATTTATACAAAATTATGCCTTTCTCTTAGTAATGACAGTGACTCACAGCTTCCCATCCAAAGAGGTGACTTTTAACTCTCCTTTTTTACTCCACATGGTAGTAGGATTTAGCATATTTTTATTTGATTTTATATTATCTATGATAACAGCTAAGATGAAGTAATAACTGGTGCACACAAGCAGGGAAATGAGTCATGCTTTAAAGCTGTAAGGAAGAGGCTATATCTACACATAATGCAGAGTGGGACAAATTCTGTTTCATGTCAGAGGGGTGAAAAACCAGAAAAACTCCACTGTCATACTGTGACTTTGGATTTACCGCATGTAAGTGAGAGCCAACTCTGGCCCAATGTGCGTGGCTCTCAGTACACAAATGATATTGGGCCCGATGGTCATTGACACTGAGGGTATGTCCAGACTCGGCGCTGGGGGTATGATCCCACAGCTCGCATAGACATACCCACACTAGCTCTCACTCAGCCAGCACGCTAAAAATGGCCGTGTAGCCACTGGCAGTGGTGAGCAGCAGCATAGATTAGCCACCCCATGTACATACCCACAAGCTTCAGGTGGGTTTATACTCAGCATGGGTAACCCAGGGCACCACTCACCGCTGCCCAGGTGACGCTACCGTTTTTAGCACACTAGCTCAATGCGAGCATGTCTATACGAGCTTTGGCATCAAACCCATAGGTCCATGTTTAGACATACCCTTAGGCCACTTTACACCATTCAGGCAGTGTAAAGGAGCTTTAAAATGGGCATAAGGTATTTACTCCACTTTAAACCCCCTTTACACTGCCAGTAGCATTAATGTAAATGAGAATCAGGCCCATTATCATTCAGTAGAGGGATTAAAATAACTGGGTTTGTGGCAGTTAAATTATACTCTGCTCTTATACAGAATTCTGGATGCTCTATGGGACAGATCTTCAGATGGTATAAATCCGTGTTTTTCCATTGCAGTCAATGGCCCTTATTTGGATCTGACCCATACCGGTGTAAATCTTTATTGGTCTCAATAAACTTTGCTGATTACACCAACTGAGGCTCTGACCCATAATTTACTGCGCACACCTTTCAGTGTATACTTTTTTCTCAGTGGCAAAATTTATTACCAGTTGGTAAAAAGAGAGCAGCCATCCCAACAGCAGGTAAGTTTTTAAGCAGAAGTTCCCATTGAAACAGAGCATAAAAAGCAATGGTATTCTAGGGCTGTAGGACTGAACATCTCAAAATGCTCATCCTAGAATATGTGTTTGTATACAAGTTGCACAGTTCAACAACTGTCGGCCCATTGCAGGTGGATATCTGGTCACTTGGTATCATGGTAATAGAAATGATAGATGGAGAACCACCTTATTTCAACGAGCCACCGCTCCAAGCAATGCGCAGAATCCGAGATAACTTACCTCCACGAGTGAAGGACATCCATAAGGTGAGAGTGCTCATGTTTCTATGGAGTCATGCACATATTAAGGTGAACCAAATCCATGACCAAATGAGGATGGTGTAAACTAAGGCCTAGATTGTGACTTCAGGCACATCCCTGAGCATTGGGTGGTACATAAACTGGGTATAGTAGTATTCTGTGGGGCTGTACCAAGAGTAGATTATTACCCACTTCATCCTGTGCTGGCTTAGTTACTCGGGCCACTGAATTGGGAGGGGAATGGGCTGGAATCAAAGCTCCATTCGTTCCCCACTTCTGCCCACCCACCAACTCTGGGGATAGAGTAAGTGGGTGAGCAACCCTGTGTATTTCTCCACATCCAAACTCAAAATCCAAGTGGCCTGTGAAGGGGAGTCCTACTCCTCTGCATGGCCTGATAGAGTCAGAATTTAGCCCTCAGTAATAAGAAAAACTGACCAGGCTTACTGCTGTGCTAATTCGTTTTATACCAAGTCATGTTAAGTGCCACGTTCTGGTCTCTTTCCCCACTCACGCCACATGACTTCTTCATGTACTCATATAGGGAAGAAAAGTGCCCTGTCAGCCCTATATATGTACTAATTGTCGCAATTCTGCATGCTCTTAACCTGTATTTTAATTGACTTTCCAGCAGAGCTAGTTTGAAAAGCCAGTCATGGCAAGTTACTTACTTTGTCTGCTTTTCATAACGTCAATGTGATGTTGCAGGTTTCCTCCGTGCTCCGCGGTTTCTTAGATCTGATGTTGGTGAGGGAGCCCTCCCAGAGAGCAACAGCACAAGAACTATTAAGACATCCGTTTTTGAAACTGGCAGGCCCTCCGTCTTGCATTGTGCCACTCATGAGGCAATACAGGCACCGCTGAATTCAGCAAATGTTCAGGCGGAGGCATGTACAAAAGTTGGAGAAAGACTTGCCAAGGGATCCAGCGCTTGCGTGGAAACCATGGGGAAGTGCAGCGCTACAGAGATTCATCAGCGTCAGAACAGCTCTATGGAAATAATAGCAGTGTAGAAAATAATGAGGTGCTCTCCTGGGGTATGAAGGACTTGCGACTTTCCTTTGCCACTAAATCAAATAGTCATCTGCTGGCTTCTAGCACTGTCGCATGGAGCACGTTTTCCACAGGTAGTCCTCTTTCAGCTATCAAAGCAGACAGACTCAATTACACAGGTGGTTGTGGGGGAGGGGGGCGAAAGATAATAGATTATAGCACAACCAGGATAAACCACCAGAATTTTATTGGAAAAAGTAAACGATATGACACTTCTATTTCAGAAGAACACTTTTCTGGCAAAAAAGCACTTTTTATCTCAGTCATAGCAGTGTAATGTATTTTGAAATGAATTTGTAATTTTCTGTATAGTACTTTTTTGATAATTTACAGTACTTTGATGTTATGTACCCATCGTGCTAGTTGAAGTAATGAGTAACTTAGCAAGAGTTTGAACAAAACCTTTCCTACTTTTTTATCCCTTTTGAAGACCGAAGGAAAAAAAAACAAACCTTCAGGAACTTAAAATGTTGGCAGATTTTCCAGGAATTTCAATAACAGACACAGAGATGGGTGCAGGCAGTACTGATAAAAATTTTGCTTTTCCCATCACACCACTGAAATTATAGTTTTAAAGATTTGAACATTTCTGGAATCACTAGAGCTGATGAGATAATTACAGTCACACATTAGAAATAAGTTGAATGTTATAAATTATGAGGGTTTGTTTCAGATCATTGTTTTCAGAGCCATGCATCTTAGCACACCAAACTCACGTACATTTGTTCAAGAGATGGTTAGTGAGAAAGGATCATCTATTAGCAATAGGGCAGACTTGTCATTTAGTCTGTACTGACCTCATTGTCACAAAATAATCCCCATTATTTATATCAAGTGTCAGAAGTCCGGATTGACTCTAGAGGTCGAGTTACCAAGCGGGTATTTTCCAAATTTCAAACAGACTGTTGTGATAATGTTCTGATGTGTGTCCCGTACAGAAGTTGTGCTGCTGTGTAGACCTTTTTGAATGTTGATAGAACAGTTGACTACTACCATACATTTTGTGTTGCTTGTTGGATGAACTTGCACGGTAATTGTAAGCCTAAGTAGATTTGCCTTTAACCTTTTTAGAAGTGTGTCATGATTATTTCAATTATAAATAAATTTTATTTATGAATGATTAGCTCATTTTAAGTATGCATACTACAAAAGCTGTGTCTTTTCCAAATCGTTTTTTTCTTACTGACCTCACTTTGCAATACGACGATGAGCATCAATAACCCAGGTTTGTGAAAACACTCTGGCTAGTTTCTTTCTTATTATGAATTTTGTTGTGAATAAGTTGTTCATTATTTATTGTCGTAAAATATAAACAAAACACACAGCACTGGCATGCTGTTGAGCTGGACTTTCTGAGTTTTCTTCTCAGAAAGAGATTTGGCTAATGGCAAAGCAGAGCCTTCATTTTATACCATGCAAAAGTTAGAGCAAACAAGAGAAACAAAACCAAACAAGAATGCTAAATGTTTAGTAAATCCTCTACAATTTGCATAGCTTATGACCTGTTTCTTTCTTATCTTAACATTAAGTTTGAATAATTTAACTTTGCAAAATATACCCAGTCCTGTGTGTGGTCCTGAGCTCTATTAATTCTATTTGAAGTCAGTGGGAACTGAGGACACTCGACAGCTCAAAGAATGGAGCTCACAGGGCCTAGATCTGCACTCTTTATTAAGGTGAAAAGGGTCTCCGAAAAGGCTGGCTCAGATTGCTGGACTGGGTCTGAAGAGAACATGCTACACCCCTGGTGTCACCAAGCAACTGCTAGCCAATAATAGCCTTCCTTGACTGGAAAGCTCTGGTTGTTTGATTCCCAGCATTTCTTACAAACCATGAGGGTGACGATTATAACTATGCCGCCATGTTTACTGCCCCCCCCCCACCATTTGCAATGGGAGTTTTGCCTGAATCTCGCCCACAGAATCTTTGTGTATAAGAAACTAGGAAATTAAGTCTACAAAAAGAGAAAACGCTCATATTCTGTGGTCTTGACAACTCAGGAAAAATGTTACATCAATAAAGACAATAACATACAATTAGAACCATTATATTAGCCACAAAAATCAAACTTTTAATCATCTTTGAATAAAATAATGGTTTTGAGATTCAGCACATTTTAAACGGTACAAGTAGAGAATTTTGTGTAATTTTCTAATCACTAGATATTTTTAAACGGTATTCATCGAGTTTACTAAAAGTTATTGTCAGCTGAAAAGGTTTTGTGAGCTCCAGCTATTGGTGGAAAAAAATCCACATGCAAATAAAAACTTAAATGTCTGCATTTTTCTTGTGTTTTCCCTGCCTCTTCTGTGTTTCCCTGAGTTCAAAAAGCTGAGCAACATTTTCTTTGCAAGAGAGAGTGGTTCTTTTTGGAGAGCTATCAGTATAAAGGGGCACTTGAATAAAAAAATATATAAACGGACTTGTCCATTTTCTTTCAACCTGAGCAACTAGCAAGGCAGACAATGATGAAGGATTAAAGAGAGAGTGTGTGCAGAGTCTGTATTGGGTTCTGATGGTCTGAGTTGTTCTGAAGGGATAATAGAAAAAAAGAAAACAAAATACAAAGACAAAAATGTTAATACCAAGGTCAGTAAATTTCAGCATTAATTTTTATCGGAATATCAGGTTGAAAGAATAAATGCTAGACTGAGAACCTTTGGAAGACTGAAAAAATCAAGCTTAAACAATACAATTTCAGAGGTGTGTATTGCTAACTATTACATATAGTGAAGCGCAGAAATGATGAAGTATAAAGTTGACTGCAAAATATGAAAGAGCATGTCCTTAGCACTCCAAGCACATGGAAGAAACAAATGGCTGAGACTGAAACCCAAGGTGAACAATATGTCAAGGATTGCAGTTAAGTAGAAATGAGCTAAGCATGTCACGAATAGAAGAGCCAAGACGACGGACTGGCATTACAGTTAGATACATACTAATGGATGGTAAGCTCAGCACGGGCCCGTAGCAACCACATCAGAGGTGGCCCAAGGTGTAAGAATGCACGAGTCCTGTAACTGATTCAAAGGAGGATATCAATAGGATAGCAAAAACGTGAGTGAAGGAAGCTT
The DNA here is from genome assembly GCF_965140285.1 of Lepidochelys kempii. NCBI lineage: Eukaryota > Metazoa > Chordata > Testudines > Cheloniidae > Lepidochelys > Lepidochelys kempii. The sequence goes on from NC_136382.1 coordinate 202,001,168, forward strand.
GCTTCCTTTCCAGAGTGGCTAGCGGATGGAGCTGGAGAGAACCCTAGGAACTTTATAGTACCTGTTGGATCACTTTTTAGGTCAGAGAGAGGATGATTGGAGACATCATGGTGATGTTGATGCAGAGCTGGCAGAGAGCATATTAGCTAGCACATAAATTCTATTCCCATAGGTGTGCCAATATAATTGATATTACTGAGTCACAAAGGATGAAATAAGGGTGGACTGTAGCAGAAAGGGATAGATTTGTGCCATTCAGGTGCAGCCTAACGTTGGAGGAGGCACAGGGAGACCTCAGAGAGGGACTGAGCCTGTCTGTAATATGAGGCTGAGCCCTGCCTCTTCCTCACATCTCCCAGCCATACACACTGGGACACTATACACATACAAACACATCAGCCTGCAGTTGTGACTAGCCCTTGCTTGGCTGTACAAGCAGGGAGGATTCTTGTGTGCAGTCCGGTCAAGTGTGTCCAAAGGGATTTATGGACTGGATGTCCCCTCCTTTCATAGTTCAGGATCAGCAGCATAAAATGAGCTTGCTACAAAAGAGAATCAGCCTTTTGATTAGCAAGGCTGTCCGATACTGCTCTCAGCGACACCAGCAGAAATCTGAAGGGACATCATTGTCCTTGAAAGACGGAGGTAGATTAATAAGAGTGTGAATGAGAGCAGAATCTGGCCCACTGCTTTTAATGGTCCCGCAGGAGAGTGGGCCAGGCACCAATAAATGTCTACTATGTCAATTTCTTGCTAGAGCCTTATCCCAGCCCTACAGTTACATCCCTTTGTAGGAGCGATCCGTCCTGGCTTCCCTCATTCCTAATAGGATCTCACCACAGGTATGAATTGCGCCTATTGGCTTCAGAGATTCATAACCCACCAGGGGAGCAAGGGAGCCCGCAGAGGCAATGATTTCATTGGTTAGTGCTTCTCCTCTTCTTCTTTCCCTCTGGTCACTCTCTTGCTTTAGCTATTGTCTCCATTCTTGTCCTCATCTCCCACACACACACACACACCACACTTTCCTTCTCTATTTCCCTCCCTTTTCTCTTCTGTCTCTTTCCTCCTTTCCTTCCCTCACCTCCATTCCCAGCACTAGGATTAGCCGAGAGGAGAGAGAAGACCAGAACATGGCAGCACAAGGTGGAGCAAGGTGCTTGGCTCCAGCGCTATGCCCGTGCAGGTGTGTCCTAGCCCTGGCTGCAGTGTGGAAGCATGATTGAAGTCAGTTTCATCCCTCAGCTGCTGCTTCTGGGGGGGACGTACTGCATAGAAGCATGATTGGAATAGAAAGCAAAGGCACAGCCAGAATGGTGCTTTTCTGTTGGAGCTCTGGCAGGGGGCTCCTCGTGCGTCATCTGCCCCTATCGCCCCGGGGTGCCTGAAGCCATCACTGCTGAAATGGACTGTAAAAAAAAGACAAATGACAGCTCAGGGGCTTGTTTGGCATCTGCCAGGTTTCTTTTCAAACTTGGATGTAAAATTACTGAGCAGATGTTTGCAGCTTTACGCCCATCCCTGGCTGGAAGAGTGACAACAGAAAGGAAGGAAAAGGCAGAGGAGACATGCGGAGAAAAGCACCGAGAACAGGGCGAGCAGCTCAGCACCAGGGAGAAAAGAGTAGGTGAAATCATCCCCTTCAGTGCTTCCACCTCCTAGAGCTAGCAGGGGCTTTCAGGCCAGGCTGGAGTCTGATTTAAAAAAGGGGTCTTTCCCAGTCTACGTATACACAGCGTCTCAGCTCTTCATCTTTCTCCTCTCAGTCAGTGGCATACACAGCTGCACTGCTCGAACTTCCCAGGGAGAATTCTGATGACTTAGAGGCTACATCAACAACCAGCTTCCGTGATTCTAAGTCCGATCCTGCCTCTCATGATGGTGGCACAAACACAGAACCCCTACACTTGAAGTTTGAAAGCCAAAGACCAAAGCTGTAAGTACAGTAAGAGCTGCAACTTCTCTTCCTGCAGACACGAGGGAAAATAAGACCTGAGTATGACTAACATTAATGACACTGACTGGACAGCATTGCAGTTCAGCTATTCACTATGATCATCTTTAGCACACTACTGTGGAATGAAACCTTTGGGGTAGGGGATGCTCTTGAGTGGGTCTAGCTTTTCTTTTCAAGAGATCCAAAAAGCACACTTCTGGGCAGTTGCTTGTCTGCTTCAAGTGATCTCTTGCATGGAGTGCAACATTTCACTCTCATCTGCTCTAAATACCTGCAAGGTTGCTCAGAGACACAGGGACTTGATTTCGGCTGTGATGAAGGTGGATGGCATCTGCTTCATCAGAACTAGACCATGTGAGCTCTTTCCTTTCCCAGTGCCTGACTGAGATTAGTGGACAAGATTGTTCTGCACCAGTTATAGCATCCGAATGTGGCTGCCCACCTGTTATGTAATATTAGGTGCATATTAACCCACACCAACACTGACTTCTTATTTGCAAGGTGCTGGCTTCCTCTTTAGAACCTTAAAAGGCTTGGTTCCAAGCTATGTATGAGATTGCCTTGCCACAAGCCTTTGGTGCATCACAGCCATTTAGGTTAGCTGGGGCATTCAAGCTAGAATCCGTAGATTGAGTTGTGTAGGTCTTGTGGGACAGGGAGCTTTCAGTGGGGTACCCTCAAGTCTGTAAATCACTTCCTCAGCTAATCCTAGAGAGCTTGGCTTTTTTGATGCACAGTGCAAGGTCTGTCCCTCTTCTCAGGATTTTGCCCGCAGGGAGAGCAAGTGGGTTGGTTTTAGTTTTAGACTTGCCTGTTCCTCTCAATGTAGCGAGCCTGATTCCCCATTGCCCTGCACCTCGTGTAAGTCCGCTGAAAGTGGACGGAAAAGGCTCCTATTATTCGGATTTTGCAGTGGTGTCACTGAGTGCATACACAATGTGGAAGGCAGTGGAAAATCAGGCCCTGTGTTATTTTGTGGGTGAATCCCAGGCTATCAAACTGGGATCACTTCGAAAAGGGCCAGAATCTGCCACCCTTCCATTGAGCAGCACCTTACTTCATGACTAGCCTCATTCATGTCAGTGAAGCTGTGGAAGAAATAAAGTGTAGTCAATGTATGAGTGGTAGAATCTAGTCCTTAATATACATAAATAAGGGCTTGATTCTCCTTAACATGCATGTATTTTATAAACGTAATTTACACCTCTTTAAGTCCCCTTTATACTTCCAGGGAGCTATAAAGAGGCATAAGAACATAAGAATGGCCATACTGGGTCAGACCCAAGATCCATCTAGCCCAGTGTCCTGTCTTCTGACAGTGGCCAATGCCAGGTGCCCCAGAGGGAATGAACAGAACAGGTAATCCTCAAGTGATCCATCCCCTGTCGCCCACTCCCAGCTTCTGGCAAACAGAGGCTAGGGACACCATCCCTGCCCATCCTGGCCTCTGTCTGAGGGAGAACTGGGCCCTAAACGTATTCTTTTATTATAAAAAAAATATGAATATGTTCTCCAGTAGTTTCAGGATTTGAATTAATATTTTTCTTGGCTCATAACATATATAGTACAGGCAGTTCAGGGAAATGGTCTGTAGGTGTCCCTCTTTAAATCAGGTAATATAAGAAGAGAAAAGTACATCTTGATTCAATAACTACTGAAATCGCACTAAAAATGGGCATCTTTCCAGTGACTTTAATGGGAACAGGGCCAAGGACGGTAGTGAAATACCTCACGTTTCATAATATGTGCAAACAAGCAAATGGCTGAGAGGATGTATGAATTTTTTAGGTCACATTGTAACATACAAACTACAGTACAGCTAGCCATTATTGCACCTTCTTGGTACCATTTGCACCAAAGATACTGCCAACATAAATTAAATCCACCTTTGTATCATTTTACATGCTCTTCATGTACATCTACATTCAGTCTTATAAATGACCACTGCTTATAGACAACTTTAGGTCATTTCACAATAAAAAGGCAAATCAAATTTTATACATGGGTATATTTTAATTGATTTTAAAAATGTTTTACATTAGCGGATATATTTCATATTTTCTGTTACATTGGGTAACACCTGAAATGATCTGCATAGTAACGGTGACATTTTTGTTTTGTTTTGAAATTGTCAGTTGCAGGTAGCAATGTAACGTTTCAAAGACAATCACAATACGTGCAAGATGCCCAGCCAGAAGCATTCCTTGGTTGACTTGCAGTAGCGTGGTGCTCTACATTTTGTGCATCAACAGTTTTGTAAGTGTAACTCAGAAGCAAAAACAAGCTTTCCTCTCTCAACCTTAAATGCGAGGCCAGTTCCTCAGCTGATTGAAATCAGCTGACTTTGACTTCCCTGGAAATACACCGATTTACACCAGCTGAAGGTCTGGCCTGGATTTTTCAGAATAAAATGTCTACTTTGTGGCCACTCCTAGATTCCTTTCGTTGACTTCCAGTGGGATTTCTAGTGTGTTAGGAATGCAGGACATGGCTCTTAATAATGAATACACTAAATTAATGCTTAGAGCAAAACTCTGAGTGGTGAATCTTCACTCCAATACCCTGCTCTCCATACATGTATGGAAGGGGAGTGCTGCGTATGCATGGAGAGTAAAATATTGGGGTTTGAATATGAGAAGAGAATTTTGCCCTCAGCTTGAAGCTTTGACTTTGAAGAGTGTTTTCATCTCCATTTGGCCATTATACTGTAGATATATCCTGTGTGTGTCCTCACCTACAGAAGAAAAGTGCTTTTGCTTTGCCTACCTGATAAGTACTCAGTTTGGATTAATCCTGCCACCTATCCCATGTGTTTGTACTGAGATCTGTCTCGAGGAATTTGCACCTGGCTGGCTGTCAGTTTGTGGTGGATATGGTAAATGCAGACGGTTATCACAATCATCAACCCCAATATCAGACCCAAAATTAGAGGCAGGGTTTCTTCTAACTGTTCCCTCTCATCCACTGGACACTTATGTTCTGCAATTAGAGAGAGAGAGATGATGAAATGCTTTAAATAGTAACTTGTCCTGTAGTGCAAAATGAGCTTCACCAGTGAAATACAGCTAACTGAATAATGCCTACACTGAAGTCATCTATACAGAATAAAATTATGTTCAGTAGCAATGAAACCAAGGAAAAATTATTAGTTTTTTGGTGGCTCAACTGTTTTCAAGCAAATTAAAATATCATTGACCACTTCAGGCTCTGGTTCAGGACAGCACTTAAACACATGCTGAACTTTCAACTAGTCATGTCTATTTATTATTTATTATTACTATTCCCACAGCACCTGGGTCTATTTTAATTGCCTTTTTTATTCTTTAAGTGCCTTCCTTTGCTGAAAAGTGATTGTAAAAATGTCACTGTTTACGCCGGGGGGGGGACGGACCTCGTTGTCTCTTGACTCCAAATCACCTTTGTTCGGTTTGCACATTTAAAAAGGTTGGTTTGTTTCTTCCTGACCGCCAAGCCCTGTGAGTTCACTTCAGGATCCGATAGTGAAGCCGAGTTATGGCCTAGTCATCCCTCCCCTTCTATAATCTGGCCCAGTGTAGGAGTATTAGCACCGTAGTTACAGCTGAACAGTGGGGCACACTTTGATTTCCAGATTAACAGCCCTGGATTTTGAAGTCCTTTATCTACATACCAGGGAGAGCGTGAGAAGCCGCAATGCAGGCTGCCCCACACTGACTTATCACCGTGCCTGCGTCTTGTCCTGCAGGGACTATCCTGAAGGTGAAAGCTGGTAGTTCAGCCTTTGAGCCAGCTCCTCAGCTGGTGTAAACGTCAATAGAGCTCTGCTGATTTACACCAGCTGAAGATCTTACCCAGAGTGGTCCCATTGATTTCAGTGCGATGGAATGTGGGAGTAAAGACACACTGGATAAGCACTCTGCAGGATCAGGGTGGAGATGTGCATTAACGCAAGTGACCCCTTGCACTACAGGCAGCAGCCACAATTACTAGATAAATTGCATTTGCACCGTTTGCAAGCTCTTCATTTGCACAGTGCTTAGTACAATGGGGCAGGGACCTCTAGGTACAACTGCAATATATAACCATTACATACAAAAAATGTTATTTAGACAGCACAGTCAAGCACTCAAAAGTTAGGAAATGCCAGAATCTAGTTGGTGTATACAATCTTAATTTGATGCCCTGGTGCGTATGCATTATGGTACAGTCTTTAGTAAGATGATCACATCGTATTTTTCCCATAGCACCCATGCCTTATTCACTGAACAAGATGGACAGCACTCAAGAGGCTGAAAGGGTGCTGCCAAAATTTTGCTGACAGTGCAAATGACAGAAGAAAAAATTGAAATTTTCAAAAGCCTGTCTTTGAGATTTTCAGGTGGGAAAGAAGAGGCACTTCTCTGGCCCCAGGGCTTTCTCCCTGCCAAACTTCAAATGCCTACTGCAAACAACGGAGGTGTAGGAGCTTCTCAAATAAAGGTTGTGTGAATCTTAATGGAAAGTTTTAGACAACCTAAATACTAGTCCCCCCCTATTATTAAAGATGGCCAGGCATGGCACCCTGGTTACCTGACTCCGGAACACAGACCTCTACCACTAAAACTAAAGGAGAGTGAAAAAACACTTGGAGAACGCTTCAATCTCCCTGGTCACTCGATTACAGACCTAAAAGTCACAATACTACAACAAAAAAACTTCAAAAACAGACTCCAACAAGAAACTGCTCAATTGGAATGAATTTGCAAACTGGACACCATTAAATTAGGCTTGAATAGAGACTGGGAGTGGGTGTGTCATTACACAAAGTAAAACTATTTCCCCACGCTTACTTTTTCCCCCTGCTGCTACTCACAGCTTCTTGTCAACTGTTGGAAATGGGCCAACCTGATTATCACTACAAAAGTTTTTTTTTTCTCCTGATGATAATTCTAATAGCTCACCTTAACTGATTGCTCTCATTATAGTAGAGAGTATGGCAACCCCCATATTTTCATGGTCTCTGTGTGTGTGTGTATATATATAATCTTCCTACTGTATTTTCCACTGTATGCATCTGATGAAGTGGGTTTTAGCCCACTAAAGCTTATTCTCAAATAAATGTGTTCGTCTCTAAGGTGCCACAAAGACTCCTTGTTCTTTTTCTTTATCCTCTATGTATGCCAGCCACAGAAGAGCATAATCACTCACCCATACACAAAGCCAGGCAGTTACAGCAGGGACGTTGCTCGAATGGAATTCTGACAACTTATACCAGCTGAGGATCTGCCCCTTATTGCTGACACACTCCTGGTTCTAATACCACTCCTTTGAGCTACTGAGGCTCATAAAGCAACCGTTCAAAACTCTGGGTACAAAAAGCAGCTGGCCATGGAGAAAGGGGCTAATCTATCTTGGGAAAGAATTCTATTATTAAGCTTTTTTTAAAAACAAAAACAAAGAAGGTAAGAAAAAACATTGACGTGGAAAGTATTTTAGCCATCTCCTTTTCAATTCAGTTCCTGCACTGTTTTTGCCAGAACAGTGATTAATCACCAGTACTCCGTTATAGACGTGGCCACAATTGCTGCAGTGCAGTTTAAAAAAAAAGAGGGAGGAAGTGGCGACTGGTTATTATTCAGGATTCAAAAATTGATGCCAGTGTTTGATTAAAAACGCCCCTTCCATCTAATGACCGTCAGAATCCCATTGGACTGTTGTTTCCAACCCACAGGCATATGGGCACAAAGGCATTCCATGGTGGTGAACCTGCAAAGGCTAGCGTGGAGAGCAGAGTTGAGTGTGGATGGGCACTAAAGTAAGGGACACAAAAGCCAGAATTACATAGACCCAGTGGCCCTAATGATCTATGCAAGCCGTGCAGAGGAGCTGCAGCCATTCTTCTGAGTAAAAGCCAGCCACAGAAGCTGCACTGTGCCCTTGAATCACATTCAAGGAAGTTAGGCTCAAATCCTCGAAGATTTTTGAGGTGCCTAAATCCCATGGGAATCAGCTGCTGTGTGCATCACTAACAGTTACTTTACAGGCTCTGCTGGCTTCAACAGTAAAGCTTGTAAGTTCCCTGCATCAGACCTGTTCAGCTCACTGGACCGCCTGACTTCACTGCCAAAATCTTAATGCCCTTGTCCCAGTACTGAGCAAGTCACTGGTTGCTGGACATGCACACCACACTGATCTTTAACATCACACCTTACAACGTCACCACATTTTCCACCTCACCTGCTCAATGCCACCATGTCAAACATCTTAACTCCCTTTTTTTTAAATTCATGTTTTCCAAACTAAACAAAGCATGCCCTCTGCAAGGAGAACTGTTTAAAGCCAAGTTGCACATCTCAGATGCCAACTATTATTTTAATCAGAAAAAAGTCACAATTGTAACAGGAAATATGTATTTCTTGCAATGTTTGCATAAGTCTAATGGGCGAAAGGAAATTGATCTCTTTAAAAAATTATTTTAGTTTACAGCCTTTGGGCTAAATTATGAAGTTTTTAATTTAATTTTTTTCATATTTAATAAGGAGCAGAATTAATGATATGGGAATGCTAAGAACTATATGATTCTCATCTCTCTAAACCCAGCCAATCAGCTGATTCAAAGTCTGTAATGTTCTCAGTAGTCACAGACTATTGACTGAGGGAGCTGCCTGGGAAAAGGAGGTGAGCAACTGATAGGCTGCCTGGCCAATGGGGTTGCTTTGTAAATTCCTCAGGGATCTATGGATGAAAAGTGCTTTATAAGAGCAAATAATATTATTATTTATTAATTAATGTTAATTCACTCTAACTCAACCCAAAGCAAATCTATTTAGATCCCCAGGCCAAAACCCACGGAAGTCAATAGAAAGATCTCATTGACTTCAGTGGCATTGGATCATGCCCGGTGAGCTTTGCAAAGCATCACACTATATTTGCTTTTGCTTTAATCTGATCTTCTCTATTCTTATTTTAAAAATAATATTTTAATTAGCTCCCTTGAGTCTCAGATTGTCGGTTGTGGAACTTCCTGTCGACTGTCCTGGGGAGGCATCACCTTCAACCTCTAAGAAGGGACAGTGGTGGAAGAATGTCTGGTTAGTTTAGTCAAAAAGGATTGGGAAGTCATCTCCCCTGGGTGTGTTTTGTGAGTAAGTCTATAGATCACAGGGGGTTACATGATAGGTGTTATGGGGTGTGGATGTTCCATAAGGCCACGCAGACTGGATGCACACTGGGACTAACTGCTCAAGATGGCCCCCAGGCCCAAGAGTGAGGATGGGTGGAAAAGGTCAAAGTCTGCTGTCTGGATAGGTGCTGTGGAGTTCTTTGGTGTGTAGGTGGAAACAGGATGGTTAGGGGAGAGAGAGAGAAACTGATGCAAATTACTTCCCAAATTCTTTGTCTGGCCCTCCAGGGATCTTGCCCTTCTGTCACTTCCACCTGCTGGGTGAATGGAGTGGGGTGGGGAGGGAGTTCCATAGGGGTGGGTAGGGAGTTCCATAGGGGTGGGTTTGTAGGGTCATTAGCAAGACTGTCTCCCTATCCTGCAGAGGCAACATTTTCAGCTTGTTCCTCTCCTTGACTGACCCTTCTATTCACCATTTCAGAGTGGGCCACTGAGGTCTTGGCTGATCAGTGGACTCAGAGAGAGTCACAGAATCATAGCCATGGAGAGCTGGAAGGGACCACGAGAGGTCATCTAGTTGAGCCCCTTGCTCTGAGGCAGGACAAAATAACCCTAGACCATCCTTGGCAGATGTTTGTTTAACCCAGGGGTCAGCAACCTTCGGCACGCAGCCCGTCAGGGTAATCCGCTGGTGGGCCGTGAGACATTTTCTTTACGTTGACTGTCCACAGGCACAGCCCCCCGCAGCTCCCAATCGCCGTGGTTCACCATTTCCGGCCAATGGGAGCTGTGGGAAGCAGTACGGGCCGCAGGTACATGATGGCCACCGCTTCCCACAGCTCCCATTGGCCGGAAGTGACAAAATGTGCCACTGCGAGGAGCCGTTCCTGCGGACGATCAATGTAAACAAAATGTCTCGCGGCCCGCCAGCAGATTACCCTAATGGGCCGTGTGCCAAGGTTGCAGACCACTGGTCTAAGCTGTTCTTAAAAACCTCTGAGGACAGGGATTCAACAGCCTCCCCTGGGAGCCTATTCCAGAGTCACGATGTGGCCACGTGACCGCATGTAACGAAAGACAGGTGAGTTTTACGCAAGCACGTGTTTGCCAGGAGAATTAAAATGCTATGGGCCCTGATTGCCCACAGAATAAATAATCATAATACTTTGCATTTATATAGCACCTTTTGTCTAAGGAGAGCAAAGCACTTTACGAGCACTGAGACTCACAACACCTCTCTGGGGTAGGAAAGTGCTATGACTCTCCTCTTTCAGGTGGACGAAACAAGGCATGATGCAGAGGTGAAGGGACTTGGTCAAAATGAGCAGAGCAGTGGAGGACCCAGCAATAGAACCCAACACTCCTAACTCCCCAGACCCTGCCCCAGCGTTGGACCACAATTTAAGAGTGGACCAATCAAAAAATTTCAGCTGAAACACTTTCCCATCAGAAAAGAGGCTTTCGTTGAAATCAACGTTTTCTGCAGAAAAATCAGGAAAATCAAAATTGAAAATTTCAATTCATATCAAGATTAACTTCTTAGTTTGCCTACTCCTCTGTGGTGTCTCATGGGAGCTGTAGTTCTGGGTCCCTCATGCCCATATGCTCACCTATGTGCCCTACTCCCCAGCTGGCTACACAGCCCATGATGCACTGTGGTAACTCCCTGTGACCGTACCATTACAGTGCGCAATTATGAGTCAAATAATTCCCATGAGTGACGTTACAAGTGCTCATTGAGGGGAAAATATGCCCCCCCATCGCCTTTCCAACAATAGCAGGGAAATTTTGGCCCCAGCCCAATAAAGCACAAAAGCACATGCTTAACTTTTAAGCACATGAGTAATCCCAGCACCTTGCAGGATAGAGCCCTTTCGTAAGCAAGAAACAACAACTTCTCCTTCTTGTCATTTTTTTTTTAAGCCAGTTGCTCAGCAAACAAAAGAGTGTCTGGAATACAACCCCCTCTCCCCCTCCCCCCCCCAAAAAAGCTCAACGGTGAGCACTGACGTTTATAGTTTGGGAGGCAGGCTAGTCAGATGTGGTGTCATTTATAGACCTGTACCTTAAAATATACATTCTACACAAGTTGATATGAGTTATTTATGCATGGCCATTTATTCCTGAGGCACATCATATTGTCAGAGGAAGCACAAAATATTTATTGTGTGATGCCTTGGCTTCTGTGGTGAGTGCTTATTCTATACTCAAGAGAAGGATAAAAACACCCGGGCTGATTGTCTTCTCATTTATGCTGTTTACTCTGGTATAACTCTGCTGAGTAATTCCTGACACACACCCAATATAAGAGAGTTCAGAATCAGGCCTACAACTATGCCCTGTATAAGTTGATAGTAGGGCGCCCCCCCCCCCCCCCCGTGAGTACCTATGTTGTTCTGGTTAATGGCTAAAGTGCTCGTTTTCTCGTTCAGTCTTCTATATTAGAACAGACATAAATGAGATAAAAATTAGAAAACAGTTCCCCTACCCATAGGCCAGAACCAGCAAAATATGGGGCCATAGTCAAAGTTGCTGGAAAGATTCCTGTTGACTTTGGATTTGCCATGATGGGCCAGATTTGCAGAAATGTTCAATGCTCATAAGTGGCTAGATTTTGAAAAGAACTGAACACCTTTGAAAAATCTGGCCCGAGGTAGGTACCTCCATGGTGCCTCTAATTCACAGCCTGCAGGTCCCAATTCCACCCCAGTTGCCACCTCCTTAATGCTGTGTGGAGACATGTCTTTTTAATAAGGTTACTGTTTTTTGGTGTCCCCTTCCTTTATGGGAATAAGCTGTACAGTATAAGTACCTTTTATACCGGTATAACTGTGTCCGTACTAGGAGGATGTTCCACTTTAACTATACCAGTATTGTTAAAACAGCACGGTTATACTAGGGCTAGGATAGTAGTGGGCCATGTCGCAAATACAGAACTGGTTGAAAAGGATACGTATATTCTTCATTGTCCCCCCACCCCAAAAAATGGACAATTTTTATTTCCGTAAAAAGACAAAAAACACTGAACATTTTTTGGTTTGTTGGCGAAAGGTTCGTTTCGGGTTTCCTCCCCCCTTCCTTTTTTTTCCAACTGAAAACTTAAAAGAAAAATCCGTTTTCAAAACAGCCCATTTTTGTCACAAAAAAGTTTCAAACAAAAAGCATTCAACCAGCGCTAGCGTTGGGTATAGGAAGGAAATAAAGCAATGAATTTTTGTAAGGGGCGGGGGAAAGGGCTTAAAGACAAATATGTACTATACGTGTAATAGACATTCTATTGGGTTGGTTAACCATTAACAAAAGCTACAATTCTCTGCAAAATTCTATGGGACAGTTCCATAAGCCAATTTGTAAATGGTAAGGACAAGAGTTCTCACTATTTAATTCATACCCACATCTCTGTTTTAAAAGGGCACCAGTCCTCCTCCAGATAAAAGTCTCTTCAGATTTAGCAGATCTCTTTCTCAATTCTAGTATATTTTAAAGTATTATGTAGCTTGTTCATAATTAATAGAAATTTTACCAAATGTAAAATTAATGAGCTTCAAAGGAGCAGGCTAATTACTGTAATTTAAGACTAGTGGGAGATCCCAAGCTGAATCAATAATAATGCACAATTTATATTTACATATATGCCCTATACACAGACGTCCCACATATTTAGTAATGATACGCACATGAAAAATGGCAGACTCATTTGTTAAATTGTGGGGCTATGTGATAACTTACATCTGTTAGGCATCTCTGACCACCTCATCTGTACGGTGCCTGCTATTTACTTTCCCTTGATACTAATTCAAACAGCCACCATTCAAAAAAAACCCACAAGCTTGCCAAATAAATATTACGTCTTTTCCTCAAAAGATAGAATTCCCACATGCAATCACAGTATCTCTAGACCTAGCCTGGGAGGTGTCAAGTCCTGGACAAGCGACACGTTCGCATGATGATGTCCAAAAGCCCATTATGGTTCAAAAAGAAGCTTTGTGCCATTAGAAAATCAGGAAAGGCTTTTTGTGAACGGTATAAAGTGCTGGTTGCTGGGCTGTTATGCTACAAGACAGAAGACTTTACAACTTGGATATTATGTACAGACAGAAAAGCTAGCCTGGGTAATTTTAATGAGAATTTGCATATTTTAGTTTTCATTTCCCCCCACCCCCCCAGGCCTGTACTGTTGTACCCATCACACTAGGAAGCCTAGATTTGCCGGTGGAGGGATACAAAAAAATAGCATCTGAAAAGTGTCAAAAAACCTCTCTGAAATGTCTATAATATTTTTTCCTGTGAAGTATGTGGGCTATCAGAATACATGGTGGTGTGGCATGGTATAGAGGATTTATTTGCCCCTACAGAGAAGACTTATATAATTCACTCCCGTCTTCACTAGCAGTCATGTAGCCAGCCCTCCCTCCGGCTGAGTCAGTGCCTGTAACCATGTCTGTTTGCTATGTAATTTCGGGGAATCGTACTTGTGGTAATAAGCGCTGTGCTTTGCAGTAAGTGTTTGTGTTACTACACCGGGAGCTATTTCCCACAGGTAGAATTACACCATTCAATATTTTAAATGTTCTGTTTGACAAGTAACGCTGCCCTTTCCTCATCATAAGTTAATCAGTAACAGATCTGGCTACTCCATGTATTATTTACTTCACCTTGCTTCAGTAATAATGATCGAGTTAATTCATCCGGTAAAGCTGGAATTTGCAGGGGATTGATCCTAAAATACTAACTCAGGCAAAATGACCGTTGGGCCAAACTAAACCTTTATTTAACGTTGTATAAAACTGGAGTAGCTCTAATTCAATTAGTCAGTGGCATGACTCCAGAGGAACACCAGATAACAGAGCAGAATTTGCCTGAGTTATAGGACAACAGGATCAAGCCCCATAGAAATATCTTGGATGAAATCCTGGCTGCATTGACATCAATGGCAAAACTCCCATTGACTTCAATGGGGCCAGGATTTTACCCTTTAAGTATTAATATACTGAGTGTCAAAATAAGCATTTCAGGTACAAACATACTTGCAGCAATAAATACGTTAATAAATAAAAGCCACAGTACAAGGTTCCCTGCCTCATTCAGTGCACAAGATGGACTGTACTTGGTGTCAAAGGCAACTGTTCAATATTTCTTTTTATCTGCATTGTTCAGTGGGAGGCTCCATGTCTCATTTGCTCCACACCCTCCAAACGCTGCATTGAATAAGGACTTCTCCCTCTTTCTTTCTTTAGTGGCTTTAGTATAGCACAGATTCTGTCAGCCTCAGAAATATTAATGGATTTTATCCTCACCAGACCCCTGTGAGCTTGGGAAGTGTTATGAATGTGATTTTACAGAAGGGGGACTGAGACACAGGGAGAACGAGGGACTTGCCTGAGGTCACATAGGAAATCTGTAGCAGAACTGAGGATTGACCCCACATCCCCAAAGACCCAGTCTGGTGCCATGACCACAAAACCATTTTCCTCTTCCAGATCCCTGCTGTATTCACAGTACGCCATGCAACAAATGCAGTTCTCTGGACCACAGACCAATTCATCAACAGCCCCCAACCAGTGGGGGGCAACCCCATCTTCTGAGAACGCAACAAAATCTATGGAGCACTGAGACCCAACAACAGCTTGACAGGGAAAGGTGGCAGCCTGTATCTCCCTGCCCTTCATCCCTCCTGCTGCTGTGACTGCTGCCTCTCCTCTACCCAACCCGCCTCTCCTCTACCCAACCCGCCTCTCCCCATAACCCAGTCTCAGTGCAGCGCCTCAGCTCGACCTCCCCCACCAACCCCACACATGGTCAGTTTCAGACCATAGTGCTGAAAGAAGCCTTTGGATCTCTGCCTCCTGTGTCCACCTGCACTAATCATTAGAAAGGCCCAGAGCCGCCTGCCAACTTCCCTCTGCAATGTTATGCAGATCAATAGAATGAGGGCTGACTATTTGGATGGTGCATTACAGAATTAGTGCACGTGCAAAAAGCACCTTGATCACTTTGACAAACCACAACCAGTTGTCACTTGCCCCACAAAAGACAGACAGCCTAGGGACCACGGGCCAGGTCGGTAAAGGAATTTAGGCTCCTAGCGATGCAGATAGGCACCTGCTGGGATTTTCCAAAGTGCTTCAGCGCCTAATTCCCAGGGGGAGTTTGGAGGCAGGGATCATGCTGAATGTCCCAATAAAAGCCTGATCCTATATAGCTTGCACACTCAAAACTCCCATTGAAGTCACTGGGAGTTTGGGGTGTGCAAGAGATGCAGGGCTAGGCCGGAGATTGGGCCCAGAATGATTTTGCCACACATTCCTACCTTCGCTGAAGACAAAGTCAGCACTGATGTCAAAGGGTTGAATGCGGACTTCTGACAGCACGAGAGTTACGGTTCTCTGGTGGTCGCTGGTGATGAGGGAAATGGTCTGCTGAGCTTGGCATTCGTAGGATTTCCCAGCTGGGGTGACTAAGGCAGAAAGGTGGTGGGAGTTGGCTGTGTGCTTCCCAGCTGTCGAGACCACATAAACAGCAGTGGAACAGTTAGATCCCAAAATCTGGCAGTTGCCAGTGTTGCTAAAAAAGCTAAGCCTGTGGAGATGTGCCTG
The DNA here is from genome assembly GCF_965140285.1 of Lepidochelys kempii. Taxonomy (NCBI): domain Eukaryota; kingdom Metazoa; phylum Chordata; order Testudines; family Cheloniidae; genus Lepidochelys; species Lepidochelys kempii. Next base: position 202,016,802 of record NC_136382.1, read on the forward strand.
GATTGCGGGGAGGTGGGCATGTGCTTTCATAAATCGATAGCTATCCTTGGGGCTGGATTGTGCCTTCTAAGCAACACAGAACTCCACTGGGAAGTGGGGCAGAGCCATCCAGTGGGAGCTCCAGGCAGCATTGTGGGAACTCTCCAGTGAGCAGAGTACGGCCACTGCACCAAGCGTTAGGCGGCTGGAACATATACGTCCCTCTATCCCCAGTGTAAAGTGGAGACATTGCTCCACCTTTCTCAATCAGTGTAGTGATGCCAGCAGTGCTGGCCTCATAGAGAGCTTGATCCAAAGTCCATTCAGGCACATGAGAGATTTCAATGGGCTTTGGCTCAGGCCCCATATTCCCAGCATGCAGACAACAGCAAGGACTGCGGTTACACTTAGCCTCTGTATTGGGGTGCCAAAGAAATACACAGCTTGAGACACTCAGTTCAGGACTCAACCGAGCTCTTACTGTGTTTCTTGGAAATAAAAAAGAAGAAGATCATTGGTCAAGTGGAAATAAGGCAGAATTTTCTCATTATGTCAAACATATTTCTACATACAAAGACTGTGGATGATCAGCTGTATGGAATGATGAATAACTTCTGCCTTTCTGATCATCTGCAGCCCTTGTGTTCATCATTAGACTTCACATAATAGAGAAATTGGGCTTCATATTTGCTCAGTGTGTGAGGGTTAATGTGTGTGTGGCTGTGCATTAGAGCCATGCAAAATATTCACTGCAAGATGAAAAACGACTCAGAAATCAAGGTTGTACATTATGGTATAGTCTCAATTATGGGAGGTGCATTAAGTTATGCAAACCTTTTTGGTGTGAACTTTATTTTTCCATTAAAATGCACCAGTTTTCAAACTCAATAGACTACGTTCTTTGTAGAAGTGGGTAAATGGGCTGTTTTTTCCCCCCAAGTGAAGCTGGCATTCCCACTGACAAAATGGCAAGCTTGAGGTTATTCCACATTTAATATACCAGCCATTTTATCAACACCAAGAATTAAGGGCTTGCAACCATTGTAAAAAATAAGACCCTAATCCTGTATGAGAGTAACGGAGCCACCAGTCTCTGCCAGATTAGAGCCTTACAGGATGAGAAGTTTTATGTGATTATCTGCAAAACAAAAATGGTATATTTTGTATAGCTTACACGCGTGTTTATAAATACACAAAAACCATATGCGCTCCCTTACAGGAGAAATGTGTTGCAAGTTGTTTTTTTAAAGATTTCTCTGAGCGATGTGAATGAAGTTGCGGATGTCCCCATATTAGAGAATTATTTTTAAATGTAACTGAACATGTAGAATGTATTTCCCCGGGGTTTTGTGCTTGGAAGAGAAACGAACTGAGGGTGGGTAAGAATTATAAATATGATATCTAATTGGCGCCAAATAGTTTCTGAAATATTCAGAGGTAGCGGGAATTATTAGGACAGAAAAGGATCTTTCAATTTATCAAGGAAATGGTGAATCATAGAATATCAGGGTTGGAAGGGACCTCAGGAGGTCATCTCGTCCAACCCCCTGCTCAAAGCAGGACCAATCCCCAACTAAATCATCCCAGCCAGGGCTTTGTCAAGCCGGGCCTTAAAAAACCTCAAAGGAAGAAGATTCCACCACCTCCCTAGGTAACCCATTCCAGTGCTGCAAGTTCCCCCTAATACCATCCCACCGAGATGCCTATCATTCATGTACAGTAAGGAAAAGGGGTGGCAGGAGGGAAAGTATCAAAAGAAAAACTCAGATGAGTGAAGGAGGAAAGACTGAGGAATGAAACAGAAGGTGGGAAGACAGTGTGTGTGTGTGTAAAACCAGTAGCACCAGTGCAAGCCCCTCTGACCCAACATCAGAAAAGAAAACAATAGGTAAACGTCCAACCCTTCTTACCATTGATGTGATTCGGTCCAAAGGTAGTTTCCCTCAAATTAGCCGCACATAGGACCTGAATCCTGTTCCTATTGAAGTCAATTGCAAAACACCCATTGATCTGCATGGGAACAGGATCTGGTACAGCAACAGCCAGCCGCACTGATCAGTCGTAGAGGAAGAAACTGAGCAGAATGTGGGAGGTGGGCTCCAGGGACTGAAAATACAGGCATTTCCCTATTCTCCTGCATGCAGCGTTTTAAGTGTCGACCTGCCTTTAGCTATAGTCTGCAACAGCGGATGCGGAGGGGGAATAAAGACTGGGGAGGGTTTTCCAGCAGCTGGATACCGGCTTGGTTAGAAAACCCGCTGAATTTCCCTCCCAAATGCAGTAACATTGCGCTCCAGCTTTGCCTAGCAAGCAGACTGGGGGAAACACGGTTTTCTCACCACGGCATGGAGAACACCTGGTGACTGCGAGCAAATTGCCCCGCCCCCCCCCCAAAAATTAAAAAAATAAAATAAAACCGGGGGGGAGGTCAGTGTACCAGTTAGGGGGGAAATTAGTTTGTTCCTATGTTCCTTCCTTATCTGTTCATGCTCTAGGCGTGGGTGAAAAGTTGCATTTCATAGGCCTGGCCCATACGCTGGGACGAATGGACTATTTAGCTGTATTTTCAGTAGACAAACATTGCATTTCTAATTAAATTGGATTGCAATAAACACGCCTCTTGATTTCATCATACACCCCGGCCTCCTTCCGCTTTACTCCCGGGCACATAGCGACTGGTTCCGTTTGCTTTTTTATTTTCATCTACACCAACGGTCAAGGGAAAAGCAGCCCTTTGGCCTGGGTAAAGGCCCTTTTCCAGCCAGCACTTACGATTGACAGCATCTTTGAAGTAGGTTCGCTCCGAAGAATCATAGACAAACCGGATCTTGTTCATTTTCCAGACCGCCTCCTGCCTTTTGGATGTGTTGTGGCCTTCCTGCCAATCAAATATATACGTGTGTGTGTGTGTGTATATATATATATATATAGTGTGTGGCCATTTCAGTCAATGAACTTCCCGGGCATTAAAATGTACAGCTCGGGTCGTTTTGATGATGCGTGTGGCTCGTTTTTTACCACGATCGCATCTCACTGACCACACACCGAGAGCAGGATTTCACGCCCTCTGGGTTTCCCTGTCACCCGCTACAAGGACGCCGAATTTAAGACTTTCGGGCTGGTTTCGCTGCCTTTGGGTTTTAGTCAACAAGGAAAACAAAAAGCAGGCCCCTCGGGCGCACCGCAATCGCACAGCCACGCACCTTTATAAAATGCAGTTGGAGGGTGTACACTGTGCCTAGCCAAGATATTTGGAGTTCCGATTCGGTCGCGCCGCAGTTTCCTCTCACTTCTGCTCCTCGGGAAAGCGGAATATCAGCGTCCTCGGTTATCAGCTAAATGCACAAACAACACAACACACGTTCAAAACCAAAACCAACACAAGAAGAAGGCCCGATTACCCCCCCCCCCCCAGTCCCAACTGTGAATGATTCGGGACAGCAGAAGGGGATCGTTTACACCGGCTCCGATATAAGACAACAGCAGAAACAAGGTGGTCCTTCCTCCCCGCCCCCAGCCAAGGAAAAGACATGCCCTTAAGGGTAGGAACAAAAAGGGGAACATGCCGTAATGCAGATACATTTGCCTATAGGGAACCGGCTTGTTTCCTGACGCTATTTCACGGCATTGACAACTTGCGCTGTCCAAAAGCGCCAAATGCAGCTGGTTTTCCCTATTCTTCATCGTGCCGCGACTGTTTCTGCGGGCAAGCGCATGGACACCAGAGAGGGGTTTTCAATTGGCATCAGGATCTGTCTCCCTAAAGATAAAATAGTTGGCCCACCAGACCCACGCTTTTGTATTCCCTTGCTCGTAGGCAGCGGAGTAAGTAGAGGGCGGGGGCTGAGATCTTCATTTTGAGCCCGGGGCATGAGGGGCTTGCCTTTGGGGCGCGATGCGGAGCGAAGACACGTGCATCGCCGTGTGAAAGATCAGCCCTGCGAGCTGAAAGCGGGACCCTGCGGGGGGACCCAAATCCCCGAGCTGAAAGCACGTCTTACGTCGACATAATTGCTGGCCGACACATCGTAAGGGACCATCAATTTGGCTGCAAATTCTGCCATCAGACACGTCGTCCCGTTGTCCCGCACCACGAAAATATCCTTTTCGGGACTGGTGGAAAGCCCGGAGAGGTTCTCCACTTCTTGCTCGGCCCCGATTCGAGCCATGGCATCTGCGGAACAAAACAGATACGTGTGGAGACGCCCGCCTCTTGCGAGCGGCTCCCTCTGCTTCGGAGCTTGCCTGGGAGGGGGACCGGGAGGGGGGGGGGCAAAGAAAAAGTGACACCTTTGCCCTGCTCTTCTGCAGCCAAGTACCCACCCCCCAAGCCCCCCTGAAGCCCTTAGCATGAAAGTAATGGGCTTTATTGTAAGCGCTTCTCTGGGCCAGGCGCCCGCCTGTAACGCAGCCCCGTGGCTGAGCGCCACGACAGCCGCCCAAGGATGCTCGCAGCTCCCCACCGCCGATCGAGCGCTGCACCCAGCCGCCGCCTCTCGCCCCAGCCGGCCCGGGCGCTACTCACGGAGAAGGCACAGCAGGCCCGGGACGCGCAGAAGGCGACCAGCTCCGAGCCTCACATCCATGCTTCTCTCCGCCGGGCGCTGGGGCCGGGAACTGCTGTCGGGGCTGCGCGGGCAAAGAGCTCCCGGCTCTGGCGCTGCACGGTCAGGCTGCGAGATGCACCGAGCTCGCAGCTTGGCAGGGAGCTGGGGGAGGAGGAGGAGGAGGAGGAAGGAGAAGGGGGGGTGGAGGATTGCCGGGGGGGGGAGCTGTCCAAGGTACCCCCCGCTGGAGCACAAAAGCAGAGGCTAGTTCTGAGCTTGCTGCTGGACCTGCTCGTGCCAGCAGCCCTGCAAATGGATCCAAACGCTTCGTCTGCTCGGGAAACTTAATGGCACGCGTAGGAGCATCTGCGGGGGGGGGGCTCTCGGTGTTCAAAGAAACCCCCGGGGCTCTGGGGAGAAGCTGCAGCCTGCGAAGGATCCTGCTTCTGCCCTAGACAAGCAACTGCTCCGGCAAGTCCTGGAGCCGGGCTGCTGCTCTCTTTAAAACGGGGTGTCGAGGCGCTGCGGTGCCCCTGCCGCCCCTCGCTCGCTGCAACGGCGCCGACCGCAAGTCAAGGCCTCTGGCGGTGTAGGGGGTTGTTTATGCATAGGCTCCGCCAGTCATTGCCCCCCCCCCCAATAGCCTAAGAGCGGAGGGGACCCCCCCCCCCCCCCACGAGAGCACTGCTTTTTAAATGGCCCACCTCTAAAACGGCTGCAGCGGACATGATGGGCGCTGGGGTTTGGTTTGGTTTGTGGTGGGGCTAAACGAGGCATTCCTTCCATGGCCTTGTGAGGAAACAGTCATCGTCCTTCTGTGTATGCAGCCGAACTAGCCGTCAGCCCGATCCTGCTTGGGCAGCAGAGTAGGGCCGGGTACTTGCCTGGGGTTACTCCAGCTGGAGATCAGAAGTTGCCACTAGGTGTTTATTAAGCAGTGACCACAAGCTCTGTGTCCTCAAAGACACCCCCTGAGGTTTAAGACTTTCACCTTTCTTGAAAGAAAAGCTCTTCCACAAAGGTCTGGCTACGCCCTGTTTTATAAGAGAGAGAGAAAGAAAGTCCTAGCTAAAGCAGATTCAAATGATCCCATATTGAAGGGAGAGAAGGGATCTGTCAGCATTTTAGAGGAGTTTAAAACAACAAGTGCTATATATTGACAGAAAAGTCAAGATTTTACATGCAAAAGATAGGCTGAGGAAAACCACTCACTCTGTTGTGGGCGGTGCTGCAGGTAGTCAAAGACAGGCCTAAACTCTGCGGTCTGCAGTTTTAAAAGGGCAACTCACCCCCCCTTATTTGCATTTTCCCAACTTTCCTTGCTATCCTCCCTAAACATATATTGTGCTGGGATTAATTACCACTGGCCTTATAGCAACAGAGAGAGATTAACTAGTAATGAAGGATTCTTCATCATAGAAATTGGGCCACCTCCACCGGTGTCAGGTGGCATTGGCTCACTGAAGTTAGTGAAACCATTTGCTGATTTCCAGCAGCTGAGGGTCTGGCCCATAGAAGCGATCTTCGAAGAGGTTACAGCAGTCCAGGGAGGTGTGGTTAAAAGGCAAAGGGATACATCTGATAGAACACTCACACTCTTAGGGGCCTGCTCATGAACACTGCAAAATGGTGTTCATCACAATCTCCCAAAAAGAAAAGAGGACTTGGGGTACCTTAGTTAATAAATTTGTTAGTCTCTAAGGTGCCCCAAGTCCTCCTTTTCTTTTTACGGATACAGACTAACACGGCTGCTACTCTGAGACATTACAATCCCCTGTTTTCTCCTGCTCTGACAGTAGATTTCTGAGCCATTCATCTTTTTTACCTGATCTGTCATATGCTTGATCTTAGCCCAGAGGTGAAGTTTTCTACAAAGCTTGAGCAAAATCCTTTCAACCATGTTTTAGCTCTGGGAGGATGAGAAATGGTTTGCTTTTCCCCATAGGCAAACCACTCTAACTATACTTGAGAGAGAGAGAGCAAAAAATAGCTGAAGATTGAAACCTGCAAACGATTGAGGGCCAAATCCAGCACCCACTGAAGTAAATGGGAAACCTTCCAGTGACAGTCAGTGAATATTGGATCAGGTCCATGGGCCCAGATACACAAAGGTATTTAGATTCCTAAGGCCCATTGATTTCAATGGAAGTTAGGAGCCTAAATACGTTTGTGGATCTGGGCCATAGTCCTCATGAATAACTAGTGCCTTTGCTTGCTTCCAAATAAAATGGCTTGCTTGAAAATTGTATACAGAGCATGGTCAGAAGAAAAAAGTAATCAACAGCTTCAACTCAGAGACACTGAGCACCTAGGCTATCACTGAATATAGTGGGAGCACTGTTGAAAATCAGACTATAAATCCATAGTGGGGTAAATCTTTTCCCCTGCCTCTACAGATGCAATGGCTCCACTTCCAGCAGAATCAGGGCTGTTTCATGTGCAGAGAGAAAGGGGGCAAATGCTGAGGGGCCAGGCAGAGTGTGTGCACCTCCTGCCACATGTACAACTCCTAGACTGATCCTCCCATCTCCCACAGAGAGGGAGCCCCATCCTGGAGATGGGGGCATTTAAAACTGCAGGCATGGAGCGTCCCCAGCACCGCTGGGTGGTTCTATACGGAGAGGCCACTCGTAGGCCAATATGCAGGTTGTGGAATTCACCATCAGAGTGTTTGCCCCTAGATGCACACTTAAAGCCCAATTCTCTGAGCTGACGGAAGTCATTTACACTAGTGCAAAGTGAGTGTAAAATGCTGCTCGACCAGAATGTTATCATTTTACACTCAGTCATTTACACCAGTGCAGACTACACAAGATTCAAGGAAGGAAAATCTGGCACTAGTGTGAAATTCACCCCTGTGTAGAGAGCCAGGTCTATGCAACTAAATCCTCCCTAAGATTCATTGTTTTACAAAATATGGCCTATGCCACAACAGCCAGTACCATTTCTATTTCTTGGGCAGTCTTTGTGTTGCAGGATCTCACAGGACACTACTACAATATATGCACAGATTTTTTTCCCCAAGTACTATTTTTGTCACAGGTTACAAGCACTGTAGGTGTAGTTCCATTGAGTCCATACTCACAATTAAATATTCCCTCCTGGAGAAGCTTTAGTCTCCCATTAAATGAGAAGCCTTAAAAACCACTGATAGAAAAATATAGTACATATGTAATACACGATGAACCTCTTTTATGACCTGTATCTTCAGTCGTAAGGAGACCCTTGTTAACTCACTTACTATACCTGCTTCACTCATGTATATTAATGTTACACTAGTGATCAATCGGTTTCAGTACCAAAACCCATTCATTTTCTGATCGTGAAATGATCCTGCAGTGCTTTTTACAAGGTCTTCTAATGATGGGACATGTTCCTGCATAAGAAAAGATGGCATAGCTGCAAGAACTAGGTGTAAACCTTGTTAATTAAGAATAGTACGCTTCTGCTAAATGGATTAATCTATTGTTGTATATTTTCTTGTCTCTTTGATGGTGTGTGGGTATATATACATAAGCATGTTAGCTTTGGGAAAATTCTTTTTGGATAATCACTCAGGGCCACATCCTTGGCTGATTGAAGCTCCCCTGAACTCAATGGAGCGTCACCAATTTACACCACTTACGCCCGATTCTTCTCTTACAGAGTTTTTACACTGGTGTAATTCATTTACTTGCGTGGGATTAGACTTGAGTTCCCGGGTGCGAAGGACAGAAGAATCCAGCCCTCAGATGCTCAGTTCACATAAACCCCAGTCTGAACTACCTCCCGAATGTGCTAAATTGCACTGCAAGTCTCCGAAGAATCGAATATTCTTTGCTGTATTTTGTTTCTGGTCAGCCAGGAAATACCACCAGGGTTCTTGGGTGCAAGGAAACACCACATGAACAGCTCATGGTAGTTCAGCATTTCTGCTTGCTCTGGCCAGAACTAGAAGAGGCGTTGGCATGAAAAAATAACGGGTATTTACTGTTAAGTGCTAAAAGAACTTGAAGGGTCAAACTGAGTTTGGGGCAGAAGTGTGTGGGTTTTTTTTATCTCAACGGGCTCCCTTCATCCCTAATGCTGAAGGACTGGTAAATAACAAAAGACACCTACCGTAACCCCTCTGCTTCCAGGGAAGCCAAAGGTAGCTTTGCCATTAACTTTCAACAGGAACAGGACTGGGCCCACTAACAATGTTTATCCACGTTGATCACAAAGGAAGGTGAAACAGTAAGTGTGAATAAAGCCCAAGGTGAGTTATGATCCTCACACTCTCATGAATGGACATTCAAAATAAACACAAGAGCTTTCCTTTCACCCTTATTTTGTTCATAGGACCCATGTTTATGTTTTGGTTTGGTTTGATTTTTTTAATCTACCCTGCCTGTCCTCGGTGTCTTTCTATCCAATCTTCCTTTTTATATTGTTATAGCAGACAGCTGCTTTAGCAAAATAATGGTTGTTCCCTTAGTGATGCTAATTTTGTCAGAGGAAGAAACAAATCCATTTAGCCAGGCATTTTATGGTTGTGTTTGATGGTGGGTTATATGTTCCTGTGACAGTTGCTCATGGATCAGGTAATTTCAGCTAAGGAGAGCAGCTGTTTAATGTGTTGATTTACAAGGAAGTGGGCAAATGTGCTGTTGTGAGGATAAGGTCAGAAGCAACTTCTATGATGTGTGTGCAAAGATATAGATATAAATATAGATGGATAGGTATAAATGTCTCCCTAATTCTCACTCTGGAGTTCAGTACCAAAGGAGTGAAGAGAGAATGTACTACAGTATTACAGGCGGAAATAATTAACCCAGTAGTTAGTAAACCAGAGACAGTAGATCTCAGAAGAGATAGTAAACCAAGCTGCTTTTTGCCCAGGTTTGGTGGCTGTCCATGTGAAAAATCCCGGAACAGTTTGGGGAAAGTGTAAAAGATAACTCTCTGTCTGATGCTCTTGCTTTCTGAACACAAATTACAGTCAGGACCGGATTTTCAGAGATGCTTTGCACCCACAGCTTCCATTAACTTCAGGTGAGGTTAAAGGTGACCAGCCCTTCTAAAAATCGAGGGTAAAGCTGGGTGAGGCATTACTGAGTGCCCAGTGTCTGCTACTTTTTGCCAAGAAGGTAGCTACACCACCAGCAGCTAACTCGTTTTCTTAAACTGTTTCCCCAGCCAATACACATTTACATCTGTTTCCTCAACTCTTCCCCTCGGCCTGCATGTGTTAAGATCGTTTTGTTAAATTGCAGTCAGAATATTTGAGAGAGATGTGTATTCAAGGTGATGGATAGTATGTGACCACTCACAATTACAGTCTGACTCAGGCGTATAAATTAAGGGTTGGCGTTCACGTTTACCTCTCATCCGAGTGCTTAAACGTGCAAGCGTTACATTGCATTCAGGTCTGTTTGTGGCATGTGTTCATGATACACCAGGCTACATCTACGTGGAGAAGCAAAACAAACGAAACCCCCTGACCGTGTGATTTTAACTGCACACGGCGATCGATTGGAGCAGGAGGCGTGAAACGTGGGGGGAGTTAGTATTTCAAGTCACTCTTGCGACTCCTACATCGTTTAAGTAAGACACAAAAGACCTCTCCGACCCAGCTTTCTGATGATCAGACGCGTGTCTAGTTCCCATTGAAGCTAGAATTACAGCTCCTGCTCCCCTTCTTGGTACCCGTGACATGGACAGCGAGACCGATGCAGTATTAGCTGTAGGAGTTTACATTGCACTTTATTTGCAGGTGCCAACTTGTTTCCAGAAAACTACTCCAACTCAACCCTCCCCGCGGTAAAAGGGTGCCAGTTACCTGCCGGGTCAGTTACCACGGGAAACTGACCGGTTAGCCCTCCTTTGTGTCTTTCTAAACCCTCTAACATGCTCCGTCCCCGTGTTCCAGCCATTTATTTAACTAACCCTCGGCACGTGGCACCAATGTCCCTCACGCATTGCCGTGTGGTGGCCGACCTCTTTCAGCTGAATACAACTGAGCGTGGGAAGGGCTTTTGCAGCCTGCCACTGGCCCCTGGAAAAAGCCAGGGAGCGCCTCCTGCCGCTCTGCCCTCAGCGGGATTATTACAGCAAGCTCAGAACCTGACTGCACAAAGGCACGGTACCCTTTGCCTCCTTACACGGGTGCATGCAGTCGTGTTGTAGCCCTGTTGGCCCCTGGCTATTACAGAGACAAGTTAGGTGAGCTGATATCTTTTGATTGGACCTACTTCTGGTTTAATGGCTTCCCAGTAGAGCCCCGAAGAAGAGCCCCGGGTAGCTGGAAAGCTTGTCTCTTTCACCAGCAGAATTTGCTCCACTCCAGGAGATTACCTCATTCCCCTTCTGTCCCTAACCTATGTCAGGGACACGGCACAAGATCCCAGGAACGTGAACCAGGAATAACAAGCAGCTCTGGAAACTCTGAAGCAATGGCCTCGCCTGTCTTTTCCAGCCAGGAAGATCAGACAGCTGGGGAAATGAACGCATCCTGTTAACCCAATAGTCTGTGGATCTAGACATGGCCAAACCCGAAGAAATTATCTCACCAGCACCTGCGTGATTTAAAACGGTGCATCAAAAGGTAAGGGAGAATCTAAGGGCGAAGAGATTTCACAGAGCATATACAAAATACAGAGCTGTAAATACACGCCTTGCTGTTCACGCTGGCTCTAGGTACGCAATTTAGAGCGGACTGAGTTTGCAGATTAAAGAGACACCTGAACTTTGCAAGGCAAAGAAGTCTCGTTTACGGCTGGAGAGGATCTGCTTTTGGTTGCACTCAGGAAAAAGGCCGCAAGATCAAACTACTCATAAAGACAAGCTGATTAAAAGCTTGTCTATTCAATGGAGTGTCCCTCTGAGCCGCTCTCTCGGTTCTGGTGAAGAGCTAAAATGGAATTCAGAATTAGCCATTAAAATATCCCCTTCTTCCACAGCTGGGGCCTAGTCCTTTCCATCCGCTTGTAAACAGAAGTCTCCATTGAGAAAAGTCCAGTGAATTCTTAGCCCCACTGAAATCAATGGGAAACGTCCCCTAGATTTCAATAGGGCCAGAATTTCTCCCTATGAATTTTGAAAGGGAATACTTCCAACAAGTTAAAATAGCCATAAACAGGCTAACAATGGTGATAATCAAAACCAGGAAGCATCCTGGTTAGAGAAGAACCAGACTCAACTAGGTTAGCCTAGTAATCCTGAGGCTGGAGTCGAAAAACCCAAATTCAGGAACCGAGAGTACCCACGCAGCTCTTCTATGCACCGTGCTTATGTACCAAAACCAGTCCTCTGAAATTTCTTCACGTCAGCGGGGAGGTCAGAAATAGCGCGAGATAATTAAGGCTCAATATTTCTGAATTGTCAGTGTTTGTTATTTCAGAAGCTACAGAACTGGGGTTTTTTTTTTTTTGCATTTTTTTTCTAAAGCAGGCCTTGCCTCTCCTCCATTTGAACAAATGTAGCCTTTTGAATGCTCGCTCCCAGCTGGAGAACAGACCTACCCGACATGTTTCCTGGCTGTCACTGTTAATAATAAACATCTTCTGTTTCCAGATCTGTGTATTTACGGATTAAGGGTGGTGGGTTCGGGCGGGTGATCTACATTTAACACGTTTCTTCTGCTTCTCATCGGAGCTCATCCTCGCTGCAGCGTCATTTTCAACCCCGGGTCAAACACACAAACGGTTTATTGTTTATCGTTCTAGTAAATACAAACCAATATTAGCCGCTAAGTATCCAAACAGGCTATTTTGTAAAATCAACACAAACTTGGTAGTTGTATTTATACAAAATACTGCAAAGCAATTGGATAAGATAGTTCAAACAGCATCAGATGCTTTGCGTTTATCATTGTCAAAAGAATACAATCACAGTTAAATGTTTTACAGTGTAATTATTTTTCAGTGTTATAATACAATTCTCCCATTGCCATCTCTATTCACTTACTTTTAACAGAAGACGTTTGGGATGAAATAGTGTTAAGAGTTTGGGGGTTTAGTATAGAAACCTATTTGGGGCCATTTTTGATCCACACACTAATACCTCTTCAATACCTTCATTTTCCATACAGAGACAAGGTAGCAAAGAGATCTTTTGTTGGTCCAACTTCTGTTTGGTGAGAGAGACAAGCTGTCAGGTCTGGGTCCTTTGCCGTCATACTATGGAGTTTCCATTTCCTTATCCATTACTGTACGTGTGGGGGAAAGATTTTCCTTCCACAAGGAAAAGCTTGTAAAAATCGGGTATAAAAATAACTGAGCTGCTTATAGCTGTTTTAAAATTGCTTTCATTCTTTTCTATGATTTTCCTGAATGAGAATATTCTGGCTTTTTTACTAACACCATTCTTAGACACTGCCCCATGACTTGTCACTGGTTGGGGCAAGAGCAGAGGGATGTGGCTTAGCAATGATTTAAGATTTACCTACTGATAAAAATGATATTTGTAAATGATCTGAGGACAAAAATTTGTAACCTCATAGCGAAACTGACCCGACTACATGAAACAATATTTCCTCGACGAATTTTTGGTGTGTGGCTTTCAGAGTTTTTACTGCTGTCTTCAGTATTTAATTAGCACTCAGCTTCTTCTAGCTTCTAGTTTATTTCCAAAATAATGTTAGGTCTGTAGGCGGATAGAGAACAGCATAACGCCTCTCCATATGAGTTAGCAGTTGCCAGATCGAGTAGTTTAGAGAGGTGCCAGTCACTGACTGAAAGGTGAACATGATTTACAGTCTCATTTCCAAATTTGATGAAGTGGAACTGAAATCTCCAGGTACTGTCAGACTAGACAGGGTAAACAAAAAAGCCTTCAGATCTGACCATGTGCTGCTTTAGTATAACGTTTAGGGCGCAGCTGTTTGTATCCTTGTTTCACAGGATCAGCCGCCCGTCATTATTGGATGAAGACTAGAAAACGTAATTGTACAAGTATTGCCGAAATAAAGCTCAGTTTATCTAAAGACACACAGCCTTCAGCTCAAAGCCTAGGTAACACTGGTGTAAAGTGTCTCTCACATTAGCTGATCACTGATCCCTTTAAAAAAAAAAAAGCGGCAGTTGGATGATTCAAATCCTACTTCACAAGATACAACTTGCAATACACCGGAAAGGGCCGGGGGGGGGGGGGGACGGTTTCAGTTTTCAGTTATTGCCCTTGGTGCTAATGCAAAGGGAGAGAACACCACCAGTGTGTCTTAATGACTGGTAAAGCAGGATCCTATTTGTTAAACTGTTTTAAAATATTTTGTGAAAAATATTTCTGGTGAGCCCATTCGTGTAAAGAAATGGGTGATTAATATAGTTGTTCGATGGACTGTAACGAAAGAGGCAAGGCTCCTTTGCCTATAACAGCTACTCTAAAAGGCACCCTAGAAAAATATAATATTGTTTTCACCCTCCGCTCCTTATGTCTTGTGTGATTATTTAAACGTGTGCAAAGTCAGTGTAATTGCACTACCCAATTAGAATTAGAAGACAGGACCCTGGGCTAGATGGACCATTGGCCTGACCCCCTATAGCCGTCATGTTCTCATTGGCACTCGCTTTTCTAGCAGGTGGAAGTGACTCAATGAGTGTAAAATGCAACCCTTCGGATTGGGTAGTGTCCCTGCCTAGGTGTAAATGTAGTTCTTATTTGGGGCCAGGGCTGGCCCGCTGCACCTCTAGGCTTGGTAGGTAATAGACCTCGGGGTTTGCCCTGTCGCTTATGAAAGTTTGAGCCCTGGCAGCTCCTTCATTACAAATTCAGCACCGTGTAGATGGTTACTTAAAATGCAAGGCAAGGGAGACTCAGGCCCAGAAGATAAAAATACACAAAATTAGAGCACACAAGGTATTAGTTTCACTCGGGGCTTCTCTCCACACACATTTCACACCGCTTTAGTTGTATCAGTTGGCAATAGAGTTCAGTTCGTCCAAACCCCGAGCGTAGATGCAGTTTTACTGGTTTCAGGCGATCACATCGGTCTAGCTTACTTTAACCTCAATTCGAGGTACTTCCACGCCGGTGTAAACGCATCCCCGGGGCGGAGGTCTAAACCGCCGCCCTTAACTCCCGCGTTTGCCCGCAGTAGGGTAATAACCCACGCAGAAACGTCCGCCGTGCTTGCTGCAATCCCTCTGGAGCGATGGTAATGCTCATGCAGGGACTGTCCTGCCCTGCCCGCGGTCAGTTTAAAAATACAGGCAGGCCACCATTAACACATTTGGGAGCTGAGCGACGCCCGCGGGGGCCGCGAGAGCCGAGAGTGGAACTGCCCACGAGCGCCGGAGGCTGGGGCCGGGGCACAGACTGAAGGGGAGAGGAGACTTCAAGGCCAGGGGGGTGGCTGCGAGGGGGGTGGGAATTGCAAAGCGTGGGCACAGAGGGTTGCGAGGGAGTTGACACATCGAGTAATCGCGGGCACAGGGCCCGTGTCAGGGATTCAGCGCAACGAGCCCGAAATAATTTCTGGGCTCGCGGCCCAGGCCGTTTAGTGCACAGGCAGCGGCGGGAGGGTTATTTAAGGCTGGTGGGTCCCCCCCCCCCCCTTGGGGCGGGCGCTGGGGTGAGTTGCATGGAAAGGACTCGCCACGCAAGAGCCGCGGCTGCAGGGGGCGCGGGGCCGGGGCCGGGGCACGAGCCGGACGCTCTGCCGGGCACGCGAGGGGCTGGCGCGTGTCCTCAGCCGCGGGGCGGCGCGTGCGCCATCGGCTCCGGCCTGGGCTGCGGCCCTGGCTCGGCCCCGGAGCCTTGTGCGGGGCGGGGCAGCCCCGCCCGGGCCACAGGGGGCAAGAATTGGGGGCAAGAAGGGGCAACCCCGGGGTAGCTCCAGAGCAACAGGGGGGCAAGAAAGGGGGAGAGGTAGGCCCAGTGCAACATAGGCCCACGGGGGGCAAGAAGGGGCAACCCTGGGGCAGCCGCAGAGGAACGGGGGGGGGGCAGCCCCAGAGGAACAGAGAGGGCAATCCCAGAGGAACGGGGGGGGGGCAGGAAGGGGTGAGGGGCAGGCCCAATGGAAGGGGAGGAGGGGCAGCTCCAGAGGAACGGGGGGGGGGCAGGAAGGGGTGAGGGGCAGGCCCAATGGAAGGGGAGGAGGGGCAGCTCCAGAGGAACTGGGGGGCAGGAAGGGGTGAGGGGCAGGCCCAATGGAAGGGGAGGAGGGGCAGCTCCAGAGGAACGGGGGGGGCAGGAAGGGGTGAGGGGCAGGCCCAATGGAAGGGGAGGAGGGGCAGCTCCAGAGGAACAGGGGGGGGCAGGAAGGGGTGAGGGGCAGGCCCAATGGAAGGGGAGGAGGGGCAGCTCCAGAGGAACGGGGGGGGGCAGGAAGGGGTGAGGGGCAGGCCCAATGGAAGGGGAGGAGGGGCAGCTCCAGAGGAACGGGGGGGCAGGTAGGGGTGAGGGGCAGGCCCAATGGAAGGGGGGGAGGGGCAGCTCCAGAGGAACGGGGGGGCAGGTAGGGGTGAGGGGCAGGCCTAGTGGAACAAGGGGGAGGGGCAGCTGCAGAGGAACGGGGGGGGGGGCAGGCAGAGGGGGCAGCCCCAGAGGAACAGGGGAGGCAGGAAGGGGTGAGGGGCAGGCTCAGTGGAACGTGGGGGGGGGCAGGCTCAGAGGAACAGGGAGTGAGGGGCAGAGTAGGAGCCACCTACACAAAGAAGGAGGTCAGGGGAGTAAGCAGTCCACACGGTGAGCAAAAGCCATATTGCAGAAAGGAGAGTTCAGTTCCTCGCAGGCTGAGCTGGGCTGGGCCAGAGCTCCCAGAGGGAGAGAAGGATAGGAATTAAGAGAACGAGAGAAATGGGATTCTCAGAAATCTTATCAGCTCCCCAAAAGAGGGAAAAGAGCAAGAGCTCAGGTATGTGGGTACATGATTTATACAATGCTAGACTCTCATATACCATGGGGTAGGGGGTAGTACAAATCCTGGATGAAACAGATACACTGTGTTAAAACATTTGTATAGAAAAGTTAACCATGTTTTATTTGTTCCCTTATGTAGCACGAGATTTTTAGTTTAAACAACACTGTTTAACATCACACCTCTGCCACCTTAGGTACATGTGTATCTGAGATACCGAGATCAAAAATTAACACCTACCTGCAAAAGGGAAGAGTTCAGGTTGAACAAGAACAGATGTAGTTGAAGAGAAAACTGTTTTACGAAGTAGCTTTAATATTCAAAGTATTGCAATTTTTGTTGTTGTTGGCATGAGGAGCTGGGAATTGGTGGTGCAGTGACCACAGAGACCAGCAGGAGAGTGAATTTGTGTGGGGGGGTGGAGGGTGAGAAAACCTGGATTTGTGCTGGAAATCACTTTAGATAAGCTATTACCAGCAGGACAGTGGGGTGGGAATAGGTATTGTTTCATATTCTCTGTGTATATATAAAGCCTGCTGCAGTTTCCACGATATGCATCTGAAGAAGTGAGCTGTAGCTCACGAAAGCTTATGCTCTAATAAATTGGTTAGTCTCTAAGGTGCCACAAGTCCTCCTTTTCTTTTCACAGAGACAGAGTTTCAGTTGGAAGTTCTCAAAAGTTGCTGAGCACCATTGTAACAGTTTGGTTTGGATGTTAGTTCTCTTGTAGTTCCCCAAAGGTTTCTGGCATGAGGACACTGTCCAACTACTACATGAATTTTCTCCAGGGGTAGACTTTGGTGCAGGGCAGACATTGCTCTCTCTTCCTCTGTCTGGACAGCCTTGCCTAGTCCCAAAAAGACACCATCTATCTCTCTCTCCTCCTCCAGGAGATGGCATTAGTTTTATAGATCCCTCTCTTCTGGCTTTCTCTTGTGCCTGCTGGGTGGCCAGCTGCTGTTGAGAGTCCATGGCACTTTACTGAAGAAAAACATCATAAAAAGGAAAAACACATCAGTCAATGTGAATCTGACCTGCCTATGGCCTCCTTGCACAGGACCCTCCCTACTAGCTCCACTCCCCATTTTCTCCAATCCCCTTCTCCCCCCCGACTTCTTGTCCCTTCTCGACTCCTCTTCCAAAACATACTAGACTGACTCCACCTTTTCAGTTCTTCCCCTTACTCCCTGATGGGCACAGCACCTCCCCACTCCCAACAAGATCCACTATTCCTTCGAAACGGGTCTCTGCTCCCTGATTCTATTTCTCCCACTCCTGAACTGTACCAGACACACCTGCTGCCCTTCTGAATCTTATCCTTGAAATTCTTTGAGCCTGGGCTCTAGCCACTAGATCATCCTAAGAAGAAAAGGAGTACTTGTGGCACCTTAGAGACTAACAAATTTATAAATAAATTTTGTTATTCTCTGAGGTGCCACAAGTACTCCTTTTCTTTTTGTGGATACAGACTAACACGGCTGCTACTCTGAAATAGATCATCCTAGGTCACTAATGATCTCTGCCTTGAGCCTCAGGAAACTGATTTGAAAGGGATGACACCTTTGATTGGTGTAGCTGTCACTGGCTTGAGGCCTGGTGAACAGGTGCATTAGAACAATTTGTATAGCGGAAGCGCTGAAAACAGAAACCACGTATTTGTTTGTTGTTACTACTTCAAGCCCAGAGGTGCTATCACACCCCAGTGCCCCTAGTTTGAGCACCCCTGATAGTGAAGCAGACTCGTTAGAAACCTGTCTGTGACAGTAGGATCATTGTTCATTAACCTGTGGAAGTGGAATTCATTGGCAGCCTGACTAACACTGGGAGTCAATGGTCATTTACCTGTAGGAGCTGATTGCACTGTCAGCATATGTTCATTTTCCTTTTACCTGTGGGAGACGATTACAAGATCAGTAATATTGCAAGTCAACATACGACCTACCTGTGGGAGCTGAGCTCCCTGTCCACCTGTTTGTAACAGTTGAAGTCATGGTCCACTTAGCTGCATGAGGTGTGAGTTGTTTTGAGCAGGGGGGTATAATTAATTGACTTAGGGGAAGAACTGCTTTTTACAGCAAATGATTTATTGGGAGGAGGAGGAGGAGGAGGAGGATTAAGCCATCTACCTGGACAGAACCCATTCCCTGCTTGTTAGAACTGGGCTTGCTAGAACCCTACCCAGCAGAGCCATGCTTGACCATCCCTGCCATTTTGAGCTAGGTGCATAGTCCATCACCAATTGTTCCATGGCCATAGAGACAAAGTCAGGTGCCCTCATGTGCCTGCCCAGCTGCTGTTGTGGGACAGCAGCTTGCCAAAGAACTATCTTGGTTTTGGTGTAAAGTCACTGGCTGGTGACTTGAGGGAGGGGACTCATCAGCAAACGACCAGTTTTGGCAGGATTCCTTGCCCACTTATACGTAACAGTGGGGATCATTGCCTGGTGGCCCTCAGGAGTGGAGATCACTGGCAGCTTGTCCGTTAAAATAGGAGAGCAGAATGCAGATCCACTTGCTCTGGGAGCTGATCTCCCTGGTAGTCTATCTGTAACAATGGGGGGGGAAATGTCAATTTAGCTGCGTGAGATGACAGTTGGTTTGGGGAGGGAGCAGCATTAATTCATTTAAGTGAAGAATTGATTTGTAGGGCAAACTATTTATTTGGGGGGGGAGGATTAAATGATTTATCGAGGCAGAACTTGTTCCCCTGCCTATCAGGGCCCCCTGCCTGTTGGAAATGGGCTTGCTGGAACCACCCCTGCCAGCTTGAGTGTGGCTTCCTCTATAGTCGGTTGTTGATCGTTCCATGGCTCGTAGAGACAAAGACAGGCTCTGTCCAGTGCCTGCCAGGCTGGCCCAGTTCCTGTTGTGGGCTTACAGCATTTTACTGAACAGAAATCTTGATCAATGTAAACATCACTGGCTGCTGGCTTGAGGCAGGAGGCTTGCCAGCATCTGGCTGACTTCAGCATTTATCCATAACTGCGGGGATCATTGTCCATTTGCCATGGTAGCTGAGTTCCCTGGCAGCCTGTCTAAAAAAGTGAGTATCTTGTCCATTGATTGCACCGTCAAGGTGATTCAGTCGTTGTGCATTTACCTGTGGGACAGGATTACATTGTCAGTAACATTTCAAATCAATGTCCACTTATCTGTGGGAGCTGAGCTTGCTGCCACCCTGTCTTTAAAAGCTGGAATCATTGTCCACTTACCTGATGGAGCTGATTGGACTCTCAGCATCATGGCAACTCAACCTGTAGTTGTCTGTAGGAGCTGAGCTCACGGAAAGCTTGTGCATGATAGTTGAAGTCATTGTCTGCTTACCCGTGTAAGTTGAGCTCACTCACAGCCTGTCTGTAACAATGGGAGAAAATGCAAACCTATCTGTGTAAGGTCTGAATTGGTTTTGGGGAGGGAAGAACTGGTAGTTAGGAAAAAGGATTTATTTGTTGTAATGAGGATTAAACGTTTTATTGAAGAAGACCCAAATGCTCTTAAGCAAAGTCAACAGTCATGGGAGGAGAGGGAACCCCTCTCATGGATCAGTAACTGGTTAAAAGTTAGGAAACAAAGGGTGGGAATAAAGGGTCAGTTTTCACAGTGGAGAGAGGTAAAGAGTAGGATCTGTACTGGGACCAGTGCTGTTCAACAAATTCATAAATGAGCTGGAAAAGGGGTTAAGCAGCGAGGTGGCAAAGTTTGCAGATGATATAAAATTACTCAAAATAGTTAAGTCCAAAGCTGACTGCCAAGTGTTATAAAGGGATCTCACAAAACTGGGTGACTGGGCAACAGAATGGCAGATTAAATTCAATGTTGACAAATGCAAACTAATGCACATTGGAAAATAGAATGCCAACTATATGTGCAAAAAGATGGGGTCTAAATTAGCTGTTACCACTGAAGAGTGGGATCTTGGAGTCATTGTGGACAGTTCTCTGAAAACATCCACTCAGTGTGCAGCATCAGTTAAAAAAGCGAACAATGTTTGAAACTATTAGGAAAGGGATTGATAATAAGATAGGAAATATATAAATCCATGATACGCTCACATCTTGATGATTGCGTGCAGTTCCACATTTCAAAAAAGGTATATTAGAATTGGAAAAAGTACACAGAAAGGCAACAAAAATGACTAGGGGTATGGAACAGCTTCCATATCAGTAGAGATTAAAAAGACTGGGACTGTTCATTTTAGAAGAGAGATGACTGAGGGGGAGCGGGGGATATGATAGCAGTGTATAAAACCAAAACTAAAGTTAATAGGCAGCAGGTTTAAAACAGGTACTTTTTCACACATTGCATAGTCAAACTGTGGAACTCATTGCCAGTGGATGTTGTGAAGGCCAAAAGTATAAATGGGTTAAAAAAAAGAATTAGATAAATTCACGGAGAATTCACCATAAATGGCTATTAGCCAGGATGCTCGAGGATGCAACACCATGTTCTGGGTGTCCCAGAACATGTGACTGCCAGATGCTGGGACTTGATGACAGGGGATGGATCCCTCAAAATTGCTGTGTTCATTGCCTCTGAAGCATCTGGCACTGGCCACTGTCGGAATACAGGCTACTGGGCTTGATGGACCTTTGGTTTGACCCAGTATTGCCATTTGTGACATGCCCCAGGGTACAATGTGGACTGTTGAACAGCTGTGTCCCTCAATTCTCCAATGTGGGGTGCCTTTTACACTGCTTTGCTGTGAGAACCACCACTCCTGACCAGTTCATACACAGTCTCTGGCAGGCAAAGTCATTCCCAGCTGAATTCCTTGAATGCTCTGGCCAGCCACTCATAAATTACATTGAGGGCGACATAACCACCACACTTCCAGTCCCAGACCTTCCCCATAAAATGTGTGTCTAGTACTACCCAGATCTCTACTGGACAATGCAAGCTCATATAAAGTTTGTCATTTCATCAGTGGAAAATGATATGCAGAAACCTTGTTATCCCAAGAGGAGTTTCCCCAAACACTTCAATCCAAACACACTAGTTTAGATAAAACAGTAAAACAAGTTTATTAACAACAGAAAGATAGATTTTAAGAGATTACAAGTAATGAAGAAAAAAGTCAGAATTGGTCACAAAGAAAATAAAAAGATAAAATGCAAACGAATACCAAATTTAGCAAGCTAAATGAATTCAAATGAAAGCTTTTTCTTACCACTTGCTCTTTGCAGTCTTTACTGGCTGGAAGCCTCCAGGCCAGGAACCTTCCCCCAGTTCAATGTTTCTTCAGGCGTTATTGCTGCCATGAGCAGAGAGACGTGGAGGAGAGAGGTGTTCTCTCTTCTTATACCTTTCTCCCCCTTTGAGGATTATCTCCAGCTGGGGTTCAGGTGACTGCCAGTCTGTTTACATGGGCCCAGCCCCTGTCTTGGACCCATGATATCTTACTGAAGAGAAATCTTGGTTGGTGTAAACATGACTGGCCAGTGGCTTGAGGCAAGGAGCTTGCCAGCAACTGGCTCGTTTTAGCTTGGTTCCTTGGCCACTTGTCTGTAACAGTGGGGATCATCGTCCACTTGCCCGAGAGAGCTGGGCTCCCTGGCAGCTTGTCTGTAAGAGGGTGAGTCATTGTCCACTTACTGGTGGGAGCTGATTGCACTGTCAGCACGATTTCAGTCATTATCCATTTATCTGTGGGAGAAAATTACGTTCTCAGTTACATTTCAAGTTAATGTCCACTTACCTGTTGGTGCTGAGCTCTTGCCAGCCAAATGCCTACCAGAGTAGCACTCAGCTACTCCTGCCAATTTGATTGTGGCTCTTTGCTCGTCGTCCTGTGGCTCAGTGGCTCATCAGCGCAGGGAGCCATTGGTACTCTTGTCTTAAAAATCAATGCCCAGAAAGAGAGAACACAGCCCGTGCAGGCGCCGTCTTAGAACTGCTTCTGAGCAGTGCCGAGGAACTGACTGGAAATGGGAGAATAAGAGGCAAGCTGTGAAACAGTGCCCATGGCTGCCTGGAATTCAGCTGTACTGAGGAGTATTTCCATTCACTTCAATGGGCCTTGGATGTGGTCCCTGGGAATGACATGAAAAACAAGAGACAAGGAACACTTGGTGTGTGTGAAGAAGCCCAGCACTGCCCTGCAGGGAGTTTGCGTAGGGGAATGCCTCAGCAATGGCCATCCAGGGGTGGGAGAAATGGGCCTGGGAAGAGTTGGCAGCCCCATTGTCTGGAGCATTTAAATCCAAAGTAGAACTAAGTCTTGGATAATACGCTTCAGAGAAACATCCTGCACTGGCTTATTGTGCAGAGACTGGCTGTGTTAATGAGACCCATTGGAGGGCTTCTCCATCTTATTTCCAATTGCAGACATAAACTCTCCGGGGATTCAAATGAGCAAGTCTGGGTCTTGGAAGGGTGACTATTTCTCAGTCTATCCCAGCTTGTGCCGTCACTGCAAGTCCTGATTTGGGCCCTCCATCTTCCTGATCTTCCCTTGGAGACCCCAGGACTTTCCCCAGTAAACGGCACATTGTCATAGTTAGTGGAGTCCTCTCATTCCTTGCCTCCTCATTCCTTCACTTTCAACAGCACAGTCCCAGTCAGCCTCCAACTCCTTCATAGCAACGGGGCTCTGTGGGACAGAATGTTTCCATCCCAATGGTCTTGGCACAATCAGCCACTATTGTAATGTCATTGGCTCATCACAGGCTGACTTCATATCAGGGAGCTGAGGTTATCTGTGGTCATACCAACAGCTTTAGTGAGACCTAATAACCCTTGAATCCCCATAGCATATAAGGCACAGAGTATAAAAGGGTTTTTCCATATAGAAAAGCATCCTCTCAAGACATCCCTTTCCTCTATAGCCCTCCTTGCCTGCCCTGATTATCCAAGGAACTTGCCAGGTCCTAGTGTTAAGGTCCAGTCCCTGCAGTCTCTATACAGATTAAATTGCTATTGAAACTGCCTCAGGTTTTGTTTGCATGTACTAGCTCTTGCTTTTGCTTATTCTCTCAGTTACGACTCCAGGGACCCATTCTTACTCCTTCTCCATGCAAACCTTGAACAGTTTTCACTGTATATAAATTCTTTGGTTGCATTTTTGCTCCCAAGAGCTTTCTAACTAAGCTCTTTAGTATTATGATTCCTGCTTTTTCATATGCCCGAGGGACTTGTTATCTCTCCCATGTTAAGGTTGAAGCTAAGTTCTCATTGGAGCCTAATTTTCACATACTTTTCCAAAAGAAATGCAATGAGCCTGAAATTGCACGTGCCACATGTCATCCCTGGGGAGAAATTTTCTCTAATGTCTGGTGGTGTCATTTCTAAGGTGCTTTTAGAGAGTTGGGGCCAGATTTTGATTTAATTTATACTGGATTTGCAGTGGGGGAAGTCCATTAATTTCAACGGAGCTACTCCAGGTTTACTCCATTGTGAGATCATACTGTAGTTAGGCCCCTAGCTGGCTCAAATTTTCTCTGTTCCCTTTTTTGAGTTTTACTAAGGTTATTTATCTCCTCAGAGCCCAGGGCATAATATTATGAAAAAGTGAACTTGCTTTATCATTTGGCTGTTGAGGAACAGAAGGTCCTTTCATAGGTTATTCTGGTAGTTGTAGAAGGTATTGACCATTTTCTGGCAGTAAAAATGCCAGTTTAAGCCTAAAATGTGAATTATATATGTAATATATATTATCTTATGTTCAAATTTACATTTAACATGGAACAGATTATCAAAGAAATAGATGACTTAAGCACACCTAGAATTAACCATGTCTTATTGTGGGAAGTTAATATTTTTGGGGGTGCTGTCATCCTTCAAAGCTGACTTCTTTTATGGAGCTATACATCATTGTTGACTGACTGACTCCCTCTTTTTATCACCCTTGCTCACCATCCTTTAATTAGTCTATAAATACTAAGTATGGGTTTAAAACTGTTTGCATCGAATCCATCCAGTTAGAAAATGTAGCCTGATGGACTGAACACAAGGTTGGGAGTCAAAAAGTCTCAAATTCCAATCCAGGCTCTGCCACAGACGTGATCTGGGGAAAAATCCCTTCTGTGATTTTGAACATGTCCCTCTAGGTTACGTAGAAAGGGCCTTAGACGCATTGGGCCAGGTTCACAAATGGATGTAGGTGTCACTGGCATTCACAAAACCACTGCTCAGCTGCCACCTAACTCTGGAGGCACCTAAATTCCTTAAGCACCTAATTTGTTTGCTGCAAAAGTCCCCGAGGCATCTAAGTTTCTGCTGCTGGGCATGTGCACTGGTGCCTCAGGCAGGTGCTCAGACACCAATCTGTTGCCTAAGCCTCAGCAGGATTCTCAAAATAGGCATTGCCCTACTTATCTTGCCTACAAGGCTTGATCCAGTAGGTGTGCTAAGAGGTTGCCTGACTATACAAAATGTGAAGGAAGCAGGAGGACCTTTAGCCCAATGTGGATACTCACCCAAAATGTGGGAGACCCCAGTTTGTTTCTCCCAGCTGCCTGATGAGGAGAAGTATTTGAATATCGGTCTCTTAACCTCCTAGGTGGCTGCCCTAAGCAGTGGACTACGGAGTCATTCTCACATGCTCTCTGGCCCACTGCATATTTAATTATTTACACAAAGTGGAACAGCTTTGACAGGACGGGAGAAACCCACATCAGAAGAGCCCATAGCCCAGTGGTTGGGGCACTCATCTGTACAGTGGGAGACCCCCCCCTGTTCAAATCCTATCCCCTCATCAGGCACAGGGAGGAATTGAACAGGGGTCTCCCACATCCTCAGTGAGTACCCTAACCAGTGGCTTAAAGGTTAAAGGGGAGGCCATCCTTGCTCCCCAGCTCTTGGTAGAGTTGGGTTTACCACTGCCTTTCTTGCAAGAAATGGCTTATGTACCTGACTCCAGGAGAGCATTGCTGGCTGTGAATCCCGAGCAGAGCTGAGCACCTCCCGTCCGCTCCAGGCACTTAACTCTCTTTGAGAGACGTGGCTTAGGACACACCCATCTCCTTGGTATTGGCTATGGGCTAGCTCAGGTGGCTCTCCACTCTGACTTTTGTGGATCCCATTCTAAGGTGTCTAACTCACCTCATGTATTGTATAGGGAGCCTGGGCACCTAGATCTGGGTTTGTGAGTTCCACTGCGTGCCTAAAAGTTAGGCACTGCAATGCTGAGCTTTGCTTTCCCCTTGTGAATCTGGCCCTAAGTCAGTTTTGAAAATGGGGGTCAGGCTTCTCAAGTCCCATAGACTATTCCGAAAATCTTACCTTTAATCTTTCTGCCTCAGTTTCCCTACCAGTTACATGGAAATAGTAATTTGGGGATTACAAGGTCCTTTGAATATTTAAGACACTATATAAATACAAATTGTTGTTATCCTGTTTCCAACAATGCTTCAGAGGAGAGCACAGGAAAAGTTGTCAGTGGGTTTATGAGGAAAGTTTCTTCCTATCTCCATCAGTTGTAGGAGGGCTTATTGCCTGAGAATTAAACTGTTTTAAATTATT
The DNA here is from genome assembly GCF_965140285.1 of Lepidochelys kempii. Classification (NCBI taxonomy): domain Eukaryota; kingdom Metazoa; phylum Chordata; order Testudines; family Cheloniidae; genus Lepidochelys; species Lepidochelys kempii. The sequence continues at coordinate 202,042,607 of NC_136382.1, forward strand.
TTGGGGGGTGTTGCTGCTTTTAATCCCTGTCATTGTAACTCTGCATATTCACCCAATCTTTTTTGGACTTGGCCTCCAGGATATTTTGTGGTAGTGAGTTCCAAAGGCTATTTGTGCACTGTGTGAAAATGTTTTTCCTTTTATCAGTCTTTCAGCAGTCTAGATACAAGTACCAGTGTGTACAGAGACCACATTGACAATGGAAAGCCATCTAGGTAAAATACATAGTTGCAACTAGACTCCATGTTGGATCTGTACTGCGGCTCTCTGGAATTTGGCTTCATTAAAGTCTTCAAGGATCTGACATCAGTTCACATGTTTGCAGTGTAGTTGTAGCTGTGATAGTCCCAGGACATTAGACAGACAAGGTAGGTGAGGTAATATTTTATTGGACCAATTTTTGAGAGTGAAAGCCACACTTTTGAGCTTACGCAGCGCTCTTCTTTAGGTCTGGGAAAGGTACTCAGAGTGTCAAAGCTAAATACAAGGTGGAACAGATTGTTGAACATAAGAGTTATGCATGTTTTAAGAGACCATTCAAGTTGAAGAGGGCAGTTAACACCTCTGCAGGTGAAAGGAGAGTTAGACCATATCTACACTACAGAGTTAAGTCGACTTAAGTTATGTCAGTGATCGTAAGTCACTTTAATGACATTGATGGAGCATGTCCACACAATGCTCCTTGTGTCAGCAGAGCACATCCACAGTTGTTGCTCTTGCACAGTGCAATTTCCCATCCTCTGCCGCTGGGAGTTCTGGGAACGGATCGCAGTGCATCATGTGGATGTGCTTGCCATCCCGTGATGCAGTTCTTTCTGTCCCATCATTCCATGGGCTTCCTACTTTGTTTCATGCTGTTTTTCAGCAGCCCTTGTAAACTGTGTGCCTGCCATCTCTGCCTCACAGCATGGATCCTGAGCTGCTGACCATTCTGAACACAGTGCGGCTGCTCTTGCAGTATTTCATGAGCTGTAAAATAGTTACTTGGTGATGTCTGCCATGGAAACAAGTAATTCAAGATTTCTGCTGGCATTCATGGGACAGCTTGCCATGGTGGACCATTGGTAGTGGGCTCAGGAAACAAGCACTGTGTGGTGGGATTGCACTGCGATGCAGGTATGGGATGACGAGCAGTGGCTGCAGAACTTTTGGATGTGCAAAGCCACCTTCCTGGAAATGTGTGCGGAGCTTACCCGAGCACTGCGACACAAGGACACCAGAATGAAAGCTGCCCTTGCAGCGGAAAAGTGAGTGGTGATCGCTGTGTGGAAGTTGGCAACTTCATACTGCTACCTGTCAGTTGCAAATCAGTTTGGAGTTGGAAAGTCCACCATGGGGGCTGCGGTGATGCAAAAGTGTAGGGCCGTTAATGGCCTCATGCTACGAAGGACTGTGACTCTCAGTAATGTCCAGGAGATAATTGATAGCTTTGCAGCAATGGGATTCCCTTGCTGTGGCGGGTGATAAATGGAATGCACATCCCTATTTTGGCCTCCAAAAATCTTATGACGGAATACATCAAATGAAAGGGCTACTTCTCCATGGTCTTGCAGGCACTGGTGGATCACTGGGGCAGTTTCACTGATATCAAAGCAAAGTCATCAGGGAAGGTGCATGATGCATGCATCTTTCGGAACACTGGACTGTATAAAAAGCTGCACACTGGAACTTTCTTTCCACACCAGAAGATTCCACTGGGGGATGTGCAGATGCCCATAGTGATCCTTGGAGACCTTGCATACTCCTTGCTCCCCTGGCTCATGAAGCCTTACATGGGGAACCTAGCCGTTGAATGTGCCTTTGGCTGATTATAAGATTGCTGACGTGGTCTTTTTGGCTGGTTAGACTTCCGTGAGGAAAATATTCCTATTGTCATTGTGGCCAGCTGTACTCTCCATAATATTTGCAAATCAGGGGTGGACCATTGAGACTGATCGGCTGGCTGCTGATTTTGAGTGGCCAGATACAAAGGCAATTAGAGGGGTGCAGCTGAAGGCTACTCGAATCCGGGAGGCTTTGAAGGAGCATTTTGACAATGATTCACAGTAATGTTACTGTATGTGATGCATTCAGCCAGGCAATGTTTACTTGCCACCATGAATTACCCCATAGTGCTTACTTCCTGAGCGTTAATTGCAAGGAGCAAATATTCCTACCTATAGCCATTGTGTTTTAATGTTGGTACTAAGCAATGTGTATATGTCACAGATAAAGACTCATTTTATTTCAAGAGACTCAAGTTTAATAATGGGATAAAACACGAACTTTTGGTCAAACAGGGGACATGAAAATGAGGAACAGTCTCGCAGTTAGGGCTCTCACTGCTGGGTGTAACTCCAGCTTTAGTAGGAAAACCGGTCTCCAGGTGTGGAGTGCACGGGGTACTCTGAGGGACGGGGAACACGTGAGGAATGTGGTGGGGGAGTTTGGGGTGGGCATAGACTAGAGTTCTGTAGTGGCTGGAGGGGGAGCCAAGCACAGATATGCTCAGATTGCAGACTAATGAGGGACTTGAACATCTCTATCTGGCCCTCTGGGAGCTTTATCATCCATTCCTGGCCCTGTGTCCTTTCCAGGCTATCCAGCCTGAGTCTTTCCTTAATTGTCTCCCTCCACTCTCTTGTTTTGCTATGTGCTGCATCTGTTGACTGAAGCACTTTGCAAAACATATCCTCCTTATTCCTCCTGGTTCTCTGCCTTATCTGATGGAGATGCTCCACCGGTGTGGGGGAGTGGGTTCTCAAGGGCACATCTGCAGAAACCAAAGAAACAATGAACAGAGACAGTACTGTGAGTGCACTCACAGCCGTGAATCACAAAAACTACACACACCTCTTTCTCACTGTCCCTTGGCTACCACACAGGTCAGCACGAGTCCCAGTTATGGTGAGTTCCTGGGGAGGGAGGGATGGGCAAGGGGGAATGGGCAAGAAGGGACAAAGGAAGGTTTGCGAAGGGAATTACTATAAGTGACTGGGGAGCCTAGTCTGAATTTTGGTACCCTTTTCCACAGGGTAATTGAACCCCACGTCTGACTCCAAAGGGTAACCCAGGATGCATCTTTTGCATGTGTGTGGCTTCAGACTGGCTCTGTATACCACTCACTAATGTGTCGCTCTGGTGTCTGCAGAAATAATTGCTGGGTGGTGAGGCAAAGTTTCCTACAGCAGGGGGAGAAACAAGGCAGGTCTCCCAAAGAACCTTCGGCAGAGGACTACAGACTATCTGCAGGAAAATTTTCTAGAGATCACTATGAAGGATTCCAGGGATGTACCCGTGTATATTAACAAACTTGTCCACCGTGGCCCCACCACGTAGATGGACACGCTCTGCTGTTAATTTCTGCCCCTTGCCCCTCCTGTACCATATAACAACATACATAAGAGCCCCATCTTCTCTCAAAGTGCAGTATGAAAGCAAAATGAGCACTTACTGGAGCGCCTCTCTTCTGCATTCTGAGCGTCAGGCCTGTAGTGCGGGGACTGACGAGACCTCTCTGGAGTGGAAAAGCGGTCCCGACTCACTGCGCCACCGGACGACCCTGCTGTGTGCTCCACTTCATACTCCAGCTCCACCTCCTCATCGGCGTTGAGGCTGCTGGTTGCTGCCTCCAGTCCCCCCGAGGTATCCTGGGGGCTCTTGGTGGTGGGGTTGCTGCCGAGGATGGCGTGCAGTTCCTTTTAGAGGCAGCATGTCTTTGGCGACGCACCACAATGATTGGCCTCCCTTGCCTTCTGGTTTGCCTGCCTCAGCTCCTTGACTTTTAGCATGATACTGCTGTGTCCCCCTTCTCCTGCATGCCACTAGCAATTAGCCTGTATGTACTGGAATTCCTATGGATGGTGCAAAACCGCGACTGCACAACCTCCTCCCCGTATACTCAGCAGATCCAACAGCTCCGGCATATTCCACGTGGGAGTGCATCTGCTGTGTAAAACCGGCATGATCAGCTGGGATGATGCTGTGTGAACTGTGCATGTAAAGCAAACGGACACGGGAGGGGTGCATACCTGTGTGCCATCAGGGCAGCCGAGTTCACACCGCTGACCAGAGTGGTGGGCATTGTGGGACACCTCCTGGGGGCCAATTAGGGTGACATAAGCTAGTGAGGTGTCTACGCTGAAGCTGCATTACTATAACTATGTTGCAAAAAGCTCTGTGCTGCTCAGTGAAGTGGTTTTATTATGTCAGCATAGCAGGGGAATTACATTGGCAGGAGGAGCATTTTAATGTGTACACCTTCACTGTTTTATCGTTTAAAAACTGATTTTTGTAGACACAAATGTGTAGTGTAGACAAGGCCTTCTCCGCCTTGAGCAGAAACCCACTCACTGGCTGATTGATTTCCTGTTTACAGTCTCTTCAAAGGCCCAAAGTGGAGTTATGAACTTGAAGCCACAGAAGAACCCCTGTGTGGCATGTGAAGGAGTGCTCACCCGCCAGAGCCCCTTTTGGCATTGGGAGTGATCTCTGGTAAGCTTATTAGCATGCCTTGTTTTTAATTCTTTGTTGCTGTAATGCTTCAAATGTGCGTTTGCTTAGAAAGAGCTGCGTGGGAACAATGGTTGGTGATTACTCTGTTACTAGTCTCTGAAGAGAAAGCAAAGTGCAGATACTGGCCATTTAGGCAGTCTGCCTTGCTGGGGATATGGAACTGTTCAGTCTGAAAATACTCTGGTCAGAAGGGAGAGAGATGCATCTCCACCCAGGAGACGCAATGGCTGGGGAGCTGGAAGCTAGGCGCCCATACTAGACCATAGGGGGGGGATACAGGTGCAGTTGCCCTGAACTGAGAGAGAGACAGTTCTAAGAAGGGTGTGAGCGTTCCGTGCCAAGAGAAGCGGCAGTAAATTCTGCTCTTCATAGAAGAAAATGACATCAGAACAGATTTGACTAGAATGGTGTGAATTAAAGCATGAATACAAGCAGACATAAGGCAACTGTGGTAAATCCAGCATTGGAGTCCTAATGATAATGCATATCAAATGATCATTTATGCACGTAGGGAAAATTTCCAAAACAGTCATATCCTGGGATGTAGCTGGTAAATATTTGTAACATAACCCCATGGAGCTGGCAAAGAAAGAGAGGGGGCTGGGAGCATGTTGAGACAAACATTTAGTTTGTGGCAAACTGGAAGTGTGAATCTACTCCGCCCTAGCCTGCTGTACACTAACTAGCCATGTGGATGTCTTCTGGTACAAAAAACACACAGATCTCTCAAGTAACTACACCAACGCATTCCAAAGAGATGTAAAAGAACACGTGGACCCTTCAAAGATAAGGAGGGGTTGACAGGATAACAGTTAAGGATGTTTTGTTCGAACTAGCAGGTTCAAGGCTTAGGGTGATAACTAACAACATTTGGAGTGTAATATGTAACTTGTTTACATCAATGTGTAAAAGGAGCAGTCGTAGGAGGGGCAGCTTTGTGCTGGTCTAGGGGACAGTGTCATGTTATGCTGATTGAAACGGCACCACTGTCGCAGGTGTACTTGTGTTAGTCTACCTGTGGGTCCTATGGGGCCTTTGCCACTGAACCAAGCTGTGGTCTTTCTTTACGAACATCACTGGGGTCCGCTGAATCAGTATGCTGCACGCTCTGTTCGCTAGCCGCGTTAACAACTAAGCAGTCTTAACAACACTTTGCAGCACTAACATCACCCATCGGCAGAAATATAGGTGCACAGGGACTTTACTAGCAGAAACTTAGGCACCAATAGGTTAGGCAGCTGCTGAGTAGGGTTCATGAGGATCTACATTTTGGATTTATGTGCCTAAATCCCTTTATGAAGCTAGCCCAGTATTCATAACCTTTAAAATAACTGAAATAAGAATCCCTTGAACAAATAAGAAGTGGTATGAGTATGTTTATAGTATGGGCACCTTTACAAGAATTTATGGTAGAATACTTTACACTGTGCACTTCATTTTGAAACAGGGATATCATGAAACTCTTGTATAAATTGATCACACTGATGAGTATTGTATTTATTTTTACGTTTTTATTAGAGAAGTTGAAAGTTTCATCTCAGAACTGACCATAACAATCTCTCTTCATTTAATTTGTTTATAGGAATATGTAGAATTGGTTTGTACAAGCATATACAACAACTTAATTGGTGCTTAGTATAATGAAATCAGTAATCTGATTTGTTCTAAACTACCAGTTTTCCATGCAGTCTCCTTTGTATTGGCAGCATGGGCAAACTCCAAGCAGAATGCTTACATGCATTGTTCTGCAGTATAACTACAGTAGGCTTTAAGAACATGCAAATTAACACTGTAGCAAATTGTTTTCATATCTAACAGACATAAAAAGGTTATTCCTGATATGAAATTCTGAAAATCTGCATAAATATTTTTGTGTAAAATTAAATTAGTTATGTACTTTTCTTTTAACTAGAACTTGAAGTATCAAGAATGCCCACATAATTCATATACATATATATATATATAGGTCTTGTTATGCTAAAAGTCTTCAGAATTAATCAAATAATATTTGGTGACATACGTTTAATCTGTATTTATTGACTAATAGAATGACTGTGGTCATATGGTTGGCATTAAAGTCATAACTGGTGATTGTATCACATGCAGACATATTTCTAGTAATTCAGTTTACTAATTTTGTCACGTGGCAACATTTAGGTGATTTTCTACAATATTGTGATTTGAAGTGTATAAATACTTTTTACATTTTCACAGTTACAAACTTTTTGCCAATAGTCATTTAACAATCTTTAAGATACAATGAACTATAATATCTGGGATCTGCAGCAACAAGATCAAAATGCAATTTCTATACAAGCAATGGATGATGTAAACTTTTCTTAAAGTGCCTAACACATAATTCCTTTAACCTTAGAGCACTGATTAGTTTTGGCACAGAACAATGTATTTCTACTATGTTTACCATTTCAAGAACTTTTACAGGATGTCTGTTTCTTTCAGGAATGATAAAGTTGATATGGCACTTGTTGAAGACATTTTAATGTGGAAATATCTTGCAAAATCACTGTTATCCCAGTGTATTTATTCTGCTGATGAGTTTACAGATATTTGTACTTTCCAATATATGCATTCTCTGCAGCTCAAAAATGTGTGCGCAATAGGAAGAAAATCACCAAAAGAGACATCTGTCAGATGAAGCGGATGATTTTTTAAATTATTATTTAGTAGCAGATCCATGTAAAAGGCTTGATGGCAGGAGTTGCTGAGTGCCTCCTACCTCACAGCATCTTGCAGGATTGGGGCTAAACCAATTACATACCAAGCATGAGAATAAAAATGGTAAATAGCATGTTGTTTTGATTATGATTGTGTTCCCATCTGAGCTTATGTTAAAATAAAAGAAACATGGTGCTGTATTTTAAGGCCCTGAGCCTACAATCCTGACACAGGAAAAAACACCCCTTGAGATGAATGGAAGGTTTCCTGAGCAGGGAATACAGGACTGGGCTTTAAGATGTTATGTGCCTCTTTTTAATAGTGTTTTGCTCAATAAGGGAATTTCAGTACTCAAAAGGAATATGCAAAACCTTAAGACGTGGTGGTCTGTGTCTACAGTTGGTTGAAACAGAATGGAAAAGAGCAAAAAAGCCCACTTTCCCTCCTCAGCAATGATGGTTGGAATTTTACGGATACTGGCTTTCCTGGCTTCAGTTTGCATGCTGTAGTTTTAGACTACTGTTGCTGGCCTGCGGTCCATCTCTGCTTCCAGCTTCACCATCTGCTGCATCTCCTTTGCCTGTAACCCAAAACAATCATGTTGTTTCATCATAGAGTATCATACTAAAGCTTGTGTTCAAAATCAAATACATTTTCAGCACAATAGTATCTGAGTGGAATATATGTAATGAACGCTGGAGGGACGTGACCATTCTCCCCCTCTCAGAAAAAATCTGCATATTTTCAAACATGGCTGTTGTTTTTCTGCTGGTACTTATAAGTTACAAAATACAAGGCAACATTCCTAGGATTTATGGGCCACTTTTCAAAGACACACATGATAAAATGTATCTGAAAGCCTCACATTGTATGGAGGAAAATCATGCTGTTTCTGACTGAACTGCCTCTGGAAATGGGACAATGGCTTGGAGACGCACTATATCAGCCCTAGCTGAGTTTGGAGTGGTGTTGCTTGGGAAACTAAGGGTTACGACCTGTCATCTGGACCCATTTTCTGCTGGCCAATGAAAGACAATGACTGGTGTGAATGATTATTGGACTTACTGATGGCAGAGATTGTTGACCTCTTCCTTAAGGTGGCCAAGATGGCTTCATCTAGCTTAGTGATTTTAGCTGTTTATTTTGGCTGTACCCCTTGCTCCTGGCATCCAGGCTTTTGTTGCCTCAAGATTAGGCTACTGCAGTGTGCTCTACATGGGGCTTCACCTTGAATCCACCTGGAAACTGATGCTGGCACAGATTGTAGTAGCCCACTCATTAAGCAATATATTTCAATACACATTCTTGGTTTGTAAATAGAGTTAAAGGTGTTATTCATACCCTCTAATGCCCTAACTTGCTTGGGACCTACTGACTTGAGAGGCTACCCCCTGTCCTCATGTGGTACTGCCAAAAGTTGAGTTTCGAGATGCTTGGGTTAGAAACCCCTCAGTTCACAGTGTGGGGGGAGGTACCTACACCTGTGCATTTTCCACGAGGGGCCTTCAATTTCAGAAGTCACTTACCATCCTGCTCCAAAATCACCTGCATATGCTGTCCAGTCTATCTTTACAGCCAGCCTTCTGAGGATAGGGGATGTCTTAAGATTGAAAATACCATTGTGTCTCCCACCTGCCAATCTTTTCCCCAGTGTGAGTGGCCACTCTGCTTTTGCTATACAGGGAGGAGTGGTCGCTGGATTTGCCTTACTATGTGAATTGTGTATTCTGATAAGTTGTAAAGGTGCCTACCACATGGGATAGGCATTTTTTATCTAAATCAATAAAGAAGCTCCTACTCAGGGAGTTACATACTCTGTGCATGCAAACAGGTATTTCCAGATGTAAAACTGGGCAAATGAAGGTCCAAAAAAGTCATTTAGATGCACACTTATTTTGCAAAGTAAATGTGGGTTTGTATAGGAGCTATAGATGTACCCCTTTCTGAAGAGTTAGCTCTGTGCATCTTACCATCACATTTGTATACTCAGCTAATTATGATAATACCAAAGGCAACTGTATTATAAATGCATTTAAATCCTACTTTACCTTCTTATGACTTTAAAGTTTGAAATAAATGAAGAAATAATTTTTAAATGAAAATATGGAAACATAACATTAATAAATCCATGTGTACAGCCTTTTCTGAAATACTAGAACTGACTTGCTGTGTTCACTCAGTGTGTGAATTCTGCAAGTGAGAATGAAATTCCACCTAAAATGCAAACTCTTTGACACAGCTTGTATTTATTTCTCAGTAACTGAAGTTATTGTGGTCTCCAATACCCTAATACCTGAGTGCCTCACAATCTTCATCCTCCCAACATCCCAGTGAGGAGGGAAGTAACGGTATCCCCATTTTACAGAGGGCGAACTGATGCACTGAGAGACTAAGGGCTTTTCTACATGAACATACAGTTCACAGAAAGCTGTGGTGTCAATCTACCCACACTAGCCTGCCATGGACTAAGTGTCCATGTGGACCCTGCTGATGCACTTTAGTTCATTTCAAATAGGACTAGATCAAAGCACATTAATGAATTGTTAATAGGTTTCAGCAGGGTCCACCCAGACAATTCGAGCACAGCAGGGTAGTTTCACACCCCAGCTTGCCACAAACCAAATGATCATGTAGACAGGCCAGAGGTGACTTGTCCTTGCCCATGGTCACACAGGAAGTCTCGGGCACAGCAGAGACTTGAACCCAAGGCTCTCAAGTCTTAAGCCAGTGGTTTTACCACTGGACCATCCTGTATCTCATGAGCAAAGCCCTGTAACTGTTTTGCAGATTAGTTTAGCCAGAAGGGCGTAACTGTAAAGTGAATTTAGTTCAGAATAATCCTATACCATATGGCCAAGCGGCCTGTTTTTATCAACTGATGGTCAGCCACTGCATTCTGAAGTGAACACATGAACAGGATAATTATAGATGAGCTTTGTGGAGGAAGTAAGTACTTGGAGTCAATACGAATCCACCTAGTTAATGGGACCTATGCGTTCAATCCTGCAAGACGCTGTGTGCCCTCATCTTCAATGGGATTTGAGGGCACTCAGTACCTCACAGGACTGAGTGCATCAAGGATAGAGTGCTGGCTGCCAGCCAAATTAATTCTTTGTGTAAATATCTATCTCTAACTCAGTATAGTTACAGTAGATGTGGATAGACTGGGTTTGAGGATGGGATCCCAGTAAATTATCGACTGAAGATTTAAGCAGGTCACTAAATTCAGGCAAAATTCCACAACTGGATGTTTAAACCTAACACAAATATTTTACTGCTGTTGAGAGAAGGGGTTCATATGAATGATGGTTATTAGGAAGCTATAACAGGAAAGCTACAATAGTGTGATTAACAGATTCACAATAGCTGGAAGCCTCTTTTCTTTAGCCACTAAAAAGCTTCAGTATTTCTAGCTATCTAATATATTTCTAGCTATTTTTAGTGTGGCATTACTTTTATTATTCTTATGCTAATATATGTGGAAAATCTGGCTTTGTCGCTCTATCAGCATTAGCAGTTAGTCATATATATGTTAACACTAAAATAGTATCCTTAATCAGTAGATGCTTCTTAAAATTTCAAGCATGTCTTTCTTTAACTATTGATAATATAACAATACAAATAATTCTTTAAGTTTCCTGTCCTCGTTATTATAAGAATGTATCTGTGGGTCTGAGATGCTAAAGCATAAAAATACTGTTACTATGTCAGACTCTAAATATTTAGTGTGCATAAATATTATTAACAGTGTGTTCATTATGTTAATAGTACTTCCCAGTGCTTGCATTTACAAAGAGTGCTCCAATGAGAATGATTTAATTTCGAAGAAAAGCATATTGAAATAGTAGCTTGCTTATTATAGATCAATCCTACCTTGTGTTTGAGACACTGCATGACAGGATTTCAAAAGCTGTTTGTACAAAAATAATAATGTCAAAATTGAGTAATACAACAAGAAGCAAATAAAATGAATGAAAACTGAAGTTAGATTGAGGAATGAATGCAAGAAAAGAATACATAACACAAAAGGCTAATAAATGTGAGTGCCTAATATGTTAAGCCAGAGAGTGTTTCCACCCATAGGTGTCTTAAGTCTGCACTGTACATCTGCTATGAAAGGTATCTCCACCATTATGACATGAAAGGGATATTTAAGACCTTGAGAAGTTTTGATCCAGTTAACTGGAATACATATGACCACTAGCCAGGTGTCAGTGCTCTGGGCCTGATTCTCCTCACACGTAAATCCACTGAAGTCATGGAGTTACATCAGTGGGAAACAAGCGTGACACCGGAATCCATCTCAGAGCCTTTTATGATAACGGCATGATAAATTCCATGCAGAACAATTAGCAGTGAGGGAACTTTCTAAGAATGACAAATCAAATACTCAAAAGTAAGGAATTACAAAGTTTAAGTTAAAAGCCCAGCCCTACTCCTGGCCCTTGTCTTTATATTGTGCTGGATCCAAAGACTCTCGCTGACTTAAGTAGGCTTTGGATCAGGCCCTTAATCTTTTTATATCTTCATACATTATTTTACCAACTAGTACAATTTACACTGCAAGGGAATTGTCTGAACCAATCAGGTTGCAGCAATGCTGCAGTCAGTGTAGCACAATTACATATTTTTTTCTCATGTATTCACACTGTGCACTTTGATTGGATGTGTGTACATGATGGACATCGCTGGATTCAGACCATTTTTTGCTAGATGGTGGAGGTGGCAACTAGGGTGGACATTATACCTCCCTGAAGTCATTCTAGCACAGTGCATGTGCTTTATCAGCAGAGTTCACGTTCTGGAAAATTTAGTGAAAAACGTAGGAAATAAATTCATAACCCTGGAAGGGTGACAGCCACTACATCCATCCTTCAGTTCTCTCTCACCTTACTGGGTTTGTGCTTGCATAGTCCACCCTTGAGTTCCTACTTCACTGAGGCCCACCTGGCAATTGAGCTTGTATGATAATTATTGCTCTGCTGGCTCCTCCTTTCAGCAGGGGGAACCACTCAGGAAAAGAGTTTTCCACCAGGAATAAAATTTGATTATTTTTTTTTTTTAAAGATGATCACCAGTTTTCAAGAAAATTTTCTTCTTTTCACCAGCAGAAAGTAACATGGTATTTTAACCAGCAAAGGGCAAACTGGTTCTGATAAAACCCTGGAACTGTCACCAATTTTTAGGACCCACACCAAAAGCTTTTGCGGTTTTGAGATATTTTGAGCATTTTTTTTCACCCCTATTTTCCATCCAGGACTGGAAACAGAAGTCCCAAAACACGAAGAAAAAAGGTTTTTTTGAGGTATTTCCAGACAGGGCTGACCATGAATGTACTGGAATTCTGGGAGCCTTCCTGCCTAACCTTCCAGTCTCATGAGGTTTGAACAGGTTGGAGGATGAGCTTTGGACAAGCAGCCAAGGTTTAGATGGTTATCTGAACCAAGTCAGAACTCCATACTTTTTGAAGTCCTTCCAAGCCTACATTTTCAACTCCCAAAAAGCTGAGCGGGTACAAATAAAAGCTTCTTTGGAGCCAATTTCAGCGGTGACTCACACTCAGCAGAACTAGGGGTAGGCACAGCAGCTGGGAGGTGCAATTCCCAGTGTGGGCGCACACACACACACGTCCTAGCCCTGCTGCTCAAGCAAGCATCTAAAATTGCAGTATGGCTGTGGCAGCACCAGGCGCAGCTCAGGCTACCTGCTCAAGTACAATTCTACCGAACCTCCTGTGTACACATGCCAGTGGCTAGCCCAAGCTGCTTCAACCACAGGTGCTAGTTTGAGCAAAGCTAGTGGATATACAACTGCCCAAGCTGGGAATCCCATCTCCCAGCTACTGTGTAGATGTACCCTACAAATGGAACTGTACTCTCTTTCTCTCCTTTAATTTAGTAACTCACGTTTCTTGTAACCCCTTTAAATAAAATACCTGCTCATTCTGCTTCTCCAAGACTTCTAGATGCTCAAGCTGAATTTTTCTCAGCTGATCCATTTCCTTCGACTGCTTCATTGCTAGCTACAAATAAGAGAAGAGAATACAGGTGACGTGTATCACAATTTTTTTTATGGATAAATAATTTCCAAAGATTATTATTTATTGGCTGGTGTTCACAGTGCAATACAAAACATTAGAAGGAGGCATGGTCCCCACTCTGGACACTTTACTGTTTAGCCGATCTAAAATATATACAACAGAAAGCTATTTTAATTCAAACATCATACTAATGAGTTATACGTACTTTGCATATGTTACTTAAATGTGATTTTAAACTCTGCTTAGGATTTTGACTTGTATGTGATAGAAACCAGTAACAAAAATCCATTTTACGAGCCAATTCTCAATTCAGGTAAATGGAAAGGTGAATTCAGATAAAATTCCCACAGATTTCAATCAAAATTTAGAAGTTCAGGAGTAGACCCTGGGTCAGGTTGCTGGTGAAGAGAGACCTTGAAATTCAGTTTGAGAATGACCGAGTCTCTAGTTTCTCAAGTTAGTAGAAATCAGTGCTGTCACTGAGCTACAGTAACTGAAAGGTACATTTTCAAAATGCTGTGCAGAAGCTGGGTGTACATTACTCAAGAGGTGAGGTTCCTGCCAACAAATCACATACATTTGATTTCTTATCAAAATTATACTTACCCTTTTTCTCTCTTCCAGAAACTTTTTAGTGTTGCTGCTGTTTAGTTCTCTTACTCGCCTAAATAAATAAAAAAAGGATATTGTGCTTGAGGACTTCTTATTAAAAAGTCCAAGAGCCAGAACCACAAATCTGAGTCAATGATAAGGAGATAAATAATGTAGGGGCTTATTTTGCCACCCTTTATGCACTACCATAGACTGTGAGTAGCTCCACTAGGGTGACCAGATAGCAAGTGTGAAAAATCAGGATGGGGGTTGGGTGGGGAATAGGAGCTCATATTTAAAAAAAGCCCTAAATATCGGGACTGTCCCTATAAAATTGGGACATCTGGTCACCCTAAGCTCCACTGAGGTCAGTGGGACTAATTACAAAGCAAGGCCCTACTCCGGCTTTAAGTCTTTACATTATATTTAATATTTCTGGCTATCTTGGATGCTGTGACAAAGAGGGTTTGAAGAAACTGATCAAGATTGTTGCAAACTAAGTTTGTCTTGATCCTCAGTGTGGAGTCATCCATTTAATTGAGGAGTTTGTTTTATTAATCCATTTGCAATAGTTTATATGTACCATCTCCTAACAGTGTTTAACAATTATTAAAATCATACTGATTATCAAGAATAAAAAGATATTTTAACGAGTGCTTGACACAGTGCCATTCATAGATTCCAAGGCCAGAAGGTACCACTGTCTTCATCTAGTCTGACTTCCTGTATAGCACAGGCCATAGAACTTCCCCAAAATAATTCCTAGAGCAGATAGTTTAGAAAAAAATCCCATCTTGATTTAAATATTCTGAGTGATGGAGAATGTACCACAACCCTTGGGAAATAGTTCCAGTGATTAATCACTCTCACTGTTAAAAATGTATGCTGTACTTTCAGTCTGAATTTGTCTAGCTTCAACTTCTAGCCATTGTGTTATGCCTTTCTCTGCTAGACTGAGGAGCCTATGATTAAACGTTTGTTGCCCATGTAGATCCCACTATAAGGAACTCATCCCTGAACCTTCTCTTTATTAAGCTAAATAGATTGAGCTCCCTGAGTCTATCACTATAGGGCAGGTTTTCTAATCCTTTAATCATTCTCATGGCTCTTTTCTGAACCCTCTGCAATTTATCAACATCCTTCTGGAATGGTGGGCAGCAGAACTGGACACACTATTCCAGCAGTGGTTGTACCACTGCCAAATATAGAGGTAAAATAACCTCTCTACTGCGGTTTGAGATTCCCATGTCTACATATCCCAGGATTACATTAGCTCTTCTGGCCACAGCATAGCACTGGGAGCTCATGTTCAGTCATTATGACTAATCAGTCATCATGATTAAGGCTACAATTTGATCATGGATATTTTTAGTAAAAATCATGGACAGGTCATGGGCAATAAACAAAAATTCACATCCCGGGATCTGTCCATGACTTGCACTATAAATACCCCTGACTAAATCTTGGGGGGAAAAGGGGCTGCTGCTGGGGGGTTTCCCTGGGGGCCACTACTCGAGGGGGGGAGAGGCACCCCAGGGGGCCACTGCTCAGGGTGGATGGGACTGAGAGGCTGCTGCTCAGTGGGGGGCTGGGTGGGTCTGGGCCAGCGACACCAGCTGCTGGAGGCCGCTGAGCAGTGGGTGCTCTGGCTGCTCCCGGGGCTGCTACTCAGGCTGGTGTGGCTGGCTGCAGAGCTGCTCCAGCAGTGGCCAGTGCGGCTATCCACGGGGCCATGTGAACAGCTGGCCCTGGAGCCACCTGCTTGGGCAGCCCTGGGGTCAGCCACACTGATCGCTCCAGAAGTCACGGAGGGTGGAAAGTCACAGAATCCATGACCTCCGTGACAGATGCGGAGCCTTAATCGTGCTCCCTAAATATTTTTCAGGGTTACTGCTTCCCAGGATAGAGTTCCCCCATCCTGTAAGCATGGCCTACATTCTTTGTTCCCAGATGTATATGTTTGCATTGTAGCCCATAGGGCTAGCCTGCTTGTTTGCTTTATTATATCCTTCCTTATTGGTTTGTTTTATTATAATAGATTTGTACTTGAGTATTTTGGCAGTAACACAAGGAACCTACACGCCAGATCCTGTATGATGAGCTAAAGCAAGTTATCCTGGTTATGTTTGTGCCCTTTAACATAGAGAAGTGATGATGAGCTGAGGCAAGTTAGCATACATGTTTGTGACCTTTGGCATAGGTAAGTGGCCGACTGATTGCCCTCTATAAACCTAAATTTATAAACTTAACAGGTACACCACACAGAACATGGAAATAACCACCACCAAACCGGTTCAGGCCAGAAATAACAGATGTGAGAATGAGCTAATGGTCATAAATATGTATGAATATGCCAGGCTATAGAGTAAGCATACCCTGACATTATGTGGGTGAGGAAATTAAATTTGGACATGGAGGGTGGGCACATAAGAGGGACATACCACCATGTTCAGTTAGTCAGTTTTGGTCAGGTTTTAAGTTAGTTTCTCTTGGGTCTTTCTATTGCTTTCTAGCGCTCTTGCTTCTCTTAAATTCTTCATCTTCCACTTGAGAACTGAGGAACCTGGACTATCAGAGTCTTTTGCCATGCCAGAGGCAAGGCTGGTTCTTTGTCTCTCACCATCAGGTTATCAAGGAAGGGTGTAAGTGTGTTAATCTAGGAAGCTTTATAGTAAATAATACCACATGTGACTCCAGAACAATATTAATTCCTTGTTCATTCTGATTATTTTTCCATTTGATTACTATTCCATTTATCTCAATACAAGTCTTTAAGGCTGTATTTTTGCTCTCAGCATGAAAGTCCTTGTCATAAATCCCAAGGGTCCTTGCAAAACTCTGTGCAGCCTGATTCCGGGACAAGAATCTTATCATCTGATCCGATTAATTGGCGAGCCTATAGCCCGTATTATCTAAACAATAACATTCATCCCCTTAAATCAGGCAACAACATTTAGCCATATTAAAACATATATTGTTTGCTTGCGCCCAGTCTGAGTCATTGATGTGTCTTCTTCCTTATTTACCACTCCCCCAATTTTTTGTCATTTGCAAACTTTATTAGTGATGATGTTTTGTTTTCTTCTAGGTCATTGATAAAGATGTTAAATAACGTAGGGCCAAGAACCGATCCCTGCGGGACTCCACTGGAAACAGACCCACTCAATGAGGATTCCCTGTTTATAGTTGCATTTTGAGACCTACCATTTAGCCAATTTTTAATCCATTTAATGTGTGCCATGTAACACTTTATATTGTTCTAGTTTTTTTTAATCAAAATGTCATGCAGTACCAAGTCAAATGCTTTACAGAAGCCTATTATGTCAACACTATTACTTTATCAACCAGACTTGTAATCTCATCAGAAAAAGATAAAGTTAGTTTGACAGGATCTATTTTCCATATTTTATAGTGTGACAAAATTCCTGCTCTACCGTGGTGGGTCTTGTGTTTATTGATAGATTTGCTCGCCTTGGAGCTTCACGGCAGCCCTCAGCTTGACCGTTTTTCTGAACCCACAGTCCAGGTCGACTCCTCCTGTGTCTGACCAGGAGTTGGGAGGATTTGGGGGGAACCCGGGCCCGCCCTCTACTCCGGGTTCCAGCCCAGGGCCCTGTGGAATGCAGCTGTTTAGAGTGCCTCCTGGAATGGCTATGCAACAGCTACAACTCCCTGGGCTACTTCCCAATGGCCTCCTCCCAACACCTTCTTTATCCTCACCATGGGACCTTCCTCCTGGTATCTGATAAAGCTTGTACACCTCAGTCCTCCAACAGTCCGCGTTCTCACTCTCAGCTCCTAGTGCCTCTTGCTCACAGCTCCTCCCACGCACACCACAAACTGAAGTGAACTTTTTAAAGCTCAGGTGCCCTGATTAGCCTTCCTTAATTGATTCTAGTAGTTTCTTGATTGGCTGCAGGTGTTCTAATCAGCCTGTCTTAATTGTCTCCAGAAGGTTCCTGATTGTTGTGGAACCTTCCCTGTTACCTTACCCAGGGAAAAGGGACCTACTTAGCCTGGGGCTAATATATCTGCCTTCTACTCTCCTATAGCCATCTGGCCTGACCCTGTCACAATAGTTATCATATAAATAAAAAGAAATATAATACACATTTGTAAAGTGCCTTTTATGGCAAGAATTCTAATGAGCTGACACAAAATAGTTGAAAGAGTTGAATTAGACTAATTGAAAAAATGTGAAAAAGAGCAGTGTCTTCAGCCTATTTTTATATATAAACCCAGCTTAAGTAATTTTATGTCATTAGCAGAAGGTTTTCATAAACCTGGAACATGATTACCAAGGGCTCTGGCAACTGCTGTCTTCAGTCTGTACTAGAAATCTGTAAAACTCCATTGTTTGTTCATTCAGAAGGAACAAGTTCAAGCCCTAGGATCAAAATAGCCCAATGTAGGGCAGGCAATCGAAGGTGAAAATGTTCAACTATTTAGCAAGCCCAAAACCATATGGAAACCCTGAAGGGTCATGGGAAATCATCATATGAACATTGCTTCTACCTGTGTATTCAGAACACCTTAAATTAAAATGGAATTTTAAAGAGCTACAAAACTGCAGCCCAAAACCTGGGGAAAATGCAAGAAGCTGTCACTGAAATCTGTGCCTCTAGTTTCCCAAGTCTGGAGCTCAGACATCAAAACTAGGGATGGCTTTCCCAGATCTGCAGTGAAGACACGCTGACTGGCTTTCTAGCTTCAGATGTGATCTGGTCTAGTGGGGCTTGGAGCCCCGCGAACAGGGAAAATTGGTCAGGTTTCTAAGACCAGTCAGCACCAGGTGAATGAAGAAGCTGTGGTCCAAGGTTGGAGGATCAATACACGAAGGATACTACACTGTCGTCAGAAAACAGCTCCAGCTCCTCTACCCCTCACATCTTTCTTTGGCATCCCCCCCCCAAAAAACTGACTTTGCCCCTTACTAATCTCACACCTATCCCCTTCCTTCCCCATAACTTCCCTTCTGCTCCCTCTGGAATGCCTGTTCCATCTCTCATCCCTGCCAGGAGTGGGCCGAGATGAAGGCCATGGGATGCCTTTTCACTGACGCCATTTCTCATTCCCCAAGTGGCACTATCTCGCCTGATTCTCTGAACCCAAGGCTAACCCCAAACTAGACCCAAGTCTCAGCGTTGCCTTCTCAGTGCATCTTAACAACACTAAAAAGTAACTGTTGCAAGTGATATTGCACAGCATTTAAAGGGGAAAAATGGATCAGTGAATAAAAACTAAGGTCCTAATTCTAGAAACACTTTCACACAGGTGTAACTTTATCTGTGTGATTAGTTCCATTGTAGTCAGCGGCACTCCTCATGGGTGTGACGTTCAACTCCTTTGTTAGTGTTTCCAAGATTGGGGCCTAAATGATACGATCCACACACACACAAAATTGTCCAGAGACAGCCATTGAAAATATATACAGCATAACAATTAAAAACACACGTCATTTCCCACACATCAAAGCATACTTTAGTCAATGTGTGCACAGATCAATCAATTATACTGCCTCTCATAGATGGATCTGACACTTACCTCTCCCTTTCAGCCTTATTTTTGATAGATTTATCCTGGCTTATGGCTTTGCTGTTTTCCATAGAAATTTTAGCCTGGTTGGCACGCATTTCCTTGCTTTCCCTAGGGAAATACAAACAAAATCATTATAAACTGAAATGTGATAGTTAATGGTTGTTAAGGTAGCTTATTGATACCTTTCTATATAATGGCTAAAGTTGTCTGTGAAGTATTAAAGAAGTACAAAGAACAGACTATATAAAGAATGTCTTCTTCCTACTGGACTGTATGTTTGAACAGCACTTACAAATCTCAGGAGGGTATAGAGAAAACAATTTGAAGGAATGGTTTTAAGCATTTTGCACTTTGAATTAAACAGGCTACAAAAATACAGTACTGTCTCTAGTTTAGAACTTTTGACTGAGTAAGAGCTATTATCAGTAATTTAAGAAATGTGACTTGCCTTTTAAAACTACACAATAAATTTACAAAAACTCTGTGCACAGAATGTATGAGCAGAGTACAAATAATATTAACATTTGCTAGTTCTGGCATATCCGTCTTATTTTTATGATTTGGTGTTGTAACTTCAACTAGCGTTTGGTATAGGTTGATGAATTAGAGAAAAACAATTGCAACACAAACAGCACAGATGACAAAATCAATTAAAGTCCACTGAAGTCAATTATCATATATTATCAGTATTTTATCCTACTTAATGCAATTTGGTGCTTTCTGAATACTGCTCCACTCATCTGCTGATCTCTCCCTGAATTAAAAAATACTTTTTCTCTCTCTGACTCATTACCAACACATTTGGATGCATTTTAGTCAGAAATGTCAGTTTGACTCCCAGATTTTCTAATTTCTTGTGTGCTCCATACACAGTATCTCTAATTCAGTAAAGTGAAATGGAAAGAGTCAAAGGCAGCTGGACTTTCTGAGAGCCATCTGAGTTCTCGTACATCCTGGAGCTGGATAGTCCCGTGTCCCCCCCCTGCCCCCCCCAGTGTTCAATGGCAATCTTCTGATTGCACTCTTAAGCATTTTTTGTTTTCTGCTTTCTTCTTTGAATCCGGTCAGTCCAAGCATGAACTGTAATTGCTTTCTCCACTATGAGTGGAAAACGTTCGACTCTCCAGTAGATATCTGCATCATTTCAGATTACCGATCTCTCTACTACCACTCTGTACACTGTCTAGATAGCTATTCAGCACGTCTCATTACTCTAGTTAATAGATAGAGAGGCTGAAAGAATAGCATGCTGTCAACTGCCCTTTCTATTCTCAAGATGATCCTTTATTTTCCATGTGTCTTGCTCAGCTGATTCCTGGAGGTTACATATACTTCATGTATTTTATACATTCTACAGGTGATGAAGCATGAAGCCCCTTTTGGGCATTACGATCAACAATTCAACATTTCACATTCAAAAGCATTCTGGTTTGTGGACATGCACAGATCTAACAGTGTTTTACATTTGTCTAAGGCAGAAAAATCCCCAATCTTTATACAAACGGGTTGGATAAAAATCCCTGGGTAAGTGGCGAACACAGAGACAGCAACAAATACAACCAAAAAGATCCCTAACTTGGATGGCACAGAACATTATTTAAAGTTTACCCATGCACAGAAATCAATGTGTTGTGCTCGGCACCTCTGAAAAATCAGACCAGCACTTAGAACTGTATGGTACAAATGAAATTGATTTTAAATAAGCAATTCAGTACTAAGAACTGATTTCCAAAGATAATACAGAACCATTAAAATACTATGGAGATGTGAAAATTCTAAATCTAAAGCTACGAACTGTGAGGAAAGGATGAAGAAAGTAAATTTGTATATAGCCTAGGTGACACGTTTTCCTGGTAGAGATATCTGTCCACACTGATAGCTTTAGCCCAATGTAGATAAGAGAACAAGGGAAGTAGGTATAGAAAAGAAAAGAAAAACATTTCAAAAGAGATTAGAATAACTATTCCTCCAGGAAAGAAACTATAATTTAGCAGAATAGATTAGAAGGAGTATACTGGTTACAAAATGGATCAGAAAGCAAGACTGTGGATAGCAAACTGGCTGTGGTGCCTTTGTGGGCTGTTGCAACTGCATAACAGAATACCCCAAAGGCTGTCCTAACTTGTACTAGGGAATGACTCTTCCCCGGCTTGGTCCCAGAACTAGGATCTGTAAAATAATAATTTTTAGTGTATTTCATAATACTTCAAAAAGTATCTAATTATAAAATAAACATATTCCTAGACAGCTTGAATTAATGAGCTAATTTGGAGAGTAACATAAAGATGAGCATATTAAAACCTTTCACTGAGAATTTCCTCTGTTGGATGGAAAGCATGCAGGTCTCAGCATGGAATCTGTTTTATGGTAAGGTACTACATTAGTTCATTCAGGAGTTTTGTTAAAATAGAAAATAACCTCAGTTAGCTTCTTTTGATGTGAAGTCGTTTATGCTTTTTGGACTTCCTACCAGACCAGTGCTGAGGACGGTCTTTTAAAAATATGTATTAAGTAAATTCCTATGCTTGTGGACTTCCTCACATCATAGACTGTGCAATGAGATAATTCCTCCACTTCCATTCTTTGCATGTATAACACTGGGGATTATGATACTTACCTCCCTTAGTAAAGTCCTTTGAGACCTACTGATGAAAAGTGCTATATTAGAGATAGGCCATACTATTATTTGCATTTAATTTAAAGGGGACAGTGCAGTTAAATATAAAAGCAATCAAGAGTGCTGGCATGCAGCATTTTCTTTGTACTGGAGATTACAACCTGATATTTTATTAAAACAATGTGCAACTGTGAGGTAGTTACACAGAAAAAAAAAGGTAACTAAAGTTTTCACACCCACAGCTATCAACTTCAAAAGGTAGTTGCAAATGCTTAGCATCTCTCTGGTTCAGGCTCTTTAAATTCAAGTTCCTTAGCGTAAATGGAGCTGTGGCGATTTACACCAGCTGAGGATCTGCTCCATTATCCCTCAGTTCTTCCTTTGATAACTTATTTGACTATTATGATGCTCTATCCTGATAATCCCGTCACCAGTGCACAGGTTCTCAGGGTGCTGAATGACGACACTGATCTGCTCACCTGTCATGAGAAAACTTTAGCTGTTGGGTTTGTTGCTCATGAGCATTAACCAGCAGGGTTTTCAGGAGCTCACACTGCTGGCTCAGATGTAAATCACGGATTTCTTGCTCTTCGGCACTGTGGGTGTTGATCATCTCTGACCACTCTTTAGTGTGCTGCGCTACAATTTCTTTTACCTGTAGAGAAAGAACAATAACTAGTTTGTCAGTATTTCTCACAGATATAATATAAGGGCAGCCATTAATGCAGTGGAGATCATTTCAAGATAATTACAAAAATCTTACAAAACACAACTAAATTGCAAGAACTAAATTATATAAAGCAAACTGCTCCACAGTGACATGAAGCCACTAAGGAAACTACAGTGTATTATAAACACCAGATAAAATGCACCCTCACTACTAGGGCTCTCTGTTACCCAGTTGCCCTGTGTAAAACGACTGAATTAATGCCCTCAATTGTACTACAATTCTTTTTAAACCTCCTGAAACGTATGCTTCATTATACAACTGCTAAGCATTCTTGGCTGCCTCAAAAATATAAAATAAAAAAAATCAGAAATGGAGAATATCTAGTGGGATGAATTTCTCTAAGGGCTTAAACACAGGCTCCAATTTTGTGGAGAAAATCTTACCCACACAAAGAAAGCTTATGCTCAAATAAATTGGTTAGTCTCTAAGGTGCCACAAGTACTCCTTTTATTTTTGCGAATACAGACTAACACGGCTGTTACTCTGAAACTTTATTCACACAGTCAGTTTTTCAGAGAAATCCTATATTTAATACATCCTGAATCTGCAGCTAGACTATATAGCTGTGTCTTATGCTCATTAAGTCAGCAGGGAATCTGACAAGTATTCTTTTCTTGCTCAGCTCTCAAGACTCACAAGAATAATATGATTAAAGTTTTGGAAAGTTCCCAAGAGACAATGTGAAGAAGTTTAAACCATCAGAGTTGTTATTATAATAGTATATTGTACTCCAATGATTTAGAAAAGTAACTAATAGAAAGATATACCTGATTATCCCTTCATAATTAGCTATGCTATTTTGACAAGCTATCCTACTTTTCCATAAATGCGCACAAAGTCTCACCAAAAAATCATCTATTTTCAGGTAGGCCTTTTTATAAAGTGCTACTATGGAAACTAATAGCCTTTGGGCGTTCTTACATGGAAGCTAATCCTGATTCTTCAAATCAAAATTGCCATCACAGAACTCCCAAGTGAGACTGATGCCAAGCCCCTCAGGAGCATGTACCCCCTAGACGCACTTCCTCTCAAACGTATTTTAGGCATCTGACCCACAGTCAGATGCATACAACTAAACAGGATCGTCCAGTGCACTGACAGCGAAACAACAAAAGTGAGAGAGAAATTCAAGGGAGCAGAGCACCTCTAAAGGCAACCGGTGCCTAGACTCTCTGCCAAAGGTACAAGCAAACAAAGAACACGTTGTGTGTTAAGAATGGGATTCCGCATTGATAATAAAGAGCTTGCTGCCTTTTCCAAGCTAGGCTGGTATCTTATCTACATAAAAGCTAGTCTCACGTTTAATTATAATTAAATATACTTCCCACAAGAAAATGTATATGGTTTAGTGCAGAAAATGCAGGCAAAAGAGCTGCACAGAGTTTGGCTTTTTCCAACTGGCAGGAAAACAAGCCTTTGGAGGCAGAAGTTTGACCAGACTAATACAGCAAGGCCTCCCATTCAACAAGGTACTTAAGCATGAGCGTAACTTTAAGCATGGGGGTAGCCCCACTGACTTCAATGGGACTATTCACAAGGTTAACGTTATGATAGTGCTCAGGTATCTTACTAAGTTGGGACCTAGATGCAGAGGAGCGAACCTTATGGGAAACAGCCCAGGAGAAGAAAGCCTTTATTGACAGGCTCCCATAGTAATACTGACCTCCGAACCCGAACACACTGGGTGTTAGGGAGGGAGCTGAACATACACATGGAAATAACCAGAAAACATTCATGCTTTTTGGATGGGATTTTCCAAAGGGCTCAGTGTTGGCCTAAAGCTGCTCACATGGCAACCAATGGGAGTTTTACCGTTGACTTCAATGGGAGTGGAGTTAGGCCAACACCGACATCTTTGAAAAATTCTACCCTTTATGTTTATCTCAATGTACAAGATGGGATCAGCCCCATCTTTGTAGATGAAGACTCAATAATGCCTAAGCTATCTAGGGGCCCAATGACCAAGGAAGAATTACAAGTGAGTGAAACCACATCAGAAGCAGGTGCATATTCTCAGAAGACATCTATGGTCAAAATGTTAGAAAGCATTGTTTTATTTTGTTTTGTTTTTTAAAAGATCAGCTCTCTAAGACGATACAGGTTAGTAGGGGGGACAGTATAATGAGGCTTCCGGAGACCCCACCGCTTTGAATTCTTGCACAGGTGCCATCCATATTATTTCATAAAGGCGGCTCCCATTGTAATAGCCTTTCCAATTGGGTCGAGCCACTGGGTGCTGCACCCTTTCAAAAGCTGGTACAATCCTGGAGAGAACCATGGCAGGGTTGGCCAGAATTTCTCCTTCATGTTGCAGTGTGATTCCCCCACATGCTACCTAGGACAGGCCTGGGCCTTGAACGCACAATCTCCATATAAGGGGCCTGAGTCATTTACACTAAATGCACATTACATTGCTTTAGCAGCACAAACAGACATTAGACAGGATGTAAATATAATTTACTCCCATATTTAGGTTCCCTGTTACATGGTCAGAGCGGTGTAAAATGGCCTTAGTGTAAATAAGAATCAGGCTCAAGGTGTCCATCTTAGAAATATCTTGAAAAACTAAATGACTAATGCAAACACTGGAAATCCTGGGGAAAGCAAGTACTGTTTGACTTAGTGACAAAGAGCCTCTAGAGAGCCAAATAAGCACAGAAAAGCAAAGAATTCTAGGCTCTCAAGGGAAGAGATGATCTGATAATTGTTTCTGAAAAGTGGCAACATATATTACAGAGGAACACAAAGGAGGAAATCCTATAGACTGAACAGACATTCGAATACCAATGAAGAAACCAACAACAGAGCTTAGAGAGCTAAGCAAGATTATTATTCAAGTGCTTGATCCGAGGAGACAAAGATAAAAATCTTAAAACTCACAACATGCTCAAGGAGAGAGATGCGCTACAGAGGATGCAAAACATTAATTTCCTAGACCTCAAAATAAGCCTGCAGCCTAAAAGAGAGGTACTGCTCCTGGTAAAACAAGCCGCTCTGAAATCATGTCTTTAACTGAATATCCTGCAAAGCTGCATGGTAGATTTCAAGTAAAGCAAAATATATCCTGGGATTAAGAGAAATCTGTCAAACAGAAGTGAATGTGAGAAGAACTGAAATCCTGCCTTTCATTTACTTCCATGTATGTCTAGAGAGACAAATCTTCATACAGAACTTTCAGTAACAGTGAAATATTTTTTTCTTCTTTCCCTTGCCTCCTTTTCTTGCTGGATATTAGGAACCTAGTTTTCCAACACAGGAATGTATCTTGCATCTACAAAGGTAGATGTGTGTAAAGTATGCATTTGTGTATTCAAAACGAGTATTTCATGTTAAACTCGGCCTGGATTTGTATCCACGACATAGAGGAGCAAGTCTCTGTAGACCATTACCACTGGTAATGGGCATAGCTGCGTAGTATTTAATTTCGTTTTCACATGTTGTGATACAGGGATGATGCACATCTGATACATGCTGGATTAATCCTAGGAGCTCACTAATCAAATGAACTCACTTGATCTTAAAATCAATGGATCAAATGGTGAGAGGTTTCTGAACAGCTGCTGAGTATCTGCAACGCCCATTGAATTCAATAGGAATTGTATAAACTTGGCATCTCTCAGGATTTCCCAATGTAATTTTTATCTGCATAGCTGTACTCTGTTGGGAGTAGAAGAAATCTACATTTCCATTTGGTCTGGAGCAAACCACCCAGGTGGGGTACAAGTGAAAGCCAGCATCAAAGGTGTTCTGTGGGATCAGTAAAGCCACAAAGGGTGGAAGTTTCAAAGGAGCTCAAGCTCCCTTAGGGTCCTTTAAAAATCCCAACCTAAAGCTAGACATGGAGAAGAAAGCAAGCCATCCATCTGTGTGGGACGGATTATGCATTTGACAGGATCTGTTTGGAAGTGGGCATTTTAAAAGGACATATCCTAATATCCAAATCAGTTTGTGGGAAGGAAAAAAAAAACATTCAGACTCATTGGAAGTAGAAGGTTAGTGAACACTTCAATGTCCATTTATATTAGAACCAGTCTGGGCAGCTAAGGTCACATCAAAGACTCTTCTATTCTGTAAAGCTTTAAGATTTTACACTTTGCTTTGTATTTAAGCTTACTGCCCAGCTTGCAATGCTCTCTCTAGAGTTGTTAGCCCCCCTGATTTTTATAACTAGCTTTTCCTTTGTGCTTTTCTCAATCTGCCAATACAACCAGTTTTTATTTCAGACAGTGGTTCTGACATTTCCTATTGTGGCCACGTTGTTAAGATTGCTATTTTCTGATACATGCTCTCCTTTCCCTAGACCAACCTCACAACTTCCCTGCAGCAACAGCAAACTATGGCCCTTGATTTTGAGCTGTGGCGCTCAGAGGTGCAACCAGAAAGGAGGAGGAGGGGCAGAGTTTAAGCTGCCTCTGCATCTCCCAGATGCTGGGCTCTGCTGGATACAATTTAGAGCAACTCTGAGTGGTTTCCTACAGCTTCCTATGGGCTACTATACCGACCCTATGGAACTTGAACACAGTACACTCTCGTCATGCTTCCTCTGGCTGCCAGTTTGCCCCTCATCTTCAACCTGCCTCTGTCCGCCTAGGGAAATAAGGTGATGGAGAGCACATAGCACTCTTCCACTAGCCCCATGTGTCCGGGAAAACCCTTTATGCATAGGGTAATACCCTTTTTTCACCAACAGAGTGACAGTCAGGCTGCAGAAAGAGAGAAAACT
Organism: Lepidochelys kempii; assembly: GCF_965140285.1. Classification (NCBI taxonomy): domain Eukaryota; kingdom Metazoa; phylum Chordata; order Testudines; family Cheloniidae; genus Lepidochelys; species Lepidochelys kempii. The sequence goes on from NC_136382.1 coordinate 202,070,016, forward strand.
AGGATCTACATGTTCTGGCTACATGAATGCGTGATATTAGAATTGACAAGACGAAAGTGAGCTTGTCTTAGTCTGCTTAATACAGTGGCGTGGTTACCTCTCCCATGCGGTATCTGTGGTGTTTGATGCCTCTCCCTGTGTGTAAGACTTTATATGTATTAGGTAAAAATCCCCTGGTGTTTTCAATCGCCTCTGCTCTAATCTCTCTGGGTCATTTTGCAGCTGGTTCTATCGTAGAGGGTATTTGCTATTCCTCTAACTTTGACATCAACCACAAACCTGAAAGCAGTTCAAATGGCACCAGAGAAATCTTTGACAAAGTAGTACAGGATGCAACAAAGTGCAGAATGAGGATTAGTTTAAAAAATTAATTAGTCAGGAAGTCTCTGGAAATACTAGCTAAGATCTATATTGCACCGCATCTAGCCTGGAGACTGACAATGTTTTACCTCTGCAAGGGAGCAGCTCCATGCAACTCTTCAAAATGGTCCATGACCATAGCTTGAGAACAACTGATTTAAAAACAACTGGGACTGGATCTTGGGTGCTGTTATTTGGGGACAGGCATCTTGGAGAAAGCAATGGATTCACCTTAGGAGAAGTACGAAGTAACCAAGTAATACATCTGATGCAAATGGGATGGTTCCAGGAGAGAGAGACAGTGAGGGCACAGGGAGAGTCAAATGTCTGGCAGGGTGTTGGACAAGGTGACACTGATGTAAAACTAACAAGCAGCTAATTCCATTTACCTACATATTTTTGGTGGCAAAATTCACTTCCAATTTTCATATAGCACATTTTCCTCTGTTCTCTGCATAGCTGAAACGACTACAAAATGACCAAATATTTTTGTTTCACATGGAAACAAAACTAGGAGCATTATACGCTCTTCAAAAATTGTTAAAGTCAGGAAATGGATTTTGCTCTTTTTGAATAAAAAACCAAAAGCTTTTAGACACTGAGTAATGCCCATTCTTTTCTGCATGTCATTATTGCTGAAAATTATTCACATGCTTTCATAAAAATAAACTACCATTTGGGTCTCAAAGATCTCAAATGTTGCATGTGTTAACACTGGCATGTTTTCTTACCTTAGATTTGTGATCGGATGTTAAAGCCTGAATTTTAATTTCAGTTTCTTTCTTCATTTCAAGACAATTACTTCCTCTAAAAAAGCAAAATGGCAAATGTGTGCCACAAGTTAAATATCTTCCCATCCAGTCAGCTCATACTAATGTATAGTTAGTCAATGATGAAGTACTGTAGTGTATTGGAATGAAATTATTTCTGCTAGCAATTTATCCACACTTTACAAATATTATCGGTTTACTGATCATGCAATTCAAACACACTTCACCTGTTATTTCTAGAGGGGACCCACAATTATTCAATTACTAAGGATATGTCAGCAAGTCCATTTATGATGCTGGTTTCTTTTTTAGCCAAAAAAATTAAACTTCAGCCTGAAAACCTGCAAACAGATTCACTGCCTAGGTATGATTTTTGTTTTGTTTTGCTTGTTTTAAAGCCAATTGTGCTACCTTTTGGTTTGAGGCATGAAAAATGTATCTTGATTGCTAGTTTCCATTGTGATTTCTGCATCTTTAACAGAAAAAGGTTTATTGTCAAGTACAGCTACCTACAACGAGTGCCCCGCTGCAGCAAAGCTGAAATGACCGCAAGGATTGGTCTTCATACCCGTGTGCCATGAAAGAGGATCTGCACAGCCCAAACTGGCCAATGTGGCGTGGCTGGCACAGACCCCATGCCAGTACATTCAGGTTTTTGGAGCTGAACTTTGTATGGATCCAACAGCACCAATCCTCACACAGACCTGATCCTGCAACAGAATGCATATAGCAGGACCGTGGCACCCATGTGGAACCGAGCTAAAGTTAATAGGGCTCTGTGTGGGTGGCAAGGGTCTTCTGGTATTGTAGGGGCATCACAGGCTGGAAGAATAGCTACAGAGGGGTTATGCTGCCACCCAATAACTTGCCTGCGCGGTGGGTAGAAGAGTGATGAAATACCACCCTCCCACAACAGTTCCCTTCACAAATCTCAGGGTATGTCTATACTACCCGTTGGATCGGCAGGCAGCGATCGATTCAGCGGGGGTCGATTTATCTTGTCTAGTCCAGACGCAATAAATCGACCCCCAAGCGCTCTCCCGTCGACTCCGGTACTCCACCACCGTGAGAGGCGCAGGCAGAGTTGACGGGGGAGTGGCAGCAGTTGACTCACCGTGGTGAAGACACCGCAGTGAGTAGGTCTAAGTATGTTGACTTCAGCTATGTTATTCACATAGCTGAAGTTGCATAACTTAGATCGATCTCCCCCCGCAGTGTAGACCAGGCCTTACTTGGACTTTGTGCTGGGAGAGGTGGCAGCATACAATGTAGGATCAAAAGTTCCATTACAGCAACAAGAAAGCTTTCAATTAAAGTCTTACAAGAGTCAGTAAATTCTCAATCCATCCTTCAAACCCTGACCTGTCATGCCCTTTCTTGCAGCGAAAGGTTCTTAGAACAACATGCAAATCCACACACCAAACTTCCTGGTCTTTTTGTTTTGGTTTTAGAACAAATCTGTCTTTGACTGGAATATATTTTTATTTCACTTTTTGTGCAGCCCCTTTAAAAAAACATTTCTCATCAAATCCTTAGTTGGTGTAAATCACCATCATTCCATTGTCGTCGAGTGGAACGACACTGATTTGTACTATCTGAAGATTTGCCCCAATTAAATTGTTTATTGCTTGGCTGAAGTAAAATTAAATTAATCACAGTCCTGGAAATGAAGCTTGATAAAAAAATATGCCAGTTTTAAAGACTATTTTAATATCAGAGTGCTGCTAACTTATGGAAATGAGCAGAAAGCTTTATCCTCAAATGTTCCCAGAAAAGTCTGGTATGGAAATACAAGGAGTGTGATGTGCCTTGTGTTTCCTATGGGCCACCGTGAGGATTAATCACTGATTTGCTTGTCACAGCAAGGAAGGTTTTGCATAGATTTCTGCCATAAGTTTGATACTCTGGAAAGTCCTATAGAGTTATAGGGCCAGTTACATCAGACTAAATCTGAAATGTCATTGACTGCAGTGAAGTTATTTTTGTTTTACACTGGTGTAAATGTGTTCAGGATCTAGCCACAATATAGTTTAATGCTTCTTATGCTTTATGAAGATCACTCCACTCAGGAGGATCAAACATATTTATTCAAAGACCCACTGATCAGTAAAATTTCCAAAATCCCAATAGTCAGTGCCAATTGTTTATTCCTTTTTTTAAAAAGTAGCATTCAGTCTGCGGTGAGGGAATGTTAAAATGGCTGAACACAATCACCCACTTCTGTCCTGTCAAAATGTATGTAAGCTTTAGGTTACACAGTCCTAAATGTGAACAAATTCCTTGGCAACTATCCCACCCCAAGCCGCAACTTTACACACGCACACACACACACACACGTCCTACAGTTTGAATCCTAGACATCCCTGTTAATCCAGGACTGTCCTTGTGTCCCCCTCAACCATATTTCAGAGTTGGAACACGAGCGCACAAGCTCCCCCGAGTCTCTGAGAGATTTATGAGCATGTTTGGCATTTGTAGTGTGCATCTGAACTACTTGCTCAAGTGCACAGGGAACTAAATCCTGTCCATCTGTCAGTGAATGAAGCTGTAATTAATTTTTTTCCTGAAAATTATGCAGCTGACAGACACGTCATGCCATGTGGGAGATACACTAGAAAAAAACCTACATGTAAGCATCACAAAACCAGAATGGAAGGCATTTTTGTCTTTCAGGAAGGCATTTTTGTCTTTTGGATGAATATGCACCAAATTCAAATCGAATTCCTTTAATTTTTTTAATTTATTTTAAATCAACGTATTGCTTGTGAAAGTTGCCAGAATGACAGCAGTGGAAACCAAAATACAAAGCCAACGAACCAGGGCCCATACTCAGCACCGCACCTAAGCACATGCTTTCAAAGCTAAGCATGTGCTTAAGTTCCATTCGCTGTGCTTACATTTAAGCAGGTGCTTAAAGGTACCGTAGAACAGAGATGGATTTAAGCATGTACTTGAGATCTTGGCTGAATCTGGGCTCAGAGCAGCACAAACAGTGACAGGGTCAACTTCCCCCTGCACTATCCCCTCAGTGTACCTTGATCCAGATGTGAAGGATCCACTTTTAGGAACAAGAAGGTAAACCAGAATCTGTGTGCATATAGCACATTGGCCTGTCTGTTAAAACTGGCAAGAATGCACACAGATAGAATAGTTTACATGATAAGGACGACTACCCACTAGGGATTAGAGGACAGTTCTTTTCCCTTGCACCACAGAACAGCCATCAGATGGTGGCTTTTGCTCATTCATGACCTGGGATGGAGTCAAGCTGGTGACAAGTAAATGGTTCTCTGTCCCAACATAACATCCTGAGGCCATCTACTCCTTTGTTTACACTTAAGGCTTTCATTTTTTTTTTCAAAATCTTTTAGTTTTCCAAAGCATGGACCCAAACTATCAGAAATCTTCAGGAGGCCCTGAGGGCAGAGAAGTGTTATGAATGCCAGTGGAAACTTACTGTGATCTAATTGCAGCAACCTAAGTGAGGTGAAACGGGGATGAGTTATCTTCCTAGTCACCCATTCTCAGGTCTTCGTCAGAGGTCTTACACAAAGGTTTTCACTGATTGTTAATGCAGTCATGGACAGTTATCGCCACATTTAAATCTCATATCTGCCTTTGTTTATTTGCTGCTTTGCCTAGACGTAGAAGAGTGGGAAGACCGATCTCTTCTCAGACCAGTGTTAATGCTGATGCGTAAATCTTCTGGCTCAAGGTTCTCAAAATGCAGAACAGCTGTAAGCCTATCTCCCTGGAAGGCAGATACAGTATAATTTCCATGGTGCTCAGTTTGTCACTAATGGTGCAAGGAGTGAATACCATGTGCCATTAGTGAATACCATCTGCCATTAATTATAATCCCAGTTCACACCTGCCAACTCCTTAGCCATGTGCTGCAATTGAATTGAAATGAGCTTTTCCTGTTTCACCAGCTCCCCTTATAATCAGAGTGTCGTGAGGAAGTGAGCTGTAGCTCATGAAAGCTCACGCTTTAATAAATGGGTTAGTCTCTAAGGTGCCCCAAGTCCTCCTGTTCTTTTTACGGATACAGACTAACACGGCTGCTACTCTGAAAGCTGATACTTCAGTGATCTGTTTGCAACATTAGGATGGTTTCTGGAAGTGCTGCTCAGCCTAAGAAATATTCGGGTCCTGACAATGGTTGTCCTTCCTTAAAGTAAAAACAGCTCATGGTACACTTTGGAAGAGTTCATGTAGTCTTTGCATAACTTATTGTGGAGACTTCTTGTTACCTCTTTTGCTTCAGAGACTGCTACTTCTAATAAGAGTTTTGTTTTATATAATTTCAGGCACACACACATATTTTACAAATACTGTTCATCCAAATACTGTATCAAACACAGTAAAGCATTTATGAAAGAACCCATCGCCAAAACGGCACCTAAGCTCAATACAGCAAATAATTTTATCAGAGACTGGCCCCAACAGCTCAGTTGCAGACCCTCTACCACCAGCCCAGTATTAATAATTTAATATTATTTTATTAAATTTGTTGGGAGGTGGAGAGTGGCGTCATTCCAGGATCAGGGAAATGTTGTTGCCGGATCAGATAATACAAACAATTAATACTAACTGCTAATATAATTCTGTATTCTACTAAAAAAGAAAAGGAGGACTTGTGGCACCTTAGAGACTAACCAATTTATTTGAGCATAAGCTTTCGTGAGCTTATGCTCAAATAAATTGGTTAGTCTCTAAGGTGCCACAAGTCCTCCTTTTCTTTTTGCGAATACAGACTAACATGGCTGTTACTCTGAAACCTGTATTCTACTAAGAAACTCATTCCCGCTTTTCAGGGGTCACAGGTTAACTGTAAGACTAATGGTACAATATTGTTATTTAATCAAAAAGGGACTTTGGGAGGTAGACGTCAGCAACAGGGGGAAAACAGAGGAGAAGCTGCTACAAGATAAAGAGCTAACAACCGGAGAACAGCAGGAACCTGGAAATTATAGAAACCTCTAGGTTCTGCCTATTAGGACCGCAAGAGACAAATTTTATGAATTATGAAGAAGATATTCCAGAAACTTCAGGAGCAGTTAAGAACAGCATATCGACAATGGGTTAGATCCTAGGCTAGCACAAACTGAGGTAGCTTCACTGCCATCATAAAAGCCAATTTATAATCAGCTGCGAATCTGAAAGAGTATTTACAGTTCCTGTGTTGAGAGGAACCTTTTCGAGATGACGGGAAAGCAGATCCTATTATTTGATCTGAGCTTCCGTCGACAAAGTTCAAGATTAATACATCAATTTTTTCCAAGACCAAATTGTGATCGAAGTCTAATGATGTAATTCACGGAGGTTCTGGGCCTGCTCTCATTGAAACCAAAGGTAAAACTCCCGTTGGTCTCAATGAGAGCAAGGGCAGGCCCATGGATACTGAACATCTGATGTGATTAATTTGCTTTAATGTCACATGCGGAGAAAATAGAGGACTCCAGTAAGGCAAAGCAAGAACAACACTTAGGGCCCAATCCTTAAATCCTCGTGCAGGTTATATTTATATTGACTGAGGAGGGCCAGGTCAGGCTGCTGTAAGTTAAATATAAATTACTTTTCTAGTAATATTTTGTTCCAGACAGTAAAAGCATAAAAATCTGTTTTGATTCTTATAAAACATTTTAAAAGAATATCTTACCCTTTCTTCTTGATTGCCTTCTCTAACATTTTCTCATAAGATAACTTTTCTTTATCATACTGTGCCACTATTTTGTCAACTTGTGTGCAGTGCAACTTCTGCATAGTGCTGTGCTCCTGGAAAACAGTAGGACCTTACAATTAGGTTGCTGGACTTTTAATGTTTCATTTTCTTAAAGTGGATAATATCAGTGTAGGAACAAATATGTCTGGCACTGTATTTAATCCCTTTTAGCTGCCTGATAGCAAGGGGCCCAGATCTCCCACAGTAAATGTAAAACCTTTCTCCTCGGTGCACGTTGCAGGAAAATCTGTCCTGGCAGAGTGCTAATATCCTGAAAATATGGTATACAGCTACCATAAACCAAGAACTTTATGGAAAAAAATGCCAACAGGTAATATCTGCATAACTATATCTTTTTGGAATACATGATCATTTAAATGCAGTGCAGTAATAAGATTTATGAACTCAGAGCAGGTACCATATAAAGATTCTGGAACCCCGGGGATCACAAAAAAACAACAGGCATCCCCCTAAGTATCCTAGAGTGAACACAGCCCCAGATCTTCAGCTGGTGTAAATCACGTAGCTCAACTAAAGTCAATAAAAATTGACACTGGCTGAGGATCTGGCCCATAAGTCTAGTGGCACTCGGTATTTTGTCCTAGCAAAGGTTCATCGCGCAGAAGCTGGTTTCTTATTCCAAGTGATGTTAAGCTACGCAATAGGGCTATCAAATGTATATTTAGTTAGCTGCAACGGACTATTTGTGTTTTTCTTTCCGGCCTTCCCCAGGCACAAGCTACTTATAAAGGACCTGATTCTGATCTATATCACACCAGTGTAATTCCACTGATTTCAATGGAGTCACACCTGATTTATACTAGTGTAAAGGGGGAAACAATTTTCCGCATGGGAATAAAAGGTTAATTACGTACACACATATTACATACACAGGTCCACCTCTTTATAAAAACCTTTCTGTTTCAGAAGTACTAGTCCTCACTTAATGCTTGTGTGTCCTGGCTCTGCAGTGGACTGAAACTCATAAGTCATTTTAATCACCCTTCCTTATGAAACATGCTCATTATTCTTCAAACATCTGGCTGCCAGTGATGGTAGGAAAATACTGAGCATACACTGCAATAGGGAATTTTGTTGTTTTAATTATTTTATTAACGTACTATACCCCTAGATTTTATCTAGTCTTGACAAAAAGGTCTTGTATTAACTGTTATGGTTTGGTTTACTGTGGGAAATGTAAGCAGATCACATTTTACATTAAAAAGTTACCAGGATTTTTTTTTGGTCTGTTTTCATTTAGTTTCACTACACATTCTGAATTTACACGACTGCTCTATACCATAGGCTTCATTGCTACTATTTCTATATATCATAGCAACCAACTCATCCGTGTAGTTCCTTTTAAAAATACTAACGAAAGAATTTCACCTCCCTTTAACAAATGCTGCAACGCTTTTAAAAGCTAGCGTTAGAATGTAAACCTGAATTCCAGCATCTGCTATCCACCCCTCTGGGCAATAACATAATGCAGCTCCTGCAATTTCTATTCAGGATGAAGCTCTGAGCTCTCTGTTCTGCAGAGAATCAAACAAAAAAAATGGACTTTACTAGCATCAGAAAGAAGTCAGCTTCAGCAGGGAATACACAGGCTGATTAGCAATCTAAGAGAAACTGCAGACAGTGAAAAGGATGAAGCAGGCCTGACGGCACTAGACAGCCACAGGTGAATTGTCTGATATATTTAATTACTAAAGCTACACACTCTTCCCCAGATAAACGGAACAGTACAATTCTTGATATAAAAGACTAAGCATAATTATCTGAAATTATATGCCATCTGTACACTTGTCCAGCACTTCTGCATGAACTGGGAAAAGGAGGCAATATTCAGTGCTGGAATCCTGCTTTGTTTAGGAACCATACAGAACTTCCCCATCACAACCTAATTTGATTCTTTTCTGAATACTCATCTTTATCTAAGAGGATATACTCCCTGAAATGTTGTATTCAACAGAAAGTTATTTTCGATAGATAACCAACTGGGCTGTGTTTTCTTTGTGGACACATGCTCATCATAAATTGTTTCACGAAACAACGCTTTAGTTTGAATGCACAGAAACGCAGCTAAAAAGGAAGAAAATACAAAGCTCTGTGTACTGGGAAACTGCCATGTCTGCCTGTGCCATCCAAGTAGTTGGGTGATGCTAAGCTAGCAGAGCAGAGACAGGAAGAGATCACTGGAGAGAAGTCAGACGACCCTGGAGAGGAGTGAAGACAGGCTGATTGATGGGGAAAGCGTGGTCTGGTTTGCTGTTCATGTTGGTGCTGGCTGTTTCTAAAGGCAGCAGGGCAGCGCTCCATTGTTTATTAGAGCATTTAAAGCCCTTTGAGCCTGATCCATTTTTCTTAATTCTCTTTTGTGATGCATGTGTGCACATGGTCTCCTCCTCTTGCACTTCATTCACCCTTTCATCCTCCTCTGTCATCTGCCACCTCTGGCTCTCTTCTGAGATTTCCTCAGCTCCTGCTGCGAGCTGAGAATTAACTATTCATTTCTCCTCTCATCCCCTTCTTTCCTCACAAGGTTGTTGATGAACTCTCAAGTTTTGCCTTTCTGACTCCCTTGACAAAGCATTGATGATGTAAAGTAGCTTTAAGCGGGGAGAAAAAGAGAACTTAGTTCACATGTGCAAGTGTCGCCTTGTGATTTGGGGATGTTTGTGGGGAAGGAGGAAGCAGAAAAAATAAAGACTGTAGGTTGAAAAATGTTGCAACATAACTGTGCTATTGTGCGACATAACTTACTGGCATCCATTGTGTCAAATGTTCTTGAATTTTCTGAATCACGATATGAAATGACTGCACTTTATTTAAAGGGGCAATATTGCACCCAAACCCCATTGCTCTGGTAAGCTGCTGGACCCACTATGGGATGAGCCTCATGGTAAGTACATTTTTTAACGCCCAGTTCCTCTTTTAACTTTGATTTCTGCCACTTAGCACAATGGCATGCACTGCATTTGTTAAGGCTAACTTGGAGAACAGAGCCATTGCAAGTAGCAATGCAGCTCTGGGAGAGTCCCTTTGTGAATATTTCTTCTTATCTTCAGAATGGCATTTCTGAGCCTGAAGCCACCTTCATAAATTGGGAATCATAGAATATCAGAGTTGAAAGGGACCTCAGGAGGTCATCTAGTCCAACCCCCTGCTCAAAGCAGGACCAATCCCCAATTTTTGCCCTAGATCCCTAAATGGCCCCCTCAAGATTTGAACTCACAACCCTGGGTTTAGCAGGCCAATGCTCAAACCACTGAGCTATCCCTCCCCTGTATGTAAAGAGCTGGGACAGTGAATTTTTATGGGACGTGTGGAAAAATAGTCCTTCTGCTTTATTTGGCAACACCCAGGCTCTGAGTTAAATGCATCTTCAATCTGCATCTCCAAAAAAACTACAGAGGAACATTCTGAAGAATAAACGTAATGCAGCACAGTAACTTGTACCAAGGTCTTTTCATCCCCAGAACGCTTTGCCTCACCAGGATCATCATCTTCCCTTGCCTCCAGTTTTGACCCTCTGTCTTTGAGTTCACTCACACCTGGTTCCCCAAAGTAACTTGTCCTCTTCTCACAGCTGGATGAGAGTTGAGAGCTCTCCAATAACTACAAAGGTACAGCCAGAAATTTTTACCCCCAATGTAAGCCCAGTTTTTCTGGGTAGGTCTGCCTTTCTGACCTGGAGTCACAAAATTATCATTCGATAATAGTTCCTCAAACTTCTGACATGGCTTGGCACTTCCCAGTGTGTGAGTTTTGTCTGGAGCCTTCCTGTACATTGACAGACTACAGAAAACACAACATAGCTCTGCATGGCCTGACAAATTCATTCCAGATTGCCATCAACGTCCTTATGTTGGACTCTGTCCAAACGACTGAACATTCATGCTCACCATCTGAGATGGATCATCAGTGATCCAAGAGAAGCAGAGGCTGACAATCAGGTATGTGCCATGGCTACCACCAGGCTATGGATACACCAGCATGGCTTTTTCCCGTTACATATATAAACATAGGGACCCTCGCTCTATCAGCTGCATAGCATAAAGCACAGAGAATGCAGGGGGACAAGGCACTACACCTAAGGTATCACACTCTATGGGACTGCCAGTCACAGGGAGAACCGGGAGGAAAGACGGCTGGCTAAAATGGCTTAGCTCAATGATTCTCAAACCAGGTCTGCTGCTTGTTCAGGGAAAGCACCTGGTGGGCCGAGCCAGTTTGTTTACCTGCTGCATCCGCAGCTTCGGCCGATCGTGGCGCCCACTGGCCTCGGTTCGCCGCTCCAGGCCAATGGGGGCTGCGGGAAGCAGTGTGGGCCGAGGGATGTGCTGTCTGCCCTTCCCGCAGCCCCCATTGGCCTGGAGCGGCAAACCGCGGCCACTGGGAGCCACGATAGGCCGAACCTGCGGATGCGGCAGGTAAACAAACTGGCCTGGCCCATCGGGGGCTTTCCCTGAACAAGCGGCGGACTGGCTTTGAGAACCACTGGCTTAGCTGACACACGTCTGATTTGCTGTCTGTGTAGACTAGAGATAACTGTTACATCCACAACTATTGTCAAGACTAGGTCCCAAGAAAAACTCCAAGTCAGTTCTAGAGCGTATTTCAAACACTGCTTGTAAATGTAATGTATATGGAGGCAAACAAAGTTTCAAGTGGAAATATGTTCTAGACTGGTTGACAGTATATTTGGCACCACCCAGGTATACCATAAATCTCAGGTTCAGGATTTTCTGAATCCTCTGTCATTTTAATTTCACTCGTTTCCTTTAGACACAAAGATACTAAAAAATTACAAATTGCTGATTAAACTCCAAATTGCAGCCAATAATACAATTAAAATATGGCTTTCTGAGGCAAAAGGATTTTACCAGCTACTTTGCCTGTCAACGTAAGCCACATGATAAATACCACGTGCAACTATTTGAATGTTTAAGGTAAATTTAATTCATTTTTAGTATTAATATACCTGTAGGTAGTGGTTAAGGCCCAGTCAGCAGGCTACTAAAGCACGTGAAGCCTGTGGGATTACTCATGCGCTTAAATTAGTTGTGTGCTTTGGTACCTTGCCGAATCAAGGCCTAAACTCTTGTGGATAGAGAACATATCTTCCTATGTGTGTGTAGAGTACAGTGCCTAGCACATTTGGGGCACTAATGTTAATATAAATAATAAAAATAGCTAATTCTATATTTAAGCAATTCACAGGCAGTGCCCCAGTTGCTGATATTCTGCAACCAAGATTTTACACTTGCTCAAATTCCATTAACTATAATTCATGTTTCTATTTAAAGCTCCTATAGCATGTTACATAAGAAATACATATTTTGGAGTTGTTATATTTTAGATTCTCTTTAAACATCTCCTATACATCTCTGGCTGTAAAATAAATCAGCCCTAGACTTTTAAGCAGTATTTGAAAACAACAATTTGATCCACGTTTATTTTGAATACCCAGCAGAAGTGTATTATTATGTATAACTCATCACTGATGAATGTCACACAGTGGGGATTCCATAGCAATTCACTCTACATTACATACAATTTTAATCAAAAGCCTTATAATCGCTCAAATACTCCTACTCATTTTATAGTAGCGTCAGTTGCTTTTATATCCCAGCTGCAATTCACTGATATTATTTTTCAGTAAAAGTTAATATCAAGAACATAAAAATGATTACACGGCATTATGAAACAATAAAGGTATTTCTCTTTAAGCCACGCCAGTTTCTATATTACGATGTCTGGAACAAACCTGCACAATCCCCATTATTTTGAGCAATGAAGATTTCAAGAAGATTCTAACACATTTTTGTGGCTTTTTATGATCTTGGATCCATGTTAGCATGTTTTATGATTAAAAAAATACACCTTACACTGCATAATCACAGGTTCATGCACACACATTTATATGCAATACATATGGTGTGCTGCCAATTTCTGCATGAAAACTGGAATGGCAAATGAAAAATGTCACCATTACCACACCAAAATTCCTTCCTGTGAACCATCAGGGAACCTTACAGATAACCAGCTGAGCAGTGCAGTCTTTTGGCATTTCAATATTACCATGAGTCAGACTCATCAGTATTTTTATTTCAAATATGCAAGAGCAGTTGCTCCACCGTATGACTTTTGTGCAGCCTTCAGCTTATTATGCACATGTAACTCCATTGTAGGCAAATGGACATGTGCCTACCTACACTGGGGTAAATCTGGTGCTCTATGTTCTAGAGCATTTAGTCCAAGGTCTTTCCAAAGGAAGTTTTAAAAAAGGAAGTTATTGAAAATTAATCTGGATACGTTTATTTAGGGGGAAATTCAACCCAGGTCAGAGTACCCTGATCAGTAGCCCCACGAGGAGAGGTGGGGGAAGCAGTCTGCTATGGAGGAGCTTCTACAGCAGCTCTAGAAAGGGGTTGAGGAATTTGCATTTGGATTCATGACTATTCAAAATCTGAGGACACCACAGAGCTGCCGCACCTTGCCCCATTGCACACAGCAGATCCATGCTAGTTTCACTGCATTTAGGGTTGTACTCTAGCCAGAGAATTTGGCCCAAGGTGAGCTGGTGACATGAATATACAATGTCATACCTTGAGGATTATGCAGAAAGAGAAGCAGGATATTGAGGGAGAATAATCTCATACACTCCACTAACAGCAGGCAAAACACATAATTATGGGTATATAACATTTCTTGGCACATTCAGTGGGTACTGTGACACTGGCAGACCAGGTGTCAGCTCACACCAAAGCCCGAGGCCAATTCACCTTTCTATTAGTATAGATCAAAGTGATTGTTAAATGTATAAGAATGTATTTGGTGTTTAAACTCCATGAAAACTAATGGGATGTTACATGCATTGTTTTCACATATCTGTATCCTGTTATAATGGGATAGCAAACATTTACATTGTATATATATCCTGATAACTAACCCATTCAACGAGAAAGACGCCTTGTGTAATGCAAATGAAGAACTTCAGCAGGAAACTAATTTTGTGCATTTGAAGGCCAGCGTGATGATCAGAAATTGAAGACCATCTAAATGGATTCCTCTATCTCTCCATCAATCAAAGGCAGAGCCTGTGTGGGTGATGACTCTGTCAGTGTGTTTTCTGTGAGAAAAAGCTATACGTATGGATTCAGGGAAATATCCTGCATCTCTGGACTGTTTGGATTGTAACAGGGCAGAAGAATTGAACGAGAAGATGGAGATCCCCAGAGTTATTCTGGGTAGCACTGAGAGACTTTTTGGAAGACTGACAGATTACTACATCTTTACTACCATTTGGAATTATAGACTGTGACTCACCTGTACATGTGTTTGACCTGCTTTAACCTCTCAATAACTCATTTCTTTTTCTTAGGCCATGTCTACACTATCACTTATGCTGGCAAAACTTATGTCGCTTGGGTGTGAAAAAAAAAAACCCCACCCCATCCGAGTGACGTAAATTTCGCTGGCATAAGTGGCAGTGTGCACAGCGCTATGATTGCAGGAGAGCTTCTCCCACCGACATAGCTACGGCTGCTCGCTGGAGGTGGCCTCCTGTCGGTATAGAGCAGCTACCCGAGAGATCTTACAGCAACGTGGCTGCATTGGTACAGTTGTGCTGCGGTTAGCTCTCCAGTAGACACCGCCTTAGCTAATAAACCTAGTTAGTTTTCTATAGAATTGGTCTTTGATGTGAGATCTAGCATGCTACCCGACCTGGGTGAGTGACCTGGTCTCTTGGGACTGGGAGTAACCTAGAATATTTGTGATTTTTGGTGTAAGTGACCATTTATCACATAGTCCAGCTTGTCTGGGTGGCCAGATAGACTGGAGTGTCTAAGGGGACAGTCTGGGACTCCATTATAAGACTACTGAAGTACGTTGGGAGTTCACATTTGGTACTGGGTTGGTGAAATCTAATGATACAACATACCACCAGGTTGGGGGTGAGGGGACCTGCCATGCTTTTGACAATCTGTTCTGAGGTAGGCACTCACAGTCGTGAGCCACTCCAGACAGTGTGACAGTTACACTTAAAAACACCTTTCTTCTGTTTGACAGAGTCAATGGCTTTGAGAGAGATTCCCTATACTTAAAATAAGGAATACAGCTAAAACTGGTAATATCTCTTAACACAGAAGGAGCTTTTTATATGTGACCACTTTGTGACTCTGTACCCTATATTCTTCACAGTGATATTATTATGATATGCTTATAGCATAATTATAATGTATTTTATGCAAGATAAGGCATGTGAGGTGTCATTGGGAAAGTTATGACTTGCTGAATATGATTATCCTATTTGTACTCATGTATCATTTTTGTATCTGAAGTTATGAATATTGACTATGTATCTGTATTTCAAATGTAGTTACACCTAGTTAACGCTCACTAGACAAGATGCTTTCAGTCCAGATAGTGGGTGGGGAAGGGCCTCTTTAGGGCAATGGGCCATTAGGAAAAAACAACCGGCCTTAGAACAAGTTTATCTCCCACCTGGTGATGAACGTTCCTGAGAACACTCCAAACAGCCTGTGATTAATGGCTGCTATGACTCTACATGGACATGTGATCAGACCACACAATGCTGGACTCCATCTTGGGATGTCAGTATTTTTCCACAGACTGGTCTGGGAACTAAGTTCTTCACTCCCCACACAAGAAGACTCCTGGAAACACCTGAGGAACAAAGACTTAACTGGGGGAAGTGCTGGACCCAGGCTAAAGGGATTTCTAGCCTGCGAATGAAAAACTTGGGGATTCCAAGCTGTAAAGCAAGTGCAGCTTGCCCTTTAAGAATCTGCAGCCTGCTTGCATCATCTCTTAGGGTGAGAATCTGCTCATTCATATCCAATCTATTTAGTATATTAAGCTTAGTTTGTGTTTTTTATTTATCTAGCCGCATGGGGTGTTGCTTTTAGGTGACTCTACTGGCTAATCCCTTGTATAGGAGCTGTGTGCGTGCCCTACACCCTGCCTTCAGGCTACCTTGAACACATCCCCTGTGAAATTTCCATGAGCACAGCTCATTTGCTCAGGGACCAGAATTTAGCCTGTGTATTAATGACAAGGTACAAAACAAAGTTCTCTATTAAAAGCTCCACATCCACATGTGCAGTGCCATGGTGTCTCCCCTTCCAAGAGACTATGCTTCCTGCATGTGCCTCAGGCAGTGACTGTTGGGTTCCTGATATTGCTCAGTGTAAACGTTCTAGTCTGTTTTAAAGATCAAATCATTACTGCAATCTGCAAAACTCATAATCTAATCTATTTAAAACTCACTAATGGTACACAGCTAAGACTCAGGAGCAAGTTGTTCCTAGTATGAAAGTCCTTTTTGAAAGGCTGATCATTACAAAAAGTTACTGGTGTTTTTCAGATTCAGTGAAATGCCAAATAAATATGAACATTACAGTATAGGAAGGTGACAGCTCACTAGGTGGGTGTCATTACAAAAATATTCAGTCTTATCTACTGGCAGCAGCTTTATAAAACCCCCTGCGTGTTGCATCTCTGGGTTTATAGTACACCCACGTTAGAGAAAAAATAATATAAAACCCTTAGAACCAAAATATCTTTGTGGCTTGCTGAACTTCTGAAGATCTTTCCACTGCCCCAGCCACAAAGGATAAAGAACAAGATGCTGTGGATGGGAGGCTGCACCTTTATTCACCTAATGTATCTGTGAATACCTAGCAAATAAGGCTTAAGTCACTGTGTTTTTCTTAATGGTTTCCACCTACTTGGGAGGTCCTGCCTTCAGCAGCTCCCATTCCCAACCTGGTCATAGCTCGGCACAGGGACCCCACCACCCTCTCCTTGTGTGAAGGTTAAGAGGGTCTGGAAAAGAGGTGTGTGAGGGGATGTTTCCTTACTGTACCAGATGTAGGAGCCCAAGCCCCCTTTCCCGGTTGCCTTGGGGGATGCCTTCCTCTAAATCCACTTCCAACAACTCCTTATCAGGAAATCGGACCCCCTATGGACTGAGTGCACAGGACACCTGCTACCTACCAATTTGCAACATCTTCATCTATCCTGCTTATCTACCTCACTGGATCCCTGATTTGCTGTGAGGAAGATGACAAAACCCACCCTGCCTCGGCCAATCTGTCAGTGAGGGGAAAATTCCTTCCCAGTCTCAAAAGAGAGAGAGAAAAAAAAGGCAGCAAGCACGCTTCTCACAGCAGATCATTAAAAACCTGATCCTGCTCTGATCTCATGGGTGATTGGTGACTCCTGAAAAAGCGCGAGCCACTTCCTGTCCCCAACCAGTGAGGTAAGTTCTCCTTTCCCTATCCGTATAAGCCAAACGGAGGAGGGATCCTTAAAGGAGCCTCATCTCCCTTCCTTCCCGCCTGCCAGACAAAGACCCACTGCACTGGGTTGTGGTGAGCACTTTATAGATGGGCTATAACTGAAATAAAGTCCATAGATACAGAAAGCATAAGCAGCAGCAAATTCACACGTGTGCCATGATTGGCACAGTCTTGCAACCAGTTGGTAAATTATTTTAAGAATGGCAGAATTACAGCACAAGAGGGCAGTGATGAAATTTGGCTTCCACTTGGCATTCAGCTGCAGTCCAGACAAAATCAGGCTGCCATTTGCACATGCATGCAGATTCCAATGACTGTGTTCAACTAACGGGATTATCAAGTCCCTCAGTGTGGACTTTTAAAATAATACGTTTTTTCCAAACATCTTTTTGAAGCTAAGTAGTTGTGGGGAGGCTCCACCTTCTCGTCACAGTTCCTGTGACCTGGTCAGTTTGATCACTCCCCCGTCCACCTCCTCAAGGACCAGTTTTGGCATTGGTCCAGCATGGGACCAACGACATGTGCCGCCAGATGATGGTATGTTGCTGCTACTGCTAAGGGTAAATGTAACTTGTGATTCTTTTTTCCTAGAAAATGATGTTTATTTCTCATGCCGTCAGGAGGGTGGGGACTGGAGACTGAACTGGATGACCTCTCGAGGTCCCTTCCAGGACTGTGATTCTATGCTGCACGAGTGGCTTCACTTTCAGTTTCTTTGCCTTTCTGGAAAAATCAGGAGCCACATGTTTATAACGGAGCAAAAAGGCCGAGCTACATGGCTACACTGACATGTCTGATCCTCACCCCTGTATTGCACCATGCTGTGTAGGGCTAGTTCTCAATGTAAGCAAATGGACTGCCATTTTGATCACACCTTTCTACGATAAGCCCAACCTTCCCAAAGAAGCACATGCCCCTTCGAGACTTTGAGGAAAGGCATGCACACACTGAAATGATTGTTGCCAGTGCAAGGGAACTCCCTCTCTTCCGTAACGGAAAGGCAGGGGGAATATGGAAGAGTTGGTGGAGAGTCACACAGAAGGACATATGATGGGGAAAAAAAGGATTAGATGTGGCAAGCTTCGAAAAAGGCCATATGGGAAAAACAAGCTGTTATGAGCTCAAGTCACTGCCTCATCAGTCTTCTGAGTAACAGTGCAAACCTCGAGAATGAATTCTGCTGTAAAACAGAAGGTGATTTTAATGTGCCTTGCAAATGTGATGACCAGAGATGAAGCCCCTGATTAGATTTTCAAATTAGTGATCTTACCTGAGATAAAGTTTTTAAGAATAGTATTTATGCCTCTGCCACCAAAATACGGTGGTTTAAAATAAAAAAGAATCAACCCCTAAAAAAAAGCTGATTGCTCTCCCAGCAAATTTCAATATTTTCCTCTCTTTCTTTTTAATACTCCTTCCTTAGTACCTAATCTTGCTATTATGTAAGGGCTTGAGACGAACAGAACATTGCTGAACCTAGGCAGTCCATCTGAGCAGGACGCACCGAGCCCAGGCAGGGATTCCATAGCCCATGCACATCGCAAAGCACAGCACAGTGGCTCTTTACCCCTTAGCACAAGGGTCTTTTAGGAGAGAAGCTCGGTGTGCAGCCGCAATTATGCAGATTTACCAGCCAGCCCTCTGTGGGGGCTGCAGCAGTGCCCTGCAGAGGATAAGCTTTCTTGTCTCCTGCCCAAGCTCTGCAGAACCCCAAAGCCTGGAGAATCCCCCAACTCAACACCCAACGTCCAGGCTGTTCAGTGAGGCTGTGTGCTAGGTAGAGGATTTGGTTCAACACCTGAGAGTCAAAGCTAAGAACTACCCAAGGGAATTCCAGTGGCACAGCTTTTTCTGAGGTGGAAAGGAAAGGTGTACTGACTCTGACGTGTGCTTACCTGTCCAGTAACTGGAGTTCTTTGAGATGTGTGGTCCTTACCTGTACTCTGCTTGAGGTGTGCAGCACGCACCTGAGACAGGAAGATTTTTGCTAGCACTGTCCGCTGGTCTGTGCCTGCGCCATTCTTCTCCTCATGCTCTGAGCAGAGGGCATAAAGGGAGGTATAGACCAACTGCGTCTCCAGTTACCCTTCTACTGTAGAAAGCCCTAGGCTAAGGCTCTACAGCAGAGGGGAAGGAGGGAGGGTAGTGGAATAGAGGTAGTGGAAGACAGAAATAGTCTCTGACAAAATTCTGGGGGATGGGTGAAGTCCCTGAGCGCTGGTAAAGGGCAAACACAGTACCTATCTTTAAAAAGGGGAACAAAGAGGACCATGGGAATTATAGACCAGTCAGTCTAACTCGAACAGCTTCTGTCTCAGACCCCAAGAGGTAGCAAGAAACTGGAGAGGTGGTTGGTCCAGGACACCCCTTAAGCCCTTGGTTTGGAGTACGAGGAGGATAATGGTGCAGGCACAAACTAATGGACACTTCTAGCAATAACGTTCTGGTCTCAGGCCCATGGAGTGCATGTGCACCTCAAGTAGAATACACACAGGGACCATCACTCAAAGAACCCTACTTAAATAAAAATGCTAGCCGTACTGGAAGGTCCCTTTGCAGACTGACTCGGAAACCAAAAAAGTATGGCCTGCCATCACAACCAGTGTGAAGTACTGAAGTTGTCTTCCCTCCAATATTTATTCACTGTATGTTTTCCTGCTTTAATTTCTAGTTGCTCCTTTACTGCCCTGTAGCCTCTTCCACTTTATCATGAAGAGGTATTTAAAAGCAATATCCTGTCTTTGCAGAGCTTTGCATATACAACTTCCCATTTGTATTGCTCATAATCCTCTGAATAAAATCTCTCCTTTCCCCGACTCCCAGACTTCACAAAATCCAAAATTCCATGTTTATCAGCAAAGCTGCTAATCTGACATTAAGGGAACATGGGAAATTCTAATTTTATCAAGGGGTATAAAATGACTGCTTACTAATTCTGAGGCTACTTATCAGGTATGCTTCTTCCATTAAAATGATCTATCCACCTATCCTACTTAGTATACAAATCTCATTTTATATATCAAATACATATTTGACTATTTTCAACTGTCCACACATTTTATATGAAAAATAAATGGGTCTGTTCTCTTTAAAGAAAAACATTTTACAGATATTTTTATAGCCCCTTCTAAGGTTATCATGCTTTTTTCTTCTCTCCCATCTGGTGTTTCAGCCTCTTGTTAATAGGAACATGTGAAAGATTTCCACCCCTGACATCTTTCTGATCCTGTGTGACTCCTACATACTCCCACATACACACAGCATGGCTTCATTCAGCCATTTATTATCCCATGCACACAAACGTCTTCACTTCAGGAAGTACTTCTGCATCTGTTATTTGCTGAAGTATATTTGACATTGTCTTTAGAAATACTTTGGCTGATCAGCATTTACACTTAAAAGAAAATAAAAGCAGGGCACATCACTGTTTGTATAAAAGAGACAGGAATGCTGCGTGAGAGACACACCTGTTGAATACCTGTTAAAGGTACACTGCTCAATCTTTTCCCTGTCAGGTCCCCTGAAGCTGAATCAGTCCGCTTTGCTGGTACTCTCCTATGATGCGAAGTCAAAGTTTCCATGGAATTCCTCCGAATGGAAATGGCACACAGGGACTCGGGGACATTTTCAGAAGTGCTTATGTAACCTGGATAACTAAGCCCCCTTTCCAAACGGGATTTATGCACTTAGGAGACGAGACTCATTGAAAATCAATGGGCCCACAGAGCACTGAGGCACTTTTGAAAGTTTTACCATCGAGGCTTCTTTTGGTTTTTAAATTTTCTAGTTTTCCAAAATGCAGCTAAATGAAGAGAGTAGAAAGACTAACATCCCCATGTGCCCAATCCTTGCCTCAGCATCCAACGGCTCTCTCTCGCTATACCTCACCATGGCTGATCACCAGCCCAGAAGTGACACTAATAATTTCTCCATAGTTCAGGTGAGCCACTGTTGCCAACATTGGGAACCCTAGGGTAGCCAGTGTGATGATGGCTGACACTGTGTAGGGATAGATGACACAGGGCTGAAAACAATGTCAGTGGCCAGTGGTGTGACTAACTTAGGGTGTTCCCAATGTATCCCCGTGTTTTATCAGCTGAATTGATGTTAGGATGATGGGAATTTTTTCAGATTTTTTCCTGGTGCCGACCAGGTGTTAGAAAAAGAAGGGGAATAGCAGTCAGAGTACAGAACTGAGAATCAGGAACACGGCTGGCTTTAGAACTTTTGGTCAGGCCTGCAAAAAAGTGTTTTTCCCCCTAGCTCCATGTTTTCAACATAACCTGTGCCACTATCACATCATCATGCCAGCCTAAGGAGTTTGGGGACGGTTAGCTAAACGATTCCTTGTGGTACCATCCACAAACTTCATGAACTAATTTTACATGGAAAGCGGCATGCAGAGGAGTGGGGGATGGTTAGGTAGTAAGCCTTCTAATGCCAAAGTGGAGCCTCATTGCTTATTCTTGCAAAGTCAACAATTAGTTTATATCAATTTATGTTTGCAAGGCCATCTTTGTAAGGAAAAGGGATAGAAAACCTTTTGTAAAACAAAAGATATGAATCTCCTTCCTGTTACTTATTCCTCCAAATTTAGGGGGGCCCATGGAGAGGGGCATCCAAGGATCTGGCAGTAATTCTTGGATTCAGTGGGTCTAACAGTGCAGAGTTTCTCAAGCTGCTCATGGCTGGCTGATTGCATGGCTCTCTTCCTTCCTTCCAGCTGCAACAATGTGTTATAAGACAGCTAATACACATCAAATGATTTCCTAATATTACTTTTCTGTGCAAACAATAACTGCAATTGTCACAGGGATGACACAATGTGTAATCCCAAATGGGGGAGGAGATAGCACAATGGATTGCAAAGGGACTGGAGGGGTCCAAGAGGCACTCACTCTGCTAAGGTGAGGTCCTCACTACCAAAGAGTTTGGGAACACGTGATCTATTCTAGATGTTTCAGGTACTTCAAGGGTGCCCATCACCATAGTACATAAGTACTAATTTTAGCTCTTAAAACTGACTCTCTTGTGACTTTGGATATTCACAACTTCAGTTTCTGTAAAAGGATATTTATTTATTTCCCTCTTTCCTGGAGGGGTGGGGGCCTTCAGATGTAATTACTTAATTTTAATACAGTGCTTTGAAGACGAAAAGCCTTGTATTAAAAGTGCTTAGGATTATTATTAGTTCCCTGAAAGTTACCAGCCCAGCCACCACTGATGGTCGTGATTTTTCTTGTAGAAGATGCTGCTGCAGGTTCTGATGAACCTTCTGACACTAAAAACAATCAGCCACATATATCAATCCAAGCATGCAATGAAAATGAGTCAGCTGCATTGGAATCCAAGGATCTCAAAGAACACTTAATAACAAGGAAATGATGGATTATAAAGCCAAGCAGCGCTTTTATATGCCAAGAGAATGGGACCAAATTCAGAACCTCAGTACTTTCTTCACTTGTTATGTTTCCTTTGATACCAGGAGTTGTGTATGCCAGAGTATGATGTGGAGCATGATTGTGGGGGACCAAGACTGGGACACTATTGCCAAAAACAACAAGCAAAAGGTGACTACCCACGCTGTAATTATTATACACAGAATGAAGAGGGGATCTAATTTTTCAACTACTCTCCCCACCTACACTTTCTCTCCCTGCAGTTCCTATGCTGTCTGTCTTGGATACAGCATATTGCACGTAGCTGATTCTCAACAAGACTTAGAAACAATCATTTAAGAGGCTAGCAGAAATCATTACCCAGTAAAGATGGTCTTTTGCTCTTTATACAAGTCAAACAAAATTATATTGGAAGCTGAGGGAATATTTAAAAGTGCTCAAGGGAAAAACTGCCTATTGGACGGTGTCCTTAGTGTAGGCTAAAATAAACGTGTATTTCTTGCTAATCTAATTTACTTATCCCTAGTTTTTCCATTGAGTATCATTAGAATTTGTCCATGCTTACAAACTTTGTGATTTTTTTAAGTGAGTGAACTTGCTGGCTAAGTTTGTTTCCCCAATCTCTTAGAGCTCTAATGATCATACCTTGGCATGCTTCTTCTTTAAAGCATTCAGCTCTTTCTGTTGTTTCTTTAAATACTTTATGTAAGCCTACAAAAAAGGAACTTGGATCAATTTTCCTGTAGTCATAATGACTGACACCAGATAAAATCTCACTGTTTGCAAATATATGTATGGTCCTGCAAAGTTTATGCCCAAACTTACCTTCATTTGCTTTAAATCTTCTATCTTCACTTGAGGAATAAGTTCTATACCTAGAAGGCATTAATACATTTTATCTGGAACTTCAAACACATTAGTACATATCACAGTTTTTGTATTTAACTTCACCACAACTTCTATTTCTGTTAGACAGTAATTAATGTGTGTCACATTAAAATGTATAATGTAGACAAGCAATTGAGTTCCATTTAAAAATAATGTAACTGTTGAGACATGGGAAAGATATGTTTAATTCAGTACTGCACCATCCATCATCTTACTGGTGTAAGGAGAAAATATAGCAATAGCTGCATTCCAGTCTCTTTTCATTCCCAACTTGAGTGTCAAACAAGAACAAGACAAAGAGTTTGTAAAAATCACTTGCTCAGAAATAGAGCAGACCACGTGTCAATTACGCAATTGACCTCTCATTAGGTTCTGGCAAATGCTGTTTTCACTGGCATATCTCAACAGTCTTTCAGTTACAAAGTAGTATTTTAAATGTTAATATTGAAACAACAAAGTCAATATGATTCCATGAGAAATCTAACAGGCAAGACCCTCAATTCTTACATGAAACGTTGGGTCAATCACTATATTACATCTTGCTTATTTAACTAACTACCTTAGGGCAGGTCTAGACTTAAAACATTTACTGGCGCAGCTCCGCCGCTGTAGAGCTTCAGTGAAGACGCTACTACACCGACAGGAGAGTTTCTCCACTTGGCACAGTTAATCCACCTCTGCGAGAAGCAACAGCTACGTCAACGGGAGAAGCCCTCCCGTCAACACAAAAACATAGGACTGGAAGGGACCTCAAGCGGGCGTCTAGTCCAGTCCCCAGAACTCAAGGCAGGACTAAGTATTATCTAGAGCAGTGTTTCCCAAACTTGGGACGCTGCTTGCTCAGGGAAAGCCCCTGGCAGGCCGGGCCGGTTTGTTTACCTGCCGTGTCCACAGGCTCGGCCGATCGCGGCTCCCACTGACCACGGTTCGCTGTGCCCGGCCAATGGGGGCTGCTGGAAGCGGCGGCCAGTACGTCCCTCAGCCTGCACCACTTCCCGCAGCCCCCATTGGCCGGGCATAGCGAACAGCGGCCAGTGGGAGCCGCGATCGGCCGAACCTGCGGATGCGGCAGGTAAACAAACCGGCCCAGCCCACCAGGGGCTTTCCCTGAACAAGCGGTGTCCCAAGTTTGGGAAACACTGATCTAGACCATCCCTGACAGGTGTTTGTCTAACCTGCTCTTAAAAATCCCCAGTGATGGAGATTCCACAACCTCCCTGGGCAACTTATCCCAGTGCCTAACCACCCTGACAGTTAGGAAGTTTTTCCTAATATCCAACCTAAACCTCCCTTGCTGCAATTTAAGCCCACTGCTTCTTGTCCTATCCTCAGAGGTTAATGAGAACAATTTACCTCCCTCCTCCTTGTAACAACCTTTTATGTACTTGAAAACTGCTTTCATGTCCCCCCTCAGCCTTCTCTTCTCCAGACTCAACAAACCCAATATTTTCAATCTTCCCCAACAGGTCATGTTTTTTAGACCTTTAATCATTTTTGTTGCTCTTCTCTGACTTTCTCCACTTTGTCCATCTCTTTCCTGAAATGCCCAGAACTCAACACAATGCTCCAGTTGAGGGCTTTTTTTGTAATAATGTTACACTATTGACTCATACTTAGCTTGTGATCCACTATGACCCCAACGATCCCTTTTCTGCAGTACTGCTTCCTAGGCAGTCATTTCCCATTTTGTATGTGTGCAACTGATTGTTCCTTCCTAAGCAGAATACTCTGCATTTGCCCTAACTGAATTTCATCCTATTTACTTCAGACCATTTCTCCAGTTTGTCCAGATCATTTTGAATTTTAATCCTATCCTCCAAAGCACTTGTAATGCCTCCCAGCTTGGTATAGACAGCAAACTTTATAAGAGTACTCTCTATGCCATTATCAAAAGTATTGTTGAAGATATTGAACAGAACTGGACTGAGAACTGATCCCTGCAGACCCCACTTTGCACTGTCTACACTGGGGGTTAGGCTGGTATATGCGCATTGCTCAGGGGTGTGGATATTTCACATCTCTCTGCGACATAGTTATACATATATAAGTTGATAACGTAGACCTGGCCTTAGTGTCCTTAACTGTAAAATGCCATCTGTCCGACAAAGGATTATCTGCCTTGTAAGGTGAATTCCACTGAACAACAGTTAGATCTTGCAAAATAAAGACAATTTCTGCAGAACAGGTGAAATTTTAATCTAAGGACCTTAACATTCAGCCCCAATGATATATTATTTCTGAGTTAGCACCATGCAGGTGCTTTATAAGACACAAAGACAGAGGGGGACGTTTTCAAAGATATAAATAGGAGGTTAGGCGCTTGCCTCCTATTGCAAGTCAATGGGAGCTGGGTGCCTAACTCTCATTTGTGCCTTTTAAAGGCTCCCTCAGGCTCCCGTACTTTGCTGGATATGTTACTCCCATGGACCTCAGTGTGAACTGTGCATTTTAGTGTGTGCAGAATGATGCAGGTATTAACAAATAATAAAAATTTATAATAGGATAATAAGGATAGTCACAAAGGACCTGCTCTATTATTCCACAAGTGGACAGGAGAGAAAAAGGGGGACGCAGAGCAGATGGCAAATGTACAAGCACTGAAATCAAGGCTTAAGAAATTGTGCTGCCCAATGTTTGTTGTGATCTAAAATGAGAGTTTCGGATTTTCTTTTGAAAACGCAGACTCCCTATTCATACTTACTGCTTTGTTATTATATGTGTGGAACTACATTTCCAGCCAAGAATAATGACGTTTCAGTAATCAGCCTGAAAATATACGTCCTCAGCCTAGTAACTGTGAATTCACACACGCTCCTAATTAATATCCAATAAGTTTACTACCACAGTTTTGTGATGAAATATGAATGTCTACAGTTCAACAGGTCACTCTTTTCACATTTATATCATAGTATCTCAATTCACAAAAAGATTGTTTTACTGGTAAAGGGTGAATGAAGTACTTTAGATTCCAAACATGACCTGCTTTACTCTGAAAAGTGACTATAGAAATGTCATCTTTCTTTCCCAACAGCTCTGCTTATTTGTGTATTCAGCCCTACCTGCTAACTTTCATGCCAGAAAGAAGTTTGTGCTGCTTTTTACGCGTGTTATCCCTGCAAAACCAAGGCAGCCACCAGAGAATGAGCTGGATTCCATTCCTCCTGGCACATTAACAGAAATGTTTACCAAGTTTCACTCAGTAATACCTGTGCAAACCCATTTGGCCCCACAGACCCTTTATCGTCTGTGTCGATGTATGAGAGAGAAAGAACCCACTTGGTTCTCAAAGACGACTTTGCAGGACAAGCAGTTAGGAAAAAAACACCTATCTGCTTATAAACTGAGCACATTTGATACGGAAATATTTGATAATAAACATGGGTGCCCACAATGCCAGTTTCATAGACACTTTTCAGAATACGGCCACACTTTAAAACATTTCTAATTTGATGGGGGATCTCCGCAGAATCCTAAATACCTGGTTTTTATTTAAATCAACCACTCTGCTGAGGAATTTTTAAAACAAAAGAATTTTTGTGAAATATACAAGAAAACAGCCTTCCCCGCTAGGCCAACTCTGGTAGGTCATTAATAAATATTGTTCCCAGTGTCATGCATATTCCTGCTGAGAGCTTTGACTACACTGGTGCACAAACATGACATTTATTAAAATCCAACCATGTTGGCTTCTGCACCAAGAAAAATATGGTTAAAACAGTATTTGCCAAGTGGACAGAGACACCACTCATACAGAAAGATGTTACTTTTTGAGCTTTTCAGAGGGATTCGAAATTACAGAAAGTACAAAACTAAAAACCAGGTAGTACTTCTTAGTGCCCTTCTAAGCCATTTAAAGGAGAGAAAGCTCATTTTTCTTTACCTTTCTTAGTTTCCATCCCAGGTCCAAGGCCGGAAGTGGTACTTGGTCTAAGTTCAGAGCTACTCTGAGGAGTCACACTTGCTTTGGCATTATTAGCTTTTCCTTTCTTATCATTCTTTGAAGTGTCATTTGGTACATCAGCTATATCACTCTGGAAAAACCATTATTACAAAATATCATTTGCAGGGGGTAAAGAAATGAAGTAATTTACTTTTAAAGAAAATTCCCCTTATATTTGCTAATACTTCTCGACAAAAAATATTTTCGGATGAAGAATTTATAATCTATTTTTACTGAAAATTAATAAGGATGGCTCCTTTCTAATTTTAGACACATGGATATGCTGCCGTGACTGATAAAAAAATCCCTCATGACGGTGACTATATTTGGAAATGCAGTGAAGGGTATTTTAATAAATCTGACAACACATATTCATGTATTTAAGAGTAGAACAGCTCTATATTTGAAAACAGAGACTAAGAGAATAACTTGCATTAATGACCAATTTATCAACAGGAGAACTGACCAAACATTGTGGCCCAAATCTCATTGCAGAGGTTTTACTTCTTGTAAAGTGAAGCCTGTATTTTGCATTGTCCATAAAGCGAACCCTGTATTTTGCACTACCCACTATATGGAATTATTTTGCCTATGTTCATAATTACTTTCTACTTACAGTTTCAATACCCATAGCTCTCATCTGGTCTGCTCTTTTTTCCATGACAGATAAAAATTTCTTTGGGTCTGACAAAGCATCCACAATATCTGAAAGAAAATGAATATCAGGTTTTCAACATTTTAAGAGTCATTCAAAAAGCACAAAGCACAATGTAATTAGCAAAAAGAAAAGGAGGACTTGTGACACCTTAGAGACTAACAAATTTATCTGAGCATAAGCTTTCGTGAGCTACAGCTCACTTCATCAGATGCATGCAGTGGAAAATACAGTGGGGAGATTTATATACACAGAGAACATGAAACAATGGGTGTTACCATACACACTGTAATGAGAGTGATCAGGTAAGGTGAGCTATTACCAGCAGGAGAGAAAAAAAACCTTTTGCAGTGATAATCAAGGTGGGCCATTTCCAGCAGTTGACAAGAACGTGTGAGGAACAGTGTGTGGGGGGGAATAAACATGGGGAAATAGTTTTACTTTGTGTAATGACACATCCATACAGACTAACTCCGCTGCTACTCTGAAAAATGTAATTTAGCTTTCACAAAGGCTTTATTCTAGTGTTGCCACATGTTCCACAGTCCTCAACACTCGGCCAACTTTTCATAGTAAACTTGGTAGGAGTGGGTAAGCTTTTTTAACGTAGTCTCTCTCCCTTCCCTCATCACAATAGAGAAAGAGAGAGAAAAGGAGATTAAAATTTCATGATTATACACATCTGCTCAGCATCCTCCCCGATTCAAAAAAGTGAAATGTATATTTCATGGTTACTCTAGTTCTATCTTGGATCAGCCATGGCATATTAACCATCACGTGAATTTTCCTCTCTAAGAATCCTACTCTTTTT
Source organism: Lepidochelys kempii (assembly GCF_965140285.1). NCBI lineage: Eukaryota > Metazoa > Chordata > Testudines > Cheloniidae > Lepidochelys > Lepidochelys kempii. Next base: position 202,098,898 of record NC_136382.1, read on the forward strand.
CAAGCACTTATACGGTCCCCATCACTACAGTCTCTGTGAGCATTAGGAACATTACTAGATTTATCATCACAGGACTCTCATTAGGCATGGGAGTATTATTACTCCCATTTTAAGGTGGATAATTTAGGCACTGATTGAGTAAAGGCCTAATCCAAAGCCCAGTGAAGTCTATGAAAAGACTCCCACATCAAAGGGTTTTTGACCAGGCCATAATAATAATATAGCACTTTTCATTAGTAGAGCTCAAAGCACTTTACAAAGGTGATCAGTAGCATTGTTCTTATTTTACAAATGGAGGGGAAACTGAGGCACAGAGAGATGTGACTTGCTCAAGGTCATCCAGCCGCCAGTGGCTGAGCCAGGAATAAAACCCAGGTTTTCAGAATCCCAGGCCAGTGATCTATCCACTAGGCCACACTGCCTCCCTTCAGACATAGGTTGTATTTTTTTCTCTCGGTTGCCAAAGAGCAGGCTTATCAATCTGGAAGTAAAGATGCCTTCACGCAAACCGTTCTGATATTTGCCATGGCTCACAGGTGAAGGGAACTAATTGTTTTACACGGGTGGCCTAAACAATAGTACAACTGCCATAATTTATTTACAGAATTCCCCCTGCATGACCCTTGACTACTCATACCACTCACCCTGCCAAGGCCCAGACGTGGGATGCAACATGAGGGACATAAACGAATGAATAAGTGAGGGTTATATTGTGACATCACCTTCTGCTGCCTCTTCCACCCGTCTTCTAGGGGACAGAATGCCCCGAATGCTGCTGGGGCAGGAGAAGCTCATTTAGTTGTTCTCTCTTCTACCCCTCACCCCTGAGTGGTTCTGCTGCCTGCTATTAGAGAGCGGCTGTAAAATCACTTTTCAGTCTTATCTGCTTGTGAGTCTCACCCTGGCATAACTATGGGCCATCATTTCTCCCCTAGTGCAGGCTTTATACCTGGTATAACTTCACACACTGACATTCTGCAACTGCCTTCCCTTAACTCTGCCAAAAGAATGTAATAAGTCCCCTTCCTTTTCCTAGAAGCATCCCAGCTACAAGCAGTATTCTTCACTGACTTTTATTCACACTGCACATACTGCATCAACTTGTGTATTTAGATCTTGATTTAACGAGGTGCCTAAGCCCACGCCACCTTGAAACACGAGGGCAGTCCGACTGACTTCAATAAAACTACTCATGCCTTTCAAATCAGGCACAGGCTCGAGTTCTTTGCTGAACTGAGGCCTGATCATGGGCTGCTGAAGAAAAGAGGAGTTTTGCTATTCGCATCAACAGGCATGGGATTAAACTGTTGAGGGCTCGACATGGCAAGCTCTTTGGAGCAGGTATAATTTAACCACTGCACAGTGCCACGCACATTTACAGCACGATATGAACAACAGTATCCCTGACTCCCTGGACCGTCATGATAAACATTCACGTTTACCATATACAATGGTTTATACTGGTTAGTTGAATCAGGAAACACTTGGCGACAATTTAAGACCTTAATACACAGATGGCCCCAGTTGTGATCTTTGTTATTCTAGGGGCAAACCAGAATCAGGCCCAAAGAGAGTTCTGTTAGTTTCATGTACTTGTCTCTGCTATATGGCAGTGTGTAAAAATCAATAAAACGGAAATTAAATTAACATTTGCACCCCATAAGAAATATTATTTTATGGATTATGTGCCATGTGTTTTGTGTACGTAGCTATGAATGTGCAACTGTATACAGACAGCTATGCAGTGACACATCAGTCCTTGCTTCTGCAGAAAATATATCTTTTCAGGCCTTGATTTACAGATAATCAAGTAACTCACAAGTGGCAAAGACAGGTCAGCCATAATGAGAAATGCTGCGTGACAAATGAAATTGATTTCAGTATCTACAGTAGTAAAGCATCCACAGAAAGTAGCCAGGACCGGGTGATCCCTATGTAACTTTAAACTTCACTAATTCTCAAGATGACCTGGACAGTGAAAAAGCACATCAGCTGAAAGTAAAAAGAGTCCCTAAGGACATTCCTTTGAGCAGAATTACCATTTTAAGGATGGCAGGCTTCCATGATAAGGAAGAAGATAACCACTCACGCAGGACATTAATGAGTTGAAATACAATTAATATTTTAATGTTTCAAGATACTGCCCCTTTCCTGCATGTGAAAAGACAGTCACTCGGGACTATTAAATAGGCCTCCCAGTTGAAGAAGTGTCACACAGAAATCCAGAGTGCATCCATTCGCTTGTCTAAAAGCTGTATCTTGATTCAACCGTTCGTTATAAAATATTGTACATATTATGCCTGAGCTTTTGCCATGACCGTCATGGATGATGTTCTCACTTAACTGTATTTTGAGGGAATGCAACTGATGACATTCCCCCAACTAAACCTTTTCTCACATGCTGGAAAGAGAGTAGTGAGTTCAGTTACTGCCCCTCAAACACAACACCATGTGCATAGTGGATTCTTTCTGTTCAGAATGTTGTCATGTAATAAAGTAAACTCATCTTCCAGTTGCTTATCAGTAAAGATAAACCTTTCTGTGGCCTTGCATTCCAGATAGTCTCAGTAATGTAATGGCTCTGTACTTCTAGAGTGATGGTTTTGGCAGTCAACGTTTTCATGAAGATTTGAATTTTATTTCACATACCAGAATCCTGTCTCAAGTCATAGCTATTTTCAAAGTAACTAGTTGTGATGTCATAGATAATATATGGGACTAGGGACACATGTGCCAGTCTAGGAAAAACATATTAACCTATTAGAATTTTGGGGATAATCTTGCAGTCCTTACTCATGCAAACTTCCCACCGAAGTCACTGGAAGTTTTGCCCAAGTGAAGAAAGAAGGATCAGGCCTTCAGTCCTTAGTATCTACTTGATCCGTATACGAAGATAGTTTGTGCGAGATACGAAAGCTGCATTAAATAATATATTTCACCTAGACAGCTCAAGTTAACCACCCAAAAAAGAGACTGTTCCAATACCATTGTTCCCTACCAATTGGTATCTTGTGTCTCTCACTCAGCGGTATTTCCCACAAATATCAAATGGACAGACATTTATCCCAAGCACATAATGGCCCCAACAACCTGAATATTTTCCCTTCCTTTAACTGAGCCAACTACCCTTCCAATCCCTAGAACCTACACTTCAAAGAAAATCCATGCCTGCCTTGTTCCTGCAACCATCACATAGTATTTGAAAATGGAACTTGAATATTAAGAATTTTCAAGTAAAAAAAACCCTCCTTATGTGTGTGGGAGAGTGAGACCTTTGCAAATTGTGTTACCCATCATTTATACAGCTCGCCAAAGGCTCAGCATTTCTACTGGAGGTAAATGATTCACCGCTGTTTTCTACCCCACCACTTGTCCTCTGCTTCAATTTTCCTTTTTTACGGTCTTTTTGGTAAGGTAACTGGATACCAAAAAGTTTTAAAGCTATGAGTTAAAAAACAACAACAAAACCACTTGTGTATAACCAGTACAGCCTTGGGAAGCATGTGTTCTAGAAGCAGAAGTCCCGTCACGACTGTATGTAATAGTGCTTCCTTATTAGGTACACTATCTATATGAAATAAAAGCCTCTCTTTGAAATCTGCTGCCTCATTTGGCATTTCTTCAGAACGGATTTGTGTCCCATTGGCTATTAGGAGCAGGGGAACTGAAGCTGATAAACCATAGAAAATTAGCAAACCACATCAAAAAAAGAAAATGGTGCACATTTCTTCCCAACCCTATCATGAAGCAATCATGAATCATTATTATTTGGCATGAAAGACGTTCTTAAATCTTACTCCTACAGGTTCAAAAGGAAAGTAGCTGAAAATTAAGGTTCTTGACTCTTTGCCCAAACAATCTAGTTACAAATCAGAGACAGTAATTGAATTGTAGTTCATAAAACAATGTAAAATGCAGAACAGATGACAAGTACTCAAAAGCCACATGTAAACAGAATAGTCATGATGCCGTTTGAACATCAAAAGCAACATCTCAAGCTCTTTTGGTCATCAGGCTACTGATCTATATCAGTGAGAAAAAAAGGGTGACAAGCCAAAAATGACTGTCGTTGGGAAAGGAGAAACAACAACTGAGCTTGTTGAGTTCTCATTAGTACAGAGCCCATTTCCCCTACACAGGCAACAGGATATTACATATAGTTCCCTCATCCTAGCAGTATTTCACTTTAATGATGAACCTACTCGGGGTAAACATTTTTTTTTCTTCACACCCCTTACACCTTACGGATAAACCACCTGGAGTAACGTTGGCAATTTAGAAGATCAGCCGACACTGAACTTTTACACAGCTCGCCTTTTACAAACTGATTTTGAAATCCTCTCTGGGGAAAAGAAGGTTGTATCATTTTTGGATTTGTGTGTGAGCAAACCCCCAAACCTCTGCAAACGGAAGAGTTAACAGTAAACACAATGGAACTTCATTTATGTCACATTAACTGGGTTCCAAACCTTTACAAAATGTCTGGTCCCAATTCAGGGCCTCATCCTGATTCAGGACAGCGCTTTGAGCATGTGCACATGTGCTGTCCACAGCAGCCTCGACTGAGGCTCATGCTAACGTTCTTTTCTGAACTGGGGCCCTTACTGGTAAAAACTGTTGGTTAAAAACCCAATGTTTTCATTCAATGAGCAACTGCCTCGTACCAATCAAGTCAATGGCAAACCTCTCATTGATTTCAGTGGGGGGCGCAGGCGGGGGGGTGGGTCAACATTTAACTTATTATTTTTTGCTATAAAACGCCCTGATCCTGCAAACAATTATGTATATGCTTAACTTTAGGCAAGAGAGTTGTCCCATAAAAGCCAGGGCCTATGTTTTCTCCTTAAAGTTTGATTGGAAATCCTAGCAAATGGTGTATGTATGGTTTTAATTATATTTGGTAAAATTAGTCCCTTGAACAATTTCGCGCATGCTCTCTTTCTCTACTTTTTACTACTGAAAATCCAATCCACATTAAAGTTGTAGTAACTATTGTGTACAAAACCCAGTGACCTTTACATTTTGAATTAGTTTTACAAAGAGCAAAAAATAATTTTTCCAACAAGATTTCCCAAAAATCTCTTCGAGGGTGAAGTTCAGAGGGACAGAACAAGGCCTATGGACCACTTAAAATCCAATGTGAGCCCTAATTTGAGGTCTTAAATGGGATACAGGCGGTACATGGGCCGTGCACTAGCCCTCTATACAGGAGCAAATTTCATCCCACCTAAAAAAGAACATTTCTCAGTGCCAAATGCTTAATGAAAGTGGAAAGATTCTAGTACACCGACCTGCAGTTTAAAAATACTAAGACTTAGGGCAACTAAAATACATATAAGTTGAAGGAGTACATCCATGCTCTTCTGCTACTCTGCTGCACTTGGATTTGCTACCTAATCTGCATCACTGGTAGCACAATAATGGTGACGTAACTTTGCTGGCAGTTCTTGGTGTTTACTACTGTTAGACCTAGGCCTCTACTCAAATTTCTGTGACTGCTTTTAAAAAGTGGTTTCAAAAAAGTTATGCTGGTATTTTTTATTCAAGCAAACATACTGATACAGCACTGTTGTAGGAGCAGTGTCAGAGACCTATCTATGATAACATTTATCTTGAAAAGATAAAAGTTTGTCTTGTAAAGAGAAAAATAACTAGAGCAAGTTTTCAGAGATCAGGCAAAGAGGGCTATCTCAGGGCTGTGAAGATAATAAGGGTGGCAACTTTAAACACTGGCAGTAGGGTTGCCAGCCTTCCAGGATTGGCCTGGAGTCTCCAGGAATTAAAGATTAATCCTTAACTAAAGTTTATGTCATGTGATGAAATCTCCAGGAACACATCCAACCAAAACTGGCAACCCTGTCACTAATAAGTGATGACTAAGATTTAATTTAAAGAGTGGTGTGAAGTATGCAAAACAGGGGGGGGGAGAAGAGGATCACTTGTAATTGCAAAGTTTATTAATACTTGAAAATTCAGCACCTTGCGTGTCCACTTTTCAGAGCAGGAGTATTTAGAAGAATGGTTAAAGTACGCTTTAAAAAAGACCAGCATCTTGTTTGCACCCTAGACTATGAAACTACAATATATGTTTTAACTTAGACATTTACTCCAATTAATATATCCAATGAGTTCTTTCTAAAGAGATTAAGAGATTCTAAAGAGATTAAGTATTGGCAAATTGAACAAATTCAGGTAACCTTGGGAAATGTAATTGTAGCTTTGTTTCTTTCCAAACTAATAGAAATCACTGTCTTGATTTTGAAGGCTACATTCTCTTCATTGCTAATATTAAGGCACTTGAGACAAAAGTAAAGATATCTTAACCAGACAGAAGGAACTTTCCTACAGATTCGCAGATAAATGTTCTTCCAGTGCTCCAGGGATCCCTTATTTTCTATTGCACAACGAACTTATATTCCTTGCGTACTAAAACCCAAGATTCACGAAGCTGTAATATGTGTTTCTTCTTACCTCCAAAACCATCAGGCACATATGTTTTGAGCACAATGTTGCAGAAAACTGTGGGCAGAGATAGTGGTTTGTTGCCTTCATTTCGAAGGGAAATGTGTCTGTAGCCTGCCTGAAGGCCATCAAGAGGCAGGATCCTCTGACCGATCAGCTTGTTGTTGTCATCATACACTGCTATTCTCAGAACAGCGAGATCAGGTAGAATAACCTGGGAACCCATAAAATTAAGACATTCATTGACTCTCACAATGTTGCAAATTGCCCAAGTACCACACATGAAAGCATCCAGAGATCACACAACATAGTGGATGTCCATTTCCACTACTGGTAAGTCAGAAGCACAATCTACTTATCTCTATAAGAGAATACCATCACCCTTTGCTGGATGCAAGCTGTCTGCTTTCAGACATGGAGGCATTACTGGAAAAGTTTAGTTTCTCACTCTCTCTCGTTCTTGGTGTTAGTTTTTTGGAGCACAGAAATTGCTCGTGGAAGAATTCTCCAGATCGTAATCAAAATAATTAAATATTTTGCTTATTTATTTTTCATCGCTGGAGGCCGGTGACCCCTGAAAGTGGGCAGGGAGTAGCAGAGACACAAACTGGTAGTCGAAGGCAGACGGGTAATGCTGGGGTCAGGGGAAAGGCAATGACGGGGGGGGTACTTGGAAAGGACATCAATAACAGAATAAGGGTGTCGAGAAGGAGGAAGAATGGGGTGTTACACACTGTCGGAGGGAGATGATGTGATGTGAACACAGCTGGAGAGGTCTGGTGGGGAAGAGGGTGACACGTACATTATAAGGCAACGGAAGGAGGGCAATACACAGTGGGAGGCCTGGTGCTGGTGGGGAACACTCTCAGCAGGGATGGGTGTGGGGGTTCGCGCAGAGGGAAGAGGTAGTGGTTGCTGGACAGTAGGTCCCTGAAGCTGTTCACAGGAGTGACCCTTATTCATGTGAGCAGTCACACTGAAGCAAAGGGTACCTGAAGCTGACAGTTCCCATCCTGACCAACAAAAGCAACAGCAGAAATTCCTTTCAGTCCCACCTGAATCCAAAAGGGCTAGCCTGAGACCTATTCCACCTGCTTCCTCAGAAAGGTGATCAGGGATAGGACTGGAGGAGAGAGGATTCCCTGCACCAGGAATGTCTGTACAGGGCAAGCCAGCAATCTTTCATTCCCAGTCTGTCTAAGCTGCAGGCCAAAAATGGCCCTGACAGCGGGAGTGGGTAAGAGACAGAGAGAGGAAAGGAATCAAGAGGACCTGACCCAGAAAGGAATCAATACTAATTAAAATAACACTGAGACATTACTACTTTCCTTCCTCTCTCCACCTTGCTATATTCGGTGATGCCTGAGACCGTCACTCAGAGAAGAAAATAAAACAAACTTTTCCTCGCTTGGACCTGCTGCCTTCAGTTTAAGCCTTAAGTAAAGAGCATAGAAACAAACAGCTTTTTGAACTCTGTGCATGTCTGAACTATTCACAGACACCACAGTTAACTTGCCCTGTTAAGTACTGTCTGACTGACCAGAAGTAAGCATCCTGACACACCATATCACAAGCATCAGCCCCTCACAATAGAATGACAACACAAAACTTGGGTTAGAATGGCAGAAGATTTAATATCAAACAGAATGATCAAACAGAATTCACACATTACCTGCTAGCATTTGTGTAGGGTTAATGCCATCATGGGAGGAGCCGCAGGCCCCAAGCTGACCCGACTAGGGCCACTTAAACAGCATGGGTAAAATCTTCCCTTTACATGTCAGAGACCAGCACACCATTCATTATGTGATGGGCTGTACCATACCACTGCTCACCACTGGTGGTAGAAATTCAAGCCCCTAGCCTCTAGTTAGTTTTAACTCCTCCTCCATGATCATGGGAGGGTACCAAGGAACAAAGGTCCCTTGGTTGTTTACTCATATTATACTTACAAGGGGTCAAGTTGTGACAAATGAGTTACTATGGAATTGGTGTGGCAAATCATAGTTTATTGTACAAGCATGTGTCCTCTCAGTGGGAAGAACCCAAAGGGCAGCAGATGCAGGTCATCTGGTTACCCAGCCCAGGGCAAGGATGCACATCTGGGACTGCCCACGGTGAACTTAAAGCATTTCCTCTTGCCTATTTCCTCGGCCCCTATGCAGGAAATCACTTGAACACATTCTTAAGTTCATCCCTGTTCAGGACGCCATTAAATATGTACTGAATAGGGATGCGTTCCTGAAATGGGGTCCCAGCAGCACAGCATTAGGACAAGTCCCCTCCCAGGAGATCTGAGTCCACTACATTTGCTACACTGGAAGCAGATTATCTGTGTTACACAATATACATATAAATACAGTATGATCAGCAGGCAAAACCTGTCACGAAAGAAAAACAGTAAAAATTCTGCAGGACAACAGAACAGGTGAAAGGAAAACACACATTATCAAAGACGGCACTGTTAATGCATGTATTTTGGATGAAACTCCAGTTGACAAAAAAAAAATAAAAATCAGACCGAGAGATAAATACTGAACGTTTGAGATGACGACTGATCTCCCACTGTGAGTCCACCATACAGTACCAGGGAAAGGTGGTGGAGGTGGGTTTTTTTTTTTTCAGTACATGATACACATGGTCTACAGGAGAAGGGACTTGGCCATGTGTGTGAGGAAGACAGCACCTTTCCATTTTTTCCATGTAATGACATTGACCTTAGCTTTGGATGCAGCATCTCACCTGCCCTCTTGGCTGAAGGAACAGTGCAAGATAGCAGCCACTGTCAGGGCAGGGAAGAAGACATCTCCAGGGAATGTTGGTGTCCACCAGCTGGAGCTCATTCTGAGCAGACTGCATACCTGGAACACAGGCATTGCCACGAAGGACGTGGGTTCCTCCAAGAAGGAGGAGGAAGCAAAAAAGAGGGAAAAGCCAAACAGACAAAAAAAAAATAATGTGACAACTACAGAGGTTATCCACAAAAAAAAAAAACGTTGAAAGTTTAATTCAGCCTTAATGGTTGACCGGTTGACTGTGCTAAACGTTAAGTCCTACAAATTTAAGGTCCAATCCTGCAAATCCTTGTTCATGGGAGTGACCCTTGTTCATGTGAGCAGTCACACCGAAGCAAAGGGGATTGCTTATGCAAGTAAAGAATACTCACATGGGAAAGGGTTTGCAAAAGGAGGCTTCAAAACACCCAAGTGTACATTCAAAAAATCCTACCTTTCGAAATACAAATGATTCTTCATTGTAAACAGGGTTCAGGCCATTGTTCATCACCATGCGAGTTCGAAACTCTTTACGTATCGTGTCCGTAGGTAACCCGTACATATCCACTTCTACATACGTACCAATTTTTTTATCTGATAAGAACTGACCAGATATTACCTGAAAAAGAAGAAAAGGAATTAAATACACTCCTCTGATCTAAAGAAAGTAACAATATAAAACATACAGTACTTTATGAGGAGTGGAAATAATGTCACTTGTATTCTTTATCAAATAACAGTATTCACATGCGTTCATTATACAGAGCAGTCATATTCATTTAATAGTGTAATTTTTTTTCCTCAGCATCGAATAACCACTAAATTTCACGTTCGCACATTTGGTTTTGTAAATAAAAGGTAATTCTTTACGATTTTTATGAATATGTGCACACACAACAAATTACAGTTAAATGGTATTACACAGCGTGGAAATCAGTAATGAATTTGGCCTCTTTATACAATGTATATTTACTAATATCACCTATTTTTTAAAATTAGATTCCATGCTGATATTACGCATCTGCATGAGTAACAAGTAAACCGCGTCTTTTCTGATAGGGTTCCTCTTTTACATTTCGGGGGTTTTATGCTGAATTTTAGGGTTAATGAAAGTGAGAGGCTGACTGCATGTACTTTCTAATAACAGCCCCGTGGGAAAGTCATATTGTTCCCGCTACTTTTCAGCAGCTGCTGCTGTGCATGCAATATTCTCAGCTCCAAGGCCTCATTACAGGACAGGACTGAAGAACAGGCATAAGCACTTTGCTGGGTCATGAGCTCACTGCAAACATTGAGTGCTGCATAAACCCACATGTGGAAGTGCACTATTGTACAGTAGGTTTTATAGTGGTAGAGGGACTGGCTTTTCTCTCATGAACTTGTACGTTCAAACCTTGGTTTGGGTCACACATAGTGTCTTTCTCAAGTTTGCCATATCAGATCAAAAGAATGGGCAACGTTGGCAGACTTTTGCTCAAGGGGCACCTTGGCTTATGACAGCAGATGAATCAATTCACAACTGAGATGCTTTTTCAAAGCGGGACTAGATTGTTCCTTGGTAACAGGCATATGAAGCCTTTCACCTCTAGGTCACTGCCACTGGGGTAACTGCAAGTTACTGTAATCTCACTTACTCGGTGGCCTATTTAAAATGAGTTGGTGGCATCAATACACTGGGTAGCAGACATGTGTAAACTTTGCCTAACTTCTATCATAACTGGCACTAACAGACAAACGTGATAGTACATCTGAACAGAGGGCCAATGATCTGGTGGAGGTGGAAACTCAGTTATCTTTGTTTTCTTCTGATTACTTGTATTACCACAGTGCCTAGGAGACCGAAGTCATGGATCAGGACCCCGTTGTGCTAGGTGCTCTGTAAACAAAGAACAAAAAATGGTCCCTGCCCCAGGGAGCTTACAATCTTAACACTAACTGTAGTTCCTACAAAACAGGATTGCCTCATATTGGTGAGGTGGTACCTAGGGGAGTTTATGCATTGCTACTTCATATGTTGTTCTATGGACATCCACCTTCAGCATTGTCATTCCAGCACCCTTTAAAAAACTACATTTTCTCTAATGCTTTTACAAAGATGTGGACTGGCAGAGCTATATGGTGAAGGTTGCCCTGAGCCTGTCTGTACTATGCCTTGCTCAAGCCAGTGAGAATCTGATCCAGCAAAGCACTTAAGTACGTGCTTAACATTAAGCACATGAGCGGTACTACTGATTTTAATGGGTCTAATCACTTGCTTAAAAGTGCGTTGCTGGTATCTAAAGACCTTCATTGGAAGAAAATGCTCGGCAATAAAAGTCTCTTTAATTTATCAGCGAAAGATGTAACAAGAACCAATGGCTGGAAGATGAAGCCAAACAAATTCAAATGAGAAAGAAGGCCCAAATTTTTAACAGTCTTCAAATATATTAAGGGCTGTTATAACGAGAACAGCGATCAACTGTTCTCCATGTTCACTGAAGAGTGGACAAAAAATAAGGGGCTTAACTGCAGCAAGGGAGATTTAGGTTAGATATTAAGGGAAACTTTTTAACTATATGGCTGGATGTTATTGCTCTACTTTAGTTTCAGTGCATTCTACGAGCCACTTCCACATGGTACTCACTAAATACGCAAATCTAATTTAATATAACATCTCTGTGCAATGCAGAATACTTAAAAAAACAAACAAACTAGTGTAATGGAAGCCTATTACAGGATTCCTCTCCCTCTCTCTGCACACAAATATCTTGAATTTGCTGCAAATTTATTCCAAGTCCATATTTATCTGGCTACAGCAGAACATTTTCCTGTGACACACTTTTGTTGCACTAACATGAGGTTTTCTTTCCCAACACCGCATGTGTTGTTATTCTGTACTGTTAAGGATTGAACGCAGAAATGAAACATATTTAAAATTGCACAGACCAAGGTCGATTTTGACCTGTTCTTTTCTGATGTGCACCAAAGTATCTGGTCTTACATTCTTTAATTACAGAAAACTTGAAATGACTGATTTGAGAGACAATGCAGTCTAGTGGCTTGGTCACTGGACTGGGATTCAAGACGCGAATTCTATTCCCAGCTTTGTCATTGACATGCTGTAGGAGACCTCTCTGTGACTGTTTCCCCTCCAGCCTCTCTCTGTCTTCCCTATTCAAACTGTAAATTTTTGGACAGAGACTGCCTCTTCACCATCTAGCACAATGGGGTCCTGATCTCTATTGTGGTTTCTAGGTACTACTATAAGACTGACTCAGAACCAACAAATTATGAACACAATTACCTTAGGGAACATGTGCTCTTATTCCTGTTACCCTAGTCCTCCTTTTCTTTAGGGAAGAGACAGTGCCCTCCAGTTTTTTTTGTTCAGTGCATGGGGCCCTGATTCAGAGTAGGGCCACTAAGTAATAACCCAATATAAATCATAAGTTTTGCACTTACAACAGCACTTTGCGTTTAGACAGCACTTTTCATCTGAAAAGTGAAGATCCCATATGCTTTACAAAGAGGGGTAAGCTTTATTATCCCAATTTTACTGATGTGAAACTTGGGTAAATGTACATAATGCATGACAAACAGTCAACTGGGGATGCAGTTTGGAATTTTCACATCTTTTCCTCCTCTGGATATATATAAAGTGATCATTGAGATCACAGCATTTTCCTGAGCAGCATTCTGAGGTATCTGAGCTAATAGAGTCCTGGCAGAGAGTGGAGGAAATGCAATAAAAGAGGTCACTCTGCAACTCTTTCTTTCCTTTTTAAAGGCTGGTAATCTCTATCCAGAGCGGGAACAGAAGATTTAGGTAAGCTACATAAACTATCCTGGGAGTTTTATGGCCTCTACTGTCTCAGACAGGATTCACAGAATTCAAAAAGTTAGGACCTCGGTAACTAACCTTTTCAGAACATTCAAATTGGACATAAATGCGGCTGCTCTATGAATGAAAAGTGTTTGTATTCCCACCCACCCCACCTTCCGCACTAATTTTCCATAACTGATTTTCCACAACTAATTCTACTGAAGCCTTGCGTTACCTTCATTTGTAGAGTAGCCATAAGTGACACCATAAATGTGGCTGCCATTTCTGAAGTTCTAGATGTACTGAAAACGTCCTACAGAAAAATTTCCATTACAAAACATTGTCTGACTCTGTGGCAACCAGTGGAACATACTTGGTTCTGAATGACCGGCAGGAATGAGCTCATATTTTATTTGGACATGGCTGCTCTAAACCACAAAGAATAGCGGGGATTTAAAATTGAGTGACACACTTTAAATGGATAATTACAAACCATTTCTAATTATATCCTGTTCTATTCAGCTCGTGTAAACACAGATGTCATAAACAGCAATCAAATAACAATAATTAGATGAATTAGATAGAACAATTTGATGAAACCCACAAATTCCGAAGAAATTTGCTGTACATATTAGATATCCGCTTCTGTTTAAATGTGGTTTTGGATGCTCTAAGATGACTGCAGTCTCAGTTATATTTTACCTGTACTGAACAAGTTGCCGCAATAACACCATCTACTGGCGTTTCAGAGAAAGGGTCAAATGTTCGATCTGGTCGTCGCATGAAATCTGGTTTAAGGAGATACCTTATTTTGAGAAAGAGAAGAAGAAATGTATTTATGTATGGAACTTTAAATTGCCACTTTATTTATTATAAGTAATATTGATGGTCTAGCTTTAACAAATGAAATGCCCCAGGGTATTTTAAAATATATACTGCCATTCTGATTTTAATTCATGCAGCTGCGAGGAAAAAAAACCCTAAGGTGATCTGGACTAATTTTTTTTTTAAATGAATCAGCCCCCTCCCCAGCCAAGATTTAGTTAGTAAATTACATCCTGAAGTGGATTTCTTCATCTGAATTATAAACCCTTTAGGAAAAGCGCTGATAACGTTAATACTGACAGACCCTTAATTATAGTGGTGTGAATGGAACCGTGATAATACCACTTACACTGCCTCCCTGGGGACTATGCCCTGGCTCGACATATCAATGAAACCCGTTTGTGCACTGATGAGTGACAAATGAGCATTCTGATTTTAAAACAGAATGGCAATGCTTCTGGAGTTCAGCTGTGTCAGAGATGAAGGGAATTCTCTTCCAACAATGGAAGAAAACGTGCAACTTGAATCCCTTCTGAACTTAATACCTAGGAATCATCCGGCCAATTCAGCAGCTATGCACGGACAGCCGCTGTTAGACGCTCCTATTTTACCTATAACACCATTTCTGCTCAGCATCATTACTACAAACGGTTATCAAGGTCTGGAGTGCAACCAGAAAATATTAAAAAGGTGCTGGAGGAGCTATTAGGACAAAAAGAATCTCAGTTCCACTTTCTCCCATTTTGACATCAAATTTGGTTTCTATTAAGGAAAGTAATTTTCCTCAGCATGATACAACATTATATAATGAGTGTGTGTGTCGCTTTCAAAAAGATAACCCCATCTAATCATTTAAAACAGATATTTGGAGTGAAAGGGGAACTACTGGATAGTTTTAGGATGCACTTTAACCTTGATTGGCTGTGTTGAGGATCAGTGGGACTGATCGTGCTCGGACACTGATCTATATCTGGAGTGACTCATTGAAGCCAATGGAGTAACACCAGTGTGAAACTGAGGTAGGTCAGAAAGAAATCAGGAGGCCCACTATATCTACAGTACACTCACAGGCACAGGGAGCAGAAAATATCATATACGTTACATTTTTTTATTCCATAACACCAGCACATTTCCACCAAACAGTTCGGTGCATAAATCAGGCTTATTCTTTGGATAGTTCCAAAAGACCAAACAGCAAGGGCATTTTCATAGTGTTGTTGGGCGATGAAGCAGAGAGACCATGTGTTGCCACCCCTGAGTAATGGAGCTGTCCCAAACAGCTGCCGATAAAACATTTATACTCTATCAAACCTTCCATGTACTACGCATATTACAGAAACACTACTTTAGAAATGTTCTGGGGCATATCCAATATTCCACTATGTATCTTAGATGTCAGGGAGGCAGACAGAACTGTTCAAGCCAATGACTGACCCAGGGGTAATTTTTTGTTTGAAAATTTCTTTTGAAAGTAAAACACGTTTTAAAAGTATGAAGGGAGAAGCAGGGAAGCATCAAGTGGGGTTCATCTAATTTCAGTCCGCACCTAGGCCACCTTTTTTTGTTGCTGCTGAGAAGGTCACAACTGCTCCATTTTGGAAAAACCAAGTGGTTTGAAGCTTGACTGAGAAACGTAACCATTTCCTGGGAAATCACCAGACACATTCCCATGCTTGTATTTAATTGTTGTTCACTGCTTTAGTACAATAGTACATGCTGCTTTCTTCAATTTTTTATTATTCATTATTTGTATTGTGATAGTGGCTTGAGGCCTCAACCAAGTTGGTACCATCCCTAACAAAATGGGGCCCCAGTCACATAGTAAGAGACAGTCCCTGCTTCAGAAACCAGATAGACAAGACAGACAATGGGTGAGGGAAAGGAGATATATTACCCGCATTTTATAGACGAAAACCTTTTCTAAACTTCCATCCACTAGGTTCATACAAACTATTTCTTTCTGGATGCACTAGTATCCAGAATTAGACATCACCAGTAAAATCATATAAGGACCATCTACTTTTACAGATATTGAACATTTAGTGGCTATAACCAGTGCACTACAGCAAACAAATTACAACTACCCACCAAAATATAAAGGCTGATGTATGCAAATTCTCTCTACTGCTGAACATGCATGCAGGATACCAGATAAATGAAAATATAAATCTTATAGTGACAATTACAATAGTGAATACCAAGAATCCTATTACTGAAACAATTGTCTTGTTTTCACAGTAATTCTGAGGAAATTTAATTAGATTCTGGTCTCTTGTTTTCTAGCTAACTTAATATTTGCTATGATTCAGCAAACTCTTTCCCCTTCAAGTACATTAACTCATCACTCCCTTACTCATGAAGCCACAAAGATAGTGTTTGAGAAGATCAGCATCAATCAAAACAGAAGCAGAATCACCATGTATAAAAGAGTAATGAACACATACGTGCGAGACAGAGAAATGTGATGCATGGATATCTGCTGTGCAATCTGCTCTTTCATGACAAATTAGTGGCTACCGTTTTTTGTTTGGACACAGCCCTGCATCAGTTTCAATAGTTGCCCATAAGTTCAATGTACTTTTCTTTTTGCTTTTATTTTCCAAAGACTACAATCTACTATATACATTAGCACACAGCATGTCCAAGTAAACTCAGATTTCTTGTGAACTGTATAGTGACTCTGCATTCTGAGCCATGTTTTTAAAAAAGGATTCATAATTAAAAATGAAGATAATTTAATTAACTCTGCACGTGCTTTACATAGACTTTAAGGTCAGAAGGGACCATCATGATCATCTAGTCTGATCTCCTGCACATTGCAGACCACAGAACCTCATCCACTCCTGTAACAGATCCCCAACCTCTGCCTGAGTTACTGAAGTCCTCAAATCATGGTTTAAAGACTTCAAGTTACAGAGAATTCACCATTTACACTAGTTTAAACCTGCAAGTGACCCATGTCCCATGCTGCAGAGGAAGGTGAAAACACCCCAGGGTCTCTGCCAATCTGACCTGGGGGAAAATTCTTTCCCAACCCCAAATATGGCCATCAGTTAGACCCTGAGCATGTGGGCTCAGCCAGACACCAGGGAAAGAATTCTCTGAAGTAAACCAGAGCCCTCCCCATCTCCAGCCATGGGGGATTTTTGCTACTGGCAGTTGCCAATGGGCCACATGCCATCATAGGCAGTCCGATTACATCATCCCCTCCATAAACTTATCAAACTCAGTCTTGAAGCCAGTTAGGTTTTTGGCCCCATTGCTCTCCTTGTAAGGCTGTTCAAGAACTTCGTTCCTCTGATGGTTAGAAACCTTCACCTAATTTAGACTCTAAACTTGTTTCATGATCTTTATAATTTGTCACACAAAATCTCTTCTATCTCATTTAATAAAATTGAGTGTGGCTGAAAAGTATAGTAACCACACTACTTTGCAAGCATAAATCAACCCCAGGAATTCTGCTCATTTCTATTCTATACCTAGCAGACAATTTTTCATTTGTAACACATAATTAGAAGTGACAAAGTTCTATAAAAACCATATATGATACATAGTGAAAATAGTTTAAATAACTTTACTTACCCGCACGATCCATTATATTCAAATTTTCCCTGATTCAATTGCATTGCTAAATCTGTCAAGAGACAAAAATAACTGAATACCCTGTCTCTGTGAATAAGGCAGATGTAGAGCAACCTTCTTTACAAAGGGAAATATGATGCACAGGGTTTTGCCCAAGAATGACCACTTTAACTTAGGGTGATTTCTACGCACTCAACTAGAAGACTTCGGATTTCTTTACAATGGTAACCTCTTTTTTTATCCACCACGCTAAAATCTAATGTGCATTAAAAAACATAGACTATAGTTACAAAAGTGTTAGGCCCTGATCCTGCAAATCACTGGGGCCCTGTATGAGCACAAGGGTCTGCCTGCATGGATCAGTTTACAGGATCGGGGCCATAGAGACTACTGGAACTATTTTCAGCTCAGATGCTTATTGGAAAGTCTGAGTATTATTCAATTCATTTATAGAGCGCCTATCCACAGATCTTCTTTATGTTAATCACATCAAATGGGTCTTACAAGTCCTCTACTCCAAAGTCCTCTGTTCAATGCCATATAGTCTATCACATCACATGCTAATAGGTCTTCCTTTATTAAATTCTAGTGCTTCTTCCTGGGTTGGCTTTGCCGTCATTTGTCTTCAGTCTTAATCTGTTGGATTCTTACCCACCTATTTGTCAGAACTGTGCTTTACTTGACCACACCATCTGAGCCTGCATTCTCTCAATTTTTTGATTATGGATGTTACTGTGAGCATGTCTCTGACATATACATTCCCCACTCATAGATCCCAACATTTGCATTTCCATAGAGCAGATCATTTGCTCATGTGTCTTCTTTGTTGCCCAACTCTCAGCACCATACCTTATAACTGGATGGACCACTGCTTTATAGACTTTTCCTCTTCATCTTACTCGTCTCCATCTGTCACATATTGCACATATATCCACAGACACAGCCAGTAAATACATCAAAAAAACCCTTAAAATTTAGCAACATAAATTTTTCCTTAAAATTTCCAATCCCACACTTGGCCTATGAAAAACTCCCCCCCCTATTTTTAGTGATAACTCTGGCCTCCTTTCACCCACAGAATTTTAGGATTCTGCTTTCAGACAGAGCTCAACCCTTGTTTGAGCTTCCCAGAATGCACATCAGAAACAAAGCTAAACTGCCTCCACAACACAAAAGTATGGGATTTTGAATACACACCAACTAGCAATTTCCTTACTTGGTAGCACCCAGACTTAACACATCAGCCTTCCAAAGTCTATCTCGTGGGATGACTTCCATTCCCTCACCTATCCTCCAGACTCTTAGCATGGCCTTCTGACAGAATACTTAACAGAGCAATGCCGCTTTTTCCCTATAGTAATCATTTACAACACAAAGGGCTGTGAATGCTGTGAGGGGATGGGTGCAGACCCAGGGAGAAGGGTAAAATTTGCACTGCCTCCTTTACCCCCACACTGTGTCTCCTTCTGGACTGATTTACAAGCAATACTTATACGTCTGCGTGCAGCTCTCTCTAGTCTCTTTCAGCTAGAAGTCGATAATGGCAGTGATGCAGAGCTTTGTGGAAGAGGAGTTGCAGAGGAAAAATGGGTATGATCATTACAACTTTCTGAAGCACTGAAGACATCACCAAGGGGAAAAAATAAGAACAAGAACCCTTTAGGTTAGAAGAAGACAATGGAAAGATTGGTCTGGCAAGTACAGCCAAATATGTTTCTTGATTCAGTGCAAAAACTAATAATTATATGTTTTTCCCCCGCCAAAAGGGCAAACTAGCTATCTCTCATCTTAGGAGAGAGCCATGTAAGCTCCCAATCTGCCTGCCTGTCACGACCCTAAGTGGCTCGCAGTCGTATCCCATTTCCAAGTGCTAACGATGAGATTTGCCAGTAATTGCTTACTGGTCTAGAAATATAGCTGACGTAATTATTATTATTTTCTATTTTATCTGGTGTGTCCTTCCAATGTAGTGTTCTCCATGGAAGCCGTGCATTTCGTTGTTGCACAGATAGGACTTTTGTGAAGAGGGTGGTTATTTTATAAACTAAAAATTACATCACTCTTACATTTATTTGAGATCCTAAAGTGCCTTGCTAATTATTTTTGCAAATAAAAGGAGACTGAATTTTCTTCCATGCTTTTTTCAAAACAATTCTTCCTTGTCTTATGCCTCCATGATTCCGTACACATCATCATACTGTTTAGCCATATGTCTGTTTCTTCAAAAAATGCCAGGAGGAAATCTGTGGCATCTGTTTGAGTGTTCCTGGCCAAGCCTTTCTCTGGAATTTAGGTTCACTGGACATAACTGCCTACCTGGGGTCTGAAAGTTCAGTGAGACCATCTGGCAGCCAGCGTTCCAGAAAATTTGAGGCATGTAATTACTGGAATCCACTCGGCCTCCCTTGGGGTATATCCGACTCATTTGTCGTTTATTATAACTATGTAACACGTTAAGGAAAACGAAATAAAAACAACATAGAGACTTCAGATCATTTACTCATACCATTATTATTTCTTATATGCTGTATCCTATTTTCCATGCCCCCGCGTGGACAACATTGTAAAATCAGAACTAAATGATTTTTGTATATAGGACAGATGTCTACCGGCTAACCAAAAATAGAACTGGTATTCAGTATACTACTTTTAATAGAAGGATACTTCACAAATTCAATTGCATGTGTCTTCAAATACCCTAGTCCAACTGATTCATTAAAAGAGGACATATTGTAATGAATATTGCGTTCTAGAACAATAAGAAATAAAATCCATTTTAAAATACTGAGTATAAAACAGAGCAAAATACAAAACCATGTAATAAATACTATGCAATGTAGTAACACAGATCTCTCTGTTTTTCCACTACTTGCCATTTTACAAAACCAAATTATATTTGAAATAATCTTAACTGATGTTTTCTTATTTGTCATTCTCTTCTCTCTAAGACCATTCTTGTGAGCCATCAAAACTTGGCTTTTATATTTATGAAAACGCTGCAATTACATAAAGAGCAATAGTAGTATAACTAGATACTAGAAGTAATATGGTACATGTTTAGGGTATTTTATATATCACAATAAGCAAACTGTTGACCTTTGTGACAATCACATTTATCCTATGTTAGTGAAAGAGTAAAAAGGTCTACAGTACAGGATCTATTCTTTGCAATGTTAACTTAATATACTTAATAATTCAGTGCCTCCCTGTGGTGACAAATGGAATAACAAGTTAATTCTATATTCCAGGTAAGTGTTCTGTAAATACCATACGAATGGAGTTTACGAAACTACAACAAGAATTTTAAACGGATTATAAAAATAGCAAATTGGATATAAGAATCATTACACAAAACTAAGTAGAAGTAAGAAGACAAATACTGTTGTTTCATTCAACCTTGTATGTTACCTTCTGCTACATGGAAACCTTGAAACTTTACGGGCTGAGCATAGTTGATCATGGTTGATAAATATGGATGTATATTGGTTGTCGCACCCACATATTTGTAAGATGCCATCCATGCTTGTTCATCTTCAACAGTTACTATGCCCTGAAAGCACATTTAAAAGTATATCCACTAATCACTCTTTTTTGCTCTTGTTGGAGTTTTCAATGCAATGTAAAAAATGATGCCTGTATCTCCAGAAGTTAAAATAGACACATAATGACACAAAACAGTTGCACCCTCAATGCTGCGATTCGGGTCGATTCAGTTATTGATATATGCAGAACACTCAATGTTAATGGGCATCATGCATGAGGTTTGATAGCAGAACAGACTCCTAATTAGTGAGCAATATTATATGCTGTTAGTAAAACAACATTAGAATCCAGGATATTGATTAAAAAAAAGTCAAAGGGGACTGAACAATACTGTGGGATAAAGCCCTGTCTTATCAAATAGAAGCCTGATCTTTTTAATATCAATTACGTCAGAGGGGGGTACCTTTGAGACTGCTACCAAGTGGATCTTTGGCATCATCAAAACTCAAATGAGTGCCATTGATAAGCCTTTGTGGATATGACCAAGACTGAAATTATAAGGGAATTTGGGAATCAGAATTTGACCAGACTAACGGTGTTCCATGAAACTGACAAAGCTGTGGAGAAACGGGGGGTGGGGGGGCACAGCACACTGTGCTTGGCTGTAGACAGTGATATAAATTTCTTTCTGTCGTGTGCATAAACATCCACCATGCATACAGAAAAAGTTGCAAAATCTTCTTAGAGATATCCAATCTGCAGAGACTTGCAACAAGAGTAATTTCTCATGTGATTACACAGCCCAAATACATAGCAACATGGGTTGAAATAAAATATTTTATAGACTAGAAGAGGCCTGTGTCACACTACACTAAGGTCTTTACTACTCGCCGGATCGGCGGGCAGCGATCGATCCAGCGGGGATCGATTTATCGCGTCTAGTCTAGACGTGATAAATTGACCCCCGAGCGCTCTCCTGTCGACTCCTGTACTCCAGCTCTGTGAGAGGTGCAGGCAGAGTCGGCGGGGAAGCGGCAGCAGTCGACTTACCGTGGTGAAGACACCACGGTAAGTCGATCTAAGTACATCGACTTCAGCTATGTTATTCACGTAGCTAAGTTGCATAACTTAGATCGATCCCTACCCAGTGTAGACCAGAGCTAAGAAAAAATAATCACACATACTGATATCGAGTGGCATCTTTCTGTTCAGTTTCTTGGCTCATTCTGTTCTGCCAATCACTTTCCTTCACTCTCCCTGACTACCCAGGACCTTCTTTATAAAGGCTCTATAAAGAGCACCAGAATGGGATCTTCTCTTGTAATCTGTAGCCCTGGTTAGGCCTATCAGTATTGTCATGTGGCCTACTATGTCAAGAAGAACAAACCAGAAGGGAATTTAACCCTATGCATGCTTCTGCATCCTGTCCCAGTGAATTTCCTGATACAGTACATCTTAAAATACATCAGTATTGTAATGCAGCTTTTCATGTTCCGAATGCAATATAGCTCTGTTACAAAATATTTTTCTATGAGACCAGGAAACCATGAATAACTGCAAATATTGCAAAATCATTTTTTCAGGCAAGGAGCCTCTGCACTAAACACTAAAGAATGACAAAAGTAACTCTACTGTACCCCTAATTACTGGACATCATTAATTTCAGGGGAAAGAGAAGAAAAAGCAAATCTATTTACCAGTATTATGCCATATGCTTGTGACCTGCATTATGATGCAGACACATATTTAAAGAAATAAATAGAATGACACTACCTTATTCCACAGTCTGGTTGAAACACTGAGGCCTGGTCTCCATGCGAAAATTAGGTTGGATTAACTATGTTGCTCAGGGGTGTGAAAAATCCACATCCCTGAGTGACATAGTTAAGCCAACCTAACTGCCGGTGTAGCCAGCATTAGGTTGCTGGGAGAATTCTACAATTGACCTAGCTACCGCCTCTCTGGGCGGTGGAGTACCTACACCAACAGGAGAACCCCTCCCACTGGCATAGGTAGTATCTACAGTGTAGACAACCTCTTAGGCTGACAAGGAAGGGCATTACCTGCCAGTTACTGATTGCCTCAGGGAATTGAGTGACCGCGGTGAAGCCCATGTTGTCTGGTTTGCAGTTCACACTTAAATTAAATTTTCCATGGTCCATATAATCAGACCCATTCTTTATTTTAACATGGTTAATAGGGCCCGATCCCACAGGCAGTCCACAGGAAAGTCAATGAGTGTTTCACATGCAGAGGGGCTCACAAGATTGAGCTTTTGATATGTAAAACACTAACACTGACATTTTGTAGCAGTGCAGAATATGACTTTATCATCATGCATTTTTTGTTATCAGGTTAATTTTTACCAGTCTGCTGACTACAAATTAAAACAAACCTCTTTAGGTCTGTAAGCCATGATTTTTCAGACGTGACGAGTAATTTTGGATGTCTCAATCTGGTGGGAGGCCAATTTGAGACATTTTAAGGAAGCTTGATTTTCAGCAAATGATGAGCACCTATCCTCTGAAAAATCAGGCTCGAGGTGCCCAAAGCTGGCCACCCAAAATCACTAGTCACTTTTCACAATCTTGGTCCTAAAGTGGATAAATGAAAAAATGCAGTGGGACAGAAATCAATGAGCGTTTGTATCCTACTACAGGAGAACAGGGCCCCAGGACTATAACCACACAATACTCTAATGACACAAGAGTTCTCCTAGTTGAGGACGTTCCAAGGCAATCTACTGATTATTAACTGTAATATATTCACTTACACATAATTTGAAGACTAAAAGGTCTGGCTCTCATTGCAATATCCACAGCAGTGGATCTAGGATTTCAAAACAGGACTGTAGGATTTGGGAATAAGAGGACGGGATGCCACTTACAGCCATCCCCCCTGAGCTGAAGAAATGGTTACCCTAACATATGGCCTTTGTAGGGTGCTGGAGTGAGTTAAGGATGAAAACAATCAGGATCCCTGTAGACCCGCATCTCAAGAAAAGCAGCAGAACTCTCCTAAAAAGACTGAAATAAAGTGTGGTCAGGAATGTATTTAAATGACAGAAAGGAAGAAATGCATGGAGACAAGCAGGAGGAGGGAGGAAGGGAGTGAGACTAACAGAAGATATTCTTGGTGGAAGGTAAATGCACAAATCCCAAGGAAAAGAAAAAGGAGGAAAAAGAAAAAAATAAAGAGAGATAAATAAAGTGGGGCAGGATGAAAAAAATGTTGGCACGATTTCTGCCAATCCCTCTGAAGGGATCACACTTTCCCAGGCACATGAAATTGGGGTGTAATTGTTTCTACTGGGATCAGATATTTCTAAGTGAGGGCAGGTCATGCAGCCTTCTTTTCCCCCCATCAGTATTATCCCTCAAAACCCTGTGAATAGGGGGAGTGGGAAGAGATGGAACTACAACCTACTGGCCGTCATTACAAGGAGAAAGGAGACACAATGTGCAAAGAAATAGAGTGTAAAATGGTTATACACTTATGAATGTATTTTAGATAAAAATGTTTATACATAAAGAAATATAATAGAAACTACATAACATCCTATGTGTCACCTTTTTATTGTTTTCTTGTTCAGAATCTTCCAAAGCCTAAGGAAAAAATATATATACATTACCCAAAGAAATTGCAACATGAAACATTCCTAGTTATAAAAGAAAACCCTCAAATGGTTAATGTACTTGGCAAAAAGTATATCCCCTTCCAATTCACTATACGGTTCATCTATCAATTAACTCTCAAAGGTTTGCAGTATCTTTCAAATTCATATACAAAAGGGGTGGAAAGATATAGCTACTAGTATTGGGAGTAGAAAGGAGGACATCAGGCAGTTAAGTCCAAACCCAGTTGTAGTGTCATGCGGGGAATGGCAGAAAGCTCATGGGGAGAGATTGAGAGAGAGTGCGCACACATGAAAGATCATTTGCCATCCTATATTCAGGGTGACCAGACTTTGAGGGCATTTGAAGATATAAGAGTTGGAGCTGCTCTGTACTTTGTGCTGTAAATGTCCAAATACGGAAGAATGCTGCTATCTGCCCCAAGAGATTGCAAGGTTACTTGCCACTAGAGTTCCATTCACTGAGTGACTCCCTGTGCTTTCTTCCTTCAATTACAAGCTGCTAGCACCGAGAACCTTAGACAGGAAAAGAGTGACTTGGCTTTCAAAGTATGTACAGAGAGAATCACGATTTACTGTCAAGCTATAGATCAATGAGGGAGCAAGGAGGGGCTCATGCAGAGAATGGCTGACCACTTGGAGTAACCAATAGGGCAGTTGGGGGCCTGCTGGTTTAATAAGCAAAACAGCCCTACAGCAGAGAAGGAAAATCTGCAGTTCATTCAGAAGCTCTGTAAAGGTCCTGAAGAAGCAAGGATGCAAACACAAAGCAAGCAGGCAGCTCTGATTATTTGTGGTTCTGCTTGAGAGATAGGTTGTGAAAGGCAGTGTGTGCAGCAAGGAGAACTTCCACCAATTGATATTTCTAGCTCAAACAAGAGCCACAGCAAGCCATGCAGGAGAGAGAAAGACTAGAATGCTTCAATGACAGAGGAGGATGGTACGGTACCTTAGTGACAAGCAGGGTCTGGTGCCTTGGGTGCTAGCATGGCTTAATTTTCAATTCCACTGTACTGTATCTAATTATGGACAAGTGCTATACCAAGTAATGTTCGCTTACCAAGTACAGAATGTCAAACTACTAAGATAAGGTGGTGGAATCTCCATCCTTAGAGGTTTTTAAGGCCTGGCTTGACAAAGCCCTGGCTGGGATGATTTAGTTGGTGTTGGTCCTGCTTTGAGCTGGGGGTTGAATGACCTCCTGAGGTCTCTTCCAACCCTAATCTTCTATGATTCTATGATAAGTACCAGTGGAAGAATAAGCCCTTGTGGCCAGTCTGCCTGCTGAGATCCCAGTGCCATGCTCTCCAACTGGGGCTATTTTCCTGCTACCCTGTCTATGTCACTGTTTCATAAACGCACAGCAAGTGGAAGTGGGTGCCTGCTATTCAGAGAGCACCAGTACAAAAATAACTGAGGAAGTCTCTGAGATAAAGCATGGGCTGAGGCCAAGCCAGGAGGAGTACAGGAGTGACGAAGCGGATATTCACCCCACAGTACGGCTCTTAAATTGTGACACACAATTCACAGCCAGGTACTGTTACGTAGGCAGGAAACTGTTGGCAGCCATGTCTAACAATTTTTGGCCAAATCCTGTAGGCTGTGCACAGTGATTTCCCAGGTATAGCTCCCATTTGCTACCATAGGAGTTTTGCTTGAATAAGCAGAGCAGGTTTTGGCTTGTTAAATTTTATATCACCATGAATTTAAGTGTCAGCAGCTCTGCTAGAAAAATCCCTGTGTGATTCATACTGTATTTTCTCCTACAGCTAACACATAGTGTGATCCTTCCGTACAATGAAAGGTCTTTCCCAGCCATCTCCATGGAAAAATCTTCCAACGTGAATATATGTCAGAATTAAGCCTACCTTTTTGACGCTATTGGCAACCGCTTCTTTTTGACTCAAGTCATCTGCAGAAAGCTCAGTTCCAAATTTTAATTCTGGATGGGCTTCTTCTTCTTGATCAGCTACACAACAATGAAAAGGAAGGAAATGAGCGTGAAAAACATAGCAGCAGATATTTTTGTGGAACTAGTTCAAAAACCATCACACCAGTGTGAATTGGCTCATTTTCTAAAGTGAGTAAAACTAAGGAAGTAGAAAGATTTCCAACAAGTAGTGGATGTTTAAAGTAAGTCCCTCAGATTCCTTGGTTTGCTAGCTTTTATCTAGTAAATACTAACACCCATTCAGTAAAACGGCGTGTAAGAATAAATCTGTGGATGAGACATAGATACTGAGAGATAAGTTTAGCATATTCTTGGAAAAATCATGAATTTGGCATAGGAAAATGTAAAAATCAAGGGCCTGGGGTAACAAAATGAAATGAAGCCAGGGCTCTTTAAATATAAATTCAAAAGTTTTGGTGCCACCATTTGAGTTCTCATACGCCTACACCCACTCTCTTTCCTTTTATACATGGATCTCTCTCATTTATTTTCACAAATTGTTAGTGGTTTCAAAGGAGCCAATATGGTCTCTTATGTACAGACTATTTTAAAATGTATTTATCTGTTTAGATTTAAATAATTAAAAACGATGCCTATCGAAGCCTCTAGGTGCCCTAACACATAATTACTAAAACAGTAAAATCCCAGCAGCATTATAGTAATCACTTCAACAGGAACTCAGACAGCCACTTACAGAACATTCTTTCTACCCCTTCATCATCTAGGAAACCCCCTCAGCCCACTCCAAAACCCTGCTGAACACGTGTTTTTTGCAGCACAGGTGGCAAATCACCAGATCTGGGATACTTCAGACTAAGTGAGGGAGCAAGTTCCAGACTCCTGACCACTCATGGAGAATGCATGAACAACCTGCCCTTCTCTTTTATAATGAGGGGGATCTGGCTCAAGCACCTTGCTGACCGCAGCTGTGGCATGGGGAGAGAGATGGCCCCTCACGTAGGCCAGTCCTGGGACATTTAGGACTTTATAAGTGGTTATAATCCAAACACCATAAACTCAACCTAGAGACCAATAGGCAGCCATTGCCAATCCTTATGTCATAAACTCCGCACATGAAGCCCCACTGAATAAGTGGGCCACAGCGCTCTGCACCAGCCTCAATCCCCAAATAATTTAAAGGTGCAGCCCCGTATAGAGTGCATTGAAACAGTCCAATCATGAGGTAACAAAAACAGATAACACCGACAAGGTCCACATCCAAAAGGAAAGGTTTGCAGCCTCCTAGCCAGGTGCAGATGGTAAAAAGTTGTTTGGGTCACTGCTGTAATATGAATGTCCCACAGCAGCGGAAGGCCTAGAATCACCTCTGAGTTGCAAACACAAGTAACTAATGGCAGACATACAGCCTCAGCATAAGAGGCGGATATTACCTCTGCCATCTCCTCCAGCTGCTTTCCCTGGCAGCCTCATTGCCTCAGTCTTGTCTGGGCTGAACTTCAACTGGCTCACTCTGATCCATGCTCCAAACTCAGCTGGACACGGGCTGAAGCACTGAACCACATCATTCAAGTTGGATGAGACAGACACACACAGTGGGGTGTCATCGGCATACTGACGACAACGCACCCAACACCTTGTTACTGACCCTCCGACCAGCCCCAGATACAGGTTGAACAGACCAGGTGACCAAATGGCACTTTGCAGCACCCTGCTTTTGAGAGCTTCGAAAGAGGAGCAATTGCCCACAACTACCCGTTGAGATCTCTCCAAGAGAAGGGAATGGAACCAGCGAAGAGCAGCTGCCTCTACTCCCACCAGAGTCCGCAGGCAAATCAACAACACCTTGTGATCTATGGTACTGAAGACAGCTGATAGGTCTAATACCACCAGCATGGACACCTAGGGCTTGTCTTCACTACGGGGCTAAATTGGTGTTGCTGTGATCAATGCAGCGGTGTTGATTTAGTGGGTCTCACGAAGACATGATAAGTCAATGGGAGAGTGCTCCCACCTCAATGAGAGGCGGAAGCTACCTCAATGGGAGAGCGTATCCTGCCAACATAACATGGTGTCTATACTGCCCTAAGTCGATGTAAGTTATATTGCTCAGGAGGGTGGGTTTTTTACACCCTTGAGCGACATAACTTACATCGACTTAAGTGGTAGTGTAGACAAGGACCTAGCCTTCGTTTATCACTAGGAGGAAACCACTGACAAGCATGTCAAATGCAGTCTCTTTGTCAAAGATAACTCTCTACCCAGATTGACGGGGTCAAGGAGATCAGCAGCATCTAGATACTGTGCAAATTGTCTTACCACAACCTTCTCCACTAAACGTGCCCAAGAAAGGAAGAGAAGATTCAATACTCCTCAATAATTAGCTAGATTGCCAGCATCCAGCAATGAACACTATTGCTTCCTTCAAAGCAACAGGCCGTTTTTGCCCTCTCTAGGAGAGGCACTGACAATCCCATAAGCAATGGGCCCAGTATTTTCCCCACTGGCCTTCGCCAGCCAGGAACGATGTGTATCCAAAGCATTTCCTGACTGCTCTGGCAACATATTGTATGTGTGAAGAGAGATATTAACACACAGATGGACAAATTCAAACCAACATGTGAGAAAAGGTTGGTGTTCGCTACATGGGAGAAATAGCTTATTTTGTAGTGCTTATAAATGAACTGAAAAATTAAACTAGCAGTTGCAAGAGATACTGGCAGGATTTTTCACATACACAGCGTAATTTACATGAGGAAGAAATACAAATAATCTCCCGTAATTGTATAAAAATGTTGCAGATCCTACTCTACCATTTCTATCCCCCTCCCCCCCCGCCCCCGCCTGTTAAAAGGTGTGTTTAATCCGCTGACCCATTATTTTAGCTAAAGGCACCCTGTTTGGACAATTCCTGATATCACCTCCAGGTGGTGAACTAGGTAGCAAGAACAAGATTCAAACGTAGTCAATGCCTATCTCATAACAGATCTAATAGTTCAGCACCCTGTTTTTGACCTTCCACAACATCTATGGGTAAAGCTCAATCGCTTCAGATGGAGAGTGATCAGATGGGCTGCTAATGGGTCTTTGTGACTCCCCCTCCATTTGACACTGAGGTCAATTAAAAGATGAAGGTCACATGCCTGTAGACTGCGTTCATTGGCAAGGGCTTCGTGGTTCCCTTCTGGACTTTGCACAATGCTCTTCTCTCAATGACTTAGACTAACACACGTGACTTGACCATCCATGCAGATGGAATTGCAGTACATCTATCTTCACAACTACATTCTGCTTTTCTTCTTCAGCAGCCCTTTTAACCTCTGCTTTTCCCCAGGGTATTTTTGCTGTTGTGTTATCCTACCCCTGTAGACAACGCCTCACCCCAGAGATCTCAAAGGGTTATCCCGGAGATAAATTGCAAAGAAACAAATTAACAAACTAAATGGGATCAAAAGCAGAACCCTGTTCCAAGGGCAACAGCAACGAAAGATAAGACATGAAAAGGTTAATGCAACTTCTTTTTCTAATGGTCTAATTTGCTTTGTAACATTTTCATTTATTTAATTTTACGTGCGCTTCAGGTTCACAGAGTTTAGAGAGATTTATTTAAAATCTAAACAAATAAACGTACTTATGAGTTTATGTTACAAGTGGGAAGCCTATAAAGACAGTGCTTGTGAGGATATGTCAGGTTAAAGTGAAGCAGTTATATGAAAAGGCTTCTACTGAGGCCCAGTGGCAAATGTCTATCTGAACTCCTCCCTCCTTTTCCAGCAGGCAAGCAACTCCCAAGAAGCATCGCTTATAAAATCCTCACCACTTTCTATTTCTTCTTCATTGTCATCTTCTAGGATATTGACAGGAGCAGCTGTTTCGCCAGCCTCCATCATACTTTTCAGTGCCTCAAGCTGTTCTGTTTAAAAAATAAAAAAACAGAGAGAAAATTAACGTTAGCCATGTAACAAATGGTTCTTATTCAAAATTAAATATTTTAACTCAAATTACATGAAGAAAATGCTAAATAACTAGGGCCTGATTCTGACAGGGGCTTGAATTGGAGTTGTGGGTGCTCAGTACCAATTCGGGTCAGGTCTTCTGTCAGCAATAAAGATTTGCAAAAGAACTTGAAACCCATTGTTGTTAGGGATACTTGGATAAAACAGTTATTACCAATGCTGGATCAAAAAAAAAAACCCAAACAAACAGTAAGGCCCCAATGAAGTCAAGGAGCGTCTTTCCAGTGACTTCAAGAGCCTTCGGATCATTACTGCCGTGAGCAAGTCCTGGGTAACAGATGGCTGATCGCTTTCACGGCCTAATATGACATTCCATATTGGAATGGGAATTTTACCTCAATGTTATTTCTGAATTGTGCTTGTATGTTGCACCGTATGAGCCAACCCTCAAGTCAATGGGAGTTTAGCCACTGTCTTCAATGGGAGAAGGTCCAGGGCCAATCAGTACGGCCATAGTAGGAACCATGAATACCCCAGCATCATGATTCGTGCACAGCAGAAGAATGCCAGGATTAGCAAGAAAAGAACAGTCATTTGAAATTCCATTTCAGTTTTAGTTCACCCTGGCAGGTGTGGAAAACACAACAATGACAGCACACCTGCTCTACAACAGATTCCATCTGTGTTACATTTTGGCGTGGACAGCAATCAGATTATGACCCAGAATTCCATTTCAAGTTATATGTATTTATAATCTCTACACATTTACACAGAGGGCAAAACTTTGCCACTGATATGAAACACAAGTGAAAACAAAATGTCATGCATAGTGAATATAAAGTATGTTCTTCATTTTGGAAAGTTTGGTAGAACATTGTTCTGTTATCTAAAGTGCATACTTTTGTATTAATGTAATGGTTCAATGAACTTTACTTACTTTTTTCCACTTCAGGTTTCAGCCTTTTGTTTTTTATGAGTATCTTTCTTTTGAGATCATTCGGGGACGGTAAGGGTCTTCCTGGTTCAAGCTACAAAAATGGAGAGAAGGGCTTATTGAGCATGATTTGCAATGATCTTCTCATTTAACCTCTTTGACTACCCATTTTGGGCTGGATTCTGACTTTAGGACCAGCCTGAGCAAGGGACACTGAGGACATCTCTTCACTACAGGGAGATCGATGCTGCTGCAATCGATGCAGCTGGGGTCAATTTAGTGGGACTAGTGAAGACCCACTAACTCGACAGCAGAGCGCTCTCCAGTCAACCCCGGTACTCCAGCTCCTCGAGAAGATTAAGGTAAGTCAACAGGAAAACATCTACCATTAACGCGACGCAGCGCAGTGAAGACACTGTGGTAAGTCGACCTAGGCTACGTTGACTTCAGCGAAGTTATTCATATAACTGGAGTAGCGTAACTTAGATCGACTTACCCCGGTAGTGAAGACAAGCCCTGACTAAGCAGAACCATGGAGGGGCTGCTCTGCAGCCAGGGCAAGATGGAGACAATGACCTAAAGGGAGGACTTCCACTTCCCCTGCAGCCATCCCCCCACCCTCTGAAATGAGAAACACGGGATCCCATCCCTCTCTGCTCATGGAAGTGGATGGGATCATTTGGCCTGTATATTGTAAACTCCTTATTATCTCATATTCCTGTAATGAGCCACACACAAAAAACTCTGAATACATCAGAATAAAAACAACAGTCACATGAAAATATCAACAGGAATGCAAGGACACTGAAAAAGTCATTCATTTATTTTCTTCTTCTGCTCAGGATTTTATGTTGCATCAATAAAATATTAAAAATCAAAGGTTCATATAACCCCTTTAACTATCTCTGTGTATTCAGGTAAGAATGTCCCTCTTTTTTGCTCTTATCAGATTATTTTGAAGGGCAATGTTTGAGAACCTCCCGATCTTAAGTTAGCCACATTCTGGATTTAAAAGCACAGCTAATGTGCAGTCCTTGAATTTTGTTTACCTATCTTGCTATTTTGTCTAATTGCTACTCTTGCCCCTTTTAACAAAACATGTTTAGACATCTATTATTTCCTCATGTTAAGGTTTGCTAAATTCTAAAAACAAGAACATGCTGATTAAAAAAAAACCTACATTGGTAAGAGAGACTTATTATTTATCAAATCATCTGAAAACTGAATTCTGCTCTAATATTTTCTCTCTGCTGCTCATATCTTTCATATGGGTTTCGAATGGGTTGCTGCCTGACTGCCATCCAGAAGAAAAATACTTCCAAAATTAATTGGTAATAATAATACTTTACATTAATACTTATTGTTTGATGATCACAAAACATTTTACAAAAATTAATTAACACAATGCAAGAGTGTGGCAGGAAAGTATCATCATCCTCACTTTACAGATGGGGAAAACAAGGCAGGAAGAGGTTACATAGCTTTAAAATAAAGCATTTATCATCTGAGCACGGTATAGTAAATAGCAAAGGAGTCCCTCCCCTGGAGAAATTACAATCTAAATAGACAAGAGACAGAGTTGGAGGGGAAACTGAGGCAGAGAGGGCAACAAAGTGACAGAAGTAATGCCACAGATCAGTAGCACAGGCAGGAGCAAAACCCACCTCTCCTGATTCCTAGTCCACTGCCAGATCCACAGGGTCACACCACCTTGGCAACAGTAAAGTCAGGAGACTGAAGTATCAACTCATACATTGACTTGCTGCGTGATTTTGGGCTAGTCGCTTAAACTCAGTTCCCTAATATCAATTTCCTAATTTGCTAAATGTGACTAACAATACTTACCCAGCTTAACTCACTGCCGTATTGTGAGGTTCCAGCAACCAGTGCACAACCCTGCGAAGATTTATCTATGCGAGTAGTCCTTAGCCAGATGATAAGGACTATACCTGCCAGTAAGGGCTTGTAGGAGCATGTCTTTGATGTTTGTGGACAGTATCAAATGACAAATGCTACGTATGTGCTAAGTAAATGACTTGCTCCATATTGGGAAGGGAGAGGCATAACATCTGTTGGCCCATCACTCTCCACTCTGAGGTGGGCAGAGCACAGGCCAGGATCCCCTGGTACAAGCCCCAGGACACAAAGGAGTGCAGATTTGGGTGGTGTGGCTCTCTCCCAGTGGGCCTGGGAAGGAAATGGGGGAAGGATCTGTTACCCAGGATCACAGCTGAAAAGGACAATGGTACACTGAGGTAGAAGTGAGTTGGGACTGGAAGATATAGCCAGGGTTAGTAAGGAATCCCAGAACGGGGAGGCAGATCTCTTTGGAGTGGGTGGAGTTTCTAGGTATTCAACCACCACATAAAAAAATAACAGTAATCAAGTCAGCTTTGTCACTGTGCCGGACCAGCATCAACAGCCTCTGTGGGAAGGCACTGTCAACCCACCACACCAGGGGAGGGCAAACTTTTTGGCCTGAGGGCCACGTCGGGTTTCCAAAATTGTACGGAGGGCCGATTAGGGGAGGCTGTGTCTCCCGAAACAGCCAGGCGTGGCCCGGCCCACCACCTCCTATCCGACGCCACCGCTTCTCGCCCCCTGATGCTCCCCGGGACTCCTGCCCCATCCAACCCCCCGCTCCCTGTCCCCTGACCACCCCCGGATCCCCCACCCCTGACTGCCCCCTGCCACCCCATCCAACCCCCCCTCATTCCTGACTGCCCCCCGGGACTCATGCCCCATCCAACCACCTTATTCTCTGCCCTCTGACCCCCCCGACCCCTGACCACATTCCCAAACTCCTCTGCCTTCTATCCAACCCCATCTTCCCCCTGTCCCCTTACTACGTGGCCCAGAGCACCAGGTCAGGCCGCGGTTCTGCAACTGCGTGACCTGGCTGCCCAGAGCATGGCGCGGTGCACTGAGGCTGAGGTGAAACAGCGGGGGAGGGGCCGGGGACTAGTCTCCCAGGCCAGGAGCTCAGGGGCCAAGCAGGAGGGTCCTGTGGGCAGCATATGGCCCATGGGCTACAGTTTGCCCACCTCTGCACGACACCCTGATACCCAAATACAAGGAGACGCAAACAAAGCTGGCAAACAGCATGCAACATCCTTCCAAGCTAATATCCATTTTCCCATTATAATCAAGAGAACTCGATCATTCAGTTCCAGCAAGGGAATCGTGTGCAACACTCTCCACATGGACACTGAGGACAAAGGGAACTCTAGGTTATCATCCACTGGGTCCAGCAGTGAATATATTTTAACTCCACTAGATGTCAGTACAATCAGGTTTCATTCCCCCTACCTCTAAAATACCATTCTGCAATTAAAAGGTTAGCTAGGTGCCCCTCTGGGAAAATATCGGCTTCAGGCAGTCTCACGCCTGTCCTGCGTTTTCCTTCCAGAGACATTTAAAACGGAATATAACTACTTACGAAGGGCAAGTTTCCAACTTGCACCAGATGCCTTTTGAAAGTTTGATTTATGAATGTGTGCATGGAGGAGGCAGAGTGACAAGCCAGAAAAAAACAAACCATAAAACAGTGAGCACACTAAAGAGCAGAGACCAGATGAGGCTAGAATTGGGTCCCGAAGCTGCAGTAGCCACAGAACTTTTGGTGTGGCACCATTTCTGTTTGGTCACAGGGCCATGAGAAGCAGCCACTTGCGAGGACTGTGCTCAGGTTGGGGATATTACAGCCAGCCACACATCTCTGCATACCCCTCCGAGTATAGCAACATGATCTCTGTTATGTATTCTTGCATCCTAACTATCCCTGTCAAATTTAAGAGAAGAGAAAAAAGCACAGCCCTGGAGAAGGTGTCACTAGGCAAAAGGGCCTAGTAGTCACCAGGGGCAGTAGCAGGAAGGTGAGTCAAAGGAATCTCCTTCTGCCTGTCTTTCTTGGCAGTGTGGTGCAGCTGATAGCAGTTGTTCACCTCTGACATTTGGTGGCTGCTGCTAGAGAGTTTGAATGGGTTGTGCAAAGCAGTGGGCAGGCCCTGTAAGAGCATACGTAGACCCTAGAACAGCGGTTCTCAAACTGTGGGTTGGGACCCCAAAGTGGGTCAGAACCACCTTTTAATGGGGTTGCCAGGGCTGGCTTACACTTGCTGGGGCCCGGGGCTGAAGCCAGAGCCCCACCACTCAGGGCCAAAGCCGAAACTTGAGGGTTTCAGCCCTGGGCGGCAGGGCTCAGGTTACAGGCCCCCTGCCTCTAGCTGAAGCCCTTGGGCAGCGTGGCTCAGGTGGGCTCAGGCTTTGGTCCCCCCTTCTGGGGTCATACAGTAATTTTTGTTGTCAGAAGGGGGTCGTGGTGCAATGAAGTTTGAGAACCCCCGCCCTAGCAAATAGAAGGTTAGGCCAAGGTTGAATATTGGTAGGCCGTGCCTATTAAGAATGCTCCAGCATTTGCTATATTTCCTGGCTATGTATGAGACTGAAACGCATGTGGATTTTAGTTCTCCTGACCGTTCCTGCAGTTGCTGCTTCTGCTGGGAGCTCTTCATCCGATTCAGTTCCTAATGCAGCACTGACAGCAGCCCAGATTCCAGAGCTTGGTCTGGACCAGGAAGCATGAGATAGAAGACGCAGCTGAAGGCACTACACCCTTCCCTTCCAGGCACATATGATCAATTACTTTGCATCTGTCATGTTCTTCTGTACCAGATAGAACTGGTTACAGAGTTTGCTTATACACACCAGATGTGTTCATCATTTTAATGCTCTGGCAGGTATGACTGAGGTTCATTTAAATAAGGTATTTGACATAGCGCCTCCTAGTGGCTGAACAGCCTAGTACAGTTTAGCATCTGGCTGTCCATTACTTGCAAAGACTGGCTGTGGTCAGTTCGCAATCTTCTTCTTGTTTTGAATCTGCCATCGGTAGCATTTTATCTGTTGATTGTTCTTTCTGAGGAACAAATTGTAGCTGTCAATGGTTTATTTTGAATTCTCCACTGTCAGTCATGATCACATATTATATCGGTGCAGGGTTTTTTGTTTTTCTTTTTTGTTTTGTATATGACAGCTGAAGTTGTCCATCCTTTTTATCTATCCATTTTTACACGAACGTGGTCACCAGGTTCTAGACCTGGCAGTTCTCTGTCTGGCCACTTTGGAAATAGGCTCTTTTCCAAAGGTGGAACAGTAGTGCTGAGTTGTCCTCCCATCAGCAAGTGTACTGGACTATATCCAGTAGCTGTTATTGGTGCG
Source organism: Lepidochelys kempii (assembly GCF_965140285.1). NCBI lineage: Eukaryota > Metazoa > Chordata > Testudines > Cheloniidae > Lepidochelys > Lepidochelys kempii. The sequence goes on from NC_136382.1 coordinate 202,135,479, forward strand.
GATCTATGACTCAGAGAGCAAGGAATCAATCTTTCTGCTGTAGGATTTTCTGAGCAGTCTGTAGAGCTCTCAGCCTCTCCATTTGCTTGTGGGTAACGTGGGCTGCTAGTGATATGATCAAAATCACATTTCGTTCAGAGTGACTTAAATTCTGCTGCAGTGAACTGTGGTCTGTTGCCTGTCACAGTTGTTCTGAAATAACCTAATTGAGCAAAAGGGGACTTCAGTTTCTCAAGAACACTGTGACATGTTACGTCTTTCAAGTACATTATTTCTATAAACCTGGGAAAATAGACCATGATAACCAGGTAGTGATGTCCTCTGAATTTGCATAAACCTGCAACTAGTCTTTTCCAAGGTGTCTCTGGTGTGGGTGTTTGTACACTGTATGGTTCAGCATTGTCTCTTAAGTTGATTTGTACTTGATAGCCTCTCAGAAGTCCAATATCACCAAATCCTCCATCAAGTTCTTTCACCTTTCTCACTGGGCCCATCATAACTGCCATGCTGCAGCTGAGACGGTTGTCACCTTTGATCACATGCACTCTGAATGCATAGCTTTTATCTTTGTAAGTTGTTTCTGTGGTGAGCTGATCCGTGCCATTCAGTATACCTCCAAGGCTGGTCAAAGCTGTGTCAGGTGACTTCAGCTCTGACAGTGATTGTAAATCCCTTCTAAGATGCCTGTGACATCAGCTCCTGAATCCGTTTTAAAGTCAATAGTCTTGCCACTCTCCAGGTTAGGTTCTATGTTTAGAGCTCTGCAAGCATACAAATATTTGGATCCACATCTGATCCACATCCACGATAATTAACGTCTATCCGACCTGTGATCCACACTCCACCGTTTTATATGTATCTGCATTCACACCCATGTCACTGTTAGAGCTCTGCGTGGATACAATTTGGAGCTGCATCTGATCCACAATCAGCAAAGATGGTAAACAATACAACCGCATCCGTGGCTGTAGATATTCACAGATATAAAGCGGATATCCGCAGATTTGCAACGTTCTATCTATGTCATCACAAGTAATAGATACCAGAAACAATGGCTCTTGGTTGTCTGTTATATGAGTCAACTCCATGACTGCTTTGGTGCAAACAGCTGCAATATGTCCATATTTCATACATTTATTACACATGTGCATCTGGCTGGACATGCATAATCTCTTGAGATATGACTTTTTCCACATCTTGTGCATGTAGGTTGGAATTGTCATTGTTAACTTGGGAGCGCTCTCTCCTTGCCTCAGGGGTTTTATGATGATAACTTTTAACACAGTTTCTAAACTAGCTTCAGTTTTTTAAGTTTGTCAAGTTTCTCTAGGTTTCACTGTTTCAATAGTTCAGACTGTTTTGCTATTTAAATAACTGAGATTAGGGTTAAATCTCTCTTCAATTTCAGCTGCTATGAAAGGTTTTTATCTGTTAACCCAATAAACCAGCCTGTGTCTGATATTTTCATGTTTTGCATTCCCAAAATCATAGTTTTCAGCCAATATATGCAGAACTCTTACAAAATATTCAACATTTTCCCCTGGTTCTTGAATGCTTTCATGAAAACATTCTCTTTCATAAACCACATTTCTCTGAGGTATAAAGTATGCATTAAACATAGCCAGAACCCTTTCCTACTCATCTTTGCGACAGTCTGCAGTAAAGTCAAAGGATTTAAAGATATGCTTTGCTTGCTTCCCCACATAAATTAAAGAAGATACTTGAATATCTCCAGTTTCTTCCCAAAGTTTGTTTGCAAGTCGAAATCTTCCAAAATACTGTCTGTCCACTGTGAAGATTTGTCAAAGCTGAAGTTCTTTGGGGCATTGAAAAGTGGCATGTTGATGAGATCCTGCAACCTTTGTGGCTGTTCTGTCTGTCTGTACTTTGTTGCTTTGTTCCTTCTGTTTCTGGTCTTACTGTACTCCTGACACCACGTTCTTCTGTACCAGCTGTGGACTGGCCACAGTGCTTGCTTATACCCACGAGATGTATTCATCATTAGATCCTGTAATGCTCTGCCATGTATGGCTGAGATTCATTTAAATAAGATTTTTGCACATAGTGCCACTTAGCATTAATACAGTTTAGCATTAATTAGAGCATCAATAACTGGAAATTACAGAGAGACAAGGTGGGTGAGGTCACAAGCAAAGACACTACACTTGGTCTATTTTATAGGGGAGGCAACCCTGCTTGACTCAGCATGGGGACATGGCTCCCCAACCCTTGCCAGAAGTCCTTCCCCAAACTCTGTTCAGAAGAAATTAAATGAACCAGCTAAGGACCCAAAAACTGAGAAGCCCAAAATCAATAGTGATGTTTGAAAACTAAGGCCCAGGCACACACAAGTTTCTCCACCATTGGTTACTATACCGCTCTAATAAATAGTCTCAAGTTATTAAACCGCTCTAATAAAATTAACAAGAAATATAAACACAATTTTTAAAAAGATACATACTGGATGTGTTTCTAGAGGTTGCTTCAAAAGGAGATCGCCAAAATAATCTTCACAGTATTTTGACATCTTGTACTGTTGGTATTTGCTGGAAAAAAGTGACATTAGTTAATCCCAAGCCATCATTCAGCAACAAAAACCTGTTACTACTTTTAACTGTTTATAAAAACCGAACTAATATAACTGAAATGCATGAATTTATTTAAACCAAAGTAATGTGCTGATTAAATATTATTCAGTTAATGTGACCTTCGAATGTAATTCACTGCTGAATCACAGCATTATTAAAACAATTCAAAGCTTGACCTTTGTGTTAAAGCCAACATCTCTGGATCTCTTCAAAGTGACATCTAATTTATCTGCATAACCCTGTTACAAAGTTTTCCAAGTCAAGTTGAACTATTATGAGCCTTATCATAGGTGCAATTGCTCTTTCATTGCAGTATTAAAAATGGAAGATGAATATACTTTATACCTGCAGTGATTTTCAAAGGAAAGAATAACAGGATACTCAGATGTAACAAATGCAGTTTCCTTAATGGCTTGAATGACATCCTTTAAAATGCAAAGAAAGTGTTCATGTTAAAACACATCAAGTGGCAATTATGAGTAGAAATATTTTACAGACACAGAACATGATGGATTCTATAGTAAATGAAGCAAAGACAGACAGAACAAAATGGGTCTATTTCATTTCTCTATTTACTCCCACTCCATGTTTAAAAAACTCTCACTCCACCTGAGGAAGGAAGATGGTAGCTACAGCCACAAGCTCAGTGCTGCTCTGAGACATAGGGATCTGACAGCTGATCTTGCCCAGAGGAGGATTTTGGCTGAAGGGACAATGCCTGTGTTTCATCTGTCACTTCCACAGGTAAGGGGGACTTTTGCAGCAGAGCCATTATTGACTCTGCTGTGCATAAGAGTGGCAGGATTTGGAAAGACTATACAGAGTGCCTGAGTGGGCTCCCTGAATGATTTCATGCAGAACGGGGTGGGAAGAGGAAGTGAGGCAGAAGTAAGCTGTTGAGAGTTCAGGACATAGGACCCACCCCTATTTAAATCATTCATTCCATTAGGATGTAGGACCAGCCATGCAGTGTTGTGGGGTGGGATTCCCTCTCTCTGCAGAGTTCCCTACTTGCTAGCTAAATTTCTCCGTCTGGGTGTTGGAGAGAGGATTTGGGCTTAAAGTTTGACGTATAAATTTGAAGTTATCAATGATCTATAAATTCTACCTTGAAAAGAATATCTGTACACATTGCTTTCCCATGTGTTATTATTGGTTCTTGGTCTTCACCTTTTCCATCCCAACAATCCAGTTCAACACATCTAAAAACCCAATAACAACTATGTCAATTTTCACAATATTTCCATAAATATACAAGCCATTTGACAGAAACTCCAAGCAATCTGTCTTGTTCAGGAGCAGAGGCTAGAGTAAATAACAATGCAATTTTAGAAGCGCTACAATTCCTCTCATGCTGTATGTAATACACAAACTCTTATCATGTCAATTTGATTTTATAACTATGGACGTATTACATTAAACTGTGCGTGTGGGAGTGTAAAATGTCTGAGTGAAAGTGGGTTTTTTAATCAGCACTCCATTATTTACTCTCTCATTAGCTAATCTGGATATACCATATTTACGCACTGCAAGTAGTTAAACTGGAAGTCAAACGGATATCCACAAAAATGCAGATTGGCTTAATCACACAGCACAAATCCCTCTGAACTGCAGAAGTGTGTGAAGCATACATCTTCCAACACACCCCTTCCCCCCACAATACTGCAACTTCCTAAAGGCGACTCTTTCCGTATGTTTTTGTACAATAAAGATTTTTACTTATGATACTTTTCATATTTCTCATACTTATTATATTTACATGGTATCATATATAATTGCCAAGGTAAATAAAATGAAGTATTGATTTTCCTAAAACAAAATGAACTATGAAAGCCATTATCCTATATTTCCAACCTGCAACCAGCCAAAAGCACTTGTCTGTACATCTCTACAGAAGACTTCCCGCCAAACTGCCTGCCTGTTAGATAGGTATTGTGGGAGGAGCTGATGAAGTAGTGAGCCAAAGAATGGTCCATTTCCTGGTATAATTCCAAACGGTCAAGGAAGACTGGGGCATTTTCATCTGACATCAAATATCTGCAGAATCCATCACTTGATATGAGACCTGGAAGGAAAAAATAGCTTTATGTGTTTTCTGTATTTATGCAGAGAATACAGATTGTTAGTGTTTAAAGGAACACAGACACTGCTACCCAGAAGAGGAGCTGGTATTTTATAACAGCAGATAAAAGAAAATTAGCAACAATAATTTAAGTACAAGACTCTCCCAGTCTTTCAAAGGCTGGAATCCAAAGATTCTATTAGCATGACCTAGAAAGTTAATTTATTTTGGATTTATTTCCAAACCATGGAAGGTTCGAGACTTTTGCTAACCATCCTACTGTTCAGCGTATATACAGCAGATTATCTTCCTGACAATGAAAATTAAAACATTGTCTGCATAAACAAAGCCATGTTAGAAAATAGGGCTGTGTGTGCACAGTAACTTTGATCACAGTGTTCATAGTATGTTTTCTTCCTCCTCTTTTTGTTTTGTGCTTCAGAAATTGTAAAAGATGAGGGGCTAGATTCTGGTGTAAGCCAGATCAGAATCTGCCTGTGGTATCTATTTTAAAAATGGCCTCATGCTAAAAAAAAAGGGGGGGGCAGTTAACCATCTAAATAGTGACATGACACAATTGGAATGCAATTTGAACTTGAAGTTCATGTTTCCTAATGTCAGACATGGGAGCTCTGTTATTGGCAAGGGATGGCTAACAGCAGCTCCAATTTTACTTTGTTTCACATGACCTTTTTGTTCCAACAGAGAATCCCTAACCCCCCAGCTTTCACTTGCTCATAACTTTCTGAACAAGCCTCACTTGGGGCTTTGAACTTTCTATTCTTGGTCACAGCCAAATCCCTTCAGCTGGCTTTGAGTTAGGAGAAAATGAAAAAAAAAAACCCAACACATTCTCATCTTAAGAAATTTAACTCCCCTCCCACCCCACATACACACTAAGAACTTAAAAACAGCAGAATAAAGTAGCTCCAAGCACGACATGCGATTAGTCTGGAGGAAAAAGTATAAGAGAGTGAAAAAAAATCACTACTGTGTATAGTTGTTGAATATTTGCTATGATTTTAGCAACGTAATGAAGTCCTCCCTCAATGATAACATAATTAAGAGGCTGAGTTAGCAGCCTAGCAGAAGGAGAAAGTGTCTATAACTACTCTCCCAAAGAGCTCCTGAGCTTACTGAGCCATTCATGTACTGCACAGCACATGAGAAAGGGTTGAGTTCTAGTTACTGATCCTTACCATACAGCAGGGGTAGTCAATAGGCGGACCATGGGCCAAATCCAGACCGCCAGCTGCTTTTGAATGGACCCCCAAATCTTTTTATTTACCTATTATCATTATTGTTGTTATTATTTTAATTATTTTTTCTGGAGTATGGACCTTGACTACACCTTGACCAAGAAATTTCGACCTTGACAAAAAAATAATTCACTATCCCTGCTGTACGGTGACCAAGGCAGGACTGGTTTCTTACAGCTCTTGTGCAGCGAATGAGGTCTTGCCTCCCACACAGTGCTATTCAGTGCACACATGTGCCTAAGTGCCTTATGGAATAGGGGTCTTGTAAAGGACTGCAGAGAACAGACACCACACAGATAAGCCATGTCTCCATTGGATGTTGGGGTAGGGTGGCAATTCATGCATTCCCAGAATACCAGACATTATGGTACTTCCAGGACTGGTGTGGGCCTTACCCTCCAGCATGACCTACTGGCGTGACCTCACATGGACAGTGCATACAAGGGCACACTAGTGGGGGTGGAATGATGTGCTTTTCAAAATGTCATCCCCATCTGATACTGGACAGAACCTAGTCTGGTTGTGTCTCCACACTGGACTTGGGAACAACCACCCAACAAGAGGACAGTATGGTTTAAAGCCAGATGAAGTTGTGGATCCCCAACGTAGGCAGGTTGTTGGGAATCCACAACTTCTGGGGCCAATTCCTCCCCTTCTCCCACTAATTCCATTGGGGTAAAACCACAATGAACTAACCCCACCAAGGAAAGACAAACATCAGAAAAACCCCATCGACTTTTCTGCAGCAGACATTCTGCATTTACATACATGACAGTAGAAATAAGAAAGAAAGAAAGAAAGAAAGAAAGAAAGAAAGAAAGAAAAAGAATTAAAACAATAGGCTCAATTCACTACCATGACTCAATGACTGGTTGAAAGAATATGAAAGCCGTATAGAAGCTTATGCCGGCATCAGCTTCTAGATAGGTATTTTGCAGACAAGAAACTGTATCTTCATAAACTACTGGTTCGCTTTATCTTCTGCACACCCAAAAGATGGGTGCATATCTTTCTGAATAGGGGAAAACAATTCTCATTATAGCTTGTATATTATGGGAAAACACTTGGAATATGCTGGCATCTAGACAGTAGATCCATGACTTCATTAAACATGTAACGAATAGGATTAGATTAAAAAGAAAAGGAGGTAATTAGTAAGAGGAGTTTCTGGTACATATGGGGTGGAAAACAAAATAAGCTATAAAGTTGATGCCTTCAAAATTCCCATCCGTGACTCCACGAAGAGAAAACAATGGATCTTGGGGTGTCCTACAGATCATTTTTTAAAAAGAAATACCCTGCTATTGAGAGGAGATATCTTCCATCTGATAGCCAGAGGATTGGTTGAAAGCCTTCCCCTTTTTTACTGGAGTGCCCTGAGAAGTTATAGAGGGACCACCAGCTCACAGGTTCAATTTTAGCAAAAACTCATAAGCAATCTGTTAACAGATAGTGTGATGCAAGGATAGCAGAATAAACTAGGAGCAACATATACAGGATGAGATCCTTACCCCTCATTCAACTGCTTTACTCCTGGTAAAAGGACCAGAGTGGAGTCAAAGCACCCCACAAGCCCTGTTTCCTGTGGTGCAGGAACCAAGGAAGACAGCCACTGGCTCCTCACAATCCCTTGTGGAGGAAGCATGCCTGAGGCAGGAGGAGCACATCAGGGATGGAGATGCAGCTGGTGGTATTGCAGAGATTATGGGCAAAACTGAGGCTTAGAGAAGACTGAGTAGGATGCTGCAACTTAGACAAGCCCCCAGGGCTATGTTATGCCTTCAGCCTCTGCAGCATATAGAGACGATTAGGAGAGCACAAAGGTACTTACCCTTATTGCTTTGGTTAAAGCTAACATAGCATTTTACTATGTACCTGTGAAAGAAGCCCTCCCATTGACATAACTCTGTATACACTGAGGGTTAGAGGTCAGTATAACTGCGATGCTCAGGGGTGTGGATTTTTCACCGATGTAAGTTTATAGTACAGATCTGGCCTCAGTCTCATTGGGACTTAGGCTCCTAAGTCACTTATGTGCTTTTTAAAATTTAAAGTATCTAAAGAAATGTGGTATTAATTTTTGATACACAGATATTCCCACTTTGTTTACCTTTATTCTTCAAATCTTCATCTGGCTCATATGTTTCAATTATCTGCATTGCTCTTTTTGAATCATAGAATGGGAATAAAATTTCATTCAGACGAGGATCTCGTTGATGCTAAGGTTAGAAAATAACATAATTTAGCAGGACTACTTACTGCAAGGCTATATGCCAAGAACTTTTCATTACTGCAGATGAAAAAGAAAGAGCTGGACAATTTTTTTAAACTAGAATTTACAGAATATCCCAATTGTAACTTCAGCACTATATAAATTTAAATCTAGTTATCTAGGAAAACAACAGGCAGTTTGCTCATCTGACATGTATTATTGCTATTTACTCATTACAATAAAATAACGCATGTGGAGTATGTGCCAATAAAATTTTGACAATTAACAGCAGATCCTTTAATAACTTGGTAAATCTTCTTCCTTCGTCAGAAATCTTTTATGTAGGTCACACAAACTGATGGGCCTGACTGATGGTTACATAATTATCCCTTCATAAAACTTGTGTCTTCATCAATATGGATGACTAGAATAAACATTAAAAAAAATAAGTTGCTACAAATATTCTATGCGAAAACTGCATTTGGAAATATGTTAACTGGTGTCTGTTATCTCTGCGAATCGTGGAGCTACTGGGGCTTTCTGAAAAAATCACCTTAGGATCATAGAGCAAATACGAAAACCATTAAAAAAACATCTTCACAGTGTCATCCCAAAATGTATAGCAATTAATGATGTAGGGATTTCATGATATCATACACAAATATTGTTTGGACTATATTTAGGCATAGTAGGTATCAGTGACTTCCAATAAATCTCTAAAGGCCTGATTCATGACACATTCACTTTAGAGTGTGCAATGCAATTTTCACTTTTATTCACACTGGATTCGAGCTGCACACGGTGTGCCTGATTCTCCATTAAAAAAATTAAAAACATAATTCAACTGAGTAGTGGCATGTAAGCGGATGCAAAAGCAAAACAAATAAACAAATATGACCATGGAAACACTCTTTTACCCAGGTAGGTGCAGTTTTAAAGCTGTAATTTACATTCAAAAATGTAACATAGGCCACCCGCGTACTGTTGACCAATAATTTAGGAGTGGACAGTGTGGGATGTCTATGGCTGAAGGCACTATAAGCATTTGCTGTAATTCCTTACATACAAATATTTTGATATTCTGTTCAACATCAAGCTATGTCCAATCAAAAATAAGCAACCTGATCTCAGCTTTACAACCAACACATTAGTATGTGTGGTTGGTTAATTCTAAGAAATTACAACTAATGCCCATTTAAACATGCAGTTAATGAAGCATCCTTTTATTAATGCTATGGACAGTTGACAGCATCTGAAGTATAGCTGTTAAATTCACTATACGTTGGCTATCAAGATATCTAAGTAAATCTCAGATGAAATATGAAATGTAAGCAGCTGAATGCAAGACACACCTTGCTAAGCATCTCTCAGGAGCACAACACTAGCATGCAACTGTACAGCCGACCACATGTAATCACACGTGACAAACTTTGCACCAATAGTGAAAATGCATCATTTGAAACAACTGAAAGAAAGAGGAGGGGAGGCTCTTATTAAAGAAGAGTGATCTTCCCCACTTCACTCTTCCATGGATAATCATAAATAGAACAGAGGTGACACAGGGGAAGAAAATAGATGGGAGAAGGTAAACAACGCTTCTTAGCAATCACAGCCAAAAAATTATTGCAGGGAACTAACAGTAATATTTTTGTTGTTGTCATCATGATCACTGCTCATTATCTTATTTTTTTTCCCCATTTGGGCAAAACGTAAGTCTCTTTAAGTTTACTTAATTAAAAACAATTCTAGTAGTACTTGACAATTTGTGTGATGTTATTAAAAAAAAAAGGAATGTCAAGCAGGATCCCTTGCATAAATGTTTTATGCTAGTAAGTTTGTTGGCACAGGGAATTTATAATGCAAAACAACATAGCTGACCAATATGAAAAGCATAAAGGCCCCAGGACTAATCACATATGTCCAGCAAAGCTGCTGTTGCTTGTTCTAGTTACCACATTAGACAGGATCCATACCTTTCTACTAGGTGTTCCTTAACAAAAGGAGGGTAAATCATTTAAGGGGGGCAGGGGTAGAGGGTGCCTGTTTACTTTGGAAAGAGAAAGAGGGAAGAAACAGATGCTCTCCAAATATGGCCACCTAGCCATTTACCTCCTAGCCAGATAAATACTTGCGGATATGTGAAACAACTCATGATTTGCTAGAAACCAGTTTCATTATTGGGATTTATGAGGTCCAGCAGAAATATTGGCCCCTCTCCACCAAAAACAGAAAAGGGAAACTTACTAAACAAGAAGGATCCAATCTCCCATTTCATCTCATCTCTTTGCTTAGCAGAAAGCAGGAGTCCAGGCCAGCCTGTACTGAATTACTACTTTTGATAATTACACACATAGACCAAAGCTAAAATCTGTGGCTGCGAGTAAATGGCAGGAGGAAATCTCAGTAGCTTTAGGTCTGTTTCATTTTTTTATTATTTTTCCTTTTCTTTAGACTGAACTTAAAAAAAGAACACATGCACAGAAGTGCCTGACAATAATTAGACTTCTAAAACAACTCACCAGCATTAATGATGATACATAATTAAATTAACTGTCAGCCTGAAGCATTAAACAGTCAAAATGGAGCTAACAATTTACCTCAGCCAACAGACAATAAAAAAATGAAAAGAACTCCAGAAAAGCCTCACTTCCAAATCAGAGATACCCAGGAACATACGCTCATCCTTCCCTAAAAACCCTATCAAACAAATTGCTTTTGCAACCTACAACATGCCTGGAAGGTCATCAAATTCAGGCTATTTTGGAACAAAGTGGAAACAAGTTCAGAAGTCCCAGGGCACATCCTCACTAAGAACGCCTTGCCAGCAGCCACCTCTTTTTTATAATGGTAATAAACTTTTATTGTTTGCAGGATTGCTGTAGCCATGTGTGTCCCAGAACATGGGAGGGACAAGGTGGGTGAGGGAGTATCTTTTATTCGACCAACTTATGCTGGTGAAAGAGACAAACTTTTGAATTACACGGAGCTCTTCTTCAGTTCTGGGAAAGATAGCGTCATAGCTAAGTACAAGGTGGAACAGACTGTTAAGCACAGGAATTACCATGCTGCAAAGGACCATTCAAAATGAAGTGGGCCATTAACAGTTCTGCAACCATAGAACAAAGGAGAGTTAGGGCACATCTACACACACAGTGCTGTACCCACAGAGTTGTTATTGAGCCATATGATGCACTGGACGAGGGACACCACATGTTGAGATAGGCTCATAGATTTTAAAAGGTGTTGTGAGGGGTCTGCATCATTGTAGCAGTGGAGAGATGTCTGCAGGTTTTGCATCTGTTGCTCTGGCGGGGTCTGGTGCCACTGAGTTGGTATGTCGTGGTTTGTGCAGAGCTTTGCGTTTGATGATGAGCTTGGTAAGGTTGGGAGGGTTATTTGAAGGCCAGAAGATGGTGTTCTAGAAAGCACTGGCACTCACTCCATGGGTGCTCCTGGGCTCGAGCACCCATGGAAAAAAAATCATGACTGCTCAGCACCCACAAGACACGGCTGTTCGGCAGTGCCGCTGATCAGCCCTTTGGCGGCTGGGGGAGGTGCTTGGGGGAGGGCGGAGAACAGCCAGTGGCGGGCAGGCGGGGGGAGCAAGAGGCAGAGTGAGGGCGTGGCCTTGAGGGAGGAATGGGGATGGAGCACCCCCGAGGAACAATAAAAGCCAGCGCCTATGCCGGAAAGATTGCGTTCAGGATGTGGTCCCCATCAAATATGGATGGAATGAGACCATCGCTACGTTCTCAAATGAACTCGCGCAGAAAAATGACCAAAAAGACCAAAACACTGTATCAACCGTCAAACAATCACTCCATATCTGGCCTCACAGCCCTTGTCTTCAAAGGAAGCCTGCACGACCCTTTACTGTCTCTTTCAACAATCTGTAACCCTGGTTCCTTGGTTCTATGACTGCAGAGTTGTTAATGGCCCACTTCACTCTCAATGGCCCCTTTAAACATGTTGTTAGCTCTTATGCTTAACAACTGTGTATTTATCTGTGACACTCTGAGTACCTTTCCCAGATCTAAAGAAGAGCTCTGTGTCTCTTTCAGCAACAGAAGTTGGTCCAATAAACAGTATTACCTCACCCATCTCATCTCTCTCAATAAGCGTTTACGTTTTCCAGCTCGAGCACCTGTGCGGACTACAGAGAGTGCAGGCCATACGTGAAGGGAGAAAGAGACGATGTCTTAGGTAAGTAGGTCCCAGGTCACTTAAGGCCTTACACATCACGACCAACACATTAAACTCTACTCAGACTATGACTACACTAGAGAGCCGCTCTAAGCCGAAGGGAGAATGCTCTCCTGTCGACTTAATTAACTCACCCTCAATGAGCAGCAGTAGCTATGTTGGCAAAAGAAACTCTCCCACCGACATAGTGCTGTCCACACTGGTGCTTAGGTCGGTGTAATTTATGTCACTCGGGGGTGTGGATTATTTACACATCATACCAATCCTCGTTCCTACAAGCACTTACACATATGCCTAGCTTTGTGACCATGGATTTCAATGGGACTACTCATAGTAGTCAGATGAAGCATGTATGTAACTGTTTCCAAGGTTGGGCCACATTTGGGGCAGCCACTGAGCGTGGTTTACTCCATGTGCCTAGTCCACTGGACAGCGGTAAAACTGTTCATTTCATCACTACTTTTCCTCTACTTCTTTTAAAAAAAATCCTTTGTGTTTGGTTCACTTTTGGAGATCAATAAGGTATATGCTGCTTTTTGAACAGGGAGCAAAGGGGCCCTCTTTTAGATACACTGATGCATGGTTAAATCTCTGCATAGAGAAATGAGAAAATAGCAATTTGCTGTGGCTGTTCTTGTTTAAGTTTGTTCTTGGATAACTTGTCAGTTCACTCAAAGACTATAGAGAAGGAACACAATTCTGCAGTCAGTTGGGAAAAAAAAAAGAGTTTTGTGGCACAAAAGCTGGGGAATTACTTGGTGTTCGCAATACTTCATTTGTTTCAAGTAAATTCTGTCAAATTCACTTAAGTGGTGTGTAACTCTGTAAATCATACTCCCACTTATCTTAATATGATTTAGAAATAGAAGAAAATCACACACTTTAATAAAACACTTTTTCAGAGACTAGACTGAAGAAACACTGCAGACTCTTGCTAATAAATGTGCATTTTAGAAATACTGCTGCCAATATAGTTCCTTCTATCCTACATATTAATATTTTCAGAATCACATACAATCCATTAAAATATCCTTATGATCCACAGATTTGTAATAAACAGAAAATATTTGATAGTGGAGAATCAAGCCACTACATATAAAAGCCCACTTCATTTTTCTGTTATTCAGATTCAGCAATCAGATGCCTAAAAGTAAAATAACTGCTTATAACAAAACACTGAGTATCGTTTAGTTGAAATTACTTTGTATATAACAGTATAAAATGTATAAAACATACACAACAATAGCTTCACACCACAGCAAGTAATCAACAGAAGCAATCCGCAAAGCCAACACAGAGAAAGCACAAGAACATATACGGTTGAAGCTGATTTTTGCACCTGGATATTGCCATAATGAAAAGATCAGCAGATCAAAAGCACAGCAAATAATGGCATGATACATGCAATGAGAAGACTGGAAGAAGCAAGCCACTGCAGACAGACTTGTATGGTAGTTAATGTATGAAAAAGCTTACTTCATTTAGAAAGCTCACTAATTGGTCTACCGTTAAATAATCAGTTTTGTCTCCATTGCTGAAAAGAAATTTATTAGAAAAAGTAAGTTTTCATGTATGATGCTACAGTAGGTATGATTTACATGTTGACATTGTTGATACTTTCTAAACCTTGCAGTTTCCTAACACTGAAGTAGCTATGTATTCTCAAAATGAACAAACACTGTCAAGGCAAACAAACAGTCTATGCTTGCTACAGTATAATAATACCCTCTCTTCTCAGTATGATTTAACAAATGTTAATTTAGAAAACAACATGTAAGTCCTCCATTTGAGAAGAATCTGATTGAACAAACTTTTAGACTTCTTGCTTAATCTAGTTAGTTCACATACTGTGTTAATAACCTAAAGGAGCAGGTTAAAACTGTAGGTAGTTAGTAAAGCCAATGCAAAAAAAGTTCCAGGTGCTTCTTTTAACTCATGTAAAAGTTGCTCTAAAATACAGAGTTAACTTTTACATGAATAATTTGGGGGAAAAGACAAGAAAATGTAGATGTGACTTGGTTTGCAAATACTGTACATGGAATTAGGAGTTACGGTTGGAAATTCTTTACCATGTTCAGTGTTGTACCGGTAATACTAGAAATAGACTAAAATGACAGTAAAACAATTTAAAATTAGTTTAATATTTAACTTACATCTTCCTAAAGAGTTCCTCTATGTCCGTACGAGGACATATTTTTTGGGTTAGTTCATAAAATTTCTCATAAGTAAAAGCGGGAGGCTCAATTTCATCATTCTGGAAAACAAAACAAAACGTAAAGGTTGATTTAGCAAGAAAGAGCCAATTTACTTATTCTATTCTATCAGCATGTCTGAGTATTAGAAAAGTATTAGTAACATGTGCCTAATGCACGTAGCTTTATTTATATTTTCTGAGAAGAGCTCTCCATTTTTTCCTTACCCCAAATCTGTTTAGTGCACTTATATTCTGACTACATGGTAACATTAAGTCTGTGAATGATAAAATAAATAATAATAATATGTAAAAAAGTAAATACAGAACAAGGACATAGTCTTTATTTTGCCTGTTGAAGTTAAAGTTAAAAAAAAAAATCATTCAAGGTACCATGTGAATGTGTGAATTTAAATATTCAACACACTGGGACATCAGAAAAAAGTCCGAGCTAACTTTGGTACCATTTAGTATAAACCACATTAGTAAACATTCCTGTTTAAGTGAAGTGATGACGCAGCTGTCTGAGAACACAAGGCATGTTTTTTTCACATGACACAAATGACTTAACACATAACGATATAATCTCATCGATTCTGTGATTTCTTAATATAAAAAAATGTTATTTTAAATTGGCAAATACCTTTCCACTGGGAAGCCCTAGTTCCTTAAGTGCCTGAAAGATCACCTTTTCTGTTTTACCTGATGCAAAGGTTCTGGTAATACTAAGAAAAAGAAGAAAAAAAGTTAGTCACTTTTAAAATAATCAGTTTCAGTCTCTTACTCCTTTTCTCCTCCAACATTTCCCCCCTTTTTCAAACGACGTATGCACGTACCTCTAGAGACAATTGTGGACCAAGCCCAGTTGTAATAATGCTGTAAGCTTCCACAGAGCAGAAATACTCCGCCTGCTCTCTGTGTAAGGCAACTACTAAAAGATTTAGCAAAACAGTGATCTGCCCAAAGAACTAAGAGGTTTGTTCAGTAAGAGTTGTGCAACATGTTATTCTGCTGGCAGTTTTCAACATGATACATAGACAACTTACTGTGTCAAAAAAAAAAAAAAAGCAGCAGGGCTACAAACAAGGTAGGTATTAGCCAACTCAACTCTAGGCTTTGCTGCTTCCTCTGTGTTCACAGTTGTGACTCCTACTCTTCTACACTATTAATCCGTCCATTTTAAGGCAGTCATCCCACAGGAAATCCTGATCCATTCCCATTCCTCTGCTTCCTTCCTCCTCTCTTTTGAAGTTATTTCTCCCCATGAGAAACTCTCTAAATTCTGATACCTCATATTTTCCACCAAGACCATCTTCCACACACAGAATTTTGTTACTCTTACCTTGCTGTCCCTTCTTCCCTTGAAAGGCTCTCTAATCCGCTCCAACCAAGGCTATTCCTCCTCCAGACAGACCACGTACAACCATTTTTGCTTCCTTCCCACTTCCACTGAGACACTTAAACTCCTGGACCAATTTGGTTTCTTTGTATAAAAGATGGATTTATTTCACCATCCATTAGACTAAGCCCTGGTCTACACTAGGACTTTAGATCGAATTTAGCAGCGTTAAATCGATGAAACCCTGCACCCGTCCACACGATGAAGCCCTTTTTTTCAACTTAAAGGGCTCTTAAAATCGATTTCCTTACACCACCCCTGACAAGTGGATTAGCGCTTAAATCGGCCTTGCCGGGTCAAATTTGGGGTACTGTGGACACAATTCGATGGTATTGGCCTCCGGGACCTATCCCAGAGTGCTCCATTGTGACCGCTCTGGACAGCACTCTCAACTCAGATGCACTGGTCAGGTAGACAGGAAAAGAACCGCAAACTTTTGAATCTCATTTTCGGAGACTGCGGGAACTTGTGGGATAACTACCCACAGTGCAACACTCCGGAAGTCGACGCTTGCCTCGGTACTATGGAAGCACTCCGCCGAGTTAATGCACTTAGAGCATTTTCTGTGGGGACACACACACTCGAATATATAAAACAATTTCTAAAAAACTGAATTCTATAAATTCGACCTAATTTCGTAGTGTAGACATACCCTAAGAGCCTCATGTTTACTTGGAACACAATATATCCAAATCTATGATGTCTGATGTGATTAATATGAAGACTTTTGTTTTATTTCTGTTTCCACTGGAGATGAGCTTCAGAAAAGTCAGATCACAGCCAGCCTTCCCCCCCCCCCCAAAGGGCTGAGCCAAAATCATGGGGCCAACTACTCCCCAAGCTTTGGTGTCCAGATCTGGAGACAAATACTGTGGCTTAGGGCACGTCCATAATCCTAACATGAGCATTACATCAGGAAAGACTTCACAACAGTAATCTGACTAAAATACGCTGCCTTCTATATCACCAAATGAATTTTCCAAGACTTCTTATTAATATCATGGACACTAAGTAAATACACAAAGTGAAAGATGTGAAATACACTGTTCCCATTATTATATATTCCCATATCAATCAAGATTTGTTTTGTTCTCCAAAACACTGAAAACCACTTGTATAAATATTTTCCGACCAATAAAATGAAGATCAGCAAGCCAAAGATATAAATGATAAATTAATATTTTTGGTCAAGATTTTTTTAAAACAGGTGCTTAAAGTTAGACTCTTACGTCCATATTTAAGGACTTAAATAAGTAGTCCGATTTTCAAAGTCGTTGAGTACCCAGTAGCTCCCATCGAAATAGGGGCTGGGATGCCTAAAGTTACACTCCTATTTTTTAAAAATCTCAGCTGTTATCTATTGAACCCTTTCTAATTTTCAGCGACATTACACTCTAATTTATATAGATTTAGATTGCATTGGTGAATTTTTGGTTCAAGGTAAACTAATATAACCAGTTTTAAACCCATAAAAATGTTTCCACCTGGGGTTAAACTAAAATTAGTTTAACAAACTTCAGTTAAATTGGTGCAACCAGCGTGTGCAGACAAGAGTTTAGGACAGTCGCAGTGTGGTATCTACTGACAAATGCTTACTTTTTATAATGACCATTTCATTTTCGACCAAGCTATACCAAACTTCATGTGAAACACTCAGTTCTTGTAAGGTTTGCACATGAATTTCCAGATTAAAACTGCTCAGATACATTTGACAAAGCAAGTAAAGTAAACACTGAACGCCTCTGAGATTTGCCCACCACCAATTGTTATGCGCGCTCCCTCCCCAACCTATTGATGGAAACATTTATGCTATGCTATGCTTATACCCACACAGGCTATGTTAAATTCCCCAAAAAAACAACAAAGGAATAGAGTCCTGCACCTTGCATAGTCTATTACACCAAGGGAAAGTCGGGGCAAACTGTTACGAATTGGTAGCATTTATACCACTTTGCACTGTTGTAAATGACTGCACAAGGTGCAGACCTAGGAAGAATCAGGCCTACAGAGTTCCACTTTCCCAAGGCTTGGCATTCGCCTAGGCCTTTTGCTGGTTGTCGTGGGGTCTATGTTAAAGTTCAAAGAAACATAGATTTCTCATTTCCCAGAGAAGACTTTTCCCTCAGGCTTTCTTTAGGCTTCAATGTCAAAATGAAATCAAACTGACAGAGTTTATTTTCCTGTCTCATGTTCCTAGTCCCCACCAGCTCTGACATGGAGACTTGTCTTCCTGAGGGAATGAAAATCCCATATATATCCCCATAGCTGCCAGGTCTTGTGCAACTCTAGCTCATGTATTTCCTCCTCTGGGTGACCGTGAGCAGTAGGACAGGTGTGGGAGAAGATGGAAGCTGATCCCTCTCACCCACAGATGTGGGATGGAGGAGGCAGGGTTGACTGAGTAGCCTGGAGAAGTCAGCCAGTATAAAGATATAGGAGGAAAGCAGGGTGTAGCCTATGCAGCATAGAGTCTAAGGGGTTGTTTAGGAAAAGCAGAAGGAATGGGAGTGCCTGAGGAAGCCGGCGGGAGGAGTTATCAGGGATGAGGAGAGCCTGGAGCACTGGGGAGATGCTGGGATGGGGCAAAGCCTGGAGACGTGAGGGCGGCTTCTGGGGGAAGAGAAAGGTCAGGAGTCTGATAGTTGCTAGAGGCAGGGTGAGCCCTGGACCCATTACCTCCCTGGCCTGCCTCCTTTCACCTCCTGTCCCCATCTATGTCCTATTCCCCTCAACCCTGGCCCCCACCTTGTGCCCCTGTGCCTGTCCCCACTCCCCTTCTGATCTGCTCCATGCCAACATGTCCCTTGTGCAGTAGATGGCCTCCTCCTTCTCCAGGCTGTCTGAGGGCCAGTTGAGACAGAGAAGAGAGAGTCTCCTCCCTATCCTCACTGCTGCGACGTCACATCATAGCAGCCCCCAGGCCTGGGGGAAAACCCTGCTCAGCCCCTCCAGCAGGGCTGTAGGAATGTGTGATGAAGCTGCTCAATGCATGACACCTGACAGACCAATATCTAGCTCTATGCCCAGTAGGCCTTACTGGAACCCAACAGGTCTCAGGGGCTATAATCCCCATTGGGACCTCAGTGCCGAGGGAGAAAGGGAACATCCATGGACCCTACGCTTCAAAGCTCTGGTCTCAAGTGCAGGATAGGGTCAACAGCCTGGGTTTTCCTTTCCTTTAATCTTAAACTGCTTCCCCGACACCCCTTCCTTTCGCTCAGTGTCCGCCTCCCATATTCTCCTAAGGAAGGCATGGAAAAGAGAGAGTGCTTGCACCAGAGGCTTCTCCAATGAGCCCGGAAAAAGGGCTACCACACCCTATCAGAGGCACCTAGATGAGTTGCCTGATTTTCAGAGGTGTTGAGCACCTGCAGTTCCTGTTGAAGCCACTGGATTCAAAGTTACAGTGTTCAAAGATAGTTCAATGAAACCACATGTTCTGTTAATCCAAGAAGTCTGGCGTTTCACAGGATGACACTAAATTAATTACCATATATATTTTTCTGAGAGGTGCAGCGCTATACTCCTTAGCTTTGAAGGCTGAGAATCTGAGCAACACGGAGTTTCCCTCTTTATAGCATGAAACAGGATTAGATCGGTCACAAGTGCCAAATGATTTGGTGGATTTATGGAAACTAAAATCCCTTCAAGGGAGTACTGCTGGCTGAAATCCACATAGTATTCTTGAGTGCTAATGCCTGCTTTGGAATGCCTGCATTAGCAGTACAGTACGTGTGAAATCCATGCACTGTACCTTCATATCTGTGTGGCAGTCTACAATAAATTGAGTGCGGCACATTAATTATTCCATCAAAAGACTGATTTCTTTTTATGCCTGAACTGGCCTTTGTTTGAGCAAACATCAGGATCCTAGACTTCAATTCACTAGCATATTGTGCTAAAAACACTTTGAAACTGAGCCCTTTTGGAGGCCTGCTTGCCTCGACATGGAAATTGTGTAAATCTATGTCAGAGTGGTAGCAGTGTTAAGTCTGTATCAGCAAAAATAAAAACAACAAGGAGTACTAGTGGCACCTTAGAGACTAACAAATTTAGTTGGGCATAAGCTTTTGCGGGCTAAAACCCACTTCATTAGATACATGGAGTGGAAAATACAGTAGGAAGATATATATAATAGTACATGAAAAGATGGGAGTTGCCTTACTAAGGGGGGGTCGAGACAATTCAATTCAAGTGGGTTATTATCAACAAGACGAAAAATCACTTTTTGTAGTAGTAATCAGGGTGGCTCATTTCAAACAGTTGACAAGAAGGTGTGAGTACCAATAGGGGGAAATTAGCTTTTAGTTCTTGTAGTGACTCATCCACTCCCAGTCTTTACTCGGGCCTTATTTGATGGGGTCCAGTTTGCAAATTAATTCCAGTTCTAGGGTAACAAAGGACTTAAAATTGAACAGCTTTTAACGAGAGCCATTGATATGTACTGAACAGGACAGTTATTTCATTTAAACCACCTATTTGAGATCCATGGATCTGACAGGAAGATTTAAGTCATTAGAGTGACTGGACTGTGCTGTCCCCAGTGGATCTGCATGCAGAAGGGGATGGATTAAGCCTCTTCAGCATCGTTCCCCCAGCCCCATTATTCTGCAGATACCCCATCCACGGGGGCGCTATTTAGAAGGTGCCCCAAGGAGGTTTGGTGCAAGACCAAGGGACCAGCAGGGGACTGGCCATTTGAAAGTAGATATATTAATAAACCAAAGCAGCATTCATTCCTTCAAGGTGCCCTCCTTGGCTCCGGTTATGGTTGGAGTCATGCTGCCAAAGGAGAGACGGGGGCAATGGAGCAGGCTCTATGGTTCTGGGGGTTTTGCTGCTTCTCAGCTCCACAAGGATCCAATCCCCACTCTCTTGAAAAGATGCCTGGCAAGCAACTCCACGAGGGGAGCCCCACCATGTTTTCCGGCACTTCTTGCCCCCCTTCCAGGTAATGCTGTGGATGTGGGCAATATGGCCCAGTATTAGCAAGAGTGGTGACTTTCACATTTTTCTGTGCGGGAAGGAGAGAAGGCAAATTGTTTGATAGGATTTTGAGCAGGTATGTGTAAGAGAAATGCAGTAAAACTAGACTATAAGGAAGAGCGACATCAGATGTCTCAGCCAGACTGCTCTAACAACTGCTTACAGAGAAATATATTGTTTTGTTCCATAGTTGCCTTTTTAATCTTTGGCAATAAGTAAGCCAAGACCTGCTGTGGGTTGTATACTGCATGGCATAAATATTGTTCCAGAAGTTCCTGTGAACACAAGAATAATTCTGGCAAAGCTGCCTCTTTTAGTTTTGCAGTGAATTGCATTTCCCAATGTACCTGCTATTCTGTATTTGCAATGGTCTGAAACATTTGTATGCTGCTATTGACAAAGTCTTTACAACCTGCCTTCTAACTACTGAAAAACTCATCCCTGAACACTCAGGGTTAGTGCCTATAAGCTGCTAGATGTGCTTTGCTCCAAGTAGATTTCCCAAGAGTTGAAAGCTCTTAACACTTCACAGGATAGGGCTCTTAATAAGAAAAAAAATCACTGATTTCTTTAGGAGTTTTTCCTGCTTAAAAAGGAATAGAGCAAAAATGACAATGTCTTAGTTCCCATCTTGTTGTTTATAAATATATTACAATTATAAAATTAATATTATCCAAATATAATCAGCAAGCATATTAATATAATAAAATATGATCTGATACACATTACACAAAACATATGTGCTAGGTTGCTAAGCTCCTCCAATTGTGCTTACCTCCTAACGGGAATTTTGCCATTTGTGTTGGTCAGAAACGCCAGCTTCATCCAGCTGAAATGTAGAAAGAAATGTTAAAAATTAATATCGTATTTATTTATTTTAGTAAAAACAGGGTTCTAGATATTTCTATTCAGGTTAATGGTGCCTGCCATCTTTGTGAAATGACCACAAAAAACAACAGCAGTTCTAATCTTCGACTCATTAATGATCTTTTTGAAACTCCAAAAGACAATAAGCCACATCCCACCAGCCGGCCAGAGTCAGCCTGACCCTTAGGCAGGCCTGGATTGTAAGGGAAGTACTACAGAGCCCACTGCCTGCCAGAGTGTCCAGACAGAACTGCAGTTCCTGCCTTCGGGGTATCACAGGGACTGCGTCCTGGGAATTCATAGCACCCTAGAGAAAGTAGGGCCGGGCAGGCAGGAGACAAGTACCACAGCACCACTACCCCGCACAGTGGCCTGAAAAAGGAACAGGAAGTACGCTGAACCCGACAAAGGGTAAGAGAAAGCTGAGGGTGTGCTGGGAAGCCTCAGGAGGCGTTCCGTCTGCTTCCTTAGCGCTCCCTGTGGAGCAGGGCATGGCTACAATGCAGAGCTGTGCTCCAGAGGCAAAATTCATCCCAGAATAATTAGAAAATCAGTACCTCCCTTGACAGACAACCTCTCCCTTGCTACATACTTCCAAAACCAGTATCGCCCATGGGGGTGATGTGTATGTATCAAGGGAAGAACAGACAAGACAATAATTAAAATGACACGTCTCAGTAGATTAAATGTACGCTTGTAAACTTTCTTACACTCTCTCAGGCAGACACCAAGCTAGGGACTTGGAAACTTGGATGTTTACAATGAAACACGAGACTTAAATGCTGTTAACACCGTGTATCGCATGGGAGGTTGAAGTCTGAGGGAATTTTTCCTGTAGACTGTTTTGACAATTGCATTGGTTGAGCCAAGAAAAGAAAGGACAACCAAGACAGTTCATATAGGAAAATATGTGTCCAAAAAAAGATACACAGGAGGAAAAACAGGGAGGGAAAAGCCTTACTGTTTCTTGAGGCATGTCATTGGACTGACGTTGTTCGCTCTGAAGTTATGTATGATGGATCCAAGTCCTTCTCCCCATTGCTGAAAGACAAGAAAACACACAGGCACTCAGCTATGGAAAACAAAAAGGGGGAAAGCAGGCCAACCTAATCACTGGGCATGCCTGTCTCAAAGGAAAAGCTTTTCTCCTTTTCACGCAACTATACAAAATGTAGAGAACCTGACGTATAAAACTCTCTCCCAACCCCACCTTGGAAGGGAGAGCCAGCATCCAAACTGCGTATTACACGCTAATATTTTATTCTTCGATAAACAAAGTCACGCTGGTTCCCATTTTTTCCCCAGCTACATAAATGCTGCATCTGTAGTGCCATTAAAACAGCTGATTGCCAGCAAAGGAAAGCTGCCCACTGATGGTTTTATTAAGCTCTCTATTTATAGACTGTATAAATATAAATCTCTTTCAGCTGCTGTTGGCAATATTAGCTATTCCTAAGCAACATTATACAATATGTGATGACATATTTAACTGCGTTCTATTTTAGAACAGAAATGAAGCAAAATATTAATAATCTATAGCAGACTACAAGGAGGCACAGCATGTGTGTTATGTGACGAACCAAATCTAACTGCCTGTTACATATTCCATCATGCTTTCTTTCCAGTTTTCATCCTTAAAAAGTAAAACATTCCACTGACCATGAGGCTATCTTTCAGCAAACAGCAGTACTGCAGTCCTTACATAATTTCTTTATAAGGATCTATTTTTCAACTGTAGTTCACATCCTGACTTTGCTGATTTGTACTGAAAACGTTTGAGACTTAGGGCCTAAAATTAAAACCAACGGGAGTTGGCAATGGAAGCTTTGGGTGAGCAAGGACAATAAGATCAACCCCCAAAACAGCAGAAATCTAATGACATGACAGGCCAAGTTCTATCTCAGTTATGCCCGTATAATGCTGAGACTATTGCATAGACCAGTGGTTCTCAACCTATTTATTATTGTGGTCTGCATTTGCTGCTCTTCATGTGTTATGTGGGCCGCTTCCACACAATATATATATATATACTACCTGTATGGTCCTGACGTTGTCACACGGGCCTTAGCTGTGTGCTGACTGGGCTGCAAGCAGCCTGTGGATTGAGAACCATTGGCATAGACTATTTGCATCAGTGTAACTGAAATGGGGTTTGCTCCACTGTTCCCTATCAGCCTAATGAGTAGAAAGCCTCTCATTAAAGGTAAAACTCTGTACATGGAGCTTGAACCGACCACGTGTATGCCAAAATCTATTCTAGAAACACTTTATAAATAGAAGTAGATGAGTGTATTTTTCTTTTCATGAATGAGTGTTGTACATATCTCTAAAATTTATATGAGGCAATATTGAAGGCTTGAGCAAACTATATACAATAAGTCTGACCTGTAGCCTTAGGTGGCTAAAATAAACTAAAAATGCCCATCTTTAAACACACATTGAAATTACACAGTAGTTGTGTAATTTCATAAAGCATGAAAACAGAGCCCCAACTCTGTTTAAAGGCATCATGTTGTGTTCTCAAAAACAAATGCCAAAGCTTTGCTGAAAAGACTTCATATGTGGTTCTCTCATCTTCTTTCCGCTGGGTGATTAAGACCCCTTAGGAAAACCATCTCTCAAAGTTTTACTAAGTACGCCTGTACTGTAGTCTATCAGAGATTGCTCAGTTCTCTCTCACTGTGGTATTTAAGCACTCTTTTACCTGGTCTTTCCTTTTTTTAAAATGTTTTTAAAAACATCCTAATGGAAATGATATGCTGCCGCTGCAAGAACACTGCGGTACCATTATCTGCCCCAGACTGAGCTAGATTTGTCTGACATTCTTGAAAAGCTCTTGACTCTCTTGGCTTTCAATAAGAAGTTAAATTTTAAAAGCCACAGTGTGCAAAAATAACTTCAGGGCAGCTAAACTAAACAAAATGCAAGTCATACAAATGTACAGTCTTAAAAAAAACAACAGGTTTTCTGCTACAACATGCCACCAGATGTCAGTAGAAGTATTGTGTACAATGCTGTCAATGCGAACACATGGTTAAGAAATAAAGATACATACCTGTCAACTTGGATTTTCAGGCAACTATATTAAAGCACCAAACCCTTGTCCTTAGCTTTCTCTTTTATTCATCAGGACCAACTGCCCTGGGGCACCACCACTGGGAAAACCCAAGCCATGAATCACGTATCCAGCTCTTTCTTGGTGGAAAGATTAAGTCCTGCTTAGGAAGGATTCCCAAACAGCCCTTCCCCAACAGGTAAACCAAGCCTGGGGCTGCTCTATTTTGTGCCAACATAAGTGGATGAAATCACAGAATCATAGAATATCAGGGTTGGAAGGGACCTCAGGAGGTCATCTAGTCCAACCCCCTGCTCAAAGTAGGACCAATCCCCAACTAAATCATCCCAGCCAGGGCTTTGTTAAGCCTGACCTTAAAAACCTCAAAGGAAGGAGATTCCACCACCCCCCTAGGTAACGCATTCCAGTGCTTCACCACCCTCCTACTGGACAAGTTTTTCCTTATATCCAACCTAAGCCTCCCCCACTGCAACTTGAGACCATTACTCCTTGTTCTGTCATCTGCTACCACTGAGAACAGCCGAGCTCCATCCTCTTTGGAACCCCCTTTCAGGTAGTTGAAAGCAGCTATCAAATCCCCCCTCATTCCTCTCTTCTGCAGACTAAACAATCCCAGTTCCCTCAGCCTCTTCTCAGAAGTCATATGTTCCAGTCCCCTAATCATTTTTGTTGCCCTCTACTGGATGCTTTCCAATTTTTCCCACATCCTTCTTGTAGTTTGGGGCCCAAAACTGGACACAATACTCCAGATGAGGCCTCACCAATGTTGAATAGAGGGAAACAATCACGTCCCTCGATCTGCTGGCAGTGCTCCTACTTATACAGACCAAAATACCGTTAGCCTTCTTGGCAACAAGGGCACACTGTTGGCTCATATCCAGCTTCTCGTCCACTGTAACCCCTAGGTCCTTTTCTGCAGAACTGCTGCCTAGCCATTCGGTCCCTAGTCTGTAGGAGTGCATGGGATTCATCAAAGGCAATAACTGGTAAATCATAGGGGAATCCCAGCCACACCATGCTATGCTGGTACAGGGCAAAGGAGTAGCATAAGAGCTCCTAGGCCAGCACTGAATCACCCTTCCATTGGCGTGATGCTCCCTGGGCTGCTTACGCCAGCTTTTGGGCCAGACTCCCACCAGCTGTGCCACACCAGAGCATCTGTCTCCTTGTGTTCAATTTGGGACTAGGTAGTACCACACATGGGTCAGCTGGTCTGTTTTACCCAAAGGCTACTAGCTTGCCTCAAATTACCTGGGGATGGGAGAGTCAAAAAAAAGGAGGACTGTGTACAAATTGCACTGGAGCTATATGACACCGGATGAAGAATTGAGCTACCAGTAGGTTCAGGCATATGCTTGAAGGTGTCTGTACCCTGTGCACGAAATGTCACATTATTTGTCAGGCGGTCAAAGATCAAATCCTTGTGAGCCAGAAATCTTCTGCAAAAAACTAATTTTTAAGATTACACCATCAAATGAAAAAAAGAGTCTGAATATACAGGACTGTGACAATGTTAAATTGGCAATATATAGCTTTTCTGTCACCAACCCATTCCCAGATTAATTGGAAAACAGGCTAGCTAACGTGTTGTCTCTGTAAAAGGGGGAAAAGGAAGCATTTATACCCTTCCCACAACCTAAATAGTATCCTAAGGGCTGGTCTACACTTAAAACACTGCAGTGGAACAGCTGCGCCTCTGTAGCTCGTTTCAGTGCAGATGTTACCTACCCTGGCAGGAGGCGTTCAACTGTCGGGATAGGGAATCCACCTCCCCAAGAAGCAGTAGCTAGGTCAACAGGAGCATTTTTCAGTCGACCTAGAGGTATCTACACCAGGGGGTTAGGTCGACTTGACTGCATCACTCTGGGGTGTGGATTTTTCACATCCCGAGTGACAGTTATACCCCCCTAATTTCCTTGCGTAGACCAGGTGTAAAATGGCCACACGAATCTGGGAACAACCCTTTTTCCTCGCTATGAGGGAACTACCAATTTGACTTGTTCTAAATCAGTTACATGAAGGTGAAGTAACAGCAAACACTCTGCAAAGACAATCAAATCTGTTGCCTAGTGTTCAGCATCACCAAGCCACTAGGTATTGAAAGAATGGCAAAGACCACTGAAAAAATCAAATTCTGAATTCAAGTAAACAAGGACACCGGCATAAAACCTGAATGACACAAACTGTTATTCTGGATTTATATCAGTGTAACCAGGAGAGGAATCTGTCCCTTAGTATCTAACCTTAGAGAAGCAATGACCATGAAACTAAATGGAAAAAATGAAGCAGTGGGCACAGAAACTACAGGATGAAGAGCTGAATGCACAACTAAGTACATGGAATGTGGAAAAAGATAACTGAACTAGCTCTGTTAAACAAAGAGCCAGCATTTATGAATGCCTTTAAGTGGAAAAAATGAAAGAAACATTGACTGAAGAAGCCTGTCTTCCAACGTTTGCTGAATAACTCCATCAAATCCTTTAGAGCTACTCAGTGACCTTGCTTTGTCTTGGTTTCCTCAATGAAACACAAGCCAGCAGTGGCAGAGTGCACAGACTGCTTGATCTCTTAGCTCTGAATTAGCCAGGGCCTTATATTTAACAGGATGAGATGCAAAGTAGGGTCATTGAGAGTGACTAAAAACTGCTGTAACCTTCAGCTCATGCTGTTCAGTCCAACATCACCCATGGTTTAGTTATAGATGAGACCTGTATTACCCAAATCGAGGAGTAATTCCAAGGAGATTCCACCTTTCCTGTGTCCATGTAGTTTCTCCAGTGAGAACATGAACACCAGGCTAACTCTAGGTCCAACATGAACAGCAGGCTAAGGAACTAGGATGACGGAGTGGTTTTTTGCATCTGGTATTATCCCAAGGGGGTGCCTAGTGCCAAAGACTGATTTGTTAGAGTCCAGGACTCGATAATTTGTGGATAATATCTAAATCAACACTTCTAAGTGGGATCACTATCCATCCCAAATTAAGCAATTCTCCCTCCGACACAGCCTTGCCACCCACAACCCACACAACAAATCCATCAGCATTCCCATACCCAATTCATTCGTTCCCCTTCTGCCCCCCCACCAGCACACTCACAGCCCCAGTGCGCCCCCTTTGCTTCTGTTCTCATGCACACACACAGAGCTGCGTGGAAAGGGGCCTGATCCTGAGCTGCTGCTTCCAGACGTGGTCAGTGCCTCCTCTCCCCACAAGCAGCAGCAACTGAGAGCGCAAGGAGGGGAGCCCCCAGTCCCAGAACTCCAGCAGGAGCTGCCCCTAGGGCCCAGGGTGGAGTCTCGGCAGAGGAGCTGCTACCTGCTGCATTGGTCCTTCACTGCTGAATCCCCATGTGCAGGGCTGCCTGGCCTGAGTGTGTAATGTGGAGTCCCTTGGTGGGCCACTGGCAATAAGATTCGAACCTGGGCCTGCTGAACTAAATGCACAAGCTTCTACTGTCTGAGCTAAAAGACTGTTCGCTAAACGGCTGTGCAGACTCATGAACCTCTGTGTGGTCCAGCCACTAGAGGGGAACAGAGCCACACTGTGGAAGCACCAGTTACATATGCATCTGTGAAAGCCCTGGGACTGAGATAATTTTAGTAATTTTGGTGGTGTACTGGCTCAGCAGCGGAGTTACAGATTAAGCTCTTGTTTCGGGCTAGAGTCACCAAGATTAATGTCCAGGGTGACTTACACATCTCACTGATTTCAGGACCTCCACAGCAACTATGGAGCTATCCTTAGGAAGGGAAGGGAAGAGAAGAGAAGAGGTTAGTTTGACAAACTAAAGAGGCCACCTTCTGGATCTCATCTTTCACTGGGGAATCGATTCTGGGCAAAGGCCCTGTTTAGCTCGTGTGCTGTCAGCGAGTGATGAACCCGTTAGGGGTTTCAAAATCCTCAGAGAGAATATACCGAGCATTCTGTTAGTAGTCTAGCAGGGAACCAGAACATTTTGTTCTCAACCATTCACACAGTGGACAATAGATCTCCTCTTCCTCAACTCCTATGTCCAGTCAGTCTCACAGGTCACGTCTGTACAATGCAGATTACCATACCTGCGACACACGAAGAAGCAACAGAAAGGAGACTAGACTAGGGATTGTGTAAAATTCATCCCATATCTGTCAACCACAGCCAAGAGTTTCTGTATGTTGCTACTGAGGCTGTGCTATACGCTAAAAGAAAACTCAAGGGCTCGTTTTCCCCCACTTCCAGAATTTCATCTACGAAGTCCCAGCTAGCACAAATGTTCCATGTGGCAAGCAGTCTGATGAACCCAGTTTGCTTCCACTCATTAACAGAGCGTTTCTTGCTGTGAGGAGTTTTCCAAACATGTTGAGGATCAGACCAACTGGATCTACACCAGTTTGGCTGCTTCTGTGGGAACAGTGTCAAGAACAGATGAGACAAATATATCAGGTATTTTCGTCTAGTTTCACCCAGTGCGATGAGCCCTTATCCATTGTGGCTTGTGAAAACCAGTGGGGAGGTATTGGGGCCATTGAAAGTCCTGCAGTAACACTTCCAAAAGGAACATAAAAGAGTGAGGGGAAAAAAAAAACAACACAGCAAAGATCCTGGATGCCTTTTTCAATGTATAATGTAAAGAAAGGCCATTAAGTGAAAATTAAGATACTGACAGATCTTATGAACATGGCATTAACATATCCCGAGGGGTTGGTGATGAAACAGCAATACACAGCTCCCTGAATGGGGAAGCAACAGTTTTGTAGTGAGGCCTTCTGATTCTCTGGGAAGGCTTACTTACCACCTCAGCTACATACCATATGCCACATTCCAACACAGTGCAAGAACTACGGAGATACACAAGAATGCTTGAAAATGCAGGAAACCAAGCAGAAAATAAAGTAATCAAATCATGATGAATGTAAGAACAATGAATAATAATAATACATTGTGCTTCTGTAATGTCCTTCTCTGAGGAACTCAAGGCGTTGCAAACATTTCTGAACTTAGCCTCACAGCACTCTTGTGTGGTGGGCGGGTATTATTATTATCCTCATTTTACAGATAGGAGAAGCTGAGGTACAGAGAAATTAAGTGACTTCATCAAGCTCCCATAGGAAGTCTGTGGCAGAGCTGGGAAGAAAATGTATAACTTTTAACTTCCAGTCTTGTGCTCTAGCTATAAGATACCAGCTGACTGAATATTACAACAATATTTGACCAGCTTGCTTGAAAGGTTAGAAACCCTAATTCCCCTTTGAATGCAAGCTTCCAATATAAAATATGAATACGGCCCTAATCCTGAAAACACTTAAATATGTGCCTATCTTCATGTGTATGAGTAACCACATCGAAATCAATAGTTTCTGGTTATACAATAATTTCAAAGTATTTGCAGGACTGAGGCCTAAATCACTAATGATTATTCCTTTGACAGGGACAAAAGAATCAACAGATTTCCAGAATTCTTTCCAGATATATTCTGCAGTTTTCCCGAGGTAGATTAGATTTACAATGCACATGCATGTAAAATAAGAGAAAACAAACAAAGATACAGAGAAGTTCTTTAAAAAGAAAAGGAGTACTTGTGGCACTAACAAATTTAGCTCACAAAAGCTTATGCTCAAATAAATTTGTTAGTCTCTAAGGTGCCACAAGTACTCCTTTTCTTTTTGCGAATACAGACTAACACGGCTGCAACTCTGAGAGAAGTTCTTTTTCTTTATAAGGGCTGTGGGAATCTGCTGCTGTTCCCAATGTCTCTGGCTGTACTTGCGACCTTCCTGCTTTAATACACATCATCACTGCTCTTCAAATGATTATTAAAATGGAAGCCCCCTGGTATTACAGGGAGATCATTTTCCAGAACCAGACTACATCTCTGCTACACTGAAAGGCAGATCCTTTCTCTAAAGTGCTCTGTGTGGAAAAACAGTGTAGCAGCCTCTGCTTTCTGATCATCCGCATTTACAGTATTTCTTTCTTCCATAAGTCAATTAACCAGATAGTAATAAAAGTTAATGTGCAATATACTATCCATACCAATTGTTAAAACACTGCCCACTACAAAGTTTATAATTATGCTGAAAATCGGCATGAGTTGTGACGGTTATTAAATGCTGTTGATTGTGAAACCGAGCCTATCCGCTCTGTGATCAGCTATTTGCACTGAGGTTTTGCAGGGTTGGCGGCCTGACGTAGCAACTTTTTGAAAATGCTCTATCCATTATATAAATCTATACAAATTTACAAGGCAATATTCATAACCTTTCAGAACCCAGCTAAAATTAAAATGGCTGCTCCTCGCTGGCAAGAATAGTTACTGATAAATTAACTCAACATCTCTATTCCGCATTTATACTGAGTGGGATTAAATTGTGAAAAATCAACAAAATAAATACAAACGCGACCAACGGAATTTGCCACTTTACACCAAGGATGAATCGGTCCCATTATTTTTACCCATAGTGTTAGTAACACATGCCAAAGGAAACTGTCTTTTTGTTCTGAGTTTGTACAGTACCTAGACCAGTGTATGACTAGGACCCCAAGGTGCTACAATAATACAAATAATAATAGCCAAGACAGCTGACACAGTAAGCACAGTAATAAAATCACTGAAGTTACAGAAGAACTATTTGATAGAGAGAGTATTACCTAAATGTTTTAGCTGATGCCTATTACAATTCTTGTGACTCTCATTCTTGCGATTCTCTACTTAGCCATTAACGTCACACTCAGCCTTGTTTTCACTGCTAGAAAAAAGGAGCAAAGTAAACTAGGCACGGTCAACCTCAGGCTGGGGTATAGTACTGACATTGCCTAATTTGCCATCTGGTAAAACCAAAGTATTTTGTCTTCACTTGGGATAGCTCACATGTTCGTTACCCTGAGGTAAAATGCACCTTTTTTAGCAGTGAAGACAAGGCCTCAGTGGTCTCACAAACCTAGTGATTTATTCTTCAGAGCAGACTAAAAATGAAGAACCAGAATAAAATCATGAACGTTGCTTCTCTTTTATATGTAAATCTTTTGGGTTAGATTCCACATCACATCTCCAGAGTAGGGTTGCCAATTTTGGTTTGATGTATTCCTGGATGTCTCATCACATGGCATAATCTTTACTTAAAGAGTAATCTTGAATTCCTGGAGACTCCAAGGCAATCCTGGAGGATTGGCAACCCTACTCCAGAGATAAGGAGGGGGAGGTCTGGACTCTAAACTACTGCAGGAGCCACCATAGTCCTTACTATAAGAGATGCTTTTACTTATGGTAGCCTAGTCTGAGCAGCATATGGACTGCTTTGCAGGCCAGAATGCCCTAGGCTAGGGCCTTACACTGCTCCTGCACTAGGGGAATTCTCCCCAGTCTGCCACAGCCCCTTTACACTGCCAGAATACAGCGTCCATTGTACAGACCAGCACTCAGGAAGGCTACCTGGTAAATGAAGTAACTTAAGCCCAATCCCGGGCAACCACAAAATTTGAGACCTACAAGCAGTTGATGCAGGTGGTTTATGAAGTTCAATATGCAAACTCGACCAGTTCCTCCATTCCCCTTCTCACAAGTTCCCTGGGTGTCACCCTCCCATCCCCTTTTATTTCAGGGATTCCCTTCAACCTTCCACCCCCTGCCTCATTATAGGGGCTCCGCATGCCCTTGTAAACCATTGGTGCTTGGTAGACCTCCCCAAATTGTGATCTTTACTGTGGAAAAGTGGCTAAAACTTTATCAAACATCACAATAATCTATAACAAGTGTTGAGTGGAATAGGTACAAAAAGGAGAGAGACAGACTGAATTAGTCCAAACGAAAAGGCCTACTGATCAAACTCAAGGTATACGTTAAGATCATGCCTGGTAAACAAGGAAAGTGTGGGACTGGAAATCTGTGAACCAAAATTGATGTGTCCAAAATTAGGCCTAACTGATGAACAAACTGATGGCTGGCTATGTTTCCCATCATTCCCTTTTCAGGCCCACATTTACTAAAGAGAGACTTTGTGGGGGAAACTAACTAACTGACTGGGAGACTGGTGGACTGGAAGGAACTAGCTTTGTCATCATGACTGCCACCCTCACTGTCTCCTGGGACTCCAGGAGCCACTATGACACCATTAGGCCTCTGGTGTTCTGATTCTGAGAGATGTCCTGACCAGACCGGTCCAGAGAGAGGGAATCAGATGATATTGCCATCTCCATCGGCTCTGGCTAAATCCTGACCACCACCTAAGATGTGAGACTTTGGTTCCTGTTGTCACCCCTTCCCCATACCTGTCATTTTCCTTCCCCACCTTCTTTTGCCTTCTGTTTTATAAGCATCTGACTTAGCCAGTCAGGACTGCATATTTTGCAACACTGCTGTAAGCCTGTGACCACAAAGATAGCTAAAAGCAATGGCCTAAATAGCCTGCCGCTGGTACAAGTTAGCCAGGTCTCAGAGTAGCTGACAAGAGCATGTGCTATGCCTGTGTTTCTCCCACAGTGAGATTTTACAAGTGAAGATACTGGTTTTTTTCTTCCATTTTCTGTTTGTTTTATTTTGACTTCTAGGACATGGGATGGGACTTTAACAGCAGCAGCAGGAACAGCTCCAGCCTACCTCAACTGCCTTTTCTCTTTCCCCCCCAAAAAGATGACTGATCATTCTACAAGCAGGGAACAAGCTTAGTTAACACACACAGGCTAATATGAAATGGCGGGGGGGGGGTTTGGGGGTTAACTTCCCTGATATCTGTTGGATAACTATTGCAGCGAAACATAATATGGCCTGAAAATTCATAGCATGTGTAGAGAACAATTTTGATTCAGAAAGTTGAGGACACAAAGGCAGTCAGTCCATTTTGGATCTGGTTTTGACCAACAGTTGTAATCGCGAACACGAAGGTGGTTGGGAACTTGGGAGGAAGTGATCATGATTTGATAGAATTCAAGATCCTGTGGAAAGGAGGAGATGAGAACAGCAAAACAAAGACACTGGACTTTAGAAAGGCGGGTTTCAATGGACTCAGAGAAATAGCAGGGAAGGTCCCATGGAAAGACCAATTAGGAAGAAAAGGAGTCGAAGGAGACTGGCAGTTCTTAAAAGATGTAACACTAGAAACTCAACATCAAGCTACTGCGATGCAGACTTAAGATATGAGGAGCCACAGCAGGCCAATGTGTCTGCACAAGGAGCTTTTTAGCTATCTGAAAACCAACAGGGCTCCATACAGAACATGGAAGGAGGGGCATGTCACCAAGGAAGTATACATGGGAATAGCAAGAGTATGCAGGCACAAAATCAGGAAAGCCCAGGCAAAGAATGAGTTACAGCTGGCAAGAAATGTTAAAGACAACAAGAAGGGGTTCTTCAAATATGTCAGACAAAAAAGAAAGATCAAGGACGGTGTGGGTTCACTGCCTAATGGAGGTGGGGAGCTGGTAAAGGAAGATGATAGGAAGGCAGAGCTGCTTAATGCCTACTTTGCTTCAGTCTTCTCGCAAAAAACAACATGTGTCCAGCAAAGTTACCATAGACAATAAAGGGGAAGGGATGCAGATTGGGATAAGTTAAAAAACACGTCAGAGATCTTCTGACCAATTTGAATGAATTGAAATCAGCAGGGCTGGATGCTGTTCACCCTAGGATATTGAAAGAATTAGCTGAAGCCACTGGCAATAATATCTACAAACTCTTGGATGACAGGAGAGGTCCCGGAAGACTGGAGAAGGGCTGACACAGGGCCCATCTTCAAAAAGAAGAAAAAGGAGGAGCCAGGGAACTACAGACCAGTCGGCCTGACTTTGATACTTGGGAAGCTACGAGAGCAATGTCTAAATCATTCAATCTGCAAGTACCTGGAGGATGACGGGGTAATCGCTAGCAGCCAGCGTGGATTTACCAAGAACAAATCCTGCCAAACCAGCTTGATTTCCTTCTTTGACAGAGTAACTGATTTAGCGGATAGGGGGAATGCAGTGGACATAATATACCTGGACTTCAGCAAGGCTTTTGACTTTCTGATAAGTAAGCTGGAGAAATGCGGGCTCGGCAGAACTACCATTAAGTGGATACATAATTGATTAAACAACCACAAACAAAGAGTAACTATTAATGGAATGATGTCGGATTGGAGGGAGGTTTCAAGTAGAGTTCCACAAGGCTTTGTTCTGGGTCTAGTGTTGTTTAACATCTTTATTAATGACCAGGATGTAATTAAGAAAGCGCACGGATCAAGTTTACAGACAACACAAAGCTAGGGCAGTTGCCAATACTTTGGAGGACAGAGCTAAAATTCAGAGGGATCTTGACAAATTGGAGAACTGGGCTATGGACAACAAAATGAAATTCAACAAAGACAAATGTCAGGTGCTACACTTAGGGAAGTAAAACCAAATACAGAATGGGGGATAACTGGCTTGGCAGCAGCACTGCTGAGAAGGATCTGAGAGTTCTGGTGAGTTTCAACCTCAGCATGAGTCAGCAATGTGACACTATTGCCCAAAAAAAAAAAAAGCAAATGCAATTTAGGTTGCATTTACAGAGGCATAGCATGAAAGTCTTGGGAGATAACAGTACTGCTCTACACGGCACTGGTTACACCTCAGCTGGAGTACTGTGTCTGATTTTGGTCACCAATGTCTAGAAAGTATGGAGAGAAACTGGAAAGGATCCAGAGGTGAGCGACAAAGATGATCAAAGGGATGGAATGCAAGCCATACAAGCAAAGACTGAAGGAATTGGGTATGTTTAGTTTGGAAAAGAGGAGGTTAATGGGGACATGATAGCACTCTTCAGATACTTGAAAGGCCGCCATAAAAAAATTGGAGAAAAGTTGTTCTCTCTTCCCACAGAGGGCAGGACAAGAGGCAATGGATTCAAACTACAGCAGAGCAGATTTAGATTAAATCCCAGGAAAAACTTCCTTCCTGTAAGAACAGTAAGACAATGGAACAGACGCCTTGGGAAGTTGTGGAAGCTCCTTCACTGGAGGTTTTCAGAAGGAGGATGGATAGCCATCTGTCTTCGATGGTTTAGCCACAACAAATCCTGCATCTTGGCACAGGATTAGACTAGAGGAGCCTTTTGGTCCCTTCTAAAGATTCTAAGAGAGTTATTACCCTTTTTAATCCCATCCAAGAGACTCTCAAACTAGGCTTTTTCTTCCTACTACAGACTCTCTATAGAGAAGGGGAACATGGGATATTGTTAAAAGAAGAGACTTCCTTAATACTGTATATTTTGAATGCTTTAACTGTTTTTCCTTCTTTTTCTGCATCTTTAATAAGAGAGTAAAAAGATTTTTAATAGTGTGTTTTCCACGCTAATAAGCAGGCTGAGGACTCTGTATTCCAAAACCTTGAACCTTGTTTAACTGTTTAGTGTTGGTCAGTGACAGGGTCATGTTAACACCCTGGACTCTCTGGGCCCCTTTATTCCATCAACAATAACATAACAGTGCTCCCCTATTTCTCTCTTCCTGTGCCCACGCCAGGGTCCCCCATTCCCACCTCCGCCCTATGCCAGGGGCTCTCTGTGTGCCCTCCACTTCCACCTTCCCACTCCCCTAGGGTTCCACAATCTCCTCCCATGCCTGGGGCTCTGCATGTGCCTACATTCCCCCTATGGCCCTATTCCTTCCACTACTCTCATATTTTTTCTGTGTCCTTTTTTCCCCCCTTCATTTATTTTTCTTTCAGTGTTACTATTTTATAACTGTACTGGGACTAAGCTGGTGGGAGGGGGATGTGCACTGCCAAGCTGTTCTTTGATCGGTAGGCAATTTGAAAGGTGGGTGAAGCTGCTGGCTCAGCTAACCAGATGCCAGGGGGTTCCATGTGTCACCCATTTCCCCCTTTCTGTTTTTCTGATTGTGATCAAAATCAAGAAGGTTCTGCCCATAAATGCCTAAAGCATTCCCTACATTTTGGAACTGACCGGATGTGGTGTTGAAAAGTTATGACAGACAAACAGAGACATGCTACTGAGTTGAGTGTTAGACCTCACTTTGCTTGGCCAGCAACAATGGTTGCAATGAATGGTCAGGCTATGCTTTCTGTCTACGAGGCTTCCAATAATAAAAAGGAAAGAGGAAGCGGAAAGCCAAGGGATTTCTGTACATCTAGACAGAAAACACAGGTGTGACTGAAGCTCGAGTAGACACATCTGAGCTAGCTTTATTCTAGCTAGCTCAAGTACCAGTCGTGATAAATCTGTGGCAGCATGTGCTTCAATGCAGGCGACACCTTTCCCCCCGCACCCGGCACTGTTTAACCATGGAATACCTTAGCTACTTCTGCATTTTCGGCTACCATGTACGTGAAGCTGATGTTCACCAGATCTGTGCCACTGCAGACACACACTATCCGCCCTTCCAGCTCAGTTTCTGCTTTTCCCACAGTCTCAAGAACAGCTAGTATTTTGGGATCCTGTTAAACAGAAAAAAAAGACTTGTTAAATGCACAATACAAAGATTAAGCTAAAAACACAACTCAGGTTCGCATGCATTAAGACTGTAAATATTTCCCGGTCACCTTAAATGAGTTGTTTCATTTAGAATCTATTGGCATGATTAGGAAAAAAATCTAATTTAATAATCACTGACTGTGGCTGAATCCTAAAAGCAGAGAGATAATTGCAGTATTTTAAATACATTTCAGAAAATTACATATATTCACTTCACAGAGAAGGGAAATGGAATACTTCTAAAGACTGGCAATAGTTTATGGGAATTCTTAACTCTATGTAAATAAATTATTCCAATCCAAATCAGTAGTGACCAAAAGTTATTATTTGCATGGAATGAGTGGGTGATTTCTATCCATTTCTTAGCAGCAAATCTGGTGCTCTTTGGTACCTTTGCTGGCAGTCAAGAGCCATAGATTTAATAAGCCTGGAGACTGAACTATTCATAGAAATTGGGAATATTCTGAAGCATATTTGAAGTTTGAAGCATACTCGTGGGGTATCATGGGGAAGTCTGCACTGCCTTAGCCCATGACCTACTTTGTTGGCTGAAGATTTCAGTCTATCACCTTGAAAGAGAACTAACTTCGCTAGAAAAAATAAATCTATGATTAAAGTGAAAAATCTATGATTTTTAAGTAGAACCATAGTCTGATTGAAGCTTTTGTATTTGACATCACCGGACAACTAGATAGCAAAACTCTTAAAGAGACACTGAAGCAATTATGCCCAAATTTCATCTCAGAAAGATGTCTAAAATCCAGATGCATTTTAAAAAGAAATCTATATTAGAAAATATTTTAAAAGCTATGATTTCTGTAGAACCCTCAGGTGGTCCCTCTGCAGACTGCCTTTGAAACAGCAGTTAATAATCACAAGTCCCAGAGCTGTCCTGACACAATTGATCATTTAAGTATCTAAAACAAGGAAGCAAACAAAAATTTCTGATTTCTATGTCAATGAAACATAGAAACACATCTTGAATGATCAAGGACAAAAATTAAACCAGAAAATATTTTCAACCTCCTAAAATGATATCATAATAGTTCAAAATAATTTGAAAACCCTTGACAGGATCCTTTTAATATTCAGTGCCCAGATTTCACAGCCTCTTGGAAGGTCAGCACTGACATGGCATTGCAATATTACAAAACCTCGACACTGAAATAAACTAAAACCACTTAATCTTAAAGCTAAACGTTTTAGGCTATGATTTTACAAGCGAAGTTGTGCGGGCGGTATTTTGTAACAAGCTGCACTGCATTCCCCACTTCACCTTCAGCTTAAACACTCTTTGTTTAAAAGAACAGTAAAAACTAATTACAGCGTACCTTTGGTACAGCTCCAAGACGAATACTGTTGATCAGGGAGCATTCTAATACCTGTCCTTCCTGGAACGACAAGAGAAAGCAAGTTAGTAAAAGGTCTGGTGAAACACAGTGCAGACACAAATAGGAATTGAAGCAAAAACAAACAATGAGTCTTAAATGCAACTGCAGTTAATTAACACAAAACAGTACATTTTCTTTTCACATCTGTTAATAATCTGTCAAGAATTGCAGTTATGTAACTTCTAAAAACACAGGAGCCAAGCTATCTTACTGTAAATAGTTACAAAGCCACATGTAATTTTAGTGATTAAAAATTAGCCTGGAAACAAACCAAGTGCAACAACATAGGCAGACAGTAATGTTCCTGGTACAACAGTACTGTACCTTTCCTTCACTTTTCCACCTTAGGAAAAAACCAAATTCATCCACTTGAAAGAGACAGTTTGGTTCAAAGACAAAGGACTCCTGTTGAAAGGGAAACACAACAAAATATTTTGGTGATGTTGACAAAATATTGTCAGGCAATCATTTGTTGCTCAAAACTAAAGATCCTTTACCTTTTCCCCAACTGCCTTGCAGTATTGCCAGTCCCAAGCATTCAAAAATAAGGAGTCAATCCCCAGAAATCATGAGATTTTTAAAAATAATAAATATTAGAACCTTTTTTATTTGACTTCTGGTTTCTGAGACATTACAGCAGACTCCGTTCTCATTTTCAGGCCTTTCTCAACAGCCACAAGGGCTAGAAACTTCTCTTTCTAAATGAAAGCTGATTTTCTCACCTAATCACAGGCTTCCAGAAACAACCTCACCAAATATTGTGAGGCTTGCAAGAATTGGCAACTGCTCGGGGTCAAACCACCACATTTTGCAATGACTTTTGGGGAAGTGCTTTCGCAAAAGCTGAACCCTCACAGAAGAACTTCTAGAAAGTACACACAAAAATATATTGCAAAGTGTTAGTCTGGCAGGGGAGATAGTATATAAAGCAGTTCGGAAGGAATAGAAAACCAGAGATTAGACTGAAAAAAAAAAGAGCAGTCAGGTCAGCATTACTAAAAACACAAAAACTAAAAAAGTACACACAACCCCTCAAACTATTTTAATGTTAGAGGTAAAACTAAAAGGTAAGGAAACATCCCACTGTGCAGAATCAGTCATTTTTAAAGGGAACAAAAAGTCCAGCCCAGGCCAATCTTTTTTTAATTAAAAAAGATTACTTTATAACAAACGGCAAGCATGTGTGTAGGGAGCAGAGATGCTGTGACGGACAGAGGGCAGCACTTCATGTGGTTTGGGACATTTCCCACACAAAAGGATCATGCGGACAGGAGGATTTCTAACTTCTCTGATTCAGTTAGCACCATCCCACAAGCCCTCCATGCAAGGAACACCCATGTAAGTTAATAAGAGTTTTGCTGCAGGATGGGCCACAAAGCTGCCAGACCTGCCTACTACTTCGTTCCCTTGACCCAGAACACATTCAGAATCGAAGAGCATCTGCCTCTTAAATAATAGCACTGAGTACATACAGCACTTTTCAGCTTCAAAGCACTTCGCAAATATTAATTTCTGCGGCATCACTGTGAGGTAGGAAACAATTATCTTCATTTTACAGATAGGGAAACAGAGAGAAGAGTTAGAATTTGCCGTAGATTCAGAGACTGAGTCAGAACTGGATACGAGGCACTTCCTGTGCCCTCTCCTATAGCCAGGCTGCTAGTCCACACCTCACAGCTTACTGCCTTTTTCTTAATCCTTGCACTTCATAAAATATACCAGCTGCAAACATCCCAGAATCACTAGTTTTATAGCTCACGGGTATCCCTGTAAAGCTGCGTCTATAAAAACTCCAGCTAGCCACCTGTTAAAGGGAGAACCTTTTAAAATCTGCCTGGAATAGAGCAGTGGTTCTCAACCATTTTGGGTTCAGGGCAGGACCCATTTGTAAATGTTTATAGCCTGTCGTGACCCAGAAAATAATCTGGGGGTGGGGGCCCTGGGGTGGTTTTGGTCTGATCTTGCCCCCTGGAGAGGCTGAGTCCTGTCTGGCACTTACCTCACGCTGGCAGCTCCTGTGCTGTGGGGCTGGCTGGATATGGCTCTCCGCGCCGGGAGTTGCAACCTCCTGGGTTGCAGCACCACTCAGGTATAGGCCCCTCCCCAATGGACCAAATTTGCGTGGGTGGAGTTGTGAGGTGGCTCAGGGGGTTGCAGTGCCACTCACCCAACTCTGGCATCATAACAGCTGGGCGGAACCCGAGCGGCGCTGGGACCCCGAGCTTGCAGCGCCTGGAGCACGGAGGTGAACCCCAGCCAGCCCCGTGGGACAGGAGCCGCCACGCGACCCTTTGAAACGTTCCAACAACCCGATTTTGGGTCCCGACTCAGGTTCAGAAACCCTGGAATAGAGGGTCTCCTCAATAAGCAAGGTCAATGCCAAGAAAATGGGGACATGTTTCATTGCTTGTTGCACCCCCATGTGACTAAAAGCTCTCAGTATAAAAATAACTTTTCCTACAAAGATGGCCACATAAGCTGCACTCAGTCCAACGTCCACTACTTAGCGTGCACTGGTTCCATTAACTAATTGCTTCTCCAGTTTTTCTTCTAATACAGTGAGGGAAACACCAGCTACCACAAATTCTAGACATTACACAGTCCAATACCATTGCTAACCTTTGACCATCAACCTTCTCCACTAAGATATTCCCTAAAAGCCTTTCCAACATTCAGGTGTGGTACTGCCTGGCTCAAAGAGAAAGGAAGCATATCCCATGTGGCCTGTAATTCCTCTCGCTGATGTATACCTCTAGCACAGTGATCCAGACTTCGTTCGAGACCTTCTAGTCCCCCAGTGAAATTCCATTTTGTGAATATTGCTTCCTTGGGAGGCAGTGTGGTCTAGTAGTTAGGACACTGCTCTCAGACTCAGGAGCTGTCCCCTATTCGCAGCTCTGCCGCTGACCTGCTATGTAAACTTGGACCAGTCACTTCACTGGGTCTCTGCTGTGAATCTCTGCTTTGCCTGTTTAGGCTGGAAGTTCAATATAGAAGTTCAATGGGAGCTGGGTGCCTAAATCCCTTAGGCTCTTTCGAAAATCCCAAACTAAGATTATAAATCCTTTGCAGGAGGGCTCTTGCTATGGGTATGTACAATGCCTAGCACAAACCTCGTTAGGATATCTAGGCATTACTGTAATTCTATTAAATAAATAATACTATCCCAACCAACCACAAACTTGATGATATCATCAAAGGGGCTGGGCTACCACGCAGATGAGCTTACAAGTGTTCTGTAGCAAAACTGGGTAAATTTACCATACAATACTTACAGCAAACAATACGGATACAGAACACCGCATGTTTTCTGCTTCAAATAAGGCAGGTAGGACCCCTGCTAGCAGTCAGTGTAAAAAGAAGAGCATATGATTCAAAACGCCGTGAATGCAGCACAGTACTTAATAAAATCTGATTTATACATACAACGGCAATGCCTAATTCCATTCCCAAATGTCAACATTGATTAGGTAGATGAAATTACTAGCAATTAATATAAAGCTCAGTACTTTTCCCATCCTGAAGAGATCCACTGCCTCTGAAACCTGTTCCAATGTTAAACACTGTACCGTTCACACGGTTCGTGCTGTAAAAATGCAGCCCTGGCTCTAGCCACTAAACAGAGGTGAACTTAAATATGCCACATAACTGGCACTGGTGCCTTTTATTTCAAGGTTGCTTTGGACTGGTGACTTCTTCCAAAATTCAGCTGCACTCAGCTACTTCTTGCATCTTAGAATCATAGAAGTGTAGGGCTGGATGGGACAGCGAGAGGTCATCAGATCCAGCTCCTGCGCTGAGGCAGGAACCTTCGACCAGCATTTCTCAAAGGCGGCCACCAGGGGCTTTTCTTGCAGCCACAGCTTCCCGGGCAGTTATGTGGGGAGTTGGCAAAGCAGTGGCCTGTCCCCAGGGGCCACCAGCAGTGGTTGGGCCCCTCCCTCCTCTGGGGAGACACAAGCTGGAGGAGCAGGCAGTCAGCGAGTTCCCCACCTTCCCGGGGGCTGTGAGGTTGGGCTTCAGCCCTGGGGTGGTGGGTGGCAGACTCCAGACACAGGGCTTCGGGCTCTGTCCCCGGGCTCTGTCCCCTGGGTGTGGGGCTTTGGGCTCTGTTCTCTGGCTGCCTGGAGGCAGGCTCTGGCCTGAGCTCACCCCCACCACCAACTCTGGTCCCCGCTGCCTCCCCCAGTGCCCCATCGCCTATGCCCCCACTGCCTCTGTACCCACCTCCCCATCCAGGGATTAATTTGTCCCCGAGCTTGCCAGGGCTGAGTAAGTCTGCTGTGAAAAGTGATATTAACAAACATACAAATATCGCTTTTCACAACAGACTTCCTAATAGCTAGCAAGTCTTAAAAAAAACAACAACCCCAAAACAAACAAGAAAAAGGACAAGAACGTTCAAAGCGCCTTATTTGTGTTTCTCGTCTGTTTAGGTCGAATAGAGACAACTGTACGTTATTTTTATTATTGAGTCTGAAAAAACAAACAAACCCTACATAGATAAATTACAATGATTTGGGCATGTATATGTGCATATTTATTTGATTTTCCTAAAGTTAATTAAGTATTTTAGGAAAAATGGTCAGAGCAGCCACCAGCAAGAGTTGGTGGCCGCACTCTGAGGCCACCAAAAAATTTGTTGTGAGAACCCCTGCCTTAGACCATCCATGACAAGGGGTTGTCTAAGTTGTTCTTAAAAACCTCCCATGATGGGGATTCCACAACCTCCCTTGGAAGCTTGTTGCAGAACTTAACTACCTCTATAGTTATCGAATATTGAACTAAAACTCCCTTGCTGCATATTAAGCCCATTAGTTCTTCTCCTACCTTCAGAACAATTGATCACCATCCTCTTTTAAACAATCCTTAACAAATCTGAAGACTGTTATCCAGTCCCCCTTCAGTCTTCTTTTCTCAAGACTAAACATGAACAGGTTTTTAAACATTACTTGTAAATCAGGTTTTCTAAAGCTTTTATCACTTATGCAGCTCTCCTCTGGACACTCTCCAATTTGCCCACAGCTTTCCTAAAGTGTGGCACTCAGAATTGTACACACGTCTTCAGCTGAGGCCTCACCAATACCAAGTAGAGTGGGACAATTACCTCCCATGTCTTATGTATGACACTCCTGTTAATACATCCCAGAATCATATCAGCCTTTTTCGCAACTGCATCACTTTGAATATGGAATTGAGTCAACAATTTGTGATCCACTATAACCCCCAGATCCTTTTCAGCAGTATCACCATTTAGCTAGTTATCCTTATTTTGTAGTTGTGCATTTGATTTTTCCTTCCTAAGTGAAGTACTTTGCACTTGTCTTTACTAAATTTCATCTTGTTGAATTCAGACCAATTCTCCAACATACCACAGTCATTTTGAATTCTAATCCTGTCCTCAAAGTGCTTGCAACCCCTCTCAGCTTGGTGTTATCCACATTTTTCATAA
The DNA here is from genome assembly GCF_965140285.1 of Lepidochelys kempii. Lineage (NCBI taxonomy): Eukaryota > Metazoa > Chordata > Testudines > Cheloniidae > Lepidochelys > Lepidochelys kempii. Next base: position 202,179,584 of record NC_136382.1, read on the forward strand.
GCATACTCATCAGTCCATTATCCAAGTCATCAATGAAAATGCTGAATAGCACCGGACCTAGGACTGACCTTTGTAGGACCCCACTGGATATGCCAGCCCAGTTTCATGGGGAACCACTGATAACTATTCTTTGAGTATGGTCTTTCAACTAGTTGTGTACCCATTTTATAGTAATTTAATCTAGACCACATTTCCCTAGTTTGCTTATGAGAACGACATGTGGGACAGTATCAAAAGTCTTTCTATAATCAACATATATCACATCTACTGTTTCCTCCCTATTCCCTAGGCCAGAAATCCCGTCAAAGAAGGAAATTAGGTTAGTCTGGCATGATTTGTTCTTGACAAATCCAAGATCACTATTCTTTATAACCATATTATCCTCTAGGTACTTACAAACTGTTTAATAATTTAGTCCGGTATCTTTCCAGGTGCCAAAGTTAGGCCAACTGGACTATAACTTGTACTTAGAAAATGTTTGCCTGCCTTTAGAAGAGACTGAATAACCAACCCAGGACAGCCAGGAATCTTTTACTTTATCTTGTACTATGCAAGCGAAAACAATGTTCATAATGGGGTGACCATTATTAAACATTCTTGAAAGCAAAACCACATACATTCCATTGGATCAGCTGAGCTCAATTATTTAGCATATGCTAAATTATTCAAAACAGCATTTACAGAATGAAAAATAAACAATTTAAGATCCTTCTTTCAAAGGGCAACATTTACCAAACATGTTTTCTATTAGTTTATCTAATCCAGCACTGAAAGTGGGGGATAAGAAAGCTAGGTCTATCTTGGCAGATGACTATGATACAAATACTTTTTGTTCACTTCAAGAGATTACAGGAAAGCATAATATCCCTGAAGGCATTTCTCAAAATACCTTTAACTTAGAGATTTTCAGGCAAATAAAAAAAAGATTAAAAACAAACCTTAGTAAAACTATTTTCATAGGCAAATTGATGTTGAATATAAGGCAAAGGTCTCTGCCTTTTATTCTGGAAGCTTATATCAAATGTTATGTCCCACTTTCCTTTCCTTCAACAGACCTGGATTAAAGTGCGGCTGAAAGCAGGATCATATTAATCATATTCCAGATAAAGCATAGGTCGATTGACTAAAGGAGATAAAACCACCCTTGATTTCAAATAGTGTCTTTGATTTACAGTGTAAATGTTTTCGTGATCTTCTATTTTTCCATACAGCATGTAGGTTCTTAGTCTATTTTTACAAGTAGGAGCACGCATTCCAAAAATAGTAAGTTTAAAAATAGGACAGAGTGCATTTTTTTTTGGTAAGGTGCTTTGGGTACTATACTATGATGACTCCCTACAACAGAGAGCTGCATGTATGTTACAGATAGAAGGGATTTAAATCAAAATGTTTCTCTTACTCTGGGATTATTTTCAAATCAAAGGATTAAATCAGCCATTACAAAATGTATTTTAAAGAGGCTTTTTTGGCAGCAAGAAATTGTATTGTAACAAAGTGTTAACATTTATGTTCTACCTTCATGTAGATTTTCTGTTTGAAACTTTTATTTGTGTAAAACCTTAAAAAAAAAAGAAATATTTTTGTAACATTTGCCACATCTAGAAAAGGCAGGGAAAGGGAGAGGAACATTATCCAACTGGCCCCTTACCTCTTCGTATCTGTCAAACACAGCTCCATCTTGCATAAAGGAAGGGACTGACTTCTGCCAGTTAAATTCATACGGTTTTGCCATGATTATGTATGAAAAACCTGAAATGAAACAGAAAGAAACAGCATAGTTCAATTGTTGCGTTCTATAAGGAAGGCTGCATAGACTGTTGGGGACAAACAGCTGGCTTTCCTTGCAACAAAACAGTTTATAAAAACACAATACTGGGTTTTCAGATAAAGAGTTTCCCTCACATAAAATTAGTTTATCTTTGATAAAAATATAATTTTAAAAGTACAATATGACTGAAAAATGTTTTAAAGAGTGACTGAACATGACAATTATCTGAAAGACTGCTGCAGATTGTACCATTAATAGGGCCCTACCAAATTCACGGCAATAAAAAACCACATCACGGACTGTGAAATCTGGTCCCCCCGCCTGTGAAATCTGGTGTTAGGTGTGCTTTTACCCTATACTATACAGATTTCACACGGAAAACCAATGTTTCTCAAATTGGGGGTCCTGACGCAAAAGGGATTTTCAGGGCGGTTGCAAGGTTATTTGGGGGGGGGGGCGATATTGCCTCCCTTTCATCTGTAATGCCTTCAGAGCTGGGCGGTTGGAGAGCGGTGGCTATTGGCCGGGCGCCCAGCTCTGAAAGCAGCACCCCGTCAGCAGCAGCGCGGAAGCAAGGGTGGCAATGCCTCAGAGCTGGGCGGCAGGAAAGTGGCGGCTGCTGACTGAGGGCCCAGCCTGCAGGCAGCAGCGCAGAAGTAAGGGTGGCAACACCCTACCGGGCCATCCTCACTACTGCGCTGCTGCTGGCAGCAGCTCTGGCTTCAGAGCTGGGCTCCCGGCCAGCAGCCGCCGCTCTCCAGCAGCAGCGCAGAAGTAAGGGAGCAGCACTGCAACCCCCCTGCAATAATCTTGCAACCCGCCCCACAAACTCCTTTTTGTGTCAGGACCCCTACGATTACAATACTGTGACATTTCAGATTTAAATAGCTGAAATCGTGACACGTACGATTTAAAAAATCCTATGTCTGTGAAATGGACCAAAACGGACCCTGATTTTGGTAGGGCCCTAATCATTAATCAATTTAAATACCTGCTCAAATCAATGCAAGAGTTTAATTAGCTACAGATTAATGTACACCTAAGTAACATTCATTAGCACAGCTGGTAATATATGCAAGCATTTCACTGAAAGGTAAGTGCTATAGCAGAATCACATACTAAAAGGCAAAATGCTTTTACATTTTTATTCTGGATTTTATATTTCAAAAGCCATTTACTCTACACACAAAACCAGCTCTTTTCAGCAATATTTTATACGCATCTCATATTATCTATATTTATATAAAATATGCAGGTATATTATGCAGGTAATGATTCACAGAAGAGAATCTGTAGGGGAGTATAGGGAACGGAAGGAGGTTTATCTACCACTACTGTGGATTTTTGTACAAGTTGAACGACACGTGGACTAGCAGCCACTATTAATTCAGGATGCAACTAAAACATCAGGGTACAAAGTCCATTTTAATTTACACAATGTTTTTTAAAAACCAACATAGTCTGAGCAGGATACAATACCCAAACATGCTTTACTCATATTGCATCGCTGTGCAAATAGTCCCATCACATACCATTTAATACTCTGTCAAATACTGAATTGACAGCATCTAACGTACAAATTGCTATGTCCAATTTGGCAGTGACTTGCCTGCTTACAAGTGTACTCTGGGATGCACAATATCCTGATAGTTCCAGTAAACTGGTGGGTGGGAAACTCTTGTATTCACAATAATGCATGTTGAATTAGTGTGGAAGGTTGGGAATCTCTCTGACCCAAGGGAATCAACAATTTAATTTTTTGAAACCACGTATTAGCATGGCTGCTTCTGGATTCAATCACAATATTTTATCCTATAAAAAAAATCACATATCTCATAGGTGAAAACTAGATTATAATCCGGCATTCTGTAATTTCATTGTTTTTGAAGTCAATACACCTGAGGGGAGGGATGTATTTAAAACCTTAGGGGCTGGACACTTTTTTACTCATGCTGCCTCGTACCCCATTCTGTGAGAAGCTCCAGCTGATTTAAGTAGGACTGTTTGTCGTAAAATACTACAAGCTGTGAGGAAAGATGGCAGAATCTGGCTGTTAGTCATTATCAAGGCTCCAATTTAAAATCTTTGGTCCAGACTGAGATTTAGGCACTGCGCTCCGCAAGGGGTGCTGTACAAGCACCCCCATCCCAGAAGTAATTCCAGGAGGCCTTGAGCTCAGACGCGCCCAAGACACCACTCTTCCCATGCTTCCTTCTCGCTCGCAGGTGGTCATAATATGCTGCTAGCCTGTATCAGCAGTACACTGCTTCCTAGGTGAGACAGCCAGTGAATGTATAGTGCACCAAGGCTCTGCCAATGCCCTGCCCACTCTGCAAACACCTGTTCCAGGCAGGAGGCGTCCAAGTAGCCTTATTTATTCCTGCACAACCAGATGCAAGGTCCAGGTAACCCACCCTGGATGGGTGTGTAGCCAAGTCACAATTGAGCCTACATGATACAATTTTAGTCCTGATTCTGCACTTCTTACACAGATGAAATGCCTTCTGGGAGCAGGATGAGCCCTTTGTGATTAAGGCTAACCTGTAATGGTAAGACTGTGACAAATGCAATCTGCCCTGAGTAAGAGGCAGTGCAAAGCCATACTACTCCACGAGTAGCCCAGACTCCGAGAGGCACAATTCAGTCTCTAGATTCCCCTTGCTCTAAGGAGACAATATTGTCTATGTCTGGGCTGGCTCAACTGCACACTGGCAGCCACAGTGAGGGGAGGAGAGTCAAGGCCCAGCCCATTCTACACACTTGTCTATCTATTCTCCACTCTTTTGCATGGGGGATGGAATAGTGACTCATGGAGACTGTCCTTCCATCCATGCGATGGGCTCATGAGGGGCGCCCCTTTTCCCCAATGCAGGCACACTGGGCAAGCAACAATCTTGCCTAAATGAGCATAGCGAGACGCTTATGTAAGACTTGGGAGAAGTGTTACTATAGGCTGTGTAATCAGTGTTATGGAAAACTCCTTTGCAGTGTTTGTGCATTACAGAATTCTAAACAGCAGACTAATACACTGTCAACCAGAATGAGAACACGGCTTCCATTAGGCAGAAAGAATGCTCTGAATTTCAACTTTTATTTGATTGTATCTTTAACTTCAGAACAGACATAAGTGTTCCCAAAATGAAGGACTGATATCTTCTTGCTCGCTCTTATCATAAAATTTCCTAACAAAAGAACAAACGGCCTCAAATGGCACTATTAGGAGACTTTGCCCAAGATTGTTTTCAAGAACAGATACTTCTGATAAATTTTCCACTAAAAAACTGCCTTATTATGGGGAGAAAAACAACCCTGCATTTTTATGCTATTAGTCTTTTTACCTCCTGCCTTTTGTCAAACAGTTGTTGAAATATATATCAAAATACATAGATCAACAGCCTACATGAAACCAGCCAGACCTTCTGAACATATGAGTTCAATTTAGGTACTGTTACTATCACAAATGTAATTGGACAGTGATATATAACATCATGAACATTAATTCTCCACTTCAGCTGAAAATGCTTCCATTTGCACAAATGCGTAAAACAATGGTCACTCTATTCTCCAATAAAAAGAATTAGTGGCTATAAATAATAATATCGTTTCTTCAAAAGAGAGGACAAAGGACGGCCTTGTGAATAAAGCACAGGGCCGGGTGGTAGGGCACACGGATTCTACTTGTGCTCTTACACAAGCTTCTTCTGTGACCCTGTGCAAGTCGTCTAATCTCTCTGCACGCAGTATACCACTCCGCCATGGGAATGATGCGCACCTCAGGGGGCTGTACAAGATTTGGAGATCCTTGCATGAGAGGCACCATAGTAGTATTATTCCCTTATTATTATTTACAATTACATTTACAATTTCAGCCTCTCCCCAGTTCCATTAATGGGGAGCAGCCTTTTTTGCTCACTATCAGAAAATTGCAAATTAGAGACCCTTGTCACAGTCCAGGTTGACAGCACCAGTATACCTGCTCCATGATCCACCAAGGGCATCTACTCTAGGCTCTCAGTCATCACCTCTTTTGGGTGGAGACATGTCTGCCTCTCCCTCCTGACCAGGGTTTATTCAGGCTGCACAGTTCCCTGTCTACACTGTGATATCCCAGCAAGCCAGACTGCCTAAACAGGCCAGCATCTGCACTTAGCTTACTCTTTGAAGGCTATGAACAGCATAATTGCCAGCAGTAATAAGTTATCACACAGCTCTTTCTAAGTAAGTATATTCATTCTTAAGGTGAAAGCATTACAGAGAAAACATTAAAAACAATAGAAGTTCCTATACATGTGCTAAAAGCTTACCTATAGGTAAAAATCAGTATTATGGGGCCTCAGCAAGGCAAAGACCTTCCAAGCATTCCCAGGAAGAACTGCCCTCCCTGGCCTTGGACAGAGGGTCCCTGTCCATTTGCTGGATCAAAAAGAATAATAGAAGTGTAGGACTGGAAGGGTCATCTAGTCCAGTCCCCTGAACTCAAGGCAGGACTGCGTAATAACTACATCACAATTTGTCTAATGCTCCCCACTGTTCTTAATTCTTGGAGGGGCTGTGGTCATTGTCCTCCATGGAATTACATGTAACCCCTGGCCTACAATACCACATCAGGCCAATGGTCCATCTAGCCCAGTATTCTGTCTTCCAACAGTGGCCAATACTCGATGCTTCAAAGGGAATTAACAGAATAGGACAATCATCAAATGATCCATCCCCCATCATCCAGTCCCAGCATCTAGCAACCAGAGGCTTAGGGGCACTTCTAGCATGGGGTTGCATCCCTGACCATCTTGGCTAATAGTCACAGATGGCCTGTCCTCCATGAACTTTTGAATCCAATTATAATTTTGGCCTCTGCAACATCCGCTGGCAACGAGTTCCATGGGGGTTGACTGTCCGTTGTGTGAAGTACTTCTTCATGTTTGTTTTAAACCTGCTGCCTATTAATTTCATTGGGTAACCCCTGGTTTGTATGTTATGTGAAGGAGTACATAACACTTCCTTCGTCACTTTCTCCAAACCATTCATGATTTTATAGACCTCCATCACATCCCCCCTTAGTTGCCTCTTTTCAAAGCTGCATAGTCCCAGTCTTTTAAATCTCCCCTCATATGGAAGGTGTTCCATACCCCTAATAGTATTTGTTGCCCTTCTTTGTACCTCTTCCATTTCTAATATATCTTTTTCATGACAGGGTGACCAGGACTGCGCGCAATATTCAAGCTGTGGGCATACTACAGCTTTATATAGTGACAATAGGCTATTTACTGTCTTATTATCTACCCAATTCCTAATGGTTCCTAGCATTCTCTTAGTGGTTTTGACTGCCGCTGCACAGTGAGCAGATGTTTTCAGAGAACATCCACATGATGCCAAGATCTCTTTCTTGAGTGGTAATAGCTAATTTAGACCCCATCATTTTGTATGTGTAGTTGGGATTATGCTTTCCAGTATGCATTACTTTGCATTTATCAACATTGAAATTCATCTGCCATCTTGATGCCCAGAGACAACATGGGTGAGGTAATACCGTGTGTGTGTGTGTGTGTGTGTGTGTATTTACATGTTACCCATATACCCATTTTGTGAGATCCCTTTGTTACTCTTCACAGTCTGCTTTTATCTTGAGTAATTTTGTATCATCTCCAAACTCTGCCACCTCACTGTTTACCCCTTTTTCAAGCTCATTTATGAATATGTTGAACTGCACTGGTTTCAATACAGACCCCTGAGGGACACCACTATTTACCTCTCTCCATTACAAAAACTGACCACTTATTCCTATCCTTCCCCCCCCCCAGTCTTTTAACCAGTAACTGATGCATGAGAAGAAAAGGAGTACTTGTGGCACCTTAGAGACTAACCAATTTATTTGAGCATAAGCTTTCATGAGCTACAGCTCACTTCATCGGATGCATACTGTGGAAAATACAGAAGATGTTTTTATACACAGAAACCATGAAAAAAATGGGTGTTTATCACTACAAAAGGTTTTCTCTCCCCCCACCCCACTCTCCTGCTGGTAATAGCTTATCTAAAGTGATCACTCTCTTTACAATGTGTATGATAATCAAGGTGGGCCATTTCCAGCACAAATCCAGGTTTTGTGCTGGAAATAGCCCACCTTGATTATCATACACATTGTAAAGAGAGTGATCACTTTAGATAAGCTGTTGCCAACAGGAGAGTGGGTTTGTGGGTGGGGTGGGGTGGGGAGAAAACCTGGATTTGTGCTGGAAATGGCCCACCTTGATTATCAGACACATTGTAAGGAGAGTGATCACTTTAGATAAGCTATTACGAGCAGGAGAGTGGGGTGGGGGGAGAGAAAACCTTTTGTAGTGATAAACACCCATTTTTTCATGGTTTGTGGGTATAAAAACATCTTCTGTATTTTCCACAGTATGCATCCGATGAAGTGAGCTGTAGCTCACGAAAGCTTATGCTAAAATAAATTGGTTAGTCTCTAAGGTGCCACAAGTACTCCTTTTCTTTTTGCGAATACAGACTAACACGGCTGTTACTCTGAAACCTGATCCATGAGAGGACCTTCCCTCGTATCCCTTGGCAGCTTACTTTGCTTAAAAGCCTTAGGTGAGGGAGCTTATCAAAGACTTTCTGAAAGTCCAAGTACACTATATCCACTGGATCACCCTTGTCCACATGGTTGTTGATCCCCTTCAAAAATGATACTAGACTGGTGAGACATGACTTCCCTTTACAAAAGCCCTGTTGACACTTCCCCAACAAATCATGTTCATCTATGTGTCTGATAATTCTGTTATTTACTATAGTTTCAACCAAATTTACCTTGTACTGAAGTTAGGCTTATCAGGACTTGCCAGGACTGCCCCTGGAGCCTTTTTAAAAAATTGGCATCACATTAGATATTCTCCAGTCATCTGGTACAGAAGCTGATTTAAGCAATAGGTTATACACCACAGTGAGCAGTTCTGCAATTTCATATTTGAGTGCCTTCAGAACTCTTGGTGAATATCATCTGGTTGTGGTGACTTATTCCTGTTTAGTTTATCAATTTGTTCCAAAAACTCCTCTACTGTCACCTTAATCTGGGACAGTTGCTCAGATTTGTCACCTACAAAGAATGGCTCAAGGGTAGGAATCTCCCTCATGTCCTCTGCACTAGAAGACTAATGCAAAGAACTTATACAGCTTCTCCGCAATGGCCTTTTCTTCCTGTAGCACCTCAATCATCCAGTGGTCCCACAGATTATTTGGCAGGCTTCCTACTTCCAACGTACTTTTAAAAAACTGCTGTTACTTTTTGTCTTTTGCTACTTGCTCTTTTGGCCTGCCTAATTACTCTTTTACAATTGACTTGCCAGAGTTTATGCTCCTTTCTATAAACTTAATACAGTAAGATCCCCCAAAGATATTGCAGAAAATTGCCATATCTGTCACACCCCTTTTATCAATAATATGAAAATCACATCCAGTGCAGCTTACAGACTAAGAAAACTCGGCATTCATTGTAACTTCAAAACTATACACAATGAGTTTCAGAAAATTGTTTTCAAAACAAGCAAGGCTTGATTTTGTTAACAGTATAGTATAAAACTACAACCAAGCTGGAGTCATTTAGGTATTTAATTTCTGTTACTGACTTGTAGATTGCTGCTCATGGTAACAACTAGGAGCATATTTATAGAAGTTAAAAGAAATAACATATGTAAATCTACCCACAGTGTGTAGCGTAAGTAACACACCAGCTGCTATCAGCAAACTTGTTGTCATTTTGTCTGCAAGAAACAACCAAAACACAAAATATAAAATAAAAGGCAAAGAAAATAAACAGAACTGAATACATATGTTTTGCATTGTGCTCTGATACCCACTAGATCAGAGCTCTGGCAAACCACAAAAGGGAGTGGAGTCCAGAGCTCTCCACTTAGAAATCCTGGCGCTGGTCCTAGAAAGCTAACTCAGGAACCAGCCACAAGAGCTTCCCAAATGACTGTAACCCCCCTGATGGGTTATATTACAGGCTTCATATTAGGGTGACCATCTGCATTGCAATGAACTAAAGGGCAACTGGATGCAAAGTACAGGATAGTGCTTATTTTTAAAGGAATCTCATCCCGTGCCCTCTCACTGTTTTATTCATGATACAAGATCTTACAGCGGTATCACACAGTATGATCCTTGCATAACAAGCCAAAGCTTTTTAGAAGCAGGGAGGTAGGCACCAGATAAAGGCTGTCACTCAAAATACAGGCCAGGTGATTCTCCCCAAAATATATGCTGCCAGGAGCTCAAGTCGCTATGGGTGCAGGCTGCTCTATTCTGTGTTCTGTATCATGAGACATGAAACCCTGCTCTTAGGGACTGCGAGGAAGAATATTGTTCCACTATCAGACTATCAATGGGCTGGGAAGACCGTTTTACAATTTCTTATCCTCCACCAGTGACATAGAGACCCTTAAATGCCCTCTCCATAGATTCACAGATTGTTACGCCCACAAAGTCTATTATGGTAAGTTAGTCTGACCTCCTGCATAACATAAACCAGAAAATTTCGCCCAGTGATTCTTGCAATGAGCCCAGTAGCTTCTGGTTGAACTAAAGCATGTCTTTTAGAAAGACACTCAGTCTTGATATAAGACTTACAGTAAAGGAGAATTTACCACCTCACCAGACAAGCAGTTCCAATGATTAACTATCCTTACTAGTTAATATGTGCATCTTATTTCCATTTGATCTTTGCTGTGTTCAGCTTCCAGCCCTTGAATGATAGCTCTATTAAAGAGAGTTCTGTAGTGTCTGATATTTTCTCCCCATTTAGGTACTTGCACTACATGATCAAGTTGTCTTGTAACTTCCTCATAGATCAACTAAACAAATTGACCGCTTTAGTCTCTTGCTGTAAGGCATATTTTTCAGGCTACAAATCTTTCTTGTAAAAATTCCCTGACCCCTCTCAAGACTTTTAACAACAAGTTTAAAGTGTGGAGACCAGAATTGGACAGAGTCTTTCAGTAATGGTCTCCCTATTGCTGTATCACCTCCCGTCACCTGCTCAATGCACCTCTTTTAATATACCCACGTAACATGTGGGGTATTTATGGCGACATCTACACTATGATCGCGGGCTGTGATTCCTAGCTCGTGTATATGTATCTGTGCTGACTTGATGAGCATTAGCACGAGTATAAATAGCAGCGTAGCCATGTTAGCATGGACAGAAGTGGTGGCATGGCCTAGCTGTGCTGAGTATACACCCGTGAGGTTCAGGTGGGTTTGTACTTGACCCACTGCCTCTGCTACCGTGGCTACACTACTATTTATACTCCTGCTAGCAAAATGAGTATGTGTGTGGCAATTGGGAATCACACCCTTGCTCATTGTGTAGACATAGCCTATAATGACCCCTAAGTTCTTCTCAGAGTTGCCGCTTTTCAAAATATAGTTCCCTTTCTTCTAAGTAGGGGCTATAGTCTTTCTTCCTATTTGTATGACCTTGCATGAATCCCAGCCGATCAAAGAGATCCAGATCTCTGTGTTAGTGACTTGTCCTTGTTGTTATTTAACACCGCACCGATCTCCCCATCAGCGCCACTCCCTATCAGGTCAATAATGTTTACAGATGACCTGTGATAGAGGAAGAGTGAGTAGAAGATGGCTAGAATACCAGTAGTGGAAGTCAGACTGATTACAACAAATAAGATTTTTAAGCCATATACTGTGGCAGCTGCGCAGGAGGTGAAGAAATAGTTCTTTGCCTCAACAAAAGCTTTACTTGGTCTCAACAAACCTCTCACTGCTCCCATAATCCTCCTCTTCCTCCTAAACTTCACAGCCTTAACATTTACCAAAGAGATAAATGCACCCCCTTAGACCTCGTTTTTAAATACCTGATTTCTCCCAATCAGTTCCTGAGTAGTTCAAATTATTATAAATGAACTATAAATATACAATTTCACCGTGATGTTCCAACATTTTATTTGATTGCATATATATTCATCACGATTAGTATTAAGAACTATACATTAAGACATTTAATAACAATCCAAACCTCTGAGACTTGACTGAGAGAATTAGGGAATTTAGGAACTAGCTCTACAGGCAGCCAAAGGGTATTTTCAAGGACTTCAAACACCCATCCTGAAACAAAATACAGCAGTTTAAAAAAAAAAGATTAAAATAAAATTCTCTCACTCTTTATTTTTAATAAAAATGTTTTCTGAGTAAATGAGTACAGCACCATTGCATACCTTTCGCACCTACAGGAAAAGCATTCAAATAAAATACATACTGGGATTCGATCAGTGCCGGTAGGGACACAACTAGAGTCACCTTCACAAACTCTGCAGTCAAATGCCTCTTGGGCTATCTTCCAGGGCTGTAACCAGGGCAGGGCAAGGCAAGCAGCTGCCCAGGGCTCAAAGCTGTGAGAGTGGAAAAATGGGGCAGACTGTGGGGGGCATGCAGGGTCACCTGCCCCCCCTAGATTTCTGCCTTCCATTTTGCACGGAGGTTTTCAAACTGTGGGGTGCACCCCTCTAGCCAGCGGATTGGAAGCTGGTGGGAGACACCCGGCCTGCTCAGGCTACTGGCTCACTGCCCTGTGGGATCCGGGGTGCTGGCTGGCTGCCTAGCAGCCCTCCCAGCCCTGTTCCCTGAGCCAGGCTACCTCTGCGCACCTGTGTGCTTCCCAGACAGCCTGGATGTGCAGAGGCAGCCTGGCTCGGGGAGCAGGGCAGGAAGGGCTTCACTGGCAGCCAGCCAATGCCCCGTCTCCAAGAGTGCAGAGAGCCAGGGGCCTGAGCAGGCCGGGCAGCTGACACCAGCTTCCGATCCGTTAGCTCCTGGCAAGAGGTGATGGTTTTCAAACGGGGAGGCACGCCCCACATTTGGAAAACCTCTATACTAAATGGGAGGCAGAAATCTGGCGGGGGGCACATGACCCCGCATGTCCCGTCCCCCCCCACCATGCGTCAAATGTGCTCGCTTGCCCCAGGCGCTAAGATGCCTAACTATGGTTTTACTATCTCCCTCCCTTTTAAGACTCATTTATCCCCGATGCCACACTCTGGGCCATAGGAAATAAAGCACCTCTTGATTTACCTCAGGAGCACTTACAAGCTTCAGTCAAAAACAAAACAAAGAAACCATCTTCAAAACAGCAGTATCAGACTTTTGTTTTCCTCTATAATAAACTTCACTGCAATAATCATGAAATCAATTGCAAAAATCCTGACCTTTTCTTTCTTTGGCCACAAAAGGCAAGGCAGAACTGTACCAGAGGAGGAAAGGTTTTAGTTAATATAAAACACACACTGTCCACCTTTGGGGAGTGGGGCAATATTCTACATTAATTCCACAGGCCACGCTTAAGTGTCGGAGGGGACTCCTTAGGGCTCCTGTGAGCCTCTGGTCAATATTGTGCCACCCAATCTGAAAGGAAGGCTGGCAGGATTCCTAATGAACCTCACCCCCTCTCCGGACACAGTTAAATCACATTTTCTAGATGTGGCTTATCCCTGTTCATCTATCATAACAATACTACTGAAAATTCTTATTTATCTTTGGAATAAGCATTTATGGAGGCGGCTCACTCCCATAAGCTTGTCATCCCATGCCTGCCTCTTCAAATCACACGAGCTAAACTCTGTGCTATACCATCAATATACTCAATTAAGGGTGTATCTACACTGTCATGTAAGCCCAGGGTATGAACTCAGGCTCAAGCCTGACCCCTGTTTCCATCTAAACATAAATCGTGATAAAACCAGGGCTTGGATCCAAAGTCCCAGGAGCACATGGGGTGGAAGGTCCGGGGCTGAGTCAAGCCAGGATTCAGGGTTCAAGCCCTAGTGTTTTGCACTGTAGATGAAGTCCTACTGGACTTGTGCACTTGGAGACTGACCAAAGTATTCCTTAATCTCACGGGTCAACTTTCTTTGTCATTTGCACAAAGCTTGGTGGGCAGTCAAGTTTTCCCACGCTGCACCATGAACGAAGGGCTAGAGCAGCCAGATTTTGGGAGGGTGCTAGGAAGTTTGGAATACAGGTAGTTGGACTTGGCCCCACATAATGCAGCGTAGAAGCTGGAGCCCCAAGCTGGGATCTAAGATTCAATAATTCCTGACCTGGAGTTACAAATGAGCGTAGATGCTCAAGCCCTCAGTCAACAAACACAGAGTCTGTTAACTCAATTTCTACTAACCCGGGGCTTACATTGCAGTGTTGACATACCCATAGTTTTCAGGAAAAAATTATAGACATCTCTAGAAAACTATAGCTTAATTCAGTCTTGTTTCCCCAGTGGCATTTCTTTATTCCTTTGTTAAGCATTTTTCATTTATTTTGGAAAACAAATGATTATATTCCTTACGTCTGCACCTCTCTCCAAGCACACACAGCTTTCCTCTCCCTACTCTTTGGGTAAACAAGGCTCTCACAGACAACATCCCCAATCCTGCAGTCGGGTCTATGCAGACAGACCCTTACATTACATAAAGTCCCACTGAAGTCAATGGGGCTCTGTGCACATGCTGCAGTCTACCTGAGTAAATTCCACTGCAGGATCATGGCCTAAAGGGGGAAAATATTTGTGCAAGCCTCTCACTAAAATGGCGGCACATCAATGCAACTCCTGTAAACATTTCTCGCTCCTTTCTTATTGAGGCCCATTATTTAGTCAGGCTGTAAATGCACCTTGCTAGGCAAATATTGCAACCATTGCTAGATCTTTATAGGAAGAAAGCGCTCATATTTTTGTATAATCATATTTTAAAGTCAAGTTTATTTGAGCCTTAAATATACCAATATGATAAAACGGGGGGTGAGTGGGTGGAGAGAGTTCAGAATGTAGTTTCTATACTGGAACTTAGAACTCTGAGTATATTGTACTAACCATGAGCGGCTTTTATGTGAGCCCTGTGTTATAAGTGATGGTGAGAATCACATGGCTGAATTTTGAGAGCCCTTTCAGAATCATAATACATTTTCAAGATTTCAAAGCACTATCCAGGCTCTCTTGTAGCAATTACAGTCAAATAATTGCCTCTTTCATAAATGTGCCCTTTCATCAGGTTATTTTTAAATTTGCTTGCTCCCGTAGCTAATGGAAGCGATGAAAAACATTGCTCCCAGGAACAAGGTCCAGAACACCAGATGATTTAGCAAAGCTCTGATACTTGAGCATGTATGACTCCCCAGTGGTCATTTTATTTTCCATTTTGTTTTAATGGCTGCCCATAAACACAAGGAGGTAAATTGCAGACAGAGAGACGCCCACTTTAAATTAAGCTCTTTGTTAGTATTCTGAACAAGTTCACTGAGACTATCCCTAGTAGAGCTTATCTGCACTTGGAAATGTATCGATCCTTGACAATAGGCATTGCCAACCATGGGCCTCTCACATGGTGCTAAACATGGATTGTCCTGTCTAAGTTTGTGGTTTGACCTATGGTTCCATTGCCCCTGTTTCTGACAACTGTTCTCAGCAACAGGTACATTTCCTATTGTAGACAGAGTTTAAGAGTGGGCCACAGGTCAAGTATGGGTTGTCAGCTCTGTTACCATCAGGCAATTCCTGCTGTTTGGCCAGCCACCTTATCCAACCTATGTCTCTCACTGCCTGATATTGGAGAGGCCAACCCATTGGCACACACTTCTAGATCCTGACTGAGCCATCTGTTCCCACCTGTGAACAGATCTGTAAGCAAAGAAACAGGTAGTCTTCAAAATGGTTAACAGGAATTTGTAACAGTATAATAATGGAATGTTTTGCGAATTAAAAAGAATATTTCAAACACATATTATATTAATTTTTTTTAAACCCAGATGATTCACCTGGGGCCAAATCCTGACAAAGTTCCATCATTTTTACCAAGTTCAGTGACTTCCTTGGGAGTTGCTGAACAAGGAATAAAAGGGAAACACAGAAGGAAGACCAAGGAGTTGGCCCTTGAACGCTAAGGGTCAAAACGTTCAAAATATAGCTCATGCGAATACTCCCACTGAAGCGTTTGCTGGATCACTGTACACACTGGAATTGTTCTGAATTTGTAGCTCACTTAAACCACTGCAGCGGCACGGCTTCACTGTAGACACTCACTACCGCAAGAGGAAGGGTTCTCCCATCACTGTATTTAATCCCAGCTCCCCAAGAGGTGACGGCTGAGTCAACGGAAGAATTCTTCCATCAACCTAGCGCTGTCTAGGATTTTAAACACCCCAGGTACCCAGCATAGCGTAGACATAACCTAAGGTGGTGAGTGCCACAGAAGCATCAGTGAACACAAAGTAAATACATTCTGAACGATCATTCAACCAGTTTGTAACTTTGTGTTGGGGCAGACGTCAATGGGATTTGCTTTATTTCTTAGAAATTATGCCCTTTTCTACAGTGTGGTATAGAAAGATAATAATCAGGGCTGATTATTAGCAATAATCTTGAGAAAGAGTTCAACTGTACTAATACCACCTAGGCACCAATAAAAGAACAGAAAACTTCAACATGTTGATGTTAAACACCCACCAATTGGAGACTTCTCTATGAAATGGAGAAACTCTGCCACAACTTTTTTTTTTAAAATTGAATATAGCGAAACTACGTCTCAGCAGTGCTAAAGCCTGACCATTTAGATCTCCCTCTTTCATCACAGTGACGCATGCTAAATGTTGGAATGGTAACTAAATCGTTTAAGACATGGATTTCTAATTAGTCCTAAAATGATCAACTCTACTTTTACCTGAAGTCAGTCACTTCAATAACTGAAATGTTTTTAATTAGTGCTGCTTTCACACAACCTCAATTAGAATTTTCCCCAAAAGGACCTATAAAAACATAAATGTATACCTACACTGAATACACAGAACTTAAAAATTAACTGGGCCATATTCTGTTCTAATGGCTTGATCCAAAGCGCCCTCAAGTCAATTGGAATCTTTCCACTGACATCTGTGGGTTTTGGGTCAGGCCCTACGTTACTCTGTTTTGTATCTACAGCAGGGGTGGCCAACCTGAGCCAAAGAAGGAGCCAGAATTTACCAATGTACGTTGCCAATAATACGTCAGCAGCCCCCCCCCAGCATCTCCCACCCACCAGCAGCCCCACCAATCAGTGCCCTCCCCTCCATCCCCGTACCTCCTGATCAGCTGTTTCATGGTGTGCAGGAGGCTTGGGGACGGGAGGGGGGAGAAGGGGAAGGAGACAGGACATGGCAGGCTCAGGGGTGGGCGTGGAAAGGGATGGCAGGGCAGGGCAGGACAGGGCCTATGGCAGAGGCAGGGGTTGAACAGTGAGCACCCACACACACACTGGAAAGTTGACACCTGTAGCTCCAGCCCCAGAGTCGGTGCCTACACAAGGAGCCACATCTTAATTTCTGAAGAGCCGCATGTTGCTCTGGAGCCACAGGTGGCCACCCCTGATCTAGAGTAAACCCATTAGCTTCAACTGGCGGTTGAAATCAGAATTTAGGTCAGTGCAATTTGAAATTTCTGCTAAAATCTAAAATAATGATGTTCTGGGATTTTTAATGGTATATTTCCAGAAAAAAACAACAAAAATGGTTTGTCACAGGAAAAAAAAAAAAAAGACAGCAGAAAAAGTTACTCACAATACATATAGTAATTCCAATTTCCTGTAACTTCGAGTACCATAAAGGCTGATTTACATAAAGAATCATAATCACAGAACTAGACTCACCCAACTGCAGTATATTACCAATCCTAATCATTCAAAAATCATGGGTCAGACTCAAAACTTTAGATTCCTTTTATTTACCTTCTGGGGCAAGAGCATTTATGGTTCACATTTTCTAGCTTTTCTCGGCAGCCAGGAGGTCTAAAAACTTAATTTAAAAAAAAAAGGCAGATGATATTTCCATATAACATGACTCCAGGAGCTGGGATTTTAATAAAAAACACTAAATATCACAAGACTTGTGATAAACTGCAAGTGTTGGCAATGCTGCAACTGATTACATCAACGAAGGAAGTAATGAAAGCAAAAAGAGCCACATTAATCTCAATTCTGTTGAAAACAGGAAAGATCTGATATTTGCGAAATGAGTAAGAATCCTGACATCCTTCCTGAGACAAGACCTCCATTGACAACTGAGATCAGTTAAAGTCATACTTGAGAAAAGACTTCAGGAGTTGACACACAAGTTGTGTATAGAGATTAATATTCTAATTCATCAAAAAAGTATAATTAACACCTCAGAGTTGGATCTTGTTTCTTTAAAAACAAATGATTCAGTGTCCCTCTAATGCTAACTTTCTCTTTTAGCTGTAAGAGAGCAAGGGGACTTTATTTTATATAGTATTAAAATAAGAACGTACCTTTTCCAATTACATCTCGGGCTTAACTTAACGCTCCCAGGATCTATTAATGGCATGTAGAATTAAATTGTCTAAGAATGTGGATGATGCTGTAGTTTTATCTCCAGCTAGGCTGTGAGTAGTGTTAGAAGACATTTAGTATTTATTTTTGATTATGATGGTGCCAAGCATGGCATTTCCTGGAAGCCAACTCCCCAGGTAGTAATGAAGAATGAGTTAGAATTTGATGAAGGCAATGGTTTGTATAATGGTTGCCTGGGATCTTTTTGTAATTACTATAGCATGTGTTATATGTACTCCATATATCTTCATTGAAGAAGTAGTGGCTTCTATTAAATGTAATGACTTCACCCTGTGGCTGTCAATTGAGGGCAGCTTCAAAAGAAGGACTGCTTCTATTAACAAAAAATACTTACCACTTCTAAAGCATGTAAACCATTTTCAAAAGGAGGTAACACTGACCTCCTGATGAGCTAGGCAACTCCTGTCATTTCGTCAATGAGCGTGATGAATTTTACAGCAGAATCAGAACAGATATTATGTAACGGAATAGTTAGTGTTTTATTTCCATTGCTTTGAATGTATAATTGGAATACATAACAGATTTTTTTAAACCTGTAAATATTTGTTGATCCATCTTGTATATACCACTTTCAAACAATTGTATTAATTACATGCATCATCTTACAGAAGCATTAATCAAATTACATCAAAGATTTTGGCACTTAGGACTTTGATGGCAGTGGAAGGTTTTGAGGAGAAATAAGACAAAATCTAATTTCTCCTCTAAATCTTCCACAGCAATCAAATATACACAGAATAATGTTAGAGTGGACATATAGCAGATATTTTTCTGAGTAGTAGGTGACAAGTATTTTATATAAGAAGCCAGCTTGGGCCAAAAATAAATAAAAATAGGTAAATAACTACTATTTACCGATAAACAAGGGGGGATATGAGGACAGGTTGCTCCAGATTTCTATATATGAGATGCAGATACCATACATCATTTACACAGAGTAATTTCTGCAAAATCAGAATCTCTTTCCAAAGGTAGAGAGTGTGTGCCAGTTAACCAGGCACATTGCCTACACCCAGAATGCTTAGTTTCTTCACTACCGAGCCATTAGTTCTAGTGTCTTCATGTTGGTATGAAAGACCATCACTCCCCCCATACAGTGGGCAAAGTCAGTGTTTACTTACGTCTGGAGTAGGTCCACTCAAGAATGATGACCACTATATTGGTGCAATACTGTTCTAATTTCACAGAAGGACTAGGGTAAAACAAAATATTTAGAGAAAACAGCAGCTCATGGGATGTTATAGGTCATACATATTCCACATAATTTATACCTGTGAATGGCAGTAATGGCTAAAAAAGAATCAGGAGTTTCTTTCGCATACTAACAGATGATAGAGGGATGAAATTTGTCTACATTTTCAATTAGTTGGTCTAGGGAGGTTACAGAGACATTTTGATTTCTGAACACTTATTATCCCATTACTGTGGCCAAGTACAATGCAATTCCTTGTTGATTTAGGTGGCCAGATTGCTGGGTTTTGCAGACTTTAGAGTGGCTCTGCCATCTTGACTGGTCTTCCATGAGCTGCTTCCGCACTTTTAGAGCTGTGTGATTTGTCTACACCTCAGTTAAAACACACACAGCTAGCCCAAGTCAGCTAACTCCGACTTGCGGGGCTCAGGCTGTGGGGTGTAGATGTCCGGAATAGGGCAGTGTAGACATTCGGGACATCCAGACCAAGTCCGAACATCTATGCTGCAGTTTTATAGCCCTGCAGCCCACACCCCATGAGCATGAGTCAGCTAACATGGGCCAGCCATGGGCATTTTACTGGACTGACGATATAACCACAGACAGCTGCATTTTAGCCATTAGGAAAAGAGTTTTGGGATCCTCTGAGATGAAAAGAGATGTAAGAGAGAATTTACTAATTACAAACGATGTGACTTAAAGAAAGGCAATGAAAACTTCCTAAAGGAATGATATGATGGTTATTTTACTTTAGTTTTTATTTTAAATGCCAATAAATTACTTTTTAAAATACCAATAACTAATAAATGTGTAAATGTATATTAAAACGAAATAAAATGCACAAACAAGCCACCCCATATACAAATGCTTTGGGAGCATTCTCTTCTCTTTCCAAAGAGCTATCTAAACCCAGATCTAACATTATTAAAATGTAAGGAAAGGGCAAGATCACATCTCTTTAATATCTTTTAAATCTGTGTGTGTTTGTAGTAACCCCTTGTACGGCTAGATGTATTAGCTCAAGCCAAACTTTATTAAAGTTTTGTCATGACTTAATATTAGCTTGTTAAAAAGATACAGACATTTAAAAAAAAACTAATAAGCTGTGGAAAAGAGAGGTTCAACTTGTCAAACTAAAACCAGGAAAATAACATTATAATATATGGACACAATTCTGACTTCAGTTTTGCCACTGACTTCTGCGAGAGCAGGATTGGGCCAATTAAACATTGTTCTGCTTAAGATTCAGATATATAATCACAATGGCTTTTTAAATGGTTCATCTCTTATTAATATTCTTATTCTTTCAAAGATTCAAGATCAGTGGTCCAGTATCTACTAGTGTCAATGAACTAAATTAGTGCCTTGATCATTCTTTTTTTTTCACTTTATACATATTCCTGAGAACAGCACAAGACGGAGACTAATTTGGGGAGTTACAAACTCCCTCATCTCCCTTATTCAGTGTATTCCTCCTTCCTTCCCCCCATCCAGTTTCCTCTTTTTCTCTCTCTTATATTCCCTTTTTATCGTGCTCAATTCAGAGTGAAAGGCCTTTGGGGTAATGACAAACAGGCTTAACATGCCTAGCACAGCTGGGAGAGAGAGGGTAAAAGTGTCTGGAAAGCCGTGTCTACACAATGCTGTAGCTATGCCTCTGAAGCACCATGGCATGGACTCTTCTTACAGCAACAGACAGGGTTTTTCCATCGACCAAGCTTCATTTATACCGGGGCTCAGGTCAGCATAGCTAAGGCCTTCAGGGGGGTGGATTTTCTATACCTTGAGCAACGTAGCTATGTTGACCTACCTTGTAAAGTGTAGACCAGTCCTAAATCACCTTTTTGCTTCCCCCAATCTCAGGCCAAGCCCTCAGATTGAGCCAGAGCAGCCTGAAGAATTCTCCAACCTGGCCTGCCTTCTAATGGCCTGCTAGGTGGATTGTGGCTAGGCAAAGGGACCTTAGCAGCCTCAGAGTCTTTATTTGCTGTGTGATGCACCACACACCCGCATGGCACTGGTTATATCAGGGTTTACACAGAACAAAAATGAGAAATAGGTAGAAAACATTTCCAGTGAGGGCTCCCGGCACCATATCCTGATTAATGGCGGAAACATAACAACACCTAACACTCATATAGCAGTACATCGTTGAAAGCACTGTACGAACAATGCCGCTGTGAGCTCAGTAAGCATTCTCTCTACTGACCGCATATAAACCCTCAGATGCTACACTACTGAGCTTGGTATAAATGCCCAGCAAGAGAATTATCCCAAATTCATGCCAAGAAAAGCTTTGCACCGCCAAACGCCATCGTGTACTTTGTGTATGCAATGTTTTATAGATAAGTAATCTTTAAAATTATATGAACATTTTTGAACTTTTATCTTGCTACAATTCTTTTTTTAATCTCTCCATCTGTAAAGCTGGTTTTCATTACTAGCTGTCAGGAGAGTACAGGGTGGATGGCCTTCTGGCTCCATGGACATCAGGAACAGGGTGGATGGACATCTGGCTCCATGGACATCTGGGTAACAGCTCCTGTTTGGCAGTCTTCCTGTGTGACTTTGGCAAGCCACTTCATTTCTCTGTGACTAAGGTTTCCTATCTGTAAATCGAAGATAATACTACTTGCCCTAATCATTAGCTCTGAAATCCTTGGATGGAAGCTGCTATGGAACTAGAAACTATTATGATGATAGGTCTCTAAGCACCAGAAAATTTGGGTGCTAACATGTTTATTAAAATAAGTAATTTTTCCCAATAAGAGGGTGCCACAATTTTCAAGTCAAAGATGTCACGAGCAGTCAAGGCTAAAACTGAATGCTGTAGAACACGGAGGAATCCTAGCTTTCTTGTAGAATACAGCACCTGTTTCTAGATATGTCTGGTCATGAGTATTGGACTTCAAAACTGTTACAGGTTCAGGAGGGGCTGAACTTCAGTCCAATGTTCCTTTGAAGCTTTGCTTTTACACGGCCCATACTTGGATGTGGGAGAACAAACATTTTTGGATAGTTGGGTTTGGGGGGGGGTGGGGGGGTTCTTTTTTCATGGCCGTTGGGAAATTGACCAGAGGTTTCTGAGTTTGAGAAGCAATACCAATAAAGAGTGAGATAACCAGGACAAGATGTCTCAGAGACAGTAGCAGAACGGATTCTGTATGAAGGGTGGGGAGGTGGGGAAGAGAGAGAGAGAGAGAACGTGGGCAAGGGTGGAGTCACAGATTTGCAGTCATCACCACAGATATAAACAGATGATGCCATGAGACTTGATAATCCATCCCAGCAGCAAGGGAAAGGAAACATTTTGCCATTGCTAGTGGCAGAATTTCCCCAAGTGTTCTGTGGGGCCTACTTAGTGATTCCTTTGCCTACCCCTCCCCTCACAGCCTCCCACCAAGGTTGTTCAGGCCTGGAGAGAGTCACTCCACAAGCACAGCTCCCATTAAAACTCAATGACTGTCAGATGCAGAGTGCTCTCCGGTCCTGAAATTAAAACAAAAAGGGCAAGATAACATATTCCTCTAACTGCAGCTCTGTTCCAGCTACCACCAAACCTTTGAGGAATAGTTATTAGCACTACATTTAACGAAAGTTTCAGCTCAGTCAGATTTTCCCTTTCAAAATCTGCAGCTGGTCAATTAGTCCAGATCTGACTATTTTCTTCCCGTCACACTGTGACATACCAGGGTGCAATCCAGGCTAACGAGTAGTTGTGTCACCCCTGCCCTGTATCCTGGGATACCCTTTACAAAGTCTTGCTGCTCACAAACAGCCTCCAGCACGTAACCCACTCTCAGCTACGTCTGTGTGTGCTGCAGCCAGCCAGCCACGCCTTGGCTGTTACCAGCCGTGGTTATACTGCAGGGTGACCCCAGCACAGCCCCAGTCTTAGATTCCACCCCCACCCCCACAAAGGTATGTCCTGTACTGCCCAGCCCTCTCCTGGACAGTGCGGATATACTGAGTCCATTATCCCTTTAAGGGAATAACATATCCACAACTTGTTACTCCAAATCGAGTTACCCAGACACTTCAACTCGAACACACTGGATTAGATAAAACAGTAAAACAAGTTTATTAACTATAAAGAGAGAGATTTTGAGTGAGTACAAGCCATGAGGCATAAAAGCCAGAAATGGTCACAAGAAAAATAAAGATAAGACCTTTACAAATGCCCACCATAACACACGAAGGCCTTGTCTGCACTACACACTTTTGCAGACAGAAGTCAGCTTTGGTTGACCAAACAGTGGAGGCATACGCAGTGAAATGCTCCTCCGGCTGATGTAACTCCCTTGCTGCTATGTTAAGAAATAAAAGCTGCTGCCTGGGCTCCCGACTGGGAGCCCTACTGTCCCTGGGGTCCTGTCCCCTCACCAGGAGCATGGCAGCTGAGTGGACTCCGGGTGCGGATCTACCCGCCAGAGGTGAGAAGCCCAGCGCAGCTGCCCACGTCCTCCCGGCTGGGAGTGCAGAATCAAGAAATAGTGTGTACGGTGTGAATACAGGGGTGTATTCTGTCACATACATACACATTATACAAATTGGACTATCTAATGTAATAATCATGTCTAGACTATTTCTTGTCTCAAAGCTTACAACCCCCATTTCTTTGCCCTTGGCTAACAATCCCCTTCCTTTCTCCTTTGCTTAGTGAACAGCAACAAGATAATGTGGCGCGACTGTGTTATTCTAGAACACACTTTCTGTATACTGAAAATGCACTTCTGATATCTTTATAAATCCGCTGGGATTCTCCAGCTAGCTGCCTGCAGGGAAGCGTGAAGAGTGCATACCTCCTGAACTGCACGCTGCACTGTGCTGCTTTCAGAGGGAAAACCTTCTCCATTAGTAAGAAAGAAAGGACTCAAAGATCCAAAAGAACTAATCATAAAAGTGTGAGGACTGCAAAGGAAAACAAAGAGAAAGATCACCCCTCACAGCTCAGTGAACATGAAAGGTAGCATAGCAATGCAGCCTGGGAAATCTTTGTTAAGGTCAGTAAGGAACAGGAAGCTATTTTATAACAGGGCACATACACGAAGGCAGGGCAAGAGATCTCTGGGGGTGGGTAAGAAAAAGTGTTGTCAGGCATGAAGTGGTATCTTCAATGCATCATAATCCACAGTTGCCCTAACAGGATTTTCATTCTCGATCAGTTGCTTTTTTGGTAAGAGGAAATCTCTGATATGATTACAATGATGATAACCTTAGATGGAAAAACACACATTCTATACTAAAAATAACTGAACGAAGCCTTATTGTGTCACAGTGAAAACTAACCCAGCTTCACTGATGCACGCCCGCCAGTTCTCTCGCTTTGTCCTCTGCAAGTCTGGAGGCTGTTGTGATTAAGGATTATGTGCTACCGGGTATTTGACCGTGTGCTTTTGTGCCTCAAATTCAGCTGCATGCCATGACACTGGCTAACTGCGAAGAAATACATCCCTGAAAATGGAAGCAAACCTGAATATAATTCCCACTGACTTCAGTGGGAGTTCTACCTGAAGAGAGCACAGGAATGCCTTCCCAGTAGTTTGTGAGTGTTACAAGGCTACAGTTCCTTTTTCTTCACATGTTTTTTTATATATACATATATATATTCACTTTGGATGTCCCACATCCCCTTGAAGTCTGAGCTGGCCTTCACACTTTAGAATAATTTTTTTATTTGTCCCATACCCCAAAAACTTTACTGACTCCTGTCCAGCATGATCACACCATTATGCACATGGCCAGCTTGAGGCCTGAGCAAGGTGAGTCATAAATTAATCATTTTCTAGAAAAAGGGGGAGAAATTGGGAGGATCTGAGGAAAGGCTCTTTTGGCCCCCACCAGCCTTGGGCTTCTGCAGAAGTCGATCACAACTACATGTGTTGAGGGTTGATTGGTGGGAAGGATGGTAAAGCAGTTAGGCCGCTAGCCTACTGTACTCAGGAGTCCTGGGTTCAACACTCTGCTTAGCCACAGACTTCTTGTGTGTTGCTGGGCAAGGCACATAGCCTCAATTCCTCATCTGTAAAATGGGGGCGGTGGAATTTTCCTACCGCAGAGGGGTGTCAGATATTACATATAAGAACCTTAGATAGAGAAACGCCAGTGGGTTTGTTTTTTGCCTTTTTTTTTTTTTTTTTTTTTTTTTTTTTTAAGTTTTTCAAGTTGGGAGTAAGGGCTGGAAAAGGGTTTTGTATTGTTTATGGTGAATTTTACCACTAAATACTGCATTTCAAGTCAAGCTTCAATAACTCTTCCCTATTGCAAGAGCCCAATCCTGCAGCCTTTGTGGGGCAGGGGGGGGAGGGGAGGGAAGAGGACTTGGCCAATGGGACAAATGCCCATTTTTGCCAAAAAAGTCAGGATGGGGGCTCAGTTGAACGGTGATACCAGTTGGCTCTGGCAATCAGCCCTGTGTGGGAGAGAAATGGGCTTAGGCAGTCAGCCCTGTGAAGGGGAAACAGGCCAGCCATGGGAGGGGGTGTCCCGTTTTCATTTTGGGAAATATGGTCATCCTAAAAATCTCTTTGTAGTTTATAAAACTTGTTTTATTGTTTTAACTAATCCAGTTAATTTAAATTGAACTGTCTGGGAAACTCAATTTGGGGTGCTACTCCTGAGGGAATTCTGCACCACTGCGCAAGCACAGAATTCATGTCCTCTGCAGATTATACTCTTTTCCCGCAGAATAAATGATTCATGCTCCCCTCTCGGGCAGTGGTCCCAAGAGGGCATGACTGGTTCGGGCATCGAGAGCAGCCAGAGGAGACGTAAATCAGCGCCGTGAAGGACGGGACTGGGTGTGTGAAAGAGATACTGTCCTTTTCACTTGGTATCAACCATCAACCTAGAACTATCTACACCGAGGGTTAGACTGGTTTAACTGCATCGCTCAGTGATGTGGATTCTTCACACTTCTGAGTGATGTAATTATACCAACTTAATTTCCCTAGTGTAGACCAGGCCTTTGACAAGTTCCATGTCTTCAGGTCAGCAGGGCCTGATATAATACATCCTAGAATACTTAAGGAACTGGCTGAAGAGATCTGAGCCATTAGCAATTATCTTTGAGAACTCGTGGAGGATGGGAGACATATCCGAGGACTGGGAAAGGGCAAGTATAGTACCTATCTGTAAAAAGGAGAATAAGGAGAACACAAGAAATTATAGACGAGTCATCTTAACTTTGGTATCAGGAAAGACAAAAGAGCAAATAATTAAACAATCAATTCGTAAGCACCTAAAGGATAATAGGGTTATAAAGAATAGTCAGCATGGATTTGTCAAGAACAAATCATCTCAAATCAACCTAATATCCTTCTTGGACAAGGTAAAAAGATGAGGGGGAAGCAGTAGATGTGGATGAGAGTGAAGCAGTAGATGTGCTATATCTTAACTTTTGTAAGGCTTTGGATCCTGTTTCACATGACTTTCTCAAACAAATTAAAAGGAGGACTTGTGGCACCTTAGAGACTAACAAATTTATTTGAGCATAAGCTTTTGAGAGCTACACAAGTCCTCCTTTTCTTTTTGCAGATACAGACTAACACGGCTGCTACTCTGAAACCTGTCAAACAAATTTGAGAAATATAGCCTAGAAAAACAAACAATATGGTGGGTACACAAATGGTTGGAAAACCGTACTCTGAGAGTAATTATCAAATGTTCACAATGTTCAAGCTGGAATGCCATATTAAGTGGGGTCCCACAGGGTCTGTCCTGGGTCTGGTTCTGTTCAGTATTTTCATAAGTTATTTGATAATGGCATAGAACATACACTTACAAATACACCACGCTGGGAGGGGTTGCAAGCATTTTGAATTCTAATCCTGTCCTCCAAAGCGATTTTAAAACTGAAGAAATGGTCTCAAATAAACAAGATGAAATTCAATAAGGACAAATGCAAAGTATTATACTTAGGAAAGAATAATCAATTGCACAAATACAAAATGGGAAATGACTGTCTAGGAAGGAAATACTGCAGAAAGCGATCCGGGGGTTATAGTGGATCACAAATTAATTATGAGTCAACAAAGTAATGCTGTTGCAAAAAAAAAAAAAGGGGGAGGGGGACATCATTCTGGAATGTTGTAAGCAAGATGTGTAAGTCTTCCATTCTACTCGGGACTGAGAAGGCCTCAACTGGAATATTGTGTCCAATTTTGAGAAAGATGTGGACAAATTGGAGAGAATCCAGAGGAGAGCAAGAAAAATGATTAATGATCTAGTAAACATGACCTACAAGGAAAGATTGAAAAGGTTGGGTTTGTTTAGTCTGGAGAAAAGAAGACTGAAAGGGGAAGGGGGGGGACACATGATAACTATCTTCAAGTACGTAAAAGGTTGTTACAAAGAGTAGGATGATAAATGGTTCTCCTTAATCCCTGAAGACAGGAGAAGAAGTAATGGGCTTAAATGGCAGCAAAGGAGATTTAGTTTTACACATTAGGAAAAACTTCCGAACTGTCAGGGTTGTTAAGCACAGGAACAAATTGTCTGGGGAGGCTGTGGAATCTCCGCATTTGGAGGTTTTTAAGAGCAGGTTAGACAAACAGCTGTCAGGAATAGTCTAGATAATACTTAGTCCTGCCTCAGTGCCAGGGACTGGACTAGATGAGCTACTGAGGTCTCTTCCAGGCCAACATTTCTAGGATTCTAGGACAGTTAGCAGTGCCTATGCTTTACTTTCCAGGCTTTGTAATTTTGACTTTTTGAGCCCAATATCAGTATTTTCTTTAAATCTGCTTAATCAGCAAATAAGCCTGATCAGACAGTGGGGCTAAAAATGCAATCTTGATTTAAACGTTAGAATAATACATACAATTCAGATTGGTTGGCTAACTACAGGACTTAGCACTCTGACTGCTAAAGAAAAGGAAACTGTTTGCTTCTCTTTGCACGCAGTCAGAGAGCAGCAACAGCCTTGAGGGTCAAGAAGGGGTGATTTGTTGGCCTTCCAGCAAAGATTTGCTTCAGTGAGCAGCAGCCACGAAAGAGGCACAGGAATTGAATTTGTTCACTAAGGACCTGATCCAAAGCTCACTGAAGTCTATGGATTAGGCTCCAACAGAGCAGCACTTAAAGCTTTATCAGTATAAAAAAAAAACCAAACAAAAAAAACCAAACACACACCTGTTGCTGATCCCACTGTAAGAGCTGAGCACTGTTGGGAGGAAGTGACAGGTCATTTGCAGCCCCAAGCTTTATTCCAGGTTGTCACACACCTGGTGCTGCCATTGTTGAGCCGTTTCCAGTCCAACACACAGGAATGTGAGAGCAAGAGGGCCAAAGCACAGATATGAGTAACCACTGGGCATGATGTCACAACACACCGTAGCAAATGGAAGTTAATTTTAACCAGGCTAAAAATGTTAAGACACTAATAGCTACTGCCAGGGCAAAGAAACGTGAGCTATGAACCAGACTGCATGCATCTAGAAAGGAACGTGAATCAAGGAACCTGTGACTAGCAGGCAAAATTCTTCTAAAGGATTGTGAGGTTACATGCTATAGAAGAAAGGATCATTGTTGTATTCAGACATCTAAATATGCTGAGTAGGGGCCTTAGATGTCATCCCCACTCGGTGTTATGGTATGTTAACCCATCCCTCAACCCCACTCCATCTAGGATGTGTTTATTATTCAAATTTGAATATTTTCAAGGTTGTTAGCAATATTTTTAGCGGACATTTGTCTAGGTGGATAACAAACTTACAGTATACTTAGTAGAGCATCACTATCACCTGTAGCATAACATGGGACCCCACTTTGGCATGTGGGTGCAGAAGCGTCTCTCTGCCCCAAGGGACAAATGTCGGTGTTTGACAGTGAAATTGGGCTCATTTATTCTCCTAAAAGCCTTCAACCTCTTCCTTGCTTCCCAAAGGAGTTCATTTACACATTACTGGTCAGATTCTCAGCTGGTGCAAGTCACTGTTCCTCCATTATTACAATGGAGCTTTCTCCATTTGCACCAGCTGAGGGTATGGCCCTACATTAGCTGTCAAAATGCAATTCATTTTTCACCTAACAGGCATGAACAACAAATTTCTCTTTTTGGATTGCCCTTTCCTGGGCTTGGATATATTCCTCCTTTCCCAGCATGATTTATGCATACTTCTAGTGTAATGCCTTTTTAAATGTGCTTTTTGTTATCAGATCGTGGGAGGTTCTTTCCCAGAATACAAGTAAACAGAAAAGCTTGCAACAATTTTGCAACAGAAAAGCGTCAAAAACAGACTCCAAGGAGAAACTATTGAGCTTGAATTAATACCCAAACTAGATACCATTAACTTGGGTTTGAATAGAGACTGGGAGTGGCTGGGTTATTACACATATTGAATCTATTTCCTTAAGTTAAGTATCCTCACACCTTCTTGTCAACTGTCTAAATGGGCCATCTTGATTATCACTACAAAAGTTTTTTGTTTTTTTTCTCCTGCTGATAATAGCTCATCACACAAAGTAAAACTATTTCCCCATGTTTATTCCCCCCCTCCCCCGCCACTATTCCTCAGACTTTCTTGTCAACTGCTGGAAATGGCCCACCTTGATTATCACTACAAAAGGTTTCCCCTCCCCACTCCCGCCCCCTGCTCTCCTGCTGGTAATAGCTCACCTTAAGTGATCACTCTCCTTACAGTGTGTATGGTAACACCCATTGTTTCGTGTTCTCTGTGTATATAAATCTCCCCACTGTATTTTCCACTGAATGCATCCGCTGAAGTGAGCTGTAGCTCATGAAAGCTTATGCTCAAATAAATTTGTTAGTCTCTAAGGTGCCACAAGTACTCCTTTTCTTTTCGCGAATACAGACTAACACGGCTGCTACTCTGAAACGTAGCTAATTAGCCTCTCCCAGTTTGTTGGTAACTTCCAACTTATCTGTATGTATATCTATCTATCTTACTATATGTTCCATTCTATGCATCCGATGAAGTGGGCTGTAGCTCACAAAGCTTATGCTCTAATACATTTGTTAGTCCCTAAGGTGCCACAAGTACTCCTGTTCTTTTTGAGAAAACCTTGGGTTGGCCCATCCTCAGTAAACAACTTGAGCATATAGAAATCACAGGAAGTTCATTTATCATGGATTCATGAGCTAGGTACATCATGCATCTATTTTTTAAATACTTTATTTTAAGAAATTGGTAAGAAGAGATGCAGATGTAAAAAAAAAAAAATCACTGTTAATATACCAGAAGGATAAAAAATGTCATGTACGCAAGTAAAAACACAGCTGACATTAACAAATCAGAGAAAGATTACGTACCCCTCTACTGACTCTGTTCCTTATTGCTGTTGGGTAGGTTAATGTTCATGTACCCATTTAGATAAGTAAAAGCAGTAGTAGGAAGAAAGAGACGGGCGGATCAGAGGAAGATGGAGGTTAGAAAATGATGTAGCTGTACCTTGGTAAATGAGATTCATGGGCTGTGATGTAATAGCTGGAGAAGACAAAATTATATGACGCAGAATACAAGCCATTAGGAGTGTGCCATTTAGCTCAGAAAACACAAAGTACCTTTCACTCTTTTTAGTCGAGGAAAAGGCTAATAGGATATTCACAGATGGAACTAGCACTGACCTTTCCTTTTAATTAATCTAGAATATAAGGCTGTTCTCTGGCTAACATCCAACTTCTTTTGATGGAGGCACAAGGAAGCCCTGGGAAAGCGGGGGGAATGATTTGAGTTTTTGCTTATAGGATTGTCTCAGCAAAACTGAATTGTCTGTTCTACAGTTAAGGCCAAATGTTGAAAGGATGGGTCTGCTTTCTGCATAGTAGAAAGTGACCCAACATGAAAGAAAAATAAAGCTGATACATCTTAAACACTAAGAGATAAACATGTGTCTCACTTGAGCTCCACGGAGCTGCTTACCATGTGAACAGCCAATTGATGGTATTTATGTTTAATTTACCTTAAGTTATCCCATTTTCCCCAATATGTTCAAAAGCGTAATAAAAACACAGGGGCACAATTCTTTTCTAGCACAATATACCCGTCCTAAAGAGACGGCAGAAATTCTAACCACTTTAACTCCCAAAAGATATCACAATCTTAATCTTAACACACCTCTGAACAACATACTAACCCACACAGACCTCCCTACCAACACTACAAAAAGAAGGATTCTGGTTGGACTCCTCCTGAAGGTTGAAACAACAGACTGGACTTCTACATAGAGTGTTTCCGCCGATGTGCACGGGCTGAAATTGTGGAAAAGAAGCATCACTTGCCCCATAACCTCAGCCGTGCAGAACACAATGCCATCCACAGCCTCAGAAACAACTCTGACATCATAATCAAAAAGGCTGACAAAGGAGGTGCTGTCGTCATCATGAATAGGTCGGAATATGAACAAGAGGCTGCTCGACAGCTCTCCAACACCACTTTCTACAAGCCATTACCCTCTGATCCCACTGAGGGTTACCAAAAGAAACGTCACCATTTGCTCAAGAAGCTCCCTGAAAAAGCACAAGAACAAATCCACACAGACACACCCCTAGAACCCCAACCAAGGGCATTCTATCTGCTACCCAAGATCCATAAACCTGGAAATCCTGGACGCCCCATCATCTCAGGATTGGCACCCTGACAGCAGGATTGTCTGGCTATGTAGACTCCCTTCTCAGGCCCTACGCTACCAGCACTCCCAGCTATCTTCGAGATACCACTGACTTCCTGAGGAAACTACAATCCATCGGTGATCTTCCTGAAAACACTATCCTGGCCACTATGGATGTAGAAGCCCTCTACACCAACATTCCATACAAAGATAGACTACAAGCCATCAGGAACAGTATCCCCAATAATGTCACGGCAAACCTGGTGGCTGAACTTTGTGACTTTGTCCTCACCCATAACTATTTCACATTTGGGGACAATGTATACCTTCAAATCAGCGGCACTGCTATGGGTACCCGCATGGCCCCACAGTATGCCAACATTTTTATGGCTGACTTAGAACAATGCTTCCTCAGCTCTCGTCCCCTAATGCCCCTACTCTACTTGCGCTACATTGATGACATCATCATCATCTGGACCCATGGAAAAGAAGCACTTGAGGAATTCCACCATAATTTCAACAATTTCCATCCCACCATCAACCTCAGCCTGGACCAGCCCACACAAGAGATCCACTTCCTGGACACTACTGTGCTAATAAGCAATGGTCACATAAACACCACCCTGTACCGGAAACCTACTGACCGCTATGCCTACCTACATGTCTCCAGCTTTCATCCAGATCACACCACACAATCCATTGTCTACAGCCAAGCTGTAACTGGGAATTGGTCCTGGGAATTTAACTGGGAATTGGTCCTGCTTTGAGCAGGGGGTTGGACTAGATGACCTTCTGGGGTCCCTTCCAACCCTGATATTCTATGATTCTATGATGCTATGATTCTAAGCTCTATGATACAACCGCATTTGCTCCAACCCCTCAGACAGAGACAAACACCTACAAGATCTCTATCAAGCATTCTTACAACTACAATACCCACCTGCTGAAGTGAAGAAACAGATGGACAGAGCCAGAAGAGTACCCAGAAGTTTCCAACTACAGGACAGGCCCAACAAAGAAAATAACAGAACTCCACTAGCCATCACCTTCAGCCCCCAACTAAAACCTCTCCAACGCATCATCAAGGATCTACAACCTATCCTGAAGGATGACCCATCACTCTCACAGATCTTGGGAGACAGGCCAGTCCTTGCTTACAGACAGCCCCGCAACCTGAAGCAAATACTCACCAGCAACCACACACCAAAGAACAGAACCACTAACCCAGGAACCTGGGGGGGTGGGATAGCTCAGTGGTTTGAGCATTGGCCTGCTAAACCCAGGGTTGTGAGTTCAATCCTTGAGAGGGCCATTTAGGGATCTGGGGCAAAAATTGGGAATTGGTCCTGCTTTGAGCAGGGGATTGGACTAGATGACCTCCTGAGGTCCCTTCCAACCCTGTTATTCTATGAACCTATTCTTGCAACAAAGCCCGTTGCCAACTGTGTTCACATATCTTTTCAGGGGACACCATCATAGGGCCTAATCACATCAGCCACACTATCAGAGGCTCGTTCACCTGCGCATCTACCAATGTGATATATGCCATCATGTGCCAGCAATGCCCCTCTGCCATGTACATTGGCCAAATTGCACAGTCTTTACGTAAAAGAATAAATGGACACAAATCAGACGTCAAGAATTATAACATTCAAAAACCAGTCGGAGATCACTTCAATCTCTCTGGTCACTCAATTACAGACCTAAAAGTGGCAATACTTCAACAAAAAATCTTCAAAAACAGACTCCAACGATAGACTGCTGAATTGGAATTAATTTGCAAACGGCACACCATTAAATTAGGCTTGAATAAAGACTGGGAGTGGATGTGTCATTACACAAAGTAAAACTATTTCCCCATGTTTATTCCCCCCCCCTTACTGTTCCTCACACGTTCTTGTCAACTGCTGGAAATGGCCCACCTGGATTATCACTACAAAAGGCCCCCCCGCTCTCCTGCTGGTAATCGCTCACGTTACCTGATCACTCTCCTTACAGTGTGTATGATAACACGCATTGTTTCATGTTCTCTGTGTATATAAATCTCCCCACTGTATTTTCCACTGAATGCATCCGATGAAGTGAGCTGTAGCTCACGAAAGCTTATGCTCAAATAAATTTGTTAGTCTCTAAGGTGCCACAAGTACTCATTTTCTTTTCACAATCTTAATGTTACTGAGAAGTAATAAGGCTGCCATTTGAGTCTGCTATGAAAAACCTAGGTTCTGATCCTAGTTCTGCCAAAAGTGACCTTCAGAAACCTCTTTTGTCCTCATTTCCCCACCTTTAAACGGGGGTGAATGATCTGCCTTACCTATGTCAATGGATATTTTTATTTGTAGCTCACTGGTTCACTGGGTTTTCATCTAGTAGCAGGAGTAGAATAAAAGCCTACTGATGCCACAAAACGAAGGACTTGTGACTTAAGCTCAACTCACAAAGGTCTATTCTGCAGCACTGGAGATCCTAGGTTTAAATCCTCCTTTGAGAAACAAGCAAGTGGCATTTTCCATGTCACCTCCACGAACCTGTTTGGCATCAGAGGGGTTTGGCCCTGAAGCTGCTTCTGGAGTTCCCTGTGCACTGTACTGACAGACTTAGCTGATCACAATGCAACAGAACAGTGATTACGTAGGTCCGTAAGGAAGGTCTAATAACTTCCTAGTTCCAATGTCAGACCTTCCTTTTGGTACAATGCACCACGTCTAAGCAATGCAAGTTTCACGTGTCTCCTTACCCCTTGTTTGTTCAATATCTGTGTGGGGAAAAAAAAAAGAAAGAAAGTATATTAAAAATGTATGAGAAAGATTTTGCAACTTTGAAAACAGCTCAGTTTTTAAGATGCTCTGTCTCAGGATTTCAAATACTCCCTCCTCACCCCCCCACTCCACACTCGACTCTGGTCCCTGGCAGGGGAGATGGGGGGAGGAGCAAGGGACCAGCAGCCAGGGTGATGAAGGGGTGGGGCCAGAGCCCGAAGGGAAGAGGCAGGGTGCCAGAGCCTCTCCTATTCTGGCCACCCTCCCTGGGACGCTGCCCAGTGCAGCGCAGCGGCTACATTCTCCCAGGTAGCTGCTGGGCTGCCCTGGGCAGCGTCCGGATGTGACTCCACGGGGATAGTTCTCTGAAGACGTCCACAGAGTGTGCAGCGGCAGTCAGAAAAGCAAACGGGATGTCAGGAATCATTAAAAAAGGGACAGAGAATAAGACAGAGAATGTCTTCTTGCCCTTATATAAATCCACGGTATGCCCACATCTTGAATACTGCGTACAGATGTGGTGCCCCTCATCTCAGAAAAGATATACTGGCATTAGAAAAGGTTCAGAAAAGGGGAGACCGATTAGGGGTTTGGGAGGGTCCCATATGAGGAGAGATTAAAGAGGCTAGGACTTTTCAGCTTGGAAAAGGGGAGACTAAGGGGAGATATGATAGAGGTCTATAAAATCATGAGTCGTGTGGAGAAAGTGAATAAGGAAAAGGTATTTACTTGTTCCCATAATATAAGAACTAGGGGCCACCAAATGAAATGAATGGGTAGCAGGTTTAAAACAAATAAAAGGAAGTTCTTCTTCACTCAGCACACAGTCAACTTGTGGAACTCCTTGCCTGAGGAGGTTGTGAAGGCTAGGACTATAACAGGGTTTAAAACAGAACTGGATACATTCATGGAGGTTGGGTCCATTAACGGCTATTAGCCAGGATGGGTAAGGAATGGTGTCCCTAGCCTCTGTTTGTCAGAGGGTGGAGATGGATGGCAGGAGAGAGATCACTAGATCATTACCATCATCACTCCCTCTGGGGCACCTGGCATTGGTCACTGTCGGGAGACAGGATACTAGGCTGAATGGACCTTTGGTCTGACCCAGTATGGCCATTCGTATGTTCACATGCCAGGGGGAGCCGGGGCAGCAGGAAGACAGAGCCCCTACCCCAGGTAACATGGGATGGGGAGGGGACGGGGAGAGCATGGGGTCCCTGGCCTGGGGGTAGGAGTTGCCAACTTTCTATTGGCGCAAAACCGAACACCCTAGCCTTGCCCCTTCTCTCTGGTCCCACCTCTCCCCCCCACTATATTCCCCCTCCCTTGGTGGCTCGCTCTCCCCCACCCTCATTCACTGTCACTGGGTTGGGACAGGGGGTTGCGGTGAGGGAGAGGGCTCTGGCTGGGGGTACTGGCTCTGGGGTGGGGCCGAGGGATTTGGAACGTGGGAGGGGGTAGCGGGTTGAGGCAGGGGGTTGGAGAGTGGGCGGGGGGTGAGGGCTCTGGGGTGCGGGAGGGGGATCCAGGCTGCAGGGTGGGGCCGAGGGATTCGGAGTGCGGAATGGGGCTGCAGGTCGAGGTGCAGGAGGGGGTGAGGGTTCTGGGCTGCAGGAGGGGACTCTGGGTTTGGGGATGCTGAGCGCTGGGGTGCAGGGGGTATGGGCTCTGGGCTAGGGTGCGAGCTCCGAGGTGGGTGCCAGGATGAGGGGTTCAGGGTGTGGGAGGGGGCTGTGGGCTGGGGCAGGGTGCTGAGGTGCAGGGGGGGTGATGGCTCTGGGCTGGGGGCTCTGAGCTGCAGGAGGGAACTCTGCGTTTGGGGGTGCTGAGGGTTGGGGGTTGGGGTGCAGGAGGGCATATGGGCTCTGGGCTGGGGGTGCGGGCTCTGGACAGGGCCGGGGATGAGGGGTTTGGGATGCAGGAGGGAGCTCCAGGTTTGGGGCAGAGGGGACCTCAGGGCTAGGGTGCAGGAAGGTATATGAGCTCTGGGTGCAAGCTCTGGGGTGGGGCCGGGGATGAGGGGTTCAGCGTGTGGGAGGGGGCTGTGGGCTGAGGCAGGGGGTTGAGGTGCCGGGGGGGGGATGAGGGCTCTGGACTGGAGCTGGGGATGAGGGGTTTGGGATGCAGGAAGGAGCTCCAGGTTTGGAGGGGTTCAGGGTTGGGTTACCTCCAGCAGCTCCCTGTCAGCAGCGCAGCAGGGGGGTTAAGGCAGGCTGCCTGCCCTGTCCTGGGGCACTGCACTGTGCCCCAGAAGTGGCCAGCAGGTACAGCTTCTGCGGGTGGGGGCAGGAGGCTCTGCGGCACATGCTGTTCTCACCCACACGCACCACCCCCCCAGCTCCCATTGGCCAGTTCCCGGCCAATGGGAGTGTGGAGCCAGTGCTCAGGGCAGGGGACAGCGCGCGGTGCCCCGTGGCCCCCCCACCTAGGAGCTGGACCTGCTGGCTGCTTCCGGGGCGCAGTGCGGTGCCCCAGGACTGGCATGGACTGGCCAGCTATAGCTCCGCAGCACTGCCGACCGGACTTTTAATGCTCCATTGGCGGTACTCACCAGAGCCGCCTGGGTCCCTTTACGACTGGGCGTTCTGGTCAAAAACCGGACACCAGGTCACCCTAGCTGACGGTGGGGCGGGGAGGCCACATGGCGGGGGGGAAGGCATGGGGCCCCCCTTTAGTTGGTGCCCTTTATGTCCCTCCAATGTGTCACCTATAGCCCCGGCCTTATCTATCAATTCTCAGGACAATTTGATGGTTTTGTAGATTTTACAGAGGATGCAAAATTATGCTTTAAAGAGAAATCCAGATTCATCACTTCAGCTATGGAGAGACAAGCACTTGTCTTGATAAAATGTAAAGAAACAAAACACGGTGGCTGCAGCCATCACTACAGTGGATGCTAAACTGCAACAAAATCATCTGTTCAGAGTTAGCAATAAGTAAGCCCAGTGTGGACATGAATGAATAATAGATGACTTAGAAATGGAAAACAAAGGACCAAAAAAAAATGTCTTTTTTAAACGATGGCTAAAGGGGTACTTTATTTTTCAAGCCTCCTTGAAACGTAAAATCGACTTGCATGCAGAAAGTGAGAGCACTGGGAGTGTCAGATCCGGAAGACAGTGATAACTGCGCTTTAAGAAATGGAAACCACAGCTACTTCTCCTTAACAGCAGAGATGACCCTAGTTACAATATGCTGAACACTTTCAGATCTAACAAAGGACACATTTTGTAAGCCTCTACAAAAGGCAACATTCTCACACTTCTGAACTCGGCCCCACTACTCAATAGGGTAATGTCATTATAATTTGCAGTTCTATAGAATCTTTTATCCCTGGTGCTCAAAGGACTTTACAGTGGTGAGATTATTTAAATACTAATTTTCCAGATGGAGAAACGGTGGCACAGAGAAGTCAAGTGCCCAACCCAAAGTCACACAGCAAGACAGTGAAAGCTCATATCTCCTTGACTGGCAGTCCTGTGCGCTAACCAATAGTCCAGGCAACCTCCCAGTGCTATGCCACTTTGTGCTGGGTTGCCAGATATTGGACCAGCTAAGCATTTTGGAAGTTCAGGTTTTGAAAGGACTGGGCTATTATTCTGTCTTTTAAGGTTATCTTCTGTCAAACTCACAGTTACAGATTATATTGAAGGTCAGATATAACCAGATCTAGGGAACTGGAACAAGCTATAATTTGAAAAAGCATGTGGTTTTCTTTTTCCATGGACTCAATGCTGGCTGTCGTTTAAGGAACTACATGTCCATGTCTATTCTGTAAATGCTTTTCAAGAAGATGCAGTAATAGAGTAGACCAGTGATAGACACAAAGGGCCCACTGTGAATGACACTTCAAATCTTAATTATCCTTTTTCTACACAGGACACAAATAAGCCACTCAAATATAAATTATAGCAGGTCTGATGACGAGAGCGACTGAAATGATTTAGCAAACTCCAGATGCACAGGCCAGTATCCCCATTTTAAAGAAGTACGGCAGGCCTGCATAAACCTGACCCATCAGCAGGGGCAGCCTGGAGTTCTAAGACCAGAGCTGTCTGCAAAACTATAACACACAGAGTCTCATCCAACCTTGTCTTCATCTGGGAGTGGGTTCCCTAGTCTTGCCAACTCTCTCAATTTTATCAAGTCTTGAAATATTTGGTGTTTTTCTTAAAGGCACAGTTCCTGGTGGCATGTGATCAGTGAGACTCTGTTTCCATTTAACAAAAAATACCATGTTTCCAAGCCTCGTGGTTGTGGAGAAAAGCTTGGGATTATGGCCTGAGTGAACCCTGAAGCCTCAAACACACACATACAAATATAAATACATAAAAACTTGATTTTTAAAGAAACGTCATGATATTTTTATGGCTTGATGTGAATTTTTAATGCTTGGGGTTGGTAATACTGATATTCGGAGCCATACCCAAGTGCCCACCCACTTTCATTTTCTGGCACCCTCTGGCCTTATTAGGTTGTGACAAATTCTTCTTCCTCGTGGGTGAGGCTCTGCAGCCTCTGATAACATACCCACACACAGGCTTAAGAAGCTAGAAAGTCGCACACTGGCACAATTTTCCAAGTGAGGGGCTGCTGGGGGCCTGTTCTGCAGGAGAGACAGATGGAGTGGCGGGTGGGGAATCAGGAACGGCATTCTGACTGGTGGATCCCGTGTGCGTGAGAGAGGTAGGGCCCTCGAATAGAAGAACCCTAAAGAACTACAGAAGGTGTACAGGCTTAACTCCACCAAGCACCAATTTTGATCTGGTTACTATATATGCTCCCAGAATGTGCAGAGAGAGGTTTTTTGTTGTTGCTGTTATTACAGAGTTCCTATCTTCAAAAAAAGTTTTTAAATTAAAAAAAAAAATCCCACCTTTCTATATGCCTTTGATGGGCTTAGCAGAAGGAGCCAGAGCTAGCAGTGTCTTGTACTAGTGTCTTGTAATTCTGAAGGGCATCAGCTCAAACGTTTTGGTTTAATGTTCTGTCTCAGTTATTGCACATAAGTGTCAAGGTGCTCTTCTTTCGCTTGGGTCAGCTGGTTTGCAGCACACCACTCTAGCTACTTGCACACAGGAGTTTTGGGTTTGGATAAGAACAAGGACTTCCCCCTACCACAGTGCCCTCTGAGGCATCTCCTGGACCCAGAACATTATAAGTGCTTCCTGCCAGGGCACAACAAGGGAATTTCAGGAACCTACTGCTATAAGAAAAGAAAGACAGCAGGGAAGAAATCTTGCTTGTCAGTTCCTGCGGGTTTGGAGGAGGCAGGAGTGGGAAGAAGAGCTCTCCCTGAAAGGTGGAAGAGTGGAGTCCAGATATATTAGTGAAAAAGAGGTCCTGGCCTCGGGTTCATTAAACTTGGGAGACTTTCACATTAAGATCAAACTCAGCCTACTGTCACTTGGTTTTGTTATGGAAGTTTTTCACAGGATATAATTATGAGCTCTCTATATACATTCTCCCTGCCATAAACTTGCTCCTGAAAGAGCTTTTAGCAAAGTATCTGAACATTAATAAACAATAACATCAAACTGAAGAAGACAGACCTAAATGGAATAAAGAGAAGGCGTGAGAAGTCAAAGGGAATTTGCCTAAATAAGGGACCACAGGATTTAGTTCTGTGCATAGAGGAAGCCCAAATACTATCTCCCCAGCTAATAAAACATTATATTGGTTCCTCTCATTCAAGTCCGAAATGTTAGTACCGCATTTACTCTTGGTACATACACTGGGATGTTTTATTCCAAAAATACCCAATACAGTAGGCTCAAGTCCTGTGAAACAGGCTCTCCACATAGTGTCTGTTTCTTTGCATATCTGGGTATTTGTGTTTTCATTAACAATTAACAAAAGGGAGAAAGTTTTACAAGTTTAGACTATGTCTTCATTGTCTGAACTTCAGCCATACCACAAGCATACACCCCAAAAGCCAACAAAAGAGTGTGATTCTGAGTATTGTTTGAGTGTAATTTCATCAAAAGTAGGGACAGTAAGTGTGAACAGTTTCTAGTGCATTACCAGCACAAAAAATAATTAGCAATGTGAGAACAGCCCTGGATCCATAACATATTAATCCCAAAGGACTCTACGGAATCCTTTGCCCATTTCTTATTGGTAACTCTAGAGATATTTTATCAGTCGATCACCTTTCTTCATTAAAGCTTATAAGCTGTATAAAAAACAGCAAGGCACCAAGAGAGAACGGGATGGCACAAGGATGATGAGGCTTACTTAACATGTACAAAAGAAGTGATAATACATGGTATTAAACCGTTGAAGGTTAGTAAGGTGCTGGCACATAAACTAATGTCTTCATTACGATGGGTTTTTTCCCCTCTGCTTCTTGTACATATTCCTGACCTGGACTTTGCACTGTCTGGCTATCTACTACCTCGTGAACATGGAAACAAAGACTTAGAGAAGAGTAAAATGGAAAGTGATTATTATCCTGAGATGGCCTTATTATGCTTCATTGCAATAATCAGCCAGAATATTGGCTTTTTAATGATGTAACTTTAACAAAAATTGTTATATGTTATCCATTAAAAAATCATTAAAATGCATGATAGATAGGCAGGCATATAATGCTAGAAGAGAAAAGGAAAATAGACAGTAAAGCAGGGTGGATAAAATCAATTATTTAAAAAAAAAATAAAAATCTGATATTTTAATTTAAAATCGGATTTTTTTGATAAAATGTTTTTTGAGGAAAAAACTTATCTAAAGATAGTTTTTATTAAGATACATTATAGCTCAAAGATATCTCATCATGGAATAGGGATTATAAATTCTAATTCTATAGTATGACACAATATATTCATGTCATGTTTAAGAAAAGTTTTGTAAATGAGTTCCAATAGTTCACGGATTAGGGACCCAATCTTATGGGGTTCCAGGGGCTTCTGTATAGATTATTTAGGTTCATCTTTCTACCTACCCAATGAGACTCAGTGCTCAGTCTAGAAGATATCAGAGATGCTTAGTTCTGCAGTTCTCAAACTGTGGATTTGTGTCTCCAGAGATAACGTGCTTGTTAACAGCAAAAGTGTTTTAAAATAAATATACAGAAATGAAAAACAACAGATCTCAACCCTATTGTCCCTCTGCAAATTTGTGTACACAAAGTCGATCCCTTACCTCTCTCTAAAAGTGCAAAGTTTCAAAAAGTTCAATGAATAGAAGACTGTTGGGGGTGAAATAGATCTGGACAAGGAGAAGAAGTCTGGAGATAAATGTGAGAAGGGAGGGACAGGCAGTAGAAACAAAAGTGAAACTGTTTGAGCAGCATATTCCAGAAGTCTTGAGGTCTTTCTGAGTGTAGCCTTCATTGATTTGAGAGCTACCATACCATTCTCTCAGTAGAAGAGAAAACCTATAATGGCAGCAGGCCGTAAAAGAGACCCAGTTTCGGAATATTGTGATGAAGTTCCCCTACCTGTAGGTAAGACAGGCATCTGTGCAAAATGTGAAAAGTGCAACAAAGAAACACAAGGCCTGGTTGCCTGAATGAAGCTACATCATGAGAAGTGTTCCTTCTCAGGAGGAAGCTGCGTTGAAGATGATGAAAAACATGTCTGAACATGCAGGATCTTCAGGTTGGTAAATTTTTTTATTTCATACTCCTTTCTTAAGGACTGCCTGTCTTCCTTCTGGACTATTCTTGAATTCTCATGTTTGAGCAAAAAATACAGTACCCTAGAGAAACAACTATCATTTTAGATGCAGTTGTGATAAAAAAATAAATAGCTGAAATAGGAATATCTTCCTTTTACAGTTTCACCTTTAAAGTAGTACTGAGTGTCTGT
The DNA here is from genome assembly GCF_965140285.1 of Lepidochelys kempii. Classification (NCBI taxonomy): domain Eukaryota; kingdom Metazoa; phylum Chordata; order Testudines; family Cheloniidae; genus Lepidochelys; species Lepidochelys kempii. The sequence goes on from NC_136382.1 coordinate 202,222,081, forward strand.
GAATGCAATGAGTAATAATAAACGAGCAGTATGGTAATTAATAATTAAACAACTGCACTAACTTATTTTGTTTAGGAGAATCCATCCTCAACATATAGGATTCTGAAGACTATCCACCTTCAAGATCACCATCATTTTCTATAGTTTCAGAGTTATGCCAATGATAGTGTTTCAGTCACATCATGTATGTCACATAGACACAGTATATCACCTGTAGCAAAAAGAAAAAAAAATCTCCATCATCCAGAAAGAACCACAGATAAGTTTGTGATAAGAACCAGCAGATTACAAAAAGAGGTAATTGATTAAAATATTGCCCGGTTTGTTTACGCAACAAACTCTCCTTTCCATATGATTGACAACCCACACTTCATTAACATGGTTCAGTCATTAAGACAAGGATACAGGCCACCCAATAGAGCAGATGTTGCAGGCAAATTCCTGGATAAAGTGTATGAAAGAAATTGAGCACTGTGCAAAAGGTCTAGAGGGTGAAATTGTTAACCTGAGTCTTGATGGGTGGAGCAATGTCCACAATGATTCTGTTGTATGTGCTTGTGTGACAAGAGAAGAAGGGAATGTCTTCCTTACAGAAACATTTGATACATCAGGAAATGCACACACAGCAGAATACTTACAAGAAGTAGCAGTAAAAGCTGTAACAAACTGTGAAAAAAAATTCAAATGTCTCATACGCAGCTTGGTCACAGACAATGCTGCAAATATATCCAAGATGAGAAGAAATTTAGAAGAGAGTCCCAAGCTAATAACATATGGTTGCAGTGCTCATTTGATGCACCTCCTAGCCAAAGACTTCAGTGTTCCAGAAATAAAGGCTAATGTTGAAATTGCAAAATACTTTCACAACAACCACTTTGTAGCAGCTGCTCTGAAAAATGTGGGAGGAACCAAGCTCACTCTCCCACAAGATGTGTGCTGGAACACCGTAGTGGACGGTTTTGAGCTCTATATCAAGAACTGGCCTAATCGGATGACAGTTTGCGAACAAAATCGTGGAAAAAATAGATGGCCCGTCACAGCCAAAGTTCTCAGCATAGGACTTAAGAGAAATGCTGAACACATGCTGAGTACCCTGAAGCCTACTTCTGTAGCCTTGAACAAAATGCAGGGAAACAGCTGTTTTATTGCCGACACTGTTGAAATTTGGAAGGACTTGAGTGAGATCTTAAAAAGAGAAATATGCAACGACAGAGTTAAATTACAAGCATTAAAAAAACGAACGGGACAAGCACTATCTCCAGCTCATTTTCTTGCAAATATTCTCAATACTCGGTACCAGGGTCAAACCTTGACTGGTTAAGAGGATGAGTTGGCTATGACATGGACATCCAGCAATTATCCCTCCATAATGCCAACTATAACAAACTTCAGTGCTAAGGGTGAACCATTCAAGAAATATATGTTTGCTGATGATGCTTTAAAGAAAGGCACACCAGTGAACTGGTGGAAGTCACTTAAGCACTTGGAATCAGCGACTGCTGAAGTGATAATCTCACTTTTAACAGCAGTGGCTTCTTCTGCCCGTGTAGAAAGAATATTTTCTCCCTTTGGACTAATTCATTCCAAATTGAGAAATCGTTTGGGACCTGAAAAAGCAGGAAAGCTTGTTTTTCTTTTCCAGATTATGAACAAAACAGGAAAATGAAGGTGAAGACGACTGAGTTAGCTACAGAAGCCAATATTTTAAGTTTCTCATGTTGACCTGGCTGACGTAGTTGATTTAATTTTTGTTTTCTTTTAAAACAATATTTCATTTAACTATTTAGTTAAAAACAATTTTAACAAAAACAAACCTGATTTTAAAAAACTTGAATGTTTAACTAAATTCAAAAATGTATATGCTTGTTTTGTTAAAATATTATATTTTGCTGTTGAAGAAAACAATCCAGAATACATAATATTCTTGTTGTAGTTACATAAAACAATTTAAATGTCTGTCTGGTGATGTTCTCCTTCTAATACAGCATGGCAGGAAAATCCTCGAAATATTAATGATTAACCTGTTGAACTGGAGACAGTTCACTTCCCAATGCTTTCATAAATATCTGCTTCAATTACCTTTGGTAAATGAAATAACCAAACAATCATTCATTTTCTGATATAGCTGTAAAACTAATATGAAAAGTTTTCAAAATAAATCACTTTAAAAATGCATAGTGTGTACCTTCTAAAAATGAAACCTACATCTATCTCTGAATTGTGAAGAATATGTATTAAGGTTATAACAACCAACAAGAATGCACCTTTATGTAGAAATCCATGATTAAATTGAGTCTTCCTGACTAGTGATTTAAATCAAATCCACCCTGCAGTAAAGTAAAAAAGCAATATACAATGGACTGAAGAGGAAAAAGCAGGTAACCCAAATAAATTCCAAAAACCTTCCTACACCATATGATCCAATTGAATGTTTTGCCATTTGCACAAATGGATCACATTAAATGTTCGCACACAAGAATCTGTTTGGTTAGCTCACTGCAATCAAAGTTAATGTGTACAGGAGAAATTAATGAAATGTTTAAAATTTGCATCATTATATTTCTAACTTCCCCATAATTGGGTATCCTATCCTAGAATTTTGCGCCATTGCGTATACACCACCTTTCCTTTACAAAAAGGAGGGAGAGGCTGAGGAGTTCAAAGGGGAAAATACCAAAACTCTGGAATAATACAAATTTAGGTATGTTTGCTGTTTTGAAGCCGTGTTGGTCCCAGGACATTAAAGAGATGAGGTGGGTGGGGTAATATATTTTATTGGACCAACTTCTGTTGGTGAAAGAGACAAGCTTTCAAGCTACACAGAGCTCTTCTTCAGGTCTGGGTTCAGCATAGGTAGTTTACACACATTGTAAGAGACTATTCAAAATGAAGTGGCTTGTTAAAACCTCTGCAGTCATAGGACAGAAAGAGGGGGTTAGTGGGTTACAGATTACTGTAATATTGCCCACAACACACCTTTCAAGATCCTCAGGTCCTACACATAGGGTGACCAGATGTCTCGATTTTATAGGGTCAGTCCTGATATTTGGGGCTTTTTCTTATATAGGCTCCTATTACCCCCCACCCCGTCCCAATTTTTCACACTTGCTGTCTGGTCACCCTACCTACACATGCCTATCACAACATATGCAATACCTCATCCAGTGTATTAAATGCCCCAACAACAACTATGTGCTGAAACCAGACCATTACTACGCGCTCAAATGAACTCGCGCCAAAACCCCCCTAAAACCCCTCCCAAAAAACGATAAAAAGACAAAACCACCATATCACCCTTGGTCAAACACTTTTCACATAAGGATTATTCCATATCTGATCTCTCAACCCTCGTCCTCAAAGGAAACCTGCACAAAACCTTCAAAAGACGAGCCTGGGAGCTTACATTCAAAACTTTGCTAGATACTACAAATCCTGGTCTTAATAAAGACATTGGATTTATGGCTTATTACAACAATCTGTAACCCACTAACCCACTTTTTGTTCTAGGACTACAGAGCTGTTAACAGGCCACTTCACCTTGAAAGGTCTCTTACAATATGTATTAAATATTTATGCTAAACAGTGTGCCCCAACATGTATTTAGCCATGACGCTCTGAGTCCCTTTCCCAGACCTGAAGAAGAGCTCTGTGTAGCTCGAAAGCTTGTCTCCTTCCCCAACAAAAATTGGTCCAATAAAAGATATTCCCTCATCCCACCACACTGTCTCTCTCTAATGAACGTAGATAGTGATTTTTATCAGGTGAGTTGAAAGCACACTACATATAACCCATCCTTTTCGAACACTTGTGAGGTAAGCATTACCATAACATAAAAGAAAGAAAAATCCCGGCTCACAACTGGCTGAGAGTTGTCTGGCAGAGGAGTCAATAAACTCCTACTATTTGTTCACCAGAGGTCGGAAACTCTGAGGTCTGGACCAATGTTAGCCAATTTACTGTACAGGTAAATGACTGTATCTGAACTGGCAGCAGGCAGTTCTAAAAGTGCGGGGGAGATCACAATAGGTCAAAGACCCAGCCAAAAAATATAGGTATATATAAAAAAAAAAAAATCAGGCTGAAAGCTGTTGCTCCCAGATTATCTCACACACACACACACACACTTTTTTTTCAGACCACTTTAAGCGCCAGCTGCAGGAGACGCCAGTAAAAATTATTCAACTCTGATGAGCCAGTCAGATTGAATACGAAAATCCCTACTTTCAGATTTGCTCATACATGATGCACAATACTAAAATCTTCTCTCAGGATTTCAAACATCTTTTCCCCATTTAAAAGAAAAAATTGTTACTTTTAAGAAATTTCTCACCACAGTGAAGCAATTTTCATTAATTTCCACTGAAATCAATCAGAACATATATAACAAAACATCCAATGACTCAGCAATTGAATACATTTTGAGGTAAATATTGATCTCAACTTTGCCTCTATCAATACATTTTGAGTCTCTTCAGCAGAAGTCAGTATTGTGATAATTGGGCCTGCAAATTTATCCTGTGACCTCAACTGAGAAAACAGATAAAAGTTCCCGAAACTGCACAATAACCTATAACAACTGTTCACGAGAAAAGGTGTGAAGAGTGAATTAGTTCCAACAAAAAGGCCTAGTGATATAACCCAAAGATTGTATTAAGGTCATGCCTGGTAAACAAGGGTAGAACCAGAAAACAATGAACCAAAATTGGTGTGTTGGAAATTAGAATAATTTGTAAACAAAATAATGACGGGATGGGCTATTTGCCCTTCACTCCCTTTAAAAACAAAAACAAACAAACATACAAGACTTTGGGAGGAAAGCTGGCTACTGTGATACCGGTGCTGGCAAAGACAAAAAAAGGGGAGTGAGCTCCAGAATCATAGCTGTCACCCTACACCATCTTCTGGGACCCTAGTCTCTAGTCTGACACCATTGTGCCTTCTCTGTCTTAATCCTGAGAGCTGTCTTGAACAGACAGAGCAAGATGGAGAGACCTAGATGACACAGTCAGCTCTACCGACTCCAGGTAAATCTTGCACCCCATGTGTCCATTTCCTTCCCAACCTTATTTCCTCTCTGTCTCTCTCTCTCTCCGTCCCTCCCTCTCTCTCTGTCTCCTCTTTTTCCTCGTTCAACAAAAGTCAGGCTTGGATGGACAAGACTGTATTTGGCAACACTACTGTAAATCCATGACCAGAAAAGCAGTGAAATGCTAAATGCATGATGCTGGTACAAGTTTGCCAGGTCTCAAAGCGGCTGATAAGACCATGTATTGCGTCTGTGTTTTTCCAGGAATGAAGCTGTAGATGAGAGTCAACACCAGAGACAGAAGCTGCATTTTCTATCTTTAGCGTTCTTTTCCTTCCCTTTTTTGTGTGTCTGTTTTGTTTGGTCTTCTAGGTAACAGGATGGGACATTAACAGCAACAATGACAGCTCCAGCCCATCTCAATTAACTGCTTCTCTTCTCCCCAAAACCACAGTTATTACCATTTTAATACCATCTAGGAGGAGGAGGTCTTTCTAAAAACTCTCTCCAGGTTTTTAAGGGAAAGGGAACAAGAGATTGTTAAAAGCATTATTTAATACTTAACATTTCAAATGCTTTGCCTGTTTCCCCCTTCTTTTCTGTATGTTTAATAAAAGTTTTAAAAGTTTTTTAATGGTGTGTTTGCCATGGTATAAAGCAGGCTGAGGGCTCTGAATGTCAGACCTTGAACCTGTTTAAAACTGTTAAATTGTGGACTGTTACAGGATCAGGTTTACACCTGGACTCTGAGTCCATCTCTTTTACCTAAATTATTACAACAAAACACTGTTTATTAAACCTATTCTGTAAAAGGTCTGATATTCAGAACCTCACCAGCATAACTGCATGCCTAATTTATGGGTATAATTACTGCTGTAGCACATTCAAATTGGGTACTTGCACACACAAAATAGCCATTTAAGCATTGTAATAGGGTTCCCGCTCAACCACTAGCATGCCTCCTTGCACCCAAGTCTGGGAACGTAGCTCTCGCTGCTTCAGGTATTCCCATCTGTTCTCCACTCACTCTACAATAGTCTATCTGCTGGTAACTTAGCCCTCTGGCCAAGTCACTATTTAGCCCACCCCTTCTGGTGTTACAAATACCAACAGTACCACTCTCCAGATGCCTTTTTTGGATGGTGTTCAGCCCCAAACTCAGGGCTCTGTGCCACTAGACTAGTGGCTGACAGGGGAACCAGGCCTGCCCACTACACCGGATTCCAGCCCAGGGACTGTGTAGCCAGGAATCCAGGTCCACTTAATCTCTGTAGCTGTTTCCCTCAGCTCCTTCCCACCCAGCCTCTCTCTTTCACCTTGTCTGTATCTGGGATTACCACAGGAGCCTACTCTCTTCCCCATAGCTACTTCACCTCCTCCTAGCCTCTTGCTAGACTCTTTACTCCAAGACAGGATCCCAGGGCTTACTCTCCCCCTGGATTTCCTTCTTGCCCCTGTTAGTGTCCCTCCTCCCAGGGAGTAGCTACAGATTCTTTCCCCTACAGCCCCAAGGTGGGATGTTTTCCCCACACCAGCCCCAGTAAGAACTGAAATAAGGCAGTTGGGCTCAATCAGCCAATTAGGATGCAAACTGGGGAGATTTAGGCCGTGTGAGGGAGCTAATTAGAAGGAAGCTCACCTGTGAAGGAACAAGTGAAGCATCTAGAAAGCCAGGAGGCTTGAAACAGTATGAGGGACTGCAGGGAGGAAGTCTACAGTCCCTTTCCCTTACATAAGGGAGAAGGAGCATGGTAGGAAGGAGTCTGGGGTGAGAGTGGTACGGTTGTTGTAGCTGCAGACCTTAACTGTTCACTACAGGGCCCTGGACTAGAACCCAGAGTAGAGAATAAGCCTGGGTTCTCCTACCACCCTTGGTATTGTTAAGGGAAGTGGACGCAAAGACTGGAGGAGTGACATTGGACTGTGGGTGTGAGGGCTGCTTGTGGAGAGAAGCCCTAAAAGATCATCCTAGAAGGGAAAACAGCTTAGTGACCTGGCTGGAGAAAGAGAGACAGAGAGCTGGAGTGCAACTGCGGGAAGGTGTGTTGGCCTGGCATTATTTTGGGGTGTGGGTAGGAGATGAGAGGAATTCTCTCAATCTCTCCTGTTGAGTTCCCTGTTGTGCTTTGTATAAACTATTTAGTCATTAGAGCAGGGACTCTACATCACATCCCAGGGGAGTTCCCCAACCACTGGGCTATGGAACCATGCTCAATTTCTCTCTGTCCCCACTGAATACCAAAGTATTTCATGCAACATGGAACAGCTTCAACAGGAGAGGCTGCCAAAGACTCTTCCAGAGTACCCTATAACCCACTGGTTAGAGCACTTACCTGGGAGGTAAGATACCTAGGTTGAAGTCCCTGCTCCTCTCAGACGGTGGAGCTCTGAACCTGCATCTCCCACACCCTTAGTGTTCACTCATCTATTGGCTAAAAGGGCAGGTGCCCAAGTGACCCTGTGGGGTTTTGGTGGGGTTTTTTCCAGGGCCTGATCCAGTAGGTATGCTCTAAAGAGATCTCTGGACTTGTCTACCAGATTGGGTCCCACAGGCAAAATAGGCAGAGGAGACACCTAATTTGAGGATTCTGCCATGGCACAAGCATCAGGACTTAGGCATCTGAAGGCATGAACAGAGGCAAATTTTAGGGGACTTTATTGGCACCTAGAGAGTTTGGCAGCAGCTGAGTGGGGCTTTTGAAGATCTCAGTAATGGACTTAGACACCTAAATCCTTTTCTGGATCTAGCCCATGGTGTCAAATCTAAGTAATATTTGGAACGGTGTCAATTTTCTATTGTATTTGTATTCTTGCTCACTAACATTTCTGTCCCATTTTAACTTATTCCTGGACTGTCTATTTGCATCCGGAGCCATTTTCCCAAGATGTATTCCAAACTATTTGTGACACAAGACAACATAATTTGCTGCTTTTCTTGCAGATAGTAACAATGAAACCTTTGCGTAACTTCATAGTACCATGAAAAATAATGGTACCTTTATTAGATACTCTTCGTGTAAGCCCTTTGGACTTTCTGGTGTCACAAAATATCTAGCCAACAATAAGCTTCTTTGATCAGAGAGGTTTTTTTTTCTGTTTTGTTGACTGTGTACATAGACCATTTACTGGAATAGTAATGGCATGGAAATCTGACTTCTATAACCTTGGAGACAGCAAGTCTCTTTTTTCCTGTTTGTAATGGCCCCAAGATTTAGATATTCTAACTCTGGAAATATCTGTCTGTTGATTACAAAAACTGATGGAGGAAGGTGGAGTGAGACTGGACAAACCTTATAAGGACAGAAATATTCTTTAAAATTATTGTGAAAATGATCATATTTGGTAGCACAATTAGATTGAGGACAACAGCTGAGAAGGATTAGGCTATTGGTAACCAAAAGTACTATGCATGAAATCTAGTCTAATTTTCATCTTATTCTCAATAAAATGTTCTTTCACTCTACTCAGTGTGCTTTGTAAACTCAATGGTTGCAGTTTTTTATTACCTGTATCAACTTAAAAAAAACCCAATAAGGTGAATTTTTCCTCAAGTTATTTGACTCTATAAAATTAACCGATTTGTCTAAATTCAGCATTTAATGACTTAAAGGTCCAAAATAATAAATTTGTCTTCTGATGCTCTGTCAATAAAGATTCCAAATAGCCTGATTCTTAAGGGCACTTGGGGATTTTTTTTAATTAAACAAAGCTGTTTTGCCTTACTCCCAGAAACTGCTTTTAGCAGCTACAGGGTTTAGTCAGATGCTTTGCATGCAAAGCAATTGTTTCTGAAGGATTTAGCTATTACTGTGTTTTAATCTGTAAACAACATTAACCCATTAATCAATATCTAATTTAACGTAGCTTTGTTGGTCTCAGAAATTCAGTGCATACAAATGTCAACACATTTTGTAAATCAAATAACATTTTTGATTTAGATTACCCCAAACACCTGTGTGTGTGTTTAAAGTCAATACATATCTTTTAAAACAGACCAAATCAATGAATTCTACAGAAATGAAGTGAGTTGGGTGGCTTTTACAGTCTTTCAAAAGTAATTTTTGAGCAAATTTGGGCCAGATCACATCCTCAAAAAAAAAAACCTGGTAGATTCCCTTAGCAGCATCTAGTGTAATTATAATCAATAAACAGGGGCACACAAATCCCATTAGTTAATATACAGTCACAAAAACCACTTGCTGTTCTGTTTTGCATATTATAAAAGTCAGTCATTGGGTTTAATATTTGACCTGCCTTAGTAGTTGACTCATTTTCCTCTCAAAGAAGCCAAAAGGAGTTAACTCTCTTCAGTGCCTTTGAGAAGTCAGCAGTAGATGTTAATTTAAGGATTTTAACCAGTTAACAGTGTTTTTTTAAAATCACAATTTGCTGAAATGCAAACTGTAATTAAATACTAAATAACTGATTTACAGTCTGACCTGAAATCAGTGTGTGCCTACTGTGTAAGAAATGACCAAGTGTGTGCACGATTATAGTTTAAGCTACTGGCACATCCTGGGCCCACGGATAGCAGTCAGTTTGAAAAGCCAGGGCCTTAGCATTCCAGTATCTCCATATATATACTTATTTAGTTGTGCAACATTTTGCTTACAAAATGGAGAGTCAAAAGTTTGAAAATAAGTGTGAGAAACATTTGCATTAATGTGATTTCTGCAACATAATTACAGTTCAAAACAGCCAATTTATAAACTCTTCAAAAATGGCCTCTTGAATTCACTGTATGCAATTTTAAATTAATTTTAAAAATACTGAATGCTCAAGGATCCTATAAAACCACTCTAGTATAAACCTGCACTTTTCATTTTAGCTTAATCCCAAATAGCTGAAATCAGCTGTTTGAAAGTAAACCAAAAAATAAAGGGCCAAATCCCTTTTCTACTTCAGTACATTATGACACTTGCATGAGTAGAGGTATGGCCTAAAACTTAATTGTATTTGCAGCCCAGATTAAAAACTTGCAAGTAAATCGAGAAATAATTGTTTCCCTAGATATACTAACTGGGACTAGAGGTGTGGGTAGCATTCTAGGGCCGCAACCCTGAAAACACACACAAGTACATTTACACATGAGAATAGTTCCATTCTACTTAATGGACTATTCCTATACAAATGGTTATCTATACGTGGAAACACCTGCAGGATGACTGATGCTGTTGAAGTCTAGGGGATTTAAACATGTGCTGAAATGCTTTGTTGAGTAGAGACTAATTTAAGATGTCTTTAAGTGTCTTGCTGAACTGGGGCCTTAATCCTTCAGGAAGGTCACTTAAAATTACCAACAAAGGAAACTGTTATTGAACACATACACATAATTGATCCTCTGAACTTGTAGTATATATTTTTGCATCGTGTTCACTAATTCTTGGGGGGGGAGGAAATGCATTTTCAGTGTCGTTAATAGTAAAACTGTAATTGATTTAAACAATTTGAAGTCTGTTTTTTTTTTAAGTAGACTCAGTACAATGTTATAATTGATATGACAGGTCTGTAGTTTATTACATTTATTTAGTTAATCCATATGTTTTCCTTCATCACTTAAGGCCTGATTTTTAAAGGTATTTTGGCACCTACAGATACAGTAAGATACAGCTAGTGGGATTTTCATAAGCGCCTACATGCCTATCTGCATCTTTAACTGCTTAAACACCTTTAAAAATCTAGCCTTTAGATTCCATCCCTGCAAACATGTGTGTACATGTCTAACTCTACTAAATCATCCCACTTAAGACTTTGGGACTACTCACATGGGTAAAGTTAAGCATGCATATAAGTGTTTGAAGGATCAGGACCTTACTACTGAGTAAAACCATTTTGATCATTTTGTTTCTAGGTTGATTACCTAATTTGGACATGACAAAGTTTGTTGTGATTTAAAATATTTACACTTAGCTGCCATTCAAATGTTCTTTGGTCCTAGAAACATTAACTATGTTGGAGGAATTTCAATGGGAAATGAAGGCACACTATAGCCCTCTGCAATTATGTGTAACAAATTTAGTGGGTATCTTGACACTATGTACTGGGGGGAGGAGGGGAGGATCACAGCCTTGAATTAGAAAGCGCACTGAAGGAAAATAACAGAAGATCCTATACAACAAAATGAACAAAAGCTAAATGGAAGGTAAGAATTGTTAAGATTAATTTGATCGATACACCTCAGTTTAACTACTTCCCATGGATATTCCCACTAAACTGAACAACTGTATACACAGGGCAAGCTACCACACCTGATTCACATTTTAAACAGTGAGAGAAATTGATTAGCTCCTTCCTATGAAAGGAGAGAATTATATGACACCAGAAGGAAGGAAAACCCTAAATTATGCCAGTGGCTTTTCACTCTGCTCAGCTCCTTCTGGAACACTGCCAAGACACAAGTATCAAGGGATACTTTAGAGTAACATATTCCAAATGCAAAAGTGTCAGGAGAATATGTTAAAAAAATTAAATTGTTCTGTTCCAATATTCAACACTCATGGATGTCTGAGCAGAGCCTGCTAATTATCTTATTTGCATGGACTGTATGTGAAATGGTATTTTGAAGAATTCCATCAGCAAAATCTTTGAAAGGCATATAGTCCGGTCTGACTAGCTAGCCAGCATGCAGAATTGATTTCCCTTTTTTAAAGGAAGAAGAATGGCAAAAAACCTTATATTTCTACAAGCATAGGTGGGCAGACTTCTGGAAATATCTCCATCTGCAATTTCACAGACAGACTGTTTTGAACAGCGCTCCAGAATGTGTAATTTCCTCTCAGAGGGCCTAATCATGCTCTCATTGAAGTGAATGGCAAAATTCCCCACCAACAGAAAGACTGGGCCAAGTATCATTCCAACTATCCAACAAGAAAAGTCACTGCCTTTACATGACTCAATATCTAGATAACTCAAGAGCAGGAGGAAAAGGGACTGAATGTGCAACCCGTGTATCCCACTCTCAGGAAGAAATATATTTTGGCCCTAAGCAGCAGCCAGTAGCCTCTGTGGTGGTCGTGCTGGCCCATGGAAGCACTGCAGGCTTCTTGGGCTGTTCAGTGAAAGAGGATCCTCTCTTTCCCCCTTCCCCCCGCCCCCCAAGTCCAAAATGATAGTCTCCCATATTTAACAGGCACAACATATTGCAGTCAGGAAACTTGATTTAAGGCCCTTCATGTTTTATTAGTAATGAGGGATGCTGAAGGCAGGCAGAGTTGTAGGAAAGAGATCTTTACACTGAGCAGGTTGAGAGGCCAGTATTTGCCTGGTGGCAGCCTAGTCACCAGCCTGCAAACCTGAACTCCAGATGTCAGGCTGAACTGACCTTCCTGATCCCAACTGAAATATGACCCTCTTTCTTCAATCCCACTCATGGCATTACACATCCCCAAAGTAGTTTTTTAAGTTACCAGTGTGCCGGATTGTTACAGGGTTTGTTGAGGTCTCTGCAGCAAGCTGACTTATCTTCTGACTAGTTCAAGCCTTCTACAAAGATAGCACTTGCAGTGCCTGCGGATTTGAGTTCAAAAGAACACATTTGTCACCGGAATCCGGCCCTTTGATGTTCTAATTTAATTAAGCACCAGCTGAAAGTTCAAAAATTGTTGTATAGCCAAATGGAAGCACTGTTGCTTATTTATTATATTGAGGTTTGTTTCTGAAAGAAGCTAGAGGCTGGAGCCAAAAACATTCTTTCAAACAATTTTCTTTGACACACAGAGATATGTAACTGAATAACTTCCAACAGGTGCTAAATTAGTTTCTTCCCAGAATAATGTTTCAGCTGAGTTTTAAATTTGAGACAGCAGTCACCGCTGCGTGTGTATGTATAATATTACTTTATTTTACTGTGGAATAGTATTCCTGCTTTACTTCACTAACTTGCCCTTTAGTGACATTGTATGACTCTCTTGTTCATGATAAAACAAAATCTGAGATTTTACAAAAAGAAAAGGAGTACTTGTGACACCTTAGAGACTAACCAATTTATTTGAGCATAAGCTTTCGTGAGCTACAGCTCACTTCATCGGATGCATACTGTGGAAAGTGTAGAAGATCTTTTTATCACAAGTACTCCTTTTCTTTTTGCGAATACAGACTAACACGGCTGTTACTCTGAAATCTGAGATTTTAATCATCTTAATCTTGTGGAGCCAAATTTTAAAAAGAAAAACAACACAGTTATGTCTGCAAGTATCTATATTTTTATACAAACAGATACCATGCAGGACTCTCAGGTTAATGCGGTATAACTGTCCATCTACATGCAGATGTATTTGTGCATGTAAATGGAGGGGTTTGCAGGCGCAGGTGATTAATACATATTTTTGTCGGTAGAGCCATCATGTTCTCCTTATAAAATGACAGGTTTCAGAGTAACAGCCGTGTTAGTCTGTATTCACAAAAAGAAAAGGAGTACTTGTGGCACCTTAGAGACTAACCAACTTATTTGAGCATGAGCTTTCGTGAGCTACAGCTCACTTCATCGGATGCATACCGTGGAAACTGCAGCAGACTATCTGCTATAATCTATCTGCTATCAGACTATCTGCTATCTTATAATTTAAATCAAGGACGTCTGTACCTATTGAAGTACACATTTTTAAAAGCTCTCAAATTCTCTGCAGAGAGCATCTGGCTATGATGGGAGACATACAGTGTTTGACTTTTTTTCCTCACTGGTTTGTTGGTCTGTTTTGTGCTTTCTGCAGTCACACTTCATGGTCTCTAGCGGGAGAAAGGCAATTCCTTGGAGCAATCTTACAGAAGTTGAAAAGAAAAGGAGTGCTTTAAGTGCTGAGAACCTATAGGGATAAGATGTAATTCCAGCCTGATTGAGAATAACCTCAATAACTAATAAACAAGTGCAGAACTCCTCTGTTACAAAATCATTCTTCATAACTATTGCCAAACAGCTCCCTGCCAAACAGTTCTGCTTTTTCTTCTCCTCCAAATCCAATTCCTACAATCCCTGTGGTTTATACACTAGTTTCAACCCCCTCTTCAAATCCTCTCCGTTTCCCTTCCCTGATCCCCCTTAGACACCCAGAGCCCTCCACCATAGGGTAACTTAATATTAGACCTCATTCGGACAGCCGAAGTAAAGTTAAGAGCTTACCTAAAAATTAGATGTTGGTTAGGTACCAGTGATCATGATCTGGTTACATGTATGGCGTGCAAACAGATTATGGTGCCATCCAGTAATCTGGAATTTTAAAAGGACCTATTTCCCAAAGCTTAAAGCAGTTGGTGTCATAACTGACTGGGAACTTTAAATTTAAGTGGGAAGTGTTAATGAAATCTGGGTATTGTTCAAGGATGTCCTACTGGATGTCCAAAAGCCACAGCTCCACCGACACAAAAATGATGATGCTGGGCAAAAAGCTATTTTGGTTAAAAGGAGATGTGGAAGCAGTGATAAAACATAAATTAATACATGAAGGATGGAAAAAGGGGGAAGTGAATAGTAATTAATAGAAGTTGCATGTTAAAAAATGTAAGTGACTGATAAGGGAAGCCAAAGGTGTCAATGAAATATCAAAGTTCAATAGGGTTAGGGATAATCAGAAGGTGTTTTTAAACATATTCGGAAAAAGAAAAACCTTAGGCCAGGTAGAGGTCCATTGTTAGATACAGAAAGTAAAACTGCAAACTGTAATGCAGAATAGGAAAAAGCATTCAACGGATATTTCTGTTCTGTATTTGGAATGAAGAAAGAAGATGTACCCATCCTATATAATGCTGTGAATGCAATAGAAAGGTTACCATCTGCAACAAAGGAAGGTGTGAGGCAGCATCTGATAAAATTAAACATTTTCAAATCAACAGGGCCAAGAGGAACTCTCGAAGACAAATCCAGTAGAGAAAAGGTGCTGTTAATTTGCTATTACTGTAGTCAGCCTTGCCTATTAAGAAATCAAAAGTTACCAAACTATGCTATATACCTTAGGAGGATTTGTCAGAGAAAAGGTGTCCCAAATGTGCTCTGTTTCAGAGTAACAGCCGTGTTAGTCTGTATTCGCAAAAAGAAAAGGAGTACTTGTGGCACCTTAGAGACTAACCAATGTATTTGAGCATAAGCTTTCGTGAGCTACAGCTCACTTCATCGGATGCATACTGTGGAAACTGCAGAAGACATTATATACACAGAGACCATGAAACAATACCTCCTCCCACCCCACTCTCCTGCTGGTAATAGCTTATCTAAAGTGATCACTCTCCTTACAATGTGTATGATAATCAAGTTGGGCCATTTCTAGCACAAATCCAGGTTTTCTCACCCCCCCCCCCTTTTTCCAAAAACCACACACACAAACTCACTCTCCTGCTGGTAACAGCCCATCCAAAGTGACCACTCTCTTTACAATGTGTATGATAATCAAGGTGGGCCATTTCCAGCACAAATCCAGGTTTTCTCGCCCCCCCCCCCCTTTTTCCAAAAACCACACACACAAACTCACTCTCCTGCTGGTAACAGCTTATCCAAAGTGACCACTCTCCTTACAATGTGTATGAAAATCAAGGTGGGCCATTTCCAGCACAAATCCAGGTTTTCTCATGGCCAACTAGTAAACGCTTTATTGGATACAGAAAGATCCCAGACTGTAGCCCATAGTCACTGGATTCCTGTGAAAGACTTAGATCAAGAGAGAACTCAGAAAGGAATCTGTGCACATGAAGACAGGAGGTTACACCCCACCCTACCCCACAGAGGTGCTTTTTGGCATAAACAGCCAGCAATATTTTATGTAGCTGATAGTAGTGACAAATTTCCCATAGAGTTCCCTGTTTTAGCAGATTTACTAATTGAAAACCCAGTGTCTGTGTGGAGACTAGATCACAGGTCAAGAAAGGAGGAGGAATTTCCTTCTCTGAGTTAGACCGGGCTCTTTTTGGGAGGAGAAAACAAGATGTGGAGGAGATGGGAAAAACACCAACAGGGTGTCAATTAG
This sequence comes from Lepidochelys kempii, assembly GCF_965140285.1. Lineage (NCBI taxonomy): Eukaryota > Metazoa > Chordata > Testudines > Cheloniidae > Lepidochelys > Lepidochelys kempii. The sequence continues at coordinate 202,238,056 of NC_136382.1, forward strand.
GGAACTGTCAGGGGAAGGGGAGTTGGAAGTAAAAGATGTGTGGAATATACCACTAAACTTGGGACAACTTCAAAATGAAGATATTTTCCTTCAATTCATAGAAATGGTTAACATTCATGGAGTACCCGTAGAAGAGGTAAAAACTACAGAAGATGGGACAGATCAAGAGCATGTCCTGGGAAGTGATTTACTTGTGTTAAGGGTTGACAAAATTTTGTAGGGAAATGGTCCTAAAAGCAGGACATACTAATCCTTGGGCTGGACACTTAGGGTATGTCTAGCCTTTGAACTGGAGGTATGATTCCCAGCTCAAGGCATACTTGTGGCTAATTCTCATCAAGCTAGTATGCTAGAAATAGAGTATCACCATAGCAGCGCAAGCATGGAGAAGGGCTAACTGCCATAAATACATGCCCCTCCAAGACCCTAGGCTCGTAACCCGGGGTAGTTAGCCCCTCCCGCTGCTCACGTTGCTACAGCTACTCTCTATTTTTAGCATATTAGCTTGATAAGAGCTAGAGCAAATATGTCTCCTCAAGCTGGGACTCACACCTGCGTGTCAGTGTAGGCAGACCTTTAGGGCATAGAAAAACAATGCATGCTAGAGTAGCGAGACATTTTTATCGGTGTGGCATGTATCGACAGGTATATGACTATATTAGAGCCTGCTCTGAATGCCAGATAGTAGCCCCAGAAAAGAAAAGTGATCAGGTTCCCTCTTATTCCACTACCAATAATAGATGTACCTTCTCATAGCCATGGGCCTAATGAGTCCTCTGGAGCACGGTCACTCAGAATACTGCTGTATCTTGCCACTGGATGACTACACTACTCAATACCCGAAAGCATTTCCCCTCAGATGCATAAAGGGCCAGCACGTTGTTGCAGCCTTGGTGCAGTTATTTGCTTAGATTGGAGTGGCAGAGGAGATTATAGCTTACCTGGGGCCTGAGAGCAGCCTTTGCCCTGGTGGTCTTCCCTTCTTTGTATTTCATAAACATGACCCTGATGACTAAACACAACCTTTGTATAAAATCAGTACAAAATGAACTCCAATGTGTTTGTCAGGGGGAAAAAACCCAGTGATGTGTTTAAGTGTTTAGTAAGCCTGGTGCTTCTTTTATATTATATATGAAAACATGTAACCGATTACTTTACCTGGTATAGAAGTTATTGTAACCCTATATGGAATAACTTGTCTCTCTCACTCTTCTCTTCTATGGCAAACTACAGAAAACAAATGTAAAATGTCATGCTGAGCTGCAGATTTGCAGTGATTGTTTCCTCTATATTTGCTGAGCAGCTACTTTATACTTGGGCAGACAATTATTCAAGTGAATGTAGCATACCAAAACATTGCCAAATATGGCATGTTAGTGACAGAAACCAAGTCAGAAGCCATCACTGAAGGGAAGGATTTAGATGGATTGGAAAATACTTATGTGTAAAATGCCAATCAATTATGCAACCATCTTCATTATTCGGTGGATATGAAAAATTACTCTTCTGAGGAAATGTGCTTAAGAAGAGAGCATATGCAGTCATATACTTTTACATTCACTGTTTTTTCTCTGCCAATTTACCAACTGTCGAAGTATCTCAGCACTACTACACATTACAAAGCATTATCTTAGACTTTAATTTCCCAAGAACAAAGCTACAGTCTGTACCTAGCATGCTCATGCTTCAATTCCTGCACCAAGACAACTGCTGCTGAGGATGTGAGGCAGAAAAATCTAGACACTAATTCATGATATTTAGATCTACAATGAACGTACCGTATGACAGGAGGTAATCCCAGGACAGTCTCTTTAAATCAAGTTCTTCACAAAAAATGATAGCTCCAACATCACAATAAAGAATGTTTGCATACCTGCTATATTACTCTACAAGAATTAAACATAGATTAAACGTTATACATAAAGAGCCACATTTTTTAAATCACTCAGCACCTACAAATGGGACCAGGTATTTCCAAAGAATTTGTTCCCATTTGGGCACCTGAATGAAGTGGCTAGATTTTTTGAAAGTGCTCAGAGCCCAGTAAGAACAAGCCGCCCCATTCAAACAACATGTACAGCAGTGGCCTATTCTTTAGAGGACATTATCAAAAACTATTTCAGCTTTATTCTTTGCGGTAGCATCACTGCCTGAGAGCACCAAACATTTCCCTCAAAATTAAGATAAGCAAATGGAAACTTACTTAATTTTTCAAAATAATCAATCTGAAAAACTGGAACAGTGAACATGTAGAATGTATTAACTTGTCCTGATTATCAGAGGGTGTTGTCAGCTGGTCTGTTAGACTGAGTATGTAGGGTATTCTCTTGCTGTATTAATCTCATTTTTCAGAAATTTAGAACCTAAGTGGGAAAAAAGTCCTTTTCTGTGAAAATCTGGCATACAAGGTCTCATCTGAAGGGGCTTTTTTCACCCAAAAATATAAAACTAAATGGTAGTTGGCTGGTGTCATAAATATAAAGGGAAGGGTAAACCCCTTTAAAATCCCTCCTGGCCAGAGGAAAAATCCTCTCACCTGTAAAGGGTTAAGAAGCTAAAGGTAACCTCGCTGGCACCTGACCAAAATGACCAATGAGGAGACAAGATACTTTCAAAAGCTGGGAGGAGGAAGAGAAACAAAGGGTCTGTGTCTGTGGGTACACTGCTTTTGCCAGGGATAGAACAGGAATGGAGTCTTAGAACTTTTAGTAAGTAATCTAGCTAGGTATGTGTTAGATTATGATTTCTTTAAATGGCTGAGAAAAGAATTGTGCTGAATAGAATGACTATCTCTGTCTGTATGTCTTTTCTGTAACTTAAGGTTTTGCCTAGAGGGATTCTCTATGTTTTGAATCTAATTACCCTGTAAGGTATTTACCATCCTAATTTTACAGAGGTGATTCTTTTTTACTTCTATTAAAAGTCTTCTTGTAAGAAAACCGAATGCTTTTTCATTGTTCTAAGATTCAAGGGTTTGGGTCTGTGGTCACCTATGCAAATTGGTGAGGATTTTTACCAAACCTTTCCCAGGAAGTGAGGTGCAAGGGTTGGGAGGATTTTGGGGGGAAAGATGTTTCCAAACTACGTTTTCTCAGGAACCCAGATAAAGTTTGGTGGGGCAGTGGAAGTCCAAGGGCAAAGAGGTAAAATAGTTTGTACCTTGGGGAAGTTTTAACCTAAGCTGGTAAAAGTAAGCTTAGGAGGTTTTCATGCAGGTCCCCACATCTGTACCCCAGAGTTCAGAGTGGGGAAGGAACCTTGATGGCTGGTTTCTGAACAAGTAATAAAAAATAGAAATTCACATGCTTCTTTGGTAATTGGTAATTATGAAAAACTGTTATTAGACAACTTACAAGCAGTTATCTCAAATGGTGTAAACATCTTTTTAACTGACAAGGAAAATACAAAAGCAGACTGTTCATGCTGAAACATCAGCTGTGGAGGTCTCTCAAAAATTCTCCTTAGTTGGAGTTGTGCATCTTGTGTCCTGGGTCCCTAACACATGTATGCAAAAACAGTCTAGACACACGATGAGGAAATAACACAAAGTTGCAGAAGCAGGAACCATTTTGGACCATCGAACATAGCTGAGATGTTTTAAAACAACACTATAACATACTTAATACTCAGGAGTCTGTTCCAGATAGAAATCTGACTTCACCTTGTTTATCATCTTTACTTGAGCTATTTTGCTTACACATGTGCGTGTGTTTTAACAGAAAGCAGCAATGTTACCATGGCAACAATTACAAAAGAAAGGAAATTCTACTTAAAGCTAAAATTCTGTACTCAACTGGCTCCCCCACTACTATATCACACTCTTGCACCTAGAAGTAGCAGCACACGTGGCATGCAGTATAACATGTGATATAACACATGTGGGACGTCATATACATTTTGCCCTTTAGTGTCATACAGGTTTAGAGGTCTAGAATTAGTAGCATGAATGGGCCCCCTCTTTGTTCAGGAGCAAATGTTTAGATGTTTCATCACGCAAATCATGAGTCCTATCAGTAATCCCTTGCTCACAAAAGTAGCCATCAATGGACTAACTCATCTGAATAAGAAATACTCGCTCTGTAGCTAGATGGCCGTTTACCGAGTGCCCTCTAGTGACCAGGGGTCATTTTGCAGGCACCTGCCCCCATGAGTCCTCTCTTGTGGGCACCTTAAGGACTCCATACTGTCTCTGTTGTGGCTCACAGCACCCCTACCCAAGGCTCATTTAATATCAAATAAAGTTCACATACTCCTCCGAGTCCCTAATCATAAAATCATCCAAACAGTCCTCAATGAGCTCCCAAAATAAGATGATGCTCATAACTCCATGGTTCATACTTAGCTCTGGTTTTTCAGTCAGCACCCAGAGCTCTTTCTCTGGCAGTCTGGTCCACACAAAGCTGTCAGTCCCAGCCCTTTTTTGGCTGGTGCTTGGCTCTGGCTTCCTTATCCTGTCAAAGTCTCCCCTGTTCTGAAGGAGAAGGCCGTCTATATAGTGCACTCAACCAAGAGCTTCTTCCCAGTTGGCTGGAAGATAGGGGAGCCCTTCACTGCAGGGCTCCTGATCCCGGGCCCGTAAACGAACAGTGTCCTGGGCTTTTCCTTTCCTCCTCCAACTCCTATTTCCCCAGGACCACTCCCTCTCTTCCCCTACCAGGCCATTTTCTGAGCCTTTGTTTATTCTAACACCCTGAAATGGGTGTCTTCTGTCCCCCTTTATTCTTAAAGGGCTGGTACACCTCTTTGCACACATGAACTACAAATTTGCAGAATTCCATTTCTTTATCCTACAAATTAAATCATCTTATGTGGCTATTTCAGCCATATCCCACCCACAAAACCATCCTTCTACGGTCTTGCGGTCAAGGTCCTAACTATGACTCTGGAGACCTGTGTTCAAGTCTTATCTCTGCTGGAGACCTCCTGTGTGACCATAGGTAAATCACTTAATATGCCTTCCTGACTCAAGTCCCCATCTGTAGACTAGGGAAAATACTTAATTCTACTAATCTTTATCTGTCTTTTCTATTTAGATTGTAAACAGCTTGGGGCATGGACTATCTCTTATTAAGTGTATATAAAGTGACCCCCAATTTCAGCTGGGGATTGTAGGCACAACTGCAATGTACAGAATAATTTTCACATTCTGAAAATAAAGCCTAGCACAAAGAAGACTGAAAAATGACAAAAAAACCCATACAGGTTTTATTTATTTTTTAAGAGTCCCTTTTCCTATAATTGCCTCTCCAAAACTGAGAGATAGACAAAAATCAGACTTTACTTTTACTGTTATTTGTGATATCGTTATCTTTGGAAGAGTCTTTGAAGCAACACAAACCAACCCTCTGGTTGTGGAATGAACTGAGGAGCAGGGTGCATTCTGTCAGGTGAACGACACAAAATCCAGGGCAACAACTGGATACCTGTGCTTGACTGCCAGGGAACTGCCAATCCACCTGGAATAGGGACAAACCAACAACCCCACTGAATTGCAACAGGAATTAGGCACCTAACTCCCTTAGTTTCCTTCAAAACTCCCAGCCATTAATAGAACTTATCTTTACTGCTACCAGTATCATTTTAACAAATTCAATTAATTATTTGTAATCTCTCCATGACGGAGTGATAGATTTTTTTAAAATTAACATAGAACTTTGCAGATAACTGTATAAGTTTTCAGGTACTTGTAGCTTGCATTTTGAAGTCAAAACTTCCTGATCATGTTATTCGGTATTAAATCTACAGTGCTCCAATTTTCTGATTTCACCTGCTTTTCCTCCTCCTGCTCTTTCACCTCCATTCCAACTTAAGTGTTAGAATAGCGAGCCACTTCTAAAACACTCTATAATTCTGATGTTCATGACACTGTAAATACACCCAAGGGAAAACCTAGGTATCGTCCCTAACAAAAGGCAATTCAGTGCACACAGCGAAAGCCAGCCGGCTCAATAAGGTAATATATGAGACCACACCGAATATATCATGAAAAAGAACACTGATCAGAACTAAAGCAGACGATGAGAGATGCTAGTAACACACAGTCCTGGGTCTGAAATAATTACGTACAATATTTAGATCAACCGTATGAACACAACCACACTGCATGAGCTGTACTGCAGCACATATTCAGCACAGACGAATAAGTGTAGTCTAGTGAGAAAATATTTTTCAGAAATTATTTTCACTACAGAAGAAAGCTGGGACCCCCCTTTTCTTTTTCTGACAGGCAAAAGCTTTACTTCTCCAATATAACACAACCTAGGCTTGCTATTTAGCAAACTGCAATTCAGAGGTTGTTCCTCTGTGACCTCATTAATCTCCATGGAAACCTGCTGAGAATGACCGCTGGCCTGAAATAGGTACTGTCATCTCAGATCAACTCGAAATACAGGAAAAGACCTTTTATCTTCTAGCTATACATTGCTGCCGAGAGATTTGAACTTCCCTAGACTAAGGTACCAACTTTGAAAAACAAAAGGATCCTTAGAATTCATGAGTAGTGTGGGCTAGAAGAAAGATGTTTGCATTAGGATAGTCTACTATCCATTTGTGTAGCATTATATCATTGCAGGAAGCCAGCTGGGGAGAACAATAAAGAGTTTACTAATCCTTACTTTCAGGTGTCATCAGGGAACACCCCTCTTCAGTGGAGTGCAACCAGGTGGATCATGCTTTTTTCCCTTTGCCATGCCAACGCAGCCACTCATCATGACTAAGCTCCCTGCTCTGGAGTCAAGGTAGCTACTCTAATAGAGATGTTTTACCTAGCAAATAGATCTATACCCAAATGGGTCTGTTTCATGCTGAGTTAAACTGAGAGGGTAACAGACCAAAAAAAAAAAAATAGACTGAAGTTCATGAACTCTGCCTTTTGTTTTTTTGGTTTTTTTTTTTGCAAGCAGCCTAACAAACTGTTAGGTTTGTATAATGAAATTATATTTACACACACAAACACAAATGTGAATTAATCTGCCTTCTTAAAGACAAGTTTTAAAAAATGATTATACATTAAGAATTAGATCTCTCTGACATTTGTATGGATGCAAATGGTATGTAATATTGAATACACCTCCATCGTTGAATTTTATTCAGTGGCTGTTATGAATTTCCACTGATAAGTAGCATAAAATTGACAATTCTTTCAAGAAGTGTAAAAGAAAAGAAGTGGGCAGATATTTTTAATAACTTACAGAGGTGGGGTATGCATTGTTGTAGTTGTTTTGGTCTCAGGATATTAGAGAGACAAGGTGGGTGAAGTAATACTTTTTATTGCACCAACTTCTGTCGGTGAGAGAGACAAACTTTCAAGCTCACACAGAGCTCTTCTGCAGATCTAGTAATAGAAGTGTAGTGTTGACTTTAGCTGCACTGATTCATTTGTTTTTAGCAGCACAGAGAGGTACACAAAGAAATATAGGACCCAGTTCTGCAAATATAGGACTCACTTTCAACTAGCAAAGGGGTGGGCAAAATTTTTGGCCTGAGGACCACATCTGGGTATGGAAATTGTGTGGCGGGCCATGAATGCTCACGAAATTGGGGGTTGGGATGTGGGAGGGGGTGAGGGCTCCGGCTGGGGGTGCAGGCTCTGGGGTGGGGCCAGAAATAAGGAGTTTGGGCTGTGGGAGGGGACTCCGGGCTGGGACCGAGGGGTTTGGAAGGTGAGAGAAGGATCAAGGCTGGGGCAGGGGGTTGGGCTGTGGGAGGGGCTCAGGGGTACAGGCTCTGGGCAGCGCTTACCTCAGGCAGCTCCCGGAAGCAGCAGTATGTGCTGCCTCCAGCTCCTATGTGGAGGCGCGGCCAGGCAGCTCTGCATGGTGCCCCATCCGCAGGAGCTGCCCCTGCAGCTCCCATTGGCCATGGTTCCCAGTCAATGGGGTTTGTGGGGGCCATGCTTGGGGCGGGGGCAGCGTGTGGAGCCCCCTGGCTGCCCCTACGTAGGAGCTAGAGGGGGGACATCCCACTGCTTCCGGGAGCTGTGCGGACACATGGCATGCACAGAGCGGGGCAAACCCCCAACCCCGCTCCCCAGCTGGAGTGCCAGAACGGGGCAAGCCCCAGACCTTGCTCCCTGGCAGAAGCTAGAAGTCCAGATTAGGCCCCTGGGCTGTAGTTTGCCCACCCCTGGACTAGCACTTCTCAGGATCAGGCCCTTAATTACTCAAGGCCACTCCTACACATGCTATCTTGCACAGATCATCCCACTGAAGCTTAGATCATAAGCATTTTAGGCTGGAACCATATTTTGTTCTGCTTGTACAGTGCCTAGCACAGTGGGGTCCTGGTCCATTACTGAGGCTACTACAATATAATAAAATAATTATTATTCATGTCACCAAGGCTCATAGGATCAGGGCCCTATGCATATGTAAAACTTTGTTTGCTAACAACATTCAGGGCATGCTGCAAGGCTCAGCTTGTCTTCCTCACCGCTAAGGAGCTGGTTGGTAGACAGAGCTGAGTGGCTGCCATATGCGACTTTGATGTGGGGGTTAATTAACTTGCTATTTTATGATGCCACTCTGCTATATGAATTGATCCGACTGATAGGTCCACTTGTTTATGAGTGTATTTTTAAAGAGATTGTCTAGGATTTCCAAGATCATTTTAATAAATGAAATTGGTTTAATTGCAGAGAAATAAAAATCCACATAAATTACAAATTCAAATGCACATTTATTAATGTTAATATAAATTACAGATGTGCTTCTTATGAAATACAGAGGCCTTGTTCCTGCAAACTCTTCCATGGTCTACCGCAGGGAGTGGGGCTGGAGGCCACCTGGGGCCCAATTAACATTAAGTACTAGCCAAAGTTCTTTGCATATAAAATAAATTTTAGGTCCTTTGCATGGCCACTCCCAAACTTTAATGAGCAGAAAGGGAGCAGGATGTGGGACTGGTTTGTTGTTAGCAAACAAAGTTTTAAACAGCCCGAACCCTGCGAGCCCGAGTCAGCTGACACGGGCCAGCCACGAGTGTTTAATTTTAGTGTAAACGTGCCCCATGAACTGGGTGACATGTTATGGGTTGAGTTAAAACCCCATTGAGATTGGTAAGTGTGAACTAACCCTTCAATTAAAGTAGGTGTAAACATAAGCACCATCTTAGGCCTGGTCTACACTAGGAAATTAGGTCGGTATGACTACATCGCTCAGGAGTGTGAAAAATCCACATACTGGAGCAATGCTGTCTACACCTAATGCCCGGTGTAGATAGCACTAAGCCAACACAAGAATTCTCCCGTCGACCTAGCTAGCACCTCTCCAGAAAGTGGATTACCTACGCCAGTGGGGGAACCCTTCCAGTCAGTGTGGGTAGCGTCTTCACTGAAGCGCGACAGCTGCGCTGCTGCAGCCTTTTAAGTGTAGACGAGCCCTAAAACAACAAGGAGAACGTGAACCTACACAGCAGCTCTTGGCTAAGTATTGTTTTGGGTAAGGGTGTGTGTGTGTGAGAAGAGAGATCACACAGAAACCGAGGGGAGACAAAAAGATGGAAGGGCAGCCTGAAGAGCTCTGAAAGAAACCTTGGGATAGGTTTTTGGGTTGGGGATGGAGGCTGGAAAAAAAACTGCTCTGGGTGCTGTGAGCTAAAGAAGCTGTTTCCTGCCACTTGATTCTTTCTGTGTTCAGAGACACATAGGGGGTCCAGAGAGCAAGTGTGAAAAATCGGGACAGGGTGTAGGAGGTAACAGGTGCCTATATAAGACAAAGCCCCAAATATCGGGACATCTGGTCACCCTAGAGACACAGGACTTCATACAGTCTTTGTAAATGAACCAAACTGCATCAAAGAAATACCTGAATACCACCAATTTCTACAGCCAAATAGAATGTCCACAGGACCCCAAACTTGGACTGGCCGCACACATCAAAAAGGGGAAACAACAACATAGGTTTGCCAAATATCAGTACTGAGCCAGACTCTGTCCTCAGATACACATGTAATAACCACACTGATGACAGGGGCATTGCAGGTGTGTATCCATGGGCAGGAGTTAGCCCACTATCCTGCTTTCTATCTATACACTTTTTTCCCCCCAAAAGTGCTCATTATTTTTACGATAGCCGCACGTAGCCAAGCCATGGGAACACACTGTCTCGAACACTTGTCAAGAGTACAGAAACCTGCAGCCAGAAGTGACTCGGTACATTAGATTAGAGCTACAGAAATAAGAAGCCTCATGAGGCTTTCCTCAAACTCTGCAAATTTGGCCCACTTTAAACCACCTTTCCTGTGGCTATTACCTCCAGCTAGAAGAAACTGTGATGCAGCCAATGCCTTGGTAATTCCATAGTTAGCTGGAAGGAGCAAGACATTGGATCCTTCTCCCCCGCGAGATTTTGTAAAGTACTTAGCCGTCACCGGCTCTGCAACTAGAATCCCAACCACTGCTTGAAGCTGAGTATATCAAGGTCTAGTGGCGTGGGGGCGGGGAGGGGGGGCGGTGGGAGGACAAGAAAGACAGAAAGAAAGACAGAAAGGTTTAGAAGTAATTATAACAAGCTACGTTACCAGGCAGCATCTCCCAACCACCACCTTAAGAAAATGGCACACCTGTTTTTGCTTTAGAACAATGAACCATTCCAAATTGAAGCCCAGGCTGGGGGGAAGGAATCTTCCAAACCTCTGACCATTTGTAAAAGAGACTCAAGGTCCTAGCCTCAGGGCTAAGGAAAGCAAAATATCACAGTAAGGTGATAAATTCAGTCTTCCTAAGCAAAGGCACAGGCTGTATCAACATCGTGACAGCTCTTGGTAGGCAATCCATGCTGTAACACTGATAATGTATCACAGAGTCGTTCATTCATTGCCTTCAATTTACAGCGTGGGGGTTAACAAGCAAAAGAGCATCAGACATAGAACAGCTGAAATTAAACCTTTTTAACAAACTAAGCAATAAACCTGTGTGCAAAGGCTTCCTGTAATAACATCAGCCTTAAATATCTGTCATTGCTTCTAATATTTTCATCGACCTAATTATTCTGCTAAACAGGTCTCAGCTGTGATGCAATGTTGTGTATTTGATTCCTAGTTACTAGTTCCCTACTGCAAGGAGTGAGTCTCCTTGGCAGGTTTTTACACTTTGAAGGTGCTGCTGTCAGTGACAAAAGCCTATCTGAACACAGGGGATGTTCAAACAGGGTGTCACGTTAACAAATTAGAGAGAGCGTAAAAATGTCAAAACCAGCTACTTCCTCCTCAGTAATGGTGATTCCGAGATTGCATACACAGGCTATTAAATTTGGTCCTCCTGGGTCCCAAAACATTGTTAAAGGGATAGCACTGGATTCAGACACACCTTACATTTCTATTTCTTAGAAATAGTTTCTATTTTAAAAAATTAGTCAAATAGAATCACTTTTGATAATCTGAATTTTAAATAATTAGGGTCAAATTCTGATCTAAGAACCACACGCACACACAAGCCAGTAATAACAAGCAGCATTTATCTACCTATGCACCTAAAAAAATGCTCCAGAAAGCATTATATCTGCCTAGTTTTCTTCTTCAGTGGTAACCTTGCTTCTGACTCCTTTCTTTCTCCTTGCTGTGACTTGCCTATTTCAACACTATTTAGAACTTCATAGAGAATGGCAGTTTGTTCTTTATATCCGCCTGCTTTTCTGAGCTTCTGCAATTTGTTTGCAAACCTTAGCATAGGTTATTGTGCATCTTCCCAGTCTCTTCTGATGGGGAGGCGATGTTAAAATTGGAGATATTTACAAAAGTCTTATCTTTGAAGGTGAAAGTGTTAGAAGAGTTATTCAAACAATTTCAGGTTTCCAATCTCATAAGAGATTACGTAGATAAATCTAGTCTATTCAATTGCTATATAGTTATGGCCTTCAGAAATATTTACTAGATGAGGGGGAAAAAACCCCACTTCTTTTAATTTCCAAACAGTCACAGAGGAAAGTTTTCAAAATTTGACTGGAATTGAAAGTCAGTAAGACTTAAATTCACTTAGGTACTTCTGAGAGAGAGGGAAGAGCATCTTCACAAGCAGGCTGGCTAACCTAGTGAGGGGGGCTTTAAACTAGGTTCACCGGGGGAAGGAGACCAAAGCCCTGAGGTAAGTGGGGAAGTGGGATACCGAGAGGAAACACGAGCAGGACAGCACGAGAGGGGTGGGCCCCTGCCTCATACTGAGAAAGCAGGACAAACAGCAAGTTATCTCAAGTGCCTATACACAAATGCAAGAAACCTGGGAAACAAGCAGGGAGAACTGGAAGTCCTGGCACAGTCAAGGAATTGTGATTGGAATAACAGAGACTTGGGATAACTCACATGACTGGAGTACTGTAATGGATGGATATAAACTGTTCAGGAAGGACAGGCAGGGCAGAAAAGGTTGGGGAGTTGCATTGTATGTAAGAGAGCAGTATGTCTGCTCAGAGCTCCGGTGTGAAACTGCAGAAAAACCTGAGAGTCTCTGGATTAAGTTTAGAAGTGTGAGCAAAAAGGGTGATATCGCGGTGGGAGTCTGTTATAGACCACCAGACCAGGGGGGTGAGGTGGACGAGGCTTTCTTCCGGCAACTAACGGAAGTTACTAGATCGCAGGCCCTGATTCTCATGGGAGACTTCAATCACCCTGATATCTGCTGGGAGAGCAATACAGTGGTGCAGAGACAATCCAGGAAGTTTTTGGAAAGTGTAGGGGACAATTTCCTGGTGCAAGTGCTGGAGGAACCAACTAGGGGCAGACCTCTTCTTGACCTGCTGCTCACAAACCGGGAAGAATTAGTAGGGGAAGCTAAAGTGGATGGGAACCTGGGAGGCAGTGACCATGAGATGGTCGAGTTCAGGATCCTGACACAGGAAAGAAAGGAGAGCAGAAGAATATGGACCCTGGACTTCAGAAAAGCAGACTTTGACTCCCTCAGGGAACTGATGGGCAAGATCCCCTGGGAGAATAACATGAAGGAGAAAGGAGGCCAGGAGAGCTGACTGTATTTTAAAAAATCCTTATTGAGGTTACAGGGACAAACCATCCCGATGTGTAGAAAGAATAGTAAATATGGCAGGCGACCAGCTTGGCTTAACAGTGAAATCCTTGCTGATCTTAAACACAAAAAAGAAGCTTACAAGAAGTGGAAGATTGGACAAATGACCAGGGAAGAGTATAAAAATATTGCTCGAGCATGCAGGAGTGAAATCAGGAAGGTCAAATCACACTTGGAGTTGCAGCTAGCAAGAGATGTTAAGAGTAACAAGAAGGGTTTCTTCAGGTATGTTAGAAACAAGAAGAAAGTCAAGGAAAGTGTGGGCCCCTTACTGAATGAGGGAGGCAACCTAGTGACAGAGAATGTGGAAAAAGCGAATGTACTCAATGCTTTTTTTGCCTCTGTCTTCATGAACAAGGTCAGCTCCCAGACTACTGCACTGGGCAGCACAGCATGGGGAGGAGGTGACCAGCCCCCTGTGGAGAAAGAAGTGGTTCGCGACTATTTAGAAAAGCTGGACGAGCACAAGTCCATAGGGCTGGATGCGCTGCATCCAAGAGTGCTAAAGGATTTGGCGGATGTGATTGCAGAGCCATTGGCCATTATCTTTGAACACTCATAGCGATGGGGGGAGGTCCCGGATGACTGGAAAAGGCTAATATAGTGCCCATCTTTAAAAAAAGAGAAGGAGGAGGATCCTGGGACCTACAGGCCAGTCAGCCTCACCTCAGTCCCTGGAAAAATCATGGAGCAGGTCCTCAAGGAATCAATTCTGAAGCACTTAGAGGAGAGGAAAGTGATCAGGAACAGTCAGCATGGATTCACCAAGGGCAAGTCATGCCTGACTAATCTAACTGCCTTCAATGATGATATAACTGGCTCTGTGGATGAGGGGAAAGCAGTGGACGTGTTGTTTCTTGACTTTAGCAAAGCTTTTGACACGGTCTCCCACAGTATACTTGTCAGCAAGTTAAAGTAGTATGGGCTGGATGAATGGACGACAAGGTAGATAGAAAGCTGGCTAGATTGTCAGGCTCAACGGGTAGTGATCAATAGCTCCATGTCCAGGTGGCAGCCGGTATCAAGTGGAGTGCCCCAAGGGTCGGTCTTCGGGCCGGTTTTGTTCAATATCTTCATTAATGATCTGGAGGATGGTGTGGATTGCACCCTCAGCAAGTTTGCAGATGACACTAAACTGGGAGGAGAGGTAGATACGCTGGAGGGATAGGCAAATTAGAGGATTGGGCCAAAAGAAATCTGATGAGGTTCAACAAGGACAAGTGCAGAGTCCTGCACTTAGGATGGAAGAATCCCATGCACCGCTAGAGACTAAGGACCGAATGGCTCGGCAGCAGTTCTGCAGAAAAGGACCTAGGGGTTACAGTGGACGAGAAGCAGGATATGAGTCAACAGTGTGCCCTTGTTGCCAAGACCGCCAATGGCATTTTGGGATGTATAAGTAGGGGCACTGCCAGCAGACCGAGGGACATGATCGTTCCCCTCTATTCGACATTGGTGAGGCTTCATCTGGAGTACTATGTCCAGTTTTGGGCCCCACACTACAAGAAGGATGTGGAAAAATTGGAAAGCCTCCAGCAGAGGGCAACAAAAATGATTAGGGGACTGGAACACATGACTTCTGAGGAGAGGCTGAGGGAACTGGGATTGTTTAGTCTGCGGAAGAGAAGAATGAGGGGGGATTTGATAGCTGCTTTCAGCTACCTGAAAGGGTGCTCCAAAGAGGATGGCTCTAGACTGTTCTCAGTGGTAGCAGGTGACAGAACGAGGAGTAATGGTCTCAAGTTGCAGTGGGAGAGGTTTAGGTTGGATATTAGGAAAAACTTTTTCACTAGGAGGGTAGTGAAACACGGGAATGCGTTACCTAGGGAGGTGGTGGAATCTCCTTCCTTAGAAGTTTTTAAGGTCAGGCTTGACAAAGCCCTGGCTGGGATGATTTAGTTGGGGATTGGTCCTGCTTTGAGCAGGGGGTTGGACTAGATGACCTCCTGAGGTCCCTTCCAACCCTGATAGATATTCTATGATATGAAAGTGTGATTCATAGAGCTGCGGATCCACATGAAAACCAAATAACTCTGGCAGTATCAGAAGTAGATACTGGAAAAGGAACAAAAATTGTGAGTGGATATTAATTAGTGCAATATGGTGTGGGGGGGGGAAGAGGGGAGGGGTAGTGATTAGAAGAGAACCCTGGTCATTTGGATTCTTTTTTTTTTCCTAGTTCTATCACGTGGACTTGATGTGTGATCTTGAACATGTCTAGTTCGATTGCAGGCTCTCCAGGGCAAGGATCGTGAATTACTATTTATTCATATAGCGGGAGTGCACTGTGGGTGTTAATGAAAGCAAGTAATTAGTAATAATAATAAAGGACTGATATGACAGATGCTATTGATTGTCACTTGTGTAGGAGAAACTGCAATTAACTGCTACAGATTATGCTCTAACATTGCCATTTGAAATACTGAAATCAACATTTAATAATTGTTATTTATTAGAAACTCATCAAAATGCAAAGTCCCACCTGATTCAAAATGTTAGAATATTACAATACACAGAAATGCAGCACAATCACATTGGAAAACCTAAGTGCCACTAAGAATGTGAATGCAAGTGTATAGATTTTGCCTTGAAATGGCAATCAGCATGTTTTTTCTTCTTACCTCCCACCTCCCTTCCCCATTATTCTGGCATTCCTGGGTATCTGTGCATTTTGCTAACCTTCAGAATGCTATAGCAAAATTATCAGTCACATACAACGCCAACGATTCTGAGAGGTAATCTGGATGGACAGGCTGCAGTGGTGCGTTTTCTACTCAGTAAAGATAAGGAATAGCAAGCACATGGGTATTCAGCAAGCAGTACTGCCCATCTCATCTGCTCTCCGTCATTTAAACAATGAGAACACCCTGGATTCCAGTGAAGGTCACTGTTCCACTAGAGCCTCATTCATTGCTATTCACATGGTTTCTGGAAGGGGTGTTTTTCGTCAGATCCTACAAGAATTCAAAGAAAGACTGTGGCTGCTGTTCCTCAGTGGCTGGGCCATTTCTGGCTACTTTATCTCTTGGAATTAATTCATCCATTCACAACTTCTGTGAGAATAACGGTTTGTTGCATGCAAAGCACCACAGCCCCAGCTGTCTTTCCAGGAAAGGGATATATTTCTTCAACCCCTCCCCATCCCTGATTTAAGTGCCGAGTATCTCTTGCACGGTTTGGAGGACGTGGGTGGAAAAGACAAGGAGACAGGCAATACGGTGGGTTGTTATTTTCTGGTAGATACATCGCAGGGGATGTGAAATGAGAGGGATTTGGTACTGGGATACTTGTGTGGCCAACAATTTTGTGGGTGTGGGAAGGGGGTCTTATTCTATCGGCTTCCCTCCTTCAATGCCTCTTTTCCAGAGCTTCCAACTTTGTCTGGAGTCTCCAGCACAACACGGGTAGCAGGAAGCCATATTTAGGACCATCGCCACCACCAGGACAGGAGTCAGAGATTTGTTAGGCTGGTTCGGAGCAAGCGGAGATGGGTCCATTTGGCGAGAGTGTCTGAGCGTGAGGGCTGTGGTGGTGATTACTGAGGCTCTTCCTAATTTTACTAGATTAATCAGGACGAAACTCGACAATTTCATGAGTGGGTTGGGTTTATAGGGCACTTGGCCACTCAGCGTGTGGAGAGAGATCCAGGTAGGGTTTGGGAACCATCGGGAAAGGTGGCTGATTGTTTTTTAATATCCTCGATTTCTTTTCCCCCTGGAGAGGGACGCTTAGAGGTAATAAATGGGATTTATACCTTGTCCTGGGAGACTTTTCCGAGGCAGGCAGCTGTTCCCCTGCAATAGATACTGAAAGGTGACTGAGCAGGTTGAGTAATGCTGCTGTGAGATAAGGTTACAGCAGACCAAAGAGATCTCTTTGGGTGCCCGAAATCTCTGCTTCCTGTTGCAACAGGCATGGAGAGACTAGGCAATTTGAGCTCTTCCAGACACAGGCCAAGAAGTCAACATTTATTAGTCTCATAGGTTTCTCATCCTGGTAGTTCCATGATGTTCACTGCGGGGTCACTGGTTAATAAAGTCACAAACACCCCTTTAACTACGGATTTTGTTTGTCTCCGCGGGAACTGGATGGATGATTTGGCTGGGCCTTTGTTAGCTCAGCTTTCACAAGGCAGGTACTCAGGTCAGTATGAACCGAGAGAAAGCTGGAGGGGTGCCCTAGCTGTGTTGTATGCCGATTTATTGAGGGGTCGTGCCCTGCCTTTGTTACGGCAGTTTGCAAACAGAGTGCTTTTCATTTCTCAATGGCTCCACAAGCAGCACTGGTGCCCAGAAGAATACTTTTTCATTGGCTACACAATTAAACCTCTCTCTCCAAGGTGATCATCCACACCATCACGACCTTCTGACTACTGGCATGAGATTTCCTCAGGTCTGGCCGGGCCAGCTAATCTAACTTCTGCTGCTGCAGAATGCAGTTGCCCACCTGCTCATCAGCGTCAACCATAGGGAATATATAACATTTGCAATGGCTACCTATTCACTTCCCGGTGCAATTCAAGCTATTAGCATTGTTTTATAAAGCTCTGTATGATCTGAGTCCTGACTACGTGGAAACCGCCTCTGTCTCAATTCACTGATCCTTTCATTGAATTCTACATACAATCTCCATATAATAGAATCTATGTGAAGCCAAGTACATATTCAGCTACACACAATCATTATTCTAGAACAAAAGATGATATGTCAAACCGTAAGTTTAAACTTCTACAGAAAACAAAAAGCAAAAAAAAGCCATTAACCTTGCATTTGCACCTGCTAGTCGGTTATCATTGCTAGCCTACAAGCAG
Source organism: Lepidochelys kempii (assembly GCF_965140285.1). Taxonomy (NCBI): domain Eukaryota; kingdom Metazoa; phylum Chordata; order Testudines; family Cheloniidae; genus Lepidochelys; species Lepidochelys kempii. Next base: position 202,255,878 of record NC_136382.1, read on the forward strand.
GTAACTTACCCAAGTAGCTCTCGATTGGCTGGCTAAACAGCTGGACAGATTAGACAGATGTGCTGGGAAAGTCTTCCTTCTGTAAAATAATAAAACAGATCAATAAGGCTGGTGCCATCTACTGAAATCTCCTATTGGAAAAACATCCCTTTGAAAGTCCAGAAATGTATGGTATCAAGAGAAACATTTAAAAACAAGCTTTGGTTATGCCTTTGCTAAATCATGGGAAAGGCACAGCTATATGTCTCTTAATGGAAAAGAGACAAATCACAACTGATAGCGTTAGAAGCCATGGATCACACACACCATTTCCCACTGCACTAAGCCAGGACAGATTTCAACATTAGTAAAGCATCCTAAATAATTAATAAAGATCAGAAAGCAGCATTTGGATAACACCGCCATATTTGTAATCTTTCCAGAATAAATGTTAGCTGACTTTAATAGTTTTTGCTGAAAGTTCTTCTTTAGATGAGCAAAATAAACTTTAGCAGAGACTTCACCTGAGAATGTCTAATAGACAGCTGGAGTAACAAGGGACCAGTGAACAGTACAAGAGACAAGGGTTACACAGAGTGGAGGAAAGGGCTTTGCCATATTGCATATGACACTAAATACGCTGCCCGCCATGGAGCCACGTTTCATTGCACATACAGGTTGTGGTACTTGAAAGTCACGGGCAGCATATTACTTATATGTTGTTTGTAATAGGACAACAGATGGATATGGACAGACAGAGAGAGGAGTACAAGGAAACAGGTACTGGTTGGCATAGAATCATAGAAGATTAGGGTTGGAGGAGACCTCAGGAGGTCATCTAATCCAAGCCCCTGCTCAAAGCAGGACCAAGCCCAACTAAATCATAGCATGATAGGCTGTGGTCTCAGCACACCGGCAGCCTAACTGTGGGCAAGTTTTTTTGTGGGCATCCCAGCAAAGGAGAGTTTGAAATGGATTAATGAGGTAGCTTTGCGGATGTTTATGGGGAGCTCCTCCCAGGCATGAGGGGCAGCATGGGAGAAAGGTGCTTGTTTGAAGGTTGCATTTGTCAAGGCCAGAGAAGAGAACGTTACGGTAATCGAGATGCGAGACGATGAGAGCCTGGATGAGCGTTTTAGCTGTATGAATGGAGAGGAAAGGCCATCTGGTGGACATGTTATGCAGAAAGAATCTGCCAGATTTAGACATAGCCTGAATGTGAGGATCTAGGTCTGAGTCGAAGATGATTTACAGGTTACAGGCATGAGTGACAGGGAAGATGGTGGTGTTGTCTACAGTGATTGAGAAAGGGCTTAAAGGGGAAGAGCAAGAAGCTCTGTTTTAGCCACATGTATGTGTGCACAGAGCCAAGAACTGCAGAAGGAAAGAGAATGAGTTGCACTCAATATACTCATGCTAGGTGGTGGCTATGTGATGGCTGAGTAAATCTAGCATTTCAGCAAGATGGCCAAAAATATAGATTCTGGAAATCAAAACATAAAACTCCACTATATGAAATATCAGACACCAACCCACAAAAGAATGGAGAATGTTGTTTGGTGCCAGCGTGGCAGGCATACTCCATCTGGAGGAGGAACTAAAATGATCTGTCATTTCTTCTGGCTTTTTTCATAGAATATCAGGGTTGGGAGGGACCTCAGGAGGTAATCTAGTCCAAACCCCTGTTCAAAGCAGGACCAATCCTCAATTTTTGCCCCAGATCCCTTAATGGCCCCCTCAAGGATTGAACTCACAACCCTGGGTTTAGCAGGCGCTGAAACCACTGAGCTATCCATCCCCCCCTCAAGCCAACAAACATTACCTGTGCCTGATCCAGGTTTATTCTCAGCCAGCTAGCTCTCAGCCAAGAGCCAAGCCTAGCCAGACGGTGGGTAAATTGCATGACTGCACCATTTGCGTCTCATTAATGGAGATGCAGAGTTGTCACCCACACACCGAATGTTCCACAGACCACATCACCACATTGTCTCCCTGAATAGCCTCATAGGGGTTACATACTAGAAACACTTGGAACTCCACACACAGGAGCCCTTGGGCAGATGGACAATTGCTCACCCTATACTAACCTCTGGGTTCTCTCAAAAAGAAAGGAATCATTCAAGAGCAGATCTGTTTACTTCTGCTGAGGAGCCAGTGGTAACAAAGACTGCTGACAGACCTAAAAGAATAAGCATGGAAGCGGATCTCAATCCAAAGAGGGCTCCAGACGCTCTAGTTGCCTCATCACAACTGTGCTGAGAGTTTCCCCACATAAATGAAAACTAACTTTTCCCTATGGAAAGGGACTGCACAATAATTAGCAAGTCTGTCCATGCCCATAAATTGTTCCTCAATCTGGGACCTAACAACCCTCTGGTAACAGATGCTGACATCACTGGTACCCACATCTGTCCAGGCTCTAGAGGCAGGAAAATCAGCCTCTTGAGAATTCGGGGCAGTGAATGAGAACTGTTTCCAGCTCTCTGCACAGAAAGATCCCAGCAATATACACTGGCTGTAAGGAGGAGGAAAGGAGGGGAAATCTTGGGTAATCTTTTCCTCATCCCCTGGAAAACAAAAATTAAGCTCCAACTTCTCAGCAGAAAAAACTGCAACCACCTTTCCCCCTCCCCCCTGCTTTCTGGGAAGGTAGACAATAGAAATGATAGTTTTTGAAGAGTTATCATCAAAACATAACGACATATTTTATGCATCAGGACATAAGCACATTTTTAACAATACTTCTAAATAATTCACTTTAACAATGAGTGATATGGAGGCCTAGCCATGCCCATATGGCGGTAATTGCAATCAGATGCCCAGATAAACCAAGAGGCTGTTTTGTGGCCAGCAAATGGGAATTGCGGCCCATGTTGTGTGCATGCTTGTGGTTAACTATATCATCATGAATTAAAAGTGTGTTATTGATTTGACCAACCATGATGGACCACCAGTATCAGGTATCTGCCTACTGCAGTGAAACTTAATTTATTTGTCTTCCTTTTGTAAATTAGGGATTTTAAGTTTAAGCACCTACAAACTTCAATAATGCATATAACAGTATGCTGAATGCTGCTGATTGTAATACACATGCCACTACTGAAGTAATGTAAGGAATAGTTTGTGCTCATGGAACTATTTTGGGGCTTTACAAACTACTACTGTACATACTAATTATTTGTTAATTGGTAATAATTTATGGCTATTTGTAAATTTCATTATTATGCATTTAAGTGTTTAATATCGGATACGGATTTTTTATATACATTAAGCATTTGAATGTCTATATAGTAAAAAATGTACAAAAGTGTTAATGGTGTAGTTCAATTAAAAAAAAAACCCTTGCCAGTTTACCGGAGGACAGAACTTGTCAGACAAGATTAATAACTGATATGCCATGTACTGCATGGCATAGTTATTTCAGTTTATACTGCGTGCTTTCTGCACACAGCTGTAAGTTCCTTCACAATGCCTAAGTAAATGGACAGATGGACTAAGAACTAATACAAATAAGAAGGGGTTGGGCTGAATGCAATTCACCCATATTTCAACCTGAGAACAGGCCACCTTCCATAGTCACTAATCAAGCCTTCAGACTAGAATAAGAGAGAGTCCCTCTTCACCCACACACCCACCCAGCCCCCACATGTAGGGACACTCGATTTGAACAAGGCACTTCCCCCCCATACCAGCCAGTCTCCAACTGACCTCCTAAATTTTGGAGCCACGCAGCATGGTGAGTATAGGCTGTAATGCTTGGCGACTTCTCCCTCCGACCTCCCTGAACAGGGTTAGCGTTAGCACTAGGTGACACCCTCTGCACTCAGGGAATTTCACTCCTGAGACCTCAAACAAAGAAATGTTTAGATACATATCCAGGATCTTCTCGTTTACAAACGAATGACTGTGCTATCAACCGAGTAGGAATGATAACCAAAAAAGAGGATAAGTAAGCACGCATTCCCTACCTGTTTCTGAATATATGAGTATTAAATTTTAAAAGAAAATAAACAGAGGAAGTAAATGGAGAGATGCTTAGGTTTTAAGCCACCAAAGACAACATTAAAATCTGTCCGTGGTCTCCACTGTAACTTGTCAGCTATACAGTATGCTGCAAACTGAAATATATTGTTACTAAGCAAACTACTGGAGGAATTTTTCAGTGGAAGCGCTGCAGAGAAATTCCAGGCAGAGTAGTAAAGCAATTTCTGTAATGATGTGAACATACAATATTGGGATGATTGACTATTTGGAAGATTAATATGGAAGATGGCTTTAATCATAGCTGTGCTGGTACTGGATTTTTTTATTATTATTATTACATTCTTGAAAAATTCTTACAGATCCTGAGAGTTTTCATATGGCCAAAGTGTTTCTAGCCAGGAGAAGCTGTAATATACTGGACTTTAAATCACATCTTTTTAAACCATCTTATCCCTCTCCCCCTCCATCCCCACACACTTTAACTGTAATATGATGTTAGCAGTTGTCATTTCACGAACTGCTGGAGTTAGGGATTAACGCCTTACAGTGTTTAAAAACTGGAATTTCAAAATGCCTTCTAGCAGTAAAAGCATCAATTTCTAAAGAGGTTCACAACAACAGTTATAAAAAATCACGTCCAAACTGAAGTGAAGAAGAAAGATAGTATGTAAAACAATGAAATTTTAATGTCCAGTATCTGGCTACCTGCCAAGACTAGAGACGAATATGATATGCCAATGGAAATCTAAAAATCCTAGCCATTTGTTGGATATCGGATCTTGCAATTCCCACTGGTCCCTTGGCATTGCTCAGATTTATTGCTATTGGTCCAGAAGTGATGTACGAACTCCTGGAGCGAAGGCTAGTTTACTGTTAAATCTCTAGGGTGAAATTCTGGCTTAACTAAAGTCAATAGCAAAACTCCCATTGATTTCAATGGGGTCAGAAAGAAAAGGAGAACTTGTGGCACCTTAGAGATTAACCAATTTATTTGAGCATGAGCTTTCGTGAGCTACAGCTCACTTCACTGTAGCTCACGAAAGCTCATGCTCAAATAAATTGGTTAGTCTCTAAGGTGCCACAAGTACTCCTTTTCTTTTTGCGAATACAGACTAACACGGCTGTTACTCTGAAACATGAATGGGGTCAGAATTTATACCCTAGTATTTAAATTCAATATGCAATTTCATCCTAACCAGTAACAACATGAGAAGTTTGCATTCTTCACACAAAGCTACTTTCTAGACTGACTGGCTTGACTTTTCTTAGAACATTAACTCTTTGGGCCAGCAATTGTCTGTTACTCGGTGTTTGTATAAAGCCTAGCAGAGTGGAGTCCTGGATCCTGGTTGGTACTTCTGGATGCCCACTGTCAGTAATCCCATTATTCCTCAACTAAACCCAGAGGTTTGATATAGCATCTCCCTGAACACAGCACCCTGACGGAGATTATCTGGCTGTGTCTGAGAATGCTCTATGTTATTCCCCCCGATACACACACACACACACACCCCTTCTTTTAGACTGTCATAATCCAGGAATTATCCGTGCAACAAGTCTCCAGCTGCAAGATGGATCAAATTCCATGTAATCTAAAAATTTGCATGCTGCTTCCTGGCCCAGAAGACTGATTTCTTATCAGCAGAGTACACAGTCTTCAGGAGGAAAGAGCTAAATGAACTGACCCAGAGGTGGGTACGCCATTAGTAGCCTCTGGTGGAGAAGAGAGGAGACCCATAAAACTCCCACCTCACAAAGCAGAGTGAGCTCGCAAGAGCTTCCAACCATTGAGAGAGAGAGAGAACTTTGGGATTAAGGGTGCACATTTTGTCAGATATTTTTAAAATATATTTCATATCTTAAAACTTAAGTCCTGGTCTAACAGAAGATCAGGTAGGGGTCACCAATGAAGAGCTGGCTAAAGGAAGTCACTTCTGATTTAAAGAAGGAGAGTGCTTTGGGTGCCTGGCACAGCCTTCAGTTGCAGTTTGCGTTGACTGTCCCGAAAGAGTGCATTTGGTGCATTACCTGAAAACTCCTCTTTTCCTTTACCCCCCAGCCCATCCAGCTCGGCCACAGATTGTCATTCATGACGTCATATCAATCATGAGATTCCTTTGGAGCATGGCACCAGTGAAGAGGGGAATGAGTAAATGAGATGTTTAGTGACTAGCTCAGTTTTGCTTTTTGCAATTTTGTTTTTAAACCACCACCCCCCTCCCCCGCAACTTTAGACCATTTATTATTTTACACGTTAAGATGTAAAATGAGAAAAAAAAACTCCAAAACGATGCCTGTATAAGAAAGGTCTTACCTGACCCCACACTTCCAACCCTACAAGCTTGGTGTATGGCCCAGCAGAAGCTCGTCACGGATGTGGAATCAGCACTTACTACTAAAGATGGCATTGACTCCATTGGTTGGCTGGTCACATTAAAGGAAGGGTCTAACATTTTAAGGACTGAGGTCATGGCTCTTAAGAATCAGCCTCGAGGCGGCAGGGGTGCAGAGCTGCCACCCTGGGAAGAGCACTGGGAAGATCGTAGCTCAGGTAGAATGTGATTTATGCCTGAGAAGAGGGTGGGGATTAGAATGGAGGAGAATGCTCCTGCCCTTGCACGGAGTTTGTGCACAAATGGAGTGGAGACATAGACCCAACTTCTCTCTGACCCCCTCACAGCATCCCCATACACAGCCACATGTGGAGAAGTAGGGAGCCAGTGAAAATAGATAAGGGCTTCTCATAATCTAGCCCCAAATGTTATGGCTTGGCCTGCAGTTGTCAAATAAGCTAGTTCTCGTACGTGGAACTGAAATTAAGGGCTAGACTTCCAACTGGTGTGAAGGCAGCAGAATGGCACTGATTTACACCAGCTGAGGCTCTGGCCCTACATTCACAGTGGCAGAAAAATGGCTTAGAACTGCAAAGTGAATATTTAATAGAAATACAAAGTCATGACTGCTGCGATATCATGTTCATATGTGTGCTCTAACGTGTGAAACAAAAGACAAAATTATTTAGCACCAAATAAGTGTTTGGGTTTGTTTTTTAAAAGGTATTAGCTGAGAACAGCCAATGTGCTCGTGATGGCATAATATAATCAACAACAAAAGAAAATAATCACAAAAAATTAAGATGCATGTTCCACCATTAAATAAATGTCAGACTGAAGGAAGTTTCTTTTTTATAATTTCCTCTACATATTCTTGCTCTTTCACCACACAGTTCAGCAACAAAGAATACACTGACTTGCAAAACCAAAACATTACAGCTTGCCTCGCGAATGAGAAATTCTGAATAGTCGTATCTATTCTCTGCTTGTGATGGTGGGAATAAGGAATTTATCATTATGTCTTACATCAGAAACGTCTATTTTTCACTTCAGAATCCAATAAATTACGTACTATTATTTATTACTTCATTGCAACAAAAGGAAGGCTTTGTTTCTATCATTATTCCTTCTTATATGTCAAAATAATGAAGTCATAGAGTGACTAATATTTTTCAAGTGAAATTCTGTTTTCCCTCAACTTTATAATACAGTGCTTGGTGACTGATGCATTACTCTTCTACCTACCATTTATACAGATAATATTTTACGAGTATATAATGGTAAACGACAAGAAAATCCCAACAAGAGTTTGTTTTTATTCTCCAGATTGAGACCCAGTTCTCCTGCTTTTACAGTCTGCATAATCTCTTTGTTATTCTTGTCAAGATATAGACTACAGAGACAGCCCCAAACCTGCAAAATGTTTTGATAAAATTTTCAGTAAACATTTAAGTAACAGACACTCCTATACCGTGCTCAGACTTTGTTAGAATTATGTATTTTTTGTTTGTCAGTTCAGAACATAGGTCTGTAAATATGGATTTATACAAATTATTACTTATATTGATTGCCTTAACAGAGGACAGTAAACAGCTACGTGAACAGTGAAACAGCTACGTGACTTGGCATGGCCTCCATATTTTGGAATTGTAACATGAAGAGGTTCACTATCACACAGAGTGTATCCTGGTTTCTGGTTCCCTTTAGCACCTAACCAATGATTTATGAAAAGGCCAGATGCTGACTTCTTTGCAGCTAGTGCGCTGATAAGTCTAAAGCTTTGGTAACATCCCTCATTAGAACAAGTATATCCTGTTGAGATTTGGCTTCCCAGGGCAATGATAGATGTCTACCATGACAACACCATCTGAGATCAAAGACCTAGTACACCATGCTGTGGAGTTGCCTATCAGCAAGCTGTAATACAAAAAATCTCTGGTGGTTTGGACTTGTGCAATAAATGTTCACTTAAGTCACAGAAACATTGTATCATTTTAGATTTTAACCATAGTGATACACCTGCTTATACAATAACATACATGTGGCCCGCAAATACTTATTTAATGCTTCTTCTACAATTTAATAATGAGACACCCTACCAGTTATTTTACAGTCTCTGAATAGTGTAATACGGCCACATTTCTGTAATTCTTGTCTTTTAGCCTGAAGAGATTCAATCCTGGAAGGTCCTGAGCACCAGGACTTTGATCCAGTAAAGCACATGCATAACTTTAAGCGCTAAGTAGTCCCATGGATTGTACGCTCAGTCTTTAAAGAGAATGAATAACAATTATACAGTCATTAGTAGCTCAGTCCAGAAGTAATCATGAATGTGGCATTTTGGTCAAGAGCAGCTAGACTCATAGACTTAAAGGTCAGACGGGACCATCATGATCATCTAGTCAGACCTCCTGCACACTGCAGGCCACAGAACCTCGCTCACCTACTCCTGTAATAGACCCCTAACCTCTGGTTGAGTTACTGAAGTCCGCAAATCATGGATTAAAGATTTCAAGTTACAGAGAATCCACCACTTAGAGTAATTTAAATCTGCAAGGTCACCCATGCCCCATGCTGCAGAGGAAGGTGAAAAACCCTCAGGGTCTCTGCAAATCTGATCCAGGGGAAAATTCCTTCCTGACCCCAAATATAATGATCAATTAGACCCTGAGGATGTGGGAAAAACCCAGCAGCCAGACACCTGGGAAAGAATTCTCCGTAGTAACTCAGAGCCCTCACCATCTAGTGTCCCATCACCAGCTGTTGGAGATATTTGCTGCTAATAGCCACAGATTGGCTACATGCCATTTTAAGTAGTCCCATCATACCAGGCTCCCCCTCCTCCTACCAGGCTCCCCCTCCTCCTATCAGCATGGAGCAACTAGAAATTTTACCGATGTAAAATTTTACCCATGGATCAGTCATGCAAGTTGAGGTTGGGGCACATCTTGGTGAGAGCACTTTTTTGATGGTCCATCCTTGGGGCTGACTGATGGAACCTGAACATCCAGACAGTTCTGAGGGAGAATATGCTCCTCTAACAGAACTCACTATTGATGTCTTTTTATGCTACACTATCAATGAAGAGGCCTGTAAATATCCTCTTTTTCCCAGCTCCTTCCTCACAGGTCACCACCATGGGTTACAGAAAATGCACGAGGGATGAGGGGTAGAGCTCCTGTGGCAGAAATTTCCCATCAAATCTGAAGAACTGTGTCATATATTATTTTAAATCCTACAGCTGAACAGGTGGCAAGGAAGAGTTCCTTAGCTGCCATCCTAGCATCTGCTGAATCTCAATCAGCAGATGTGGTCCAAGGAGTGGACCGCCTGACTGATCCAGGTTATAACACCCACCAGGTGAAAGAAAGACGCTCCTAATGTGTTGATATTACATGCTTTTTTTTCCCAGAAACTCAATTATAGATTCAAGTATCAGAGGGGTAGCCGTGTTAGTCTGTATCCACAAAAACAATGAGGAGTCCAGTGTCACCTTAAAGCCTAACAGATTTATTTGGGCATAAGGTTTTGTGGGTAAAAAACCCACTTCTTCAGATGCATCTGGTGTGGTGCTCTCCACCTCCACGAGAGAATTTACTCATCACACAAAGTCAATTGGAATTTTGCCAATGACTTCACACCTGAGTGTGAGTTTCCCTGTTTTTATTCCTATTCCAAGTCTACAAGTGTAGGATGTCTCTAAAACCAACCAGCATTCAGGTTACCATCTATCACTTTTTGTACTGTCCACCATGCTATTTATTTAAATGGCATTGTCTTTGGAAGCTATACACGAAACTATGACAAAATGTTTTCACATGTACTTGGGATGGCAGTGTTTTTGCACCTGAAGCCTTTTTATGAATAAGAGTTCAGTACATAAATCAATGTATATCACATACATACCCATGAAAAAATATATAATCTCACTATAGTCAGTGGTAACCAACTCTGATTAAAACTGAAACAGACAGTTTGAAGAAACTGATGACTCAAGACCATATTCTACGTATGAAAAAGCCAGAGACATTTTATGCAAAGATCAAAGGTAGAATAAAGTTCTAGTATCATCGTTTGTCCATGACATAACACGTTTTCCATATCAGCATTAAGATCTAATTTTGAAAAGGTCTTAGCTTCACTGAATTTGCTGGGGATGATGTCATAGAATCATAGGATTGGAAGGGACCTCAAGAGGTCATCTAGTCCAACCCCCTGCTCAAAGCAGGACCAATCCCCAATTTTTGCCCCAGATTCCTAAATGGCCCCCTCAAGGATTAAACCCACAACCCTGGGTTTAGCAGGCCCATGCTCAAACCACTGAGCTATCCCTCCCCGAAGAGGTTCTATGTCACTGCATGGAACCTACAGGCATGCACATGAATGAATTAAAATAGTACACAACGGAAAATAAATATCAAGTAAAATAAGGAAGATGACTACTGCAGATTGCGCTAAGAGATTAATGTGTAAATGGCCAAATACACACAGTAAACCACATGGCCTAAATGTATTGCCTAAACTGGCAAAAATTGGATTCAATTCAATGGGAGAGTTTTGCCCAAACAGAGACTTAAAGATTAGGCTCTTTATTAAAATGACGAATGTTATTCAGCAGCTAAATGGTCTAACGAATTTTTAATCAATGAATTAAATCACATTTAAATCTTATGTTTATCTTATTTCCGTTTGTAACCATTATCACTAAATGTCATCAAAAACTTTAAGGAGGTTTGCTGTTTACTATTACTTTCCCTACAAACTCACACATTAGTGCCGAGGTGCTGGAACTAGGGGTGCTGCTGCACCCCCTGGCTTGATGGGGTTTCCATCATACACCCCTGTCTTAGTGCATACTGTGCGGCTATTGCAGTTGTGAAGTGTAAGCCTACAAGGGCACCAGGCATGGTAGCAGTGATGGAGATCATGAAAGCATTCTGAATTGCCCTATTTAAAAAATGAGCCTATGCTACATGGAGGTTACTTACTGTAACTGGAGGTTCTTAGAGGCTTGTGGTCCCTGCCTGTATTCCACAGTTGGGTTCACATGCGCAGCATGTGCCCAAGTTGGGCATTTCAACACACTAGTGTACGTTGACCCACAAATGCACACAGCAGCTCTCATCATGCACCCGACTGAGGGTATCAGAGGCAGTGCAGGTTGACACCACTCCAGTTAGAACATAAGAACGGCCATACTGGGTCAAATCAAAGGTCCATCTAGCCCAGTAACCTGTCTTCCGGCAGTGGCCAATGCCAGGTGCCTCAGAGGGAACAAACAGAACAGGTAATCATCAAGTGATCCATCCCCAGGCGTCCATTTCCAGCTTCTGGCAAACAGAGGCTAGGGACACCATCCCTGCCCATCCTGGCTAATAGCCATTGATGGACCTATCCTCCATGAAAGTATCTAGTTATTTTTTTAACTATTTTATTTATTTAGCGTGTGCATAGTCGTCCAGCCAAGCGATGGCATCTTCAGTGGCATGATGCAGTTCTTCTGGGCCACCGCTGAACCGAGTCAGCCGGCATTCCTCGACAATGTGCGTCATTGTCTGTGTCGCACCACAGCTGCACAAAGGGCTGTCATGAAGGCCCCAGCGATACTGGTTGGCTGCACAGAGACCTTGGCTGGTCTGGAACCTGTTCAACAGGGACCACTGGCGATGGGCAGGGGAAAACCAGGCAGGCAAATTGTGGGATCAGCAACAAGGGCCTGGTTGGGGATCACAACAGATATCCATTCCTATCACCAGAATGTTTTCGTCCTAACATCCTGGCGTGGTGGACGAGACCATAATGGGTGACGAGACGGCAGACGTGCAGATGGTGGTTTAAAAAGGTCATTGTAGCCGGACACCTACTTTAAGTTGCCAGAGCACCTTTGGAGAAACAGGTGTGAAGACAAGTGAGGAATGAATGGCGTATGTTTAAACGTGTACACCAGATCAGAAGCTGCCCAGAACCATTCACTGTAACAGAGCTGGAACAGACACTGGATAGCATCAAGTGTGGAACAGCTGAGGGCTATGACACCATATCTCCAGAATTCCTGAGAAACCTTGGCCCCCGTGCTCGACTTTGGCTTGTTAAATTCTTCACCGGGGTCATCAGTGAAGGCAGGCTACCAAAGATATGGTGCATTGCAAAAGTCATTGGCCTCCTAAAGCCTGGAAAGGACCCAAGTAAAGCATCAAGCTATTGTCCCATATCATTATTGTTGGTGTGCTTCAAGGCACTGGAGCACTTGGTCCTACAGCGCATATTACCCAACATGGAGAGAATTTTGATCCTTGACCAAGCTGGCTTTCGCCGAGGCCGTAGTACATGTGACCAAGTACTCGCGCTGACCACATCTGTTGAAAATGGCTTCCAGAGAAACTTGAAAACAGGTGCTGTTTTCATCGATCTAACAGCGGCGTATGATACGGTATGGCACACTGGCCTGCTCGTGAAGGTATCGCGAGTCCTGCTACATTTGATCACAGGCATCATTGAACTGATCCTCTGCGATAGGCAGTTTACAGTCCATATGGGGGAGAAGACAAGTGCTTGGAGACGACACAGCAATGGGTTACCCCAGGGCTCTGTGCTTTCTCCAACCCTGTTCAACCTTTACATCAGTGACCTGCGAACAATGGAATCACGAAAGTTCATTTACGCAGACGGCATCTGTTGTGGTACCCAGACCTGGACGTTTCACAAGCTTGATGCCACCTTAAACCGGGACACGATAAAGTTCGCTGAGTACCGTAAGACTTGGCACCTCCAGCAACAACATTGCAAGTCCAGTTCTGAAGGAACTCAAATGCGAAATTGCAGAACTCCAATTCCTTCAGAACTCCAATGTTGTTTCTGGATGTTAGCTGGACTCCACTTTCAGCCTACGCTCTATTTAAGGAAGTTTTTTCTTTATGAGTATACATAGTTCATCACTGTCAGAGGCTGAACTCTCTGCAAATGGAAGCACATGGTTTTGTTTTAGTAAATCTATTGATGGTTAAAATTCCTTATTCCATTGAGCAGGCGGGCAGCCTTTTGCCTTAAGAAAAACACACCTGTGAGCAAAACCTTTTTAACTTGTCCTCCTTCACATTATCACTATTCAAGTCCAAATTTTACACAGCCTTCTGGAGCCCACAAACCTCAACAGGCCAAACAAGCTAAACGTGCCCTCGGCAGCTCAAAAAGCGGGGAAAAATAAATCCCTGGGGCAAGAAGCAAAGGGGTCCCGTTAATAAATGATCCTGGGACACCTTCTACCTCTTCCCTCTCCCCAGCCTTTCCCAGTGGGACGACTCGGAGTGCAGGAGTAGCTGGAGCTGCAGTAACTCTCCTGGGTGGCTGCAGAGGCCGAAGGACAAGGAGAGAACACCAGCCGCTGCGAAACAAACCTTTGCTTCGGTCCCTCTCCACTTCTACCCAATATCCTGCCAGCAGGGAAGCCTCCTGCTACAATCAAATCAAGGATGGAGGAGGTGGGCTCTACTCTGCATCACCTAGCTGGGGATGGGGCTGTCTCCACTACCTTGACTTGCCACTGGGGACACAGTCTCCAAGGAACCCTTCCTCCTTTGAGGACCTCTGCTCATGAGTGAAGCTGTCAACTGGGATATTTTTCATGGGCCTGAAGAGTCCCTTTAAGATTCTTCCCTGGGTGGCACCTCGGGAGGTGAGAGGAGAGGCACATCAGCATGCTCGCTAAGATCACCTCTACTGTCACTTCCAAGGGCATGACTGTGTTATACAGCAGTTGAGCTGAGCACAATCAGCGATTTCTGCCTTTGGAGAGGGGACAGCATAGGCCAGGGGTGGGCAAACTTTTGGGCCCAAGGGTCACATCTGAGTGGGGAAACTGCATGGAGGGCCATGAATGTAGAGCTGGGGAAGGGGGTTGGGGAGTGGGAGGGAGTGTGGAGTGCAGGAGGGGGCTCAGGGCAGGGGGTTGGCGTGCAGAGAAGGCTCAGGGCAGGGAGTTGGAGACTCATGGAAGGGGCTGCGGAGTGCAGGAGGGGGCTTAGGGCAGGGGGTTGGGGTGCAGGAGCGGTGCAGGGTGTGGGAGGGGGCTCAGGGCAGGGAGTTGAGGTGCAGGAGGGGTTCAGGGTGTGGCAAGAGGCGTGGGCTCTGGGGTGGCAGCGGCGCATAGCGGGGCTAAAGCAGGCTCCCTGCCTGCCCTGGTCCCGCATCGCTCCCGGAAGCGGCAGGTACCATGTCCCTGTGGTCCCTGGAGGAGTGGGGGACAGATGGCTCCATGCATTGTGCTCGCCTGTGGGTACTTCCCCTGAAGCTCCCATTGGCTGTGGTTCCCCATTCCCAGCCAATGGAAGCTGTGGGGGAGGTGCCTGCAGGCGAGGGCAGCACACATAACCCTCTGCCTCCTCCTGCCCCCCTCCCGCCCCGGGGCAGCAGGGACATGGTGTCAGCCGCTTCTGGGAGCAGTGCAGGGCCAGGGCAGGCAGGGAGCCTGTGGGAGCCTGCCTTAACCCCCCTGCGCCATAGGGCTGGCAATCCCACCGGCCATTTGCCCACCCCTGGCATAGGCACTTGCATGTAGCCTCTCTCACCTTTATGCAGCCCCATCAGAAGGCAAGAGTTCCCTGCTATAGGATAAGGAGTATCCGTCGTGGCTATGCAGCCCAAAAGGGCAACTTCAGACTGGGCAGGATCTTTTCTCTTGTAAGTCTGTTAGATAAAGCCTTCAAGAGCTTTAAAGCAACTTTAATATTGTAATTCTGACTCAGAAGTTTTTGCTTACTATTGTTATAACGGGCTTCTATAACTGAAAGAGAAAAAAAACAGAAATGTTCAGTTTCTTTACTTGGTGCATTGAACAGCGGTGAATCACTCCAGTCCCGATCCTGCAAAGACTTTTACTCATATGAGTCATCTCATTGTGTGAAGCGACTCAAGAATGTGAGTAAGTAATTGCAGCATTGAGACCTTTGCCATTTTCACCTGTTTGTGTGGGTTTTTCTTCCATGCAGCAACAGGGATGGGGAAAACAATAGAAAACAAAAGGAAAACGGGACTTTGAAATGATTTCGAGTCAATGGTGTCCTTTTAAATGACCTACTCTTCTAATCACGGGTAGAGTGCTGAATTGTCATCTCTTATTGACATAAGGTCCAGAATCTATGAAGGAGTCAGCTAATTGGACGTGGATGTGGGTAACATCGATTCATGCTGCAGAGGTGGTGATGGCTAATAGTGATGGATTGCAAAGTGATGCCAGCTGAAAGTTCACTGCTTATGAGGCTTCCTGAATACATTTGTATTAAAGTATGACGGATAAAAGTCGGGCATGATGTTAAACACATTCAGACATTTTTCTTTTTGAACATTAAATGACATAACATACATACGGATTGGGCAGAATTAATTTGTTTATTCAATTCTGTATTTTAAAAAATGTAAAAAGATGGGTACAGATTCAAAAATGAAAGCAAGCGAGGCTAATCCACAGTGATTCATATAAATGACCATTTTAATTCTTTCTGATCTGCAACTGAAATGTGTTGCATGTCAGATTCTACAACAAATCTGAAACAGAAATATGCTCTGGATAGAAATAATGCACATAAATGTCTGTTTAGATTTTTGGCAGAGAACTGCATGGCTGTATGACCTATAGACATGTCTACTGTGGTACATAAAGGAAGCAATTACAAAAGTAGTGTCAAGACACTTAAATTAATTTTTCTGTAAAATTCTGATTTTTCTTTTCCTTACGGAAAACAATGTTATAGGGATAAAACTTATGTGGTTCTATAGAAACTGACCTAAAATGCTACAGAATTTATTGGAGAATGATAGTTCGTATAGTTTGTATAGTTTCCCCCCATTTTATACAATTATATAGTAGGAATATAATTCTTAAATTCTCTAGGATGGTTCAAAAATCAAAAGTCTATCACTGTCTGGAAAAGTCTAATGATGTTTAATAAAGTGTTGACAAAACAAAACCTATGTCAAATGTAAAGCAAAATAGGCTTTATATGGAGCATTCTGGGACACCAAAGAGAGTCAGGAAGTTCAGTTTAAAAAAATCAGATTTTTGTAGGGAAAAAATGTTTTGTAAACTCAAAATAAAAAATGTTGATGAAAGGGTTGATTTAAGTAAAAGGGATATGTAAGCTGTTTTCCATATGGATTTTAATTTAACCCCTCGCACTGTTACAATGTTACTGTACTTTGTTACTGAATGAGGCCTTGTCTTCACTAAAAAGTTGTACAACTTTAACTCTACCATTCTAGTTAAAGAAATACAATCTCCCTCGTGTGGATGCAGTTGTAAAGGAGCTTCACACCACTATAAAGATATATAAGACACCTTTATATAGGTAAAACTGTGTCCACACTGGGGTTTGTATCACTCAGGGCTTGTCTACACTGGCAAGTTTCTGCGCTGTAAAGCCGGTTTTTGCACTCAAACTGCAGAGGTGTACACACTGTCCAGCCGCTTTGTGCACAGAAACTCCTCAGCTAAGTGCCACAAAAAAAACCACCTCAACGAGAGTCGTAAGGCTATTTGGGCAGAGGCTCCAGCGCTCTATTGCCAGCGTAGACACTTGACTGCTTTCTGTGCTGTAATTGGTCTCCAGAGCTGTCCCCTAATGCCTCAAGTGACTGCTCTGCTCATTGTTTTGAACTCTGCCATGGAGACCTGCGCTCCTCCCCTTTCAAACCACTGTTTCTAACAGCCGTTGTGTGCTGTGTTGATTTGCCCCGGGACACAAAGCAAACCACTAATGTGGAATGCTCCTGCTGTTGAACAAAGAGAGGGGGGTGGGTGTGCACACGCGATTGCTGTGCAGAGAGCCCAGGGAGGGAGGCGGGGGCTGATGTCGGGGTTTCCCCCTTCCCCAGGACTGGTTGCTTCCTGCCGCTGTCTGAACTTACAAGACAGCATGCTGACACACACTCTGTCCCCCCAAAATACTTGTGGCTCAGAAAATTGCCAGTGTAGACATACCCTCAATAAATAATCACATCCCTAACTGATCTAAATACACTGGTACAACTTTCGAGTGGAGGCCAGGCCTGAGAAATAACATCAAAATGGACTAGAAATCAAAATGAATCTGATTAGAAAAATTCTCTTTTCCAAGCAGAGCTGAAGTGCACACCGCAAACAAACAGAACCAACGGTGAAAAATTAAATTGATTTTTAAAATGGTTCCGCTTAAATGCTGTTAAATATTATTAGTAAAATTAGGTAAGGAAAAATGTTTTGGTTTTACAATAGGATTCTTAACCAGTGCCCCTTTCATACATCTTCCCAATTAAAAATAAAACAGAACAAGAGTGAATGTATGTAATGCAAAGAAATCACACTAAAAGCTCAGCTAAATGTAACAGAAGCCTAATCAGTTTCATTCTGAAATAACTATTGATCAGTGATAAATCAGTCCACTCTAAGAACTAAAACCTCGCAGACTGTGCAAGGGAGTGAGGGTGGTGTTGAAATGTCTTCTAGAGAGGGTGAAATGACACTCTCTTCCCTTTCCCCAGGCTATCCAGAACCCAACTGCCAGCTCCAAAGGCACTGCTGCAGACCACAAGTTGTTTTAAACAGCCCCAACTGCCACACCCTCTACACAGGGGAATTCTGCCAAAGGATCATAAACACCCACTGCTTTGGCTGCTGCAGACTCTCTGAAGCGGAGGGCATTTCATTATCGTCACAAGTCATTATCCTCAAATATAACTTGTCTTGTAGTAAACATCTTGAAATGATCTATTTGCTCATATCGTTCTATCTTCTGATCCTCATCCTCCCACATCTCCCCACCTATCATTTTGATCCTCAGCTACTGTGCCTTGTCTGTCAGCAGGTCCCAGTCCTACATTAAGAACCACATGGGTGCTGCCAGGACAGTTCTAAATTCAGGATCAGGGCCACAGATATCAAGCTCTTTGAAGTAGAGTCTGTTGCCGCCTTTGTGTTCGTACAACTCCCCAGCACAGTGGGGCCCTGATCAGAGTGTAGCTTTGGGTGCTACTGTAATACTAATGAACATTGCTTTCTCAATCTAGATTTCTACACTGCACTCACCACGGTATTATCATTCGTTTTTTCCAGGTCTTCCCACTGCCTGGCTTCTGAAAGCAGCAGAAGTTCCAAAAGCATTCATTTAGGTGCAGTAACAGCAGATATTTTACATTTTGATTACCAAGGAAATGCAATCAGATTGCAGGGAGTAGTTATCTGTCTGCTAAATTTGTGCATCTTCTAGTGAATAGTCTCTTCTGCTGCACAGATGAAAGGAAATGTTACACTCAGAGACACCTGGAAAAAAGCTATACTACAGCTCAATAAAACAATGAAAGCCTCCTGATAAATGGTCTCAGTGACCTATCAAAAATTCTTTTTGAGTAATGATTAAAAGAAAAACAAAGGCAGAAAGACAGCCTGACATACCTCATTCTGCTTGACATACATTCCCTACAAGACAGCAAAATGCAGTGAAAGAATGGCTAGGGATACATTTTACACTCTGACACAAAACTCCCCTTTTTTATAAATAAAATCAGTAGAGTAACCAGGTCATTAAATCCAGTTCTGTTCTATATCCACTACCTAGAATCGCAGAACAGCTCCAGTCATGTTAATTTTGTAAGTAAATTTCATTTTTTCTTAAATAAAGGGGTCAAAGGTAGAAATGTAATCAGGAAATACCATCTTTATCATCATCAGCTAACACAGGCCCATGTATATGGATCCCTGCGCTCATATGAAGCTCATATGGGGCCACAGGCTAATTCAGCACAATGGATGACTAATAAGAACGGCCCTACTGCGTTAGACCAATGGTCCATCCAGCCCAGTATGCGGTCTCTAACAGTGGCCAGTGCCAGATGCTTCAGAGGGAATGAACGGAACAGGGCAATTATCAAGTGGTCCATCACCTCTTGTTCAGTCCCAGTTTCTGGTAGTCGGAGGTGTAGGGCTGCCCAAAGAATGGGGTTGCATCTCTGATCATCTTGGCTAATAGCCACTGATGGACCTATCCTCCATGACCTTATCTAATGCATTTTTGAACCCATTTATACTTTAGGCCTACACAAACATCTCATGGAAATGAGTTCCACAGGCGGATTGTGCAAAGAAGTATTTCTCTTTGTTTGTTTTAAACTTGCTGCCTATTAATTTCATTGGGTGAGCCCTAGTTCTTGAGTTAAGTGAAGGGGTAAATAACATTTCCCTACCCACTTCCTTCACACCAGTCATGATTTTATATATCTCTATCATATTGCCCCCTTAGTCATCTCTTTTCAAAGCTGAAAAGTCCCAGACTTTTTAATCTCCCTTTTTATGGAAGCTGTTCCATACCCCCTAAAATTTTCATTGCCCTTCTCTGTACCTTTTCCAGTTCTAATATATTTTTCTAGATGAGGCAACCAGATCTGCATGCAGTATTCAAAGTGTGGATGTACCATGGAGTTATACAGTGGCATTAGGATATTTTCTCTTATTATCTATCCTCATTCCTAATGGTCCGAACATTCTGTTAGCTTTACTGACTGTCACTGAACATTAAGGAGATGTTTTCAGAGAACTATTCACTATGACTCCAAGATCTCTTTCATGAATGGTAAGAGCTAATTTAGACCCTACCATTTTCTATATTTAGTTGAGATTATTTTTCCACTGTGCATTACTTTGCACTTATCAACTTTGAATTTCATCTGCCATTTTGTCACCCAGTCATCTAGTTTAGTGAAATCCCTTTGTAACTCTTCACAGTCAGCTTTGGACTTAACTGAGTAATTTTGTAACGTCTGCAAATTTTGACCCCCTTTTCCAGATCATTTATAAATGTTGAACAGTACAGGTTCCAATACAGATCCTTGGGGGACCCTCATATTTACCTCTCTCCACTGTGAAAACTGACCATTCATTCCTAACCTTGTTTCCTATCTTTTAACCGGTTACTGATCTATGAGAGGACCTTCTCTCTTCTCCCATGACAGCTTAGTTTGCTTAGGAGCCTTTGGTGTGAGACCTTGCAAAAGGTTTTCCAAAAGTCCAAGTATACTATCAACCGGATCACCCTTTTCCACATGTTTGTTGACATCCTCAGAGAATTCAAATAGTTTGGCGAGGCATGATTTCCCTTTACAGAAGACACATTGACACTTCCCTAATATACCCTGTTTATCTAGGTGTCTGATCATTTTGTTCTTTACTACAGATTCAACCAATCTGCCTGATATTGAAGTTAGACTTACCAGCCTGTAACTGCCTCTCTCACATAAAGATGGGGGTGGGGGAAGGGGGAATCTACCATGACTAGAAATTTGCTACTGCAGTACATCCTGCCCTTTGCATTGCAAGATAGTCAGCACTGGAGAAAGGACAGGCAGTACGGTTTCAAATACAAGTACAAACCAGAGATGCATGGGTAAATACATCAGAAACCCTGCAGATCTTCTCCCCATTCTGACTGTGGCACGCTCCTTTGGCCTCCCATCTTACTAATCGCAACATGGCTGGGCTGCTGTTGGACTCCCAACAGCAGCTACACTCAGTCCCTCACAAAGCACATTGCTTTATGGGAGGCGACATGCACTGGGGGCTAATCCCCAATTCCTCGCC
Source organism: Lepidochelys kempii (assembly GCF_965140285.1). NCBI lineage: Eukaryota > Metazoa > Chordata > Testudines > Cheloniidae > Lepidochelys > Lepidochelys kempii. The sequence continues at coordinate 202,276,773 of NC_136382.1, forward strand.
TTCTGTACTCCTCGGCGCTACACTTTCCTCGAGTTGCACCAGATACATATTGTGGATGACCTAATGCAATAGTTCTCAACCCGCAGCCCACAGGCTGCTTGCTGCCCAATCAGCACACAGCTGCAGCCTATGTGACATCCTCAGGGACACACAGGTAGTGTTTATATACTGTGTGGATGCAGCCCACATAACACAGAGCTGCATGTTTGTCTCATGATGATAAATAGGTTTAGGGGGGAGGGATAGCTCAGTGGTTTGAGCATTAGCCTGCTAAACCCAGGGTTGCGAGTTCAATCCTTGAGGGGGCCATTTAGGAATCTGGGGCAAAAATTGGGAATTGGTCCTGCTTTAAGCAGGGGGTTGGACTAGATGATCTCCTTAGGTCCCTTCCAACCCTGATATGATTCTAACCACTGGCCTAATGGTATGATACAGTCTAACTACAGTTCTCTTCCAATGACTTCTGTGGGTTTTCTTGACCATAATTTAGGTCCAGCACTCCCTTGTGTGCCATATAAACAGAGGAAACATATGGCCTTTCAGTTATTTGCAGTGCCACTTTACCCTACTGTACAGGCGGCATTATAGTATACTCAATGAAGATCTAGATAGAACAAATATATCCAGGTGCGAAAACAAAAAATATAATTTTTAACCAAAATTATTTCAATGGAAAACCAAAACTTTAGTTCATAACATTCAAATGTTTACAGAAGACATGGGACAGTGTCACCAGAAAGAGACTATTCTTTTCCTTATGCAGAAATTGCCTACAGCAATTAACTCCCAAACCTCAAGGCTCCTGACACAATCAGACTAGAGTTAAAATGCATACACAGAGGTGCTCCAGTGCAAGGAAACCATTTATTATTGTTTACTTTAAAATATGACACCTGAAACATGGCTTGGAGGGGTGGAAGGGGCTGAATAAGTTCCACATAAGCACTCAAGTTTTGTTTATCAGAATCTGTTATGCCTGCAAAAACTGGTCTGATAAATCTGTGAATCATAATGCTTACTTTCATAGAACGCCTTTCATCTGAGGTTCTCAAAGTGCTTGGAAAACATTAATTAGGTCTCAAATCACCTCTGTAAAGGAAGCATTATTCTCTTTCTACAGAAGGGGAAGGTGAGGTGCAGACAGGTGAAATGATTTGTTCAAGGTCACTGCAGCGTGGAGCAACACAGACTTGTGCAAGCAGGGCTCCCGGTAGCATGCTAAAAACAGCGGGGTGGATACTGCTGCACGAGTAAGGATAGCCACCCTAGCTGATAAGCAGGCAACCGGGTAGGTCCGAGCTGACCGTGGCTAATCTGAGCCACCACTGGTGCTCCATCGTCCATGCTGTTATTTCTAGTGTGCTATTTCAAGCCCCGCTATGGCACGTCTCTCTGCCCAGGCTGGGAGGCTTGCTAACAGCTTTGGTGTAGACCTAGGCCAAAAAAGGGTCTGATCCTGAAAGATGCTGAGAAGCCCCTCCCAGCTGCAGTGCTAGAAAGAGCATTCAAGAGCCCTAACTCCTATGCCCTAAGCCGCTCACATGAATGCTTTGCCCATTTGGGTTTTGGTCATGGAGGGAAACCAAGACAAATGGATACTCAAAGAGGAAAAACTAGGGCTTGTGGGAAGAGTGGTTTTCAACCTCATAGAAGATTTGCTTCAAGTTTTTGATGGCCATTTGGATCGTTTCTGCTTACATCCCAACTGGTTCACCCAGATAAAACTGTTCGTTAAAGCTAAAGCAAACCCTCGCTGCCATAATTAAATGTTGTGCCTGGAAGGCCGGCACATCTTACAACCTCGAAGGTTTAAAAATCTCGCTTTCGGTACTGATTACTTAAACCACTTTTACAAAATGGCCCTGGAATAAATCTCGTTCAAAACTGATTAAATCTGTACGGAGATAAGTGGGAGTTGTAGCATACAATCATATTCCATTTTTCCTGTGGATATTTATACGTTCTTAAGGGCAGCTTTCAATTCTGAAAAGTAGGACGTTACTTGTCAAGCCTCCTCTAAGCTTAAATCATAAACTTCCCATTTTTGCCGTCAGTCAATTGTGTTGACATACCACACACATGAAAATCAAACAGGTGTATTCGCAGTAATCAGGGTGGATAAAAATCAACGATTTTTTTTTTTAATTTTTAATCAGATTTTTTTTTATTTAAATCGGATTTTTCTGATAAAATGCTTTTTGAGGAAAAAACCTATCTAAAGATAGTTTTAATTAAGATACATTATAGCTCAAAGATACCTCATCATGGAATAGGGATTATAAATTCTAATTCTACAGTGTGAGACAATATATTCATGTCATGTTTAAGAAAAGTTTTGTAAATGAGTTCCAATAGTTCAGGGATTAGGGACCCAATCTTATGGGGTTCCAGGGGCTTCTGTATAGATTATTTAGGTTCATCTTTCTACCTACCCAATGAGACTCAGTGCTCAGTGTAGAAGATACCATCAGAGATGCTTAGTTTTCCAGTTCTCAAACTGTGGATTTGTGCCTCCAGAGGTAACATGCTTGTTAACAGCAAAAATGGTTTTAAATAAATAAATTTAATATATAGTGGTGAGAAATAACAGACCACAACTCTATTGTCCCTCTGCAAATTTGTGTACACAGCGTCAATCCCTTACCTCTCTCTAGAAGTGGAAAGTTTCAAGAAGTTCAATTGTTGGGGCTGGAATAGATCTGGACAAGGAAAAGAAGTCTGGAGATAAATGTGAGAAGAGAGGGACATATGCTTGTTTTGTTAAAATATTATATTTTGCTGTTGAAGAAAACAATCCAGAATATATAACACTGTTTTAGTTAAATAAAACAATTTAAAATGTCTGTCTGGTGATATTCTCTTCCTAATACAGCATGGCAAGAAAATCCTCGAAATATTAATAATTAACCTGTTGAACTGGAGATAGTTCACCTCCCAATGACTTCATAAATATCTGCTTCAATTACCTTTGGTAAATGAGAACCAAACAATCATTCATTTTCTGATATAGCTGTAAAACTAATCTGAAAAGTTTTCTACATAAATCACTGTTTAAAAATGTAGTGTGTCTTCTAAAAATGAAACCTACATCTATCTCTGAGTTGTGAAGAATATGTATTAAGGTTATAACAACCAACAAGAATGCACTTTTATGTAGAAAGCCATGATTAAATCGAGTCTTCCTGATTAGTGATTTAAATCAAACCCACCCTGGCAGTAATTTTATCTTTTATATACAATCCCACCCAGTTCTGCATGGCTAATGATAGACACCGTTACAGAAGTGAGAAGAGGACGTGAGGTAACAAAGTTACAAAAGAGCTTTGTGTCCTAAGAATGGAAGTGCAAATCATAAAGACGTCTGAAGCATTTTAAAAATTAAATAATCACTGTGCCGTTTATTTCACTTCAGTGTCCTAGCATTAATCATGGACTATACGCACACACCATGTCCAGCAGAATACTTACATACACCTGAGACCAGATTTACAAAAAAGCTTCGGGCCAGATTTCCAAGTGGTCAGCAGCACCCACAACTCGAGACAGATTTTCAAGACAGCTCAGCTCACACTGAAGCGCCTAAATAAGGCCCAGGTTTTCACAAATACTCAGCAACCAGCAGCTCCCACTGTGATACCCACTGCCAGATTTTCAAAAGAGCCCAGCACATTTCTCTTCTGAAAATCTCCACTTACTTTTGGAGCTTTGGAACCGAGCTCTTTTGAAAATCTCGCCCATGAGCATGTCTCAAACACATATCAGGCCTGATTCAGATCTCAGTTATACTGATGCAAATCAGGAGTAACTCCACTGTCACTGAGTTACATCAGCGTCACTGAGATCTGAATCAGGTACCACACTGGGAAAAGCCTTCCCTGTTTCTTATGTAAAGGCATCAGTAATCAACTACTGGATGTTCTTCCTTTGTTTAGGACATTCCATGTTCTGAAACAGTTCAGGACAGTTAATATTAATCAGATTATGGATATGCTGTTTTTCATATTAAAAAATCTTTTCTGTGCTCCAGTACCATGAATCTCTTATCTGTTGAAGGGTTTTTACTTACTAATTCTACAGAATGGCTTTTCTTGCAAAGGCTGAAGAACTGTCAAACAAATTATCTGCATTTTAAAAATATGAACAAAGCAATTAAAGCTTTTAGAAAAGGAAACAGCCTCTCAAACATTACTAATTGGAAGTTAAACCTGTGGGTACACCAACACCATAAGAACAATCATTAGATTAAATCAACAAATGAGGAAGACACAGACCTGTTAGGCTGAAATTTCACCCAGGGGCTAGGGAGCCTTCTACAGTCCCTACCAGCAGAAATGCCCAGAAGTGGAATGCAGCGGAGGCAGGAGGTGCTGAGGGTGCAGCTGAGATACAAACCCACCTTACATGGGCCACCTTAAAGACTTCCTGGGCACTAGCTGGGGTGGGGGGAAAGTAAAGGTATAGCCACTGCGCCCAAAACCACCTTATGCAGATCCAGAGGCCACAAACTGATAGGAGGAAAAAACAGAAGTTCTAGCCCCCCACAGTCCAGTCCAGGGGATGGTAGAGCAGCTGAGGAGGTGCTGCACATTTGGCCTGCTGCCTGCCTACCGAATGGTGAGCCTCTCTGTTCCAAAAGGATAGCTCCTCCTTGGAAAAGGTCAGAGGCGCCAGGTCAGTAAAGTGCTCATTATTAATAATATTTGTAGTATCATAGCACCTAGGAGCCCACTGCGCTAGTGCTGTACAAACACAGAACAAAGACAGTCCCTTGAGTACATGCCTAATCTCAGCCAGTGAATAGTCTCCTTGAGGTCGAAGAGGATGCTCAGATGTTTGAAGTCTGCCAGATTTCAACACCCTTGACAATTGGGAAGCCAAGGTAGGGGAGTAAATATCCTTTACTGGGCCATCTTCTGTTGGTGAAAGAGACAAGCTTTTGAGCTACACAGAGCTCTTCTTCAGGTCACTAATTGGGAGCAGAATACTGGATTTGACATGACCTAGCTGCCTTTTCCAGAGTCAGTGTCTATGTGCATAGTCAACCACAGAACCACCACATCCCTGCATTTAGCTGCCTGGAATGCTCTGCCAGTTGGAATAGATCGGAGACCAAACTTATTTTCACTTCTGTCCCAATTACAGGTTTGGATCCTGTTCTTCAGAGGTGAAAGGCTAAAGTTTTTCCCCACCCTGCATTTTTAATATACAGCAACTATTATCATTACATTGGCAAAACCATGTATTTCATCGCAATCAATCAAGTGGGGAATACTGAAGCAGTGAAAAAGAGTAAGGAGTGAAAACACTCTGCCACAAAAGCTTCACTTATAATCACAGAAGGTTTTACCAATTCCATCCAGAATACTCTAGGGGACAAGAGAAGCTATAACAGATTTTCTTGGCCTCTTACCTAGCATTTTACTGATCATACGGTAAAGGCATGACACTTCTGTACTAGACACTTTTAAGTGGAGGTTAAGTGGAAGTTAAAACTACGTTCTGTGTATAAAACGACAGTAAAGAAATAAGTGATACATAATTTAAGTGCTCAATCAAACAAAGACAGTTCTTTTTGAAATAACTTATTTTCTTTTATTCATAAGGGTTTTTTATACAATCTGTAACAGTCTTTGTAAACAGGAATTAAAATTCTGACAGCAACATGATTTCCTAGTTGGCAGAATTTTCCGTCTATATTTTTTCTTTTTAATTCCTGTATTCTTTTTTACTGTTGGGTAAAATAACCCCTTGAAAGTTAATGCATCTCCCATTCCGCAGTTAATAAAAAAGATAATAAAAACTGAATGCTGCTGTTCCCCAACCACAGTAGAGTTATCTATTTGTTGTTATTTTCTAAAATGGATGCAAATTATACTCCAAGGTCAATGCAGCCATGCAGGGGGGAATTTACACTACGGGTTCCATTTTATGAACTTCAGAACTGTTTCTCCTCAGATTTCCTGTTGGAATGGATAAAACTGTGCTAAATTCTTAGTCCAATTATGCAGTCACTGCTTTCACATTTTGCAGAGTGTATATTTCAAAGGGTTGAGGGGATATATAGAGAGAAAGGAGAAGGTGGAGACCGCTAATAAAGGGAAAGAACTGCCTCGAAACGCAGAACTCAGGCCAGTTTGAAAAGAAAGGTGGGGAAACAGCAACGATTACTTCAGAGTATCAGAGGGGTAGCCGTGTTAGTCTGGATCTGTAAAAGCAGCAAAGAGTCCTGTGGCACCTTCTAGACTAACAGATGTATTGGAGCATGAGCTTTCGTGGGTGAATCCCCACTTTGTTGGATGCATGTAGTGGAAATTTCCAGAGGCAAGTATAAATTATGCAAGCAAATATGCAAGCAATTATTTCAGAATGAACAAGCTATTGTGTGGCTTTGTTATCAGTTTAACATTATTATAGGGGTATAATGGCAGCCTCATTTAGACTTAGATACATCTATTTAAGGGGGAAATTATGTAAATGCATATTCTTGTATCTATTTTGTTGAAAATATGTTGGGGAAGGGAGAACTGGAATGACCTCCATGATCAACTTGATAGGATCAGAGGTAATAAAGCTAATACCTGGGAATCAATTTTTGTTCTCAGTTGCTCCCAAGCAACCCCAACCCGGCATAAGGACAAAGCCTTCAGCAAGTTTTTAACTTGGCTCATCGATACATGAATGTGTTAAAATTCAGTTGATAATGGCGGCCAGGGGGGGGGGGGGAGGGGAGGGACCAAAGAACACGTTAAAAACCCTTTGGACATAGCTTTCCTGAACTCATCTACTGGACAACCCACCAGTACTACTTGTTCAGAGTCTTTCAGATTTCAAGAAATTGAAGGTAGGTGGTGTTAACTGTATAAATGATCCTTTAAAATTCTTTCTGGCAACTCAAGACCCAATTTTCTGATCATAATACAGGTTTTTACTGTTGTCTACAAACAGATCAGGGATTCATTTTCATATAAAGAGCTCTAAATACACCATCCATAACTAATGTACTTCATGATAAACTAAGGGCCTAATCCTACAGAAACGTTACACACATGAGAAGCCCCAATTAATTAATTAAATCAGCCTGAGCCACTCTGCAGCAATCCCTTTGGCAACCTAGAAGCATTAGTAATGGACATCAAAGAGCGTTCTGTCCACTCTTAACGGCTGAAGGGAGAGTAGATTTGACTGAAGGAAAGGGATGAAAACTAGAAGGCAGAATAGTGGTTCTTCTCTGGAGGGTGACTTTCTGGCTTCAATGAAATCTATGGAAGGTTTGCCATTGGCTAAAATGGAGCCAGGATTTCACCCTGAAAGTATCATATTGCAAAAATATATGTGTGTATTATACATAGGATGCCATATTTGCAAAAGCTGTTTCATGTGTTACAGTCCACATACCAGAAAGGGGCCACATTTATATTAGTTCACGAATGAGTCAATAGATGATCTCTTGCGAGACCAGCATGTAAGAGGTATGCTACTTAGACGCATTCATGTAGAAATGGATTTTTGTTCCACAAGGAGAAATAATACTTTTGGGATGCTGGTGATTTACGAATGTACCTTTTTATGACTATCTACTGGCAAAGCTACAATAAGAGGTGTTCCATTTTCTTCCAACAGGCTTATTGGTATTTATGCACCTAACTCTCATTGATTTCAATAGGAGTTAGGCCCCTAAATACCTTTGAGGATCTGGGTCATTGTTACTGGTTTTGATAAAGGACTACATTAGCTTTGTTGGCATGCCTGGCAGCAAATAATACATCTCCCACAATAATACATCTACTTGAGACAGTGAGTGGTTGTTTAACATTCACTGAAACCTGGCCAAAAAAAAAAACAAAAAAACCAATCCACAGCTCACAGAACACTAGGCTTCTTGACGCGATGCAGAGACCCTGTCCCTAGTTACCAGCAGCTGGCCTGCTAGACAAACTGTAATCTTTCTCTGTGTTCCCTTTTCTTCTCTCTGCTTTCACTACAATTTTCCAAGACTTAGCACATGCTTAACTTCATGCATATGAGTGGTGTCACTGAAGGCAACAGAACTACTTGGTATGTGTACATTAAGCACATGCACAAGTCTTTCCAGGATTGGGGCCAATATCTGCAATAGCCCAGCTCTCAAAGCAACTTCCCCTCTCCCTTCCTAGCCATGCATAAGTGCAATAAAAATAAATAAATAAAATAAAAAACCCAACAGACTGGGTCCTGAAATGTGAGGTGGTGCGGGGTTTCAATCACTTCGCTGTTTCCTCCGAGTCAAAAATACTGCAGCAACAGGGTTTTTAATCAAGTTATTTTAGCACTTCATAGCTAAGCCAAGAAGCACAGAGAAACATGTGGACATTTCTCAGACAAAGGCTTGGTTATACACAACCTTGGTGCTACACACCCCACGTGGCAGAAAATCATGGGGTCCATGGCGTGCGTGGTCCCATGCTCCTTCTGTTGCTGTATCTGAGTGATCACACTTTTAAATACATAGATCACAGGTGACACTAATGTCCTAACACTAGCCTTCCACCCCTCCCTGCAAAAAACACTGCAAAGTTGCAGAAAGCTATGCACTTTCAAAAACTAACCAAAAGACTGGACGTACTCACGACGCTGTGGTCAAACACATACATATCTTTAACAACTCACACAATTCACTTCAAAAAGACACATGCATGATAGCTATAAAAGAGTGCAAGAAACTATGAACGATAACCTTAGCTGGAAAAAGTGCTTTCAAAAGCCACCCAACAACAGGTAGAGTCATGAGTGGGTGAATGATTATTTAGGAAACTTTCAGCAAACAAAGTTATCTTTTAGAGTACAGAGCAAAAAAGTGAAACATTTTAGCCCAGGTAAATTTTTTAGAATGTTTTTCTTTGACCGACAGCAGGTGCCATTTCCAGTTATGGCCTTTTAATACTGTGATGCTGTAGTAAACTGCAGGCACTGTTTGCATTATGGGAACGTAAGTATTCTGGAATTCTAAGCACTCCACACACTTCTCACATTTTGTTCTCCATGTTTGCAACACCACTCCATGGCACTTACTGGGATCTGCTGGATGATTTGAAAAGAATCCAGGCACTTCATCTAGGTGCTTAACTGGGATCGTACCTCTTCTCCAAATCCAGCCACTTCTTTAGGTATCTACATGGGAGTTGTTGGGTACTGAGCTCTGTTGCAAAATCTGGTCCTTTGCTTCTAAGTCAAACAGAAACTGGCTAATTACAAAAAGTCAAATCAGCTTAGCAGTGCCTGGTTGGAATTGTAAAAGGATGTTTTTATTTTAATCATCCTATATAGCTGTAAAAAAATCCATTATTTTAAAAAATGTGCAGGTCTTTAAAAAGACAACAGGGACTTTAAACAAAAAACACAATGCGGTGAATATGTGATGAACCATGCGCACAGTTCTTGTTTACAGAGTTTAAATTGCATGTATAATTCCTCACCTACTATACTGATAATGTGCCCCCATGGTGCGTGCAAGCAGCGTTACAGGGGTGGGGAAGCAATTGTTTTTCCGACTGTCTGGCAGTTTGTGACAAGGATTGTGTTAATTAATTTTAATAGCTTTTTAGTATTTTTTTCTCTTTATGTAAAGCATTCAGCTAGCTGTGTATCTGTTCAGCTACAGCTATATTTTAAAAGGTTCATCATAAGTTACAAAAATGAGCCCCAAAAATGTGGTTTTTGCTAGATTTCCTGGCTCTCTACTGCTTCGATCAGAGGGAGTCAGCACCAACCATCATAGGGCCTGGACTCTGTAAATACAATTGCTTTCATAGAATTGTAGGGCTGGAAGGGACCTTGAGAGGTCATCTAGTCTAGTCCCCTGAACTCATGGCAGGACTAAGTATTATCTAGACCAGTGGTTCCCAAACTTGTTCCACTGCTTGTGGAGGGAAAGCCTCTGGCGGGCCGGGCCGGTTTATTTACCTGCCGTGTCCACACGTTCGGCCGATCACGGCTCCCAGTGGCCGCGGTTCGCTGCTTCAGGGCAATGGGAGCTGCTGGAAGCAGCGGCCAGCAAACCTGCAGACGCAGCAGGTAAACAAACCGGCCTGGCCTGCCAGGGGCTTTCCCTGCACAAGCGGTGGAACAAGTTTGGGAACCACTGATCTAGACCGTCCCTTACAGGTGTTTCTCTAACCAGCTCTAAAAAATCCCCAGTGATGGAGATTCCACCATCTCCCTAGGCAATTTATTCCAGTGCTTAACCAGCCTGACAGTTAGGAAGTTTTTCCTAATGTCCAACCTAAACTGCCTTTGCTGCAATTTAAGCTCACTGCTTCTTCTCCTATCCTCAGAGGCTAAGGAAAACAATTTTTCTCCCTCCTCCTTGTAACAACCTTTCATGTACTTGAAAATTGTTACCATGTCCCCCCTCAGTCTTCTCTTCTCCAGACTAAACAAACCCAATTTTTTCAATCTTCCCTCATAGGTCATGTTTTCTAGTCCTTTAATCATTTTTGTTGCTCTTCTCTGGACTTTCTCCAATTTGTCCACATCTTTCCTGAAATGTGGCACTCAGAACTGGACACCATATTCCAGCTGAGCAAAAGAAGCAGTTTCCTGTTATTTGATTTCCTCTGCATTCAGAAACACAAGACCTTGTATATTCTTTATAAATAAACACAACTGCATCAAAGTACCACCCATCTATTGCCAACTTCTACTCCCAACTGGAACACTCACAGGGCTCCAAACTTTGCCGAGCCACTCGGACTGAAAAAGGCCAACCATATCACTAGTGAGAATCAGTCTCCCCTGCACCCACCCAGGAAACACCCTCCCAAACTCTGGGCAGTTTTGCCAGGCTCCAACCCCAGGCCCAGGCTCCTACCACTGTAGCCCAGAAAGAACCAGGCTAGCCAGGTTGCATGTGGACTACTGTCTCCCATCGTTGCCAGAGTACTGTCAAACACATTTCTGCAAGCAGCTCTCCCTTCGTTATTTAACCATGTTATCCCACTTGTGCTCTCTCTCACTCCTGTTCTCTCCCAGCTCTGCACAACTTCACCTCATTTCCTTCGTCCGTTCTTGCTCCCAAGATCCATGCGTATAAGAATCCTCTTTCTGAATTATTAACATAAAAAACCACCAAACACGACAACATGTGCAGAACCACTGAGCTAACTCCTGACCTTGCATGTGTAACCCTGGCTTCCCCATATCTACATACACCTCAACCCTGATAGAACGCGGTCCTCGGGAACCAAAAAATCTTACCGTCTTATAGGTGAGACCGCGTTATATCGGGGTAGGGAGAGGAACCGCTCCCCGCCCCAGCTCACCTCCGCTCCGCCTCCTCCCCTGAATGTGCTGCCACCGCTCAGCTTCTCCCCCCCTTCCTTCCAGGCTTGCCGCGCCAATCAGCTGTTTGGCACGGCAAGCCTGGGAGGGAGGGGGGAGAAGTGGAGTGGCGGCGTGCTCGTAGGTGGAGGCAGAGCTGAGATGAGCTGGGGCAGGGGGGCGCGGCGAGTAAGGGGGGGCGCAGAGGAACCGCTTGCAGTAACATAAATTCGGATATAATGAGGTAAAGCAGCCCCACTCCCCGGAGCACTTCTTTACCGCACTATATCCAAATTTGCATTATATCGGACCGCATTATATCGGGGTAGAGGTGTATATTGTAACTAGGGCTGCTAGAAATTTTCAGTAAAAAATAAAACAAAAAACACACACTCGGTTTTGATGGAAAATTGGGGTTTTGACTAAATTGGTTTTTGTGAAAAAGTATCTGCTTTCCATAGAAAATTCTGATTTTCTTTTTTTGGCCAAAAAATAATGTCTAACAAACAAAATATTTTAACATGGATAGGCTGCAGCAGTGCCTCATGGGTGTTGTAGCTTGGTTACTCCATGTCCCCATTCTCCTCTGTGAGCTGGGCTTCCCAGCCAGACTACATCTCCCATCAACATTTTCCTCTGGGTTCTTCTGGACAGGGACAATATCCTTTGCATTTGCCTGATTGGCACCTCATATTTTTCTGAGCACTCAATGAAGATGTAAAAAGCACAAAGGGGGAGTTACACAGTTCCAAGTAATTATTAACTAATTTACACTTTCAGGCAGGATAGGCATTGTGTAGGAAGTTGACTGTGCTGCATACAATGGCAGTTCCTCCATCAGGCTGCACAGACATCCTTGCTTTCTCCACCGTGCCCATCTGCCATGCAGACTTTATGCAACAGGGAGTGGACATTACATACAGTCTATTATAGTACATCCTTATAAGTGCACACCCTTGTGACATGGTACAGTGCAGCAGTCACTCAGCTCAGCTTCCCAGCTGGTCTTTCACTGCTTTACCCAGCCTCCAATGCTTCCTTGGTTGCAAAGACTTAGCTCTCCAGATAGCTCACTTTCAGTTCTACTCCTTCCAGGGGACTCGAAATCCATAACAAATATGAAGCAACATGAACATAAACTCTTTCCTATCCTCCAGGCGATCTGCTATGTACCAGTCTTGGCCCTGGCCCACCTTTTCTCACACAGCAAGAGACCCACATCCACTCTCTCTCTCTCAGCCTGCTTCCCTCTGACTGAGAAGGGCTCCTCCTTTTAAGCCCCTCCTGCTCTATGCATCTGAGTTTGGGCTGACTGGGCCTTCAGTAACACATTAATCCATTCCTGCCTTGAATGAAGGCTTGCATGCCCCATCACACAGTCCTACATACCTATGCAGGCAAGGAGAGAAACATTGCGTACTGCCTTACCAAAAGTGTTTTCAAAGCTATAAACACCGCTCTGTTCTCCACATCACACATCAAAATTAAAATTGGTGGTCATGAAAATGTCATACAAATTGTAGGTTTCAGAGTAACAGCCGTGTTAGTCTGTATTTGCAAAAAGAAAAGGAGTACTTGTGGCACCTTAGAGACTAAGCTGTAGCTCACGAAAGCTTATGCTCAAATAAATTGGTTAGTCTCTAAGGTGCCACAAGTACTCCTTTTCTTTATGCAAATTGTAATACATAAGAAAATGATACTTAAACTAAACGTATTGACTTTAGAAGGCAGGTCTTCAGATTATTTCATAACCACTGCTTAAGGCAAATACAGATGGAAACTACTCAAATTACTCCACTTCCAAATGAATACAAGTACACATTATATCACTCAGCTCAAAATAAGTAAACAACACTATAAAGAAAAGTCCTTCTTGCTTGATGCAAAAGGCCAGAGTTTGAGATGTCCCAGGAGAGAGCTCTTTTCACCTTGCCTTTTATTATTCTTGTAATGTAACTATTCCAAGCAAACTCTATCATCATATTTAACACAGTGGAATTCATAGGGCCATTACCATATCCTTTCGTTAAAAGAGAAACTGCTTAAACTAAAAATCTCAACAGATCTACATGAGAGATAAAATTAGGAGACCCTCTACCAAAATATGCCCTTCAAAAATCATGGACTTCCATTTGCAGACTGGTTTACCAGCAGGCTTTCCAGATAAGTACCCATGCCAAATAAGAGATCTGTCTATTAATTTACTTGTCCGTTTCTTAATCAAAGCATTTTGGTTCTTGCAGTATCTCTTGACAGAAAACAGCTCATTTCAATCATTAGGAGTTGCAGACACTGCTTCAAAAGACATCCAGAACGAATCGAGATACCCAAACACTGCAACACTAAACAATCTCAACAAATAGCATCACATCATCATCATCATTATGGAAAACACAGATGAGTGTAATTTATACTTGGATATTCATTCCCTTTTTAGCTGCAAAATATCTCAAAGAACATTATCCTGCATACGACAGCATACGTCAAAATGAAAAAGGATTATAGAAGTCCATAAAAAGTTACACAAAAAGCAAGTGATAATATTGTGGTGATAACTGGGCCTACAAATTTATCCAAATAGTGAGCTCAACTGTAAAGCGCATTTAAAAGTTCGTAAGATGTTACAATAACCTATAATAATAAATGTTGATGGAAAAAAGGTACGAAAGGGAGACAGAATAACTGAATTAGTCCAAACAAAAAGGCCAAATTGATATAATTCAAGGACTGTGTTGAAATTATGTGTGTTAAAAATAGGAAAAACGTGGAGATGGAAATTGATGCAGCAAAATTGGTATGTCAGCTATTAGGACTAATTGGTGGGCCAAATACTGAGGGGATCGGTTATTCCACCCATCGCTCCATTTTTGGGTCCTTACAAGAAAAAGGATGTTGTGGGGAAAGTACAAAAGAACAAAAAGAAGAACAGACAAAAGAACAATCAGAGGCTACTGGAGTGAGCTTTACAATCATTGGCCTCCACACCCAGGTTTCCTGAGACCCTCGGCCTTCATCTCCATGATCCTGAGAGATGTCCTGACTAGAATGGGCCAGCGAGAAAGGGACCCAGGCAACATTGCCACTCCTACCCTGAATCCTAAACACCACCTGGGAGGACAGTTACTACCATGTTTGGTACCATCTACGAGACTGTCAAACACATTTTCCTTCTAAAAGCGGTCTACAGCTAAAGGGCAAGGGAACAAGGGATGCCATTACAATGAAAGCCTTATATAATACTTTACATTTCAAATGCTTTAACTGTTTTGCCTTCTTTTCTGTATCTTTAAAAAAGGTTAAAAGGAGATTTTTAATGATGTGTTTACCATGGTACTAAACAGATTCAGGTCTCGGTAAACCAAGCCCCAGACCTCGTTTAACACTGTTTAATCTTGGACAGTGACTGGGTTATGTTAACACATTTGGCCCATTTATTCCATCTAAATTAATACAACAGATTGTAGAGTCTTCTGTTAATTATTTGTTTCCCCTAGTGCTCACAATACATTACGTATTTTCCAAACGTATCAGAAACCATAGCCCCGACCCAAAGAGCTTACAATCTAAAAGACAAACAGATAAAGTATAAGGGAAGAGGTAGAACATATCAGCAAAGCATACAAGATGGCAGCTGAACCGGTTCAGCAATGTTTTAATAACAGTGGATTTTTTAAAAAATAAAAAACAAATAAAATAGCCCCCATTCCCATCATCAGCCAGTTGGTGTCGTGTGGAGTTGGGTCTTTAGGATGGAACTGAATGCAGAGAGTGTAGCAACCTAATGTTTAGAATAATATCTGAACATGTCACTTGCTGTTCTACGAATTGTCTGGCCAGATGCTGGTGGGAACAGGATTGCAGAGGTTACGGTTTAGGGGTCTGTATGGAAGGGAAGTACTGCATGGGATTAGCCAGCCAGCTAGTGATGTCAATACAGGAAACTATCATCACTGGACAGACGCTAGTATCCTTCTCACGAGACATAACAATCTACAATATTGGCTTCAAACACACTAGTGTTTCTCAGGGTAAATTGGATAGTAGTAAAGAGGTAGTTATGAGTTAATATGTCATCAATGCAATCTCAAAAGGAATAGATCAGTGAGATGGCAAAACAAAACTTTATTCCCTATCCACATGCAAACATTAAACGGTGACTATTATGAGACATGGCAAGTGAGGGAGTTTACGAAGCACAGATTGCCAGCCCGCTTCCTAGTGACCACATGTTGGCGCTGTATATACAGATACTAGAGCACACCTTCATCTAGGTGAGGTTGGCATTAATTTGCCCCCAACAAAATTTGCTAAGTATCTTCTGAATGTGGATGGTACAAAAAGCCTGGGACTAGGAATCAGGAAGCCTGGATTCTAATCCTAGCTCTGAGAAAACCTTGCTCGCAGTCTATCCTTGCAAAAGATACTTAACCTCTCTGTGTTCTACCATCTGTAAAACTGGGGATAAGGCCACTTCATGGGACAGATGTGAGAATTAATTAATTAAGACTCACAAAGCATTTGGAGATCCTCAGCTGGAAGGCACGATCCTAAGTAGCCTAAGTATTAGTATCATCCACAATGCAGAACAGACAATATCATAGGGCCTTTCGCAAACCCAAAGGATCAAAACCAACACGCGATAAACAGGTAAATTCTGTCATGCCATCATACACAAATACACAAAGGTTATGCAAATTGGCTAAACTACCAAGCTTAACTTGTTTGACTTTCCCACAGAGGTAAGCAATCCTTATTTAAATTTTAAAACAAACCTACCAGGATATGATAACTCCTGTATTAACTACTTAGAAACTTTCCAAGAATTTTCAAGGTCTCAGCCAAAGCCACTGCCTGAATGCCAAGCAGAACTGGCAAGAATTTGTAAATATGAGCAGGGGACTCAACCATTTTGCCACATAATTAATAGGAAAATGGGTGAGCTGGATCAGGCAGAAGATACAGATGACTATGAAACCAACTCTTTTCCTTGAATGTACTGATGCTGCCTACAGCCTTCCTGGGCCAACAATTCCCTTTTAGTAGTAGAGGCAATTTAGGGATTGGAAAGAGGTCGTGCTGGACACAGCCAGAAGGACACAGAACCACGTCCAACCCGCATGCTAACGCAGGCTACACCAGCTGAGGATCTGATCCACTCGAGCTGGTCTGGTCAGTCTGACTGCCAAAGGAATCATTTCCACAGTATGCATCCGATGAAGTGAGCTGTAGCTCATGAAAGCTTACGCTCAAATAAATTGGTTAGTCTCTAAGGTGCCACAAGTCCTCCTTTTCTTTTTTTAAGGAATCACTGCCACTACTGATCTTGTTCCCCCTTTGAGCCCGGGCAGCAGGTTCAGATGCTCCCAATCAGCCAACCCTACTATACTGGGCTGTTTTTTTCCCCTCTGTAGGCTTCGCTGCCTCACTCCACACATTTGTCTCCTGTGTGGTTTTGAGGCCAAGCACCCTGCTTCCTCTGACAGCTCAAGGTGTGTTGTTAGCAGAGAAAATACCACCCAACGGCTTTACTGAGTGTACTTCTTGCACTATTCATATGCTACTGTGCTTGTTTATACAAATGAGCATGACAGAGCATGGCCCATAACAATTAATATGTGCTATATATGCACTACAGCTACTTAAAATCTTGACTATAGCAACATAATCATGCCCTACTAAACAAATTCTCAATGTCCTGATACTGTCTCCATTTTAGAAATCCTACTGACCATGTTACGACACCTTGACAGACTTGGTGCTAAGCCTCCCCAAGCCTCCACTAACGCTCCCCACCAGGGCTGGGCCGTGGCGGGGCTTAGAGCCTCTGGCCAGTCGGGGCTCAGGATGGCTTGGGCATCCCAACGATCGGGGTGGGCCAACGGGCCAGGGCGGGCGGGCCAGGGGTCGGGACAGCTCCTCTGGCGGGCAAGAGCAGGAGAGCGGAGTTGGAGTGGGGCCTTGTGCGGAAGGGGCGGGACAGGGGCTAGCCTTCCAAAAGTGGGGGGGGGAGGTCCATGCGCCGCCCATGTTGACAGGCCTTTTGGAAACTTCATGTTATCATCGATACCTAAGACGTTTCAGGAAAAAGTAAGTAGATTAGGGTGTACAATGTTGTTTCTCCATACAGTCATGCCTTCAGCACATAAGATGATTTTAAAATGTTAGCTACGATTATCAGCAATAAACTCCATTCGCCATATACACATCTATTCCCCTGTAAACAATCTGAACCAGGGCCTGAACAATCCACTCACCAGTGGCAAGTAGGAACCATTCCCTGGTGTTTAAAGAGGAACCAAACCCACTGGTGTCTTCAGAATTAAAACTTGTATTTTTCTAATCAATTACATTTCCAGACACTGCAATTGCAGGGATTATCTTCCAAGTGTGACTGAATGCACCACTCTCTTACCAGGTTAGTTTCGAGGCTGTTAGTCACAGCCCAATGGGCAACAGTGAAACTGACAAGGATTGTGTTGGTTTTGCTCTGCTGTTATGTAGGGAAACTCTGAGCAATAGACACCAAGACTGCAGCTATTTGTGTGAAAAGAGGTTGGAAAAAACAGAGCGTGGGGAACGCAGCGGAGAACATGCAGCTTTCCGCTGCCAGGAGGAGGGGACGGACAATTACACACCTCTCCTGGGAGCGAGGAGGCTGCTAGAAGGATACAGAATCACACAGAGTTCATTCCAGCCATTCAGTTACTGGGTAATGCTGGATAATCAAGACCTGCTGGGAGAGTGGAGAACTAGGCTACTGCCAGGAAATAATCGAATAGGGAAGAAAAGAAAACCTTACTAGGCCAATGAACAGGGAAAGCTTGGTGGGCTTGAGCTCATAGCAGGAGAAACCAGATGGGAGAGAATGTGGCTGGAACAGGAATATAGAAGAAGGAGTCAGCCAGGAAAGACATGCCTGCAAGGAGCTTGGAACTAATAAGGAAGTGGGAGTGCGTTCATTGTTTGCTGCTAACTACACTGGGCTGCTTTTGCAGGCTAGGAGAGTCCATGCCCCTGGGAGCCAGGAGAGCTGAGATGGGAGGGCGGGATTGTGTACCCAGCACACAATCCAGTGCTCTGAACTATTGGTGAGCAGCAGAGACCCACCCCTGCCCTTGCAGAGGTCAGGATGCTGGGAGAAGACTAGAGCAGAAAACGGCCCCTCCTGATCCAGCAGCAGCCAGGAGGCTGGGGTGTAGAAGGCCCACCAACCCTGTCAGGAGACTGTGGGCTGGCAGGATGAGAGGAAAAGAAAGCTCCTATTCCCTTTCAACAGCTAGAGAGAGAGGTGAGGTGTGAATGAGAGAGGATTTCACATTTGTCAGACACCTAAGAGTGGGGAGGGGTGGGCTAATAGAAAAGATGGAGCTTCTAACCAGAGCTGGGTAGCACCCGGGTAGAAAAGTCAACATCCTTTCCTAGCAGATGGGGTGGGATAGAAGTTGGACTCCTCACTAGGATGTTGCTTGTATTCCCCCAACACCTTCCATACTGTCCTCTCGCTACTAAATTTAGTCATCTGGCTGGTAAGTGACTGATAGGTTCTTCAAGTCCTGATCTATAGTGTTGTCCTCAGACAGAGTGAATAGAAAGTGAAATCAGTGACATTTAATCACTGCATGCTTCCTTGTTGCAACAAGAGAAATCTGAAATTAAATATTGCACCGAACCCTTTTTTGTTTCCGCAGGCAGTAATAATTTTTGTTCCGCTGTCTCATATTCCTGAGACCCGCCTATAAATTGCTACCTCAAATTATTCATTTTAGTGCCGTTCTCCTTTTGTGCAAGTGACTGTCTTCTACAAGAAATACAACATATTATTCATTTTCAAGGCTTCAGAAAGAAAGCTGAGCTGCAACAGTTGATAAAAAAATATGCTGTACAAAGACTGAATAGATTACTGTGTCACTGCTGAAAGTTCATTATTCTGTAACCTTTAGAATGACGAAATCTTGCCCTTTTCTCATCAAAAACACTTATGGTTATATCCTTATTTCCCTGTAAATAATATTATGCGGAGATCTTCAAATTATGTATCATTAAAATACCTGTATCAGTAAAAAGAACATTAATATACTTTCAGAAGGCATATTTTAAAGTATACCTCTACCCCGATGTTTCAGGATTAACAACAAGAATTTTAGTTATAAGCTGGGGACGCATCAATTAGAAGTAACGGAGGAGGAGAAGGACCTTGGAGTATTGGTTGACCACAGGATGACTATGAGCTGCCAATGTGATGTGGCCATGAAAAAAGCTAATGCAGTCTTGGGATGCATCAGGCGAGGTATTTCCAGTAGAGACAAGGAGGTTTTAGTACCATTATACAAGGCACTGGCGAGACCTCACCTGGAATACTGTGTGCAATTCTAGTCTCCCACGTTTAAGAAGGATGAATTCAAAACTGGAGCAGGTACAGAGAAGGGCTACTAGCATGAAGCGAGGAATGGAAAACCTGTCTTATGAAAGGAGACTCAAGGAGCTTGGCTTGTTTAGCCTAACTAAAAGAAGGTGGAAGGGAGATGTGATTGTTCTCTATAAATATATCAGAGGGATAAATACCGGAGAGGGAGAGGAATTATTTAAGCTCAGTACCAATATGGACACAAGAACAAATGGATATAAACTGGTCATTGGGAAGTTTAGACTTGAAATTAGACGAAGGTTTCTAACCATCAGAGGAGTGAAGTTTTGGAATGGCCTTCCAAGGGAAGCAGTGGGGGCAAAAGACCCATCTGGCTTTAAGATTAAACTCGATAAATTTATGGAGGAGATGGTATGATGGGATAACATGATTTTGGCAATTAATTGATCTTTAAATATTCACGGTAAATAGGCTCAGTGGCCTGTGATGGGATGTTAGATGGGGTGGGATCTGAGTTACTACAGAGAATTCTTTCTTCGGTAGCGTGCTGTGAATCTTGCCCATATGCTCAGGGTTTAGCTGATCGCCATATTTGGGATCGGGAAGGAATTTTGTAAGGAATTCTCTGTAGCATGGGGCACGGGTCACTTGCTGGAGGATTCTCTGCTCCTTGAAGTCTTTAAACCACAATTTGAGGACTTCAATAGCTCAGACATTGGTGAGAGGTTTTTCGCAGGAGTGGGTGGGTGAGATTCTGCGGCCTGCGTTGTGCAGGAGGTCAGACTAGATGATCATAATGGTCCCTTCTGACCTTAATATCTATGAATCTATATAAAGTGGTCTGATATAATGCAAATTCAGATACAACACATGGTAACACAGTGCTCTGGGGGGAGGGGTTGCACGTTCCGGCGGATCAGGGCGTCAGCGTGTCTGGCTCCGACACGCTGCTCTGAGCGGCGTGTTAAGGGTGCCGGGCTGGGGCCGAGGGGTTGGATAATAGGGCCATGGGGGGGGGAGGAGAACAGGGGTCGATTCAGACGTGCAGGGGCAGCGCGGCAGGGCTCGGCCAGGCTGTGACAACCCAGGGGGCGGCTCCTGGCTGGAAGTTCATGCCCCAGCCCAGGTGTACTGCGACCAGAGGGAGCGGGCCCGTGCTGCAGCCCCGGCCCGGCTCTGCGCCTCCCGCGCCCTGGCCTGGCGGCGCTACGTGTCCCGCTGGGCTGTGCAGTTCGGTGCCGCTGCCATTGCTTCGCTGAGCTCCTGCCTCCCTCCCGCACCCCCGGCCCAAGACCCTCTGCCCCTACGAACAAAAATGATTTAGTTCGCAAGTTTGCAAACATTTTTATCCTATAGGAACACAAATACCTTTCCTAGTAAAATTTCAAAGCACATTATTTCTTCGTAAACTCTAATCCCTCTACCCCGATGTAACGCAGTTTCACTATAAGGTGGTAAGATTTTTTGGCTCCCAAGGACCGTGTTATATCGGGGTAGAGGTGTATCAAGAGGAAAAAACATGTGTTTTTGCACACTGTCATGGAGATGTGTTCGTTACATAGACTCAATTTTGTGTTTCAGTAAATGTTTCTATTCTCTTATTTTGCTTGTTTACTACTTGCATAAGGGAACACTTTTCAATTGTTTCAATAATTAAAACAAATACTTGCATGCGCTAAAGATTGAGATGTCCCCTGATGCTTCAACCACCATTCCAGAGGACATGCATCCATGCTGATGGAGGCTTCTGCTCGATAATGATCCAAAGCATGTTCATTTTCATCATCTGAGTCAGATGCCACCAGCAGAAGGTTGACTTTCTTTTTTTGGTGGTTCGGGTTCGGTAGTTTCTGCATTGGAATGTTGCTTTTTAAGACTTCTGAAAGCATGCGCCACACCTCTCAGATTTTGGAAGGAACTTCATCTTCTTAAATCTTGGTTTGAGTGCTGTAGCTATCTTTCGAAATTTCCCATTGGGATCTTCTTTGCATTTTGTCATATGTGTAGTGAAAGTGTTCTTAAAATGAACAACACGTGCTGGGTCATCATCCAAGGCTGCTATAACATGAAATATATGGCAGAATACAGGTAAAACAGAGCAGGAGACATACAATTCTCCCTCAAGGTGTTCAGCCACAAATGTAATTAACGCATTATTTTTTTAACAAGCATCATCAGCATGGACACACGTCCTCTGGAACGATGGCCGAAGCCTGAAGAGACATATGAATCTTTAGAGCATCTGGCACATAAATATCTTGCGACGCCAGCTACAACGGTGCCATGTGAAACACCTATTCTCATTTTCAGGCAACACTGTAATTAAAAAACAGGCAGCATTATCTCCCATAAATGTAAACAAACTTGTTTCTCTTAGCGATTGGCTGAACAAGAAGTAGGACTGCGTGGACTTGTAGGCTCTAAAGTTTTACATCAGTGTGGTTTTGAGTGTAGTTATGTAACAAAAACCCCTTCATTTGTAAGTTGCACTTTCATGATGAAGAGATTGCACTACAGAACTTGTATGAGGTGAATTGATCAATATTTTTTTATCATTTTTACAGTGCAAATATTTGCAATAAAAATAATATAAAGTTAATACTGTACACTTTGTATTCTGTGTTGTAATTGAAATCAATATATTTGAAAACGTAGAAAACATCCACAAATATTTAATACACTTCAATTGGTATTCTATTGTTTAACTGCAATTAATCAGGATTAATTTTTTTTAGTTAATTGCATGAGTTAACTGCAATTAATCGACAGCCCTAGTTAACACAATTTTACTAAGCTGTAGATAGCTTGTTGGTTAAGACAATGCCAATTTAACGGAAAACAATGTTCAAAGTATCTGCAAATATCCACTACATTATCAATATACTTTATGCGATGAACAGTCTCTTTTGGCTCCAGTAAATATTTAATCTGGTATTTCTCAGGTACAAGTTGCTAAAACTATTCTATCAATTTATTAAAACTATATATAATAAATCTTAAAATAATCTAAAATATAACATCTGACCAGAAAGCCAGTATACTACAGAGTGTCATCAGTGAAGTTAATTCTCGAGAACCCTAATGATTGATCATAAGGTTGAAAAGCTTAATGGCAATCATAGCTCTTCTCCAAAGCTCCAGTTTTATAATAAGAGAGGGCAAAGCATAGGGGCATCATGAGAGCTCAAGTACTGTTCTTCTAGCACTTAAGACTAATAATACTTGTTTGCAGTGTTGTAGCCATGTTATTAGAGAGACAAAGTAGGTGAAGTAATGTCCTTTATTGTACCAACTTTTGTTGGTAAATGAGAAACTTTCAACCTTACAGAGAGCTCTACTTCAGGTCTGGGAAAGATGGAACAAATTGTTAAGCATAAGTAGTTAACAAATGTTGTAAGAGACCTTTTCAGGTGAAGTGGCCAATTAACATCTTGGTGGTGGTAGGAGAAAGTAGGGTTAATAGGTTATAGACTTTGTAATGAGCCATAAATCCAGCATCTCTATGGAGTCCACAATTTGTAGTGTCTAGCAGAGTAATGAATTTAAGATCCCAGACTTGTCTTTTGAAGGTTTTGTGCAGGTTTCCTTTGAAGATGGGGACTGAGAGGTCAGGCAGAGGGTGATCATGCCCATGGGTGATAGGATGTTTTTGTCTTTTATCATTTTTGTGAGAGTTCATTTGAGAGCATAGAGATTGTCTCATTTCACCCACATAGTTGTTATTGGAGCAGTCAGTGCACTGTATGAAGTACCCCGTATTTCGTGAATGATAAATAACATTCGCAGGGATCTCTCTCTCTCTCACACACACACGCGCGAGACCAGGCACTGGTATGAGACCCTCTTTGGTCGTGCCAACTGGGGTCATGGCAGTGGAAGAAACCATGGATCTTGAAAGGTGTGTTGTGGGGGGGTACTGATCATTGTAGCAGTGGAGGTATGTCTGCAGGTTTTCTGTTGTTGTGGCAGGGTCTGATGCTGCTTTGGGTTGGTGTGTCCTGATCTGTGGGGAGTCTGCTTTTGATGATGAGCTTGGTGAGTTGGGGGGGTTGTTTGAAGACTAGAAGAGGGGGTTCAGGAAAGATTTCTTTCAGGATGTGGTCCCCATTGAGTATGGATTGTAATTGTTTAATGATATCCTGTTGGGTTCCAGTGTGAGGTGGCAGGTAAACAAGTAGGGGTGTGCAGTTGAAAGGGTATTTTTTCCATATTGAAGCAAGTTCTCTTGGAGTATTTTGGTGGCCCTTTCCATAATGCTACTGGTCTGATGTTTTATTTTAAAGCTTTACCCTCAACAACTTGAAGATGGAAAGACATTTTCAAGAGTAAACTGAACAACAAATAGCAAACAGGACTGCACTAAGTACTACTGCTTTTCAATGACTTTAGCAAAAAAATTGACTCATCTGGAAGATTTTATCATTGTAAGTGACTGGAGCATGGACAACTGTTATTATTAAGAGCAGAGGAATATTAAGAAGGCTATGACAGCAAAACTAAACTACATATTTAAGCAGATAGGTGGCTAGAACCCAGAGGCCAGATACTCAGCTGGTGTAAATTGTTGTTTTATTGAAGTCAATGGTGCCATGACAATTTACATCAGCTGAAGATCTGGCCCAAGGTCTATAAGTACACACAGACACTACAGAAATCCAAGTATGAACTCAATGGAGATATATTACACCACGGTTTTGTAATCACGTGTTGCATCACAATGTGACTTGACCTCATTTACAGAAAGTTTAGGTTTAGGTCCCAAAACTGACATACTTTAAAATGGTTGCAGTCTAGTAGTGAACACCCTCTGAATTATAAATACCTTTAGAAAACAAAACGAGAGAGAAAAATACATATCTTTCTTCTTGAGTTACCACCTGGCTGGTATTTTAACATGTCCGATAATACTATTTCAGGAACCGTTGCTAGTAAACAATAAAAAAGTCAAATAAAGACCAAAATTTGCCTCCCCAACTTGTGTGTAGCTGGCAACAAGGTGCTAAAAAGAACAAGGTTTTAGAAAGGGCTTCAACTGGTACCATTCCACAGCCTCCATGGTCACTGATGCCATGAGCCCGACAGTCTTGCTAAGCTAGGCAACTTCGTTCTCTGCTTCTACAAAGCTTTTCCTTATAGATGGATGCATCTGTACAACAAAGATTTGGCTTACTAAGCAGAGAGCAATGGAATGGGCAGAGTCTCACAAACAAGGACAGCAAACCAACGTTGCAAACAAAACACTTTAAAAAAAAAAAAAGATCATCTCGGAGTAGTAGATAGAAAGAGGAAGCAATTTCTCCTGTTCCCTTCACCATGCTGTTTTGAGAGTGTACTTGGGGTTAAGGGTGGACCAAACCAAAACCAATATGCCCCAGAGTAAATTGGATAAACCGCTGTTTACATGGAACCCACTGCAGCCACAATATAGGGCGCACAGATTAACAAACAAATCCTATTCCAACAGATGCGTTCTCATCACTGATGACATTCCAGGGAAAACAGCACAGATATATTGGCTCATGTTCCTGATAAACACAGGGAAACAAACCTTTCATGGACTCGTAGACTTTAAGGCCAGAATGGACCATCACGATCATCTAATCTGACCTCCTGCACATTGCAGACCACAGAACCTCAGCTGCCCGCTCCTGTAATAGACCCTGAACCTCTAGCTGAGTTACAGAAGTCCTCAGACCATGATTTAAAGACTTCAAAGTAGAGAGAATTCACCATTTACTCCAGTTTAAACCTGCACGTGACCCATGCCCCATGATGCAGACGAAGGCGAAAAAACCCCAGAGTCTCTGCCAATTTGACCCAAGGGAAAATTCCTCCCTGATCCCAAATATGGCAGTCAGTTGGACCATGTGCATTTTGGAAAGACCCAGCAGCCAGACCCCCAAGAAAGAATTCACTATAACTCACAGCCCTCCCCATCTAGTGTCCCACCACCGGCCATTGGGGATAATTGCTACTAGCTACATGCCATAGTAGGTAATCTCATCATATCATCCCCTCCATAAATGTATCAAGCTCAGTCTTGAAGCCAATTAGTTTTGGGTTTTTTTGCCCCCCACTCCTCCCCCTGGAAGACTGTTCCAGAACTTTGCTCTGATGGTTAGAAACCTTCATCTAATTTCAAACCCAACCTTGTTGAGGGCCAGTTTATACCCATTTGTTCTTGTGTCAACATTGGTGCTTAATGTAAATAACTCCTCTCTCTCCCTGGTATTTATCCCTCTGATATATTTAGAGAGGGCTAGCATATCTCCTCCTCAGCCTTCTTTTGGTTAGGCTAAACAAGCCAAGTTAATTGAGTCTCCTTTCAAAAAACTGGTTTTCCATTCCTCTGATCATGCTAGTAGCCCTTCTCTGCACCTGTTCCAATTTGAATTTGTCTTTCTTAAACATGGGAGACCAGAATTGCACACAGTATTCCAGATGAGGTCTCACCAGTGCCTTGTATAATGGTACTAACACTTTCCTGGTTCTACTGGAAATATCTGGCCTGATGCACCCAAGGATTGCATTAGCCTTTTTCGTAGCCACATCACACTAGTGGTTTATAGTTATCCTGTGATCAACCTATACATCCAGGTCTTTCTCCCCCTCTGTTGCTTCCAACTGATAATTCCCCAGCTTATAGCAAAAATTCTTGTTGTTAGTCCTTAAGTGCATGACCTAGCACTTTACACTATTATATTTCATCCCATTTCTATTACTCCAGTTTTCAAGCTCATCCAGATCTTCTTGTATAATATTCCAGTCCTCCTCCATATTGGCAATACCTCCTAGCTTTGTATCACCCACAAATTTTACTAGCACACTCCCACTTGTGCCAAGGTCATTAATAAAAATCTTAAATAAGACTGGTCTCAAGACTAATCCCTGAGGAACTCCACTAGTAACCTCCCGCCAGTCGGAGAGGTGACCTTTCAAAAGAGAAAAGGACAAACTGCAGGGGTGGAATTGTACAAATAGAAATCGCGGGGGAAGGGGAGATGTTAAAAGTATTTGCCAGTAGCCCGTTAATAGTATCATAATGGAGAAATTATTAATTTTTTTTTCTGTCACAGGGAAACAAATGAGCCAAGCCACCGAGAAAACAGCATATAGCTCTGTTGGCCAACTATGGGCCCAGTTCTACCCTCATATGCATGTGCGACTCCCAGTGAAGCCAATGGCTGATGATAGAATATGGCCACTAATGTAGCTGACTGTGGGTTTGACTCTACAAACACAGAGCCAACTTAATGCCTGTGAGTAGTTCCATTGTTGTCAATGAAACTACTCACACAAGTACAGTTATGCCTGTGTGTAAATGTTTGCAGACCTGGGCCCTATCTCTCTCAAATCAACGATACATGAAGGAAATACACCGAAAGGCCTATTTTACAAAAGGGACCTCTAAGCCAAGATAAAGTCTTTTCTTCCTTCTGCAAGATTAATTACCTGATTACTCTTTTGCTTTCCCCAAATAAAAAAAAAAGTAACATGAATATTGGTTTGGTTTAAAATCAGATCCCAAATACAGAGCACAGTCCTCCTCCTATTCAAGTCAAAAGGCAAATGCTCACTGACTTCAAAACAGCAGCAGCCACACAGATAGCAAAGCAATCCGTGCAGGAAGAGAGATGCCATTTGCACTATTCAGTCTAATAAGAAATAAGGCTGAGTGAATAGCAACAGATCAGCCATACAAATATTCACAAAGCACACACCATTATAAACTCAGGGCTTGGGAGAAGCAGGAGTGTAAGGTATTAAAACACTGGCATAAAACAAACATTTTTGTTCCCAAACAAAAACCAGAAATATATACATAACGAGGCAGCAGAAGCGTTTAAAATGTGCCTTACAATATTCTATAACACTTCAAACAATATGTACCTCCTTAGCTAAATTAGTCACCGTGTGTTGTGATGAGAGCCTTCTTGCAATGTTCCACTGCCATATATAGAGAAAAATGAAATATCTATTTTGCCCTACCAGCCAAAAACAACAATGTAGTTAACTCAAGAAAGAAACCTGATTACTTCATTAAAGAGAAAAAAATTAATACAAGGAACTACTATGCAAAACTTACCTCGATAACCAACACACCTTATGCCATGTACTCAGACTGCTTTTCAGTAGAAAATATTACTCATGTTGACCTAAAACCACTTCACATGAAAATAAAAATCATAAGAGGATGAAAACAGCAGTATGTGCTCATTAGAAATATCAAAATTATGCATCACAAGGTTGTTGATATTTCTATAATTTGAATACTTACAGCTGTGTAGTAATCAGTAATACCTAAATGATGCAGATTAGTTAATGCTCACACTGATGAAACATGATTTTTCCATGAACTGCCTTGCAGACTTCCCAAACTAAAACAAAAACCAAATCTCATTAACACTGGCAAGCTTCCACATCCTCCTGCTTTCTAAAACTTAAACTACGAATATGGGAAAGGAAAGGCCAAAGGTTCTTTCGGACTCACAAAAACAGTAACTCAATAAATTAAACTCAGCCATGAGTTTTATCGCTGGAAGCGTTACTACTTGCTATGATAAAACTCCTTCAAAACACTGAACAACATTCCACTTGAACTGAGACTATCAAGAACTACTGTTCCTTAGAGGACAGGTGCACTGTCATGTTATCTCTGGGAGTGGGGGAAAGGAAAGAGTTTCTGGAGAGCCTGGACCTAAGCCAATCCTGACTACAGGATGTGTCCATCCTGGAGGAATCAGGTGAGTCTAGTATAAAAGAGTCAGGGGGTTATGGCGAAGGAACAAATAGCTCAGGAAGTTGTGACAGAGTCTGAGGAAAGCTCTCCAGGCAGGGAGGCCTAGGAGAGACTGAGGCGGCCTGGGAGGATGAAGAGAAACCCTGGATTGTGTGGACTTCTAGATGGAATTTGTTTTGGCGTCTTAGTTGTGTCTACAATTTATTTTATATTTATATTATATCAGCAACCAATGACCAAGAAACAGTGAAAGTGAAGTGTATATGAACAGCCCATAAACTGCTGGGGAAACTGAGGCACGTGTCCTGCACTGTGACCGTAGGCCGCGAGAGAGTGCAGCGGAGGCAGCTGGCCTGATTACAGGACCAAATACGCATGCATGACAGGAATGCTGACACACACACGCCAAAGCATCTCCCTAGTCTGGAGCCCGTCCTTCCCTTCCATACAGTGTCACCCTTCGAAAGCAGCTTTTAGGTCCAAATTTCCAAACGCACTGCAAAATTAGGGATGCAAATTTGGCACTGGAATCGGTCTGCAAGTCGAAATGGAAATTGTGTCTGTCTGCCCGAACTGGCAAGAGTACCCTTTACCGTCCTAAAGGGCAGCTGTTTACATTTGAAAACAGCGTTTACCTGAAAATTATTGAGGTGCTCACTTTGACAGACTGGCTCCTGCAGTACCTCGCGGAGATGGTACTGCATCTGGAGAAGCCAGGGGCTTGCCTATGCTCCAGCGTCACAGCTCCTGTGCTGCGGCTGGGCCCCCGCAGTGTGGTAATGTAAACACTTGCTACAGCAACCGAAGGGGGTTTCCCATAGCCTTGCATCCATCCGGTTGTGCCACGCGTCTACACCTAAATTTGCCTCCCACTGATACCAACGCCAACCTAGTACCACCACCTCCCGGAGCACTGTTGAGCCAGGATCAATGTACTGAGGTTGACACAGCATGAATGTAGACACTGTATTACCTATGTCAACTCTAACAGTAATCCAGCAGCTGTCCCACAATGCCTGACTGGCTGCTTCGGTCACAATTGTGACTTCTGCTGCCCAGGGGTCGCGGAGACTGGAAACCCCTCCCCCTTTTAAAATCCTGCAAATTTCTGAAATGCCTTTTCTTGGTTGTTCATCTTGGCAAGAACACCTAGAGCTCTCCATTGCTGTGTGCAACTTCTCGGCTAACCCTACCAGCTACACGCTCCAATTACACTCTGTTGCCTTATCTTAGGGTATGTCTGTCTACACTACGAAATTAGGTCGAATTTATAGAAGTCGGTTTTTTTGAAATCGGTTTTATATATTCGAGTGTGTGTGTCCCCACAGAAAATGCTCTAAGTGCATTAAGTGCATTTACTCGGCGGAGCGCTTCCACAGTACCGAGGCAAGCGTCGACTTCCAGAGCGTTGCACTGTGGGTAGCTATCCCACAGTTCCCGCAGTCTCCGCTGCCCATTGGAATTCTGGGTTGATATCCCAATGCCTGATGGGGCTAAAACATTGTCGCGGGTGGTTCTGGGTACATATCGTCAGGACCCCGTTCCCACCCTCCCTCCCCCCGTGAAAGCAAGGGCAGACAATCATTTCGCGCCTTTTTTGTCTGCTGCCAGCCAAAGATGTAAAGGATAGATGGAGTGGGTCAGAACAAGAAATAGACCAGATTTGTTTTGTACTCATTTTCCTCCTCCCCTGTCTAGATCACACTGCAGTCAGTCACAGAGAAGGCGCAGCGAGGTTAATCTAGCCATGTATCAATCAGGGGCCAGGCTAACCTCCTTGTTCCAATAACAACGATAACTTTGGTGCACCATTTCTTATTGGAACCCTCCGTGCAGTCCTGCCTGAAATACTCCTTGATGTACAGGCACACCCTTTGTTGATTTTAGCTCCCTGAAGCCAACCCTGTAAGCCGTGTCGTCAGTCGCCCCTCCCTCCGTCAGAGCAACGGCAGACAATCGTTCCGCGCCTTTTTTCTGTGCGGACGCCATACCAAGGCAAGCATGGAGGCCGCTGAGCTCATTTTGGCAATTAGGAGCACATCAACCACCACACGCATTATCCAGCAGTATATGCAGCACCAGAACATGGCAACGCGATACCGGGCGAGGAGGCGACGTCAGCGCGGTCCCGTGAGTGATCAGGACATGGACACAGATTTCTCTGAAAGCATGGGCCCTGCCAATGCATGCATCATGGTGCTAATGGGGCAGGTTCATGCTGTGGAACGCCGATTCTGGGCTCGGGAAACAAGCACAGACTGGTGGGACCGCATAGTGTTGCAGGTCTGGGACGATTCCCAGTGGCTGCGAAACTTTCGCATGCGTAAGGGCACTTTCATGGAACTTTGTGACTTGCTTTCCCCTGCCCTGAAGCGCATGAATACCAGGATGAGAGCAGCCCTCACAGTTGAGAAGCGAGTGGCGATAGCCCTGTGGAAGCTTGCAACGCCAGACAGCTACCGGTCAGTTGGGAATCAATTTGGAGTGGGCAAATCTACTGTGGGGGCTGCTGTGATGCAAGTAGCTCACGCAATCAAAGATCTGCTGATATCAAGGGTAGTGACCCTGGGAAATGTGCAGGTCATAGTGGATGGCTTTGCTGCAATGGGATTCCCTAACTGTGGTGGGGCTATAGACGGAACCCATATCCCTATCTTGGCACCAGAGCACCAAGCCGGCGAGTACATAAACCGCAAGGGGTACTTTTCGATAGTGCTGCAAGCTCTGGTGGATCACAAGGGACGTTTCACCAACATCAACGTGGGATGGCCGGTAAAGGTGCATGACGCTCGCATCTTCAGGAACTCTGGTCTGTTTCAAAAGCTGCAGGAAGGGACTTTCTTCCCAGACCAGAAAATAACTGTTGGGGATGTTGAAATGCCTATATGTATCCTTGGGGACCCAGCCTACCCCTTAATGCCATGGCTCATGAAGCCATACACAGGCAGCCTGGACAGTGGTCAGGAGCTGTTCAACTACAGGCTGAGCAAGTGCAGAATGGTGGTAGAATGTGCATTTGGACGTTTAAAGGCGCGCTGGCGCAGTTTACTGACTCGCTTAGACCTCAGCGAAACCAATATTCCCACTGTTATTACTGCTTGCTGTGTGCTCCACAATATCTGTGAGAGTAAGGGGGAAACGTTTATGGCGGGGTGGGAGGTTGAGGCAAATCGCCTGGCTGCTGGTTACGCGCAGCCAGACACCAGGGCGGTTAGAAGAGCTCAGGAGGGCGCGGTACGCATCAGAGAAGCTTTGAAAACCAGTTTCATGACTGGCCAGGCTACAGTGTGAAAGTTCTGTTTGTTTCTCCTTGATGAAACCCCCCGCCCCTTGGTTCACTCTACTTCCCTGTAAGCTAACCACCCTCCCCTCCTCCCTTTAATCACCGCTTGCAGAGGCAATAAAGTCATTGCTGCTTCACAGTCATGCATTCGTTATTCATTCATCACACAAATAGGGAGATGACTACCAAGGTATCCCAGGAGGGGTGGTGGAGGAGGGAAGGAAAATGCCACACAGCACTTTAAGCACAGCACTTTAAAAGTTTACAACTTTAAAATTTATTAAATGACAGCCTTCTTTTTTTTGGGCAATCCTCTGTTGTGGAGTGGCTGGTTGGCCGGAGGCCCCCCCACCGCGTTCTTGGGCGTCTGGGTGTGGAGGCTATGGAACTTGGGGAGGAGGGCGGTTGGTTACAGAGGGGCAGCAGTGGCAGTCTGTGCTCCAGCTGCAGCTCAACCATACACTGGAGCATTCTGGTTTGGTCCTGCAGCAGCCTCAGCATTGAATCCTGCCTCCTCTCATCACGCTGCCGCCACATTTGAGCTTCAGCCCTGTCTTCAGCTCGCCACTTACTCTCTTCAGCCCTCCACCTCTCCTCCCGGTCATTTTGTGCTTTCCTGCACTCTGACATTATTTGCCTCCACGCATTCGTCTGTGCTCTGTCAGTGTGGGAGGACAGCATGAGCTCGGAGAACATTTCATCGCGAGTGCGTTTTTTTTTCTTTCTAAGCTTCACTAGCCTCTGGGAAGGAGAAGATCCTGTGATCATTGAAACACATGCAGCTGGTGGAGAAAAAAAAAGGGACAGCTGTATTTAAAAAGACACATTTTATAAAACAGTCGCTACACTCTTTCAGGGTAAACCTTGCTGTTAACATTACATACATAGCACATGTGCTTTCGTTACAAGGTCGCATTTTGCCTCCTCCCACCGCGTGACTACCCCCTCAACCTTCCCCCCTCCCTGTGGCTAACAGCGGGGAACATTTCTGTTCAGCCACAGGCAAACAGCCCAGCAGGAATGGGCTATACTGAGTGTCCCTGAAGAAAAGCACCCTATTTCAACCAGGTGACCATGAATTATATCTCACTCTCCTGAGGATAACACAGAGAGAGAAAGAACGGATTTTGGTTGAATGCCAGCAAACATACACTGCAATGCTTTGTTCTACAGTGATTCCCGAGTATGTGTTACTGGCCTGGAGTGATAAAGTGTCCTACCATGAAGGACGAAATAAGGCTGCCCTCCCCAGAAACCTTTTGCAAAGGCTTTAGGACTACATCTAGGAGAACCGCAAATGCCAGGGCAAAGTAATCCTTTCACATGCTTGCTTTTAAACCATGTATAGCATTTTAAAAGGTACACTCACCAGAGGTCCCTTCTCCGCCTGCTGGGTCCAGGAGGCAGCCTTGGGTGGGTTCGGGGGGTACTGGCTCCAGGTCTAGGGTGAGAAACAGTTCCTGGCTGTCGGGAAAACCGGTTTCTCCGCTTGCTTGCTGTGAGCTATCTACAACCTCCTCCTCATCATCATCTTCTTCGTCCCCAAAACCTGCTTCCGTATTGCCTCCATCTCCATTGAAGGAGTCAAACAACACGGCTGGGGTAGTGGTGGCTGAACCCCCTAAAATGGCATGCAGCTCATCATAGAAGCGGCATGTTTGGGGCTCTGACCCAGAGCGGCTGTTCGCCTCTCTGGTTTTCTGGTAGGCTTGCCTCAGCTCCTTCAGTTTCACGCGGCACTGCTTCGGGTCCCTGTTATGGCCTCTGTCCTTCATGCCCTGGGAGATTTTCACAAAGGTTTTGGCATTTCGAAAACTGGAACGGAGTTCTGATAGCACGGATTCCTCTCCCCAAACAGCGATCAGATCCCGTACCTCCCGTTCGGTCCATGCTGGAGCTCTTTTGCGATTCTGGGACTCCATCATGGTCACCTGTGCTGATGAGCTCTGCATGGTCACCTGCAGCTTGCCACGCTGGCCAAACAGGAAATGAGATTCAAAAGTTCGCGGTTCTTTTCCTGTCTACCTGGCCAGTGCATCTGAGTTGAGAGTGCTGTCCAGAGCGGTCAGAATGGAGCACTCTGGGATAGCTCCCGGAGGCCAATACCATCGAATTGTGTCCACAGTACCCCAAATTCGAGCTGGGAACGTCGATTTAAGCGCTAATCCACTTGTCAGGGGTGGAGTAAGGAAATCGATTTTAAGAGCCCTTTAAGTCGAAATAAAGGGCTTCACTGTGTGGACGGGTGCAGGTTTAAATCAATTTAACGTTGCTAAATTCGACCTAAAGTCCTAGTGTAGACCAGGGCTTAGATTATGTATTAATTATACTGATTACTTAAGAATCCCCAGTTATCACTTTGAGGGTTGACAGGTTCTTGCCCCAAGATCAGGCCCAGTATTTAAATTATTATATAGTTGGGAACCCTGATGCGCACACAGTTGCAACACTCACAACATAGGAACTCTTATATTTACAAATATAGTTTATTAAAACATTTAGCACAGTCACAAACACCCCAACTCAGTAAGATAGAGATACTACAGAAAGTACATTTACAACACCCATATACTCACACCATCTCCTGTAAAAGAACCTGAAATGTTAGCCATCATCTGCCTCATCACCATCACCTTCCCCTTCATCACCAGTGGCCATCATCCTGGCACCTCCCAAGGACTACACCTCTCTTTCCCCTGCCCCTAGGCTGGGATGCCACTTTGGTAATATGTTACGCTGACACCATGATGTTCAATGCATATTCAGTAGGTGATTTTTCCCTTCACCTTATTTGTATTTCCTCACCACACTAATGTTGGAGTGTCTTTTTTCTATAGGTGAGTATATCAATGATCTAATTTATTATATACGTTAATTCGTTACTTTGGCCCTTTTGTGGTTAGGCATCACATTTGTTATTTCTGTCCAAACTGATTATTTTGGTTCTTTCCAAGTTGTGATGTACCTGTTAAGTTTAAAAGGATATGAACTTAGGAAAGCCCCTATGCCAGCCTGCTTTAACGCATCCTCTATGTTAAAGGTCGCAGTCAGACACAGACCTTACGCTTTAGCTCCATTTCTCTATGTGAAAGGTCCCAAACATATGTATGCTAACTTTGCCTTAGCCCACCATACAAGATGTGGCCTGCAGGTCCCTTGTGTTACAGCCAAAATATACCCTTATATAAACCTATTATACATAAAATACATCATCAAACCTATAAGAAACTTATAAGAAAAAAATATATATATAGGCAAGAAAGCAGGCTAGCCTTAAATGTATCTCATGTACTTCAGTTCATTGCCAGGACACTTCTGTGGTTGAATTATTTACTTGTGGTCAGAACTTACCCTTAAACTCTACTTTCAGCTCCCCAAATACCTGGCATTTTTCCGCTGGGCCGTTTATCTGTTCAAAGATTACCGGTCTTAAACCTTATGCTAACTTGCTGACACTAATGTCTTACAGGATGCAGGCTGGTGGGTTACTTGCATTACAGCTGAATATAATGCAAAGCAGAATATAATGAAGGCAAGCTAGCCCACTGAGCTACAGTAGCAGTGAATATAATAAAGCAAACTAGCCCACTGGCTGCATCTCCAGCCTGGAGTACACGGGAGGTGCTGGATCTCCTGGGCTTGTGAGGAGAAGAGGCTGTGCAAGCAGAGGTACGGACCAGCCAAAGAATCATGGAAATCTATGAGCAGATTGCACGGGGGATGCAGGACAAGAGGGTACGACAGGGATCAGCAACAGTGCCACATGAAAGCAAAGGAGCTGCGGCAGGCCTATCAGAAGGAGGCCAACAGTCAACCCGGTGCCAAGCCACTGAGCTGCCACTTTTACAGAGAGCTGCATGCCATGCTTGGCGGAGCCCTCACCACTGCCCCCCACAGCACCGGGGATACCTCTGAGGAGCTCAAGTCACAGGCTTCCAGTGTGAACAGCGAGGACAAGGAGGAGGAGGAGGAAGAGCACAAGGACAGGGGAACATGCAACTGGAGGGTCCAACTATGCTGCAAGCCAAGACCTATTTTAAACTCCTCTGCAGTCCAGTCAGTCCTGGCAATCAAACCCAGCCGAGCCCAATGCAGGGAAAGGAACCTCAGGTAAACGTGTAAATGTATTTCCCCATTACAGTGATGGCACCCCCAATTTACAGGACACAGCTATTGAGTTTTCACTAATCGACTCATACTAGACGAGGTAGCGGAACACAAAGAGAGACAGAGTTACTATCGGAGTTGGGGGGGGGGGGGAAGAAGGGGCACGCAGAGCAGTTTGTTTATGGGCACCGGGATGTCCCTTACATTTTTCTGAGAGATCTCGATGAAACTTTCATGGAGGTACTCTGCAATCCTCTCCTGAAGGTTTCTAGAGATGGTGACCTTATTTCTTCCTCCATGGCAGGACACGTTCCCGTGCCAGTCGGCGACAACTTCGGCAGGCACATTGCAATAAGCAGGCTAGCAGCATACTGGCCGGGTGGCTTCAAGATCCCAGCAGCAGATGGGCTCTCTGTGCCTTTGTTACCCTCAGGAGTGAGATATCAGCTAATATCATCTCTGCCTGTGGAAAACGGTGCCAATATTCAATGCCATTACCTTGTACTCAGAGTTTCATGCAACTGAGCAATTTCCTCCTCATTTCCCATCCCCACAGGCCATATTCATCATGGCTGGTGCTGTGAACGGCTCTGTACACAAACACTCCGAAACAAGTGTAAATACGCACGTCTTGTATGAAACTTCAGGGGACCAAGGGAAGGGAGTTCTGAATCTTAACTTTCACTTTTCATTGTGATGATACAGAGAATGGTTCCTCTGTGTGTTGTTTCTGCAGCTGCTGCCGTTGCAGCCTTGAGGGTCTCCCCCTCCACACCCATGGAAAGCTTGAGCCAGATAAGGAGGAGAAAGAAGAGGACTCAGGGTGACATGTTCAGTGACATCATGCAAGCCAGTGCTGCATCTGACCATAACCGGAGGTCCTGGAGAATGAATACTGCAGACTGTATGGAGAAGCACAGAGCAGACAGAAGAAAGGCACAGGAAAAGTAGAGGGAGATGCACCAGGACATAATGAGGGGTTCTCCAGCAGCACAAGCAGATGCTGCAGATGCTTGTGGACTTACAGGTTCAACAATCACAGGCTTCCCTCCCTTTGCAGCCTATGAAGAACTTCATTATAGCATCTCCCTTCATCATTCCATGTGGCATCAAGGGCTGCATCCCCTACTCCTGCCACTCCACACCAGGGGACATTAAGGACAACTACAGCTTCACATACATAAAAAAAATCAACTGTGGCTCTCATAGGCCAGCGTAACTAAAATGGATATGAATCTTCTTCACTCTTCTTAACCTCTATACCATGCATTCGTAAAGTTTTTAAATGTATTTGCTTTTAACTTGCACAGATTTTTAGAAGTGTTTTCATTACTCAATAAAACTCTATTGTTTGGGAAATAATTAATCTTTATTAGCTCCCAACATATGCTGCTGAAAGCCCAGTGGTAGTAAAAGCACCAACTACATATTTTACAGGGTGCCACAACTCAAGAGGATCCGTGACAAACACAGTGTAGTAATCATAAATGTACAGCAAGCACCACAAAATTAATAGGTGCATTGACAGTGTTATACTCCTAGACGTACACCAGGCACCACACAACACCTAACACACCCTCAACCGTAGGGCCAGGTATAGGACAGTTCACCATAACACATTACTGTGACTCACAGTTAAAGTGCTCTTTCAAAGCCTCCCTGAGCTGTAATAGTTCTTGACTCTGGATGCTCAAACTCAGCAGACAGCCACTCCATCTCCACCCCGGCGGTGTCTTTTCCCCTTTTGCTTCACAGATATTCTGCAGGACACAGCGGGCAGCTATAACCATTGGGATATTTTCTCCCTGAGATCTAATCTTGTGAGTAAACAAACGCCAGCGACCCTTCCAACTAATAAAAGCACATTCAACTGTCATTCTGCACCTGCTGAGCTGGTAGCTGAATTTTTCCTTGGTGCTTCGAGGTGGCCTGTGTATGGCTTCATGGTGGTTTGCCAGAGGAGCAAGGGCTTGGCTGGGTCCCCCAGGATCACTACTGGCATTTCAACATTGCCAATGGTATTCTGCCAATCAGGAAAGAAAATACCTGCTTGTAGCTTTCTGAACAGTCCTGTGTTCTTAAAGTGTGAGCATCATGCATTTTTCCTGACCAGCCAACACGGATGTCAAGTGAAGCATCCCTGGTGATCCACCAACGCTTGTATAACCACAGCAAAACAATCCCTTCTTTTGATGTGTTCTGCGGCAAGGTGCTCTTGAGCCAAAATAGCGATATGCATGCCATCTATTGCTCCACCATTCCTGCAAATCCATCCACTACATCCTGCACATGGCTGACAGTCACAGTCCTGCGTAACAGTAGATGATTAATGGGCCTGAACACTTGCATGACAACAGCTCCCATACTGGATCTTCCAACTCCAAAATGGTTTCCCACTGACCAGTAGCAATCCGGCATTCCAAGTTTCCAAAGTGCAATCGCCACTAGCCACTCCACTGTCAGTGCAGCTCTTATTCTGCATGTCCCTGCACTAAAGGGCTGAGGGCTCAGCACACACAGATTCAGGCATCTGGCCTTGTGCCACTGCTCGTCATCCCAAGCCTGCATTACAATGCCATCCCATCAGGCAGTGCTCGTTTCTCAGGCCTGGGAGCGGCACTCCACCATCTGCTGCTGCTCTGGGAAGGCCAACAACCAGCTTGAATTGGTTCTCGCTGTGTCCCACAGAAATCTGTGCTTCAGGAAATCGTTATGTTCCTCACAGCTCTGCTTGTGGCTCTGCGAATACCAGAGGATTGTGTGTCGAGCTTGCAATGCTCATGGTAACAGTGCAAGCTGTGCAGGATCCATGCTTCGTTTACAGATGGTGCACAGCAAAGAGGGCTGCACAGGTCTGTGGGATTTTCAAAATAGGGGCCAACATTATGGAACAGGGATGGCATTATGGGATGAAGAAAGTTGCATGATGGGAACTTGACCCCACAGCCCCAGCCACCTCTGTGTGGCTCATTAATGCCCCACCATGCATTGCCAAAAACTTCCCACTGGAAGCGGGTGAGTTGCACACTGGGATACCTACCCATGGTGCACCACCCTATGCATCGACAAAAGCACTTCTGGTGACTACACGCAGCGCCAACCCAAGGAGCCAAGTATGCACGTGCACAAGTGATAGACTAAAGTGCGGTGGCTTTATGCTGAAGTAGCTTGCATCAGCAAAATTTTGTAGTGTAAACGTGCCCTGAGAGGCAATAACTCGGTTGACAGCATAATTCTACCATCAGCCTATCAGTATCCACACCCGAACTTAGGTTGGTGTAACTATGTTTCACAGGAGGTGTGAATTTTTCCACACACTTGGGCAACATAGCTAGGTCAACCTAAGTTTTAGGTGTAGACCAGGCCAAGGAGTAGTCACACCAAATACTTAGTCTGCCCCATCCACTGAGGATCTTTTTCTTTCTTTCATTTTTTTTTTTGACAGATCAGTAACTAAAATGGACTCTTATGTTTACTTGATGCTCTAACAAACGTAGGAGTCTGAGGAGGGACAGAGCTGTTTCCCATCATTCTTGATAGGACGTCACTGTGGGCAATCCATTACCAAGGTAGGGGAATATGGAGAAGCCCTGATGGTGGAAATGGGCTCCCACTAACACCTTTTGTGAATACCCTCAGTTCCGTCAAGAGGCCAAAGTGAAACTCTGTCATGGTAAGAGTCTAGGCCAGTGGTTCTCAACCTGTGGTCTCTGGACCCCGACCACGTCTAAGGGCTCCACGAAAGACTTAGACTGGAAACTGACTGAATAGAATTCATCTCTATATACAGACAATAGATTTCCAAAGAGGTCCATACCTCCACTCCAAAAATTTTTAAGGGTCCACAAATGAAAAGGTTGACAACTACTGGTCTAGGCCTTCAGCGATTCTCAGGAATTTCCTGTGCACAGGGTGGATGTCTATTTGGAAATAAGCATCCTTTGAATCAAGAGCTGTGAACCCATCCCCCTGGTTCAATGACAGGATTTCAAAGGCCAGGGTGATCATTCTGAACCCCAGGTAGCAGATAAAAGACATTCATTTCTCTGAGATCTCAGATGGGCGTCCAGCCTCCTTTCTTCTTGGGGACGAGGAAATATCGTAAGTAAAATCCTCTTCCCCTGTGCTGAAGAGGTACTGACTCCACAGCTCACAGATGGAGCAAGGAGTCTACTTCTGTCTGAGCACCCTCTCATGAGAGAGGTCCCAGAAAAGGGATGGAAAGGGGGATGTTGGAAGGGGGAGAGAGAGGAATGCTGTTGTGTAATTGGGGATGATTATCTCCAGAGCCCATCTGGCCCAATGTCCAGGTGCCAAGCCTGGATAAAACAAGATATGTGACCACCAAACGAGATACAGGAGGAGACCTCAACCAGTACATGTGGCAGAAAAAACGGGTTTGCAGCTCTCAAAATCTCTGTCAAAAGGATTTCTTGGTAAGAAGATGGGTCTGGAAGAACAATGAAGGTGGGAAGATCATGCTTTGAATGTTGCATTCTCTTTCGCTCGTATGACCTCCAGTGGTGGAGCGGCTTAGGGGTTGGTCATTGTTTATACAGTAGCGTATTTCCTCCATGGTGCACGGGTATAGATATCCAGCGAGCAGAAGGGTTGCTCTTGAGTCCTTGAGGAAATATAGTCCTTCTCTGTCTTTTCACTGAATGGGTTACTTTCCTCAGAAGGGCAGATCCTCCACAGTGGAGTTGACCTGTTTGGGAAATCCAGAGGAATGGAGCCACAATCCCCACCTCATGCCTACACAAGTAGCCACTGAGCAGGAGGCTTTATCTGCTGCATCCACTGAGGCTTGGAGGACTGATCTAGCCAGAAATTTATCCCATCAATAATTTCGTGGAATTGCAGCCCGTTTTTCTCCCAGAGTTTGTTGGTGAACTCTGAGAACTCACTGTAATTAACAAACTTTATACTTTTACAGTAATGCTTAGTAGTTTGCTCTGCGGAGCTGTAAGCTTGCGAAAGTAAAGTTCTTTCTCCCAAAGAGCTAAACATTTCCCCTCCCTATCAGAGGGTTTACATATAAGATGGTGGAGTCTGTTTCTTTTGGTGACCAGTGAGTTCATGCGGGGTGCGTGACTAGGTATTCCGCTCTCTTAGATTATATAAAGTATTTCTTCTCCTTTCTCTTCAGAGTGGGAGCACAGGTGGCTTGAGTATGCCAGACTGTCCTGGCAGTTCTACGATGGACTCCTAATTGAGAGTGCAAAATCTCCAGTAGCCTGTACTTCAGGGCTATCTGGATTGTATCAGTGATCCTCTTCAGGAGATCCTAAAACTGCCAGTAGTCATCAGGTGATGATGGCAAGGCTGGCATGACCACCTTGTCTGAAGACAACAATAATAACCACACCAGTGTGGGCCATTCCATCTGATCTGGTTCTCTTCCTCCCACCATTTGGTCTTGGGTGGGTTGAGGGTGTTCCCTGCATGAGGAAGGTTCCCTTGATTCCCCCAGGGTCTGATGAATTTGGGGTTATGCATGTACAGATTCCATGGACCCTAGTATCAGAGGGTAGCCATGTTAGTCTGTTTCCACAAAAACAATGAGAAGTCCGGTGGCACCTTAAAGACTAACAGATTTATTTGGGCATAAGTTTTCATGAGTAAAAAAACCCACTTCTTCAGAAGCATACTCTGTAACAAACCCCATTGCCTACTCTGTCCCCATATCTACTCTAGGGACATCATAGGACCCAATCACATGAGTGACACCATCAGGGGCTCATTCACCTGCACATCTACTAATGTGATATATGCCATCATGTGCCAGCAATGCCCCTCTGCCATGTTCTCCACGTGTAAGGTGATTACTCCCTTCTCTTCATGTGTCAGTATATTTATGCTTGTATTTGTAATTTTCACTCCATGCATCTGAAGAAGTGGGGGTTTTAAGCTTACCCACGAAAGCTTATGCCCAAATAAATATCTGTTAGTTTTTAAGGTGCCACCAGACTCCTCATTGTTTTCATGGACCCTAGTAAGGCCAAGTGAGAGGAATTGTAGAGAAACTGGAATACCCTGGATTCTCTGTCTGGGCTAGTCCCTTGTGTAGTCACTCTCTTTTAAAACGTAGGGCACACTACAGAATAGTTCTACCACCTCTGACCTAGGGCCCGGTCTACACACAAAGGTGTGATCTTAGTTAAACTAAGGTTCACTTAGTTAGTGAAGCTATGATTTTATTTTTTTTAAGATCTTTCATATCCGTTTATAGCAAGTGTTTCATTCTTACAGCACCTTCTCATGAGGCGACGTATAATTTTAAAGTAAAAAAAAAAGGGGGGGTGTGGGAATAGGCACTTTGGGGGGCTATTTTTAAAAAAAATCATTAAAACACTTTGCTTTATGGGAGAGCTGGAATTTTTAATTGCATGTATGGAGCACAAAGTTGATATTGGGTTGAAATAGATACACCTACGTAAATATGAATGGTCTTTTTGTTCTGTGCTTGTACAGCACTTCGCATACTGGGGTCTTGTTCCATCACTGGGGTTCTTAAGTGCTACCACAATATAAATAATAAGAATAATGGTGTTAGAGAAACACTCCTGTCTCTCACATTCCTTTACTGGGCACACTTTACTACTGATTCGAGGTGAAATTACCTATGTTTAGAGACTTCATCATTCTTAAATCCTCTTCAATAGGCACGGAATAGGCACAGGAAAGCCTCCATAAATCCTCTGTGATGGACTGGGGTGGCTATGCACGGGATTCAGGAAGGAAGCTGCTGCAAGGGGCTAATCTGTAGTCTACAACCTTCCTATGGGTTACTGGGGATGGAGAAAGGTTGGAATTCCTTCCCTGTGCCCCATTTAGTCCCCCACATACCCAATTACATAGACCTGCTGAGTAAAACATCTGTTCAAATAAATTGGTTAGTCTCTAAGGTACCACAAGTACTCCTTTTCTTTTTGCGAATACAGACTAACACGGCTGCTACTCTGAAACCCGTTTTAACAACAGCTTCCAAGTAATGGGAAAATTATAGCAATGTTTTCAAGTTTATTTTCAGAAATGCCATTTTTTAAACGTTGAGTTGTAAAATGAATATTCCCCCCCCAATGTCAAGTCTTCTTCCCTGCTCTTCACCCCCCGCCCCCTATTACCTCTTGACCCCCCCCCCCCACACACACACACACAGTAATGGCCTATCCAATAGCTTTTAAGGCACAGCTGTGGAAAATATTTCACTGTCATTGAGCTAAATAGCCTCCTGAACTGACTCTAAAAATTAGCCTCTGGGTATATCACATGGGCGGGCTGCTGGTTGCCTGTGTGTGCTTCCTTGTTTGCTAAGATTTCACTGCAAAGTGACTGTCTTTTGCACATCTATTTCTTTGCAAATAAGACTGGTACAAAATTTCATTAAATCTAATCCATCATCTAAATCACTAATTCCATCGATATCCTAGCGCCCAGCTTCTGGCATCAATTCTGTTATTAAAATATTCCCAGCCTCCTCCCTACACATAAACACAGCATGAATTTTTGAACATACAATGAGATTCATTAAGGATAATACCATCACTATGAACTGATCAGCTGCAGAGCTCTACTTGAGCTTCCCAAACAAAAAGCTCGGGGGGGGGGGGGGGGGGGGAGAACAGTAGTATTCAGCCCTGTTTTTATGTAAGGGATTGACACATGCCTGGCAAATCACCATAATCTAAAAAAGATATCACTACATTATTTAGATTAAGATCTTCAGGGCAAGGACCATCCTTTTGGTCTGTGTTTGTACAGCACCTATAAAGATGATCCATGATTGGGGCTCTTAGGGGCTCCTTGAGGCCCCCACATCCTTGAATGGAAGGGTGAAATCATGGCCTAACTAAAGTCAATGAGAGTTTGAGCTCAGTGGGGCAAGGATTTCACCCCTGAGGTCATGACCACCATCCTTCTCGCCAAAAGTGACTGACTGCGGCTC
This sequence comes from Lepidochelys kempii, assembly GCF_965140285.1. NCBI lineage: Eukaryota > Metazoa > Chordata > Testudines > Cheloniidae > Lepidochelys > Lepidochelys kempii. The sequence continues at coordinate 202,320,511 of NC_136382.1, forward strand.
TTTTTCACTCAGTTCATTTTTACCAGCCAGCACAGCTCCTTTACCGAGCATGCTGCCCCTTCTCTGTAGCTGACTGCCCAGGAATAAGAGACCAGGATCAAGACCTGAACGTGGATTTCTCCCACCTGGCAATGCATGAAAAGCTGGCATTATGTCTGAACACTGTCTATAGATATACATTCTATTTTACTGTTTTGTATGAGTAACTCAACAGCTGCAGAATTGCCATGATATCATTGTTATAAGAAACTGGATTTTTCCAAAGTACCAAGAAAGAAACACTTTCATTTTAGCAGGGGGGAAAGAGCCACCTTATGAAATATTCATCAACTGAAAATAATCAAATCAATGTCCAATTACGGTTTTAAAAAAATACAGTATTGCAAGGAAAAACATGTGATTATTAACTTTAATAGGAGACTGCAGGAGCATTATCATCTTCATGCAAAAGTCCTGTGTAAGGCACGTAAACCCTTTCATGGTGCCTTTGCATTATGAATTTCATCTCATGTTAATATCATCTGACAGGAAAAACATGAAATAAAATTGTATACAACAATCAATGGTCTGTCTTTGTTCTCCTATAATCTATGAAAAATTTAATCTTTTCGAAGTAATCTTTATGTATTTAGGGGATCTCTAGTCCTCTCTTTAAAATCACAATACCTAAAAAGACCTGGATTAGCAAATAAATTTTTATTTCAAATATTTCCCCTTCCTTCTGCTCCTTTTAGTAGCAGTTCTTTTTTCACTTTAGCACTAAAAGATAAAATGATGATGTATAACAGAATATAAGAGAGGAACATTACAAAACCTCTCAAAATCACAGTTTTTGTTTTAGAGAGAAAACACAAGTTATTTTTATTATTTTAAACATATTACTTAATCCCTTAGAAAAGTAGCATTTTGTAAATTGACAGTGACTTTTTGTTTAATTAATCTACCAAGGTGTTCTTAGCAGCATCAAAAACTGCCAACTCTTCTCTCAATCAAATACAAGATTCTAGTCCTTACCTTTAAGGCTCTTTGCAATTTAGCCCCTCCCTATTTATTGATCCCTGAGTTTAACTGTATTGCCCCTCCCGCTCTCCAGCCTCTGCACTGCAGCTGTACCAGCCTCCATAGCCCTTTTGCTTACTTCTCCAAGAAGCACCTTTGCATATCTTCTGTGCATAGAATGCAGTGTCCAAAACTGTCCAAAAACCACTAACCTGTCTCTCCTATAAACTAAAGCCCCTTTCTAGTGTGATGCCCACAGGCCAACGGATAATGGCTGGGAAGACGGCTAGTAACGACTTCTGATATTTATATCTTAGGAACGCCTGTCATGGACCAGGACCCACTTGTGCTAGACATTGTTAAAAAATTAAAACAACAAACAGACCCTCCATCCCTGCCCCGAAAGGGCTTATTATGTAAGTAAACCTATACTTTTCTATATAAATTTGCAGACATCTAGCTGTGCACAAAGCTAGCCTATGTAAACATTGTTTGAGAGGGAGTTTTCAAGAGAGACTCAAAGTGCTATGGTTAGGAAGGGCCGCATCACCAGTCCTGACACTGCTCCTGTCTCCTCCACCTGCACCTCTATCCAGACAGAGAACCTGACCAGGTTTGCAGAAACTGTGGCCTGCATTTCCCACTCTCAGAAAGCCAGGCTGGGGGGGACCGGCCAGTGTGAGAGGTGCCTGCTGGTGAAATCTCTCAGGAAGCCGGTGGAAGAGCTACAGGAGGAGGTGGCTAGGCTGAGGAGCAGCTGTGCCCATGAGGAAATCATTGAGAATATTCATATGGAGACATCCCAGACTGAGGAATCTGTCCAGCTAGAGAGAACTGGGGAGGAGGATATGGCTCTGTCACAGGAAGGACACTGGCTGCCAGTTACTTCTGGCAGCAGGTAGAGCTCCACCCCTACTCCCAACCACCCACCATAGCGAAGAAAAACCATTATGTTGCCCTAGCAATGAGGAATCACCCCCAAAGGTGGAGAAGGAGAAGCCATGTTCCCCCCCAAGGCTGGGAGCATCACTGCCACCACTCCCAGGAGGAAATGTAGGGTAGTGGTGGCTAGTGACTCTCTTCTGAGGGGTTGGAGGCACCCATCTGTCAGCCTGACACGGCATCCAGGGAGGTATGCCGCCTGCCAGGGGCCCATATCCAAGACGTTACAGAGGGATTGTTGAGAATGATCCGGCCCTCTGACTACCACCTCATGCTATTCATCCATGTGGGCACTAATGATACTGCAAGGTATGACCCTGAGCAGATCAGAAGTGACTACAGGGTTCTGAGACGAAGGGTGAAGGAGCTGGGGGCACAGGTGTTGTTCTCTTCAATCCTTCCAGTCAAGGGTAGGGGCCCCAGCAGAGACAGATGCATCCTGGAGGTGAACGCCTGGCTACGAGGATGGTGTCGCCAGGAGGGCTTCAGCTTCCTTGGCCACAGGATGCTGTTCCAGGAAGCAAGACTGCTAAGCAGAGATGGGGTCCACCTAGCAAGGAAGGGGAAGAGCATATTTGGACACAGGCTGGCTAACTTAGTGAGGAGGGCTTTAAACTAGATTTGATGGGGGCAGGAGAGAAAATCCCTTAGGTAACTCAAAAACATGGTGTCAAGGTTCCTTCCCCACTCTGAACTCTCGGGTACAGATGTGGGGACCTGCATGAAAGACCCCCTAAGCTTATTCTTCGCAGCTTAAGTTAAAAACTTCCAAGGTACAAACTTTGCCTTGTCCTTGAACTGTATGCTGCCACCACCAAGTGTTTTAAACAAAGACTAGGGAAAGAGCCCACTTGGAGACGTCTTCCCCCAAAATATCCCCCCAAACCCTATACCCCCTTTCCTGGGGAAGGCTTGATAAGAATCCTCACCAATTTGTACAGCTAAGCACAGACCCAAACCCTTGGATCTTAAGAACAATGAAAAAGAAATCAGGTTCTTAAAAGAATAATTTTAATAGAAGAAAAGGTAAAAGAATCACCTCTGTAAAATCAGGATGGTAAATACCTTACAGGGTAATCAGATTCAAAACACAGAGAATCCCTCGAGGCAAAACCTTAAGACACAAAAACAGGAATATACATTCTATCTAGCACAGCTTATTTTACCAGCCATTAAACAAAAGGAAATCTAACACATTTCTAGCTAGATTATTTACTAACTTAACAGGAGTTGTAAGGCTGCATTCCAGATCTGTTCCCGGCAAAAGCATCACCCAGACAGACAAACCCTTTGTCCCCCCCCCCCCCCCCCGCCAGGCCTCCAGATTTGAAAGTATCTTGTCCCCTCATTGTCATTTTGGGTCAGGTGCCAGCAAGATTATCTTAGCTTCTTAACCCTTTACAGGTGAAAGGGTTTTGCCTCTGGCCAGGAGGGATTTTATAGCACTGTATACAGAAAGGTGGTTACCCTTCCCTTTATATTTATGACACATGGAGACCTGGGAGAAGGGTCAGAATCTGAGGAGAGATGAACTGTTATAGCAGGGATAAGGGACAGACAAGAGACAACATGGAGGAAAATCAAATCAATATCTTAGATGTCTGTATACTAATGCAAGAAATATGGAGAATAAGCAGGAAGAACTTGAAATGCTAGAGAATAAACACAACTATGACATCACATGACTGGAATATAGGTATAGAAGGATACAGCTTGCTCACGAAGGATAGGCAGAGAGGAGAGTTTGCCTTATATATTAATAATGTACACACTTGGACCGAGGTTGAAATAGAAATAGGAGACAGACTTGCTGAAAGTCTCTAGGTAAGGATGAAAGGGGTAAAAAACAAGGGTGATGTTATGGTAGGGTCTACTACAGACCACCTAATCAGGAAGGAGAGATGGATGAGGTTTTTTGTTAAACAACTAACAAAATCATCCAAAGCACAGGACTTGGTGGTGATGGGGGACTTCAACTACCCAGACATCTGTTGGGAAAATAATACATCAGGACACAGATTATCCAACAAGTTCTTGGAATGTACTGGAGACATTTTTTTATTTCAGAAGGTGGAGAAAGCTACTAGGGGAAGAGACTGTTTACATTTGATTTTGACAAATAGGGAGGAACTGGTTCAGAATTTGAAAGTGGAAGGCAGCACAGGTGAAAGTGATCATAAAATGGCAGAGTTCATGATTCTAAGGAATGGTAGGAGGGAAAACAGCACAATAAAGATAATAGATTTCAAGAAGGCAGACTTTAGCAAACTCAGGGACTTAATAGGTAAGATTACATGCGAAGCAAGTCTAAGTGGAATAACACTTCAAGAGAGTTGGCAGTTTTTCAAACAGACGTTATTAAGGGCACAAGACCAAACTATCCCACTACAAAGGAAAGTTTGGCAAGAAACCATCCTGGCTTAACCAAGAGATCTTCAGTGATCTGAAACTCAAAGAGAGAGTCCTAGGTCAAATTACAAAGGATGACTATAAACAAATAACACAAGTATGTACCCAAAAAATTAGAAAGGCCAAAGCACAAAATGAGATTAAACTAGCTAGAGAACAGGGGAGGAGGATATGGCTCTGTCACAGGGAGAGACATAAACGGTAACAAGAAAAAATTCTATAAATACATTAGAAGCAAGAGGAAGACCAAGGACAGGGTAGGTCCATTACTCAATGGGGGGGGGGAACAACAACAGAAAATGTGGAAATGGTAGAAGTGCTAAATGATTGTTTTGTTTCACTTTTCACTGAAAAGGTTAGTAGCAATTGGACATCTAACACAGTGAATGCCAGTGAAAATCAGGTAGGATCAGAGGCTAAAATAGGGAAAGAACAAATTAAAATTTACTTAGACAAGATTCGATGTCTTCAAATCACCAGGGCCTATGAAACACATGTTAGAATGCTCAATGAGCTGGCTGAAGAGATATCTGAGCCATTAGCAATTATTTCTGAATAGTCATGGAAGATGGGAGAGATTCCAGAAAACTGGAAAAGGGTTAATATAGTGCCCATTTATAAAAAGGGAAATAAGGACAACCCAGGGAATTACACATCAGTCAGCTTAACTTCAGTACACAGAAAGATAATGGACCAAATAATTAAGCAATCAATTTGCAAACACCAAGAAGATAAGGTGATAAGTAACAGTCAGCATGGAGTGTCAAGAACAAATTGTGTCAAATGAACCTAACAACTTTTTTTGACAGGGTAACAAGCCTTGTGGATGGGGGGAAGCGGTAGATGTGGTATATCTTGACTTTAGTAAAGCTTTTGATACTGTCTCATATGACCTTCTCATAAACAAACCAGGGAAATCCAACTGAGATGGAGCTAATGTAAGGTGGGTGCATAACAGGTTGGAAAACCATTCTCAGAGAATAGTTATCAGTGGTTCACAGTCAAGCTGCAAGGGCATATTGAGTGGGGTCCCACAGGGATCAGTTGTCGATCTAGTTCTATTCAATATCTTTATCAATGATTCAGATCATGGCATAGAGAGTACACTTATAAAGTTCTCGGACAATACCCATCTGGGAGGGGTTGCAAGGCTTTGGAGGATAGGATTAAAATTTAAAATGATCTGGACAAACTGGAGAAATGGTCTGAAGTAAATAGCATGAAATTCAATAAGGACAAATGCAAAGTACTCTCCTTAGGAAGGAACAATCAGCTGCACACATACAAAATGGGAACTGACTGCCTAGAAAGGAGTACTGCAGAAAGGGATCTGGGGTGAATCACAAGCTAAGTATGAGGCAACAGTGTATCACTGTTGCAAAAAAAGCAAACATCATTCTGGGATGTATTAACAGGAGTGTTGTAAGCAAGACACGAGAAGTAATTCTTCCGCTCTACGCCACGCTGATTAGGCCTCAGCTGGAGTATGATGTCCAGTTCTGGGCACCACATTTCAAAAAAGATGCGGACAAACTGTAGAAAGTCCAGAGAAGAGCAACAAAAATGATTAAAGGTCTAGACAACATGAGCTATGAGGGAAGATTGAAAAAAATTGGGTTTGTTAAGTTTGGAAAAGAGAAGGCAGAGGGGACATGCTAACAGTTTTCAAGTACATAAAAGGTTGTTACAAGGAGGGAAAAAACAATTTCTCCTTAACCTCTGAGAATAGGACAAGAAGCAATGGTCTTAAATTGCAGCAAGGGCAGTTTAAGTTGGATATTAGGAAAAACTTCCTGTCAAAGTAATTAAGCACTGGAATAAATTGCCCAGGGAGGTTGTGTAATCCCTATCATTGGAGATTTTTAAGAGCAGGTTAGACAAACACCTGTCAGGGGTGGTCTAGATAATACTTAGTTCTGCCTTGAGTGCAGGGGACTGGACTACATGACTTCAAGGACCCTTCCAGGCCCACAATTCTATGATTCTTATCACTATTTCCCTCATCTCCTTCCCCTGTTCCTTCTAAATGGCTGTCTTGTCATACCTTCTTGAAACTTTTTCTCAGGCTCCAGTCCTGCAAAAACACAGACACATGCTTAAATTTACAGACAGTTAGTCCAGAACAGATCCAGTGTGTAAAGTTAAGCATACTTCTGAGTCTTTGTACGATTGGGTCTTTAGATTGCAAACTGTTCAGGAAAGAGGCCATTGTTCACTCTGTATTTAAATGGCACCTTGCACAATGGAACCCTGTTCCTGATACAGATCCCTATGCACTACTGTAAACACAAATAATAATTTTTCCATATTTATGAAGGAGAGGGGAAATACACAATGTGGTGTGTGCTAGCATAAATTTGGGATGTCCTGGATAATTCACAAGTGACAAAGCATGAGTGAGAAGCCATGCCAAGTGAATGCCAATAAACGTTTTGTGCCAACACTGCGTGCTTTACAGAAAAAGCTATTCTATGACTGTTTTAGGGCTTTTTTTTTTTTTAAATAAAGTTTTTGACACTAAATTTTGTCACCCACCACTTGCAGCCAGCTGCCAGGTCCAGACCTCAGAGGAGAGAAAACCTCTACTAAAAGTTACCTAAAATAGCTTTCCTATGTCACAGGTATTCTGTGATTCTGTTTAAGTCTCATATCTCAGGATCTCCCAAGGCCGTAAATAAAAACTGAGCATCCTACTGGAAAGCCAGGTAGCATTATTTACAATTGTATAAAGCTCCTGCTCTTGCCCAGATTGGGTGCAAACTACTGGACTGTCAACCTGCTTCCGCCCCATACGTAAATAACATACATCCTGTTCCTCAGACCAGTATAAAAACTGCAGGGTCTAAACAGAATTTCACTCAAATTTAGTTCCACAAGCATACACAGTGTTACCTAGATCTGCAGCATCCAGACAGTTAATAGTCTCATAAACGTAATCGGATATCCTCATATTTACATAATTCTTCATACTTCATTAAGGTAGAAATGCTTTCAAGAAAAAGTCAACACCCTCACCAAGCAAATATTTGCAAATTAAGACTGGTTTCACTTCTCCCATGTTACAATTTGCTGCTTAGCATGAATCATAAAAAGTACAGTATCAAGGAAATGGAACTCAGCTGATACTTGTACCCATTCCAAAAACAGCCCCAAAAATAACTATTATAAACGTTTCATAGCTCTACTATTAGGCTTTAATATCTCACATCTGATTCTACGTAAACTCAGAAGAGAACTCTCTCCTTTCCCCATAGATGTCTCATTCAAAAGGGGACTTTTATTCTATGGGGGCGGGAGAGAGAGAGAGAGAGAGTGTGTGTGCAATAGTATGTAAAGTCACCTCAGAGGTAATTGGTTTAAAATTTTAATGCCCTACAGATGGAACATAGGGTGACAAGTTATTATAAAATTAGATTCTTGGATATAGTGCACAGCTGATGATTGAAGTGGGTGGGAGGAGGGAGAGGAAGGTTATTGCTCTATATTTGAAAAGGTGAATCCCTCCTTCAGTAGAAGAGTAGACAAAGGAAATCAAGAACTGTATTCCAATGGAGAAATTGCCCACCCGACTAAAAGGATCTCTGGAACAGCAGCATAGAGCGTGGGTCATATTTATTGGTGCTCCTGCCTGTCCAGTGTGAGTGAAATTGGTTCTGACCTTCCCCTCCACAGTATCCCAGCAGATAGTGCTGCAGCACTTAAAGAGTAAAAATCCTGAACTATCAATTTCAAAACTGGGATGGGCAGAAATATGTGGCAGAAAAAGCCCACAAAGAGCTGACAATCTCATTGCATGCTCCCCTCTGCCTCCGAAGAGTACAGCGGTTCCACCATTCCAAACTGTGCAGGGTTGGAGTTAGTGGTGTTATCAGTAACAGGCCATTTTCCATGGCATTCTCCCTGACTAAGCAGTGGGCTTATTTACAGGGTGCCAACACTGAGCTCTGCCCTGCATAAGATCAAAAGGAAGGAAGAAACCAGGTTTCTAGGAGCTTCAACTCTAAATTCTCTAGTAGGTAGGTACCGTGGCTCATGGTAGCAAGAGTGGCACAGGGCCTTAATATGCCCAAAATCGGCCATATTAGCTTCCTATTTTTAATTGCCAGTTAGTAATGACATGCACACTGCAGTCTGTAATGGCCACTCATCACAGGCAAGAGGGTTAGGACCAGCTGCCTCTGCCTAACCCCAGGCTGCACCTCTGCAATCCCAGTACCTGTGTAGGCCTTCACCAAGGCCTGCAACCTGGGGATTTACCAGGCCGGAGCTCCCCAGCTCCCCTTGTCCTTCCCCAGTCCTGCTCCACTCAAGCACCTTCAGCTCCCAGGCAAGCCTTCTCCCTCCAGGGCTAGAGTGAGACTTCTCCCCTTCCCAGGTCTAAGACCACAGCCCTCTTATAAAGGCCAGCTGGGCCCTGATTGCGCTAGCCACAGCTGTGGTCAGCAACTCAGTCAGCTTCCCCCAACTGTTCTCACTCCCCTTATTTCCAGCCACAGCCCTCTCCAGAGCCGCTTTTATCCCCTTTTCTGCAGGAGTGGGGCAGCTGCCCCACTACAATGCATATTAGGAAATAAGCCAAATTGTGAAGATGAAAGTACCCTGTACAGATATGTTCCATTCTTTTCAGCTCTTGTTGTCCGGATGTTCTGTCACAGAACTTATCAATAGATTGGACGGTGCATTTTCATGGCAGACACCGAATTGCGAAGAATATTTAAAAGAACAGCGCGCACACGCACACAATCACCAAGAAATTAAAGCAAGTTGGCCGGCATTCCTTTGGCCTACTTTATGACTAACAGGAAAACCAGATTATTTGACCTCCCACGAAAGACAGAAAAGTATATACAGGATAAAAAAAAAAACCCTCCAAAACCCTAAGTTAATCCCTAAAATGGAACCTAAGGAAATTACCCAAAAGCTAATTTCCTCCATTTTCTCCTTTTACAATACCTTAAATGACAGAAGCCCCCCATCAGTGTAGGGTAAAAGACACACTGAAGGCAAATGGAACAGTGAAAAAATCTTAAGATAGGTCTTTCACGGCATGCAGGGCCACCCAGAGGATTCAGGGGGCCTGGGGTCTTCGGCAGCAGGGGTCCTTCCACTCCGGGTCTTTGGGGCACTTCGCCGAAGACATGGAGCAGAAGGACCCCCCACCGCCGAATTGTCGCCAAAGACCCGGAGCGGAAGAAGCGGTGGTGGGTCTTCGGCGGCGGGTCCCTCACTCTGGGTGTGTTCGGCAGCACTGAAGGACCTGCCACTGAAAACTCTCGTGGGGGCCCCTGAAAACTCTCGTGGGGGCCCCTGAAGGGCCTGGGGGCAAATTGCCCAAACTGCCCCCCTCTGGGCAGCCCTGGTGGCATGCCACATTCTTTACTGTACCAAACTAAAACAACGTTACATCATAGTTACTTTTAGCATTTTAAGTGTAGACAAGCCCTTAGATAGAGGCAGTGGTTACAAATTGTCAGCAAAAGCAAGAGAAAAGAATCCACCCATGACTGAAATGATGTTAACCACCCTAAGGGTAGCAACGAATTGCACTGGGCCATTTCAGAGGCATACTAACCGAACAACAGCTTCTGCAGGCAGTGTACTTCACACAGGAAAATTGGGTGAAATCCTGGCCCCACTGAAGTTGATGATAAAATTCCCATTGATATCAACAGGGCCAGGATTTTCACCCCTTGCCTGCAGAGCAGAGAGTTATGAAATTGCTGTTTCACCTGGTGAGTGAGTGCAGGGAGGGAATGAGTGTGCCTGCTCTCTGATCACTCAGATGTTAATTAGTTCCCCTAGAGGAAGTTGACCTGGGTGATTAGACAATCAGGCCGGCTGGATGGATGGGATAAGGAGCCAACTACCCCCTCAGACCAAGGCTGAAAAAGAAATAGGAAGGAAGTCCCAAGAGAGGAGATTAGGACTAGTTAAGCCCAATGACACAAAGGTCTCAAGGGAGGGAGACATCTGTTACCCTCGGGTCTTGGGGGAGAGGGCCAAAAAGCACGGTTGGTGCTGTCAATAGATTGTCGCTATGGGGTTGTTGTGGAAATGGTGGAGGGAATTTAAAATAAAAGAATACAGTGAAGGCACAAGCACCAGAGTCTGTGAAGTTTCGGCAGGGGAAGAAGGCAGAAGAGAAGCCACACCCTGTGACATCACCCGTTTAAAAGGGGCAGGGCATGCCCCTGAATTTGCTGCCAGCTCTGCTGAACTAAGCAGAACATGGGACGGGAGGGGAGGAGAAATGATTGAGCCACCAGCATACTCTGGAGGAAGAAAGAACTGCTATTAGAACAGACTGGAGAAATCCTGGAGAAGGAACCTCCATTTACCCTCTCCGCGCATTCTTGCATATCCACCCTAACCCATCGAAACCTGGGCACAACTTTGCTCTTCACAGCTCCCGGCACTTCCACACATAGGCAGATACAACCTTCGCTGTAATTTTTATCAGCGTTGTGCTAACTCAGTGTAAAGAATATGCGGAACTTGTGATTAACACTCAGAAAAAATATTGTAGGACGTAAGGAAAATGTTCCACATCTAAGGGCCTGAGACAGCTCATCTTACCAAGGCTAACATCCCATTGATTTCCAAGTAAGAAGTGAAGGATCAGGGCCTTAATCTTAAGCAATATGGCTCCACTCCTGATTATAAAACCAGTAATAAAGCAGCGAGGTAATCAGTCTCTTGACACTGAGTTGCCATGCAACCAATTACATAAGTAATGTCATTTTGCAAAAAAAGACTGAAAGAAACAGTACATTCAGAAATGCTAAGTGCAATTTAAAAAATACTGGCCATGACCTGAATACTTACTCACCTGAGTTACAGGATCCAGCCCATTTATCCTGGGGGAGGGGGGGGAGGATGATGTGCAACAAATTGCATTTCCTACCACAAACTCTCATAACCACCACACTGAACAACGTAGTGCAAGTTCCTATTCTAAATCAGCACCTTTCTCCAGATCTCAAAAAGAAATGGAAAAATGAACTTGACATGTTGAAACTTGCACTGACCCTGACCCACTGCTTTTTTGTTGCCACTGACTGTTTTGTTTAATGTCTGGTTTTTTTTCCTTATTTCTTTTCATACCAGCTTGCTAAGCAACAAACAGAACTTTCTCAGTTTGTCAAGTTGCACAATGAGGCAATTATAGTCAGCACACTAGTTCTTCACATACATAATAACAAATGGATTGTTCAACCAATAAACAAGAAATATAATCAGTGCAGGAGATCTATCATCACACCAGAGCAACATTTCTTAATCTGTGATGCTCTGACTCCTTGCCTTTCATATTTAGGGATGTAATGAAAATTTTGCGCGTGAGAGAAAACAGAGGTAGAAAATATTCACAAATAAAAGGCCCACCCCTACTCTGATTATTTGCATTACAGAAGGCCCTAGTGGAGATCAGGGCCACATTGTGCTTTGTACTGTATAAACACATAAGAGATAGCCACTTCCTCAAAGAGTTTACAACGTCACAGGCAAAGGAAACAGGCACTGAGAGATGACCTTGAAATGCCCAAGGTCAGTGGCAGAGCTAGAACCCAGCAGACCTGAGCTCTGTTCCTAGGCCACTGTCCTGTCCACTGGAGCACACTGCCTCATACAGCCCCTTCTTCTCATGTTCTCAGTGGAATTGCTCAGGGGGGCTGAGGGTTGCAAGGTGGTGCCCAAAGTGTGCTGACACAACAACTAAACTCGCTTGTGCTAACACACCAAAACAACATATTGCCAGTAAACTAGCTGTTCTAAACACCACTATCACCACTAATTGCAGAGACAATGCATTCAGCCGAGACACAGAACCTTGACTCAAGACCTCTCCCTAATCCCATACAGTTTGGCCAACAACCTCAGTTGTCCATTCCCAACTAAAACCTAAAGGGACAAGGAGGAAAGAAGACAAAATAAAATACAGGAGATGGATAACTTTAAAAAAAAAATTATTTAGGGCCGAATTAGAAGCCCATTAAAGTCAATGGGAAGATCCCCGTTGATTTCAGTGGGCTTTAGAGCAGATCCTTAGATAATAATCCTTCTTATCTATTATTGATATGGGTCAGATCCTCAGATGGTATAAACTGTCATAAACTCCACTGAAGTCCATGTACCCAGCTGCAGATCTGCCCCATTTACTCTGATCCTGCTCCACTGAACACAATGGGAGTTCTGTCATTCACTTCAGTGAGAGCAGGATCAGGCCCTAAATCAGTCTGATAGCTAAATTTACACAACTGACAATAGCCTGAAAAACTATATAATCTCAGAAAAAAATGAGCTCATGAAAAATAACCCTTCTGGGATTATCAATTAAGATATTTTAGCTTTCAAATTTAAAATAAATGGAAAAATATGTCATATGAACCTCTGTAGGTATTCAATTATTATATTTTTATTGTATCGAGACCCATAATTGCACCTGGAAGGGAGGAAAAACTGGATCACATTGTCCCCATTGGTCTAAAAGCAGAATTACCATCAGGAGACATACCTGACTCAGTGAATAGCATTGAGACCTGTATCAGCGAGCTTCATATGGAAAAAAAAATAATAATTAGGACAGTCAGAAAAATGACAATGGCTAATGATTTCATGTAGTGTTGTAGTTGTGTCAGTCACAGGACATTCGAGAGACAAGGTGGGTGCGGTAATATCTTCATTGGACCAACTTCTGTTGGTGAGAGAGACAAGCTTTTGAGCTACACAGAACTCTGCTTCAGGTCTGGGAAAGGCACTAAGATATGGCCTACTATTGTAAATATGGCAACAGGTTATATAATAGATATCATCTTTAATCTCTGGGACAGATAAAGCTATCTTTCAACAATGCCAAATATTTAAAACTTGCAGTTCTTTGCTAGAAAATTACTACTGTTTATATTCATTACTATGGCGCACATGCACAGTATGAGTATAATTTATAGAAACCATAATCCTTGCGTGCATTCCTGCCTACATTCATTTTACCAGAGTAATTTTAATTTGACAGATATGTTTATGAGCAGCCAGCTAACTATATCTGAAGCACTGTAAATTTCTACCATCTACTCCAATCTTTATAAAGATCATTTTTCCCCCCACTTCAAATTAGAAAAACCCATCTTCCTCTAGAAGATTAAATATAGCATATATGTGTTCATCTGTTCAAACACAACCCATACAAAACATCTCACTCAAAAAAGGCAGGCATTTTTCAAAATGTCTTCCCCCCCCCCCCCCCCCCTTTTTCAAAGTCTCTGAAAAAGATGCACAGGTGATATATCCAGATATCTAAGCCAAACTACCATGGTGTAGCAAATATTTTGTTTACCAGTGAGGTTTATAATTCAATTTAGTACATTTGCAAATGTTAGCTTTCGGCCCTCTTAATTTCTGAAACAACTCACTAGATGCACAGGAACAGAGTATATTAGGATACTCAGTCCCAGGAGTAAAGCATTCCATCTAGTCTTTTGTTGATTTTTATCCTCAAAATTCACCAAAAGAAAAAGCCTTTTTCAAGCACTGCCAGTCCTCTGTATCAAAGGAAAATCTGTCTGGTTATGTAAGTGAGAAAATGTGATATGAATTTAATTTCAAGATAATTATATTTTGAAATATTGGTTCTGATATAATGTTTTCAGGAGTTCTGAACAGTGCTGTAAAAATGTTTCAGTCATTCAAAACTGTGAATTCATAGTCTCTTTTCAGAGAAACCAATGTAACTATAACAAGGCAGATAAAAGATCAAACAGAAAAACAGAATTTGAGATTCATTTTTAAAAATTCTGTGGTTTTGGCCACAGATTTTACAAGATTCTACAGCTCTGGAGCTTAAAATTTGTTGTATGATGAATCTAGAGTCAACAACTGAGCATTTGACTCTTGATTTTGGAAATAACCCCTGAATACAGTAGTGCTGGCAGTCCAAGGCAAAGAAGACTCAGCACCAATAAAGAGATTGTGACCCACCCATACCTCAGAACCTTGCACTGACCCTGGTATCAAATGAGAATGGGGTCAACTAACTGTACAGCTTGGCGTATACCAGAAAAATGTACTCTTACCATTTTTTCCCTGTAATCCAACTGTAATACATCTCGCATACATGCACACAAGTGCTCCAAATTGTTTGGAGCCCTGCCAGATACCATTGATGTGGACACAGCAACAAAATGAGGACAGGCCCATGCATGGAATTAAGTGGCAGGCTGCAACTTTTATTAAACTTTTAGCACAAAGGAGGGGCGACACCTGCCCATCACCCAGACTCTCCTATACCAGGCAGTTAACTGGTTCTAGTGTGGGAGTTACAGGGCTCCTTCCCATATAACTCATAACTGGCCCCAGGGTGACAGGGCTCCTTCCCGTATAGCCCATAATGCAGGTTAGGCTCTCCTCAACCTACCTCCTTTCCCCGCCCCAGAACTCAGCTCTCTCTCAGTCCTAGCACCCTTCCCCCTCAAGGGGGACAGCGGGTGCAGCAGGGTGGGTGGGGACCTCAGCCCACGAGAGACACAAGGTCTGACTTCAGCCCACAAAGGCCACAAGTCTCACCTTATCCCATGAGCCCAAGGCCCGTCACCAAAATCCCAGGCCTTTTACCTCTGGGAACCGTTCACTTTATTCTCTTAACCACAGGGAAACTGGCTGCAAGTTGCATCAAGTAAGCAACAGCACCCAGTACGTTAATTAGGTACTACTTAGCTCCCTGCGGCTCGCAGGGGCTGCAAGGACGTCAAAAAACTTCCCTGGTCTTCTGCCATTTGGCCCATGGGAGAAAAAATTCCTTCCTGACCCCCCAAACAGGCAATTGGCTAGACCCACGGCATCTGTCCGGCTGGGTTCCCATTCCTAGTTTGAGTGGTTAGGGTGGGCTGCTAGAACCACGCCAAAAGAGGCTCCACATGGTCCATGTTCTGGGCTAACTCCTGGGAGCTGTGAAACGCTGTCCAATCAGCACCCCTCTCCCCAGCTGGCCAATGGGTGCCACAGACTCCTATAGGAGGAGCTACTGAGTGTCCCCTTAGCAAGTGCCTCCCTCCTTTGTTGTTTGGACTGTCCCCCTTTCACTGCTGGCCCCATGAATGTCCCCCACCCATTGATGCAGGCGGGTGGCATTCTGGAGTGGACTTATGCTTCAGCAGGGCTTAATAGCAATTGAAACTGAACCCATTTCAGCCTCAATCCCTCCACGAAAGAGTGGGCAAAGAGGATGTTCACCTGAAGGATTGACATTTCTTTTAGTAAGGGAAGAGGCCATGGAATGCAAACCAAAACACAACACCCCAACCTTTCCTCCAAACATCCAGGGGGTGAATGCACTTTGCCGCACTATCATCCCACCTCTGTTTTTATAAAGTCATCAAATCGCCATGTTATCTGAGTGCCTTGCTGGCACAACAGCAAAATCCCCACAAAAATCCAGAAACCACATAGGATTGGCACCCTCATTCTCTGCCTCTGGCTGTACGTAGGAAAGAGAAGTCCTACCTTTTGCATGGTCGACACATACGCATTTGTTAGATGAAAACACATGCAAACTATTTTCTAGCTTCCCTCATGGAGAAGGCCATCTCACTTCCCAGTACTTATGAATTGAGTTCTATCCCTTCCCCGCTCTCCAGTTTTGTAGCTCTCATTCCTGCATCATGGTAATACTCGCAACAGAAGGGCACTGTGAAAATTCTACACAGAGCTGAATATTACTATAAGAGATTACTTTGCACATTTATGGTGTATATGCTATTATGATACATGATGTTGCTGCTATACTGACTTTCCTTTTCAGTCGAGATAGCCTTCTTCTCAGACACTATTCTTCCATCTCCTTTCTAAACATGTATTTACTCTTCTTCCGCCATGCAGCCACATGTATGATCAAGTTCAAAGTGGCATCGTGATAAATCGTCTCAACTTCAGTGCGATCACCAACAGGGCAGAATATGGGTATGCAAGCCACCTATCAATATTTCATTGCTAGCATGTATACACAGGCAAAAAGGACTAAACAACCTGTTAACAGGCACCATACCATCCTCAACTCTTTTCTACAAACAAGCAATGTGTTCCTTATGTCTGCAGTGTCGTCTGATCCTTCCACTGGGTCATGTGTTGAAGTATAAAAAAGAGAAGCTTTGACGTCGCTTGCAACACGAGAATATTTATGGGATTTTTTGAATCCATTATTCTAAATGGCTTTAACAAAAAAAGTCTCTTTCGCAAAGAACCCAACTGTAGTAAAAGCATCCTTTGAAATTCTCACTAAAATGGGTAAGCAGTAACAAATGGATACCATGGTCTGCTTAACGATCTTGAACTCATTAAACAAAAGTGTATTGAAGGTGCTTTTAAAATTAACTAAGTCTAAAAAAGAAAAAACTTGCTTGAGATCCCAATTCATTAAGAGAATACATGTAGAGACTCAAAAAGTGGGTGAGAGGGCAGGCTGGGGACGGTGTTCTTCTTGCCTTTTTTACTGTAAATGACAAAATTTAACGTTATTAAATTAATATTTTTTGTTTTGTTTTGTTTTGTGGGGGTTTCATTGTTGTTTGGGATGGTGAGGGGGGTTGGGGTACGAAAGGTGATTTCAAAGCTATTAAACATTCCAGTGGATAATTTGTGGTACAAGTCATTAGCATAATTGGGGGCATACTTTATTCTGATCTTTGCAAAACTTTCATTTCCCAAATGGGATAAATATGAAGTGCTTTTATAACACCAATAATGATCATTTCCTATGGGAAACTGCCAATTATAAGTTAGAGAAACAAGCTATACCGGATATACATTTAGAAAGTGAACACACCTAACATATAGTTAAAACAATTAAAAACTACACTTCAAATACCAGTAAAAGTTTTCATTTTCATAAAGGTAAACTGCACATTTTAGTTTAACTGCATCCTTGTTGGGTCATTCATTCCCAATAATAAATATTTGATGAGTGTTTAAATATGGTATTTATGCTGAAAGTTCACCTTTCACTGGCAGTAAAGAACACCTGTGGGAACTTGATTTAACATTTAAACACTTGACTCAAGTTCACATCATATATACTCGCTAACATTGAGTATCAGCAACAGTAAACAGCTACAGGGAAAAAAAACCTCTTGTGTTCTGGAAACCAGTGATTTTAAAAAAGCAATAAGGATCAACCATGAGGATCAGCAATAAAAGGTCACATGTTAACGCTGTTCTGTTTTGTAATACTGATTTCCAGTCATTCTGCTGAGGTCACCAGTGCAACAGACAGAGTAAGGAACACCACCCCCCAGACTACCACCACCACAACGGGATAGTCGGGTCACAATAGTTCGTGAGACTTCTTCCCCAGGTTCAATAACTAACATACATCCTTGGGAGGGGAAGGGAGAGACAGGAAGATGGGGCTCCTCAGATATACCTGGAGATGATTTCTCTACATGCCAATCTCACTCTTTCCATGCAGGACCACAGCAGCATCTCCCTGACCCCAGATATCAGCAGGTTTAGGGATCTACCCATGGTTCTGGGAACGAATGACCAGGCCAGGAGAAGGGGACTGGTGACAAACACATCTGCCCTCCAGCCCTGCATTGTCCCGGGGCTGTATTACCTTTCCCACTCAGTCTCCTCCCTACTTTTAAGCAGGGTTCTGAGTGCAGGGTGTCCTGTTGAGGGACAGAGCCATAACAGATATCAGAAACACAGCGTCTCTATGCGGATGGCCCTGGTCTCCTAGAGATTCCCATCCAGATCCAAGTATACCCTAGGGGATCCACTGCTTTAACTGGAGACAGCCTCAGGCCCTATTCAGCGGGGAGACCAGCCTCATGAAGTCTCCAGGACAGGATGTTTGTGATGAATTTCCTCCTTGTGAGGCCATCTCCCATTGGTTTTATCTGATCCAGTCCTCAGCGAGTAGCCATTCCTTACAGTATCACCACAGCTACGCTACCTCACGTTTAAAGGGTGTTCACTGTAGTATTCACTGTGCTCATTACTGATGCTTTAGCCTTCATAACTTTTAATAAATATGCTTAGGGCCTGATTCCCATTTACACTAAAGCCCATTTGCATCACCCCTGCAATGTAAAATGATCCTCAAAGTCGGAGAAACATATAATTTGCTCCCACTTTAAGACCTCGTTATTGTTGCAGAGTGATGTAAAATGGTCTTACTGCAATTCAGAATCAGGTCCATTAGCTTTTATGACCTTGCCAATATACTCCGTGGTGATACGTCTAGTCAGTAAACAAGCAAAACTGCACATTTGTTAGAATTTAATAGTTCAAACAAAAGCCGGCTTTTAATTTTTAACATTTTAGCAGAATAAAATAATTCCCTTAGGTCACTGATTATTTATCTACATAATTTACAAAGAGGAAAAATATTATTCCAAAATGCCTGTGCAATAAATTGCCTAAAGAAGATGTGGAAAAAATGCTCACTGAGGATAAATCAATCAATGAAGAAAAAAGATCATTAAGGGTCAGAGTTTCAAAGGTATTTAGGTACCTAGACAACTTTTGAAAATCCCATTAGGCACCTGCCTGCATCATTAGGAGTCTAAATACCTTTAAAAATCTGGCCCTAAGAGCCTCATCCTGTATTCCTCATGCACCCCAAACTCCCAAGGAGTTAAATGAAGGATTACAGGATTGTACTTAGAAAGGAATGGCATATGTGTTCAGGATGCTCACCTGGAACTCAAGATCCCGGTTTTGCCACATACTTCCCATGTGATATGCAATATTGTGTCCACACTTCAAAAAGGATGATGAAAAATTCAAAGGGGTTCAGATCTGAGCTATCAGAATGATTCCAGATATGGAAAATCTGCCTATTTAGTTTATCCAAGACAAGGTTAAGAAGTGACCTGATTGTGGTCTACAAGTACTTACATGGGGATGAGATTTTTGATTCATCCAGAAAAACAAAAGAAAAACAAAAAACTAATGAGATCAACTAGTTGGAAGCTGAAGCGAGGCAAATGCAGACCAGAAATATGATGCAAATGTTTAAACAGTGAGATTAACTAACTATTGGAACAACTGACATAATGGACCTGGAAAATTCTCCATCACTTGCAGTCTTTAAATCAAGACTGGATGTCTTGCTACAAGATATACAATAGCTCAACCAAATGCTAGAAGCTTGAGGCAGAAATTCCTGGATGAGGTTCTTTGGCCTGTGTTACGCAGGTCAGACTCGATGCCAATAACGGTTCCTGCATCTGCATGTGACCATCAGGCGTTGAATGCTCAGAAACTGGTCATGTGCTTTTGGTAATTCGGGGGGCCTTGTTTACTGAGATGAAAGAAGCATTCCTTTCCTGCAACAAAAGGTGTTTGTTCTCTTGCTCAGTTCATATACATAAAGACTCATTGCATAACAAATTTAAAAGGGTCAGATTCTTCCAAATCTATGGTATTTGGAAAGAGTATTTTGCATTTTTGAAAAGCAGCTCAGGCAACCCCCCGGCATGTTAATTATCTGATCACCGAGGCAGCAGTTCCAAAACCATTTTCCCAACTGCCAGTTCAGAATGCCAAAAAAAAAAAAAATCTCTGTCATCTTGTTTATAATATGAGCTTTCAAAGACGGGGGCTCATCAAACAGTGAAAAATATGCACTTATGTAACGTGGAACAGTTTCACTCCCCCACTTTTCTCTGAAATGTTTAACAAAAATTCTGAATTTTGAAAACCAAATAATTAAAAGTGTCAAAAATATAAGCACATCTGAAAAGCGGAATTTGCATGTATTTTTAAGCAATACACAGTATACCATATATTTTGCCTGTTTAACACAATGTAACCAGAGAGTACAAATCCATGTACTCCAACGAGCAAGTCTTGGCAAAGGAACACTTGTACATTGTGTTTTAGACGCAATAGCTCAATATTTGCTTCTAAGATCTGGCAGTAGCTTCTCTTTGGGAGTCATCGCCTACTTTTTGGCTTACCCAACCTGCTGAGTTTAGGAAATTTACACTTAGTAGATCTGAGTGGTTGCACACAAACAGAAAAGATGAAACTATAAGAATCACAGTCAAAGCTTTGCATGACAATTCACTTTGCCACATAGATATTTACATAGCCGGTAAAGAGAAATTCTTATGGTGAACAGCACTCATGTGCTCAGATTCCAATTTTCACAGGCGTTGCAATCAAGGAGGATTTGTTTAGGTAAACAGCTGGCCACAGGGCAGGCTGCATAACTACTAAACACATGCCCTGTTTTCTGATCGATGAGTCCTGTTAAACAAGAGTGTGACAAAGTTCCTCCTCTGCCTAGTGGGTCCTGCGCTTATTGGTGGATTCGCTCGCCTCAGAGGTTCACGGCAGCCCTCAGTTTGGCCTCTTTCGTGGCTCAAATCTGCCGTTCGCTCAGTTAGCCTCATCACTGGCCAGCATGGGAAAAAGGAAGAAGAACAATCCCCACAGTCTCTGCTGAGCCACCTAGTGGATCGGGGAACAGGCCAAAGACCTTCCCCTCTGGTGGAACCCACAGCCCAGGTCAACTCCTCCGGTATCAAGTAGGGAGTTGGGAGGATGGGGGGAACCCAGGCCTGCCCTCTACTCCGGGTTCCAGCCCAAGGCCCTGTGGATTGCAGCTGTCTACAGTGGCTCCTGTAACAGCTGTGTGACAGCTACAACTCCCTGGGCTACTTCCCCATGGCCTCCTCCCAACACCTTCTTTATTCTCACCACAGGATCTTCCTCCTGATGTCTGATAATGCTTGTACTTCTCAGTCTTCCAATAGTACACCTTCTCACTCTCAGCTTCTTGCACCTCTTCCTCCCAGCTCCTCACACACACACCACAAACTGAAGTGAGCTCCTTTTTAACCCAGGTGCCCTGATTAGCCTGCCTGTCTTAATTGATTCTGGCAGCTTCTTGATTGGCTGCAGGTGTTCTAATCAGCCTGTCTGCCTTGTTTCCAGAAAGTTCCTGATTGTTCTGGAACCTTCCCTGTTACCTCACCCAGGGAAAAGGGACCTACTTAACCTGGGGCTAATATATCTGCCTTCCATCACTCTCCTGTAGCCATCTGGCCTGACCCTGTCACAAGAGCCACAACAGCGAGGTGTGAACTGCAGCAGATAAAGTGGGAATCTCTTGGGAAAAAAACAAGGGTTCTCTCCAGAAATGGGCAAACCACAAGATTTGTGGCTAGGGACTTAGGTGCTTAAATGCCACTTTAGGGCCTACATCCAACATTTAGGCACCACTTGCATTCACAAAGCCACTGTTCAGCTGCTGCCTAACCCCAAAGGCATCTGAAGTCTCTAGGTGCCAACATTTTCACTAGTAAAGTTTCCATAGTGCCTACATTTCTACTACTGGTTACGAGCACAGCCACCTAAGTCCTGACACCATCAGGCAGTTCAGCCTAATTCATGTGTAAGCCTCTGCAGGATTCACAAACTAGATTCTTCCCCACCTACCTCACCTGTGAGACTGGATCTAGAACAGTGATTTTCAAATTTGTTTTCTGGCGACGCAGTTGAAGAAAATTGTTGATGCCTGCAACCCAACAGAGCTGGGGATGAGGGATTTGGGGTGTGGGAGAGAGCTCTGGGTTCGAACAGAGGGTTGGGGTGTGGGAGGGGATCAGGGCTCTGGACTGGGGGTGCAGGCTCTGGGGCGGGGCCGGGGATGAGGAGTTTGGGGTGCAGGAAGGGGCTTTGGGTTTGGGGTGGGGCTCAGGGCTGAGGCAGGGGATTGGGGCATAGGGTTGGGGCCTGGGCTTACCTTGGGTGGCTCCCGGTCAGTAGCGCAGCGGGGGTGCAGAGGCAGGCTTCCTGCTTGTCTCGGCACCACGGACCGTGCTGGGCCCCAGAAGTGGCCAGCAACAGGTCCGGCTCCTAGGCAGAGGTGCACAAGCAGCTCTCACATGCAGGCACCGCCCCACCCAGTTCCCATAGGCCAGAAACCAACCAATGGGAGTGCAGAGCTGGTGCTCGCTGCTGCCCCATGGCCCCCCCACCTAGGAGCTGAATCTGCTGCTGGCCACTTCCAGGGTGCAGCGCGGTGTCAGAACACGTAGGGACTAGCCTGCCTTAGCCGGGCAGCACCACCAACGGGAATTTTAATGGCCAGGTCGGCAGTGCTGACCAGAGCTGCCGCAACCCAGTGCCTTACATGCCGCGACCCAGTACTGGGTCATCACCCACATTTTGAAAACCACTGATCTAGAGAGCATGTTCTTAGGCAGACTCTGAGCACACCTACTGGAAAGGACCCAGCACAAAACACAGCCAAGGAGAAGTATCCCCTCCCCCACCACCCACCCACACACCTACCTACCCACTCACAGACCCAGAATCAATAGCCAGGTGGTTAGGGAACCTCACCCACAGTGTAGGAGACCCCAGGTTCAAATCCCCCCTCTACTGATATGGAGCAGTGACTTGAACTCAGGTCTCCCACCTCTTGGGTAAGTGCCCTCATCACTGGGTATTCCAGTTACTCTCCTGTTGAAGCTGTTCCACTTTGTAAAAAATTTGGAACTGATGTTAAGCAAACACCTTTGGGGCTGGAAATCAAATGAGGAAAGGCATTTTGTGGAATTTTCTGTAGTCCTTGGTTCCAGACAGGAGGAGATACTGTGCAAAACAACAAAAAAGCAGATTCTTACCCCCCCTCCCCCCGCCCATTATCTCAGTAGTTTGCTTTCTAACCTCATTTGAAAACAATAAAAGCACAAATCTGCAGCTGCCATGCACACAAGGTATGACTGTGGGCCAATCTGAAGAAAAATATCCACTGGGCAAATGATCTGGCAATTCTTAACGATAGGGCTCAGCATAAGGTTTTAGGAGGGGAGAAGAGGAGAGACAGAAATGAATAAAATATTTTTTCCAAACTTAATTGCCTACTCAATGAATTCTTGGTGTTTTTTTCCTCTCATTTCTTACTGTTTTTCATTTTCTCTCCTATCTCTCACTTTTACATCAGACCATTCTGTATTTTTCTTTTTCTTTTCTTCATTTATTTTGCACCTTTTCTCATATCTTCCATCATGTTTTTCCTCCTGCTTAGACAAATCCTACTACCTAGTCCTCTCTCACACATATACAAAAACTGCCCTCAATGAAATTTGTGGCAAAACTCCCACTGTCTTCAATGGGGTCATGATTTCACCCACAATCTCAGGTGACCATGAACCCAGCCCTCCACCCCACACATACGGAGAGAATCTCTCAGCCCATAATTACAAAAACTTCAACCGTGCTAATATGCAGAGGCGCAAAAATGTTTTCCATTTCCAGGTGTTTCCTTGAGCACTCAGTTCAAGTTTGGACCTGAAGTTCATGTTTGTACCCTGGGCACATATATGGTGCCTAAAATATCACAGTGACGGACACCTTACAAATGCATTATTATACACCATTATTATAATATACATAACAGCTATATGCTCATTACCTGATTTAGATAACATTAGGAAATAACCCACTTGTCACAGAATCATAGAATATCAGGGTTGGAAGGGACCTCAGGAGATCATCTAGTCCAACCCCCTGCTCAAAGCAGGACCAATCCCCAATTTCTGCCCCAGATCCCTAAATGGCCCCCTCAAGGATTGAACTCACAATCCTGGATTTAGCAGGCCAATGATCAAACCACTAAACTATCCCTGGGTGACATTAATTGTCACGTGTTATACAATGTATATACGTATATTAGATGGTATCCCTCTCCCACAAACCGAACCCTTTATGTGCCACTTGTCTTTACATATTGTAACCTCTTCAGGGCAGGGACCACGTCTTCATGTGTTTGTACAGAATGGGGTCCCAATCCTGGTTTGTGGCTCTGGGCACTACTGCAACATAAATATCAAATAAAATAATCATCTGATTTAAATTCTTTACATAACACCCCTGTACATTTTGCAGAACACAATAAATTACCTCTCCTCCTTAAGGATAAAAAATAACTTTGTGATGGAAAATTATATAAATAATCCATTAACAAAAATTGCTGTATAAGAAAACCTTCTCAGCCAAAACCAATAGCTACTTAGCTTCAGTGTTTGTTCATACGTACACGTTGACAGGAGCAGCATGTAAGCACCCAAGGGAAACATTAGGCCTTTAAAAGGACATCAGCAACTTAAAAAAAAAGATCACACTCCTGGTTCAAAATTTCTTACCTAACTATAGTAACATACAAGATCACTAGAAACACAGGAGTTGCCAGACTGGATCAGACCTATGGTCCATCTAGTTCAGAAGCCTGTCTCTGATAATGGCTAGTACAGATACTTCAGATGAAGGTATAAGGCAGGCAGACATGAGATAATCTTCCTTGCACATTAGGTCTCATCCTGGTTTCTAATAGTTAAGGATTGGCTTAATGCATGAAGCATGACGTTTCTTATCCCTACCAAAATATTTGTTATCATTAATTATGATAACTCTGGGTAGTCTCAATAGCCATACAAGTCTGCAACATCCTTTCCCCCCCTCACCCGCTCATTTCTATAGAGTTCATTGCCTTATATGAGTGCACCACAGTGTCTGGACTGCATAAATATTTCAATAAGACAAGACGACAACTTTACAGTGGCATTATTTTAGTACATTTGACTCCACCTAAGATGTGCACAAACTGTCTGACAAACAATCCGACAACCCACTAACGACTACTGTCGCAAACGGGAAAGAAAGCTTCGTCAGCCCATTTTGCAGATCTCTGTGGTTTGCAGCTCGCCCTGGGTTAATGGTTCCCGCAGTTCCTCCTCCTTCCAAAACATCAGTTCCTGATCTTCCTCCCCACTCACTCTGCAACTTGGCTACCCTTCCCCCCTTTGTGTTTCCCCTCCCCACCTCAGCGTTCACCTCTTCCAATGAGGCTCTGATAACTGGATTTCATGGTCGCTAAACAAACCATTCTTTTGGAGGAAAAGTATGGGAAGTACATGGGCAGGAACAGCAGGGAGAATGTGGAAAACAGTGTTTCATCTAGTTGCAGGAATCTGAGTTAGGTTTTCTTTTCCTTCTCTTTTTTTGTTTGTTTGTTTGATCCCGTTGGCTCCGAGTTTTAATGGCAGCAGAGAATTTGAGCACTCTTGACCGAGAAATGTGGTAAGAATAAGAGGATTTTTTAATGAAAACCTTGTCCATCTGAAGAGCAAAAAGACAGTCTACACACTGCCTCGATAAGCTGTAGTGGTTGCTTGGGAACAAAGGCTGACTTGTTCGAGGTAAAGAACTCCACTTCCAAAAGCCAGGGACCTCATGCATAACGGATTAGATAGACTGCAGGAGTCAATGGACCCGATTACAAGAACAGTAGAAGGATTCATGGAAAGAATAGATGCTGCAGAGCCATGGGTAACTGAGATGGAAAATTCAGCCCCAGGACAAAATTACTTAATTGCAGTGCTTATTAAAGACAATAAGAGGTTATCCAGTACTGTCAGGGATATCAAGACTAAATCTAGGGTAAAAACATTTCAACTGTTATGCATCTGAGAGTAATGAATTGGGAGATTTGGCAGGGGATGCAATGGTCTCTAGCCAGTAACTCTTAGTAGCCAATTCTGCTCTCATATACTTGCTGTCACTTTCATAGTGGGAGTAGCTGCCATGTATCAGATAATAGAATTGGGTCCTTAGCGTACAACTGGGGAGCAAGTCTCTTAGGGCCAGATCCTGTCCTCGGTTACACCAGCATGGATCCAAAGTAACTACACTGATGTCAATGGAGTTACTCCACATCCACACTACTACAGGGAGGAGAATTTGGCCCACAGTACTTCGAAACCCTAGCACAAGGGTTACAAAGAGGTAAAATACTCATCAGGCTTGGTTCTCCTCACACTTGAACTGGTTTGGCACCAACGTAGCTCCACTGATTACAAAGGGGGTTACTCCCGATTTACACCTGTGTGAGGGAGTGAAGACCAGGCAACTTGTTTGAAATACCATCACAGCTTTATGAAGGGGCCCCCAGTCTTATTCCATTGTTCTGAAGGCTTCCAGAATTATCAATGAGTTAGGCTTCCAAAGCTAACAGGTATTTCCATGCCTGTCAGAGCAATGAAAGGACTTGCCTCCATCTAAAAAAAAACAACCCCAAAACTGAATCAGGAGACAGTTTTGTACCAAGCATGGCTTCTGGAGTGGGGAGAGAATTACTATTCTTTTAAATTGCCAGGTGGCATCATGACATTTACAAAGGCTCTGAAGCATGGAGAAGGAGTAGTTACATCTTTCGAATTACTAGACTGATAAAACATATACTGAAACTCTTGGAACCATTTCTGTCATATTACTGTATTCAACGAAATTTTGTCAATGCCATTGTGTGATTGAGATTAGGGCTGTCAAGCGATTAAAAAATATTAATCCCGATTAATCGATGATTTCGCAATTAATTGCGCTGTTAAACAATAATACAATATCATTTATTTCAATATTTTTGGATGTTTTCTACATTTTCAAATATACCGATTTCAATTACAACACAGAATACAAAGTGTACAGTGCTCACTTTATATTTATTTTTGATTATTTGCACTGTAAAAAAACAAAAGAAATAGTGTGAGGTGAATTGAAAAATACAAGTTCTGTAGTGCAATCTCTTTATCATGAAAGTTGAACTTACAAATGTAGAATTGTGTAAAAAAAAACAAACAAACCTGCATTCAAAAATTAAACAATGTAAAATTTTAGAGCCTACAAGTCCACTCAGTCCTACTTCTTGTTCAGCCAATTGCTCAGACAAACAAGTTTGTTTATATTTGCAGGAGATAATGCTGCCTGCTTCTGGTTTACAACGTTACCTGAAAATGAGAACAGGTGTGCTCATGGCACTGTTGTAGCCAGCATCGCAAGATATTTACATGCCAGATGCGCTAAAGATTGAGATGCCCCTTCATGCTTCTACCACCATTCCAGGGGACATGCGCCCATGCTGATTATGGGTTCTGCTCGATAATGATCCAAAGCAGTACGGACCGATGCATGTCCATTTTCATTATCTGACTCAGATGCCACTAGCATAAGGTTGATTTTTTTTTGGTGGTGGTGGTTCGGGTTCTGTAGTTTCTACATAGGAGTGTTGCTCTTTTAAGACTTCTGAAAGCATGTTCCACACCTCGTCCCCCTCAGATTTTGGGAGGCATTTCAGATTCTTAAACCTTGGGTCGAGCGCTGTAACTATCTTTAGAAATTTCACAAAGGTACCTTCTTTGCGTTTTGTCAAATCTGCAGTGAAAGTGTTCTTAAAATGAACAACATGAGCTGGGTCATCATCTGAGACTGCTAGAACATGAAATATATGGCAGAAGGCTGTTAAAACAGAGCAGGACATACAATTCTCCCCCAAGGAGTTCGAACACAAATTTAATTAACACATTTTTTTAATGAGCAACATGGAATGGTAGCCGAAGTATGAAGGGGCATTCGAATGTTTAGCATATCTGGCATGTAAATACCTTCCAAAGCCGGCTACAAAAGTGCCATGCAAATGCCTGTTCTCACTTTCTGGTCACATTGTAAATAAGAAGTGGGCAGCATTACCTCCTGTAAATGTAAACAAACTTGCTTGTCTTCATGATTGGCTGAATAAGAAGTAGGACTGAATGGACTTGTAGGCTCTGAAGTTTTACATTGTTTTCTTTTTGAGTGCAGTTATGTAACAACAAAAAAATCTACATTTGTAAGTTGCACTTTCAGGACAAAGAGATTGCACTACAGTACTTGTATGAAGTGAGTTGAAAAATACTATTTATTCTGTTTATTATTTTTACAGTGCAAATATTTGTAATAAAAAATAATATACACTTTGATTTCAATTACAACACAGAATACAATATATATGAAAATGTAGAAAAATATCCAAAATATTTAATAAATTTCAATTGGTATTCTATTGTTTAACCGTGCGATTAAAACTGTGATTAATCACGATTAATTTTTTTAATCGCAATTATTTTTGTGGAGTTAATTGCGTGAGCTAACTGCAATTAATCGAGAACCCTAGTTGAGGTATCATTTTGCATCCCCTTCTGCATGAAGAGCGGTTTTGGGGAACTTTACAGTTAAGAAATGTTTGCAGGATTTTTTTTTGTTTTTTTTAAATGACCTTTGTTAGGTCTTCTCTCAGATCACTCGGATGTACAAAAGGAACAGATTGAGCTTGAATACCTTTAATATTATGGGCCAGTTTTTGGAGGAGCCTTAAGCTAGCCTCCTATTTTGCAGCCACAATTAACTCCAGATGCAGAATCTTACAGCTAGATGTTTAAATGCCCAATTTGTGCATAAACTCAAGTACATAGAGATCTAAACAGTAACACAATTAACTGTACCAACAAAAAAAAGGAGGCATGTTATAAAACAAAAGTTAGGCTCTCTCCCTCCGTCTGTGCCATCACAAGAAGAGAAGTTGGAATCCCGTATTTTGCCTTCTTCGCTACGAAAACAGCCTGTCCTAATTTCTGCCTTCCTGTACAAAGCCTCGTAGGGCCAAATCCTGCCCTGGCTTACACCCCACACAACCTCAAGGAAATCAACTGGTGTTTGGGGCTTAATGAAGTTAATGAGGCTGTTCTGGTGTCATGTGTAGTTACGTTTTTTCATTATTCAGAAATGCCAACCCCATGGACTTCCCCCTCTAGACTGATTTTTTCATATCCTCCCCCGTACAGGAATGTAGGGAAAATCCCTGATCTACAGAAAAATGCATCTCCAACTGGCTGAGCTCTCCAATTCTGCCACAACTGCTCTAAGGAAGGGCAGCCAATCGACACTGCTGCAGATGCTAAACGGCAGTCCTGGCGTCTCTCCATGTAGCACAGGGAGCAGGGGGTTCCAACCCGAACTCCCTTCCTCTCAGTTATGTGAACAAAACATTGGGGCTGCTCCTGAATTGTGCAGCCCTTAGATCCCAGAACTAGCTCCTAATGCCAACCCCCAGGCATCACAGTACTGTATCCCACACTTCCCGTGGGTGGAGAGCCTCTCTAGCCACTCCCTGGGCTCCATATATGACTAGCAAGAAAAAACGCTTATTCCCAGGGCCAGTGGGACCTCAGACCCTTTTCCTGCCCTGAGCCCAGGAGGAGAAGGGCAGACATGGACTCCACACCAAGGAGAGGAGTTCAAAGCCCACACACCACTCACAGGCATGTCAATGCTACCGCATGTAAATTTTTGTACCGTTTTCTCCCCATCAGTATCTATTGGCAGTGGTGGTGATCAGGACTGAATCTGAATGTTCTGTAGCAAAGGAGACACTGGCCAGCAGCATTTCCAAGAGGGAGTGCAGTATGGAAGAACGCAAAGGAGTACAAAGGGAACTAACTCATGATGGTCTCTCTTGGGTTTTAGTACCCTATGTTTTTAGCATGTTAGGTAGCCGAAAAACTGCTTCTCTTCCCATGCAGCTCTGAGATATCAAGTATTGGCTGAAGTGTTCTGCTGGAGACCCCTAGATTTGAATGCTCCAGGGGAAGAGCCAGGGAATTTTTTTGGCAGAAGGCCCTTGAACTAAATTCTGCTCTCGTTTACTTGGTATAAATCTAGAAACTCTGGACTTTGCTTTCCCAAAGTCTGTTGATGTGGTGTAAAGTCTATACCCAAATTCAGATGTGCCCAAACGGTGGTCTAAGTTTACACAATCAGAGTAAACGGGTTAAATATGGGTACAAGTGATAAATACTGCTATCTGCACCCATCTCTGCAAAATGAGTAACTCACACCGAGAGAGGGAAAGAAGGGAGTTTAGCAAGAGCAGCAACTTATAGCAGGGTGTAAAAAAAAGGCAACCTTCCCTACCTTACCTTACATCTGCAGTTAGTGGTTTTTCCCACAACAGATAGATAAATTAGCCCAGCAATTATATCACTTCTGAATTCAATCCAGAGTCTTCAGTGGGAGTTATCTCTTACACTTCCCCCTATACCAGGAAAAAACCTGGCTCCATCTGTCTACTGAGACTTTTGCTGTGAGGGTTGTCGGGGTGTGTTTATGTTAATTGATCATTTCTGAGGAAGAGTCTATTTTTGGTTGACGTAAGTTAATATTTTTGTTTTTAATTGTTTTAGCAAAGAGGACATGTGCCCAGAGGAGAATCACAGTGGGAGCATTTTTATAATTTAAAGACAAACAAAGCAACAACGAGAGAGCATTGGGTCAGAGTGCAACCGTCCCCAAAATCACATTGGCACAGTTTAGTGGTACACCGGACACCAAAAGGAGCAGAAGCCAGGAGGCAGATCACCCTAGACAGTGAAGGCATTTTAATTTGACGGTTCTAGAACCATGATGCTTCTAGACAGACATGCACAGCTATGACACTACAGGCTGTTAGGTAGCTATGCCTATTTAGTGAAGATCAGTATTTGACACTGTGCTCAACAAGTCACATCACTTTTCCAGTGACTAACCCCAATGACCACAAGTTACAGGTAACACACTAGCTCCAGCTACACCACTGCTGTCACCTGTTAATTTACTATTTTTTAATTCTACTTTTCGCAAGGAGCCTCTTCAACCATAAGGACAGGTTTCAGAGTAAAAGCCGTGTTAGTCTGTATTCGCAAAAAGAAAAGGAGTACTTGTGGCACCTTAGAGACTAACCAATTTATTTGAGCATGAGCTTTCGTGAGCTACAGCTCACTTCATCAGATGCATCAGATGAAGTGAGCTGTAGCTCACGAAAGCTCATGCTCAAATAAATTGGTTAGTCTCTAAGGTGCCACAAGTACTCCTTTTCTTTTTTCAACCATAAGGGTGCAAGCAAGGTCCCATCGTTCTAGATGTTCACAAAGTCAGAGTTTAAGGCCAGGAGGAACCACCAGATCATCTAGGCAGACCTCCTGTATGTCACAGGTCACTAAATACCACCCAGCCACCCGCACAATGAACCCCAAAACCAGAATTAGCCCCAAAGTATTACAGCCCTGACTTTCTCCTCTAATATTTTCCCAGGCCCACCTCTCCAAATGATTCCACTACTGCAGACTTCCCCCCTCCAATCAGAAGCTTTAAATGCCTTTATAGTCTAAGGAACCACCTCAGTATCCATCACATG
This sequence comes from Lepidochelys kempii, assembly GCF_965140285.1. Lineage (NCBI taxonomy): Eukaryota > Metazoa > Chordata > Testudines > Cheloniidae > Lepidochelys > Lepidochelys kempii. The sequence goes on from NC_136382.1 coordinate 202,351,907, forward strand.
CCAGAAGAGCCTCACGGGGTGGTCCTGTTACACATTTACTTACTGCAGAAACATCAAAAATAAAATAGATCTATTTCACACTCAATCCCAAATATCTCACCATGCTTGGCACGGAAATAAGTTCTACATTCAACTTGTATGTGGACCATCATCCCGCTGCTTATGCACACTGATACGATCATGGACAGGCATCAAAGGGGCCCACTTCAGCCAAACGGATCGGCTTATGCGGAGGAGGCAATTCCCCCACGTGCGCTGGTATCACGTGACCTACTGTTACACGCAGTTGGGCGACACCTGACCGACTGGTGGTGGTGGTTTGAGTGTTGCTCGGAACTGCCTCTGACCGTTGTGCCCAGGTGGCATATACCTCTCAGATGCTGGGAGCAAATATGGTGAGATCCTGGCTGCTGGTGGGGCACACCAAGGATATTCCAGGTTAGCAGCACCAGGCGAGATTTTTTCCCTACGTGGAGATAAAATTAACTGGCAGGAGTGGCAGGTGCTCAAAAGCCCACGGAGAGGGTTAATGCCCCTTTCCTGTAAATCTGACACTTGAATGAAGCCTGGTGGTTGCTTCGTGACATGGCTTGCTCAGGTCTGGGAATAAGATGGGCCTAGTACGCCCAGGAAATATTAGGATGCTATGGATTTGAGCATCAAAAAAGTGGAGGGGGCACCTGTGGCACTAGCCTCCACCCCCATTCACCCCTGTCAGGCCCATTGCTTTTAGGAGATATTTTAAGGCTCAGGAAATTTGCAGCCACTTGGCCAAAAAAGCAAATGCTGTGTCCATGCTCATTGACCCTTATCGTTCTCGTTTCCAAACTGTCATTCTTTACTCTGGAATAAGTTCTATATTCTACTAACATTAACCACACGGCATAGCAGCTTTAAGCTATATTTTGAACGGGAGTCGTCTACACACACAGTATAAAAAAAAATGCTAAAAAGAAGAAAAAAGGAAAAGAAATCTACCTTTGTAAACCAACGATCACTTTGTAGAGGTTTCCATGGTAGAGAAATTGCTGCTTTCCCCTAAAAACCAAAAAACAAAAGAGATGCTTTTTCAGAAACAAAAGATACTATATGAAGGTTCTCAAAGCTGTACATTAAATATACAATAGAACATTGTGCCTATTTTAAAAACAGCAAATTCAAAGAACAGTCATCGCTTATATAAATTAAAAAATAAGTCCGCACTTATCCTAACAAAGTACAATAGATTATTCCAAGTGGCATCGTTTTTCCAATACGTTTCCCCCTCACCGCCCCGCGTTCCTCCCCCCCCCCCCCGGATGAGACTATGAGCACTACTGCAGTTGACATCAAAACATTGGTGATTGGTGTTAATTTGACTTTGAAATCCCCTTACTGCCTACGAGTGAGTCTTTAAGATGATGTATCCGTTTTTTCCAAAACATTTAGGCCAGACTGTAACCTTATAATGATGCTTAACCGCGTGTAGCTGTGCTGCCCCAGAAGCAGGGCAGGAATCATCTGATTTCAGCTCCGAGGTTCACAATCCCTGCTTCCCCCGGCTCTAGGGCAAGATATAAACTGACGGTGCAGCACAATCACATACACGAGAGGGGGATGGAACGAAGGCTCCATCCACTCCCACGTGGAGCAGACCACTCGCCATCCACTTGTGCGGGAAAGGAATTAGCAGCCCATGGGAATCTGTTCCTTCCCCTGCACAGAACGTAGCACAGGTAGCCAGCAAGGGGCACTAAAGTGGTTCACTCTAGCAGCGCCTCACAGTCATGCCCCGCGCTGGTGTTGGTTTCAACGATTTTAGGCTGTGTCGTTAGTAACAGTAAATCACTTGATTTAAGACTACACTGAATCCTCTCCAAGCTGCCAGAGGTGTTCAGCAATTCCCACCAAAACTGAAACCATTCCAGAAACATAAACTGAGTCTGAGGGGACAACTGCTGAGGGGGTTGGTTGTTCCGTTTTCACTAAATATTGACAATGTGTTCTTCCAGTAGAAGAAAACAAAAGTTGTTTTACTTTAAAAAAAAAAATAACAGATCCAACTTCTCTGCTTACCCCAATGCACCTTTATATTGATCTCACTATTGCACAATCACACACGGAAGACTAACCCAGTTTCTACAGTTGTTTCTAGGGACAAGTGAAATCAGCTCACAGCACAGAATAATTAAGTCACTACTCAGAACATGCTGCTGTTGGGAAAACGATGCAAGACATAACAACAATATCTTAATACATAAACGGATCCTTCCAACAGTTTGTAAGATACATGATGGATATTTTTACTCTGCATCTAGAGATTCTGGGCCAAATTCAACTCAGTTACACCAGATAAATCCACCAAAGTCACCTGCATTACTCCAGACTTAATGTATATAACATAGCAGAATTTGGCCCAAAATTCCTATCGTCAGTCATTTATAGCCTTTCTGGGGGAAAATTACCTTTGGGTCTGAAATTTCTATGTTCCATTTCAGCCCATGCCTGACATGTTGGAAAGTTTACTGGGAAAAAAAATGCAGCTTCTGTTTCTTTGTACAAATAGGAATAAAATGTATCTTTCACCAGTTTAGTATTTTTCAGAAGCTTGTTTCTGCTCAGAAACTCCAGTGGCCTTTTTAGTGAAATGGTAAACTCCTTGGGACAAGGACTTCGAACCAGATTCAAGACTCGCTTGCACTCATGGAAATGCTGAGCGACCACTGATTTCAGCCAGCGTAGCCAATGGCCAGAACAGACCACAGCTGCTGCTGCAAATTTATCCTCACTCCACCACTGGTTGGAAAGTCAGTGCAGATACAGACTTGACCTAAGTAAGGTTCTCACTTCTCTCATGCCATAAAGAAAAATAAAATACGGAGGGACAAATAAGTTGACCCTATATATCTGGCTACATACCAAGCTCTTCAAAGGTGGTCACTAACTATGTGTTCCTCATTTTCTAGGTGCCTGACTTGAGACCCTAGGGTCTGCGTTGCAGAAGTACTGAGCACCCACAGCTTATAACTGAACTCAATGGGAGCTGGACTTTGAACACACATAGGGCTACAGATGCCTAAACACGCCGTAAAATTGTGTCCTAGGCATCTCAGTGTAGGCACTCAGAATTAGTGAAAACTTCTGACCTAAATCTGTCTGTGCCCTCAGCTCCCCACCTGCAAAATGTGGAGTTGTGAAGTTAAATTAATTCATGTTTGTGAAGCACTCAGGTATCAGAGTACTACAAAAAAAGCCCATGAGAAAATTCATGTTCTGTCTTCAGAGGAGGGTGTGAATAGTGTGTACTAAAGAAGGCACGAGGCAACACACTGAACAATTATTTATTTGAATTATTTACTATTATTTATTTGAAGACAGAGCACACACTGTGCCTCACTAAATATATTTCTCTCTCAATCTTACACAACACATAGCATTGCATAGCTGAAGTATGAGGGTTCCCATGCCTAGACAGCCAGTAGCCCATCTATGGCTCTGGAAACAAACAGCCAACCATTGCTAACTGGAAATCATGACCAGAGCCATTCAATTTAAGCCTCCTGACAGCAGCCTATCCATCTCAGAACCTCTGGAGCTTGAATTATGAAAGGAGGCTGACTTAGTGGGCCTTGCAAATGGACCCCATGGCACACTGCAAATCTAATCCCATGATTGCACAGTGCAGCACTGAGTACTGGGCCCAGTATTTGTGGAAAAGCATGTGCGATTCTTCCGGAAATGAAAGGCTGGACCCATAGCAGACAGGAAGAGGGGGGTTACATCCTGGTCACTTAAAGCTACAAAGGACCTAATCCAGTTGGCCTAGCATTCTTTACAGATTTCAGAGTAACAGCCGTGTTAGTCTGTAATCGCAAAAAGAAAAGGAGTACTTGTGGCACCTTAGAGACTAACCAATTTATTTGAGCATAAGCTTTCGTGAGCTACAGCTCACTTCATCGGATGCATACTGGGGAAACTGCAGAAGACATTATATACACAGAGACCATGAAACAATACCTCCTCCCACCCCACTCTCCTGCTGGTAATAGCTTATCTAAAGTGATCACTCTCCTTACAATGTGTATGATGATGGGCTATTACCAGCAGGAGAGTGAGTTTGTAGGGGTGGGGGGGGAGGCGGAGGGTGAGAAAACCTGGATTTGTGCTGGAAATGGCCCAACTTGATTATCATACACATTGTAAGGAGAGTGGTCACTTTAGATAAGCTATTACCAGCAGGAGAGTGGGGTGGGAGGAGGTATTGTTTCATGGTCTCTGTGTATATAGTATCTTCTGCAGTTTCAACAGTATGCATCCGATGAAGTGAGCTGTAGCTCACGAAAGCTTATGCTCAAATAAATTGGTTAGTCTCTAAGGTGCCACAAGTACTCCTTTTCTTTCTGGGTGAAATGTAATTGCCTGTGATATACAGGAGGTCAGATTAGATAACCTAATAATCCCTTCTAGCCCTAAAATCTATGAATCTACACAACCTTGCAGCCCTGTATACAGGATCTGGATCAAGTAATATCACAGTCAGATATTTTCCCATTTAACTGAGTATCAGTCATATGACACAGTGTAGATGACAAATGACATAATGGTTGAAGTTACTCTGCACGACAAGTCCTTGTTTTACATTTCCTTGTCCAGACTGTAGCTTTCTACCTCAGCAGCACCAGTTTAAGAGCGGCTACTCTAAACTGACATCAAAAAAAGTGAATTTTGTCTGTTTTTGCCCAAAGGAATACAGTGATGGAATCAATAGAAAACTCCACTTTCATAAACCATCTATGGCCGTACAAAGGACATATGTGCTCAGGCACATTGTGTGAAGTAAGCAAACTGCCTTACCAGTAAAAAAAAAATTTATAGCCTGTGGGTATTGCCATTTGGACAGCTTGGCACCGATCTTGCAATTAACATAACACGCACACACACCCACACACACCATGCTTGCTGCACATTTCTCAGAACAGGATCAGGGTGCATACAACCAATTTGAAAAACAAAAGCTACTCTGGATATCTATATAGAATGGGTTTTGGACTGATTGCATGACACATCCAGATTAGTTCCACAGGAAAAAGGGTTTTTAATGGCTCTCCAGATGGGCTGGAATTTTAGGATTATTCTTACTGAAAAGGAGACTGACTGCAATGACAGTGATTGCATCTTTTTTAATGACGTTTATAAGCAAAACATTACTGTCTAAGGGATTTTTAATATTTTTCTGAAATAAATGGATTCCTGTTATCACTCAAAATATAATAGTTTAAAGCAGGCAATAAATAAGATCCTCTTTTGTGTAAAAGAAACAAAACTGTAATACCACAAACTCTGATCCTAATACACTTTCAACATACCTCAGAAATACAGGCTAACAGTTTATTTCTAAAATTTCCCAAAGACATATATTCAGACAATTAAATGTAAATAAAGGTAAAAATAATGAATAAGATAAAGGCTCTTTTGTCTTGAGGCATAACTACTATAGGAATGCACTATTCTCTCTACTTTTCCTTATATTCCAGCCATATGTCAAATTACTTTTCTTACACATTGTACTAAAGCTATACAGATAGGCACCAACTAGTACAAGAGTAGATAAAATATTCTATCTACATTTTCTAAAGCCAAATTTAAAAAAAAACACATTGGTTATTTTTATAGAGTTTCTTTGTAGTAGTTCTTTAGAACAAAAATAATCCTAAAAAACGCAATTCAAAAATCTGTGAAATTAGTCACTGAAAAAAGAAAGTTAGGTAACAATCCAAGGCTTCACTTATGAGCACTACAAACAATCCCAGCTCATTTAAGTGCAAACACTTTAGTTCTGCTTTGGCCAATGAAATTCAATATTTTTATGAAAAACAACAACACAGCCAAGAGTGAAGTTAGGGTGACCCATAATGCATTTGAAGCAGACAGTCACTTAGGGTCAAATCCTTACCCTAGTGCCCAGCCTGACTGGTCAGGTCAGGTGTTGGGGAGATGTGGACAGGCTAGGCACTAGGGTAAGGGATAGGATAGGAAAGGAAAGAATCCTCCCTCCAGGATTCATGGCCATTCTGCATAGGGCTACTTCAGCCTACTGGCCAGCCGCAGTCCAGTGCAGGAGTGGCCTGAGAAGGAGCCTGAGAAGGAGCCAGAATTTACCAATGTACATTGCCAAAAAGCCACAGTAATACGTCAGCAGCCCCATATCAACTCCTCTACCCTGCTCCCAGCGCCTCCCACCCACCAGCAGCCTCACCAATCAGTGCCTCCCCATCCCTCCCCGCACCTCCTGATCAGCTGTTTCGTGGCGTGCAGAAGGCTTGGGCGTGGGGAGGGGGGAGCGAGGGCACGGCAGGCTCAGGGGAGGGCGCAGGAAGGGGTGGAGGGGGGCAGGGCCTGTGGCAGAGCCAGGGGTTGAGCGGTGAGCATCCCCTGGCACATTGGGAAGTTGGCACCGGTAGCTCCAGCCCCCGGAGTCGGTGCCTTTACAAGGAGCCGCATCTTAACCTCTGAAGAGCCGCACGTGGCTCCGGAGCCCCAGGTTGGCCACCCCTGGTCCAGTGGAACCACACCAGGTCCACAGCACAAGGCTGCTCCACAGCGACTGAAGTGGGGAGCTGGATCCGGCCTTTGCTGCAGGAAGTTTCAGGCACTAAAATAAAGTGCAGTAACTATAGAGTCTCCCAAGAAAACTCAGCATGTACAGGGTAATCTTTATCTTTATCACCACTCAGTAGTTCTGTTTGGGATGCTCCTGTATTCCAAAGACTGAATGTTCATCTCGGTTCATACTTCAAAATGTAGGCCAGCAGCAATTCTAAAGTGGCATGTTCTGATCTAAACTTTCCATTACCCCTACCTTCTGTATACTACTGACAGTGAAAGAGAAGGATTAAGCAGAATTATTTTTCCCTTTTAATGTTTAATGGGACTACTACATGACATCAATCATACAGCACACACAGCCCTGTATAGAGTCACACTGAACAGAACACCATTATGGAATACCTCTGCTTTTCTGTACCCTAATATAATGGGCAGTACACATATGACCATTTTAGGCATTTTCATACAAAGAACCTTTAATACTGGTGAACATCTTCAAAGGTAACAGACAAATTCATGCAGCTTTCACTCTTTTTAAAATTATCTTTGCTAATTCTAAAGCTACTTGAGCTTATCGGGCTTCCTCCCTTCTGGCCCCTCTTTCCCTCTTATCAGATCACACAGTGGTGAATTTATAATCATTTTCATGCCAGCAGAATATTACAGCACAGAATTATCACTTCACTGTAGGATCCCAGAGGAACTGGTGAAAGGAAGTTTTATTGAAACAAATATTTTCAACAACAGCAAAGGGAACACAGTAAAAATTAGTTTAATATATGTGTGTTGCTTCCATCCCAACCCCCCCACCCAACCACACCCCCGACAATGAAGGATTGATTTCATATGAGTCTGACACTAAGTGACATTACTTTATAATGTCCATTGCCAGACATAGCTGCCAGAAGTTTTTACTGAAATGGATTCGACACAAAGTTGAAATTAAATAACAACTGGATTAAACCAAACTAATTTTCTTTTCTTTCCATACACAGTTTAAGAGAACACGTCTTTTTTTAACCCAGAATGTATATCCAGTTCCAAGTAAACACATTTTGCTCTAGTCAGCAGTCTGACATGCAAAAAAGCAATTCTTACCATGAATAAACCATGCAAATGTATTCCAGAATAATTTTATCATATTACAATTGCTATTTCTGAGCCTGACAGTCATCAACCTGCTAAAAGTGCCATTACTGTGAACTAGCAATATGGATAGTTCAAGGTAAGTAATAAACAATGTTCCTATATTATTGCTGGGTTAAATTCACAGAAAGAATCTTAAAGTATATTAAATATTTAACATGGTATTTTAATATTAAACTCTAAGCACAACACCTTTTTTAAAAAACTCTGAAGCTATTCCGTGTATGAAATCTTCAGGTCAGGTCTATCCGGCCGGATTTTGTCACTGTCTGCTGATCCCTATAAATGAACAAAGCACGAGCCATCAGTTTAATTTCTTATTTGTTCAGCAAACAGAACTGGGTGTTACCCATCTGTGCAGCACATCCTCACTGTGCAAACACACTGGGCTTGATCCTAAAGACATCATTCAAACAAAATTCTTTTTTAAGTTAGCCTGATCCAGTCAGTTTCCAGCCAACAGCTAGCCCTGTACGTAGGGATACATTTAAAGGGAGGCCACCAACTTACAAATATAACATTTCTGGCTGAAAATTGTTCACATGTACTATGGAATCCAAAGGCCTGGCAGCTGGTCTGCTCTGACTGCTCCTTATTACTCTTCTGATTGTCTCACTGTTCCCTTTTGCTCCCTTTGTCCACCAGGAGTATGTACACTTGTTGCCTTATCCTACCCTTAAGACTGTAAGATCTTTGAGGCAAGGAGTACCTATGCGTCTTCAGTGCCTAGCAAAATGGGACTTTAATTCTTGACTGGAGCTTCTAGGCATTGTAACAATACAAATAAATAATAATGTTTTAAATAGCACAGAACCTTACTGTAACTGAAAGGGCTTTGAGGGGACATTTTTTCCCTAGTTTGTTTACTTTATCTAACTGCATTTTGTGCCCATCAGTTGTTCTGTTTCCCCTGTGTAGTTATTTAATCAGTATCCAGCATTTTTGTGGGTCTTTAACACAACAGGGAAGAGAACAACCATTCCTAAAAAGTACAAAAATGTGACTATGAAGCAACCAAAATTGGCAGGGGGATTCAGTGGCAGGTTCAGTATTGGAGGGTATTTTAAGTCGTTGTTCAAACAGACCTGATTTCGTACTGACATTGTCCCTTTAAGCATGTGCTGCTGATTCGAACGGTCTCATTCCTGTTGCCAAACACAGAATGAATGTGCTCCTGAGTTATGTTCCAACTTGAAAGTTTACAAAGGGAATCCTCAGAGCTAGAACTAACACTGAGTGAAGCACTTTTACATTTGTGCCAGAAGCCCAGGGTCACAAAACATTTGACGGCTCTATAAATGCGATATCCCAGACTATATTTCCAAAGCCCAAAGATAATGTAACTCTGCTATTACTGGACCATAAGTCAAACCAAAATTGGGTTGGTTTCCTAATGAAGGAAACCTGTAGGGGCCTTTAGTAGCATGTGAAATGTAAGTTCAACTAGTTTAGGCAATGCCTTGTCCCATAAATTATGCTGCACTCCTGATAGTTTGCCCAGATGTGGTATTGTTCATATCACTGAGCTTGTACTATTTTAATTTGCATATCATAGTTAAGAAAAAATTGAACAGGATTCCTTTCACTTTGCTAACATACATGGTCATAAACTCCTGTAACCCATATGGTGCTGAAAAGGAAGTCCCAGATACCTGGAATTTCAAGACACCTAATTGTTCAGTTCATGCTGAGAGCTGCTTATCTTTAGAAGTTTCAGCTTGCTGATCAGAACAATACAAGTACTCTTCGCCTTTAACTTGCACAGAATATGTGGTATCCGTCCTAAGCTTCAAAGCAATGTATTTATTACCTCTATTGCAGTAGTACCTAAAGACAAACAGAAAAAAAAAGAGCAAGGTCCCTGTTGTCTAGATGATGTGTAATAAATAACACAAAGATAGTACTTGCCCCAGAGATCTTACAGTTCAGAATATGGAATGAGAATCCTCAAGGCTGATTCCAACCTGCGTAGCATTCCTAAATTCTGATGTTTACATTGTGCCTGTGCTTTAGCAAATATTTGTAGAGCTATGCTGCAAGTATGTGCATCCATTTCCTTGGTCACTTCACCTTTAAGAAGACTGCTGTGCATCACATCATATGTAGCACAAACAGCCTTCATTTCCACCACGGTCAAGACAGATGAATCGGTCAAAAGTTGGGACGTTAATATAAAGAGACTATCTTTTTGGCTAGAACATGGCTTTTTTTTGAAACGGTGTTTAACCTAAGCCAGCTGTAGCCAAAGGTGCAAATCCCTATTTGGAACATAAAGGAATCAGCCAAGATGAGCAGCAATTTCTGCAATGTGCAGTAGATCTGAGAAAAGAACTGGATGCTACAATTGTTAAAACACTATCGAACAGGATATAAAACTGTTATTAAGCCGAGCTCCTAAACTGAAAGTGTCACAAATCATTACATTCTCTAAGCAAGATAGCTACTACCACAATCCATATGATGAACTATAGTTACTTTGAGCTATATTTTGCCCTATAGATCTTTGAAATTTGAAGTTAAGGATTTTCAAGAAATGACATCAGCCTCGGTATTTAAAGTTAGGATTGATAAATCTAGTATCTTCTTCCCATCCTTAAAAAATAAAATGCTTCTCTCGATGCATAACCTGTGCATCTATGATAGCCATTCACAAGATCTGGGATATCGTTTGGCTGAAAATGGTTGCTTTTAGCAAATACGCAGGTTACCTCTTTGCTACTGTCAGAAATGGGTGGATCTTGATCTAACTCAGTAAATATAAATTACATTTGACTTTAGCAGGAATAATGTGAGACACAGAGCCAATATGGAGCTGTCAAAAATACAGAACACCGCTTTCAGCAAGACACAAGTTCTGAAGGCAAAATGAAGCATTTCCTCTGAACAGCCTAAAGACTTCTCTCATCAGGTCTCACAAGCTCAGAAAGGTTTGCCTTGGTCAATTCTTGAGCGTGGAGCCCCCATAGGGGAACAAAAGTTGCTGATGATTTCTTCAATAGATGGTACTTTCCTTCTGAGCCATTCCTGAACCAATGCCCTGCTAGGGTGTTAGTGTCATGGTGTTGTTTGGAGGCACTGCCTTTCAGAGGAGATGCAAGAAAAACGTCCTTGCCTCTTGTCCTCATTAAATATCGCATGGCACTTTTTGCTAGAGTCAGGTTGGTTTTCCTTCCTCATGTCTAACTTTGAGGTAGGTAATTAAGTATCCTCTACTTTTTCTATTGAATACAGTTCCCTTTTTTCATTCTCTGACGTTCTTCTGCAGCGCTGCTGTGCATCATTAATCAGCTGCTAAGTTATCAGCAGCACTTATTATACAGATATAAAATAGTACATACATACAGTAGCCTCATTCACATGAGGCTGTCAAAACAATTTACAGACAAGCATTAACCAAGCCTCACCAAAATCTGAAGAGGTAAGTGTCGTTATACTCATTTTACAGATGGGAAGCCTGAGGCACAGCGAGACTCACTGATTTGTCCAAATTCACACAGGACCATACTGTGGCCTGGCTAGCAGAGCAACATAAGCAGAGGTAGCAGCAGCTAAGTAGAGACAGGCTCCACAGAGCCACCTCACCCTGGCACAAGCGAGCAAGAGGGGATGGAATCGGGCAGGGAATGGATGGAAACTTGGCTCTACCTCCAACATGCCAGGAGGCATTGCTTCACTGGCACATCGGGCAGCATACACTGCCCTGGGTATAAACATGGGTGCAGTATACGCTGCCCTGGGTATAAACATGCTCCCTCCCAGAGCAGCAGATAAACCAGATCACAATGTCCTTCCCCAGATACTCCACGTACCGTGCCATACTATGCAGCCCATTACCCCGGGCTGATTGTTATCTCACAATCTAGTCCAGAATGAGTTAGTAGAAGAGTCGGGAATAGGAAACAAGCCCGAAGTGCATAAAGTTAGAAATCCAAAAAACAAAAATAAAAACCCACAGAGGCAGCCAAAATTCATGTGCACATTTGAAAGCTTGGGGCTAAATGATGATGTTTGACAGAAGTGCCGATTCAGAAATCCACCCCCCAGCGTGATACCAATAAACATAAATCAAAGGGCAGAATCTCATAGAAGTTCCATTCTTCTTAGAGCAGGCATTCCACGGTGTAAAGTTGTTCATGTCAGGGCCAAATTATGCCCTCAGCATTGGGCTACATACTAGAGCACCGGCTGAGGTTACGTGGGTATAACAGAATGTAGAATGGTTTCAGAGTAACAGCCATGTTAGTCTGTCTTTGCAAAAAGAAAAGGAGTACTTGTGGCACCTTAGAGACTAACCAATTTATTTGAGCATGAGCTTTCGTGAGCTACAGCTCACTTCATCGGATGTAGAATACGCTAATTGATATTGTTGATCATATAGAACCAAATGTTACCATTAAAACAGTGCTTTATTCATGAAAAAGGTGCTACATATCAACTGGACTTTTAGGTTGCTCAGTTCAGCAAAATATGTTCTGCCTCCTGTACAACAAACTTGATTTAAGTCCTACAATATAAAAAAGCAGTGATAGGGGCTGGGAGATTTGGTCCACCTTCCAGTTGCCTTTAAGGAATGATTCATTTAAATGATTTTTTAAATATTAATTGACAATTGATTTCCTTTCTTTAACATTTGTAATGCACTTCTTAAAAACGAAAGAATCAATTATTTTCACTCCACCTGCTTGACAGGTTTTCCAAACATCTGGGGGGGGGAAAAACACTAAGGTACATTAGCCACTGGTATTCCAGTTTTATGGATTACAAAAGTTACGCAGTTTTAGAATAGAAATATCACCATGTAAACTCTTCCTTTTTTGGAATGAAAAATATGTTAAAAGTTTTGTGAATCCTGGTATTATTATGCTTTGCCTAACACACACCAAAGGCCTACACTGGTTAGCAAAAACGGATCTCTCATATTCAGATAATTTTCGCCCCTTCCTACATTAAGAAATCGGTTCTACAGCTTTTCATCAGAAACTGTGTGAACCAATCCCTTTGTTGCCCCCAATTACCTGTTTAAAATATTTGAATTCCTCATGAAGGTTATTTATGGTATTTAAATTGCTGCTAAGAGAAATAAGTTATCTTTTTTAAACATCAAACTTTAATAAGAAAATGGAAATAGAAAATAACCCAAAAACTGAGGTTAAAGAAATGCCAAGGTAATTTTGCATGACTCAAAATCTTTATTACATTTTGTTCTATTAAAATGATTTTCACAAAGAAAACAACCCCATTATGAAGAACAGAGTATTAATGAAAGTTTCTCTGCAAGTTCATATAGAATATTCCCAAACTAAATTAAAATGGGAGTCAGCCAACATTTAAACCAGCAATATCATCCCCCGTGTACCTGTCATTGCTGCCTTTGAATATGAAAAACAAATTTTCCAGGTTTCCGTTGCCTGTCCCTACAATACATAGTACTAGAGTCACTGAAGATTAGTCACTAAAATGAATCATTTCAAACTATTAATTTAAAGCTACCAGAGTTCTCATGATTTTAGTAAACCAGACAAGCCCACCAATGATTTCCATTTACAAGACATCCCAAAAATGAGATAATTTTGTAATTTTCATAATATCCAGTGCTTTATTATGAGTAGAAGTGGGCTGATAGGGAACAGAAATGAAAATGTAATGACACTCTAAGATTTCAGGGAACCCCAGGCTACTCACTAGGAAAAGCACAACTAAAGCACAAAAGCACAAAACAGTGTGCATCATTCCTGCCAGTAACAAGGTTTCACCTGTTATTAACTTAATCTAATTCATACGAAGTCAAAACTACTCACACACATATTTTCTCAAAACATGTGTTTCAAAATACAGCAAGAATTGCCATTTAAAAAATACACATGCTTACATGGCAAAGAGCCATTGCAAATATCAACTTTTATTTTGCTTTGTAGATTCCCACATTTATAAATGAAGCCCTGCTCTTACACAACCAACTGTTGTTGCCTGTAGGAGGAAAGGTGGTAGGCACCTACCCACAGAAAAAACTGTCACGACAAAGCTCTGAAATCACCATTTACCAGAAAAAGCAGAATTAAAAAAAAAACGAATCAAGCTCTGAAATCACCACTTATCTCTGAAAGGCAGGGGAAAAAAATCCACGACTGAGTAAACCAACCTGGTGGAATGTCAGCATTGTCAGTTAACAACTCATATTCTGAAGCCGCAGGTCAGGAGAAGGCAAGGCATACGAAATGGAGAAGCATCAGTGAAATGGAAATCAGTTGTCTTAACGTGTACACTGCGATAAAAAAAACCCTGGCACCAAGTCTCAGAGCCCCAGTCAGCTGACTTGGGCTCGGACTATGGGTCTAAAAATTGCAGTGTAGACATTTGGGCTTGGGCTGGAGCTCGGACCCTCAGACCCTTCACCTCCCCATGCCGCAGCTCTTTTATCACTGTATAGACTGAAGACCCTCAGCAGCAAGATATAGGACTTCCAAACCTATCTAGGCTCCAGAAAGTTACTTTTGGGGGCTTCAATTCCTTAGTACAGGCTTCTTCTGTAAAGAAACACAGCTTCTTCTAAATGAACTTACCGCTTATACAAGATGCCAGACTACCAGCAATGCAAACTTAGATCTTCTGCTTTAGCTGTATAGTGCATACAATATGGGCAGCACAATGTAAGTTTCCCAAAGTTCAGAGGCAGGAGGAAATGGTAGCAGAGATACCTTTAGAGGCAAGAATGATCTGCAGGTCTCTGTCACTCTTTCTGTGCCACTGCTGAAAACAGTTTGATCTCATCTACACAAGCAGCTGAACTATTATCAATCCTAGATCAGGAAGGTCAGGGACGGTCTCTTATTTGATGTAATGGAGCCAAAAGCTCCGGCAGCAGTAGAGAAATGTGGGGTGCTAACCCACAGCACATCTATACAACAACTTGTGCCAACACACAGAAGTTCCCCCCAGTGCGGCACCACCATTTGAATCAGACTGGTTCAAAGTTAACCACCCCATGTGCTTCTCCTCTTCGCCAGTCTCCACCAGCACAATGCCAGTGTGGAGGCAGATAGCTTCCATAACAGTTCCAAATATGCAAATACTCCTCCCTTTGCCTGGCTAGGTTAGCAGCCCGCATTCCACTGCGGCGGTCTGCTCTTAGCCAGAAACCATTTACGCGTTCAGCAATCCTCGCACCAACCGTGGCGCTTAGTTGCATGCTGTTTGCACAGTAAATAACTTCTTCTACTCTTTGCAAATTAATCTGATTCTATCACCAGCATGTCTCAGAGGAAGCCATTTTACGAGCACATTGCCAGCTCGCCCAAGGCAGATGTGCAGGCTCTGATATCTGTATGGGGATACAAGGGTTCCAGGACCAGCTGAATTCAGTCACATGCAAAACTCTAGTGTATGACCAGGTGACAAAGAGACCAGCTGACAGTGGTGCAATGACAGGCAGTATCCAGGGCCAAGAGAGAGTAAAGGGGGCTAGAATTCCTGTGTGTAAGGGCCCAGGACAACAGCAATCAGTCCAGCTCAGAAAATTTGCCCCTTTTAGGATGAACCGGAACAAACCCTCAAGACTCACCCCTCTTCCCTGCCTGAGGCACCATGCATTGCGCTAGTGAGAGACAGAGAGGATGCGGCAGAGAAAACCAGTGGGATGAGGAGCCGGACTCAGAGATGCCAGACATATCGCCAGCTTCCCTGGATCTGCAGACAGAAGCTGAGCTCAGTTGGAGGTGGAGAAAGCAGGAGAGGAGTGACCCCTTTGTAGCAAGAACGCCGGGTTTTTATTGTAAAATGCATTGGCAGGGGCTGATTTGGCAGCTGAGAGAAGAGCTTCCTGGGTTCTAATAGCCACCAGCATGAGTGGGAAAGTGTCCACCTCTGCCCCAGCTCTTCCACCTTATCACCACAAAAAGCAACTGCCAAGGCTCCTCACTAGCCTGCCCTCTTTGGATCCCTATTATTCTTCAGCATCACATTCCCCTCCCCACCAAAAAAGTACTCATAATTTTCAACTTCAGGGCAGAAGCGCACCACACCATATGAACAGACTCAAAATGGCAGACATGCTTGGGGGGTGGACGGGGGCAAAGGTTTCCAAGGCTTACACAGCACCTGCAACGTACACACATATGGGAGATCTTTCCTGCAAGAAATTACATACTGAGCACTAAGGCCAAAGTATTTACATTAGCTTGCATCTATCAGCTCATATGCCAAGCTGCAGCACCTAATTTGCAGGCTGCTCTGATATACCTGCTATCAAATTTCATCCTTTCTGTCCTGTCATTTAACGCATGAAAAACATTCCTAGGCATACTTTCCTAGCCAAGTGATGCACAAGTAACACAGGTCATGAAATAGGCTGAAATAATTACACTGACTGTTTCTTGCTGCTCTCAGACAGTTCTCTACATCCATCAGAGAGGCCAATTAATCTTAGCCCTCAGCACCAATCCTCTAGAGTTCTATCTGAAATAAAAGCTCCCATCCAGCAGTCCTCCTACTGTCTTGCAATCAACTTTTGGGGCAACATACATTTCCCTCCACCATCAGAGAGGATCACACAGCCTCTCCTTTCATGGATCTGATCCCCCGCTATCCTTTGTGCAAAAACAGCCCTACTGCAAGTTTCTGTCTTTTCCCCCCTACTCTCTCAAAACAGCTTTTCTTTCCTGGATGGGACCCTCCACAGAGGTGTTTTTAAGGGTCCCGTTTTAGTGATTACCTCATGGTTCCTCTTCCTTCCTCCCATTATGGAATTAATTTTTACATGTATTGTGAGTAAATTGTAATATGTCCTCACCATCTCTGGTCTAAGAGAAAAAATGACTCGCAAGACGGCACTGGAATTCTAAACTGGAACAAAAATTGTTACTTTTATTGTACTTCATGTATTTCAAGGGATGGACAGGCTATTGCTATGGTTAGAAACTCTTTCATTTCTTGTTTTTCACTTTGGTGGCCACTGCAGCATACAGATGTCCTAAAGTAGACATGGGGGCAGGTGTACGGGATCCAGAGCATGGAAAATCTTACTGAGCTAAGCAAAAGAAGAGGAGGGAAGACCTGTCCCTGGACATATATTCAGAGTCACTCTTCATATCTCTGCACATGTGCAAATTCAAGATGGAAAAGAAGAGGTTTGAGAGACAGAGCATATTCAAGCAGGCAAAAGGTAATCACACAGGACTATCTCCAGAAAGAGAAATAGGAATGGAAAACCAACAAGGAGCTTTTTAGTGAATGCCTAAGGGAAAATGTCACCCGCATTCTCTTCATTTATCCCAGTCTCTCCTGCCCAGAATTCCTTCATTGGACTGCCCCTTATTCTCCTTCTTCACAATCATTCCAGTGTTTACACGACTGTGGAAAAGAGAACTGGAACACAAATGAGAGGCTTTATATATATATGTAAAGGAATCCCCTGATTCACCAATGATTTGCATACATTTTGGTGAGGAAATACTTGGAGGAAGGAACTGATGCGGAATGAGTATTTAAGAGCAGACTGTTTGATATTCAAATTGTGCATAGGCTTCCTTTTCCAGAAATGTATTTATTAAACACACATACACAAAAGAGAGGTCAGGCTGACAGCAGTGCTTATGCACGTTAATGACGAATACAAAGCAGTTGGTCCAGCAAAAGATACTACTTCACCCACCTTGTCTCACTAATACATACACTAAAAAGAGAGAGAGCGCGCGCATGGGTGTGTGCATATAAATATATTTTGATATACACATGCATGTGCGTATACTCAGACACATACATATGCATAAAAATAACAAGAGTATAATCCCACCACCAAATGGTCAGAAAAAAGTATTTCTTATCAGCTGCTGGTCTATCAATACATCAACTAACAGGGAACTATGCAGGTTACTCAGCTTCTACAAGGGTCATCAGTCTGCACAGGGAGCAGATTTCCTTCCCATGGTTTGGTGCTGCAAACACTGAGGGTTAGCTCACCACAGAGGTATTAAAAAGATCCCAGTCCCAAACACTATCCTCACATACTGCACAAAAAGGCTTCTTCAGCGGTTGGAGCTGGGCGCAGGACTATTGCAGCAAAAACTCCATCAGGCACTGATTTCAGTCTTGGGCTCTCTACGAGAAGACCGAAGGGCAGATCACCCTCCATCTTGCCTCAGGTGCCTAGCAACTGTTTTTCTAAAGCTCCAGAAGACACCGTTCTTGCTGGGCAAAGAGTGAGACCAGGCCTCCATTTTGAGAAAACACAAAAAAGAAATGGCACCAAACTATCCTAGTTTAGGGTTTGGTACTGCCACTCACCCCTCTAGTAGCGCTACACCTTCCATATAAAATAGATTAGGAAGTATTACACCCACTTTTGCCAGTGGGTGTCATGGAATCTCTTGTGTGTCTCCCTTTTTGGGTGATTAAAAAAAACCGGGCTTTCCGTACGGTCTCTTTTTTTGGAAGGGGTAAGAGGAAAGGGGAGCAGCTGATGCTGTGTATGCTGTTCTGGTTATGGAGTTTAAGATTTATCAGAAAGAAAGGCTTCCCAGCATTTCCCAAAGAAAGTCAAGTTCTGGATTCCTCTCACCTCCTCAAAGTTCTCTGATAGACAGATGCCCTCAACTGAAATTATCTCATCCCCATTCTCATGCACGCGTCACTCTGGGCTTTGCAATCGGCATTGGTCCCAAAGGAACACAGCTGTCTCTGTGGCTTGTCGATGATGATGGGGTCTCTGACATAGCTGGGACACGATCCATCAGTTGTTCTAAGATTAGGCTCAAAGACCTAGAATGGCAGTGGATAAAGGACTGGAAGCCAGTGCAGGGACAGGAGCACTGGCTTGATGTGCTCACGGCAGCATAAGCCATGAAGAAGACAGACAGCCACATCTTGTGCCAGCTGAAACCTGTGCTTATCCCCAAGGAAGGGGTGGTGTTTCCTAGCAAGCTGGACATGAAGGTGACACTTTTGGTTTTTGATGCTACCTGCTCATCCAAGTTCAGTAATGAGTCAAAGAGGACCCAAGACTTTCCACCACTTTGAATGACGGCTGGAAACCTTCAAAAGAAAGAAAGGGTCAGAGGACTGGCTAGCTCTTCTTAGGGCTACCCCCCGCCAACCAGCATGACTCAGATCTTGCCTAGATTGAATTTGAGCCAGCTGCTCTTCGTCCAGGAGCTGATCTTTTGTAAGTATTGTGACATCTTATTAGTGCCAGTGGTTGCAATAGTGGAGAAAGAGATATGCAGCCAGCTGTCATCAACAGACAGTTGGCAGCAGAGCCCATAACCTCTCACTCTCGCTGCAAGTGGTCACAGTGGTACAATCCACCCTTTAATCTGAGGGTGGAATTGAGCCTTTACTATTGATTAGCCCAATCAGAAATGTTGTTTTGTGCAATTTTTGATAATGGTTACTACTGACAATCAACCAGTTTGAAGCATCCTGTAATTGGATGACTTAGGAAATTTGATTTCCACCACATTTTCCAACAATTCCCAGAATACTGTAGGACAGATGCTTAAAAATATGGAGGAAGCCAAAGTCTTCCTAAAACAAATGAGGTATTGTTTCTCTTAGACAGACACTCATTCGTAAAATGGTTGGCTTCATCTTTAGCACAGCATCCACTTCAGTTTCAACAACAAAACATTTAAACTAAAATTATCAGAATTAGTTATTCTGCAAATGACGACCAAGAATGGAATATAATTCATACGGTAAAACCACAAATGAAAATGAATCATAAAGCTACAAGACTACAAAAAACGTCAAGCTAACATAAAGGAAATATTGAAACAAAGTGAATAATCATGAGAATAATGGAAATTATACCGACAAGAGTTTGAAATAGAGGGTATTTAAATCTGATTTTAAAATAAAGTCATCACTTCCTACAAAAGCAGTACCAAATATTTAAGGTACATTAAACCAGAAACTGTTCTAATATTTTTGTTATGAATAAGTACAGTGCAAATGGATTTGACAGACTCATAGTAGAGCTCTAAGTGCACGACATTACTGGAACAAATGGCCAAAGTCAGCAACAGAAGTCAGCAGTGTACATCAGGTCAAAAGAACTGGTCATTTATTTAAAAAAGATGGAAGCAGAAGGGTACAGCTAGCGACTGGATTTTGGATGGTATATAACAATGAGATACACAGCAAATAGGTTTGTCTTTCCTGCATTTGTAAGGGAAGCCGATATGGAATTTCTCTCTTTACCCTTTCTTCTGTCTTTATCTCTTTTCCCTTTAGGTGCTTTCCTCTCTGTTCACAAAAAAAAGAGCAAAATATAGCTTACAGAATACATTATGTGTTTTATTTTTAAATTCACTGCATAAGAAATTCTGTTTTAGAACAAAGCTCTTGTGTGTGGGCGTACACCTATAAAATAAAAGGCATTGTTACTCCACCAGATATGAATCCATACCCAGTGATCAAATCAGACCTTAAAATTCTGTTTTGACAGCTACTTGAAGAGTTATATTTTCACCAGAGGTTTGACTTTTAGATGAATACTAGGTGTTTAGTCATCAAAAGAAGACTCAAACCTGATTATTTGCAGGCAGAGTGAAATTAGCAGTTGTGAAAAAGTTTCCATGCCTGAAATGCATACTATTTTATATTCCCTGATCATTTTGTTCCTTCCTAGAATTAGATGGCCATACCTAAAATCTCACTGTAGATGGCAATTAATCTTACCCGTGACATACTATTTTGGAATTTATTTTAATTACATTATTAAATTATCACTAACAGAAAGGAATGAGTCTGTTTCCAATTAATATTTATAAACTGCCTCTGTATGATACAAAAATGCGCAGTCCTATGTAATAGCAACCCTTCTGCTGTGTAAGGGCCTAGGTAGGTACCTGTGACCTGGAAGAAAACTGTGAATACAATAAATGTTATACTTTTAGAAGTTAATTTACAGAAAACCTCTTCAAATAAATAATATTCCTTGTCCCGGGAAAACACTTAATACACTACTCAAATAAGCTTTACATAATATGATTTTCTATGCGTAATGACACCATTCATTCTATTCTTTTGTATAATTAGGGTCTGTTTTATTTTTCTGTATAATTGACAATAACTCAGATTATTCATCATAAAGTCCTATAATTTTACACTTTCAAAGGGAAGTTCAGAGAGTAGTAAGCAACATTATACTATTAAGCAAACATACTGCACACATTATTTACAAAAACAAAGGAAAGTCATCTACACTGTAAATCATTTAGCATATCCTCTGCTGATTGTTTTTAAAGTTGTACCCCCCACCTACCCCCACCACACACATCTCTGCATGCAGCATAAACCTACCTCTGAGAGAAAGATTTTTTTTTCCAGGTATTTTCCAGAATTACTCTCTTTGGAAAAATATTACTTGAGATATCCATTAGTCTCTCCTGTTCTTACTGTATACCAGCATAGCATCATTTTTAGAAGAACCATATTTGCATTTTATTTTCAGAGATAAAATTATGACTAAGGTTGGATAACAATAATTGACAAGGATAAACAGGATTAAGTAACAGGTGTCTGACTGTACATAATTCAAAAGTCAAATACATACAGTATTGCTGGCAAAATGGCAACCGTAGTCAACATCTTGGTTTAAAAGTTATATTATAAAAATATTATGTTGATACATTTATGTAAATTAGACTTGACATGTTTTACACACACAGAGCTAATGCATGCATACACACATATATTCACACAGGTATTCTATTTAATAATAGTCCTGCTCTCGCTCTCTCTCTCTCTCTGTATTAAAGAACATAAAAAAAAACCCCTTCAGAGGTAGGATCCCATTGTTCAAAACAAAGTTACTCTCAGCTAAAAGAGACACATTGGTCACACACCACACTGCATTGACACAATCCGGATACCCCTGAAAAAACTACAGTGATCGGCTCAGCTGGCAATAAGGATGAGGAGAAGAAGAATTTAATTTAGAACAAAAATCTGGTCTTGTGTGCAGCAAGTGGAAGGATCGGTTCGAGCTGCGAGTTTGGGCTTGCAAAGATGCACTAATCCTGCCTACTTTGCACGGCCAGCCAGAACCCCAAGGTTATGGCCCGTGGGAAAGGACCAGAACTCATGTCAGGATCACTGAAGCAAGGGCTTTCTCCACCGCAACAAGCCTGGAAGAGCAAAATAGAAATGAACAGTCGTGCCCCCCTACCCCCTTCTCCAATCACACGCATTCACTCGGAGCCTAGGCACAGCGGTGGAGGGGCACCTTGCGAGGCGGGGACAAGGCGAACGCTCCCGTCGCTGCGACGGGCCGCCGCACCGGTACACAGAGAGACCGGGGAGGGGGGGGCAGGCACCCCCACGCATCCCCCCGCAGCGCGGGGCAGCGCCGGAGCCGGCTTCCCCCTACCTGTCCCCTTGGCTTCCCGCTGCCGCTCCGGGCTGCTCACCAGGAAACGCATCTACCGCTTGCGCCGCATCCTCCGCCCCCCGCGCCGCCTTTGCCCGTGCACGGAGCTCCCCGAGCAAGCCCCACTCCCCGCAGAGAAGCCCCCCATCGCCTTACATCAGCTGCAGCCGGGAGGGTTCCGGAGGAGGAGGAGGGCAGCAGCCCCGGCCGGCCAGCCCGCCCCCTGTGCACAGGATGTGCTGGGGCTGAGCCGCGAAGGGGGCGGGCGGGCGGCTTCCGCGCCCCGTGGCTCCTGATTTTGCACCCCCTCCCCGGGCCTCCCCCCGCTGCTCCAGGCAGGCGCGAGACGCCAGGTCCCGGGAGCGGGGGCGCGCGCGCGGGGCTGGAGCGCGGCACTGGCCTGGCGGCGGCTCGTCCCCCCCCCCGCCCCCCGGGGGCTGGGGCCTCCTCGCGCCGCGCCGCGCGCACACACGGCCGGCGGGCCCGGGTCAGTCCCCGCAGTGTGTGTGTGTGTGTGTGTGTGTGGGAAGGGGGGGGGGCGCTCCGCCGCGCCGGGCTCTCTCCTGGGAGGACCCGGGCCCGGCCCGGCCGGCGCATGAGGCGCGCAGGGGCAGCGGCAGCCCCGGGAGGCGTGGAGGGGGGGGGGGGGTCTGCGCGCGGGCGCAGCGTGGGAGCCGAGCCGGGCCGGGCCAGCAGGGGCGCCCGGGCCGCAGGGCGGCGCGCGCGGGCCGGTTCCCCCCAGGCGGCGGGAGCGCCCCTCCCGGCAGGTGCCCGCGTGAGGGCATGAGCCCAGCGGCGTGTGGCCCGTAGGCGTGCGCGCATGTGGACGGCCGGGATCGGTGCATGTGTGCAACCCAGCGTGTTGGCCGGGCATTCATGCGTGGTTACACGTGAACAGGGCGTGAGTGTGTGTGGCTATTTTCCTGGGCGGGAGCGGCTTGGGAGGATTAGATTTGTATCTGTAAACACTGGTTTTTCCCTGGTCGTACTCACGCTGATGAAAAATAGTTGCATTGGTCATCCAAATGTACTGACCCGCAAAGTAAGGAAAGGCGGCTTGAGGCATTACGCCGGTTTGATTAAAGGATATTTGCTTCGTGTATTTTGACATGGGACGCTGACAGCTTTAAGCTGTAGGGGTTTTTTTTTTAAATCTCAGCCTTGTAATTAAATAATTGTGGTGTGATGGCTTAGTGTCTGAAAACCCTCCCCATAATTTCCCACAACTGAACGTTTAAATTGATAAATAAAAAATGCTTACAATATATTTTGTAATTGTGAACATTAAAGTTATTAAACATTGAAAAAATAACTATAAACAGGGATATGTCAAAATTATAAAATAACAACAATCGAATGGTATCAGGTCTTTTTATTTTGATAAATGGCTGTGCATATGTAAATATTATTTGTGTATCCATGTGCATGTGTAAACTATAGAGGTGGTTTTGTCTGGTATGTATGAGAGAGGGCTTTGACTCAGTAGTTTGCTAGTTTCAGGTGTTTGAGGTTACATGTCTTTTATTTTGTCTGCCACCCAAATAAATGTAAACTCTATAATCATAGCTCATTGATTTTTGCCTTTTAGGTAGACTGTTGTTACATAATGGATCTTTGAATTCAGCCAGCTGAAATTCCGCATACAGTATTTGAGTTCAGACAGTGCTGTTAAAAGATATAATAGTTTATATTTAAAAAAAAGTACAGCTACAAAGGAAAAGGAAGCATTTGATTCACTGTTTGCTTTCAATTTGGCAGGATCCAGAAGAACCCAAATAGCTTTCCCAACCCACTGTATATTACCACCTATACTACAGGAAATGGTATTTATTAATGCCTGAATTCAAATTGAGAATGAGGAAGAGATTTGAGATGACATTTTCATAACATTCACAAGCTCTACTATAAAGACTGAAAGCTTTAATCACTCTGTTCTGACACTGTCATAAAGTGGGCCATGAAGTTTGTGATACTGCCCAACTTTGATTTTTTTTTTTATTGTGCGCTAAGTTACAATACTATTTTCAATGAACTGCAGCACAGTTTGCTCTTCCACTCTTGGGCCTGTCCTAAGCACAGACTGTCAATAGTGTGGAATTCTTTCTGTATCTTATTTAGCTACCTGTAGTATTTATAGTGATATTATCTGACTGCAAACTACAGTGATTAAGATTTGCATAGAGTTGCCCATATTGGTCTCCACAGTATATCCTTTGGGTCCACAAAAAGGCAACCCACCATATCCCATTGCATTTATGTCACAAAGTATTGTGGGATTGGTTGCACAGTGAAACAAGGGAAGGTGAGGATTGTTGGCACTGTGGGCAATAGATAGAAAGGAATGGTGAAGAGTGGTGGATTTAAGGTTGGCGAGGCAGTGAATGATGCAGATTGAGGAGCTGATTTGGGGAATTGTGAAAGGCTGGTGCTGGTTTTGAGCTCATGCTGGTTACTGGGAGTGTCTTTCTACTCTCCTGAGCAGCCTTCAGCTCAGGGCAATGCTGCTCCCAGAGGCTAAAAGGAGCCAATACCACTGCCTCTACAATCTCTACTTCATCTCTACTGCTGAGCAATATTTGGGGGGCTGAGGAGGGAAGTGTTGACCTGAATTTATGTGCTAGTTTATTATGGCTCACCACTGATCTGATCAGGAGATATTTAGATTCTTGTCCCAATTCCGGCTACAGGGTTAGAGAACTCTCGGGTTGTGTGGCAAGGACACTTACACTGAGGACAATACCAAATTGATAAGATAGTTATTAATATAAATGAAAGAACAATAAATGCCTTTTAAACACAGAGTCACAGAGAAGTAATACAATTCTATGACCACTGATGGTAACATCTCTATTCTAAAAGATTACTTAAACTAGCATACTCACACCCTTCCCTAAAGACCTGGTAGTAGAAGACAGAGGACCAGCCTCGCCTCTGGCATGCCCAAGGAATTGATGGTCCAGGCTTTCCAAATTGGTAGGGATTCAGTTCGAGTGTTGAGTAGCTAGACTGTATTGCGAAGCCGAGCTGATAGCTTAATAGAAGATAGGAAAAAGCAACCTCCCTGCATGGTTGTTTGCCCTTTTATAGGGTCCAGACACTGCCTTAATCCAGGCCCAACCTACCATGCCCAAATCTTATTTCCTCACCGAAATAAATCTTCGTGTACACTTACTCTATAGGTTAACATATTATGACGTATATTTATACGTATTAATATTGATTATCTCATCCCCAAAACCGTTACCCTTGGCCTTACTTAAGACTTCCATGTTCTGCGGTGTACCCTGCGGTTACCAGTCTGTTCCAGACCTATGATAAACATATTCAGTTCTTTGTTCAGTTCCCCCATTCAGTTCCCCAAAGTCAAGAGAGATAACCAGTAGGTCATTTATCTATGCCAAAGGTTACAAACACACTGAATTGCTCTAGCTAATCCTACAGGATACAGGCCTGTAGGTTACTTGCATTATAGCCAACCATTATGAATAACCATGAATAACTATTATGAATAGCATATACTAGAATTCAACATAAACAAAACTCAAGAAAAGAAGATGACTCGATAATACTGGGATAGGATAGCAAAATAATATGAATCAAACCAATGAAGAAAACACAATATAGCAAACTAGCCTTATGGGCTACAGAAGAAAGAACTTGAATGTGATTGAGTTGGGGGGGGGGCAGGAAGTATTGGACCAGGGGAAGCAGCAGGAACAAGAAAAAAGGAGAAAATTGTACCTTCTCTACCCTCCTTGACTCCCATCAGGTCTTAGGAACAAGTGGGTGCTCCCTTTTCTTTCTGCAGGTAGGTACTCTCCACTGGATGCTCCCTTGTGACCCACTTCTTGGTTGTAGCCTCTGTTGAGAAACACTGTCTAAAAGAATGCAGTTAGCTGTGTTGTGAACTGAGACCATTAGCCAGGCCCTGATTCATCAAGTTCCTTAAGGATTAAGACCATATCTTGAGCTGGCACTGAAAGAAAACTGGATACAAAGCACAAGTGTGATGTTTTCTTTAGAGGTTTTCTCGGTCTCAAAACCAGGCAGCTGCATACTAGAATTTCGCTGTTGCCTTCCTCTTCAGTGTCCTTGAATGTCTTATTTCTTTTTAAACTACTACATTAAACTATTACTTAAAGCTTTAACAGTGCAACAAATTTTAATAACCTTGTAGCCGTTTCCCTACAAATACGAGAGCAGATCCTGCATGAAGCAAAAAAATAAAGCAAAACACACTCACCAGTAAGAATTATGTACATTATATATAAGATGATGTGTGAGCTACAAGATTATGTATTATTTGGGATGAGTGCATTACAGAAGTAGCAATAAAACTCATCTTTTACACCACCTAGCGTGTACTTTTTCATGCCAGAAACTTAGCACAGAAACTATTCTGCTTGTTTAAAGAGTCAAATATTTTATTGGTACTGATTTTTACATACCACCACCTCTAAAGCAAGACTACTTTGGTACCATGAATCTAAACGGGACAGGTCCCAAAGAGAGAAGGAAATTATATGCAATAAATTTAGAAAATTGCAAAAATAATTTAAAATAGCTTTTCTGTAAATCAGAATGTCACAGTGTTTAGGTCCGGTATTTCATTAACTGCTGCATAGAAATTAATGCATTATATGTCTCTTCCACTATATTTTCCACAAATATATTATATTTATATATTGTATTATGATAGTGTCCACAGACCTCAGTCAGGAAAGAGACCCCATTGTCTCAGGTGTTATACAGACACATAGTAACAAACAGTACCACCTTGAAGAGCTTAGTCTACTTTAAGATGATGTAACAGGTAGGTGTAACTATCAGAGAGAATAAGGGAGAGGATGGGAGTGACAGTGATGGTAACACATGGTTACACAGAGTAGGTGTGTACATAATTAGACACCCTCAAGTCAAAAAATTAATAATATGTAAATAAATACGTTAAGCAGGTATCAGTATTTACTAATTGTTACCTACTTCTTTTGGTGGAAACTTCCCACAGACATGATGATAAAAGAGTCTAGAGAAGGGAATTAAAGGCAAACATGGTAGTGTCTTTATCACCAGTTCAAGGAAGGTGTCATTTATATTTCTTAACTAATGTCCTCCTTCGGGCTCAGCAATTTGGAGCTAGAATTGGAGGACAAACAAAAAACAAAACACACACACAATTTAGTAGACTTACTAGGCATGAGACAAGAGGCCCAGTTTGGTGCGCTAATCACTAGGCTACACTGTTGCCCCAGAGAGTGCTAGCTACTTTACAGACATGAGAATTGATGGTCCAGGCTTCCCAAGTTGGTAGGGATTCGGTTCGAGTGTTGCGTAGATAGACTGTGTATGCTAGTTCACCATGGGCAGGATGCAGCACCTCTCTGTATCAGTTTCCCCATTTGTAAAATGGATATATTAATACTTTTCTAACTCAGAGGTGATTGCGAGGATTAGTTAAAGTGGAAAGTGTTACATAAATGCTAAACACTATGACTTAAAAGAGGGAGGACTCAGGAAAGTATAAGTGAAACTGACATAAATTTAGAGCTAAAAGATCCTGCATTTTAGATGTTTAAATTACTCCTACATCTACAGCATTTGGGGCATATTTTGTTGTTTTTCTATTGTTCCTCAGGCTTGCCAACCACATATAGTTTGGGGCAAGGGGAACCTGAGGTAAAGAGGAAACAAGTGACCTGAAGATAAATCTATAAAAATACTTTAAAACATTCCCACATTTACCATATGGTTCACTTACACCTGCTGCCTCCAAGATAGCTGCTGCTCTTACTGTTAGACCCCCCCTAGATCACATGACCATGTGAGCTAAAATACAGTAGTCCCAGCAGAGGCTAACTCAATCTGCATCGTATTTAGAGCAAAGGTACTTTTTCGAAGGACATAACCTGAAGCGTTTAGTATATAATATGAATACTTTGCACTTCTATGGCACACCCCATCTGAAGAGCTCCATGCACTTCACAATCATGAATACATTTAACCGCACAGCCTGTCTATGAAGGAGTTTACGTCCACCATTCTACATATGGCAGCAGTTCCCAAACTGTGGGTTGAAATCCCAGATGGGGTCATGCCATCACAGATGGGGTCATGGAGAGCCCTAGCGTGCAGAGGGTGCCGTTTTGCTCCGCACGGCATGACCTTGCAATGTACAGGGCATGTGAGATCACATTGCATGGGGGATGCTGTTTTGCTCTTAAAAATGGCATCCTCCATACGTCGTGACCTCACAAGTACGGTGCATGTGAGGTCACACTGTGCAGAGGAAGGCATTTTGCTCTTCCAGGTGGCATCCACCATGTTGTCTGAGGTCCCATGAAGAAATAATTAAAATGGAGTTGTGGCAGCAAAAAGTTTAGAAACCCTTGTCCTATGGATAACTTAAGGCACATGGAGGTAAGGCAAAATTTTCCTGGGACCTGTGAGTGCTCAGTGACTGAAACTCAGCCTCTAGTTGTTTCAAGTTGGGCATGTAAAAATAAGTAAAGAATGTTGAAACTTCAGGCTTCAAGGACTTGGCCCAGGGCACACAAGGAATCAGTAATGCAACCAGCTTATACTACCATATCCTCATCTGATGTAAATAGGCCTAGTTCTGCTGACCAATTCACACCAGTGGAGAATCAGGCCACAGATCTCTTGAGTCCTGGCCCTGGGCAGCCCGAGTCAATATAACTCTCTGTATTACGGTTACATATAAAAGTACATTAAGGTTGCAAAGTGAAGCACTCCAAAGTTAATTAATGCCAGCTGTAATGCTGTCTGTATAACTTTCATGTACTCCTCTTGTGCATATGCATTATAATAGTCTTGTTCAACGTCACATGGGGCATCTGCAACACAGTCAGGAATAGAACCCAGCTATACTGGGTCGGCTGTAACTTAAGAGCATGACCTTTCTCTTCTGTCCATCCTTTGCCTCCTTCACTGTCCATCCTATGTGCTGATGGAAGCAGGATCCTGTGGAACAAATAATATAGGTCTCATGATTGACACTACCATTTGATTTCAGTGGGGCCAAGATTTCACTCTGTCTGATTTTCAGGGGTTTATAGTACAGCCAGATCTGAATGTATTTTAATGGGAACTGCAAAAGGCACCTTTCTAACCCCAGGGCCATCCTAATGGCAAACTCCAAGCTCTGCTCTAGAGCTCTTCAAATAAATGCTTGGAAAACGTTTTAACATTGACAATATGCCATTTTTTTTTCCTCCCCACTAATTGGTTCTTGGAAATTGCTGAACCATTTTTGTTGGAACTTTCACACAAAAACTCAAGCCAAGGCAGACTACAATCATAGACAGTTTTAATCCCGATGGTTAACACTTGGCAAAGTTAAAAGGACTGAAATACTTATAATGAAGAGTGGTAGGCAGCTTTACCTGTAGGTGTCACCACCAGTCCCCTATAATAATGCTTTCCTAAGCAGAGTTTATGGTTAGGGAGAACGAGGAACAATTTTATTTTTAAAAAGTCCTTCTTGGACCTTTCACTTTCCACAACTGCAAAAACATGCTTGTGCCAGACCAGTTATGAATTTAGACACTATAATTTGTATATGCTACAGGAATTTACAATGTGGCTCCATGTCCGAGAAAATACTTCGACTTAAGCTGAGGTTGCCTTGTTAAATGTTAGTTCCCTGGTAAATAAAGGTTATGCTGATATCTGATTTTTTTAAAATAATTATAAAAATAAAATTAGCTCTCAGAAACTGTCGTGAATAAAATGACCTAAGTAAGCACCCTAAGCAGAGCCAGGAGGGTACTCGCGTCTCGTTAAGAAAAGGAGATGCTGTTTTTTCCCCTGTCCACAAATACCTAATCTTATTAAAAGCATGCCCATCACTTTTGTATTCTTTACTAGCAGTAGATAACACAGTGTATTAGCACTGAATTTTTTACTAATAAAGGCCCTAATTCAGGAGACGTAGGCTTAATTTTAGGCATGTGCTTAAGTTCCATTAACTTAAATGATTTAAGCATGTTGTTAAAGTAATGCATGTGCTTTTCTGAACTGGGACCACAGTGCGGATGTCTGTATATTTTTTGTTCAACACTATAGCAAGAAGCCAAGCGGGAGGGGCGCTGCAAGGAGGGAGATTTTCAAAGACACCAATCCCAGTTAGGTGCCAATTTCTCATTCAGAGTGAGTGGGGGTTGGGCACCTACTTGTAATTTGCACCTTTGAAAATCTCCCGTACAATGGAACAGAGCCAGGGAGATGGGGTACTTTTGGGGTAATACTGTAAATTCTATTAGATTAAAGCTTATTGTTTAGTGTGAGAAGAAAGTGATTGTGATTCTTTGCCAGTTACATGACAAGCAGTGGAGACTAGCATGGACTATTGTCAGCACTTGAATTCACTTGTACTCTTCCTCAATTTGCTGAATATCTGGATTCATTAGTTCTAAACAGGGATGTGATCAATACACAAATCAGATTTAATTTGTAGCAGAATCTTGGCTCTCTGAATGCATTTGGAGTTCCTCATATATGGACCCTAAACAATAACTATTCCGAACTCAATTGCAAAATTTTAGCAAGAAAGTTTACAACAGTAATTAAAAATAGAACCAGAAACCCATATAAAGGAATATTATACATGCATCCACATCATAGTGGAATACATATATATCTGTTGCAATAAAGCTGGGTCACTGATTAGAAACTATTTTGTTTTAATTAGTATTTATAATCATACCTCTCAATTAGTAGACCTCAAAGGATTTTACAAACAAGGTCAGTATCATTACCTGCCATTTACAGATGGAGAAACTGAGGCACAGACTTTCCTACGATCATCCAACAGACCAGCTGCAGAGCTGAGACTAGACCACTCTTCTGAGTTCCAGTGTAGTGCTCTAATCACTAGGCTACACTGTTGTCCCAGAGAGTGCTAGCTACTTTACAGACATGAGACGATAGCGTCCCAAGGATTTTCTAGCCTAAAAAGATAACTCATTCAAAAAAGCAGCAAAAAGGATGCAATCCAAGTTTCTTTGAATTTGTTTTTAATTTACTTATTAGATATACTACTTTTTCTGTTTCTCCAGGGTTTATTCAGCATCCATCATCACCTATGCCTCAGTCCATTGTATTAGTGTATTGGTTTATAGTAACAATTTTCTGTCTCATTTTCTATTTAATTTTTCTAGTAAACTCCTACCTAATAAAATAACCAGCATCACCTACCTTCTTACTTGCACCTCCTTCCCTTTCCAGCGCTCAAACTCTTCCCTATCAAACATTCACCAGAGATTGCTCTGCTGATGTCATTGGCTTTACTAAAAGCCCAGATCCTCAAAAGGTATTTAGGTGCATAAATCCCATTGAAATCAATGGGAATTAGGCCCCATAATATCTTTGAGGATCTGGACCAGAGCTCTTTGGGTAAGGGCTGTGTCTTTACATGCATTCATATGGTGCCAAACAAAACTGGACCCTGGTTCTCCTCAGGGCTTCTGGGCGCTATGATATTTAAATAAGAATACAAATGGTATCTCAATTAGCCATCTAAAGAGCCTTGCTATTTCAGTTGTTCAGACACTGGCCTGATTCTCCACTGTTTTGCACCTCGTCTCTTTGTAAAAGTGGCTGCACAACGCTACCCTGTGAACACGGTTGCCTTTTACACCTCTCTTGTACAGGTGTAAACGTTGACAGGTGCAAGGCAGCAGGGAATCTTGCTGGTTGTGTTTCATATGGCAGCCACTTGTCTTTTGCTCATTCCCATTTGCCTTAAGCTAACAATCTGTAACAAAGCTTAGTCTGTCGCTGGCCAACAAACGACTGCAGCAAGCACAAAGCCAGATGTTTATGTGCTTGAGAAGTGCAACTATATTAATGTCATCCACCACTGATCCATCTGCAGGATATTACACGTAACAGTTACTGGATGGAAAGTGAACTGTTATCAAGACGAGTCACAAGAAGTCCACAGCATCAGCTTAAGCACTTTTTCTCCCTGGAAGTGCTCTCATTTATCGCATTACCTTGTTTTTCTGCATTTGTTTTTAATTCATGTACT
Organism: Lepidochelys kempii; assembly: GCF_965140285.1. NCBI lineage: Eukaryota > Metazoa > Chordata > Testudines > Cheloniidae > Lepidochelys > Lepidochelys kempii. The sequence continues at coordinate 202,384,054 of NC_136382.1, forward strand.
GGCAAGGATACAGGGCAATAGTCCATGAATGCATAAGCTAGCAGTTGGTAGAACCCCAAGCAGCCAACTTTTGGCAGTAAATCTGAGTGTCAAACAGCAAACCACACTTTCACGCATTCCAGTGCCAGGAGGGACCACTGTGATCATCTAGTCTGATTCCCCCGCTCACCCCTTCCCCTCCCCCCGCCATGTAACAGAGGCCATAGAACATCCCCAAAATAATTCCTAGAGAAGATCTTTTAGAAAAAACATCCTATCTTGATTTTAAAATTTGCAGTGATGGAGAATCCACCATGACCCTTGGTAAATTGTTCAAGTGGTTAATTACCTTTACTGTTGAAAATTTACGCCTTATTTCCAGTCTGAATTTGTCAAGGCTCAGCTTCCAGCCACTGGATAGCGTTATACCTTTGTAGTTTGTTAGGTATTAGACAGTTTAGTATTTGCTTGAATACTGATGGGTATTGTACTGTATGGTACAGCACTTATTCAGACCCAGGCAGGTATAAATTGCACACAGGAAAGCCCCTTTAATGATAGGATTGTGCCCTGCCTTTCCCCGGGCGCACAATGGGGCGAGGGCCATAAAAGTGAGTTCTCGCTTGTTTCAGAGTGGGGCTCAGCTCCAGTCCCTCTGATCAGGCTGGGAAAGAAATTATTCCTGTCCTACCTCACGTGGAGCATGAGACATCCCAGAGAAGGTGCGGTGTGGATGGACCATGACAACAGCCCTGGTCACTCATGCAGTGGGGAGAATGCTGCACCCCCGGAGAGCAGCCTCAGAGGCATGCTGAAGATCTCAGGGTGGGATTGAGGGGGACTGAGATTAACGGGCATGATAGAGCCCCATGGATGCAAACACACAGACCAGAATCAGAAAACGAAAAGCAAAGGTTCTCTACTGCCCCAGCTGTAGAAATCTTCCCTTGGGTGCGGCCGCCCAGTCCCCCTCATGGAGTCTCTCTCTCTGTGTGTCAAGGTAAAAGAGGTTGCAATTCCCACACTGAATACAGAACTCCATTTTTAAACACAAGAACTCTCCCTGCCTGCCTGCTTGAGTGGGCATGGGGCAGGCATTGCTGTAACAGACCAGAATATTATCAGCAATAAAGTACATGTTTAAAAGCCTAACTAATTAAAAAAAACAACAGTTCCTGTGTTCCTCTCTGTCCTTCTTCCCCCTTCTCCTCCATTACTCCCCCTTCCACCCCCCCCCAGCTACCACTACAATCTCCCCTCTAGACAGTGCTCTGTTCTCTCCTCAGCTGGACAAGAGAAAGGAAGCACCTGTCTGTGTGGGGAGTAGTACGGGGATAGGAGTGCACACCGTCTGCCTGGTTTCACGTGGCACTGCAGGGAGTGGGGGGAGGCATCTGCTGAGTCACCTGGTCTAAGTGGGAGCTGCCGAGGGAGGGGAAGGGGTGTCAACTAAGTCATTTCCAGGAAAGGGAGCCAAATTCATTGGTGTCACTCCACCGATTGCAACAGCGTTGCAACAAAGGATGCAATTGGCCCACAGGGCAGAAAAGTGTGAGCACATCAGAACCAACGCTCCAGTCCCAACAGCCACAAAACCAGGCTCATGCATGGGCTGATGCACCTCTTGAAGGCCAGCTGAGAGCTCTGAACTTCCATATTTCTTCTCCATAGTAGCAACTCCATAGTACCACAGGCAGTTACACAGATTAAAACGGAGGGGAAAGTTCTTGCCCCCAAACCAATTCTTTTAATCAGAGAGAGCGTTGCAATTTAAATATGCCTTGAAACTCCAGTAAGGACCAGCTGACTGGAAAGTCTGATTTTTCTTTTAATCGGCCACTTTGAGAAATTTGGGTTCAAAAAAGAGAAAATCCTACGATTTTCTAAGCAGAAAAAAAAAGATTTTTCGGAATAGATTCAACTCAAACCTTGCAAAGATATTTCACCACTGTGAAAGCTGTAACTGTTTAATCATTATGTATGGGCACAGGGAACTATGCCAAGGTACTGGCCACCTATCAGTGACTTTTCCCTTCTGTTTAATGTACTTTACACCATGATAGATTGCAATGTCGGTTTTCTTCTGTTCACAAGTTCTACTCTGGGTCAACCTGTATTTGGTGAGAGGAGACATGAGCAATATTGCCAAGCTCAAGTGTTCCAAAATCATTATTCAAAACACAAAAATCCTAATTTATTTTAAAAAAAATTGAGTGCTTTTCATTTACCTCCATGTTTCAAGGTTTTCTCCACAACTATGGGGGCTTGAAACTTCCTGGGGGTTGGAGGGTTGGGGCTAAATGACAGCGGAGATTCGCATGCATTTCTTGATTCCAGCACCTAGGGCTTTAAGGAAAAAAACACACCAAATATCATGAGACTTGCAATGAAATCAGGAGAACGGGGCAACACTGTTTAATAAATATCGGGTATGCCTGCACTAGGAAAATGCATTGCAGTATAATACATACAAATGCTTTCGAACGAACAGAGGTCAGCAGAGGGCAGTGTGGTAAATTTACTGAGGGTGACTCTGCTGTTACTCCTTTCCTCTGGGAGAGGAAGGTGATGGGGTGCCCACCAGGGAAGATACTATGGCATTTGGGAGGCATTTGGTGTGGGGAGGACCCTGGAAGGGGAATGGCGTTGAAGAGAATTGGAGAGCTCCACCAGACGTTAGGGCCCATTGATCCTAATTATTATTATTGTTGTTAATTATTTGTACTAGGCACTGTACAAACAGAACAAAAATACAGACCCTGCCCCCAAGGGATTATAATCTAAACAGTGCTTAATATTCTTTGTGCAATATCCAGGACTATTTTTCAAGACAGCTTTCGGTGCCACAAAACTTCACGAGGTAGTAAAGATTACAATAACCAGTGGACACATTTCAGCAAAGCCAATTGCAAACCCAGCTTTTATCTTAGTGCAGATAAAGACAGTTCTGCTTACAAACCTATCTGATGGTGGTGGTGAACCCTAGGATCCCGAGGTTAGTAAATGTGCTTTCTATCACAGTTCCTTGTCCCAGGTTGGACGGGCTCACAGAGGGAAACAGCAGTATAGAGAGGTCAGTGAGATTTCCCACTGCAATATGCCACAGCAGCATCCCTTGTGTAGTTGGAGTTATTCCATCCACATCTAATGACATCTCTCACAATTGCATTTTCAAATGATTTCTTCTATCATCCCTGAGCCTCCCCTTTCCAATACTTCCATTCCAAAATTCAGCATTTCTGATCACGCAAATGCAGGCTTCAACGGAGCAAACCATTTTTAAATTAGAGATGCAAAGTAGTTTTTTAAAATCCATTCTTTGAAATATGTCGTAAGCCCAGTGTGGCAGTACAATACACTATGTATTACACAGTGTATCAACCCAGCTTTTGCACTGAATCAGAACTACTTTAAAGTAATGATTGGTTATTTCACTTGCAGTTTTCCCTTTTCTTTTTAAATATTTATCTATGCTGACTTGAGTTTACATACCACATGTTGGTTTTTTTCCTGGTACAAGACCATAGGAGCTGCTGTTGTGTAGCACCATTGAGACAAAAATAAGATCGATAGACTTTGCTTGGAAGTTGAAGAAACTACCCCACTTTGCAGATGGCTCTGTGAAAAGTTTCCTGGAAATTAGCATTTCAGGCCACCGTTCAGCCTTTATGCAGGCAAAACTTCAGTGAGTTATGTTTGCATTAGGAATGCAGAATAAGGTTGTAAGTGAAAATAATCTTTGATGAAAGGCCAGAGTTGGAAGCTGTAAGATGGATTGCTTCTTAATGCTGCCGTTTGTTAAATAAAATCTTTGGAGATATTGCACAGATGGTTAAGCACATGGCAGTAGCATTTGCAGAAGTATTAAGGGCTTTGATGTTCCTTATGGTATGCCTTAATATTCTTAACCAGAAGCACAAAATAATACTGTTTTTATATTTAGTACCTTAAATGTGATCCTTCCAATCATTAATTCACTTAGTCGTCACATAAACTAAGCAGCTGCTTGGTAACACCTTCCTTTTGCCCCAGCAAAGCTCAAAGGAGAAACTTATATCTGATGTAACAGTTCCATTAAATCTGAGTTTTGCTATTGACTTCAATGGGAGCAAGCCCGTAACTTGCTGTGTATTTCAAAGATAATTGTGTGTTCTATTTTTCTATCCACGTTGGCAGTGACCCCTCTATTTAGGTCGCTTATGTACGGTTTCAAGTATGGTTGGCATTTTATAGCTTAGTATGGAGAAGATAAGCTCCCCCTCCCCCCCGCCCCCCCCCCCCCCGCTTCAGAAGCGCACAGTCCATTTGAAGGATGGGGAAGGGAGGCAAAGTGGCCGAGCTGTTATGTCTGGCGTGTGTCTTGTTAGACCCATCAGCTGGATTTTATATAACAGTTTATAACAGCCTATAAGGTTCAGTAGCTTCACGGAATACGTCTGCGTTGAGGAGGGAACTGAAAGGGCACAGAGGTGGAGGCATGGTGGTCCAGGTCAGAAGGGGGTTTCCCGGTAAAAGGGATGGCATGAAAGAAGGCACGGAGGATGGTTAGGTGAGTAGCCTGGGCCAGAATGAGGGGGAGTAATAAGACAGACAGTGTGAGAAAAACCTTCTAACCAGCCCCTGCTCTCCTTTACACTCATGCATCCCCCATGGAAATCAATGGGGATTGCTCCGATGCAAGACCAGAATGTATGCGGGTGCTACGCTCCTTCCTCCCCATCCAAAAAATCCATTATGTCTTCACTATTTTCCCCAACACCTCCAGTTCAAACTTGGGGCCTTCAGTTAAGCCATTCAAATTGGATACCCCAGCTGGCACGCCCCAAAAGCTTATGTTATGTCAGATGGGTCATTTCCACAGAACGAGGGGGAGGAATAGGAATGAATAATATGTTTGCAGAAGTTTTATAATCCACTGACTATTAATTTCTCTTGCTCCCTCTTTCTGTAGAGTTGATCTAATGAGGCCAAGACAACCAGGCTTTGCAGCTGGGTTGATATGAAAAAATAGTTCCAATAAATGTTTTTAAAACTCCAAATATTTCCTTAAATCAGCTTCTCTCTAAAATATATGGCACCAGGGGTTGAAGGATCCACTTGCCCTATTGTCCATAGTGACTGGAAAGCTTGCGTGACATCAGTTTCTTCAGAATATATGCTTTCATTAATAAAAGCTCCCAGCCCGTATGTTTGAGAAATCTTTCTAAACATGAGCCATGTATAAACCAGTGCCATGTCGTCTCCCCAAGTCTGCAGACAACTCCAAAGCCTCTGGCTTCTCTTGCTGTAGCTTTGCCAAGCAGTAGCAGACTGAGTTTAACAGGACTCTGTTCAATTTCATGGCTGCTGTTCAGAATTCAGCAGAAAGCGGCTGGGGCACTGTAAAGAACCATGTCACTTTCACACAGCTGCTGCCCAAGAAAGCTTTGAGCAGGAAGGTGTCAGACACTGGAGTTAGTCACACACAAAAACAAATCAGTGGGCGGGACAGACATATTCTTCCCCATGGCCTTGCACTAGCCACAAGGCTCTTGGAAAAGTTGGAGACCGAGAGAGAAAACACACTTCTTTCTTCCAGAAGAAAATTCAAATTTATCAGATACCTACTTTGCTAGAGATGAGAAAAGATGGAGCCCCTACACAGGGTCCAGGGACAGCACCCTGGTTCAAATCCAATCACCTTTCTCTTTTCCAGATGCTGGGAAGGCCTTGGATTTTCACCTGGGTGCTGTCCCTGGGTAGTGGAGCCCCTTATCTTAGTTTAATCCTTTGACTCTTGTGTCTGGTTAATTTTTCCAGTCCTGTTTATGAGGGAACTAATGGGAGTGAGAGTTTGGGGTGGGGGCAGTGGGGGTGAATAAGTGCATATTGGAGAGGGATTGATGTAGAAGAGAAAGGTTTGTGGGGAAGGGGAAAGTGGTACGGGCAGAAAATATAGGGGACAAAGCCAAGAACATAGCGTAAGGAAAAAGAAAGAGGATAGAGGGAGATAGAGGGAGAGACAAAGAAAAAAAGAGGACACTATAGACACTGAAAAGAAGATGCATCATCATCTGTTATGGGGAAAATAAAAGCAGTGGAGTGCCTCTAGGAAAGGAAAGGCGGTAAAACAAAATAAGGGGCACAGAGGAAATTTCATTTAAAAATGTATTAAATAGAAAGCTGATTGAAACCATATTACAGCTAAAGTCAAGCTATAATTATTCAGTGTTGAGAAATGTCCCTTTAAATATGTATTCTGATACTGACATATGTGCAAGCTAATCAAATAGTTGTTTATAGCCTTAAGTGAAAAAAATATTAATATTTGAAGGATTCTGCAATTAACATTTGTATGATCTTACATCTTAATGTGAATATATTTCAGTGCATTTGGGTTATGCACAGAGTTGTGTTACTAAACTTCATGCAGTTTAGACATTATAATTGATGCTTACAGAAAAGGGCCCCGAGAAAATAATTTTCTGTTCCAATTTTACTGGTTTAAATTAAAGAATTGTACTAAGAGCCTTTGTTACTGGTGGAAAAAGTGGTGCATGTTTTCATGGAGGTGAGTGATTATTTTCATTTTACTTTAGATTTCGAGAGAAAACTCTTTGTACAGATGAGAGGGATAATTTCAGGCAATGAGGTTTACATGGTAAGGGCCAGATTGCTATCTCAATTAAATCTGTCCTGTGTAAGTCTGGAGTTAATGGAGCTATTCCAGATTTACACCAAAGCTATTAGAATCTTGACATAAGTACAGACAAGAACAAGAGAATAAGAATTGTTCCCATTAGTTGAATCCTACTATATTTAAAGATATCCATGAGAAATGCCTTCCAAATTATCAGGTTATATGAATGTCTTTTTGTGAGTGATCATCTCCACATTTCACAAAAACGTGGGTCTTAACATTGGTGGACAGACATATATTTCTGTGCAGTCTCACCCTACCCAGTCAAATAAGCTGTCAACTGAGTATTTATCTCTTCATCTGTTGGTAAATTCACAGTACGGTTGCAGGCCTAGAAAAACATCTTACCACTATGAAAGTTAATTGCGTAATTGTCCACATACAGAACTTATGCTTTTCTTATTTATCAGCATATAAATTGTCTCCAGACTGAACACTATAGCACCAGTGAACCTTCTGGTATGATGGTCTTGTAGAACACAATTGCTTGGACACGGTCTTTTCTTGATGCCGACACAACCCTACACAAAGAAAAGCTGCTGCTTGGGTATCTCCTCAGCTGTTGTTGCCACCAAGCATGCACAAGCAATGCTGGAAAAGACACTCTTAAATCTGCTTCTGGAAAACCAGTATCAATGTATGAGCAACAAAATTCCGAAAGGTCACTACATTACTATTATTTTTTAAATTATTATTTGTATTATTGTAGTGCACAGGAGCCTCGTCATGAACCAAAACCAGGGCCCCATGATGCTAGGTGTTGTGCAAACGCCAGTTGCTCTGTAGCACTGAAAGCTTAAAGGGACAGGGGAAACTCAAAAGCCAGTTATATTTATGTAGGCCCAGAACATTATGGGCCAAATAGTCAAAGCTGTGTGAAACTTTGCACCCATTTGTTTTAGGCATGAACATCCCAATGTACTCATGCAACCTGAAGGCTGTCTGAGTATGTATATCATGATATTTCAGTGCAGTTTTTTAATTACTCTAGGAAGAGAATATTTGTGATGAGTGACCATTTTAAAGAACAGGGACATCACAATGGAAAGCCTTTGTTGGTATGTATAATACATCTTTAGTTCCAAGGGAGCGGGACTCAAGATCATACATTAGAATATATTTGGCTACCAAGTCAAAAGAATATAAATATGCTACCATGGCTATACTACTGGTCTCTGGATCAGGAAAATGATTTTGAGTCCACAGTATTGAGGGAGGTTAGAGAAGCAACAAAATATAATAAAACATGGATGTTTAATAATGGGTGACTTCAGCTACCCACACATAATATGGTCAAATGTCACGTCAGGACAAAGTTCAGAGAAGCAATTTCTCAGCACTTTAAATAATTGCTTCTTGGAACAGCTAGTTCTCTTGCCCACAATTGGAGAAGCTTCCCCTGTGGACAAGTTATTCTATAATTATCCATTATTAAATTTCTCCTACCTTCCTCTGAAGCACACCCCATTGCCAAAGACAGGATACTGACTAGCCAGACCAGTGCTTTGATCTACAGTGTCTATGTTCCTGAAACATGCTGATTTGTCAGTGTTGGAGTTCAACGGCCCGGAGCAGAAGCAGGGCACACTATCATTTATTTAATTTCTACACGTTTTTATGCTTTGAACTATAAAGTTGTTTGCCCTCATAATTTGTCAAGGAAACCAACCACATATAATGTTGTATTTACCGGAAACATCGCTAACACCCCCTACACTTCAAATTTAGGGAAGTTCATAAAAATGTGCTTAATCCTTCTCTATTTAAGAAAGAAATAGAGCAAGTGCTTAAGCTTAAGGACATTGATTTCAATGGAGCTTAAGCACAGGATTAAGTGCTTTCCTGAATAGGGAAGTTTTCCTGAATCAGGGAATTACCTGTCAATTCTGAAGACTAATGCAGATATCTGCTGTCACAGTTTAGGGCAACTACACCTGTATTTCCACCTCCATGGTCCCTTGAGGGCACTCCCTCTAGGTTCCTGGCTCCTCAGCCATCACCTCTCTTGGGCGGAGACCCTCCTCCCTGGGAGTTTTCCGGGTTGCACAGATCCCTGCCTCGATTGGGATATCCAAGCCAGACTGCCTAAAAGGCCAGTGTTACCACTTTGCTGTCTCTCCAAAGGCTATGTGTATTGCCTGTAATTACAAATTACCACACAGCTCTTTCTAAGTAAGCACATTTATTCTTAAGGTGAAAGCATTACAGAGAAAATATATAAAAACAATAACAGAACCTGCATGCATGTTAAAAAGCTTACCAGAGGCCACCCGCAATGTCAGTCCTTCAAAACCCACAACTGGGTTTTCCCCGTGTTTGTAAGTTCAACCTATGTCAGATTCAGAACCAAAACAACCACGAATAGTTCAGCTTTCTTTATACAGTTTGGGCCTTTGATCTTGGCCTCATGTAACAGGTGATCAGCAGGCAATGGCCCACTGCTCAGGGTGTAGCTTCAAAAGGCTGGGCTTTTGCATAACCAGAGGTGGGGCATTTGCATTCACCTACTCCTAGATATTCACCAGGAAAACCACTTAACACTTTTTCTTCTAAAAGTCCACTCTTGTCTGCCACATTGTTCAGATTAGTCCTTTGAAACCCAGGTCTCAGATCTGACACATCTTCCCTCTTGACAGGTTACATACAATCTTGGCCCATAATAATACACAAACCATTCATTTAATACAGTGGACCCCAAAGATACTTACAGTTAATTCAATAAAGTCTCCTAGGGATATTGCAGGAAATTGCTGTACCTGTCACACCTTTAACACCAGATTTTCTAAAAAAGGTAGCCAGGCAATTGCATGTGTAAAATGTGCACCTACTGTCATGCCAAGTTTGTGGGAACAATTATTGAGTTGCTCATGCAAATGGCTAATCAAAGTGCAGAAATGACCCTGGTCCTTAAGTTGCCCTGCATAATTTTTCCCCACTGATTCAAACGGAATGCAACAAAACTTTTAATTAAAAGTGTAGGCCCAGTTCTGCAATGCAGTCCACTAGTACAGACTCTCTGCCTGTGCGCCAAAGTCAATGAGACTTCATTCAAGTGGAGGGAGGGATATGCCAAAAAATTACATTGCAGGAACATCATCTTAGTAATTAAACAAAGGCCTTATCCTACTCTTGAGACCCATGCTTTATTATATTGTAATTTGGCCCTTGCCACAGAGTAAATTTGACACCCCTCTTCTACAGGACACAAGGGAGCCTAGTACGTCATAGAATCATAGAAATGTAGGGCTGGAAGAGGTCTCAAGAGGTCAGCATATCCAGCTCCTTGTGCTGAGGCAGGGCCAAGTAAACCTAGACCATCCCTGACTGGTGTTTAGCCAACCTGTTTTTAAAAACCTCCAGTGATGGGCATTCCAAACCTCCTCTGGAAGCCTGTTCCAGAGCTTAATTATCCTTATGTTTCAGAAGTTTTTCCTAATATCTAATCTAAATCTCCTTTGCTGCCGATTAAGCCGATTACATCTTGTCCTTCTTTCAGTGGACATGGAGAACAATTGATCACCATCCTCTTTATAAGAGTCCTTTACACATTTGAAGACTTATCAGGTCCCCCTCAGTTTTCTTTTCTCAAGACTAAGCATGTCCAGTTTTTTTTTAATCTTTCCTCATAGGTCAGGTTTTATAAATCTTTTATTATTTTTCTTGCTCTCCTTTGGACTCGCTCCAGTTTGTCCACATCTTTCCTGAAATGTGGTACCCAGAACTGGACACTGTACTCCATTTGAGGCCTGACCAGCACCAACTACTTCCCATGTCTTACATATGACACTCCTGTTAATACACTCCAGAATATTAGCCTTTTTTCCACCTGGATCACATTGTTGACTCATGTTCGATTTGTGATCCACGATAACCCCCAGATCCTTTTTGGCAGGACTGTACTACCATCTAGCATTTGATTTTTCCTTCCTAAGTGAAGTAATTTGCACTGGTCTTTACTGAATTTCATCTTGTTGATTTAAAACCAATTCTCCAATTTGTCACAGGGGTTTTGAATTCTAATCCTGTCCTCCAAAGTGCTTATAACCCCTCCCAACTTGATGTCATCTGCAAATATATAAGCATACTCTTCACTACGTTATCCAAGTCAGTAATGAAAATACGAAACAACACCAGACCCAGGACTGACCCATGTGAGACCCCACTACATACACCCTCCCATTTTGACAGCAAACCATTGATAACTATGCTTTGAGTACGTTTTTTCAACCAGTTGTGGGCAGGATGAAATGATTATAAGGTGGGTGCACATTTCCCTAGTTTGTTTATGAGAATGTCATGCGGGATTATGTCAAAAGCCTTACTAAAAATCAGTATATATAAAATCTACTCCTTCCCCCAATCCACTAGGCCAGTAACCTGTCAAAGAGGAAATCTGGAAATCTAGAACTAAAACCTTTAAAAAAAATCCTGACCCATACTGACAGCAAATGAAAGCTATCAATGGTGGAATGAAATTCTGTTTCTGGTAATATTTAGTTGAGATAGGAGTTGACACATTCCAAATACCCTAATAAAAATAATCCCTATCATGAAGGTCATAAAAGAGGAAGCTCCAATCATCCATATTTGAAGTAACCAAAGAATCGATACTTTTTTGTGTGTATTCTGTAGTTAAATATTGGCAGACATAGGAAATAATTCTCAGTGAAAAGGGCAACAAACAACTTAAAAAAAACCTAATTCTCAGTTTGGAGTGGATTAAGTGTTACTATAGTCAACTGATTTTCCATCTATGGATGCCAAGTACTGGCTAGTAATTTTTTTTTAAAGTATCCACCAGGTTGCATCTGGTTTTCAGATATCCACATGAAGATAATTTTGACTCCTCAGTTATTATAAACTTTGCCCAACATTTTCAAAAGTTACTAGAGATTTTAGGTGCCTTAATTTTTGACTGCACTTGAGACACCTTAAAGGAACCTAATTTTCAGAGAGCAAGTACTCTACATTTCTGAAAATAGGTCCCATTTAAGGTGTTTCAGGTTGGGCACCAGCAATCGAGACTCGTGAAGTAACTACAGTAGTCACTTTTGAAAGTGATGGCCTATGTTTTGATTGCATTTATATGCATTTACTCAGGTACAGTAATGCATAAAAACTGGAAGGTTGTAAACGTCCTGCCCTAAATTTTACAAAGTATAAACTTTATTGCTTGCGGGTTGTTTTGTTTTTTAAACTTTGGTGCATGGAGTTATCCTGATACGTTTTAAAATCATTCCAAACTCTTTGGCCTTGAACATAGAAAAGTTTGACTGAAATCAGTTTTTAAATTGGTTAAATTAAACCGATGCAAATCGCTGTTTGGATGTAACGTTGGTTTAGAATTGGCATGTATCAATTTAGCTTACTTCAGTTTACAACTGATTTATGTTGATTTAGTTTAATTTGTTAAATGAGAGCAACACAGCACTAGAAGAGTTGTTCTCAAGAAATAAGAAAAGGAGTACTTGTGGCACCTTAGAGACTAACAAATTTATTTGAGCATAAGCTTTCGTGAGCTACACGAAAGCTTATGCTCAAATAGATTTGTTAGTCTCTAAGGTGCCACAAGTACTCCTTTTCTTTTTGCGAATACAGACTAACACGGCTGCTACTCTGAAACCTGTTCTCAAGAAATATTACTCATGGCATAATTAACGTTCACCTCAGCTTCAGCTGGTTACATATATCCTTTGAAATTTTGGCAGGCAATGCCACAGGAAGACTTTTTAAGTCTGGTACTGAACTTTTGCTTGGATTTGGAATGCTCATTGAGAAAGATCCTTGCTATTGACTTGCCATTCTCCAGCTCCCGCCCCATGACCATTCCTTTGTATTTTTTCACCTCTGTGCTTCCTTCAGGATCCCATGAAAAAGAAAAATGCTGGAGAACAATTGATATTCTATGAAAACCATGTGACAACAGTTCTTTATTGTACTGGCAAGGGACTGGTGACCCCTATTTTTCAGGGGGCAGTTGCTGTAACATGTATTTGCCCAAGAAATACTGTTTTTCACAATGCACAATTATCCCGTAGGACTCACTGCCACCAAGTAACACCAAGCCCTTGAATTTAGAAGGATTAGAAAATGGGATTAGCCATTTATATGTTTAATAAGACTATCTGGATTTTAGGGAAGGGATATAAATCTTCATGCTTCAAGCCGTAAGCTTCTGACTGATAGGGGTCAGAAGGAAACTTGCCCTGGGGGCAGGTTGTCTCATAGCCACCTATTGTAGTGTTCATTGAGATTTAAAAAAATGGGTTTGTTTCATCTGGAAAAGAGAAGACTGGGGGTGGGGAGCATGATAACAGTTTTCAAGTACATAAAAGGTTGTTACAAGGAGTAGGGAGAAGAATTGTTCTTTTTAACCTCTGAAGATAGGACACGAGGCAATGGGCATAAATTGCAGCAAGGGCGGTTTAGGTTGGACATTAGGAAAAGCTTCCTAACTGTCAGGGTGGTTAAGCACTGGAATAAATTGCCTAGGGAGGTTGTGGAATCTCCATCATTGGAGATTTTTAAGAGCAGGTTAGACAAACACCTGTCAGGGATGGTCTAGATAATACTTAGTCCTGCCTTGAGTGCAGGGGACTGGACTTGAAGACCTCTCTATGTCCCTTCCAATCCTACATTTCTATGATTCTATGATTCCTGTAACTTCCTCACAAATAACTGGTATTGGCAACTGTTGGATACTAGAACTGGAGTAGATGGACCAGGAGTCTGATACAGAACAGCAATTCTAATGTTCCTGTGTTCCAGATCAAAACGTTTTTAGTCTTTAAGGTGTGATTTTAAGACATCTGGCACCAAGGGACACGTGCATGCAATTCTACACCTAGTTTATACATGCAATTATTGTGACTAAACTGAGTATTGGCCTCTGGCTATCAATGTGCTATTTGAATGTAGAAATACAGTTATGATTGCTGCACATAGGAGTCTTGTATGTATAAATTAGACACACAATTGCACACCCAACACAGTATCTGAGGTTCCTGATCTTTCGAAAATTGGGCCCTACTTTTACTTTTTCACATTTTATTTTGCCAAAGTAGTTTTTAAATCTTAATATAAGTGAAAAGCAACAATTTCTTTCCATTATGTTTAGTGAAGCTCAATATTCTTCAAACAGACTAATCAAACTATTCTATGCCATATCATTCTTTTTTCTAACCTAACATACACCTGTCTTTGCTTACAATCCTGTTCCCATTGATTCCGCATTTAACATCCCCCATTTTCCCTATGAGGATCATTCATGTAGGAATCTAGGCAGGAAAGACATAGGTGGGAGACCAATTTCTAATCCTTTCCAGGTATTTCCTCTCTTTGTCTTATCATTAACCCTGCCTGTAATCTTTAATATTGCACCAAGAGTTTTCACTTAACAGGGAACAAATCTACATCAGTAATGAAAGCAAAAAAAATTTTATCTTAATGTGATGTTAAGGTAACAAAATCAAGCGCATGAGGAATTCCAAAAAACCGTCCCCCCATTGCATTAATTTCTCAGCGTCACATATCTGATGTATTTTGTGGTATACATGGTTGAGCACTCAAAAGTCAGGAAATGACAAATTAAAGGTCGCATGTGCCACCTTTAATTACATGATCACATACTATTTCTCACGTATTTTAATACCATACACTATTTTTTTCAAATCTTAGATGCACAAGTAGCATCTTGTATCTTATTTTTTCATTTTATATACTTATTTTCATTGTCAAAATAGTTCAGTAAGTCTAAGCCCGAGACTTTTTATACAAGTTCCCTTATCTCAGGGTTATATATTTTCAGTACAACTTTCATTATAATACAGAAAATTTTCACTTTTACTATTAAATCTATAGTATACATTGCGTAAGTACATTTTACTGTGTACTTTTCCTACATATGCGTGTTCATCTGCTCTACACAGTATAGTACATAATATACATATATATAAAAAGGTTATAGAAGAAACTGCATTATACTTAAGGTTGCTTGAAGAGCCTTAACTTTTAAATTTCCTGACTTGACTGCTACTTGACTGTGTGACCTTAACATAGATTTTTGTACGGCATTGCCTAAGTTTCTTGGAAGAAAACTAGTGGGGGAAAAAAGATTTATGAAAGAGAGACAGTCATTTGCCAGGACTTTGAAGCTCTGCACGTTTGCAAATATATGGCAATGGCATATATAGATTCCATAGTGTGGAACTATATAGGTAGAAGTTTGCAGAATGCCATGCTTTACACCCCTGAGGTGATTTTTCTCTCGTGCACCTGAGCCAAAAGACTCAGTCCTGCACAGAAAGACCCCTGCCCCCACATGTACCCTCTTGCAGGATCAGAGCCTAAGTCAGCTTTGATTTCTATGAGACTACTAATCAAGTAAGGTATTGACCATGAGAAAAGGTGGTAGACACAGGCCCCGATACAGGTGGATCTACATGAACTATCTCGATTATGTTACACTACACACTCATGTTCAGCCATGTATCTAAGGCTGGGTTCAAGCCTGTTTTGATTTTGGAGCATAGGAAATTAGCAAAGAGAAAAAAAAAGAGGGGGGGGTGGGAAATCTATAGGTTGGGAGTTTTTTTGGATTATGTAACTAAATATCAGATCTGGCTTATTACATACAGTATGCACAATGAATTACTTAGGCTAGCCTACTTTGGAGTGATTTCCCTTTAGAACTAAAATCCCAGTGATGCTGGTGAAAATATATTACATTTTTTTAATAATGTCAGCGCCTATAAAGAATGTGAGTGAAGTGAATATATTCATACATCTATAGTGCTCTATTTCTATGGTGCTCTGCTTTGATGCCTCTTGTAATCAAAACCCAATTGAACCTGTTTTTATAACACAGCAGGAGCTCACTCTACATGCATTGTCTTTTGCATACTCTACACAATAGCAGCAGATACCTTTTAAAAACACGGGCAGGTAAGATAATTGCAGTTATACAAGGACTTTAATGTCATGGTTTGTTCTGCTGTATGGTATATTGCTTTGTATAGGGCAGAGAGGCTGGGAAAATTATATTTGAAGGAACAGGTTTCACCAATATTGGCAATAGCTGGGGGAAGATCTAGATGATCTAATAGGTGTTCTCCATTTCTGATTTCTATAAGTGAACCAACCATAAAAAGATTCAGTAAATTAAAGCATTTTGCCTTCCCCACAAAAAAAAAAACACCACCGCCCTATACGGTAAATGTGTTTTGTTAGGCACTGGTTTCATTTTAAAATGCGTTGCTGTTTAATATGTATTTACTGGTGATGCCGTTGATATATAACTTAAAATATAAAACCATTCCCGAGAAGAGAGAGTTATCAATGTCTGACTGCTTCCTCTTTTTGTCAGCATAAATAAGAAACAGGAAACATCATTCACCTTTGTACCCCGTGTTAATAATTTTAGAGAGCAGTTTGGCTTCGTCTTCCTTCTGTTAGATGGGAAAGCCTAATTTTCTGCTAGGAGTGAAACAGAATAATTCATTTTTGGCACCGATGATATTCTCTTCACGTATATATTATACATTGATATTACACACCAGAAGTCCTGCCTTAAATCATCCTTAAAGTTGCAAAGTCAAGCATGCAAAATCCAGGAAGCAGTGCAGCCTTAATTCCACCCTCTTGTACATAGGCGTGGTGGGAGAGTTTTATAATGGGCAGTATTGGGCAAACCTAACTGCAGGCAGCACTAATGGTTTCACTTATAATGGCCCCCATTCTGTCACATTCACTCAGATTGACAGATAAATCAGGGTTATCTCTATTCAGCATACGGCTTAAATCCCACTGACTTCACGATGTTTCCAGTGGGACCGCAGTGCAGGGTTTAAGTTAAAAATTATATAATAACTTTCCTGAAGAGGGATGGACTTAAGCATGTACTTAAATGTTTTGCTGAACTGAGTTCAGCATGTAATACCTTACACTGCAACTCGTCTCATCCATGGGCCTACTCTTGGAGTAAGGTGCTAGTCAGCATGAGTAAGGGTGGCAGAATCTGTTTTTTGGTGTATTAAGTATTTATGCAAATTTTGATTGAAATATATGATTGGTAAATAGTGTACCGGGCGTCCATGCCACCCTCACTGCTTCCCTGGTTTTATTTTGAGAGCCAGACCCTCAGTTTGTATAAGTTGTCATAGCTCAGCTGAAGTCAATGCTAGGGCAATTTGCACACGCAGAGGATCAGATATATGAAGCGATTACTTTCACATTGTTGCTTATTTCATTTGGTATGTTGTCTGGAGAAATTATATTTGCGTTAAAACGACTTTGAAATAAAGGAGGAGAGATGGTCTACAAAATGGAAAAAAAAATTCCAAACATTTAAAAAATTCTGTTCCACTTTCTCTTGGGGAATATTCTTGTGAAACTGCTGCTGTCCCGCATCTTCCCCCTCCCACACCCCCACCCCCGGCTCTAAGCAATATTTCATTTCTGCACAGTACATCACAAGCGCTGCCCCGCTTGCCAGCATTCTATTCAATTCAGTAACTGATTTAAATTTAGCCATTTTCTGAGTGCAAATAATGCCATTATTCATGTGACCTTGTGCTAACTCCCAAGCTCCTGCCCGGTTCTCTTGTTAATTTGACGTGCACGAGGTAGATGATCTCGGAGGTCAATGTGAAAGGAAAGTGTTACGCAACTCTAAGGGATGAATCTCCCAGGAATAGGATCTCAGAAAGACACAAAAAATTAAGTCCTCATATGGCTACAACTAAGAAAATGTTGATCTGATGGGTATTAGCGTACTTCGTATGTATATAGTATGCTCCCTAAGTGTAAGAATGTGCGAGGGATTGCCCAGAGACAAGGGAAGGCCCAATCTCTGCCCTGAAAAGCTCACAAACTCCAAGGGCTCCTCTACAACTATCCCTAGTGTGGCTGCAATTCTGCTACTATAGAAAGTGCTTATACTGGTATAGCCTATTGCTGTATGGGAAAAGGAATAAGCTGTACCAGTAGAAGTCCACATTAGGGAGTTGTATTGGTATAAATATTTGGGTAAAAGAACAAAAAAAAATACAAAAAAACAAATCACACCCAAAATAGTTATAGTATTACAAAAATCTGAGTTTAGACTAGGCCTCAGGATACAAGCGGCAAATGAAAAGGTGGGGAAAAGAAGGGTAAAACTAAAGCTGGCTGAGAAAAATTTTTAAAAAATTATTTGCATTTTGCAGGGTTGGAAACAGTTCCAATGTTTTTATGTTTTAAATATGTTTTTGCAGTGTAACTTTTTTTAATCAAAATGTTTATTGAACCCCTTATAGAAAACTTTTTTTGTAAATGAAGGTTTCATAACCGTTTCGATAGCAGTTTTTATGATGTTTGGTTTTTAAAAAATTCCAAAAGTTTTTGTACAAAACTTTTAAACTTCTTTGTGAATTTTTCTCATTTGGTAGAAAAAGGCCATTGTTGGTTTTAAAAAAAAAAAAACATTAAAAATGTCAACCAGTTTTAAATAAAAAAAAATGGCATATACTCCTCTCTCCCTTCCTATTTCCCCCCTCCTTTCTTTCTATAAATATCAACAACCTTCCCTTCCTCTTGGTCCCTGCCATAATTAGTTGGCTAATTTCTTATAGGCATTATAGTAGGAGTTGCTCATGAGCAGGGACTTGAAGAAGAGAAAAGAAAAGGAGTACTTGTGGCACCTTAGAGACTAACCAATTTATTTGAGCATAAGCATCCGATGAAGTGAGCTGTAGCTCATGAAAGCTTATGCTCAAATAAATTGGTTAGTCTCTAAGGTGCCACAAGTACTCCTGTTCTTTTTGCGAATACAAACTAACACGGCTGCTACTCTGAAACTTGAAGAAGAGAGTGGCTCTTTGAATCAGTTCATTGACAGCATGGAAAGGAGTGTGAAGTTGCTTGTAGGACAAGTAGACAGACATGGGTTTGTGGCTGGCCTTGTTGGTGAAGCAGAGCATGGGGAGCAGTGGAAAAAGACGGGAGCAGAAAGGTAGATTGGAAGAAGAAGCTATGAATCATTACATGCTGTGTTTATGCAGTATGGTCACTGTAATATCTCTCTTCAAATAAAGGAAATAAGGCTCACATTCTCTGCTGGTGTAATCTGGTGTGACTCCACTGATGTTAATGGGGCTGTGCCTAATGTATGCCAGCTAAAAATTTAGCCCATATATATTTTTAAATGATGCCATCCCCTTTACTTTCATTTCAAAGCTAATTCCCTGTGATAGTACACAAGACTTTATACAAAGTTCAATAGCAGCACACATGTTATAAGGCCTTTGGCATGTGTGATATATAAACACACTTTAAGAAGCACATTGTGAGGGAATAAATTTTGTTTAGTTTTTTCATTTGGGTAGATTTCTGCTCCCCGAGCACAAACAGATATGTTTGAGGCGATAATATAGAAATTCAGAACGGAGAAAAAAACTTTCCAGGCCAGCAACAGACACTGTGAATTGATAGCACACACTTAAATCTGTCTCCAGCTATGGAGTTAGCCATTAGCTGACTACACTACCCATGCATTTGGGAAGTGTGGACCCGGATAACCCTTCCACAAAGTCATACAGGGAGATTCACCTTGCAAGGAGTTTAAGATTTGGCTTGACAGCTGTTGTCCCTGTGCAGAGATGGGCAGACAGTGGGAGGATGTATTAATATGGATCTCCCTCACCCCCTTCTCTGTAATGTCCCTTAGAATCTGTGAGTTTGTTTGACATGTCTCAAGTAATACTTCAATACAGAGGCATTACCCAGTGAATAGGGCAAGAAAAGGGACTTGGAGTTATTCCTCCCTCTTTCACAGACCTTCTGAGTGATGTTTTGAGAGTCACGTCACCACTCTGGGCCTCAGTTTCCCATTGCATCCTTTGTGAGATCTTTGGGCCGGAAGCGTCTCTCACTAGGCATACGTACAACACTTAGCACAATGGGGCCCTCATCGTGACTGGGGCCTCAAGGAGCGACTGTAATACACACAACAAAAATGGGCTTTGGATTCGGGTGAAAACGATTTGGGCTCAATCCCATAACCACAAAGAAACAGTTACTAGAACCCCAACTTCACGAGTCAGAATTTTGTGCATCCATCATGTAAGCTAATGCAGCGAGAGAGAGAAGCCATTTGCGGAGCAGAAGTAAATCTGGGTCTAAAATAGGGGACACCGTTCCTAATGAGAGACAGTCTACATGTAATTGCCTGGTTTAACAAGGATGGCAGTAGCAAATTATGCTAATATCACATCATCCAGTTAGTTACTTATCACCTTCCAAGATCACCAGCCACCACTTCTCTTCTCTTCCCTGCTAGGATCTACTTGCTCCTCAGCTTTTCCCCAATCCCCTGCTCTTATTTTCATTCTTTCCTCTTCTCCTTTTCATTGCCCCACCTCTGTCCTTCTCTCTGCTCTTCCCTCTAGCCTGGTTGTTTAGAGAGAAACAGCTTGGGGCAAGCCCGTCTTCAGTCTGAATCAGGGGCCACCAGGGAACACCCCCAGTGCAGGAGTGGCATAGGACCAACATACATGCCACTGCAGTTCTCAGCATAGGGGTGCACTGCAGGCATGACTAGCTAGCAGGCATGTTGGAGGCAAGTAGAGCTCTGGAAGTCTGACCTGTGGAACAACTCATAGGCAGGCATCAGCATCGTGCTTCAGAGGAGGAAGCGGGCATGCTGAACGCTTAAAGTCAGACACTTATGACCCAGCCTCCCCTTCTGATGTTTGAGCACCCCGGCTGCACACATTGCAAGGTCAGTCATGCATGCCCGGTGGCGGACTAGCCCACAGATACTTGATTACCCTCCTATTGTTTTAAAGATAGGACTGAGGCCACAGTCTAGAGAGATCTTTTGTGCATGTTAGTTGGCTGCTCTGGATGGATGGCAGTCCCAGTACACTTCATTTTTTATTAATTATTAATAAACTTGTGTGTGTGTGTATAACACACCATAACATGACATGGAGCGTTACGAAAACCAGGCGTTTCAGAGCCAGGAGAAAAGCACCGTGACATTAAACATGTAGAATCTTCAGTGACCATAACACTGTACACAAATATCAATCCTGCGTTCTGCTTTCTTCCTTCATGAGGAGCACTATTTCTTAGAAATGTTCTGGATCCCAGCAAGTTCCTACTCAGCTTCTATCCAAATACATGTCCTAAAACCTTTCCGCAGATAGAACAGGTTTCAAAATCAAACTAGCCCAAGACACTGACCTGCCCTGCTGTTTCCACTATATCTTTGTCTTCACTTGTAAGCATGGGACCATACAAATCCAGCCTGCTGCTCTACTAGGGAGCCCCACTTCCCCCGCCCCCATCCCCCGCCTGATGTCTCAGGACCCTGCTGCACATTAAGGCTGTGGATTCAGAGGATTCAAATCTATTTTCCCATGTTAAGTATCCTCACACCTTCTTGTCAACTGTCTAAATGGGCCATCTTGATTATCACTACAAAAGTTTTTTTCTCCTGCTGATAATAGCTCATCTTAATTAATTAGACCCTTACAGTTTGTATGGCAACTTCCACCTTCTCTGTATGTATCTATCTATATCTCTCTATATATCTATCTTCTTACTATATGTTCCATTCTATGCATCCGATGAAGTGCGCTGTAGCCCACAAAAGCTTATGCTCTAATAAATTTGTTAGTCTCTAAGGTGCCACAAGTACTCCCGTACTTTTTGTGGATACTAACACGGCTGCTACTCTGAAACCATTGAGATCCTTCTATCCAACACCTCCTGAGGCAGACCACAGAGATGGGGTAACCACCTCAGTTGAGCAGCTCTGCAGCCAGGAAAATGGATTCCTTGCCTATTTCCTTCTCTGGTAGCCAATGTCTGGCCTGGCTACTTGGGTCTGCCTTGCAGCTCTGAATTTTGCCTAATGTGGAGTGAGACAATTTGGTCTTCTGTCATACCAAGCATCCTGCTCTTACATGCATGTTAATCTGTTTGCTAAAATGAACATGGTAGCAAAAGGAAGAGATTGTGACTATTGCTTAGGGGAATCCAACAAGGATGAATTTAAGAGTGTTGTTGTTTTGTAACTGGGTTTACCAAAACAATAAGCAAAATCAAAGATATTTTCTAGCTGCAGCTCTGAGGCAGTTTTCCACAGAGTTGCTTTGTCTGTTGAAGGACACAAGGCCTGTGCCCGTAGCTCCTGTCAATGCAAATGTAATAGTTACTATGAAGGATCTCGATGTCACTTAGGGAACATGTACACTGCAGCTGGAAGTGTGGTTTGCATCTCCGGCGGACAGACACGCGCTAACTCTGCTCGAGCCAGCGCACTAAAAATAGCAGCGGTCCATGTGGGTTTGTATTTGGACTGCTAGCCTGAATCGCTATGCTGCTTTTGTCAGCTTGCTACTCCCAGCAGAGCTAGTACACATGTGGCCACCTAAGATGGGGCATAAGCTCCCCTCCAGAGTGTAGACATAGTCTAAACAGAGACATAGGCTGGTCTTGTGGTTAAGGCCTTGTATTTGGCCTCACAAGATCTGAGTTCAACTCTGCCACATATTTCATGTGTGATCTTGGGCAAGTCATTTAATCTCATGGTGCCTCAGTTCCCTATCTGTAATATGGGGATAATATGCCCTTTCTCCACTCCTTGTCTGTGTAGTTAGATGGTAAACTTTTGGGGCATGGACTGTTTCCCCATTATGCATGTATACTGCTCCCAGCACAATGGGATGTTTGTCTCAGGAGGGTGCAACTGCAATACGAGTGAACAATAATAATGGTGCTGAACAGTTATGGTTTGTTTCAGAGAAATTAATCGCTGGCAAGAATTTAAGGCTATTCTATTATGTGATTATGCTAATCTAAAATCACTTGGCTTTGAGAGCTTTATCCTCTTCTTCGCTAAAAAGTTTGCATAATTTACATGTAAGTGAATCAGAACATTTTCTGTGCTGTTTGAGGATAAGAGAGAAACAGTGAAAACAGCCCAAGGATGATCCTCTCATTTGTGCTCAGAGGTTAGAAAGCTTCCATACATTGGGATTCAGCAAGGATTCTAACCACAAAGGGTATGGCCTCACTGCAGAATTGGCCCAAGCTCTTTCCCGGTGAAGCCCCTTAACCCCACCCTGTCCACACACAAAAGCCTCTCACACGAGTGCTTTAAACCTGAGCTAGCTGGCAGAGCTGGGGGTGTGGGGCAGAGCCTAGGTTCTGCTTTCACTCAGACTGCCAACCTGTCCACTCTGCAGTGAGAGCACAAGCTAAGCTACTCAAGTCCCGATAGTCTTCCAGTGCTTTCCCATAATTCCCCTGTGTGCTCAGAAGGAAAGATAAGTTCTCTTACAAATCACTGGGAAAGAATCAGAGTGGCTCAGCTTCCTGCATCACAAAGAACTCCAAATTAGTCCCAGCAAAGTCCAGCAGGGGGAACCAGCAACACCAGCGAGGACACACAAACTTGCGTAAGGTTTTGCAGTCTGGCTGCTCGCACCTGGGCTAGGCTAACCCAGTTGGGGATCACCTAGGGTAATTCTGCAGTGAAGACATCTCATTATAGTCTCAGCCTGTTCGGGTAGGTGAGGAAGCCGTTAAGAAACAGAGAGCTGGAATGACAGAATGTGTGCAGTGTTTTGATTTGGCTTCAGAAGGAATTAAGAGCTCACCCTTTTCTCCATTCTACACTGGCCAAGATTTTAAGGCAGTTAGGACAATTAAATTCCTGGCTCCCATTGAAAAAAAATGAGTAGGAATTGGGCATCTAATTCATCTAGGGCCCACTGAAAATCCAGAGTCCAGTAACTACAACTGATTATTCTTCTTTTCAAACAATTTCACAATTATCCAAACCGAAGTTTGGATCTTTGCTTTCAATGAATGACAAAAGAAGTCTGCACCCTATCAAAAGTTTGGTATTAAACAGAACTAGAAAGAGGTTACACAAAAATTAGTCACTATGTACACATCCTGTGCATGTAGAAGAATAGACCCCATTATGTTAACTCTGCCTTTGCATTTCTGATTGTAGCAAATGTAATTCTCCTCTGGAGACATAAGGAATTGGACTCATGCCTAAATAAAACCTCTGCAATGATACTAAAGAGGCTGGTTTTACCTGAAAAGCTGTTTTTTCAATTGATTAGATTACCAAGTCAGAAGTATTGGAGTTTAAAGTAATCTATTGGCGACAAAGCCTACACTAAAAACACACAGTAGAATATCTGCAATTTGAAAAGCTGACATTCAGTGCCCAAGTCAGCAGAAAAAAGTGCTGTCCCTAGCAACAAACTACTACTGCAAACCCAGTACCTGTATATTTCTGCTAAAATTATCAGCAGTGAAATCATTAATGTGAAATGTCATTAGGTTTCAGAGTCCATATCCTAATTAGATGAATGGGGTAGATTATCTCTCCTTTAAAACCAAATTTTGATCTTAAGAGACATTGCAAACCATCCTTGAAAAGGGCATAATTGATGGTCCACACTCTTGTTTATTTCAGAGTTGGTTAAAAAAGCACAAGTGTATCAAATTAAGCCATTGTTAGAGCTTTACAACATCTCACTTGAAACTAAAATCATATTGTTCCGTTAGACATTGTGGCTAAGAGTTTTTGACTAATCTGGAGAGATTTTATTTTTATTTGCTTATTCATTTTTTAGATATCTGTGAAAAACCAAAGTTTTTTCCAGACACATTTTCAGATGAGTTGCTCATTTGAGTTCAAGTCAAATGGATGGAGACATGTTATATTCTGGTTCCCTGAATGGCTGAGCTTATGGCACACGCTCAGGTAATAAAATAAGCCATGGGATAATTTGAGTTAAAAAGAGTTAGACCTAGCAAGAGACATAAAATGTAATAAGAAGATGTTCTTTAAATATATTAGGAGCCAGAGAAAGACAAAGGGAAGTGTATGTCCTCTACTTAGTGGGAAAGGAGAGATAATAACAGATGACATCAAGAAGGCTGAGGTGTTTAATGCCAATTTTGCTCCAGTCGTCACAAAAAAAGGTTAGTGGGGACCAAATACTCACCACAATTAACATTAACTTCAAGGGAGAAGGAATGCAAGCCAAAATAGGGAAAGAACAGGTTAAAGAATATTTAAATAAGTTTGATGTATTCAAGTTGGCAGGGCCTGATGAAATTTATCCTTAAGTACTTAAGGAACTAGCTGAAGCAGTCTCGGGACCATGAGCAATTATCATTGAGAACTCATGGAGGACGGGTGAGGTCCCAGAGGATTGGAGAAGGGCAAACATAGAACCTATCTTTAAAAAGGGAAACAAAGAGGTCCCTGGGAATTATAGACCAGTCAGACTAACTTCGATACCTAAAAATATATGGGAACAAATGATTAAACAATTTGTAAGCACTTCTAGATAATAGGGTTATAAGGAATAGGAGTATGGATTTGTCAAGAACAAATCATGCCAAACCAACCCATTTTCTTTCTTTGATAGGGTTACTGACCTAATGGATAGGATGGAAGCAGTAGATGTGCCATATCTTGATTTTAGAAAGGGTTTGACAGTCCATGCAACATTCTCATAAGCAAATTAGAGAAATGTAATCTAGACGAAATTACTATAAGGTGGGTGCACAACTGGCTGAAAAAACATAATAAGGAGTAATTATCAGTCGTTCACTGTCAAAGTGGGAGGGTGCAGCTAATGGAGTTCCTTGGGGGTCAGTCCTGGGTCTGGTACTATTCAATATTTTCATTCATTACTTGAATAATGGAGAGTATTCTGATATGATTTGCAGATGACACCAAACAGGGAGGGCTTGCAAGCACTTTGGAGGACAGGATTAGAATTCAAAATGACCTTGACAAATTGGAGAATTGGTCGGAATTCAACAAAATGAAATTCAGTGCGGACAAGTGCAAAGCACTTCACTTAGGAGGAAAAATCAAATGCACAACAACAAAATGGAGAATACTGGCTAGATATCTGTGAAAAACCAAAGGTGTACTGCTGAAGAGGTTCTGGGGGTTATAATGGATCACAAATTGAATCTGAGTCAACAATGTGATGCAGATGGTTAAAGGCTAATATTCAGGGGTGTATTAACAGCAGTTTTGTATGCAAGACACAGGAGATAATTCTCCCACTCTAGTAAGCACTGGTGAAGCCTCAGCTGGAGTACTGTGTCCAGTTCTGGGCATTACACTATAGGAAAGATGTGGCCAGATTGGAGAGAGTCCAGAGGAGAGCAACAAAAATGATAAAAGATTTAGAAAACCTGACCGATGAGGAAAGGTGAAAAAAATGGACATTTTTAGTTTTGAGAAAAGACGACTGAGGGGGACACTGATAACAGTGGTAAAATATGTTAAGGGTTGATATAAAGAGGATGGTGATCAATTGTTCTCCATGTCCACTGAATGTAAGACAAGAAGTAATGAACTTAATCTGCAGCAAGGGAGATTTATGTTAGATATTAGGAAAATCTTTCCTACTCTAAGGGCAGTTAAGCTCTGGAATTGGCTTCCAAGGGAGGTTGTAGAATGCTTAGGCTCCTAAGTCCCATTGACTTTCACTGAGATTTAAGCTCCTAAGCCACTTTAGAAAATGGGAATTATGAGCTTTTGAAAATGTTACTCCTCGTCAGTTTCTCAAGGGAGCCTGCATTTAGTGTGGTGTTTGATGACACAAATATCAGGAAAAATGCCATATTGATTGATGTTCATGAGTGCTGAAAACCCATCATGGCCAAAGAAGTCAAGGCCTTCCCCCGGTTGCTGTGATCACCTGTGAAAAAAATCAAGCCAGAAACCTTTCTAGTATCTCAAAGCGTTAAATTTTTTATAACTAAACAGGTGGCATTGTGCAATGCTGACAAACGCAGCAGGCTGGTTTTGCTGAACTGTAATTATTTTGCTAGATATAGAATCACAGAATCATAGACTATCAGGGTTGGAAGGGACCTCAGGTGGTCATCTAGTCCAACCCCCTGCTCAAAGCAGGACCAATCCCCAACTAAATCAGCCCAGCCAGGGCTTTGTCAAGCCTGACCTTAAAAACCTCTTAGGAAGGAGATTCCACCACCTCCCTAGGTAACACATTCCAGTGTTTCACCAACCTCCTCATGAAAAAGTTTTTCCTAACATCCAACCTAAACCTCCCCCACTGCAACTTGAGACCGTTGCTCCTCGTTCTGTCTATATAACTGTGAGACAGGCTGGGCAACTGGGTGAAAAATCCTGCGACTCAGCAGGAGAATAAAACCTTAAAGCAAAAGTGAAAGATAAACAAAAGAAATGTAGCAATGCACCTCAGAAGACAGTGAGGATACACGTTCACCTTGTCTCGTGTTGTTTCTATGCTGAAAGCACAGGCTGTGGATACCTCTCTCGGTATCTGCAACCTTCACCTATGTGATGTTCTTTGCTTGAGAAGCATTTTTACACTCGCCTTAGGTAGCTTTTAAACTCTGGCTTCCTTAAAGAAACAGTACCATGATCACAGCAGCACACTGAACATAAATCCTCCCCAGAGGCCTTCTGTAGGAACAGAAAGGCCTTTCTAACTTGTCTAACTGTTTAACTTGCCAAATTAACCATAGACTTAGCCCAAGCTAAAGTTTGAAGGGCATCACCTTGCCTTTTTACTACAGAAGGCTACAGACAAGGTAGTTCATTCATCTATCCCCTACTTTTTCAGTCAGTTCACCAGGGTCCTATTATATCCCAAAAGTCCCTCTTTTCAGGGATCCCCCAAGAACTAGAAAAAGCCCTTGTGTTGCCTTTATGTATTATAGGGCAATCCCACCATGATCTCAAGAGCCATCCTTTACCGTGTTGTAGACTAGCAAGGAAAAAGAACAAAGGGGATTAAAAAGAGGTGGCTGGCAAGCCAGGAAACATACATGCAGTCGCGATTCACATCTAGCACATTCTCGTTAAGTCCTGTGATCAGATACCATTGGAAAATTGGAGCAA
Organism: Lepidochelys kempii; assembly: GCF_965140285.1. NCBI lineage: Eukaryota > Metazoa > Chordata > Testudines > Cheloniidae > Lepidochelys > Lepidochelys kempii. The sequence goes on from NC_136382.1 coordinate 202,411,641, forward strand.
TAGCATGGTTTTCTGAACCAGCCTCTCCCTTTGTAATCCTGCCCCACCATCAAGGGAGGCAGAAGAGGAGAACAAGAGAACTCCACCCACTCAGCCGTAGGAGCGATGCCGTTATGATGCACAGAAAAGAAAATGGTTTCCACTCCCACTGACTCTGTGTGAGCTACTCCACAGAAGAGAAAATGGCTTCCACATCTGCAATAAGCCACACTCCTTAGCCCACAAGGTAATTATTAAGGGCAAATTCTACCACCTTTATTTATGCTGAGTAATTCCTATTTGCACAGCGACCACTGGCAGAATCTTGTCCTACAAAACCATGCGTAATCCCTACACATTACCCACACTGTAGTGCCAGGAGTTCCACTGGTGTCAATGGGACCACCCACATGCACAGGGTTTATTGGTGCAAGGAAGGGCTGTAGATTAGGCCACATAACTTTCTCAGTGAGATCCACTGCTGCACTATGGTGGGCCAGTCGCGCTCCCATTGAAGTCAATCGGAGCAGGATTGGGCCCAAACAAAAAGGATTGTACAGAGAAGGAAAAAGAAAAGAGAATTCTCCTGGCAGAAGTTAGGTGTTCTTGCATTTGTCTGTAAAGTACTCTGAATATCTATGGTAATATGGAAATAATAAACAGGAATAAAACCAAGGGTGTCCTCCTGAGTGTGTATATATTAGATGGTATTGTTCTCTTGTCCAATTGCTGATTACCTGGCGTTACCCCTCCTCTGCCCACCCAACCTTCTTACAATTCTCCTTCACTGCAATATACATAATTTTCGCTACGGTTTCCTGAAGGAGCCTTGTCCCAGCATCAAACAGCAACTTGGGAAAGGGCTTGATATTCTAATCGTGAAATAAATCAGAAACAGAACCACAAAAGGTGGAGAAGCAAACAGAACTTCCCATGTCTCCAAGAATTTTACTGCAATGACATGTCTGCTTCTTAGCCCATGGTTCCTATGAGATACTGCAGTGATAAACGCCACAGAGATGCCCACAAATGAATCAATAAATAATGCATCATGACTACAATTGTTCAGAGGGAATATGGGATTACAATATCCATGTTACAGATCAGAACAGCAAAGAACAACTCTCCCACACTGCAATTCACAAGTAACTTTCATAAGCTAGCTAACAAAACAAATTGAGTTGTATAGGTGGATAATACAGAAGACAATACTGTGTGTTTCATGGAGCAGGAGACGGCAAATGTGGCATATTTAATACTTGGCATTGAAAACATATTGCTGAGCTGCGCCACAAAAACTAACCTTCTGTAAATGATGGCACATGGAATAAAATAGCAGCCTGGCTTGATGCTTGCTTAGCGCTCACCTGTTGAAGATATCCTGCTTGGAGACATTTAAATCCAACCCTTAATTCTACAGGACATTTCTGACTGAGATTAAAAATTCCTGGGCACAGGGTTAATTCTGTGTTCCATACTGCAGAGTGCTAGAAGGACATGGCTCAGTCCGGAAGGGAAAGAAACTACTGTGGGAGCTATCTTAGTGTTCCGTACTGCATTTGCAAATCAATGCTAACACCACGACGGTTCGAAACCTGCTTCTTTGCTTTCTACTGGGCGGCTGTGATGTAGCCTCTATTTCAAAACACCTTTGGCATCGAACAATATCAAAGTGTCGTGGGCACTCTGGAGTATGAGTAATGGACCATTGTAAGACAAATACTTTGCTAACGCCTGAATGCACAAAACCTACGTCCCATTTTTGGCTCCAGTAAAGCACAAAACACCTGCTGAAACCCCGTAGGCACCTAAAATCACTTGGCACCTAAGTTTTTGCAGTAAAAGTTCCCTAGGGGCCTATGTTTCTGCCTGTGAGCAGGCGCACTGCAGTCTTCCTCGAGACACCCGGACGCCTAGCTCCCTCCTAAGCCCCAGAGCGATTCACAAACTGGGGGAAAATAGACATTCAGCTCCCTAACCCAGAGGCCTGATCTTCTAGGCATGCTCCGAGACTGCCTACTGGATTCGGCCCATCAGGCGGGTACACAAAAGATAGCTAGGGAGGACTTCCCTCATATCTTTCAGCATGGTGGCTAGGGTACTCACCTGGGATGTGGCAGACCCCTGCTTCAAGTTCTCCTTCCACCTGAGGAAGGAGAAAGGAGTGCTGTAAGCATTGGGCAATGCGGTATTCTGTTGTGAGATTCCCTCAATTTCTCCCATTGCACTCTAGATAAGTAATTAAAGAGTCATGGAAGCTACGGGACTCAATCTCCTACTTCCTGGGGGTGTGCGCCAACCACCAGGCTATAGAGTCACTCTCAGGCTCCTGCCATCCCTCTCTCCAAATGACTCACAGAGAAAGCAGGAGAATGACAATAGCCAGGTGGTTAGAGCACTCACACGAGAGGGGGCAGATTCTGTTCCTTCCCACCTCAGGGAGAGGAGAGACTCGAACCAGGGATTTTCCACCTCCAACATGTGTAGTACCCTAACCACCAGGCCAAAAGTTATGAGGGAAGTCGTCATCCTTCTCCTCCTTCCACCCCAGGCTTCTTGCTGAAACAGCATAAGGCTCCTAAGTCCAAAGGAGCTTCCCAGCTGTGACTTGCAGGCAGAAATAGGCACCTCTCTGCAGCTCCGGCTCAGGCACCTCTCTCAGTGAGAGGGATGGGGCTTAGCACACATCCCTCTGGTTGGCATCGCCCATTGGCTAGCGTAGGCAAGCTGGCTTTTACAAATCGTAAGCTAGTGTGCCTGTCGCTCCAGCTTCGGCAGGGAACTCAGGCTTTGCATACCGCAACAATTGTCCCAGGTGCCAGACTCCTTTTGTGCATTCAGGCCTAACTCCTTTCAGAAGCCCTTTATACCACATTATTCCTATTGCTATGTTTGGCTGATGGCACCCTATACTATCTGCTCTCTGCAAAGAAATGCTTAGAGACTAGCACTTCCTTAGTTCAAGATTTCACTCCCCATGTCATGCATCTAATACTGCCTAACTGGTGCTGCAACATGTCCTTTCCTTAGAATTCGCTAAACCTCATGGAGGTCTCCTATTAATTTCTGTTTTTTTCCCTAAAAATACACGACCTAATTTCTGTGAGCTTTTTTCCTTTAATAACCCTGATCTCTGCATTCTTGTCCCACTCTGGTTTCTCTCCAGTACACCTTGATTTCTACACTAATCTTATTATATAAGAGAACCAGACCTGCACATTTGATTTATCCAACGCTGTTTGGCCTTACTACCTCCCTTGAGGGCACTAAAATAATGTTCCTAATTTGTGCCTGATACCATATGTCTATTATAGCACACTAATCAATCTTTAATACGCCAACGGTTTTGGAGTTGTATCCACCGCAAATCCAAGATATTTTCCTTCTCACTTGCAGAAGAGTAAATGCCTTTTTTCTATTTCAACCAGAAAGTTACTTTAATAGGTTTCTTATAAATTATACCTCTCTATTATAGACACAAATCTATTGGGAAGTACAGTAGTAAGTCAAGTTAGAAATTTAGGTCCAGATGATACCCTCCTGGGTTAAATCCACATGCTGGAGCAGGATAGAAAGCACAGGAAAATCTGAGTGTGCCAGCTTGTGGAATTCCTGACAAATGCTGTCCTCATTGGGGAAGTCTGGGGAAGCTGCTGTCTGGGATATCAATGCTACCACCTGCTGATCCCAGCATAGCCACATCCCCTCCAGGGGAAGGGGAGGGAACAGCACAGGACAGGACCTAGCATTGCTCGCAGCAGCTTTCACTCCAACCCTCTCCCCCCTCAGTGGTATTTCCTCCAATGCCAGAAAAAGCTGGATATAACATGGTTGCTCCTGGACCATGAACGCACCTCCCCAACCCTTCCAGAATCCTGAGTGTGTCAATTTGCTGTTGAGTTTTCTACACTGATACATATGAAGGGAGAGCTTATTGCAAGTCCTTTTGGGACTTTATTTTTATCCTATTTGCTCCCCACCAGCTTCCCAACACAGATTCCAAGGGTGCTATTCTCCCTGCTCATTATAATACAGATGGACCAAGCTTGATGCGGGATCTGAGGTATTGGCTTGACAATATCATATACTGGAGCTTTATTCTTTCTGAACCTGATTCAACACCCACATAAGTCAAGGGAGCTTTGTATTGGCTTTGGTGGATTTAGATCAGGCTCTGTTTTTCCATAGAGCTGCTCACCCAACTATGAAACACAAAAGGGGGGATTTTCAGAAGAAATCGGAGTCTGCCTAACTCTGCTTCCATTGAAGCCAATGGTAAATCTCCCAACAATATCAATGGAAGCAGAGTGTTTTTGAAACCCCCAATAATGTCATTTTAATCAGCGCCCTATTTTGAAGGGATGGGTAGCTAATCTTTGTGTCACTTATTGCTCTTTGGCTTTCTTTTGAAAAAACAAAACATTAAAGTAAGTTAGAGTTATATGAAATTTTACGTACATGTAGATTTTGGTGTGACTGAATCAAATTCCATTTGAATGATTTAGTGCTTATGTTCAAACTGTACAATAAATTGTTTTTGATTAATTCTTCATGTATTTCTGTTGTATTCAGAGAACAGCAGGGAGCGCTCACATAGCTAATTTAAACACCTGTAAATTCCCTTAGGCCTTGGCATCAAGTGTCTGTCTTAAACTGCAAAGGCAGTGAATTCAAATGGCATGTGACTAATGTTTCATACACAGTTTGACATTTACATGATGAATACTTTTTTAATGCAGTTGTATTAAGAAATCATGTGTATATAGCTGAGCTTGTTTTTCAAGGTTCCCCCCTCACAACGTGTTGATAAACAATACAGAATTAGCTTCTCTTCAGTCCACTCATAAGTTAACATCTCTACTGCCACGATCAAAACTTGAAACAATAACAAAAAAAACCCCACAATGCATTAGCAGGTCCAGCTACAATGAAGTCTGCAGTAAGTTGGTGGTGGTGTTACACTTACAACTAAAACACACTCGGTGATGCAATGAGATGAACCACTATAGTGCTCCAACAGCAATGAAATTTGGAAGGGTGTGTGTTATTTTCATATTTATGGTTCCTAATGAGTCACGGGCACATTTCTAGGCTTTGCCCCTTGGAGACTGTTCCTGTAGTGTATCATTTGTCTGTTTATTTCGAGGGGTCCCTTTTACTACAAACTGGAGCTGCAGCAGAGCACACTGCTGAGGTGAGGAGATGTTGCTGATGATTAAGACCGTGTCCCTATTTTGAAATGTCCGTATGTATTTAGGCCCCATGCCGTCAAAGCACTGAAGCACCTTCTTAACTTTAGGTACAAGTATAGCTCTATTGACTTCGATGAAACTATGCATTGTGTGCAGTTAGGCATATGTTTAAATGCTTTGCAGGTGGGGCCCTTAAAGCAGTGGGTTTCAGCCCATGTGATCTTGGAAGGAGATGGGCATGCAGTCATTGTGCAGCCTGGGGTATGTTAAGCTGATGATTTACAGTACTACTAAAAAGAATGTTCTCAGCCTATAAACATGTCCACCATGGAAACAAAGCACAGAATTAACAGGGCTTGATTTCTTATTGGGAATGGGTTTTATTAAGAAGTATGTATCCACCTCTTTTACTAGGTACTTCATTTACAAAATGTATAAGCACCTCAGCACCACATTCCCCTTTTTAAACAGCAACAAGCAGGAGTTGCTTCCAGATACCACAGTGATGCATGCCCTTTAAATGCTCATAATAAAGTTAATTGAAAAACACAGTGCAGGTATTGGAGGCCGCGTCCCAGTGACAAATACTCTTCAGAATACAATCACTGCTTCCATCCACCTTCTCCTTTCCATTGCCTAAGAAACAATGCACTCTGGTTCATGGCAAGACGATTCCATCTGGTTTAAATTCACCAGCAAAATATTTAATATAGGTAGGGAATGTTTCAGAACCCATGAGGGGGAAGGGAGAGAACTGGCTTAAGTTGGGATTCCCCAAAGCATTTAATGTTGGCCTGACTCTTCTGCCATTGAGGTACATGGTCAAAGTCCCATGGATTTTATTAGGAGTAGAATCACCTCGATGCTGAGCATTTTTGGAAATCTGACCCAGAAATTAGATTTACGTAGGCCACTGAAGTGGGAAGGGTTTAAAAAGAGTGCCAGGAAAGTGGGAATGCAAAATGGTGTGGTTTAGAAATAACTTTGAACCAGGGTATGCATGCTTACTCCTGGGGGGATTCTGTGCCACTGTACATGCACATAATTAATGAGCTGTGCATATTTTAATTTTTTGCACAGAAAAAGCTTCTGCTGGAAAGTTGCTGCAGATCTGCTATTGCCCACCAGAGGGCACTGTGGCAATAGAAAAGAGCATTAGCTCCCACCAGCTAGGGAAGAGAAAGAGTCTTCCTTCTTCACAGCACCTGTTGGGCCAGGACAGGAGACAGGGGCTATGGGGAGGCAGACAGTTTAGGGCTGCTGGGGGGCCAGACAGGGGCTCATAAGGGGGGAGGGGCTGAATGGGAGTAGAGGCACAGGGCCACAGTGGGGAGGGAGTTTCAGGGCCACATGGGGATGCGGGAAGGGGTGCAGGGCCACATAGAGATGGGGGAGTGGGTGTCTGAGAGGGGGTGGAGGGACATGTGGACAGGGGGTGCAAGAACACATGGGGACAGAGACAGATGTGCCTGATTGTGAGGGAGCTTCCCCCATGCAGACACTGGCTGACCCCTAGCATCTCCCATTCACTCTCCCCTCCCCACCAAAAACCCCCAACTGTTCCACACTTTTCCTACCCACACCCAACAACCTTCCAAGTTCACACTCAGGCTCCTTTACAGCAATCACTTCTCTCTCCCTCAGCTCCTCCGTTACCCCTGACTCCCCCAAGCCTTTGCACTGCTTCTGAGGGGTGTGGGAAATAGAGTTCTATATTTTAGTTTAAATGAATTACAACTCTTCTGTATTAATATGCCTAGTAAGGAATCTATTTCTCAAAAAACATTTCTTGAATCTTTTTTGTTGTCTGTATTGTTATAGACATACTTGCTGACAGGTATTGTGAAACAAATGACCAAAATAATCAAAAGTGGTGTAATTATATTGTGTTTTTTGACAAATAAAATATGCAGAATTTGAAAATATCGTGTGCAGAATTTTTAATTATTTGTTGCAGAATTTTTTTACTTTTTCCATGCAGAATTCCCCCCGGAATACATGTTGGAGTACAGAGTGAATGTAGTTAGTATGAGTCCCGACACATGGGTTCTATTGCCAGCTCTTTCACTGATTCAGTTATCCTCCCTGGACAGGACATGTCTCCAAAAATTCTAACTGGCTCAGTAAAAGCTAGGACTCCTTGAAAATTTTCTGTCAAAACTGTTTTGACAGAAAACTGAGTTTTCAGCTACGTGAATTTGTGTGAAAAAATGTCTGTCAAAAAACACGAAATGCCTCCAACCTGAAAAGTGTTGGGGTTTTGGCCAAAACCTGAATTATTCTAAGTCAAATCATGTGACAGTACCTCATGGGAGTTGTAGTTCAGGTCATTATACTCTTATTTGCCTGTATAGGCCACACTTGCTGGCTGCACTACACCTCCCATAATGCACTACAGCCAGGTACACCTAAGATGCTGCTCTTCCCTGGACCAGGTGGAGAGAACATGGCCACCCTTTAAAATCTCCATTGTATCTGCAAGAGCTACTCCACAAAACAACAGAACCAAATTAGAAAGTCTCGTTATAGAAGCTCTCACATCCAGATAACTCTTTTTGCTAAGGAAAGTCACTTGGTCTGCCATTATACAAGAGGAACACAGGCTCGCAGACTTGTAATTTCAGATGCTGTTCTGACGGAAGGGGGAAATTGCACTCACCTTCCCAGAGTTCACCACTGAGCAATTTCTTAAGAAAAAAAAATCATGATGTTTGATTGCCTCTGTCAAAAATATAAAGGGAAGGGTAAACACCTTTAAATCCCTCCTGGCCAGAGGAAAAACCCTTTCACCTGTAAAGGGTTAAGAAGCTAAGACAACCTCGCTGGCACCTGACCAAAATGACCAATGAGGAGACAAGATACTTTCAAAGCTGGAGGGGGGGGGGAAACAAAGGGTTCTCTTGGTCTGTGTGTTGCTTTTGCTGGGACCAGAGCAGCAATGCAGGTCAGAACTCCTGTAAAGAGTTAATAAGCAATCTAGTTAGATATGCGTTAGATTCAGTTTTGTTTAAATGACTGATAAAATAAGTTGTGCTGGATGGAATGTATATTCCTGTTTTTGTGTCTTTTTGTAACTTAAGGGTTTGCCTAGGGGGATTCTCTATGTTTTGAATCTGATTACCCGGTAAGATATTTACCATCCTGATTTTACAGAGGTGATTCTTTTACTTTTTCTTTAAATTAAAATTCTTCTTTTAAGAACCTGATTGCTTTTTCATTGTTCTTAAGATCCAAAAGTTTTGGTCTGTGTTCACCTATGCAAATTGGTGAGGATTTTTTATGAAGCCTTCCCCAGGAAAGGGGGTGTAGGGCTTGGGGGGATTTTGGGGGGAAAGATGTTTCTAAGTGGGCTCTTTCCCTGTTATATTTGTTAGATGCTTGGTGGTGGCAGCAATAAAGTCCAGGGACAAAAGGTAAAATAGTTTGTACCTTGGGGAAGTTTTAACCTAAGCTGGTAAAAATAAGCTTAGGGGGTTTTTCATGCAGGTCCCCACATCTGTACCCTAGAGTTCAGAGTGGGGAAAGAACCTTGACAGCCTCTGTCTTTGAATTCAAATAAAGATAATCCTAGTCCTTTTTACTTTTTCCTTCTCTTCAGACACTAAATGGCTTTTAATGACATGGTTGAAAAGTTACCCTGGCCATTTGCTGGGGAAAAAATAGCTTAAGGACCTTCCTCAATGCTTCTTGGTTTTCTTATTTCCCAGTTGCGGCATGTAGTTGTAATCAATAGGGGTAAATTTGCAATGGAAAGCTGCTCAATATCATCACCACATCGCTTTTGTTATAGTAATGCTTGGTTTTCATGTAACCTTTGAAACCAGCAAGTTCAATTACTTGGTTGCATTGACTGAAGATCCTATGGGTGAAAACCCCAGAAGTTATGCTGTATTCTATCGATTGACATGCCAATGCTAATCAGCAAATTATATGACAATACTCATCATTCCTGCATAGATATTTTCCAGTTGATTGGTCCAATATATACTGAACCAGTGTAGTATACAGCTACAGTCATCTTAATGAAATACTAACCTGGATGGGGATTGCTGGGTTTGTAACCAGCGGGGAACATCACCTTGCACTTCTGCAAAAATGACACTCCCTGCAGGGCACTAAGGTATTTTAGGTGAGCGTGACGCTGTCCCTGTTTGGGCAGTAGGACATCGTTACTAAGTGATGTCTCCTGTAGTTCAAGCTGACAGAGTTAGTTCCAGATTCACTCATGCTGACAAAGGAAGCCATAGAAAACTGACACCTCACTGTGGCACTGAGGTCCCTTGCACCGTCTGATGTTAACAATCCTACTGGGGATGAGGGAGGAGTCACAGGAGAGGGAATTAGATGAGCTACCTACTGATTAACCGAGTTGTCCACCCAGGGCCTGCACTTTCAAAGTGCTCAGCACCCACAAATTGGGCATGGATAGTTCATAAGAGCTCATCTCCCACTGAAACATGTCAATAAAGTGGCCTAATTTTTCTGAGATGTCCAGCACCCATGTCATTTAGGTCCTTATCTGACAATCTAGTTATTCAGGTGCCGAACTGGGAGTTGCTAGATATTGAGCTCTTCTGAAGATCTGACCCTGCTCCTTCATTCCTTGTGCACACACAAATACTGTTGTCTTTGGTGGGAATTTTGGATCTGTAAGGGATACAGAAGGGAGGCCTTGATGCGGCATTCCCACTGGGATGACTGCAGTTGTACACTGAATATGCTATAGTCCAGTTGCTGCAGCAGAGGGGGAAGAGTGGATTTACCCCACTTTTGTAAGGGTCCTTTAGACCCTTCGGTAAACAATGCTATATAAGTGCAAAGAGCTTTCCATGGGGCGTTAACAAGAGAAGGGAGGATGAGAGGGAAAAGGGGAGGGAAAATTAAAAGGCGCTTAGAAGAATGCACAGATAATATCCCATTATACCTTATAGTCTGGTTTATATTAGGATAATGAATAAATTGTATAATCCAGTATATGTTCATGTAAAGTGTTATTTCAATAGCTGAATTAATGACCATACAGAAAGGATTCTCCAGGAAGTGGAAGTCAGTATACATAACCACAATACAATCATCCATTATGTAATATAGCAGCTTTCAATAAGAAAAAAGAAAAATAAGACAAAAACAAATAAAACCCAATCCATAACCTGAGCAGAAATAGACAAGCTGAAGGATAAGTCAGCACTTCTGACCATGGATAGTTACTGCAAGTGAAAATTAGTCCTCCCCTGGTTAGCTTGTAGTTCTCTGCGAGCGAACTGCTCTTGCTCCTCATTCGAGGGGGCATGCAGACCCTATGAATCTCAGGGTGGCAATCCTCACAATTTAACATTCCTTCTCTTTTGTGGGGGTGAGGGAGAAAGATGGTTCTCTTTTGAACTATAACAGCTGAACAAGACAGGTGAGGAATGAGGTGAGTAACTTTTACTGGAGTGATGCCCGGACAAGGCCTGCCTGTTATAGAATTCATTAGCTGGGCATGGAGTTTAAAATTAAATGGTGTATCTGATCACATTCATAGTAATTAAAATATACCAAGTTCATTGCCTCAGTTCTGTATTTTTCTGTTGTAATGGTCACTGACGCAAGGTACTTGTGTATATGTGCACAGTCCTAGTCGTGATGAGAAGAGTTGGTGATATTCTTGTCTGGTTTGTGTAATTGCCTCTGGGCCAGGGCTCTGCTAACAGTACACACAAGCTTAAAATTCGCTTTGAGAGCAACTGGGAGTAAAACTCCTTAGCTTTGGTTGGACGTATTCCTGGAGGTTTCATCACCTGACCTAATCTTTAATTTAAAGATTAATTTTTAATTCCCGGAGACTCCAGGACAATCTTGAGGGTTGGCGCCCCTATGCTGTGATACTCAACAGGAACAATTGTATTGAACCTAACAACATACGGACAATGCCACATATTTCTGTGTGCCAGGAGATGGCACTCTTTATATTAGGTACAGACATGTATGTACCGTCCTCTCTTTTACATAGCATGCCTATAAAGTGCAGAAAGAACACAAAGGAGGCATGATCCCTGATGACACAATTTCATTCTTATGCAGTTAAAGCTTTTGGTGGCATTTGCTCAACCATGATAACTTGTAAAATAAACGTTTTGAAAAGCAATGTCCGTTATGGAGCAGTGTGGTTGAGATGCCTGTCAAGCACATTAGCGAGTCAGAAACCTGGGGTGACATTCAATATTTGCTTGACTAACATCAGCCATCCTGAAAAGTTTCATTTTTTGTACCTTATTAGTGCAAATTATTCTTACAGCTGAAGTACCTTTTCTTCTAGACTACAGATTGCAAATTGGGTGTTGGAGAAATCTGTCTGCATTCTGCTGTGACAGACACAGGAGAACACAATGAATACATGTCTTCATTATGTCAAGGGAAAGTGCTTCTTGAGGACTTCCTTGTGCTCCTGACACTTTGCTGTGTTCTTATGGCAGCACTCAAAGCAAACGAGGACAGATTTTATCTAGGAGGCATCTTTATTGGTAGGTTTATAGCAGTTTTAAGAACCATAAAAATTGGCATATCTAATCCCCGTCTTCCACTTACAAGCCAATAATTTTGTCAAAGGGGTCCACAGGAGATTAGGACACAAAGATTGAGCTGCAATAGTGCACATGAAGAAGATCTCGCAGCCCATATCACTGACAACCAAATGTGTGTTCTGTGCTTAGTCAGGGACCTGATGTTTGTTTATGTTGCTATTTTACTCCTATCTGCTACAGCACTGAGGATATGGAAGAGTTTATTTAAGGCTAAGTTTTTGTCATGGCTGCTGCCCATTAGCTGAGTTAGGTGCTTCTTGCCTGATTCAGGAATTACACGTTCTAGAACTGTGCCAAGTAGGCCGCTTCAGGTCTGAGAGGGATTTGCCAACCCAAATCAGCAGGTTTCATTTTGATGGGTTCAAATCATGTCAGATAAATGGAGTTTGTGGTTTGCACATGTAACGCCAACAGACCCAGGTCGGCGGCAGCTGGGGTCAAACCTGAGACCTCTGGAGCTTAATGCATGAGTTTCTACTGCCTGAGCTAAAAGACACGGCTATTAGCCAGGGCTGTAGCAGGCTCACCAATCTCTAGTCACCACTAGAGTGGGACAGAGTGCCCCACCAAGCAGGCATGGGTTACATCCATACCCAAGATTCCAGCAGTAGACCAAGCAAAAGCCATTAGACAGAGCCTGGATGTGCCCATCAGTATTAGGAGAGAGAAAAACCCTTTATTGTCATTATTGCTCATGGACACAAACAGCAGGTTGCCACCGCCAGGGGACTGCAGGCGCTATATCTGCTCTGGGATAGAAGCGGCACTCCTTGAATGGTGTGGAAGGAGACATTTTGCATGTGTCTTCGGAAGCACTGAGGGACTGTACTCGGTACTGTTGGCACAGGCTTTTCTGGCACCCTTACTGGGTGTGCTGGGGGGAAAGTATGCCCCATCACTACCATGCCCAGACATGCCTCCTCTCCCAGTTTGTGCTCAGAGAGCGACTGCGTCATCTTTAGACTTTCTTCAGGAGAAGCCGAGAGTGTAGCAGATTTGCAAAGCCTTGAACTAGCCTGTGTAACAATCAGAAAGAACCCATGTGCAAAACCATCCTGTCACTTGCTAAGTCGGGGGGAGGGATAGCTCAGTGGTTTGAGCATTGGCCTGCTAAACCCAGGGTTGTGAGTTCAATCCTTGAGGGGGCCATTTGGGATCTCGGGCAAAAATTGGGGATTGGTCCTGCTTTGAGCAGGAGGTTGGACAAGATGATTTCTTGAGGTCCCTTCCAACCCTGATATTCTATGATTCTAAGTCTATACAAATGCTATACGGGGGAGCTCTGTTACAGTTTCAGTTACTGGAATAAGTGTTTCTCACACTGGAGGGCAGGCATGGCAGGAAATGGGACTCTCTGTGTCCCTTTTCTCCACTCAGTCCTACACATCCATGCTGGGGAAACCACACTGTAAGCACTTATTGTGCGTGCGCAGCGCATTTGCTGTCCGTACTGTTTCAGTAGCAATATTTTGAAATGGAAGTGGCATTGCACGCTGGAAGCAAACTAAACACTACATTTTCTCCAGGCTAAACTGGAGAAAAGTCATGAGCCTTGTTGCACCTTTTTAATCCTTTTTATGTTGCAGATCTTTATTCTTTTCTAGGTTGGCTAAATTCCAGCTTAAAAAAACAACTGGGGATGGGGGACAATCTTCCCTCTTACAGATGAGATATCAGCCTTGATACAAATAGAACTCCCATCTGAACTCAGTGGAAGGCCCATTTGGGTGAGGACCGCAACACTAGGCTCATAGTTGAGGGTCTTTTGGCATTTTGAAGATAAGAGCTCTGCAATGCTGGTGATATCGGAGCTTGAAAAACAGCTGTTGGGTACAGCAAGTGCAGAAAACGCACATAGGGGGTGGCTCTGCTCTGAAAAAGGACTTTAAAAAGGAGAACATTATAATGTCTTTTGTTTGTTTCTCGAAGTGTGCCTTTCCCTCTTTCTGAGGGCACATGTGCATAAGTGAAACAATATCAAAATTAACTGATTAGCACAATCAAAATACACCCACATTTACCCTTCAGGCAAAAACCTGGGTTAGTGGATAGGCTTTGCACTGTGTCCCATAAGGCAAGGTAAGAGAGACTGAGTGACTGCACCAAGCTCACAGAGAAAGTGTCTATGGCAGACCCACAAATTGAACCCACCAATCTCTGGCATCCAAGGCAGTGCTTTGACCACACGACCATCCAAACCATGACTATGAATGTTCTCTAAGGGTGAGAAATCCATTATTTGAAAGTTCTTGATTCATGCTTAAATCCATCCCATTTCAGTGCTAGGTTCATGCTCATCCAGCCATTGGTGGCTCTGTTGAGTCTGTCTATAAGGATGCCAATCCATTCCAATCCAGAAGGGAGGGATGGTAATGTGAACCTAGAACTACATTTTAACATAGCCTTTATCTTTTAATTGAAGATATTTCTGTCAACAAAGCTTAAAAAAAAATATTCCCCTCCTTACTTGCAGATAGGCAGCTCTGTTGCTGGCTGTGTATTTAATGCAGAACATACAAGAAGATAAGAATTCTTAAACTAGTCATATGACACACTGAAGGCATGAAAGCAGTGACACATCTGAGGGATGAGTTAGGCAAGGCAATGCTCCTCTGCTCCTGTTGATTTGGCCCACTCATCTTCTGGTGAGAACTTTCCACAAACTGACCGACTGAATTTGAGGGGGGAAAGTGCTCACTGAGCAAGTCTGTTATTTAAGACTGTTATATAATTTTTGTTATTAAGCACAGAAGTGTCTCTTGATTTGCCACCAACATCCTTACACAGTAGTTAGGTAATTTTTAAAATTTCTGTTGAGCATTGTTTACCTAGATCTTCAGCCCAGCTTTATGAACACCGCTTTTGTAACAACCACCACTGAAATCAGTGGAAATGTCCTCTGCCATGTGACTGAGGTATTATTAACCATTTGTACCCTGGAACCATGTCAGGTTGCTAGGGAAGAGAAATACAGAGCAGACTAGTCACATTTCTGTATTGCATGTTTAATGCATAGTGTCAGCTGCCGATTCTGAGTTTACTTCTCTAGTGATTTTATTATGAGCTTCATTTTTTAAAAGCCCCCAGCTCCTGGAGTCATGTTGTTAGGGGGCTTATTCCTTCACCCACTTACTTCCCTGGTCCTTCTCGCATGAACAGAGAGTGACAATACCCGAAGTCCAAAGGTGCAAACAATTCGATGTTTATTGGGGTGAACTTCCAGCAAGCATGATTCCAGTTTCCTTCCTTAGTGTCCCCCTTCCCACCTCTGACACCACAGAGGCTTACTTGTGTCCCTGTTCCCATTTCCCCCTTTACAAAACATGATTCCAATTTCCCCACCCCCATGCCCTGTTACCATTTCCCACACCCACCCACCCACCCTTCCTGATTGACTGCAGACTATATAGTAACACTTTAGTTCTGCTTAGCTATACCTTAACCAATCATTTTACTTAAATTTAACTAACCAATCCTAACATATTGTAACATGATTATTTAACCAATTATATCCCACCACCTTAATTAGTTCACACCCAGCAAAATTAATTATACAGCAGACAGGAACAATCACAGAACCAGACAGAGATTATACAGACAAACAATAGCAAAGTGGGAGCCATAATGACAAAACAATACAGAAGTGAGGATTTCACATCCCAGCTATTGATAAGTGAGTTCTTGCCAGACAGGATGCTATCAAACTAAGTTTCCTTTTAAATCTTCTAGGCACTTCCCTTTCTCTGGAGGCGATAGGAATACAGTCCTGTCCTGATAGTGCCTATCAGCCCAATAGCACCTTATTTCAGTGTGACTAGTTTGGAATGTGAGGCGGTGACCAGTCCTTTCCCAGCTTATGGCTGCCTCTGTTGCTTAGCCAAAGATCTTAGCCTAAGCACAGGGCCTCAGACTGTCACAGTAAGAGAAGGATCTTACACTGGCAGATAGTGATTTTGATTCTTTCTTTTATACCTCTAACTAGCCAAATGATAAGACTACACCTAAATTCTTAGAGTATAGGCCTTTACAGACAGGCCTGAATATCTAAATCCTAACACGTGAGGATGTAAGAATGTGAGCTTCCATCAAAAGCTGTTTGATATATCATATCAAGTCCTCATAATAAAGGGCTAGCAGCAAATTCAGTACAAATAGCAAAGAACTTAATTTTAAAAGCCTGGCAGATTCAAGGGATTCAGACTTGGGCCTCATCTACACGACTATGTTGCATTGCTTTAACAATATGGTATAATGAAGCAGTGTATCCCCCTCCTAATGTGGATGCAGTTATATTGGAATGAAAATGCTTTATGCCAGTACAGCTATTCCCATAGGGGAAGAGGAATAAATTAAACTGGTGTAAATAATTTGTATGCAGGTATAACCACGTCAACATTAGGGATTGCACCAGCATAAAACTTTCAGGTGGGGAAAAAAAGAAAAAGGAAAACAAAGCACTTTCCCGATCAACAGAGTAACACCACTACAACTTTCAACTAAGGCAGACCAGGCCTTAGCCATGTTCAAGAATTGCCACACCTCACCATGCTTTACTCACATTGTCAGTTCAGAGACTGATTACAGAGAAAGAGAGAGAGAGGACAACCACCTTAGGTTTAACATTTAATAGGCTTCTTGAATTAAACCCTGTCGTAGCTACCAAAGAACTATGCCAGGAAACCAGAACAGAAAAACTACAGCAAGGATGCCAGAGTCACCTGCATAGCCAGTAGGAGAGAATGTCAGATTTCAAGCAATTTGCCAAGGCAAAAAGCCATACCATCCTACCACGGTACAGTTCAAACAGCAATTATTTCAGGGATGTTCCATGTCCTGTCTTTGACTGCAGGTCACACTAAATAATCACTGTGATCCATCCAGGTCTTAGAATCTATGAAGGTCATACATCACCATTTTGGGTCAGTCCAGCAGGAAGAACAGAAGACATCTAAACCAAAAGCCTGTGTCATTGCAGTATCCAGTATGCTACCATGAGTGCTCACAGCTGACAGACATCCCCCCTCGCTTCTCCCAGCCACCAACAATGCAAAGCACGAGGTGCAGCAAATTCAGACTGCAGACAGCAGATCCATCTCAGTGACCGGACAGGCTACTGGAAAGATTTGGCCACATGACCAGAATGGCAACATGACCAGAGGGCCAGTGAGATTCAGAGATTGCATTAGTTAATGGCTATTGAGTAGGTGGCAAATTTTTCTGTCAAGGGAAACCCACGTTGTCTACCCTGAGCTTCATCCTAGATGGAGAGTTCAGAAACGGTTAGTGCCTTCAAAGAAGTTTCGGACTGGCATGTGTGTGTACACTATCCTGCTCTCCAGAATCTCAGCTTTCATTAAAAAGGGAGGGGGGGGAAAGCAAGTCTCTGACTCTTATGATGGTGGAAAAAAACCTTGAAATTGGGATTCGAAAATAGCCATGGCAGAGATGAGCCTTCAGAAAGGTGGGAATGATAGCTGAGAGTCATGAACTGGTTTATTCATCTGAGGTGCTCACTCAGAGGCTGGTCACAGTAATTGAAATGTTAACATGGGCAAGGATTTGGTTCTTGACGCGTAAAGGAGAGGGAAGGTCACAAGCCTGTGCAATTTACTGCAACAGGTCAGTGCCACATCTTGGTAGGTGGTGTGCGGATGACACCACCACTCCTCCTACCCCCATTCTCATGGGAGAGCCAAGGCAGAGCCCATGGGTATATTCTAGTCACACTGAGAAGGAGCCATACTTGGGACGCCAGCAGAGCCAAGCATCACACACTCATACTTGGAATATCGACAGGTTATGTTGTGTACTCCCCACTATTGCACCCCTGTGTGTCAGGGTGTGATGTTGCAGGGGTTTTCACCTCCTCCAGGGCTCTTGCCTTTGCACGTGAGGTCACGCAGCCCTCTGGCTGAGAAGGGACTAGTTTAAACCCCTTCTAAGGTAACAAGTGTCCAGGTACAGTCCAAAGAAATCACCCTATCTGCTGGGCCTGGTCTTCAACCCTTCCCTGGGGTTCCACTGCCTTTCCTCACCTCACAGTCCTGCCCAACCACAAACTTCCTGAAGTTTCTGGTTCTTCAGCCCTTTACAGGAGTCTGAATTCCTGTCTGCACCCTATGGCTTCTCTCTTCAGACTGGGCTCTCCCCTTTTATATGAGAGTGGAGAATGAGGGCAGAGCTGGGCCTGGAGGCGGAACAGGACTGAGGGCTGAAGGGGGAGCAAGGTGGGGTCAGAGCTGGTCTGGAGGCATGGTGCTCCCTCTGTCCAGGGGGGCTAGTCCTCGCCCTGCTGTGCGTCCCCCCCCTACCATTCCTCTGTACCTCCTTGCGGGGGGGGGGCACAGTTTGGGGACTACTGGTCTAGCTGGTAGTGTGAACTGGGTATCAGGGGACCTGGAATCTATTCCTAAATTTGCCACAGACTTGCTGTGTGAGCTGAGCAAGTCAATTAACCTGTTTTCTCTCCCACCTTTTGTCTTTCTTATCTATTTAAATTATAAGGTCTTTGGGGCAAGATGTATGTACAGCACCTAGCACAATTGTGGGTCTCTATGGGGATATTATAATTACTATAATATATATTATATTTTTATAATATAAAAAATTAAACTCCTAATTGCACTGTTAATAATAGAATACCATTTATTTAAATATTTTTGGATGTTTTCTACATTTTCAAATATATTGATTTCAATTCTAACAGAATACAAAGTGTGAAGTGTTCACTTATATTTATTATAAATATTTGCACTGTAAAAAAGAAATAGTATTTCAATTAATCTAATATAAGTACTGTGGTGAATCTCTATCATGAACGTTGAATTTACAAATGTAGAATTTTGTACAAAAAAATAAACTGCACTCAAAACCAATGCAAAACTTTAAAGCCTACAAGTCCACTCAATCCTATTTCTTGTTCAGCCAGTCACTCAGAAAAACAAGTCTGTTTACATTTGCAGGAGATAATGCTGTCTGCTTCTTGTTTACAACGTCACCTGAAAGCGAGAACAGGCGTTCACATGTCATGGTTGTAGCCAGCATTGCAAGATATTTACATGCCAGATGCACTAAAGATTCATAGGTCCCTTCATGCTTCAACCACAGTTCCAGAAGATGTGTGTCCATGGTGATGATGGGTTCTGCTCAATAATGATCCAAAGCAGTACGGACTGACGCATGTTCATTTTCATCATCTGAGTCAGATGCCACCAGCAGAAGGTTGGTTTTCTTTTTTGGTGGTTTGGGTTCTGTAGTTTCCACATTGGAGTGTTGCTCTTTTAAGACTTCTGAAAGCATGCTCTACACCTCTTCCCTCTCAGATTTTGGAAGGCACTTCAGATTCTTAAACCTTGGGTCGAGTGCTATAGCTATCTTTAGAAATCTCACATTGGTACCTTCTTTACATTCTGTCAAATCTGCAGCAAAAGTTTTCTTAAAATGGATATGTGCGGAGTCATCATCTGAGACTGCTATAATATGAAATAATGGCAGAATGCAGGTAAAATGGAGCCGGAGATATATAATTCTTCCCCAGGGAGTTCAGTGACAAATTTAATTAATGCATTATTATTATTTTTTAAATGTGCGTCATCAGCATGGAAGCACGTCCTCAGGAATGGTGGCCGAAGCATGAAGGGGCACACAAATGTTCAGCATATCTGGCACGTAAATACGTTGCCATACTGGCTATAAAAATCCCATGTGAACGCCTGTTCTCACTTTCAGGTTATAGTTTAAATAAGAAGCAGGCAGCATTATCTCCTGTAAATGTAAACAAATATGTTTATCTTAGCGATTGGCTGAATGAGAAGTAGGATTGAGTGGACTTGTAGGCTCTAAAGTTCTGCATTGTTTTGTTTCTTACCTTTGTAAGTTGCATTTTCACAATAAAGAGATTGCACGACAGTACTTGTATGAGGTGAACTGATAAATAAAAACAGTATTTTTCATTTTTACAGTGCAAATATTTGTAAGCAAATATGATAATATAAAGTGAACACTATACACTTTGTATTGTGTTGTAATTGAAATCAATATATTTGAAAATGTAGAAAAACATCCAAAATATTTAATAAGTTTCAATTGGTATTCTGTTGTTTAACAATGCGATTAAAACTGTGATTAATCGTGATTAATTTTTGAGTTAATCATGTGAGTTAACTGCGATTAATCGACAGCCCTAATTATAATACAGAGATCAACATCAGAATTCAGAAGAGCAGGCTTAACTACAATAATTTCCCCCAAAGGATTTATATTACTATTTTAAGTGTTTATAGAACAGTACTTGCATCTGGAAACCATTACAGAAAAATCAAAATATGACCGATGTTAACTGCAGGGTACCAGGGAGAGCATTTATCTTGATCCTAAGTCATTTTAGAACATTTTAGATGAAAGAAGCTGACTTCAATCTGGACCTCAGCTACGCAAAATGCTTATTTTCAGAGTTGACAAAACATGGGGTGTTTTTATTCTTAATTCAGAACAGTTCTGAAATGTTCCAAGTCTGTGCAGATAAATCCATGTACTCTTTGCTTCCTCACAGTATGTGTTCCTCAGTACTTAAAAATAAAATATATCACAGACATTAAAGTCACTGGTTTGACCGCCTGAGAATTGTAATAGAAGGCATCATGATGTATTGAATGCTCATAGGACAGTGAGGCACATTTTAGAAGGGACAGTTTTCAACTACTTCTTCTCTGACACTGCCCAGTTACATGCACATTCAAATCACTTGTCAAAACCTGTCAATTGCTCTACAGAAATGCCCTTGGTCATTTACTGAAATCCAGTCCATTGGTTTACATGTCCCTGGAGGAAAATGAGAGAGTTAAGTTTGCTAAGCTGTGATATCCCCTTAATTTTTTTCCCCTCATGGGAAATGTTCTGTCACAGGACTGTCATCACAGATGTGCAGTTTGAAATTTTCCAGAGGATTTAATATTAATGCTATTTCAAAAGAGTTGTGAAATTTGTCACTTTAAAAAAAATGGAAAATGGAACTATACTACCATTAACTGCTGGAGATGGGATTTCTCTGTACTGAGAACTAATGCAGCATACACTCAATGCAAACACACTAATCATCTCCTCAGGATAACAGCTGCAACACATTTCAGTTCAATCATTTTGCCACGATATATAGCCACATGTCCATTGTAATGATCTTGGGGTTCATTAAATGTGACAAATCTCCTACCTTGTTTCAGTGGGTCCCACGCTTCCAAGCGGATTACACTAGCCTCAGAGGCTCACTGTGATCTTCCACGTAGCCCTTCTCTCTCTCTCTCGAGGCAAGGGTCACAGCCTACTGAGCCATTTTCATCAAGCCAGGAAGGGAAGTGGGAAGAAGCTACCCTCCATCGCACAGTCTGTTTTCTCAGGTTTCAGAGTAACAGCCGTGTTAGTCTGTATTCGCGAAAAGGAGTACTTGTGGCACCTTAGAGACTAACCAATTTATTAGAGCATAAGCTTTCGTGAGCTACAGCTCACTTCATCAGATGCATATCGTGGAAACTGCAGCAGACTTTATATATACACAGAGAATATGAACCAATACCTCCTCCCACCCCACTGTCCTGCTGGTAATAGCTTATCTCAGTTTTCTCAGTCTCTGTGATTAATTGGGGAGAGAGGGGAGGAGCCCGGGCCCACCATCTACTCTGGGCTCCAGCCCAGGGACCCTAATAGTAGCAGCTATTGGGAGCTGACTTTTGGAAACAGGACAAGTACAATTCCCTGGGTCACTTCCCCCACTTCCTCAATATCTACTTCACCCTTACCTCAGGGCCTCGTTCCTTGTGCCTGATAGGGTTTGTACTGCCCAGTTTCTCCAGCAGCGTGGCTTCGTCCTACAGCTCCTGACACATGTCCCCCAAATGACTAACTGGGAGGCTTTTAACTAGCTATAGCCAGCCCTTGATTGGCTTCAGGTTTCCCAGTCAACCTAGCTGTCTCCACTGCTTTCTAGAAGGCTCTTAATTGACCCCAGGTGTCTTAATTGACCGGAACAACTGCCATTTGGTTACCATGGTAACAGGTATTTGTTTAGCCTGGAGCTAATATACCTGTTTCTCACTACTTTCCTAGAGCCGTCTGGCCTTGCCCCGTCACAACAACAAACCAGTGAATTAGAAAGGAATAAACTTTAACAAAACAAATCGGAGAGCTTCTGTAGTGAGCTGCTGCACACAGCCACGCAGTGTTCCCAACTCTGCCTCTAGTGGGGCACATCTCCAAATTCCCAAACTCACAACACTGTCCCTTAGGAGGAAGCATCTCCAAATCACAGACTTTCATAAACATCTCTGCATCCATCAGCCCATTGACAGCTGACCCAAGAGCCATCTCAATCGTGTCACTTAACAAGATTGTGAAGGCCGGTTGTTTACTTAGCTATAACATTTTCAATGGATGGAAGTTATTTCATTGTCACTGATAAACTGCTTTGATATTTGCAGAGTAAATCTCAACCACCATTGGGAATTCAAGAGGGAAAAGATAAAATGGATTTTTTTGGCCTCAAATATTAGATATAATCAATTACTCTTCTGCTCACAACTAGCAGAAGGGTTTGATCCTCCAAACACTTACTCACATGAGTAGCCATACTGGAGTCAAAGGATACATCTACACAGTTAAGGAGTGAGCATCCTACCTGGGTCAAAGACTCAAGCTAGTGAGGGTCATACCAGAGCTGTAACAATAGTTGTTTAGACAGCACTTTGAAGCTGTGGTTTGGCCTGGAGCGCTGGCTCTGAAGCCTAGAGGCCAGGCACATGAGCCTGCATCTAGAACTTTTCTGCAGTGTTGGTAGAACTAGAATATGGAGGAGCTGGATTGCCAATCACCTACCCACTACTTATACAACCACACCAGTATATAAAGTGAGGGGATAAGCCAGTGTTTTCTCATTACTACTATTTATTAGAGTTGTCTGGAGGATGACAGTTCCATTTTGTGGCAACTTGAGGTTTCACAGTTTGTTTTCATTCAACTTATGAAATGAAAACAAAACCTTTGGAATGTTTTTCTGAAACAGATGTGTGTCAAAATGGTGGTTTTCAGATTGAAAAATTGACCTTTTCAATTTGGTTTGGTCTCTCTCCTCCTTTGGTCAGAAGAGACCAGAAAACCCTGGGCCTCAAAACCATTCCCAACTAAAACTTTGTCAAAACTAATAGTTCTCCCCCCCCCCCCCTTTTTTTTTTTTCAACTGCCAGCAGTAGGAGGTAGAAGTATGGGATAACCACCAATCCTCTCTAGGTTGCATATATTTATTTGCTATTTGTGCAGAAATGCAACCATATGTGCCAAACAGTAATGGACACTATGCAATCTGAGCAGTAATTTAAATTGTTTTTACTTGCTATAGCAGATAGCACATTCATTATTTCACCTGTTAAATTATAAAAATGCTCCTTTAACCATTTCTACTATTTTTTGGTGCAAATGAATAGGCAGTGAATTGATAGCAGGTCTCTTGGCAGAAATGTGTTTAAAGTTGTGTTGGAAGAAGGTGCATAGCCTAAATCTATGTCTACACTGCTACAGTATGTTGACCTACGCTATGCAACTCCATCTACATGAATAACGTAACTGGAGTCGACGTACCTTAGGTCGAGTTACCATGGGGTCTACAAAGGAGAAAATCTCCTGTCGACTTA
Source organism: Lepidochelys kempii (assembly GCF_965140285.1). Lineage (NCBI taxonomy): Eukaryota > Metazoa > Chordata > Testudines > Cheloniidae > Lepidochelys > Lepidochelys kempii. Next base: position 202,435,050 of record NC_136382.1, read on the forward strand.
CCTTACTCTTCTCGTCGAGGGTAGAGTACAAGGATCGACTGGAGAATGATCTGCAGTCAATTTGGTGGGTCTTTACTAGACCTGCTAAATCAACTGTCGGCGGATCAATCTCAGAGTGTCAATCCCTACTGTAGTGTAGACTTCCTGGCAGCAGAATTACCAAATAACCAAACAAATATAATGCAAAGGGCTTCAGCCTCCAAGCATATCCACATTAGGGGCTAAATGGAGAGGACACACACTGGTAAACTGGCATAATTTAATGTGAGTAGGCTTGGCCCTGCTCCCACTGAAATCAAGTCAATGGGAATTCTGCAATGGACTTCAGGAGGAGCAGGTTTGGTCCCTGGAAGTGCAAGAGGGATGGGGGCGGGGCAGGATGGGTAGGTGAGGAGGAGAGGGTAATAGTTGGAAAAGTGTCCAGCAGGAGCATGTAGGATAAAGCAGGGAGATTTCCTTCATTTTACACCCTCTAGTTGATAGAGATTGTAGCAGGAAAACCAATCTAGGTACCTAAATAGTCATAAGTTATGATTCTTGGTAATTCTCGCAGAGCCCCAGCTTCTGAAGGCATGTAATTATAGGAGAATCTCAGCTTCCATTTAAAAATAAATAAATAAATAAATATAAATATCTAAGACTCATGTTTGCAGAAAAAACTGGAGAATGTGACCTCTAATAGCTACAACAGAGAAGAAAAAGAATGCCAAGATCTAAAAAACCCAAAAAAAACAAAATAGAAAACACCCTCATGATTTTAAAGCCAAGAACATGGGATTTTGATGCTTGATTTGGGAACGCTTGGGGGGGGTGTGGCAGTTCTAACTACCAAAGTTTCTTCTGCAGGACCTGAGCATCGCAACCCTTAAACCCTTCCACTGTATAAATTACACCCGCTTGCACTACAGATTCATACAGTTTAAGACCAGCTACCCCTGTATTGAGCCCAGTAACTTGTGTTTGAGGTCATGCCAACAATCATTTATCTAGGCCCCTAAAACGGCCCTAACTCTCTGAAGACTATGCTAAGTGATTCATTTGATCCACCAGTATTCTGACCTCCTATAAGATTTGGAGATCTCCAGGCATTCATATTATCTACACTTATTATGCTGAATTTCTCAAAGATGGTGATTTGGCCTAGCACATATATATTCTTGTCCAACCATCTGAAAATAGGCAGATCTGATGGCAATTTAATAAGCATACATTACAATTGGCAGGAATAATTTATGCCCTTGAGCCTCTGTCAGATCTTTCAGCTAAATTAGACATCTAAAGGCAAAAATCTAATTCTCAGGAATGTCAAGTAGATTAGTAATGCACCCAAGAGGATTTGGGGGTCTAGAAACAAAGGGATTATACTGATCTATCATCGTAGTTTTGTCATTAGTGACAGATACAATAATATTCTTCACTTCACAGTTTGTTTCATAACAGCCATGTGGAACAGAGTGTGGCAATGGCTCAGACTTCTGAAGCATGGGAGAAATGCTCTAGAGCAGTGGTTCTCAACGTTTTTGGGCTCAGGACCCATTTGTAAATGTTTATGGCCTGTTGTGTCCCAGTAAATAGCCTGGGGATGGAGAACCTGGGGTGGTTTCAGTCGGATCCTGCACCCTGGGAGGGTTGGATCCTGCCCGGCACTCACCGAACAGTGGCGGCTCCTGTGCTGTGGGGCTGGCTGGGCTCTCTGCTCCAGGCATTGCCACCTCCGGGGTTGTAGCACCATTCAGGTTTGACCTGCTGCCCTGACTGGACAAAATTTGAGAGAGTGGAGTTGTGACCTGGCTCATGAGGTTGCCGTGCCACACACTCAAATTTGGCCTACCTGGGCTCCTGTCATCATGACAGCTGAGTGAAACCTGAGCGGTGCTGGGACCCCAGAGGTTGCAATGCCGGTAACAGGGAGTGGAGCCCAGCCAGCCCTGTGGGACAGGAGCTGCCATGTGACCCTTGGACGCATTCTGGTGACCCAATTTTGGGTCCTGACCCACAGGTTGAGAAAGTCTGCTATAGAGTATTTCATGGCATGTGGCCTGTCCTTTAGAATTAGGATAAGGTATTAATTGCATACCTTATGCTATGTGACGGGTTGGACCCCCCTGTCTGGGATGCTACCTGATGTACTGGGGTTTAACTGAGCCTCTCCTGCTCCACCAGCCTGGATTCCCTCTCCCTGTTTTGCTGAATTAGGCTCTCCGGCCACTTGGAGCACACACACACACACACACACACACACACACACACCCCTGCACAAGCTGGCAACTGACAAGAATGACCCTCATTTGTGTGACTTCACTGCAGACACAGACTGAAATTAGGGGTAATTCCACTCACAGACTGGACACCCTCCCAACTTGGGTTCAACCCTCTCCCCTCAGTTCAGTTCTTACTTCCAGGTGTTTTTCTGGGTCTTTTTTGGTGGTGAGGCAGAGGAGAACCACAATGATGTCACTCCCCGACCTTATATAGCTTTTGGGTATGGCAGGAACCCTTTGTCTTCCAGGGGAAGAAACACTGTCATTCCAAGGAGTGGGGGTCCAGGGCCAGGTGACCCAGACCCATGTCTCTGCAGGGCTGTGGCAGCCATTACTCCTAGGCTGTCTGGAGTGTCCACAGGAAGACTAAGCCCTTTCACAGTCCATTGTATTTGCAAAGGGCCATCAGCCCGGTCTGGCTTGTCATTGTTGTACCTGAAGGACTAAATTGTAGGTGACACCCAAAGTAGCACATTTGAAATACAGACACATGGCCAATATTTCTAACTTTAGATACAGAAATGATACAGGCATACAAACTGGATAATCACATTCAGTAAATCATATCTTACATGAGCCATCCTGCATGAAGTATCTCAGTTATGTCATATCCATATCATAAGCCTATTTTCATAAGGAATATGGAGTGTAACTTTCGCTTTTAGCCTGTTGCAATGAAACCTATAGGCCAGCATGCCATAAGCAGAAAGGGGCTGTCATAGTTTTCTCCCTCAGACAATAAGGCTGGGGTCTCTGAGTTGCTGGGACTGCAAATCAAACATTTGTATTGCAGCAGTCCTTTGCCGCCCTAGCCAAGGATCAGGGCAACCCAACAGGTTAAGCAAAACAAGAAGATGGTCCCTTCCCAAAAGAGCTTAAAATCTCCTGTCTAGTGAGAAAGACACTTGCAGGCACCTTACCAAAGCGTGTCCACTACAAGAGCTGTCCTGAGTGACCTCTTAGAGCGGTCAGAGGATCATAAATTGTATAGCTCTTCAGCTGGTGTAACTCAGTGTAGCGCCATGGACATCAATAAAGCTCTGCCAATTTACACTCTGTCCCATGGCACATATTGTATGTACAAGGCCATAGAATATGTGGAGGATGCATTTTACACAGCATGACTCACTGAAGACTATTTAAGAGGTTTTTTGCAGTACAACAGAAAAAGCTTAGTTACAAGGCTAAACAGAGAGATGACACAGTGCATCCCATTCTCTCTGGGATTCTCAGCATCTGGAAGAGGAGGTCCAGTATGCACCACAACATATAGCTGTGTTGGTAACATTTGTCAGCAAGGTAGGCTCTAAAACACACTTTGTATACACACAACATGGTTCATATTCTGTGGTCCTTGCTGGCAGCCTAATTTGGCATGTAGTCGTCTTCCAGAATCCAGGCTGTTATTTTTGTGTGAGGAGAGAACTCCCAAAACAAATCTGTGTAACTGGACTGACTGGTACTTTCCCCCAGCTCTGTTGTTGGGCATCCCACAATGCATTGCCTCATATGTTACTATCCTCTGGGCATCTATGCTCTGCTCAAGCACTGGCCTGATTCTCCCAGAATACACAGCTGTAGACACAATGAGGCAGTGAGGAGGCACAAACTGTCTGTGGTTTGGAAATAGCAGCTAAATTAATCCAACTTAATTCTGTTTACTGTAACAGGGTGAGATGGGACCATCACAACCTGGTTACAAAAATGATTGTTTATAGTGCAAACAAGCCCAAAGACAGGAAGATTAAGGAAATATTTTCACAAGGCCTGCTTCATCTCCTAACACCCTGTTTCCTTCTCTGATCATGGGTTCTCAACCTGAGGGTCACAGACAGGATTCAGAGGGTTGTGACTTCCCTCCCTTTTTATTATTAGTATTACCATAGCACCTAGTATCCCACTGGACTAGGCACTACACAATCAAACAAGACAGTCCCTGGCCCAAGGAGCTTACAATCTAAATATCAGACAAGAGAGATAGATACAGACAGATGGGGAGTACAAGCAGCAAACGAGACAATGTTTGTCAGCATGATTGGTCTCAGCACACCAGTAGCCTAACCCAGTGGTTCTCAACCTTTCCAGGCTACTGTACCCCTTTCAGGAGTCTGATTTGTCTTGGGTACCCCAAACTTTCACCTCACTTAAAAAATGACTTGCTTATTTAAAAAAATAAATCAGACAAAAATACAAAAGCGTGTCAGCACATTACTGGAAAAATTGCTTACTTTCTCATTTTGTCTGTCTGAAATTTGAGTTTGGACTGACTTCGCTACTGCTTTTTGTATAGCCTGTTGTAAAACTAAGCGAATATCCGGATGAGTTGATGTACCCCCTGGAAGACCTCTGCATACCCCGAGGGGTAGGCGTTCCCCTGGTTGAGAACCACTGGCCTTACCATTGTCAGGTTTTTTGTAGGCAACATGCCAAAGGAGGGTTTTGAAGGGTGTCCCAATTTGTTCTTTTGGTCTGCAATATTGGAGGGGGGGGGGGGAAATCGAAGAATCCACTGCTCTAATATGTGGGTGGAAATGTTTACACTAAAGCTGGTTTTAAGTTACCTCACCTCCATATATGCTTTCCTTGCTGCTGTTTTCAGAGAGAATGATGGCACTTGATAGGACTCCAGCAGGAACCAATAATCAAGAAGGTCTTTAATCCTAGGAGTGTGCAACCCTTTATTCCAAACTGCTTCCACAATAGATTCAGGACCAAAATAATGAGTGACTTGTTCTCACCTCCTGAATTTCAGGCAGCTTGCTGAGCCTTTACCCTTTCATTGCAGTTTTAAACACTGGCTTTTGAGATCTGAGAAAATGATATAGAATGAATGACTGGAAAAGTTTCCTAGCACAGCAGCCTTCACTTCACTCCAAGAAATGACCAGATGCCACCAGGACTGCAGTGTGTTGCAATACAGGCTGTATAAGTCAGGGACTATATTGCTGTGCTTAGATGTGATTGCAAAAGCCACAAGAAGAATGAGATTTGGAGGCAATTATATTGTATTCTGAAGCCTTTTCTATGCTGGGAATTTATCCTGAATCCAGCAATCTGGAACCAATGGCTGGCCTCCCATCTAGCAGCGCTGGTGCAAGGAGAGCCAAGATTTTCTTCAGCAGCTTTCATTTGCTTGTGGAATTGTGCACAACACCTGGTGCTTGAGGCAAGCCAGCTACAGCTGCTTTACCATTTGCAGTCCCACTACTCACTCATGAGGATTTGCTGGCCTCTGTAGGGCTCCTGCTAGAGGGGATGTGTGGGCAGGAGTGTCTGGGTATACCACATGTCCTCTTGGTGGGACTGCCATTCCGGGACCTTACACCCCAGCTCATCCTAGGAAAAGCCAGCATAAAAAGGCCAGAATCTAGCCTTGAAAACATTATGGGCCCTGTATAGCCAGCTCAACATGAACAAATCAAGGGTCAGGATTTACTACAGATCCACTATCCTGATTATGTAGCTTGAGCCACCAAAACCTTGCATTTAGAGGTGTAAGACAGAAGCTGCCCCTAAGAAGCAAATAGACTGTAAAGACTTTTAGGGGCATTGACGAATAACCTGGGGAAAAACTTCTCCTTTTACAAAGCATGCCTAAACAGTACAGCATTCCCTGTAATGCCTCCAAAGAATTATTTGCAGCATCTGAAGAGAATATTGGTTTTGAGATTAGTATGGCTAGTTAGTCCCCCCACCTCCCAGGCATGAGTAACAGAAGGAATCTGCCCTGAAATGTATTGTGAAAGTGTACAAAAGAGGCTATGCAAAAATAAATGGTAGCAGATTTTTTTTACTATATGTTCTATCTACACCCAAAATCAATATTTATATTGGGCTGGTAAACTTGGACCCTTAAATAAGCTGAAGGAAAAATTAGTAATCTCTGTGTAACAGAGGTTCACTCACTTGTGGCTGTGTCTGGGGATTAGCGCTGCCCAGTCTAATACCCCTTTCTCTCAGTCGCTCACGCTGTGGCCTGGATTGCTCGCTAAGAGTCACAGTGCTTCCTTTTAGGGGCTCAGCACTCCAGACAGGTCACTATATAGTTTTCCCCTTCCAGGATAAAGCAAACCCAGACCAGCTGAGCAGGTGCCATTCCACTTACCCTGAAGGAATGAATTTTCCCTACAGGGTGGTGGGGAAGATGGCCTACAAGGGCAGAGCAGCAAGAAGCCCAAGGAACAAGCAACAAGAATTGAGGAAACCTTAGCTGCTGATTGTAGGGTTTCCAGACTGAAACCCAGAGTAGTGGGTGGGCCTGGGTTCTCCTGCCAGCCACTTGGTAAGGCTCCCAGGGCTTCTGCTCCCCACCCCCAGGTTTCCATCTTTTCTCCTCATTAGGCCCAAAAAGTGACTGCAGACCCCCCACACAACAGCCCCCTTCTACTCTCACTTCCTGGCTTTATACAAGCCCAGCCTCCTCTTGCCCAGATGGATTCCATAGTCAATGGCTATATTGAACATCAGGGCTCTCTCCCTCCACCCCCATGCAGTCAACCAGGTTAATTAGCCCCTTCTGAGCCACCTTTACTCCTTCCAGGGTGGTGTGGGGGTGAACATCCCATCTGATACAAGCTGTATCAGAGCTAATGTGAGGAACCCTGGGTAATTACTCACAGGGCTAGCCTGCACTGCTCCAGTGTCACTGTGCCAGGACCCACGCTAGCTAGAATAAAGCTAGCTCAGGAATGTCTACTCAAGCTTCACTCACACCCAGTGACTGCAGTCTAGACCTGGCTTCATGCTGAACAGAAGAGCGGGTCCTGTGGTTAAAGCACTGGACTGAAGAGCTTTGGGTTCAGTACCCAGCTCTGCCATCCATTTCCTGTGTGACTTTGGGCAAGCCATTTAATTTCTCTGTACCTCAGTCCCCTAGCTGTAAGATGGGGATAAAAACCTATTTGCCTATTTAGACTGTAATCTTTGGACTGTCTCTTACTATGTCTTTGTACAGTGCCTAGCGCAATTGGGCCTTGATCTTGGGTGGGGCCTCCAGGGCAGGGATCTCAAACTCAAATCACCATGAGGCCCACATGAGGACTAGTACATTGGCCCAAGGGCCGCATCACTGAAACCTTCCCACCCCTTCCCTGCCCCCATTCCAACCCCTTCCCCAAAGTCCCTGCCCCAACTCTTCCCCCTCCCTGCCCCCTATTCCAACCCCTTCCCCAAATCCCTGCCCCAGCCCCGCCTCTTCCCCTGAGCGCACCACGTCTCTGCTCCTCCCCACTCCCTCCTGGAAAATCTTAAGCGCTGCCAAACAGCTGTTTGGCGGTGGGAAAGCGCTGGAAGGTAGGCAGAGGAGTGGGGACGTGGCGTGAAGCGGGAGGGGAGCTTGGCAGGCCACAGGAAAGAATTCCACGGGCCGTATGCGGGCTGCGTGTTTGAGACCCCTGCTCTAGGGGCTAGTCTAGTGTCAGTGACCATGCTCAATTTGAAACAAGTGATCTCTGTACAAAAGAAATACACGTTGTAGAAATGTTATTAATGTTGTAAAGGAGTGACAGAAGACAGAGGCATTCTGCTCAGTTGCCTAGACCCAGCCTATGTCATGTTTTAGAGCTCTGCTTTTCAGAAAATACAAGCCTCCAAACCAGCAGCTCTGAGAAATGTTCACCTTCTGAGACAACAGCAATACATACTGTGCTAAACCAGCTGGGTATTTCAACTGTAGCTCCAAGGTAGTCAGAGAAACCTGGTAAATCGCAAGTCATTGTAGGTGGAGAACAAGGTACTTCTAAAGTAATTTCATGTATAAACTGAACTAAACTTCTAGTGGAGTTTTTCCCACATGCTTTAGGATGAAGGATGCACACTTACAAATCAGTTTAAATAGCAACAGAGAATAAAGTAGTCTGATTATCCAAAGAATGAGTATGCTGCAGCCAATGGTCTCTGCACCTCGTCCTGCCAGTAGACTTTTTTGAGGGAATCACCTTTGCTAGTAAGAGTAATTTAATCTCCATGCCTATTGCACTGGCTTCTGATGAACCTGCCAGCAACAGTGGCAGCTAGTGCCAATGAATGAAGAGCTTTTAAAAAGGAAAGTGGCCCAGGAGACGGTTTGAAACCTGTCCTCGGTAAGCAACATTTAGCAGAGTCTCCTAATGGCATCTAAAATAGGTCCTAGTTATTTACATGTGTGTTGGATATAAATACAAGTATATTTTAACAGCGAGTCTGTCAGAGTCAAAACAGCACACATTTGCTGTAATACCTAGTGTCACTAAATAATGGACAGAATAAGCAGAAAATATGTAAGTGTACTAACACCTGAGGGCTAGATTCTGATACAATTACTTGCTGAATGCACTTTAGTCCAACTAATCCCACTGACATCAATGGGACCAACTGGAGTGTAAGATTCAACCCAATATGAGGGAGGGTCTCAGAATAAAGGCTCTTAACCCTGGCCCTGCACTGGGATCAGTGTGAGCCCACGCAGAGCCCTGTTGATGTCAGTGGTGCTCCATAGGTGTGCACGGCTGTACAACATCGTGCTGCACTCAAACACAGGATTAGGGCCTGAGTAATGTTTTCATAGTGAGTCAGCAAAAAAAAAAAAGAAATTCAGTTATTTTGATACCCAAAAGTTATTAAACGCCCTGACTTGCCAACAGAATGATGCGCTGGGAATTTCTGAGACTTCAGTTCTTTGATTTTTTAAACTAAGAAAATAGACCGTACATTGCTGTTCGTAAAATGACTCTAGTACAGAGTATGACACAGCTCTAAACTGGATTTCCCTGTGGGGAGGGAGGGAGAAGCAATTTTATTGATATCAAGGAGATACCTGGATGTTTTCTTCCAAGTTCCGGGACTCTGTAATATTAAAAAAAAAAAAAAAAGGAACATTGGCAAGAGCCAGGAATCAGAGTTAAATATAACACCAATTAGTGAGTGGCGGTCCAAGCCACTGGGTTACTGTCCATGCTGGCAGAAAGGGGTACAACTCCATTCACATCAGTGGCATTGTACCCACTTACACCAGTGGTGAATTTAGCCCAAAGTGAATACCTGGAATAAATAGCCACACAGGTCTAGAAACAGTCATGGCTCTCATTTATTGAATACTGTCAAAGCAAACTAATGAAGAAAATAAAGGAGGACAGTTACTTGTCCAGCTGTAAATGGAATCTGAAAGTCAATGCTAACCCATGGAGATACTGGACACATACACAAAATTAAAACGATCACCATATTTGGAAATAGGAAAGGCGTTTCCCTCCAGTTCCTATTGACGGTCCCACCTTCCTCTGGAGTTCTGAGTGGCAGAGCTACAAGGTGGCTAACTTTCTGATAGTTCACAGGTCTGGCGGTGGTACCCGATTCTTCCTCATCTTCAGAAATGACCTTGCAAAGGTGAGGCTATTATAAAATATTAGCAGATCGCAGTGATTTGAGATGTTAAAGCTTGTCTGATTCACTACAGAGAAGCCAAGGCACAAAAATATCCAGGGACAGGTTAGGAATTCATCTATACTTCCTCTCAAAGATAGTTTTCTACAGTAGCATCCAAATGACGCAAGAAGGTATGAAGAGAAATTCTCTTGCCACCCAGTTCATATGAAAGTGTTAAGTTCCCCCAGTTTATCACCCACCAAAGAGTGTAAGAAAGGTGACCTCAAACACAGCAAGGTTACAAACACAAGAAATCACCAGCCGTGCAACACCAGCTCTTTAACTACTTGTGCACATCATATTCAGCAACAGAGAACCAAGTTCACTACACTGGTAGAGGTAAAGGCTTCTCACAACACTACATACCCAAAATAGGTTCATCAACTTGACTAAGATAGCCAAAGACTTGGGCCTCTTATTCCACACGGAATTCCACATTGGCCTTCTGGCATTATTTCTCTTGGTTTATAAACTGGTCACAAGACACCTTTCATGCAATTATTTCCTTGAGTCTCCCTGCAACCCAATCTGTTTTTCTCTGTACAATTTAAGGCGCAAAACAATTCAGAGGAGACTTATTTGGCTGCCACATTTGGGCTCAGCAGCCTGCTTTGTGAGAAAGGCATGGGACCCAACAGTCCCCTTTGTAAAACCTGGGGGAAATGAAACTATGCCTGAACCTGCATGGCAGGGGGGTCCCACTTGGAGCTCAGCCACCTGCACTCCTTTCAGCCTCTCCAGGGCATTGGCAACATAGCCCAGATGTGCCATGACACATCTGCCCTTTGCAAACCATATTGGTTGTTGCAGAGCATGGAAGAGGACGTCACGCTGCTTTAAGCAGCACTGACGAATATTCCCTTCTTTCATACAAATTTGGCTGGTATAGGGAGAATGGCCATGCCAATTAGAGTGATTCTTCTGCGGCTCCACCACTTTGTTTCTTTGAGATGTCCATCCTCCCTCCCCATTTCCACAGAGAGGTTCTGGGAAGGTGGTGGAGGGCGGAGAAGGGAGAAGAGCTGGCTATGCAAAGGGGAGGGAGGTTGTAGGAAAAAAACCATTCATTGTATTGAAGGATCCAGGGGTCTTGAACTCAGGTCTATCAGTCTGCAGGCAACCTTTGCCTCCCAGCCACGATCCAGTAGCATACTAGTAGCTACTGGGTGAAGTGGTTAATGGAACCCTAGGCCACCCTGAGGCCCTGCCCATAGTTCTCCTGCCTGGGGGGGCACCGAGTCCCACCGACTGGGCTGGCTGGGATATTCAGGGAGGCATTTGTGTAATTGAGTGAGTTTCTGGTTGGCTTTTCCATCAGATCCTGCCTTCTCAACTAATTCCTGATCCCTGCTTCCATGACTTGCACCTGGTTCCTGCTTTCCTGTCTGGCTCTTAATCCCTGCCCCTTACCTCTGACTCCAACCCCTGGCTCAGCTCCTGACTCTGACCACTAGGTCTGACCACCCAGTCCCAATAGTATCCGTTCTATTCCACATGTCCCCCACAGCCAATTTCCACAGATTTCTGTACATTTCTTCCCTGCCATTCCACACAGAAGAATGGCTGTAGGGAGCTCTAATAGCACTGCCATTGGTAGGGGAATATATCTAACAATCATGGGGAGGAAGAATTTCAAGGACAAAAGCCCCCCTTAAAGACAGAGGGGGCATTTTGGGCCATGGTGCAGAGTATTAGAAGAAAAGCAGGACTTTGCATTTTTTCCAAACAGTAAATGAAGCTTTTCCTATCTGTAAATGTCTCTTCCTAGAAAGAACAGGTCTGGCCCTTCCCCACAAGACAGGGAAGCAGGCTTGAGTAGTCAACAGCACTGGGCTCAAAAGAAGTATCCCATTGATGTCACATGCTCTTATACAAATCATTGACAGCCTCTGATTGTCAAATCATTGACAGTTTATAGCCAGGCCTCCTGGAAGAGGAGAGCCTTCTTAGCCTGGGTGCTCTGTCTGTAGCTCTGATCTATGGCAATGAACCTAACAGGCTATGGCTTGATGACAGAGATACTTCTCACCACAACTTGATGGCCATCTTGACTCCCTGAGCCAGCGAGAGCTGTTGCAGGGATGGGAAAGGAAATAGGATTCCTCTCTGCTCCCCTCAAGTGGTCATGATCCACTAAGTCCAGTCCAGACAGGCCTAGTGGTTCTATGTCTCAAACATCTACCTTGTCCCAGGGAGAACATTGAGACTCCACAGCCCTGTGAAAGTTTACCAATACAAAGTGAATAGGTACAGAGGTATACAGATAGTTCATAATAATATTACAGAGACTTCGCACATTCACCAAACCTTCCTTGCCCACTCTTGAAAAATCTCAAAAAAGTAAAACCACATTTGATAAAGGATAGGCATATTGAAAATATGGGTTAAGTTTCTATTAATTCATTGAGTTCCATATCAGCATTTCAATTATTTTGCTCAGGATTCATGTCAGACTGGCTGGTCTATAGTTACCCTGATCAACCCACATGCCCTTTTTGAAGATTGGCACAAGATTAGCACTCTTCCTGCCTTCTGTAATTTCCATGGAATTCCAAGATTTATTAAAATCTATCAATGGCTAGAGATCGTCTCATCCAGCTCTTTCAGGACTCTTGGGGGCAAGTTATCACCCTGCTTCTTTCCAAATACAGAATGGAAATATTGAACATTTCTCCCTTTTCTGCATCATCAGTACAATTTTATCATCTACAGCTAGTAATGGGTTTATACTATTGCTAGGATTTCTTTTATTCCTAACTGTAACAGGGTCAGCACGCACCTATCACAAGCACCCCTCCTGGCTGCTGGTTTCTTCAGGGGTCTTCAGTGACTCAGCCTTCTGGCCAAGTCACATACACTGTAGCTGGAACAGAACAAAAACTCCTTCCAGGGTATATAGTCTTTACCTTCCACCAAGGCTTCCTCCCAGGAGACACTGCCCTCTATCCAACAGGGCCCATCACAGTACCCTTGCTTGGCCTGGCTAGGTTCTGAGGTCAGCCCTTGCTAGATTCCCACATCCAGGCAGGAGATCCTTCTTAGCTCCCCCAGGCTTTAGCAGCCCTCCCTGGGCTCAGTCCTGCCCATACTGACTGATCCATGGTCCTGCTGCTCTTCCAGCCAGCCAGGAACCCACTCCTCGCTCTTCCAGCTCCAGGCAGCAACTGACTACTCTGCCTCTGCTGCTTATTTTTATATGGCCTTTCCGGCCCCTGACTGGCCACACCTCAGCCCCTCTGGTTGGTTGCTTCCCCTGCAGCCACTCTAGGCTGCTTGGAGGACTTCTCATCTGCTCCTCTGGGGTAGGGTGAGACAGGGCCATGAGGCCTCCAGGAGGGGACCTCTGGAACTAGTCCACCCCATCACACTAATATACTTAGACTCCTTATTGTCACTGGCCCACCCAGCTATGGATTTTTTTACTCTGACGTCTTTAGAGTCCCTTATCAATTTTCTACTCTCTATAACTTCTAGTTTTATAGTGATTGCTATTTCCCTTTTTTCTATTTGTTCGATATTGCTTCTTTATTTTACTTGCTGCTTGCACTTCAACTCTGAACTAGCAGGTGCTTTAGTTAAGGCTAATTTTGTTTTTTGACTGGGGACTAGTGATTTATTTTGGCCATCTAACAAACAGGTCGTAAAGCGCTCTCACTATTTAATCATATATTGTTGTCTAAATTTCTCCTCTCAATTTTGCCCATAATTTCTCACTTTTAGGAAATCAGGTCATGATCAGAGCTGCAGCCACAGCCACCAACTCCTAGTCCAGTGATTAATACAGCTTTATCTGTCTATAATAATAACCCAAAACAGAGTTACCTCATGTTGAGTGCAAGCCTTTTTGTTAGAAAAATAATCTATAAGGCTAGTGATGTTTTGGCACTGGCAGCATGTGACTTCCAATGTATAGTTCCCAAATTGAAGCCTCCAACACTACAATTTCTCTATCCACATTTTAAAGACAAGTGCTTAATGAGTAATTCAGCCTCTTCTCTGAATCACAGAATATCAGGGTTGGAAGGGACCTCAGGAGGTCATCTAGTCCAACCCCCCTGCTCAAAGCAGGACCAACCCCAACTAAATCATCCCAGCCAGGGCTTTGTCAAGCCTGACCTTAAAAATATCTAAGGAAGGAGATTCCACTAACTCCCTAGGTAACGCATTCCAGTGTTGCACCACCCTCCTAGTGAAAAAGTTTTTTCCTAATATCCAACCTAAACCTCCCCCACTGCAACTTGAGACCATTGCTCCTTGTTCTGTCATCTGCTACCACTGAGAACAGTCTAGATCCATCCTCTTTTGAACCCTCTTTCAGGTAGTTGAAAGCAGCTATCAAATCCCCCCTCATTCTTCTCTTCCGCAGACGAAACAATCCCAGTTCCCCCAGCCTCTCCTCATAAGTCATGTGTTCCAGTCCCCTAATCATTTTTGTTGCCCTCCACTGGACGTTTTCCAATTTTTCCATATCCTTCTTGTAGTGTGGGGCCCAAAACTGGACACAGTACTCCAGATGAGGCCTCACCAATGTCGAATAGAGGGGAACGATCACGGTTTGATTATCTCCAACAGATCCATACCTGTAATACCTCCTGAGCTTTGTAGCCATATGCATTCAGGTTCCTGTGAGTCTCAAGTTCTCAATCACTCTAAAAAAGGCAACAATGTCTTTGATATAGAATGCTGCCCACGACCTCTCTTACCCACTCAGTCCTTCCTTAACAGGTTATACCTGAACATTCCAACCTTGTGAATCACCCACAAGGTTTCAGTGATAACATGTGTATCAAATTACTTCTCATCAATCAGCTTCCAGTTCTTCTTGTGTGTGTTACCCAGCCTCTGAACATTGGTATACAAGCAATTAAAATGTCTTCTTTTCACATTCTGTACCACATCGGTTCAATTGGTTGACAACATGCAGAGTTTATGCCACACCCTTGCCTTCTTAACACCCTCTCACCTGCTCCAGCTATCTCCAACAGAAAAGAGTACCCCCACCCTCACCCACCGTGAGATGCAAGCAGTCCTGTTTGTTCAGTGTCCTCTCCCGCTGAAACATGGCCCAGTATTCCACAAAGTCTTCAGTGTCACAGTCACACAGCCAATTTTTCAACTCTAGTATTTTCTGATTTTTCCTTTCTCTTGTGGGACTGGTAGGATCTCCAAGAAGATGACGTGGTCTTTATTTTTCTTCAGCTCTCTTCCAAGATCCCTGAAATCTTTTATGATCTGTGAATTGGTTCCAGAAGATGAAAGAGATGCCCAGATAGAATAACTACCAAACATGGGGATATGGTATAGTGACAACAGCACAGAAACAGACATTTCCCAGGTGCACTGCTTTTGATAACTACCTGTCTCTTACTAATGTTTCCTACTGTAGGCTGGTCTTGTTATAGGAACTCCCCCTCCACAAAAAAAAAAAGACTTTCTGAGGGCTGGCCCTTTAAATTTGGCAGAGACAAGCAGCTGCAGCCCTAAAGTGGCCATTTTACAAGTGGCTGCTGCTGGCTGCATCTCCTTCTCTTCCAGCAGGTAAGTATTCATCTCCCTAATGTAAGCAGAGTAAATTGCTCCCAAAGGAGGAAAAATAAAGTCTTAGGGTGCACTCCAAGGCACAATCAGGTGCCCCTTGCTCAGAATCCCGTGAATCCTACTGTGGTAAGCAGGAGAGGATCTCAGCCCAGTGGGTAAAGGTCTGGGAGAGAGGCTCAGAGTTCTACTCTCAACCTCTATTATAATAGTTTTCTCTTCAGGCGAGCCCTTCAGTCCCTCACAGGAAAGCAGGCCCATTCAGCATTCAGCTGTCCTCTGTTACGATTAAGTCACTGCTGGAAGCCCTAAGTATAGCTGATAAAAACTAGAAAGCTCCAGCTCCAGCTGTTACTCTTGGTTTCAGAGCCAAAGTATTCTGGATTCCAACTGATGGGTAGGTTCTTTAGGGGCAGGCCAATAATTAACAGCTTGAGTCTTCCCATCAGGAAGGACCCACTCACTTGGCTGGATTCCTGGCCACGGTCTTGACTTCAAAAGAGTGGCGTGGTATGGTATTGGCACCCTTACTTCTGCGCTGCTGCTGGCGGGGTGCTGCCTGCAGAGCTGGGCAGCTGGAGAGCGGCGGCTGCTGGCCGGGAGCCCAGCTCGGAAGGAAGAGCTGCTGCCAGCAGTAGAGCTGAAGTGAGGATGGCACGGTAGGGCGTTGCCACCCTTACTTCTGCGCTGCTGCCTGCAGAGCTGGGCCCTCAGTCAGCAGCCGCCGCTCTCTAGCCACTCAGCTCTGAACGCAGCACAGAAGGCATGCCATTACCCGTCTAGTCACCAAAGGACTTGGTAGTTGGAAGTAAATGCTTTGAGCCAATAATAAAACAAACATAGCAACAGTTTTGTGTTAAGAAAATTTTTATTTGTCCTTTGGATCTGTGATGAAAGCACATAAAATTACAAATGGAAGAAACACCATGCCACAAAATTGCATAGAATTCTTACAAAAATGTGAATTATGCATCTGAAACAATTAGATTGAGAAACGAAAATATGTACATGTTAACCGAAATATTTCTCTTATTTTTTTTCAAAGCAAATCACCAAAATCCAATCAATCACAGACACTATTAATACAATGTACAAGAGCAACACTGATTTGAAAGAAAGGCAAGCAATGTCCCTTTAGTTATCTTTTAATGAATACATAATAATAATAATTAATACATGAGCATTAATTAACATAATTATGAACATGTTAAATCCAAAATGTCCGGCATTTCATTAGAACTTTTAAAATTCTGCTTATACTGCCCAAGTCAATCTATTCTCAGTAGTGTTAAGATATTTGAAGTGTACAATCTAGTTTAATATAGAGAGTTCTATTCTATACAACAGAAAGGTCCACAGTACAGCATTTCCACACATTCAACACATAACAAGGCAAATACATAAAAGGCACAAGACTTGCACATCATAAAGACCCCTTTTTCGTTATCTTATTTAGTTCAAGTAATATTAATATTAAATGATATCTGTATCACTGTAATAATCTGAACAATGCAAGGTGTACAATATTACACACTACCCTACAACTGCAAAAATTAGCACTGTACAGATATAAAAAATGGGAGTACAGTAAATGGTCAAATACAAACATACTGTAAAATGACTACAACTGATCATATATTTAGTCCAACCATACACTTTTTAAAATATAAATAAAAGGCTAATTTGTATTTGCCCAAGTCTATTTGAAGACTAATGGTGAAGCCCCGGCTACCCTGAAGTCCCTGGAAGTGTTACCATAAACTTCAGTGGAGTCATGATTTTTACCCTAAGGCAATGATTACTATAATGCAATAGTCTTCAATAGGGTTGTGAACACTGCTATTAGTATATCCTTCCTATAATTTCAACAACCTATGTAATTTTTAGTTTATAAAATGCAGCATTAAATTTACCATTCTAGATTTTTATCGAATGATTAATGCCAATCTTCAAAGTGCAAAAGTAGACTGATTTTTCTAAAATCAAGCTGAAAGTCAGACTTTTGAGTTTTATGGTCATTCAGTTAGCGTAATCATCATCAACCAGAATAGTTTAATCCAAAATATGATCTCCAAAGAATGTGCAATTTTTCTTTTTGCCTGCTCTAAGTTTAAAAAAAACCCATCAAAATACTGTTTGTTTTCTAAGATTTGAACTTATAATATATATACACATATAGGATTTAACTCAAAACTTAAGCTTGATCGGTATTTATTGCTTAAATTTAAATAAAATAAGTTACTTAAAATATTAAAATCCTGAGGGAAAGCAAGTAAAGTAACTTAATTGCTATTATTTATTAAAATGCTTTGCTATGCTACTATTAGACCATTTAAATTTATTTATTTAAAAATACAAATTAAGGCCCAAATCCTGCAAACATGTATGCGAGCATTATTATCCACAGAGTAGTTTCACTGAATCCAATGGGATTATTCATGTGTATAAAGTTACGCATGTGAGTGTTTGCAGGACGTCGGCCTAAGTATGAAAATCTACACATTCTGAGCTTGTTTCTCATTTACACTAAGGGCCCCACTGCTCTGGTACTATAAAGGGGCCTTAAAGTACAAGTAAATTATATTTATGCTCACTTTAAAACTCCTTTACATGACGAGAGCAGTATAAAGTGGCCTTAGTGTAAATGAGAATCAGGCCATATATATTATCATACCCTATATCCTCTTTAACAGGGGATGCCAGAGAATAATATTTTTCTTTCCCTTCTCAAATATCCTGATTTTCAGAAAGTCTTACTAATTATTTTTATATAGATTTCTGAAAATATGTGGTTTATTTCTCTCATGCATATCATACTGTACATAAGCTTGGACTGTTCTTATGTTAAAGTATGGATATATGGATTAACAGATATTTGAAATAACAGGGGTGGGGTTTTTAAATTTGCTTTTAAACTTCAGACGTTAGTAAAACTGAACTGCAGAATTAAAAATGATGGAAGATGTTCCTAAATGTTCAAATCCTGTAGTTTTAAACATTTTTATAACCCTATCAAATTCAGTAAGCTTAAAATATGACACTTAAAATCAATACTTTCAAGTCTGCAAAATATATATCAAATTTATTTGCTAAATGTACTTCAATTTACAACACCAACAACACGAAAAGAATCTTATGATTTAATGTTTGTTTAATATCACTGTAACCCAGAGGTTACAATCTATAAAGGTTTTCTATTCACGTATCCCTGAAACTTTTCATTTTGCCATGAGAGCAGACCGACTGCAAATACATACATGCTGTGTGTGTATATGTGTGTGTGTGTGTGTGTATCTATATGCTCAAACATATATGCACTCACACA
Organism: Lepidochelys kempii; assembly: GCF_965140285.1. NCBI lineage: Eukaryota > Metazoa > Chordata > Testudines > Cheloniidae > Lepidochelys > Lepidochelys kempii. The sequence goes on from NC_136382.1 coordinate 202,453,572, forward strand.
AGTGTACAACATACAAACACTCTCTTTCTCTAAGCAGACTAAGTCCAACTCTTGGTTTTAAACTTACTCTAATCACCACAGTTCCAACAAAGGATTTTTTTCAGCAGCAAATATATTTCTCTCCACATGATAAACATAATATCAAGACAGCAAGCCACCAGTGCTTGCAAAGCGAAAAAGGATCAAATGTTTCAGTGCAAATGTAACATGATGACACAGCTGTCAAGGTGCAGTTAGAAAGCAGGAAACAAAAATGATTAAGTATTGTCATACAATTCCGTAAGGTCAGTATTAGTTTGGGACGCTTTGCATTGGCACTTTAAAAGGAAATCTGTGCACATTTGCCTGTGTACAATACTCTGGTCTTCATTAAACTATCTTAAAAGTGCATAAGGCCTGAAAATTACCCATTGTAAATTGGGGGAGGGGGGAGTATTAACACATTCATTCCCTACTCTCACTGCACTAAGCTTTAGTATAATAAAAAAAACGAAGCATGAGAGTGAAGACCTTTGCACAATCTCTTTATAAAATGTTTCTTTTTAAAATGTGAACTTCAATACAGATGCCTCCTGCATTCAGAAGCTTTTCAATGGCAGCTCACAACAGGAAACCAGAGAATGGGCAGCATGGGAGTGGCATGCCCTGGCACAATAACTGTTGCTTGTGGGCTGCCCTGGGTAGTTAAAAAGGGGTATCGAACACTTTATCTGGATTATTTTCTTCCGTTTCCTCTTCATTTTGCAGAGGGTTATGGTTCAGTTTTCCACTGTCAGATGTCAGGGAGGAAGTGGCAGAACTGTGGTCTCCGTCTTCACTGATTTTCCCTTTCATGGCATCCTGTACAAACTCCAGAATTTCCAGAGGGAGCCTTTTGAATTTGTCTTGATATTCCTGATCAAGTTCACCTTGTAACTGGAACAAAAACAAAACAGAAATGGTCTTAAATAATTTCTGATGGGAACAATAACCTACAGCACGGGGACACTACAAGCAGGAGAGGAAAAACTTACAAACTCACCTCCATTTGTTATTTTTACATGACTGGGGGCTTATTTTCAGTTTGTAGGTTTAGGGCTATACCTATGATACACCTAATAATGATCAGACACCTATTAATTATCATGCATCCACTGCAAAGCTGAAGGCAAATACAACCATTTTTACATTTTGTTTTGTTATGACACTCATAGGCACCAAAATCCTGCAAACATGCATGTGCTTAATTTTACTTCTGTTAGTAATAAATAATAATAATACCTAGCTCTTATATGGCACTGTTCATCAACAGATCTCAAAGCGCTTTACACAGGAGGTCAGTATCGTTACCCCATTTTACAGATGGGGAAACTGAAGCACAAAGAAATTAAAGCTCAGATCCAGGAAAGGCATCTTGGGAAAATCATTGGAATCCACAAACCCTGGTTTAGGTGCCTCGGCTCCATATACAATGCATGGGGGGAGAGACAGGTGCCGGAAAATGAAATCCACAAATGCTAGCACAGTAGGCAAGGAGCTGCCTAAACTAACCAGTGTGAGATGCTGGGGAGAAGGGTGTATCCTTAACCCTGCCCCTCTCAGATAGGTCAGTGCCTAGCTCCCTTTGTGATTCATGGCTGGGAAACCTTTCCTAGAATCAGGAGCCTCAGCCATTTCTCTTGCAAGAATACAGCTGAGGGGAGGAGAAGGCCTCTCTTATAACCTTTAGCCCAGTGGTTAGGGGACTCACCTGGGGTATGGGAGATCCCTGTTCCACTGTCCCCTCTATTTGATGAGGAGAAGGGAGATGAACAAGAAATGCCCCAACTAACGGACTACAGAGGCATTCTCAATCTCTCTCGGGCCCAGTGCATATTTCCTTATTTATCCAAAATGGAACGGCTTCAACAGGAGAGACTGAGCCACATCAGAATGTCCCTATTCAAATCCCTTCCTCTCATCAGGCAGAGGGGGAAGTGAACCAGGGTCTTCCACATCCTAGGTGAGTAAGCTAACCACTAGGCTAAAGGTAGGCTGAAAACTGGCCTTTAGGTGCCTAAGTCTCTTTAGACTGGTCTTTAGGTGCCTAAGTGGCATGCTCAAAGTCACCAGCAGTAGAGCCGGCAATAGAAGCCTGAGTCCCAGCACAATGCTCTGTCCACTAGGTCACCTCTTCTTCGGGTGACCTCATCTGCTTACTTGGTTTCAGTTACCAGCGCTATGGCAACCTCTCACAAATCTACCTCTCTGCCCTCAATTTGCCTCCAGCATATCCCACATCTCGGTCTGTCTCTCTGACTCTTCCTCTTGGATGTCTTGCCATCCATGTAAGCTTCCCATGACCCAAACTGACCTCCTTATCTTCACTCCTAAACCCCGGCCACTCCCCCACTTCTTTGTTGTTATTGACAACACCATCATCCTCCCTGTTACTCAAATCCACCACTTCCCAGCTTGAATCCATCTCTAACTCCTTCCTCTCCCTACATACAAGCAGTGTCCAAATCTTGTAGCTTTTTCCTCCTTAGTGTCTAAGATCAGCCCTCTTCTTTCTATCTCTGCTGCTAGAACGCTTGCTCTGGCCCTCATCTCCCATTTTGATTGCGGTAACCATCTGCTCTGGCCTCACGACAGCCATCTTGCCCACCCCCAATCCATATTACTGATGGCTACTAGGGTGACCAGACAGCAAGTGTGAAAAATCGGGATGGAGGTGGTGGTAATAGGGTCCTATAGAAGACAAAGCCCCTAATATTGGGACAGTACCAATAAAATAAGGACAGCTGGTCACCCTAACTGCTGCTGACAAGTCTGAGGAATAAATTATGTATCCCAGATTTCAAATACGTATTTGCATCAGTCTTATTTTGCCATGACATGGGCAGTTACCACTTTGATCACTCTTCTCTTATGCAATGTCTCCTCTTCTTTTTCTTGTGCCCCTTCTCCCTACCCTCTCTCTGTCTTTAAGGGACTTTTCTCTGAGATCACCTAGAAGAGTGTGGGCAATACCTGAGATAAATTAATAAAAAATATAATAGCAGTAAGTTACAAACTAACACATTGAAACGCCCCTGGAAATTTACTGACAGCCAGTGAAGATTACAGAGCACTATTATGGTATGCTCTCTGCCTGACACGCGACTGAACAACTGAGATGATGCATTCTGCGCTAGTTTTCATTTCAGAATGGTCTCAATGCGCAGCATGGTGCAGAATGCATTACAATATTCTACTCTGGAGGAGACCAAAGGCAGGGATATTTGCATCAAGGACCACATCCTAGAGAAAAAGGACAGTCATGTTTCACCATGTGTCAAAAGTGCTCTTAGCCACAGCTAGTTATCCAGGAGCAGACCAACATCGCATGAAACTGCTAAATTACAAAATCTGTGCCGCATGTGGCAGATTCCCTCACTCTACTTGGTTTATCAATTCTATTGGTTGCTCCAGCCTACCAACATTCCCTTTATCTTCTCTATATCTAGCCCTCATTCAGTTCACAGTCTCAGACAACCTCTGGACCATTTGTTCAACTCTACCTACCAAGATCAAAGCAACAAAGCTGTAGACATGGGTGTGTTATCACAGTCCACATCTCCTCATTAAGCCTCATACTTCTACACAGTGGATATGATGAAATAAACCACGGTGGTAACCCGCATAAGGGAACCCTACAGCAGAAGAGCAGCTGGCCAACGCTACCCATTGGGCTCTCTCACGCTCAAAAAAACCCTCCATCCAGTCCTTCTAGGGGCGGGTCTCAGGTATGTCAACTAAACCATGTGGTCAGTACTATGAAAGGCAACCCAGCACATACAAAAGCAGCAGCATGGACACTTTATATCCATCCATCATAGATACTACTAGATAATACTTAGTCCTGCCATGAGCACAAGGGACTGGACTAGATAAGCTCTCGAGGTCTCTTCCAGGCCTACTATTCTATGATCATGAGGAGGAGATCACTGACTAATGCAACAAGTGCCTGGTCCATATCTAAGTCTAAAATCTGACTGATTGGTGTCAAGGCAATTCAGAAACCACTGGAGTTTTCTTGCCACAAACTTCTCAAGGATTTTTTCCAATAACAAGTAGAGACTCTCCAGAATTAAGTCAATAGCTGGCAAGACCGTCAGTGTCAAGCTGTATCAAGCAGTCATTTCTTAAGATCCTTGTTTTATAGGAATCTTCAGAGATGTAGGTGTTAATATTTGTTACAGTTACTCTTAACTCTTAGTGATGAACTCCACATATGGAGATTATTAGCATACGTTAAAATCCTTTCCTAACGCAAGGCTTATTGAACTGGGACACATCACAATATTAGTAAGTTTAATTAAGAAACAGGAATCAACACATTTCTACAAACAGCAATACGATGTACAGAATGCAAGGTTTTCAACTTAATTTGGCCACAAATAATAAAATATTTCATGTTGTAGGACCACATCAATACCTACAGTGATACACCTTACTGTGGATAATGGAATTAGTGTATTGGGGAGACACCCAAGAATGACATATGAAATAGAAATCATTGTACATCCCTGAGAGGTTTATCATTCTGAGCCGCTATTTGTATTGCTCCTAGATTTCCAGATTCCAAGGCCAGAAGGGTCCAATGTGATCATCTAGTCTGACCTCTTATATTACACAGGCCATAGAATTTCACCAAAATAATTCCTAGAACTAAACAGCATCAATTTGACGTATGAGTGAGGCAATGGTGTTCAGATCTCCATTACATTTGGTCTAGGTTCAAACCCAAATTAAGACTAAGGTTGAGTTTTGGACTTAAGGGTACTAAAATCTTGTGAGATTTCTGCGATTTTAACTCAAAACATGGTGAAATTGACTTGTAGGATTTTGGCTATAACCAACCTGGGAAATAGGCCTTTTTCAATTTAGAATCTGATTTGGAATGGAGGCAGAGTTGGATCTGAGGAATTTGCATCTACACTCCTGTGAAATACACAGGAGTGTAGAAAAGGTTTCCAATTTTGGCACATCTCTAATCATATTTTATGATATTCGTGGAAGTCTTGCTCTTGCAGACATAAATGAAAAGGACACCTAGCATAATTACTTGATCTCCTTGAAACTGTCTCTTTAATATATTTTGTCACAGAGCCAGGTATCTGAAAAATCATACAAACTATAATTTTTGCAGGGCAGGTTTATAGTTTCTGCGTGTGGTTTCTATGACTTTTATCCATCTAGGTCAATTCTGGAGATCCTGACTTCTCATGTTGACATACATCTCTGTATGATTCAAGGTGTAACATGGATTATCAATAGTATTCTCAGATTTGCTCCCTGGGTTCTTGCTTCATGAGCCTTTAAAAAAAGACTTCTGTTAATTCATCCTTCCTCTAGGAAATCTAGTATCTAATATGTGTGAATAAAATAGATTCACCTGTTCGTTATTCATTTTTGGTAATAAAAGGTTGCTTATTAATGGCTTTTATTTATCAAGAATTTCTAAACTTCATTGGGATTGGCCCAAAAAACTTCATTTATTTGTCTATATCCACAGCTTCATCAGCGCTCAAGCCACAGAGGGATCCCAGACTAACTACATGACACAGGACATGCGGTGATCTGGATTCTGTTGTGTGATTTCTTGCAACACTTAGCGTACATAGCCCTTCAGTAATGCAACTCAGATTCTTCAGCTGACTCTTCTTCAGCTGTTTATTCTTGTGCTATGTGAATAACGTAGCTGGAGTCGATGTAGCTTAGGTCGACTTACCCTGGTGTCTTCACTGTGCTGCGTCGATGGGAAACACTCTCCGGTTGACTTCCCTTACTCTCCTGGGGAGCTGGAGCACGGGAGTCAACCGGAGAGCGCTCTGCTGTCGATTTAGCGGGTCTTCACTAGACTTGCTAAATCAACACCTGCTGCATCGATTGCAGCAGCGTTGATCTCCCATGGCCACACACCAAGTTCGTGCCAGCACAGGAATTGTGAGCACATGATCTTTAGCCTAGAGCGCAATCCCTTGTACCCAAACTGCCTCTCAGCTGGAAAATAAAAGTCTTCAGGGTTCTTGGTTAAAACCACTGTTTGAAAAGGGGCATGGAGCAGGGAGAGGTCTGAGCAGGACTGCCTGGGAGCACGGGAGTGAAAGCTAACCTGAGTCATTCAGCTTAAAGTAAGGGAAAAGCATTGAGGAAAGAAAATAAATGCTGTGATTTATACAGTTTATAATTTTTATGTTACGTAAGCCCCAAATTAATTTTAAACTTACTAAAATGGAGCACATGCTAAGAGGTCAATACTAAAAAAAAACCCAACTTGGGTCAGACAGAATTACCAAGCATAGAAGCAGAAACTGTGGTTTCAAACTTATTCTGACCAACCTCTCTAGACCTCTGCATACTTCCAGCATGATCTAATGAACTTCTGCTTCCACCAAGAACAAAAATAACAGGATCACATGAAAAACCCCAGCACAAGTTACCAGGAGGATTGTAGTTCACATGGAGTGTATTGGGTAAAAAGAAAGATGAATCCCCACAATGCTGAATAAGATCAGATTCATAGCGCTCAGAGTTATCTTGTTAGTGAGTTTAAGAGTAGAATACTGATTTCGTCAGTTCTCAGTATTTGAAATCTAATTTATCCTCATGCTCTTGCTGGTGAAACTGTTTTTCATTTCAGGTAGCATGAAAGAAATGGCTGGGGTAATTTGTTATGGGAATCAGATCATCACATAATAAAATACTTTAGCTCTCAGAAGCACAACATAGTTAAGAAAATCTCGGCATTAGTCTAAGCACATGGTAACAAATCGGCAGCTGCATACATAGACACATATGGTCATTGTGGGGGCCCTACCAAATTCACGACCATGAAAAACACGTCACAGACTGTGAAATCTGCTCTTTTGTGTGCTTTTACCATATACTATACAGTGAATACAGATTTCACGGGGGTGACCAGCGTTTCTCAAATTGGGTGTCATGATAGAAAAGGGAGTTGTGGGGGTGGAGGGTGTCACAAAGTTATTTTAGCGGGTCATGGTATTGCCACCCTTACTTTGGCGCTGCCTTCAGAGCTGGGGGGCTGCCCGACAGCAGCAGCGCAGAAGTAAGGGTGGCAATACCATACCATGCCATCCTTACTTATATTTTTAATGGGATTTTCCCCCCAGCTTCTTTGAACTCAAAATAACTGAAGTGGTGTGTGGTGGTCACCTCACCCCCTGAGAAAAGGGCTGGAACAGGCCTTTTGAGGCTGCACAGACCGGCAGCCAATCAATAAAGGCCTGTGGAGGGCAAATCAGGGGAAGGAAAAGGCAGCCAATGAGGGCCGGGCGAGGCCCTATATAAAGGCTGCCTAGCAGAGAAGAAGGGAGTCTCTCCCTGACTAGCAAGGGAAGAGGACTGGCTCCTGAGCTAGGGAGCAAGCACCTTGGACAGAGCAGTGCTGGGCAGGCTCCGGGGAGCAGGAGAGAGCTCCAGCCCCGTTACCTGCCAGGCTGCAGACCCTGCTACAAAGGGCCTAGAAGGTGCACGGATCCGAAGTGGAAGTGGCCCAGGGAAGACTAGGCGGACAAGAGGGGAACGAAGGAGAGCAGAAAGAGGCTGCCGCTAGAGGGTTCCTGGGTCGGGACCCAGAGTAGCAGGCGGACCTGGGTCCTCCCCCTTATATTGCACCTGGCCATGGAAGACGGGGGCCAATACAGACTGCAACTTGCCCCTGAGCTAAGGGGCTAGACTTTGGGTTGTGGTTGGCCACTGAGGCAGGTGCGAGTCCCAAAGACTGCTGTTAATCATCCCCCCCTTCTCCCGCCCCAGAAGGGGGTGAGTCTGGAGTAGTGGGCACTGCCGGAGGGCAGTGTCCTGAAGCAGACGCCACCGAGCAGGGAGCAACGCAGATCCTAGGGCAGCAGAACAGACAACGGGCAAGACACCCCATGCTGAGGATGCCCTGCAGCAGACAGAGCTAATTCCCGGAACAAGTAGCGGGAGTCTTGACCCCGTCACAGGGTGTTGTTTAAAGAGCATAGAAAAAAATTCCCTTCCCGGCAGAAGCCAAGCGTGGAGAATGCAAGCCTTAAAGGAAAATGTTTTGAAGACTTGTGTCTAAAACAGTTTTGTATCCATAACAATTGTAGGCTTTAGCAAGCATCCCGCATAATATTTAATTCTATCTGAATGTTCCCATCTGCCTTTTGGTCGACGGATGAACGAAGCAATTAAATTAATTTCTTCCATGCATTGTGTGGGATAAACTGCATTCATTTTGAATGCAGGTGATATATCAGTGACTATATTGATTATTAATAAAAGTGGGATTGCACCAGCAGTTCAGTATAATAAACGACTGTTTTAAATTCATGTTTCCATTTTCACAAGCCACTAGGAACGACGGTTTGTTTCCCCAACACCAGGGAGCTGTTAAAGCTGTGGATCAGGAAAAGCATATGTCTGTAACAGAACTATTGTGCTTGAAACCACTTTTTATTTGCCCTCACACTTCTCTGAGCCTGGTAAAGCGCCACATACTTGTTTTCATGCCTGCAAACATTTGACCTACGTGCCCAAAGACAATTTTGAGTAGCAGAGTCAGGGCTTTTATGACAGCATCAAACAACAAATACGCACTATGTCCACATCCTCAATTTAGCTCCCAAAACAGTGCATGCAGGACTCCCAGATTAAGGGGACAGAGAGCAAACGCGCTGCTACTTTTCGTTTTCAGAGCTTACTTAATTAGAGAGCCGTTTGAGAGGGATACGGAATTAAAGGCTGAGTAGCAAGAATTGTAAAAAGCAGATTGAAATTGAGGAGCAGAGCTTAGGGATCAAGTGATCTATAGTCAACAATTGTTTTTCTTTTCTATTTTGAAACAGCAAGAGTTTCTTACTAAGGTCCCTGCTATTCCTGCCACCAAGCAGAAGCCTACTGGCATGGCATGGAAGTGTCATCTCCATGGCATTGTTCTCCTCCCTGGTCTCCTTCTTGACCCTGCAGAGAACCATCTGTGGAGCTCACCCAACTTGGTGAAATAAAGAGTATCTTTTTTTAGTAAGTGCAAACTAGCACAAGAGCAAATGGGGCCCACGTGTTAATACCTGGACTTCAACAAACTACACACGGTCAGTATAGATAAGGATGAAAAGAAACCATTCTGGCCACTAGAGAATCATCTCCAAAGAACCTGGTATGTGGAGTAATTAGGGAAGACATAAAGGCTCTAACAATGATGGTACAGAGACAACTTGGCTCTGCATTAGGCTATGTAAGTGACTCATGGTGCAGGCACTTCTTTTAACTGACTAGGAAATAGCACAATTCTCCCACTGATGACTGCTGCCATCTGACAAGAACATCCAAAGCTCAGCGGATGCCCACTGCCGCCCTTCCAAATCACACTCAATATCCTGGGAAATTGTTCATTTCCCAGGACATTAAGTGTGATTTGGAAGGGGGGTAAGCATGCCCTTCCCACCGCGGACAGCATCGGCTTCAGGGCTCTTCCAGGGGCAACACTTTACAGGTGCCAATGTCTGGGGAACACTCAGCTGCAGTTCACTCAGAACACTCAGTTCACTCAGCTGCAGCAAGGAAGACAGCAGGCCCAAGAGAGCAGGGCCTGCTAAATCCAACTCCTCTGCTTCCCACCAGACCAGCCTTCTGGGACTTCAGATCCCAGTTTGCCCCATGGGGGATGAGAGTAGCAGCAGCTCCAGCCCATAAAGGCCACTCCTCCCAGAGGAATCTCACTCAGCAGCAACAGGGTCCCACCGTCACAGCCTCCAGCACCTTGACAACACTTTCAGTCATTCCTCTGCCACTCTCTCTGCCTTTGCAAGATCTCGAAGAACTTTTGTTTATAAACCGCAAACCTATAGAGTTAAACAACGCACAATAAACCACCCAGTGCCCTTTACAAACCTAGGCAGCCCCAAAACCTTCTGTTCCCCCATCTGACCTTTCTTTTACGCCCTCTTATGCCCTTCTTTTGTCTTCTCATGTTTCTCACTCATGTTGTCTTAATTTAATTCCTGTTCCTCTTAAAGCCAAACATTTTTGCCATTGACTTCAGTGGATGCAGGATTATGCCCTTAAATTCTGATCCTGTAAACATTTACACGCTTGCTTCAAGTTAAGCACAAGTTATCCTGATGACTTGAATGGTTCTGCTCATCTTAATAAAGTCAAGCATGTGCATAACTGTTTGCAGGATCAAGGCTTTAGATTGTGTGACTGGTGAAATGAATTAGCCTGTCGACAGGTACCTAGACCCAAGGCGATAGATACATTGCATATATGTATTTAATGGGATCCTTGGTGAAAGCAGGTGTATTATGGCACTCTAGGTATTGTGTGGAGATACAGTAACCCCAAGTGCTGTGCTACTGTCTTCATCATGGCAAATCCTGAAAGGATATACCCTGCTTGCAGATTTAGTGCCACATGGATCAATCTCTAGTCAGGTAATTAATGTGTTCATGCCACGGAAGGTTTTGATGAGCACCAGATTGCTGGCGGTGTAGCAGCATTCCTTATTCAACATGCTTTGTAATTCATTGGCCTTCCAACGTGTCTGTACCAAGAAAGCTGCCAAAACCAAACCAGTGCTGATGGAGGTGGTTGTGGGTTCAGCTTTGAATATTCTCATTTCTGATCTTGTCCTGCCATTTAATGTGGAGCCATTGATGAAGGTGATCAGAATAAAAATCTCAAGCCACCGCTCTTCAACCTTCCTCAGTGCCCATCTTTCACTGCCATACAACAAAATTGGTATGAGGTTCCATAGCTCCACCGCTTCGGAGCAAGCTTGATGTCAGGACAGGTCCCACAGAGGTCACTGAGGGTACGTTTGCATTGGAGCTGGGAGCAAGCGGGGTGGACCGACTCGTGCTAGCTCCACTTGAGCTAGCGTGCTAAAAATAGCAGTGTGGACATTGCAGCTCCGGTGGATCCTCGGGTTAGCCACCCAATCTCAGATGCAGGGTGTTGGGCGGGCTTGAGAGCACATGCTGCCCCCTAAGCCACAACCTCTACTCTGCTATTTTTAGCATGCTAGCTCAAGCCAAGCTAGCACAAGTCTCTCTTCCTTTTAGGTAGTTTTCGTAGCCTATGTTATACAGGAGATCAGACTATAAATAATCTAGTGGTCCCTTCTGGCCTTAAATGCTATGACTATGAGCTGGGATGGAGACGTGCTCCCAGCTGCTGTGTACACATACCCTGGCGGGGCCAAAACATGGCAGCAGGGGCTGCTGTATGAGTATCCACCTCTTTGGAGCATCCTCCAACACGGTCTATCCCACCTCTCAAGTATATGCTAGTTGCCACCCGCTCAATCTCCCATCCAGACAGATTAACACTGAACTCCTTGTAATCTGAAGCTGGAGACGGCTTGATGGAAATGGCCAGAGACTTAGTTTTATCCAGGTTACTAACAGACCGGTGCACGTTGCTTCTTGCCTGACCAGATTGCTTCATGCGACTGTAACCCCGATTAAATTAATGGATTTGTGAAGTTAATTGGGTCCTTAAATAAGGCTCTTAGATTGCAGTTTTTTGGTGAAGGGACTTTACCTGTTGTTTGTTCAGCAAACTGCCACCTACTTCAAGGGCTAATTAATAAATAAGTGTGACTGGTGAAACGCATCAGCAATCCTTTGTCAAATAAAATTGTTACCAACTAAAAAAAACCAAAAACCTTAAAACCAGACACCTAGATCCAAGAGGATAGATACATTAGCAATACATATCTCTTTATGGGATCCATAGTAAAATCATGTTATTATAGCAGCCTGGGTATTGTGTGAAGATTCAGGAAGCTCAGCTCACTACTGGCTGTATTTGCACATTTCAGATCTCTTGTATTTCCTTCAAATGGATGGATTACTCTGAAATGTCTGGGGATTTTTTCATGGTCCCTTTGTTTTCTACTTCTCTAACATTTCCTCAGTTAATTCTCATGCAAAATCCCGCTCTGGGCCTTTTAAGCTGTATATCTGGAACTACTCTTGTTTCTGATTAATATTTTGTGTACTTGCAGTTTAACTGTTTGCTTTTGTAGCTAGAAGGCTTTCTTAAGCTGTCGGTGATTTTTTTTATGACTATAAATATGTGACATGCCTCTCATGATAAAAATAAATGGAGAGAATTTGAACTGGTATGAAAGGGGAAAAAAATCCCTCTTCTCTGACTATGCATGATGAGGTTGGGCCAGATTTTGCTTTTTACACCATCATGAAACTGTAGTAAGTTCACTGCAAGCTACTTATGGCCGGAGTCTTCTCTATTTCACTGGAAGAAATCCAGAGAAACTCCATTGACATCTGCCTCTTTATTGCCACATTCTGCACTCTGTTTCCCCGGTGAGGATCCTGGGTAAGTAACTCCTCTGACATCACTCAACAGAAGCTGCAATATAAGCTCTGATTTAGTTCTTTCATAAAGTGCTATGCACTTTATGGCACTGCATTAAAGACTAACACAGTGATTTCTCCATTGCCTTCTAATGATGGCTATTTATTCCCTTCCATGGAGCTTCCAGTATGCCCTCTGAATAGACAGTTGACTATCAGACAGCAGAACCCTTCTAAAGGGTATCATTATTTTAACTATCTGCTCAAAAGTGCTTAACAGTCTCTTGGAAACCCTTTCTCACAATTAAATCTTGAGATTATGACAGAGCCGATCTATTCCAGAAATGTTTCAAGTCCCTTGCCTGCTAGAGTTCTCTGCACTCTGAAAGCTGAACAGCCTTCCTTGCAGCTAAGGTGAATGTCTCTTGAGTGCAGTGGGATCTACAGGGTCAGTTATACAGTCTCTGTTGCCTAAAAGCACTGCTGTCCTGCAGGGGGAGAGGTTGGGTTCTTTTTGGAGGAGAAGAGATATGTAGGAAGACAGTAAAGCTTGGAATACTCTTCTCTGGAGGCCAGAAATGACAAGACGTAATAGGCGATACACAGCAGTAGTAATAATAATAATACCTCGCTCTTATATAACGCCTTTTCAACTTTAAATCTCAAAGCACTTTCCAAAGGAATCAATGTCATTATCCTATGACACTATAAAATGCTCTGAGGGCAACTGGCCCCTCTTGTGGATCCCTTGCAATTCTAAACAGGTATCTGAACACAATTGAACAGTGCTTTTCAGTTTTTGAACTTTAACTTCATAATGCATCATTCTAGCATGGCCTGTCTGAAACGCCGTGTGGCATCATAATGCATCATTCTAGCATGGCTGACTTCTGGTCGCGTCTGGCTACTTCCTTCCACTGCGTCATTCTGATTTACGCTTTACTCTCCCCAGCAACCAAAACCGTCAGGCACCCTCTACAGCAACAAGAGCTCTCACTGCATAAAACCCCCCCAAACAGCAGCAGTAAGCTTCAGAGCCGGGTCTAGAGACTTGGGCTCATAATGGTGCTAAAAATAGCAGTGTAAATGTTCTGTTCAGGCTGGAGCCTGGGCTCTGAGATCCAACCCCCTCACCAGGTTTCAGAGCCCGAATTCCAGCCCAACCGGGAACGTCCACACTGCTATTTTTAGCAGCGTAGCCCAAGGCTGTAGACCTGGGCTCTGAGACTGCCACAGGTTGTTTGTTTTTGCAGTGTAGACTTAGCTGAAGATTTTGCACCTGAGAGTACTGTCCCATTGGCTGGGGGGACACACCAATCACAGTACATGTTTAGTACAATTTTTATACCTATTATTGTTGGAGAATTGCATGGGATTTTAGTTGACTTTAATGGTAATCACACTGATAAAACCCTATACAGCTCTTTGACATTTTCCCTGCTTAGTGACAAGATGAGCCTGATGTGTCACTACACTTATATGTGTCAGGAAGGAGACTCTGCAGCACAGAGTTTGTTTGAAAAGTCTGTTCTGCAAATTACCGAGCAGATGTTCTGTTAATATCTTGTTAAAAATGAGTGTTTTTAGACTAGAAACCAGCCTCTCTATGATTAAAGATCAAAGCCATGGAAGTGTCATTGAAACCCCTTTCAAGTAGTTATAGTTCTGTAATCCTTTGCAACGAAATCCTTTGTTCTGAAAGGTTTCTTAACTAGCTCACTAACAACGCTAGCCTGGATTTGCACTCCACGTAACCAGAGATTCTGTACTGAATCTCACTGGAGGTTTCCATTTATCTGTGGCATTTTAATGGGCAATCCAGTTTTCTCGCACATCAGCTGATGAGAAAGTCTATTCAGAGTCTGACCTTGTACTGATCAGCGTGGCCTCTGAGACCCCGATATTAACCATCCAAATGTACATGTGAGGATTACAGGTATAGCCAAATGCTCAAATCAGCTAGAAAGAACAGGGTAATGCACTTCTTTTATGTGGCAATACCCATCGTGTTTACAGATGGAATGGCTACAGAGCATTACTCAGTGCTCTGAGTGGGAGCCGTGTTGGTCTGTATCAGCAAAAAGAATGAGGAGTACTTGTGGCATAAATTTGTTAGTCTCTAAGGTGCCACAAGGACTCCTGGTTGCTTATTACTCAGTGCTGTGATTCTAGCAGAGCTCCTTGATTTATCTCTCAGCTTAATGGCACAAGGTAGAATTGCCACATTGATTAACAACTCCTTGAGTCCTTTCAAATCACTGCTCTCTTCTGCCTCTCAGTGTTATCGTCTCTCATAAATTCTGTAGCGTCAAAAGATTATTTTAAACGGTATAAACGAGCGAAACTTTTTGATAAAGTAACCTCCCTTTTCCACACCCCACCACCTACCTATGAGCATTGCACTTAGCAGACAAGTCCACACAGGAGCTTGGGGCGCTTTGTTTAAAAAGATTCTTTGTCACATAGTTGTTTACTAAAGAAGGTTTCTCTTAAAGTAAATATTAATTTGTACTGAACAGGTGCATATGTTGATTGGAGATAAATTAAATGTCAGATCAGCTCTCTCCAGGAAGGTTTGCACAAGTCTGGAATACTTTGAAATTTTTTTTCAAATAAGCTTTTTATTAACTTTTCTCTATCAAATGGCATAAAAACAAGAATAATTTTGCCCACTATGAAAACAAAACTACCTCTGAGACAAGACTCGACAACTGTTCAGCAGCGCCTGGCAACACTACACAAAAAATTAGAGCAGGAACATTATAGATTTTTGGGTAAAATTTTCAAGTGTGTCTAAGTGGTTTAGGAGCCTAAACTCCATTTTTCAAAAGAGATGTAGGCACCTAGGAACCTACATCCCATTGACTTTTAATGAGACTTAGGCTCAGAAGCCGAGATTTTTAAAGGCATTTAGGCATTGCTGCGCTTTTTAGCATTGCAACACTGAATTGATTTAGGAGCGTCAATCTCATTTTCAAAGTGATTTAGGAACTTCAGTACCTAATTCCCATTGACTGTCAATAAGAGTTTGGCTCCTAAGTGTCTCAATCACTTTTGAAAATGAGATATAAGCCCTGAAATCAGTTAGGCATTGCAACACTGAGAGCACCAACGTCTACATTGCTTTAAAAATCTGGGCCCTAAGCCACACAGACCCACAGCACCTCTCAGTGATGCAGCATTTGTGATGCTCTGAGTTTGAGTTTAGCAAACAGATAAGGGCCTGGCTACACTTGCAGATGTAGAGCGCTTTGAGTTAAACCAGCCTTTGGAGAGCGCAGTAGGGAAAGCGCTGCAGTCTGTCCACACTGACCGCTTCAAGCGCACTGGTATGGCCACATCTGCGGCACTTGCAGCGGCATTGGGAGTGGCGCATTATGGGCAGCTATCCCAGCATGCAAGTGGCTGCAACTTGCTTTTCAAATGGGGGGCAGGTGGGGTGGAATGTGACAGGGAGTGTGTTGTGTGTATGTGGTGGGAGAGAGAGTGGGTTTTTGGGGGGGCTGAGAGCATGTCAGCATCCTGTCTTGTGAGTTCAGACAGCAGCAGACCCCCCTCGCTCCCCCGCCTCTCTCTCTCACACATAGCATTCCACAGTAATGGTTGCTTTGTCTCGGAGCAGATAAGCAGCTGGCTGTCAGAAACGGAGCTTTCAAAGGGCATATCCGCATTCCTACAGCCGATTCCAAACAATGACAAGAGTGGCCACTTGACTTAAGGGGATTATGGGACGTTTCCGGAGGCTGATCGGAGCGCAGTAAAGCAACACCTCGTTCAAAATGGCGCTGCGGGACTCCAGCGAGGGCGCAGCAAACGTTATTCCACTCGCCGAGGTGGAGTACCAGCAGCGCTGTAGCCGCGGAGTCAGAGCGCTCTACGTGCCTTGCCAGTGTGGGCGGGTAGTGAGCTAGTGCGCCCGGGGCTCCTTTATTGCGCTGTAACTCGCAAGTGTAGCCAAGCCCTAAGGCTCAGACTCTATTCACAACCTCATGTAATGGAACTTCGCTTCCCCCGACTGCACCACTCAGGTTCTTGGAGCCTTCAGTGCTCCCATCCTCCCATCTCTACACCTGAGAGAGGCGTGAAACCAAGCAGGAGTTAGTATAGCTAGAGGCTGAGGTACAGTATCAGCTGGGTGTTTAAAATACAAGCCTCTCTTCCCTCAGGCAGGTCTGTTTACAAACCAAGTCCTGTGGCGAAAGAGGCCTTCCCACAATGGATGGAGAACGCTCCCATCCCAGTCACAATGGTTGTGCCCCTATTACTTCCACGGCTGTTAGAGCACTGCAGGAATGCTGTCCCCTCATTGTGTGTATTTGTTTTTTTCCTTCTTTACTGATTTTTTTTTTTAAATCTCGAGCTGGGGACACCACTTTGGCACCACAGTCCCTTTAAACTGTTCAGTGTCATTCCCAACTGCGCAGTCTGGCTGGGCAGTCAGACCATGGCTTTGGGGAAAAGGAAGATCTGGAATAACCCATCAAGTGTTCTGCAGATGGGAAATTCCCCTACTTCAAACCAGGAACAGCCATCACAGCTGCCTGTGGTACTTCTGAAGGTCAGCAGTACAGAGGGACTTTATCCTCGTCTAGTCACCTGCACTTGGGTACTGCTGAGGAGCAGATGAGCAATCCCATAGGGGCCTGATCCAGCACCCACTGAAGTGGATAGAAATCTTGCCATTGACCTTAAGTATGTCTTTGGTATGATGTTTTCCCATTCAGACTCCTAGTTCCATTTTGAGAGGATTTTAGTCTGGATCCAATATATTTTTGGCCCTCCATCATATACATCCACAGTGGACATTACACAGCATATTCTATGCAAGTGATGGGCTACATACGAGTAAAAAATGGCTGTTAAAAAAAATCTTGCCTGAGAGAGCCGTAAGACTTTTCTTCTCTACTTAGAGTCCAGCTCTGATGTCAAGTACATGTGCTTTACACTGGTGTCATGGTACCAACCTGAATGGAGTCTCTCCTGATTTACATCACCATAAAGGAGATAGAATCAGGCCGCTAGACTTTGCATTCTTTCTGGAAAAATGTAAGTCTCTGAATATTTTAGTTAGGTGCAGTACGTGGATAAAAGGGCTAATGCATAATGTCATTCTACCTTCTACTTTTGTCAGGTGAGCTATACAATTCTAGACTGATGTAAAAAACAAACGTAAATCATACTGAGCATTTTAAATGGTTTTAAAAAGTAGCATGACAATCCGTTTCCTTCTAAAAGATTTCATAAAGCCGATTCGGGACTAAAAAAATAAAAAGCATTATTTAGCATGAAAGGACAGTGGTAATTTCATTACATTAACCTAAATTCTTCAGGTTTAGCGTTGTTAGCTTTTGAAAGGGAATTATTCCTTTTGAAACAAATCCCACGAGAGTTCTTCAACCCTGATGGATTTGGAAGATACTAAGAGTGAGCTAAACTACAGTGCTCTCAATGCCTCAGAAGGAGGAGGAGTACCTTACCATACATGGATATCACCTATGAATTGTAGCACATATTATTATCAGTTGTGTTATTTATGTGACCATAGTGCTCACAAATCCCTGCTGAGGGGGAAGGGCTGCTCCTCTGGAAAATGGTCCTGGGCAAAAATGTTCAAATACTGGCAATGATGCACTTTTGGCCCAGAGACTTCCTCGAAGTTGGATCTGCTTCCTCCAGACTGCACTAGGTCGAAATTTGGACCACTTAGGCTATGTCTACACTTGGACCCGGAGGTGTGATTCCCAGCTCAGGCAGACGTCGGTGTCCTAGCTCTCATCAAGCTAGCATGCTAAACACAGCGGTGTTGCTGCAGTCAAACAGGCAGCGGCAAGCGATGGTACGAGTTAGCCCTGCCGAGTGCGCATCTGCCTGAGCCCCCTTGGTACGTATTGGGGTGGCTAGCCCAGGCCACTGCTCGCCACCACCTGTGCTACCCCAGAGACCTCGCTACTTTTGTACGCCAGCTCGATGAGCACGTGGCAGGGACTCAAACTCTCAGCTCATGGCGCAGACATACCCGTGCATAAAGCCGCAGCACAGTCATTAAATAATCAAGCCAGGAATAAGCATGGACATTCCACGGGCTTGAGGTGAGTCGCCAAGTGCTGACATTAGATCTGGATTTGGCACCCCTGTCTCTGAAGGTGTCTGAAGCCACTCACCCGTGTGGCCGCTGCTGCTGCAGAACCAGTATTGGTCTGGTGCTACACTCTGCAGTAGCAGCCCTCCCACAGGCTCTGACGTTTATTCTCCCCTGGGGGTGCTGCACCCCACTGTGGCCCAAGGCCCCGCCCCTTCCCCCCGAGGCCTCACCCACACCCCACCTCTTCCTGACTCTGCTCCGCCCCCTCCCCCAAAGCTCCTGCCCACCTGCTGCTCTCCGCCCTCCCCCAAGTGCCTCCCTCAGCTGCCAAACAGCTGATCAGCCACGCCTCCGAACAGCTGATCGATGGTGATTCCGAACAGCTGATCGTGGCACCATGGAACAGCTGTGGCTGGTAGGTGCTGAGCACCCACTACTTTTTTCCCCGTGGGTGTTTGAGCCCTGGTGCACAGATGGAATCGGCACCTATGGGCCCACCAGTCACTTACAGGAAGACGTGCCCCAGCAAGCACCAGTTTAGTACAACTTAGTGATGCCACAATGGTGAGTGGATTACAAATCAACAGGAATATATAATAACATGGAAAACGTGCAAGTTATGCACATGACATGTTTACATAATGTGTTCCCTTGTCTTCCTCTCCTTTCAGCTCTTCCCACCTGTTTTGCCTGGTCTTTGTTTGTCAGTTCTCTGACGTAAGAACTCTTTTACTGTATGTTTATACAGTGTCCAATATAATGGGGTCCTGTTCTGATAGTTTTGTATGGTAATAGCACCCAATCAATGACTAATTAATACATATTTGTTACTAATCATTAATAACAATTCCTAGCTTAAAGGTAGAAAATGCTGGAATGATAGAGGGACAACTGACAGGGAGGAATATAAACAGGATCAAAGAGAGTCCCCTCATGTGCAGAAAAGGAAAGGGAGAATCTTTAACTCAGTTGTACTTTGACTGACAGCAGCTTGTTAATTGTTCAGTGATTCAGACAGAGGGCGAGGGAGTCTATCTAGATTTTCTCTCGGCATGCAAGTCAGATCCCTAAATAATTCACATTCGTTTGCAAGTTATTCTCGCAGAAGGTGTTGAATTGTAACTGTTTAAGGGCAAGTGACAGCTTGTTTTTTATTTTCTGAACAGACAAAAATTAGAACAGACAAGATAGACCTAAATATATCAGGATAACCCCAACATGAACAGGCTAAATATTATCTGTTCAGGATATTATCTGAAGCAGATGTATGTCTGGAGTTGAAGTGCTGTGCATATTTTGCTTAAAATTTTTGTTAGGGCTTGATGCCCATGTTATCGAGGAAAGTTCAGAAGCTGAAAAATATGCTTTTTCCCAAGCAGATTGTATAGCTTCTAGTAGAGATTAAAGTGGCAAATTCAAATCGAGATAGCAGGAGAGAGGACAGTCACACTCCACACATCCAGTATTTTGGAGATATAGATATAAGGGATCGCTAATTCCCCGCTATTCACTATTATGCATGATGATGGGCAAAGAAGCATAAAATGAGGTAGAAAGCCCCAAAAGGAGCAGAAAGGGCAGAAACAGCAGTAAGGCATGACTCCCCCACCTATCCCTGGGGCCTGTGGAGGCCCTCTATGCTAGATCTGTGTCTGGTCAGTGCTCAGCGGCTCATGAGGGTGGAGGAATGAGGTGTGTCAGGGGAAAGGGTAGAGAGGAGGAGCAGCTGCTCTGTATGGCATACTCCCCTCTCTGACTGGCAGAATTTCTGTTAGAATACAGAGGGGAAGCTACTGCTGTTCCAAGTGGTTTTATTGCCTTTTGTTCCATGCTGTGTCCACTCAACCATGGAAGGGGAGAAGAGTTTAGGCACAGCAGGCTGGCCAAGGACAGCATGGATGCCAAGGGAGAGAGAATGGCTGCTAGACATTAGTACAGAGGAAACCCTCCATGTCATTGGGACTTTCTTTCAGTACAGATCCCACAGATCCATGAGGTTTAGAAGCTACCACCCTTGCTTCCTCCAGGGTCATCCAGGCACTACGAAGAATCTGTAAGACAGATCCTCAGCTGAGGCCTAATCCAAAGCCTACTGAAGTCAATGAAAGTCTTTCCAATGGTTTAAATGGATTTTGGATTCAGTCCCTGGTGTAAATCTAGCATATTCCCATTAAAGTAGGCCAGGTCTACTCCAGCTGAGTATGTGGCCGGATGTGAGGTGAACCCTATGGAGTTTCTCCAAGTCTTCTGTTCCCTTTGTCCGAGATATACCACAGGAGGGTATAATGTGGTCCCTAGGAATGTCCTTTGCTTTCTGTCTGAATCTAATTTCTATTCTTGACTATTTGTAACTTTAAGCTCTTTAAGTTTTGTTCTTACCAATCCCTCTCCTGCTTCTGTGCCACGCTTTTTTTTCAGATGCCAAGAATGTCTGTTTGAAGAGAGATTTATTTTGTTAGACCCCTGCTACTGTTATCACACTTGACATCTCCCAAGTGCATTAAAAGGCTCTTTCAGTTCATGCATGTTTAGAATGTATTCTGTGATGGCAATTCTGATCACAATCTAGCTGGAGACAAGTTGAATGTATACTAGAAAAAACACAACCTGCCATGATCACATTATTTTGGGAATTGTAAAACGTTGGTTGATTGATTAATGGCTCTATTTAAAATACATCCAGATTGCATAGTTTTATTTAGGATACCAGACAGTTATCTTTTTCTTTGGGAAGAGCTCAAGTGGTGATAGGGAAGTATCAGCTATGAGATGAGCGAGGTTGTAAATTTAAAAAACTCTTTTTTAAAAACTATGACTTGTAAAACTTCATCTTGGCTGACCCATCCATGAACATGGATTTCAAAATGTAGAAAAAAGGCATGCAATATTAGCACTAATAAGTATGACTGAATAATTAAATTATTTTGCTACTTTTACAACAGCGATAGGATTATTCTGAATTAGTTACATAAATCGTTCCTAAAATTTCCTATCACTCTTATGTTATTTAAAATTTCTTACACATCAATTAGTTTGAAATAATAAGACTTTAGGCTATCCATTAATTGCTGCACTGTAGACATGACCTGTATTTAACGTTCTGCAATGAAAATTAAGCTGAAGCAACAAAGAATCTTGGCTAACAGAAAAGGTTTCTTCAGCCTTCAAATAACAAAGAAAAGTTAATGGGAGCAATGAATACACAAGAGACTCTTTGTCAGTTTACCATTTTCTGCTGTTACACGCTAAGACAGATTGCTGCAGCTATAAGCTTTTATCTACAGATGTTTAACACATATTGTTGTATTTTCCATGTATTCTTTCCAGATTATACAGTATAACTACTTTCTGCCAAAAGTCCGGTGCTGAAAGAAACATATTATTCATGTAAAGGAAGGCCAGCTTCATACACAAGTCCAAGGACTTATTTGTTTGAGAAACTTCACTTAGAAGATACTGCAATAGACTACTCCTGGGAGAATTCTGCGCCACTGTGTGTGCGCAGAATTCATGCCCTGTGCAGATTTCTTTGCTTCCCTGCAGAAAAATGACTTTCTGACAGGGAAGCAAAGGGAAGCTTCAAGAGCAGTCACACATCGCTCCCTAGTAGTGCAGATACATTGTTTCAGGCACCTGGAGCAGCCTGTGGAGAGGAAAATCACTGTGGGGCTGGGGACACCGCAGCCAGTGGCTTCTATTCTGAGCCGGGATCAGCTGCTAGTCCTGGCTGGACTGGAGGCAGGAGAGGATGGGACTTCCTTTTCCCCTGCAAGGAGTGGCTGGGGCTGTGTAAGACTCACCCCCAGAAACCTCCCCCAGCTGCAGGAAGCTCAGCATCCCCCCCTGCTTCTTGGCCCCATCGCTCTTCAGCTGTGGGGGGAGGGGACACTGTATGGGGAGCGGCTTCCCCCCCCGCATCCACCCAACCCTTGTGAATCCAGACCTCCCATACCCAGACACCCCTGCCAAGCGTCACCCAGTACATCCAGAATACCCCTAGCCCTCCATACCCAAACCCCACCCTACTGCACCTCAACCCCTGCCCTCAAATCTCCTGCCTCCGGATCCTCACTCTTGCACCGAGACCACCGCCTACTGAGCTCCTGGCACTCAAACCCCCACTCTGACAAGCCCCACACCCCTGCACCACCCGGAGCCCCCACATCCAGACCCCCATGCCACTGACCCCACAATTAGCTGCACCCAGACTCCCACCCCACTAATTCCCTATCACCCAGATACCCCTGCTGAGACCCCCACACCCAGACCCCTCTGCTGAGCCCCAATCACCTTCATCTGGAAGCCCCTGCAGAATCCCATTGCCCCTGCACCTGGAACCCAGCCCCCAAGGAGCCTCTGTGCATCCAGATCCCCCCACACCTAGACCCTCCACTGAGCTGCCTGCACTCAGATTGTCCCACACGGAATCCTCTCACCCCACACCTGGATCCCCCCACACTGAGCCCCTCCACACTTGGATCCTGCCTGTTGAGCCTGTCTGCCCTATCCCTGGTGCACCTGGTGCAGAGGGGCAGGGCCCCAGGGTGTTTCTGGGTCTTCTGCTGTGTCAGGGTCGGGTGCAGCCTCACTGCTGAGTCTGGGTCCCAGGGGTGGGGTTGGGGCTGCAGGGTGATCTCCCACCTTCGTGCAGCCAGTGGCCTGTGCTCCCCACTGTCATGCTGGATCCTCTGCATTCATTTATTGACAAATGAAACTCACAGAATTTTAAAATATTGGGTGCAGAATTTTTAATTTTTTGGTGCAGAATGCCCTCAGAAATAATAGATATGTAAGGTAAATGTGGATGGGGGAGCTTTAAATAGTTCAGTCAGTGCTCTTGCTTTTCTGTTAGCTAACAGAGATGGGTTTATTGGAGAGACACGTTGTCTACACACATGGGGAATTCACAGTTCTTAATTTTTATCTGCCTGCTGTTGTGGCTCACTGAGAAGCTGTTAAACTGCCTTGATCTCTTTGTAAAAGAGGCCTTAAGACAGCTGAAGTTCTCCTTCAGAGCCAGCCTTCTGCTCTGTTCATGTACTGAAGCCACATTCTAGCATCTGTGACACCACAGCTGGTTTCAGGCTAGCAACTTGTAATGTCACACCCCATGGATTGCAGCATCAGTCATCAGGATCTGACTGCTTACAGAGAAGGGGAATTGGAAACATTAAAATATTATAAAAAGAAGAGAAACTAGCCCAAGATGAATAATTAGGAAGGCTGGAAGGGGACACAGGAGAAAACTGCTCTCCTCTCAATTATTTTAAAAGCAGAATATGCTATAATCAGGACCCCCTGTAATCTGGCCATGCAGAATTCATCTTGTGCCACAGAACTGTGCTTCAGAGTAACAGCCATGTTAGTCTGTATTCGCAAAAAGAAAAGGAGTACTTGTGGCACCTTAGAGACTAACCAATTTATTTGAGCATGAGCTTTCGTGAGCTACAGCTCACTTCATCGGATGCATGCTTGAGAATCTCAGCTTTCATTTTTAAAAACTGTTTCTAGCACATGCTATTGCAGATATACACTTAGGTGATGTTTCAAGTGAAAACCTCTCTGTCTGAATCTGCAGAGAGCCTGAAACCATAGCTCTAAGAGATGTGAATTGCCCCAGTTCCCATGGACTCTGCTACTACAATTGGCATTCTCCCAAGATACTGAGGAATTTGCAGTTTTGTGCCTGTCTCCCTGCCCCAGTCCTGCCAAGATCTGCCTTGTCTTCTCCAGCTTTGTTCTCAAGGCTTCCTGCACTGTTTGTTGGAGCCAGGCTTTGGGGAGCTAGGATGAGAGTCCAGCTTGCAGGCAGGGAATGTGGGAGCCAGAAGTGTAGACTTGTAAGCTGGGTCTGGTAAGCCAGGGAGATAAGCTGCTGAAGTTGGCTACCAGGATCCCACTTCTCTGGCATACATGAAAGCAAAGAGGTAGTCAGCCAGGCCATCTGGACAACACCGCAGAAGCCAAGGCCTAGGGAGTGGAGCTGGGTCGGAGAACACAGCAAACAAAACCCATCTTTAAAATAAAATCATGGTCAAAAATAACCGTGGATGATTTTTTTCACCAATGAGTATTTTCAAGCATGTGCCATGGTTTGTTCAGTGGGGGTGGGGTTAGGAGTAAATGGTATTCTAGGGCGATAGGGTAAGTTAACAATGAAGCAGACTTTAGCGGTTGTTGCCAGAGAATTTGGTCCCATTGTGCTGCTGAGGACGTTGTGTATTGAGAAAGTGACTGACGGTGAGTTATAATTCTCAGAATCTTATACCCCTCAGCTCCATTCGACATTCTACACTGATACCTCTAATGTGTTTTAATGGCCTTTTCTGCAGCAGTATCCACTATATGCAATAAAAGGCACATTACTAAAAGAACGGTGGAGGAGTTTAATTCCCATAAATGTCATTAGTTCTAACAGGAGTACTGACTCTAAAGTCCTAAACCCTGCACCAAAAATTTTGCCTTTGTAGCATTTACACAGAAACGAGTGTTTTAAAAGCAGGTACCTTAGACTGTGAATTCTCTAGATTACCGACCATATCCTTGTAAGGGTTTGTACAACTTGTAGAATGGAACGCTCATTCTGATCGGTGCCTCTGGATTCTACCGTAATGTACCTATTGAATAGTAACTACTGTAAGTTTTAATCTTTACTAATCACTTCTGAAACATTGAAGTTCAGTATCAACTATTTGCGGAAATAATCCCTCCTACATATTGCATGGTATGTATTTTACTTATGTGTTTTTAACACCTACTGCATGAAAATAAAGATGTCAGAATGTGATCTGCGAAGTGCAATATTATTCCCATAAGCCATGCTGTCACTAGATATAGCAGCTGACACTACGCCAGGCAGAATTCCAGCTCTACACAACAGCGCCTGCAAATTTTAGCCTGCGGCGCTGATTCAGGAAAGCATCCTGATGCAGAACAGCGCTCAAACTTGTGGTCAAAGCCCACTGAAGGACTTTAGAATGTGCTTAATGTTAAATATGGGCTTCAATGCTGTCCTGAACAGGGATTGATTTATGCATGTATGTAAAAGCTTTCCTGAATCATGGCTTCTGGTACGAGTAAATTATGGCAGTACTCACTAGCTGCTAGTAGCCAGGCTCTCGATAGGGGCTCGCTTCAGCCTTTCTTATGAAGCCCCGTGTACAGTACAGACTTGTGACTGTATCTCCTCCTATTCTTTCTTAAAATCATCAAATTAGCCCTCTTACTGCTGGCATCTGTCAATCACAATGTCATTAACCAGAGGAAAGAAAATTCCCCCTACACCTCTGTGTAGCAGAATACAGTAGGTAGTTAAGTCAGTGAATCGCTGCATGAAGTTATGCAACTAGATCTGATGAATTCAGCTAGATTGCTGCATGCCTAACTACCATCAATGCTAATGAGAGTTATGTGCATCTGTTATGAGTGGGCATACACTTTGGCCATGAATTCTGCTGAAGCAAAATCTGATGCTATCTCATGTGGGAGTAAGGGCCATGTGATGCCCTGAAGGGATTCCCACTCCTCTCCCTATGTCTGTAAAGCTTGCCCTCTTTCCATTTTGCAGAGCATCTATTGGGGCAAGGGTGAGCTTGGGGGCTCAAAATGACCCTTACCCTTTGGTTGCAGAGGACTTGGTGGGCATTGGAGGGGCTGTGCTGTCATTCTTCCACCGCTCTCCCCAAACACCTGTCCTATTGGCTCTGGAGAAGGGGAGATCCTTGGGCCGATGGGCCCATTCACTGCATTTTGGAGCAGCCTATTGGATGTGCACTACTTGGTGCATTCTGTCTCCCAACTTTTACTCAGTTGGGTAGATCTCACCCCATGGTCCTTTCAGGCATAGTTTCCCCCAACCTCATTCCTTGGTGTCCTCACTGCCATGTAATGGGGTGAGCAAGGCAAGAGGGAGTCACAGACTTCACCTCCAGGGGAAGGGATAGGTTTATCTGAGCAACTCCACGATGACACAGAGGTTTCCCCCTTGGGATCTGATTTGCTCTCCACAACTGGGGTAACTATTTGGACTGAATAGCCTTCACCCTTCCCACCCCCGTAACATGGCCCAAATTAGGAGATACTGATCAGGATTTGGCTCGTGTTCAGGACAGCACTGAAAACACAGAGAGAGACAGTCTAAAGGGGCAGCGGAAAGCACAGGGGCTGTCCGTGGAAGAAACCTGGAGAGAGATTTCTGGGTCAGGGTGCAGGCTGAAAAGAATACTCTTGGCGCTGAGAGCGAAAAAAGCTGTTCCTGAAATTTGATTACTTTTGTGTTCAGAAAGAGTTCAGTTAAATGCTGGTACTGTGACAAAATTGGCCACAAAAAGAAGGATTCTTATAAATTTATGGCTGTCACAAGGGTCTCGTGAAAGCTTCTCTCCCACTTTGGGGAAGGGGGGAACACCAATCTGAAGGGGCAAAGCTGGGAAGTACAAGGATCAGTCCCAGAATTTTTGTTTAGATGTGAGGCCATTAAACAACAGTAAAGTAAGTTGGACTATTGAGTCTGTAATAGGATCTGTGATGTATACAGGGGTAATTGACACAGGCTCAAACATTACAGTTATTAGACCAGACACTAAAGAGGCTAGGAATCCCAAACTGAACCACCTAATTGGTCTTCAATGGACACAGAGACTGAGGTCAGGGAACCAGTTCAAAAACTGGGAAAACTGGGTTTGAAGATTGGACCTCTGAAATTGGAACAAGAAATCTGGGTGGCAGAAACAGTGGATGAGCTAATGATTAGCTTGGATTTCATTGTGGCTAATAACTGTGCAATCAATGCCAGGCAAGGTATCTTACAAATTCAGTCTGTGGAAATTCTTTATATAGATATGGCCCACATGAGACAAATGGTTTGTAGGCAACTGGTTTGCAGTGAACTAATTGTTCTGCTCCGATGGGGTAGGAACCATTATAACAGCTACATGCCATGGTAGCTTTTCAGCAAGGGCAAGATGCGGAGTTTTGAAATCTGCTTTGAGACCCAGGGTCTTGGGGGAATCTTAGCCAGTAAGATCTTGTGGATCTGAAACAAGAACTGAGCCCCGCTTGTTTGTGGCAGGGTTCTGACAAACAGGAAATTGTAAACAAAGGGATGCAGTTGCGATACGTGAGAGATCTGGTAAACACTGGTAGAGAAGACAATTACAAAGGAATAAAGGTGAACTCCAAGAGTTTCTACTGGATTTGTTCCAGCTCAGTACAGCACACTTAAATGAGGACTAGCAGAACAGTCTACAGTGCTTTCCGGTAAGGAATCAGGAGTTCTCCCGATCTAACAAAGATATATGTTGTATTGCACTGGTCCGGCCCAAGGGTGATACTGGGGGGAACAGACCCATTAAAAAGCCACCTCACCTACCTGTAGCAAAAAGGGAAGGTGCACTACAGGGCATCAAGGAAATGTAACAGGAAGGCATAATCAAGCCTGGTTCGGCCTCACCCATAAGCCTCACTCATAGTTCTGGTTATGAAAAAGGATGGCAGCCCCAGTTTCTGTGTGGACTACAGAAAAATATCTGAAGTCACTTTCAAGGATTCTTATGTATTATCATGAATGGACGATACCCTGGATGCTGTAGCAGGTTCAGTCTGGTTTTCCACACTGACATTTAAAAGTGGATATTGGAAGTGGATCCAGAACGGAGCTTGTGACAATTTAAAGTGATGGCTTTTGGCTTGTGCAATGCACCAGCCACAACTGAGAGGCTAATGGAGAGGGTATTACAAGCATGCCTCTCTCAGCCTGTCTGTTATACCTACGGGATATCCTGGTGCTTGCGAAAACATTTGAGCAGGAACTAAAAGGTTTACCAATGGTCTGCGACAACCTGAAGGTGGCCAATTTGAAACTGAGCCCAAGGAAATGAGAGTTGTTCCAAGAAGAGGTCCTCTACCTTGGGTACAACAAAATCAGCAAGCAGGGAATTTCCATTGACAAAAAAGGAAACTGAAGCTGTATAGAGCTGGCCAATGTGCCAGACACTCACAGATGTGCCATTTTATAGGGCGCTGCTCCTATGATAGACGGTTCAGTGGTGGGTTTGCCTATATTGCGAAACCACTGCAGACGTTGGGTGAGAAAGGGAGCCATTTCAGTGGTCAACAGGGATGATGTAGCATTCGGAGAGCTGAAAAGTGCCATTGTTCCTGCTCCTGTCTTGGACTATCCATGTTTCAAAACCCGTTTTGTATTGGACATGGATGCTGGTGCTTATGGTCTGGGGCCAGTACGGACACAAGAACACAAGGGACTTAAGAGAGTGACAGCTTGTTACAACAGAAGTCTAAATTCTCCTAAGAAATTATTGCACCACCTGAAAGGAACTCTTAGCCGTGGTTAAATCCACAGAACATTTTCCGCACTATTTGCATGGGAGGAAGTTTATGGTCAGGACAGAGCAGGCTTCCCTGCAGTGGCTCTTTAGAGTCACAAGTCCTGAGGGATAGCTTGCCAGGTGGCTGGAGAAACTGCAGTGCTATGATTTCACAGCCACACACAGGCCTGGCCATGAGCGTGATAATGCTGCTGCCTTATCCAGACAGTCTTGTTGGGAGGCTAATTACCAACGCTGCCCCAAGCAGGAGAGCAAGGAACTAGTCGCTCAAAAAGATGAGTGTGCCGCTCTTCCTCTAATTCGCAGAAGGGCCCATGTTCCTATTTCATCCATTAGAGCAACCGGGCTGGGGCTAAAGTATGTGTCCCAGAGCAACTAAAAACTTCTCAAAGAGAGACCCTGATATCAGGATAGTGTGTGATTGGAAAATCAACTGGAAAATGCACCCACCCTGGAATGCAATGTAACAATGCCACAGTAAAAGTTGTCTGGTCACAGTAGGAAAGCTAAAGGCTTAAAGATGAAATATTGTATAGGAGATGGGAAAAAGCAGCAAGTGATGGACACAGGTAGCAGCTGTTTGTACCAGATGCAATGAAATAGGAGGGTCTGAGGTGATGTCATGATTTTAAAACTGCTGGACACTGGGGGGTTGCAAAAAACTTAGCCAAGGTCAGGGAGAATTTCTATTGGGTAACATGCAGGCAGGGTGCAGAAATTGGTGCAGGAAACGTGATGCCTGCATTGCAAAGGAGGGCCCCCCTAAAACTGGGAAAGCCCCTTTGCAGCAGCATCTTGTGGGGGTGCCAAAGGAGTGCATTGCCACTGATGTTCTTAGGCCCTTGACTGAGACAGAGGCTGGCAATCAATACTTGATGACAGCTATGGACTGCTTCACAAAATGGCCTGAGGCTTATCTAATAAGAAACCAAGAGGTTGTGACAGTAGCAGACGAGTGAATGAATTCTTCACCAGATTTTGGGGCCCAGGCAAGTTATGGATTAAGAGAGAATCTCTGAATCCAATGTGTTTCACCAGGTTTGTGAGATTCTAGGATCCACAAAATTTGCACCATCTCAACACACCCCCAATCTGATGGGGCGATGGCTAGGTTCAACAGAACTCTGGGGGTTCAGCTGGCTACCTTGCTGAACAGCATCAAAGAACTAGCACCAGCATATCCCATTCCTTTTGATGGTTTATAGAACAGCAGTTAATGAGAGTAAGAAGTGTACCCTAGCATTCCTCATGTTTGGACGTGAGCTAAGGAACCCAGGAAACCTGTTGTATGGAGTTCCTGGAGAGGAACAAAGGGATTTGAACCATGGGGACTACCCTACATTCCAAAACTGAAAAAAATCACACCTTTGGCTAGGGAATATCTGAGGATCGCCTCTGTCAAAATGAAAAAGCTGTGTGATGTAAGGTCATCTGGGGAAACCTTTAAAAGGAGGAACCTGGTCTGGTTCCACAATCCTAGAAGAAAGAAGGGTAGGAGGCCTAAACTGGATAAACTTTGGGAGGGAACCCTATAGAGTACTGACCCAAATCAATGAAATGGTATACACTGTATTGTTGGGTCACAGGACTAAACCCAACATTATCCATAAGAACCCTCTGAGAAGATACTGGAGGACAGAATTTCAGTTTTGCTGCCCTCTGAATCTGAGAATGTAGCTGTGGAAGTCGAGACTGGAAAAGTTGTTACAGAGTGAATTCTCCTCAAGGGTGTGGTCTGCCTCAGCCAGCAAATTCCACATAAACAATTGGCAGTCTTTAGGGTCTGGTTGACATGAAACCCAGGGAGAGAAAAGAGATTTGGGAGGAAATAAAATTCCTTTGGGTTGGTGATGTGAAAACATCTTGACAGAAAGACACCGTACATATGTAAATAGTTAACCTTGTATCATTCTGAACGTTTAAAAAAAATTTCTGTTTGGGATGGGGCTGGTGAGTGTCACCGTTTTAAGCCTCACTGGGACAACAAGTGAAGCTGAGGTGTGTGTATGTGGGGGGTGTTGTTATGATCTGTGTGAAACGTTTTTATGGACTGAGATTGATGGGTGTGAGCCAACCCTTTAATTAACAAGACTGTAAGCATAAGGCCCACCTAAGACAAAAGAAGTCTGTGGCCCTGCTCAGGAGCTTTTGCTGAACATTGTTTTGGGCACGTGTTTGTGTGTGGGAAGTCAGAACAAAAAGTAACTGCCTACAGACAAAAAGGACTGGGGGCGGGGGAGAGACCACGTAAGGAGCTGCTACTTGAAAGAATGGTGGCTGACCATGGAAAAACCCTGGGAAGAGATTTTTGGGTTGGGGTGCAAGCTGAAAAGAGTGCCTTTTGTGCTGTAAGCAAAAGTAGTTGTTTTATGCTACTTGGTTCCTTCTGCACTCAGAAAACACTGGGTTTTGTACATTCCTTGTCAATAAAAAAGACTGCATCAAAGAAAATACCAGACTCCATCAATTTCTCCTTCCAACTGGAACATCGCACAGGGCCTGAACATTGCCGAGCTGCTCAGGTCAAAAGGGGGCAGCAATCTTGAACACTATTATTTCTGACTTTCAGAATGTTAGTTGAGTTATTTCAAAGAAACTGAGCGCTAGTCTAGCCCTTCAGCTTTTCAGGAAAGAAGAGAGTACATCTCCGAGAAGCAGAAATCAATATCCTCATGACATTTGCATAAAAACAAAGAACTATCAGCTCCCTGGCAAACTGTTGCCAATGTAATAATGCTGTCTCCCGTAAGTCACCCGGGCTGTCCCTTCTGCACATCATCAGGTACCGAGGTATTTATTATGCTCTCACAGTTCTACTTGCTTTTGTTGCAACAAGTTTGCTCATGAAAATGCTTGTCCAATGCTTTCCTGTGTATAAATAGTTGAACCGAGAGCTCATGACAAGCAAGGACCAGCCCTAGTTTTGTGGCCTAATTCTGCCAAGCTGAGAGAAGACAACTAAGCACAATTTAGAGTGAAATATCTGCTTTAAACACATTGTATTTTACAAGTTCATTATTCTCTTTGCAAGAGATCTTACAACAACTAAAAACATTTATATAAGAGATTATAAGCGTGCATTAGTATGTTTAGATACTAGGGTTGCAAATTTTCTAATCACACAAAACCGAACACCCCCACCCCGCCTCTTCTCCACCCTCACTCACTTTCACTGGGCTGGGGTGGGGGGGGGGTACGGGTTCTGGGCTGGAGGTGCAGGCTGGGGATGAGGGGTTTGGGTTTCAGGAGGGGACACCGGGCTGGGCCAGGTGGTTGGGGTGAGGGCTTCGGCTGAGGCCGGGGATAAGGGATTTGGGGTACAGGAGGGGGCTCCGGGCTGGGCCACGAGGTTGGGGGGCAGGGAGGTGCGGGGTCCTACCAGTGCTTACCGTGGCTCCGAGGAAGCGGCCGCCAGGTCCCTGCAGCCTCTAGGCACATGGGCGGCCAGGTGGCTCTGTGTAGTGCCTTCGTGCCCGCAGGCACCACCCCCCGCAGGTCCCATTGGTAGTCCCTGGTGGCCGCTTCCAGGAGCAGCGTGGAGCCAGGGCAGAAAGGGAGTCTGCCCTAGCCCCGGGCCCCCATTGAGCTGCTGCCCAGACTTTTATCGGCCTGGTTGGCAGTGCCGACCGGAGCCGGCAGGGTCCCTTTTCGACTGGGGAAAACCAGACGCCTGACAACCCTAATAGATACGTGAAGACTATGGTAGAGTCCACGTGGTCAGAAGACTGATCATGCACATCAGAAAACCAATGTGGCTCAAATTAAGGTGGCATTTTAAGCATCAGTAAACATATACATTATTTATTATTTCTATTACAGTAGAGCCTAGAGGCCAGGGCCCCAAACTGCTGTTATCATGGCAAATCCCAAAGGGATGTAGCCACCTTGCAGACTGACTGTTGCCTGGATCAATCTCTAACTAGGTCCTGACGATGGTCCCAATATGGTAGGCTCTATACGAACATATAATATCCTTTATTTCAAACAGGAATTAATTCAGGGAAGTCCTATGGCCTGTTATACACAGATGACTCAACTGGGAAGTCCTATGGCCTGTTATACACAGATGACTCAACTGGTCCCTTCTAGCTTTATAATCTATGAAGCTGTGAAGAGACAGTCCCTCCCTCAAAGCCTTTACAACTAATTGTAAGACTACAGAAAACAGGTGGCTAAAACAACACATGGGGGGAGCACAAGGAAGCAATGAAATGATTGTGGCCAGCATGGAAAACAGAGATCAAAGCAACCAAGAGGCCTAACCACTGTTTGACTTTGTTGTAGCCATCACAGTAGAAAGGAGAGTAACTCCAGATCCAAACAAGATGTGATCTTGAGCTACTGATGGCAAGGATTATGAATTACAGAAAGAGAGAGATATTTACTTTCAAGGTGCATAGGAACCTTGTGTTAAAAAATTCAGAGGAGAGCTATAGAGATTGCAGTAAATTAAGTCTTTTCTCCATACACTACTATCAATACACTTCCCCACCACAGATCTCTGTCTCGGCTGTACCACCTTGTGTGGCCCAATCACCTCCTTCTTTAAGATTAGATGTCTGGGGTCCCCCTCCAAATATCTGTACCCATCAATTGCAACGCCCTGCATTTTTAAAGATTATGCACTAACTTGTGGCTTTGCCAAAGCCCGGAGAAAGGGGCAGCAACATGTGGTTGTGCTTCCTCAGAAGCACACTGGTAACTAGATTGTGACTCAGAGTCAAAATCGGCCTCTTGGAGGGCTGGGGTGAGTACCTGCAGCGGACTGACAGCTGGCACAAATTGCTTCACTTGTGTGTGTTCCACTCACTCCTCAGCCCTTGGCTTCCTCCCTCTCTACCTGGACAGAAGGAGGAGAAGTAGCAGCTCTGTGAAGGCTGTTGCCCCTTGCTCCCTGGCACCATATGGCCCTAAAAATATGAAAAACACTGAAAAATATGTATTGTATGCAAACAAAGGTAAGTGCCTTCCTAGAGATTATCTGAAATCCTTTACTATGGGAACTCTCCAATGGGAAGTTATGTTCTGTTACAATACTTAGTTTTCCCAAGTCCCTTGCTAGTCCCCCCAAAGTGACAGTGCTTCAAAAGAACTTGTTCTTATTCCATCAGCAAGACACAACGCATATTAAAACATTCAGAAAGGTAGAATCAGGTAAATGGTAAAAGATCAGAACAAAGCAAACAAAAATGACTGATTAATAACCAAAGCAGTTTATTTCCATCCCCTAGGCAGAAGAAAACCTGAGATCCCATGCACATCCGCATCTTCAAGCAGCTGTCCCAAGCCTCCTTCCTCCTACACAGTCATATCCCCACTGCCCTGTGACACACAATCAAACTCTTATCCCTTCTGGTAGGGCATTTTGAGCATCAACCCGTCTATAAAACAATTTAAAGAAAGAAATTATTTTCTTATACTCTACTTTCATCTGTCCTGGTGGGTGTGTCTGTCTTTTCCTCAGTCTTCTTCATTTCCACCAGAATAATTCCCCCGCTTTTGTCTCTTAATCTCTCCTGGTGGCTCCACTAATTCCCCCTTTCACTGCTTGCCACAATTTCCCCTACCTCTCCCGTCTCCTGGTTACCTCTCTTCTCCTTTCCATCCCTAAGATCTGTTGCCTTGGCACTCTCTTCTCTACCCTATTATCTTCTGTTCCTCCTTCTTTCCTATCAACAATGCTTGAATCTCTCCCCTTCCCTCATGCCTCTAATGTTTTCTGTGCCCCACTCTGTCCCACTTTTTGCCTACAGTCCCTTCCCCTCTCTGATGCTGCCAGTCCTTGATGCCCTTCTCTGGAGACTTTAAGTTCCCTCTTTTCCTTCCCCATAATCTTTCTTTGCTTTTTCAGGGGACTTTCCAGTAGTCTATGGGAAACAGAGCATTGGCCTTCTCGTGGGTGGTCTCGAGGGAATGGGATTTTGGCTCTGACTTGGCTGAGAGATGGAACAGAAGATGCTCAGATGATCAAAAGGGCAATGGAGATGGCTGCTACATGCATCTCTTGATCGCTGCATTAGAGGTGAGACAAAAGCATTACAAACAAAACAGTGGGGTGGAGTGTGAGGCAAAGAAGCCACAAACTGCTTTCCCAGTCTAAAAAGAGTATAACCACCAGTGGCAACATACGTTACGAAGCCAGCAGATAATAAAAGGATTCAAAACCTTCAGAGATTTCAGTTATCACGTGAACTAATGGGCAGTAAACTGTGGACCCCACCGACTCACGTTTTGACATGAAAAATGAAAACAACATGCGCATTACTAGATAAGAAGGGGAACATTTCACTCACTTTCACTATAGTCTCATATTCCATTTCTACTTCTGTTTTTCCTCTACTTCTTGTTCTTCTATGCTCTTTAAAACAAAACCAAGGATCATTTCAATTTTCGGTGATTAGCAATTACTCTAAACTAAAATTACATAATTTTGTGCAGTACAAAAAAGTAACCTCTCTTTTATCTAGGCACATAATGAACAATAGAAAGATCACTCTGCCCTTCTGAGTGCTGGCTCATTAATATTTGACTGGTTGCTAGGATCACATTAGGCAGTGAATTTGACCGGTTGGTAGGAACACATTAGGCAGTCAAACCAATCTATGAAACATAACCTGTCACTCTTTATTAAAAAAGGACAATGTTTCAGCATGCTTCTGTGTGGGAGATCTGAGCTTGGGTACAGCTGGAGCTCAGGCACATTGTCGAAAAAAAATTTCCTCAAGAAAGAGACATATTCTTTCGATAGGGGAAGAAAAGTATATTTCCATAAGGACAATGTCAATCAGCCATGCCACCTCGGTTCCTACTGGAAGGAGTATCTAAGGCCACTACAGATATATCACCTCTGCCTCTGATCATGCCAGATTTCTTAAACTAAGCGGGATTGGCCTTAATCAGTTCTTAGATAGGAGATCTTCAAGCAATACACAGAATGCTTCAGAAAGTGGTGCTAGAGAATCAACAGGTGGAGCACTTCCTTTTGAGTCAGTATTTAACCAATGCCTGAGCAGAGGGAGCTACTGGGCATGATGCTGGAGGAGGTGACATTTTCAGGATAAAGTATAAGACCAATATTCTGATCCACCAAAGAGCCCTTAAAAAAACAAAACAAAATGAAACAAAAACACCTAAATTTGCATTTGATTCCCAGTGTCAAAATTCATATTTGGGTAATTTAAAAGAGTGGCAGGATTTTAATATTAGCCCACCCTGCTAGCAGGCATTGGAACCCTTCAGAAAGCTGCAGACTAATTATTGCTGACTCTCTGGGACAGGAGTAGCTCATTATACACCACCCCAAATGTAAAGGGGGTAAAGGTAGCCTTCTGTAAGAGAGTACAGGCCTGAGTCAGAGAGGCCCTGAAAGAAAGAACTCCAGCCTAGAAGCATCCAAAAAACTCCAAAGGGTCCACATACGGCAATTACCTTGAAGGTTATCTTTTTGTTAATAAAACTGTACTTCAGGAAGGGTAGCTTTTTGGAGCTGACTAAGGTGTAGCTTTTATTTGGAGCTGGATTAGAACACCATCAGTTTACATATAAATACATTTTCCCTACTAAAATTACTTTTCCACTTGCAATTGGCTGTGCATTCTTCGTCTATTTTCCTATAATGTTGTGTAGCATTGCTGTGTGGTAACAGCTGATATTTCACCCCAGCAGAGATTGCAGTGGGGAGTGATGTGATTGCTACATGTTGATGGTAGCTGCATGAATAAGGATTGCAGTTCTAGTTCTGTTTGTAGGAGTTAAAACTTTATGGCTATTTTTACAGTACAGTAGTTGCTATTAAAAGCTTGGGGTCTACCACACCATGCCATACATGGTGCTCCATACATTCAGAATGGGAAATATTACAGACACCACGGTATGTTTTAAATACATGGTGACACTGGGCCAAAGTCAGCCCTGGTATGATAGCTGGGCACACATTAATTAAAGTCAACGATGCTTGGTCCTTGCTGGTTGTCTGTTAAATTTGTTAAGAAAGCATTGAAAATAAACTTTTAAACTGAAATAGAAAGAAATGAGTAGCACAAAGGTCAGTGTTTTCATTTTCTATTCTAATGAAACCACTAATAAAGTTTATGTAACTTAATAGCCGAAGTAATACTTAAATTGATCATAAAATGTTTCCCCTTAAAGCATTTTTGTAAACTGATCATAATTACCAAGTCACATCCTTGGTAATGGTGAAGGGGGAGAAAAATGCATTTTATGCATTGTGTGCTCATCTTACATTCATTTGGATTTATAAATGTCTTGTAATTGAGTCACAGTGGAGAAAAAAATCATCATCAACTAACTTAATATGGCTGGATTTGAATGAAATTAATATGTAACAGAACTTACAAAGCCCTCCTATATTGCGTCACAATGAATGAATGAAACCACTTTATCTCTTTTCCCCTTGAACTCTCTTTCACCTTGGGCTGTAAAACTACTACATTAGCAGTGACATAAATGGTGTTGTAAGTTACATATTGGGTATAAGTTGGCCAGAAAATGGGCGCTCGTGAGAGTGGAGTTTGCAAAGTAAATCCATAATCTATGCGGAGGGAGCAGAATGTGGAGATTACAGCAGGAAAAATGGAGCAGTGAGAAGGTGAAATGTAAGGTGGGATGAGACGGCTGCTTTATTGTGCATATTTCCTTGTTATTTTTCCTGGGGCATTTTAATTTCTGGCCCTTTTGGCCTGGAACTTACACTGGTTTTGCATACCTGCTGACAGATAAATCAGTTGAAGTTGCATTATTTTAGCACTTGCCCCAGTTTTACGCCACAGTTATATGTGAGGTTTAAGTTACATTACCATTCTGTCACTGCAGAATTTGGCCTAGTTACTTCCAGGAGAGTTGCATCCATTACATAAGGTCTGAATTTGGCCCCTAGAATTTTCCTTAAAACAAACCTTGGAGCACACTAACTTCCATCCCAGGGCTAACTTATTTACTTTGTCTAATGCTCCTCCTGATCCTTACTTCAAGGATCTTATTTTTAGCCTACCTCCTGGGTAAGTGCACATTTGCGTTTGTGAAAAGGCGTTTGCTTTGCATGCAAGCGATCCCAATTTTACATACTCACAGGGCTAGAAAGGTATTCCTGTAGCCTTTTTTGTTCACAGGCGGGGATCTGGGTGTGCACACGGTGAGGGGCGTGTGCAAAGTGCGTGCACATTTGCGAACATGCAAATACCACCTAGCTGGAAGCTGAAAATCAGGTTCAAAATGGCTAATCACTTCATAAAAGCAACATCCAAAAGTGACAATAAAACAATTCTCCTCTACCATACTTGGGATTTTCACCTTCATCAGTAGCAAGTACCCAAAACGCAGTCAATCAGATGTAACAGAGATATCTGTATAGCAGCTGTAGCTAACTGACAGCCTGAATTTCTCTGTGATATACAGTTACAAAATATGACACCCTAGTTTGAATTAAGGTGCACATAATTCAAATTCTACAATATTTTCAGAGCTTATATAGATAATGTATGTACTCTGCCACTATTGCTATTTTTTGATGCAATTAGCACAAGTGTATCAGACATTATAAATCATGTGTTGCACACTCATATTTACCACAGAGTGCTCGCTTGCTATGGAGTCCCAGTCAGCGAACAGGATTGTCTTGCAGCATAAGAAAGAGAGTCAGGAAGAAACACAAGAATTAAAATGAACTCCGAATTTGAAGCTCTTTTGATTTCATTTGTTATGACTACATTTATCGTATTGTAAGTTACATGGATCTTGTCTTTAAAAACCAGCAACTCCTTTGTTCTAGCAAGGAATTGATTTTAGTGGCCTTTGTGCATGCCCGGTAGTCATGTTAAATGGCTTTTGGTGAAACATTTTAAATCTGCAGATAATTAATGCAACACAGACAGAATTTACTGCTTCCCAAATCATAAAAATGCATCTGAAGAGCTATTAGTCACAGTAATGTTCAGGGAACATCACAGAGAGAAGACACTAAGCTTCTGGACGACGGACTAGATCTTAGGAGATCAGAGTCAAATGAGTATATTTTTTCTGTTATCCATAATTAATTTGCAATGCTGTATTTTCCCAGCATTTATGTGGAGAAGCCCTACTATTATAGAAAGTGCAAAAATCATTCAGTGCATGATAAGCATTTAAAACGTGAAGGTTATAAACATGTTTCATTTTATCTGAGAATAGACAATGCGTGGCTATTCTGTACTGTCCCAAAGGCCATCACAAAGAGTATTTTACATTTCTGGTCTCAGAGCTGTCATGAGGGGTTAGATGCTCTTCTGAGTTACGCAGCTGTAAATCCAGTGGACAGCCACTGGAGTAAATGATGTTACTCCAGATTTACATCATCATCATCACAAATGAGAGCCGAATCTCACCCAGAGCACTGTGTACTTGGAATCCACAACAACAACCTGAAGCTTTGAGCCTGAAGCTTAAAATCAGTTCTGTCAATTTGGATTTTTTTTTCCTGATTATCCTTTATGGGCATCTTGAAAACGTTACAAAGAAAAATGAATCACATTATGGAAAATACAAAGGGAATACTAGCTACCAAAAACATTGTCTCATAACACCTTATTTGATTCTGTTTGCACAGTTCCTGACAAATCAGACTTTCTTCCCCAGTCTCTCAGCTGGCAACTCATTTGTACAGACACCACCCTAGCGTTTGGCCTAAAACAAGGGTTTCATGGCTGCTCAGGTCTGTGATAAGACCTCTTTGTTTGAGAAAGAGGAGAAGATTTTCAAAAAGGCCCAGCAAGTTAGGAGCACAGGTCAATGGGAATCCTAAACTTTGAAAATCTCTCCCAGAATTGTTTTTAATTCACGATTCCTTCAAGAGGTGCTGGAATAATTTTTACAGTGGAGGTGCTGAAAGCCATTGTACCAAACTGTAAACCCTGTATATGCTGGAAACCACTTCAAGCTAGGGAGTGCGGGAGCACCCCCAGTTCCAGCACCTATGGATTCCTTTGAAATTTTCCCTCGGATGTGCAATAGAGTTTACCTTCAAAAGAGAGGTGTCAATGATATTTTAAATAATAACTTTCATTATACAAATGTCTGCAAGCAGAAGGTTAAATCACACAACACAAAAAGAAAAGATGAGATCCGGGGCCAAATTTTCCCCCCAACTTTTAACGCTTTGCAATTCCAATAACTCAATTGGGCTTTATAGGGAGGAGCTCAGAGCAGAATCTGGATCATAACAATATGTCCTATCTTACTCGTTCTGGTCCTGCCATTTTGCCTTCAAAAGACCCAGAAACTGTGTTTCTTTGTGACTCTAGACTATAGTGTCTGTTTGAATCAAAACTGTTCGATTGCCCACTTTGGAGCAGCTACTTTCATTAAAAATTCACGGAATTTTTCTTTGATCAAGAAAAGTACAGAGAAGAAATGTACGAGCAGCAGAATGGGTCTGATTCTGATCTTGCTTATGTGTGTGTAAATCAGGACTAGTATAAAACCAGTGTAAGAGAAAGCAATATTAGACCTAAAGGCCCAATTCTGTCCTCATTTCACCGGTGCAACCACAATGACTTCAGTTAAACTGCGCAATCTAATCAAAGGTGGAACTTAGCCTCTAATATTTCCTCCTATTTTCATTTCTGGGCAAGAAGGGTAGGTTTTCAGGCTGGGTTCTTCTATGATTATTTTATTCATGCTAATTTTTTAAAATCAACTTGTGATTACTATTATTGTAAAATAATTCCAGATAAGTTAAAAGGCAAGGTCTGTACATAAATTTCTCAACTTCAAAAGGCCTTCCTAAATCCTTTCAATATAACTTAATCTGCTTAAAGTAGAATTGAATTTTTATAGGTAGAAACTGTTTTGTATATATACATCTACAAAGCACTTTTTATATCTATATCTATATCTATCTGTCTGCCTGTCTATCTATCGGCATTTTTTAGATAGACAGACAGCAAGAGAATGTAATTTATTTTTCAGAAATAAAACTTCTGTGAATTCAATGAGACACACAAGGAAGATAAGGTAATATCTTTTATTGGGCCAACTACTGTTTGTCAAAAGGACAAGCTCTTGATCCTGACAGAGTTCTTCTTCAGGTCTGGAAAGGTAATCAAAGGGCTCTCTGAAGCTTGAAAGCTTGTCTCTTCCACCAAATGAAGTTGGTCCAATAAAATATATAACCTCACTCCATGTCTTAATTTAGTCTGTGGACAAGATCCCTGATCAATCCATTATCTACACACCGAAGGCTGTGTCCACACTGCGGTGCATAGCTACTCATGTCTATGAAAGGCTCTGACACAAGAGAGGCAGTAGGGAAAGGCTCGGCCACAGGGAGCTGCCAGAGCTTTCCCTGCTGACACCCTTCTGCCAGAACCTTTCCCCACCTCTGGAGTTTTTCACTGTGGTGGGGAAGAACTCCAAGGTAGCAGGATACTACACTGCTAAAAATACCAGTATAAATACTATAAAGCTCCTCAGGTCTAGAGAGATTTATTGGGTCACTCTTGGGAGAGTTTATGACCCAGAAAAATAATATTTAATAATTTACCAATATATCCACAAAAGACTAATACTTGATTCCCAATAAGAACAAATTAACCAAAGCTCTAACTCATTTCCCAGGGTCAGTTCCCCATATTAGTTACCACTTGTGTGAATTCTTTGATCTTAAAATTGCCTAAACAGTAAGTTTGGGAGCCATTGTGGCCTAGTGGCTAGGACACTTGTGTGGGACTTACAAAACCTTGGTGCAATTCCCAGCCCTGCCATTAGCATGCTGGGTGAGGTTGGGCAAGTCACTTCCCCCCAGATGCTTGTTTTCTACACCCAATAAATCTCCTGTGGTGGTACAAAGGTAACTTCAGAACTGCACTTGGACAAGAGCCAATGCACCCGAAAGGTCTTCGTGGGCAAGAGCAGGGGTTCTCAAACTTCATTGCACCGCGACCCCCTTCTGACAACAAAAATTACTGCATGACCCCAGGAGGGGGGACTGAAGCCCTGAGCCTGCCTGAGCCCCACCACCCCAGGTTGGCCAAAGCCAGAGTCCCACCGCGTCAAGCAGGGAGAGCAAAGTCGAAGCCCAAGGGCTTCAGCCCCAGGCAGGAGGCCTGTAACCTGAGCTGCGCTACCCAGGGCTGAAGCCCTCAAGCTTCAGCTTCAGCCCCGGGTAGTGGGGCTCAGGCTTCAGCTCTGGCCCCAGCAAATCTCAACCAGCCATGGTGACCCCATTAAAATGGGGTCACGACCCATGTTGGGGGCCTGACCCACAGTTTGAGAACTGCTGGGATAGAGTGTAAGTCAAGGGCAGTGCATAGCTGTGCTGCCCCAAGAGCAAGACAGGAACCTGAACGTGACTCCGGGGATCACAATCTGCTCCCAGATTCCCGCTTTGCTATGGGGGAAATAATTTGTTCAGGCTCTTTGGCTGGTACAACTTACTTGCCTCTCTGGACTGGCTACCAGTAAAGGGAGGAATGTGACTCTCCTCACCTATGTATGTGGAAGGTGGAGTAACAGCCCAGTGGCAGCTGTTGTCTCCCCCTGCTTCTCAGTGTGATGTGGGTAATCTACTTGGGGATGTAAGGTGATCCATATGTCCCATTACTTCCCTGCTTGGGCATGCAACTCACAGCTGAGGCCTGTATGCTTTGATCTCCAAATCAAATCTCCAATTTCCCCTGTTATCTCTATGATGAAACAACACATTTTGATTTGGAACATTGGGAGTTCAGAAATGTTGCTCTTTCTACCCCAGATCCTGTTCTAAGTCATACCTGTGTAAATCTGGAGTGACTCCACTGCTATCTCTGACGTGACTCCAGGTTTACACCGGTGCAACTGAGATCAGAATCAGACTGGACTGAGGATGCACCTTGTCTAGGAGTCTCCATGGTCTAGTAGATTTGGCATAAATTTAGCAGTCTGACATTCTAACAATCCTGCCTGTGCTACTGTGTGATTTTCAGCAGATCTCCTGACCTCTATCAGCCACAATTTCCCCATCTGTAATATGGGCTGAACTATATTTACCTGCCTCAAACTTAATATGGTTTGTAAAAAGCTGAAAGTAAAAAGCATTGATAAGGCCACTATGCTGCAGAGATGGGGGCTAAAACTCAGGCCTTTCTAGATCCTTCTCTTGAGCTCAAAATGCACCAGACCACATGGTGCTGCTTTTGTGGAGGAGAGAGGTAGTGGGGACTTCTTCTGTGAGAAGATTTAGTCCAATGCCACCTCCTCAATGAGGTTGTACCAGGAAGGGCCTTTTTGCAGTTCTCAAATAATGCCTTATCAAGAAAAATGTTAAGTCTCCTCAAACTTCATTAAAAATCAAAATTTGACGGTTTCAAAATCACAAACTGAATGAACAAAGGAAGAAAAAACTTGTATGCAAAAGAGTTTTCAGCAAATCATCATTATTTACTTTTATTTTGCCAGATTTAGTATATAGGCCAAATGACGGTTTTCAAGGTGCCAGATGGGAAAGTCCCTTCTCCAGTCTATATATTGTACAAGAAGTGATTTTCTTCGTTTTTAACAACACATTTTCAGCTGCATTCTCATCTGAAGCCAAAGTTCGCCTCATTCAGATAATACATTGAATGGACGCTGGTAAACTCATGCTGACTTAATATCAATTTGCTGAGTAGAAAATCCTGCTAATATTGAACTAATTGAGTACACCTGCGCCTACTTCAGATCAATTCACAATAAACAATTTCCTGTCAATTTAAAATCACAGATTTCCTGCTCCAAGCAGCATTTAATCCTAAAGAACTACAGCACTCCACACAAATGGTGTTCAATTAACCCAGCCAGCGGCATATAATTCTATGTTTACAGTCTAGTTCCACAGTTTTTATGAACAACAAATCTATACAACAAGGAATGGGTGGACTGAATACCTCCACACAGCCAATTTCACTTTTGAGCATTAGAGAATCCAAGAATGACACACTTACAGTTTTATGTGCCGTCCAAGGGAGATCTGATTTCTTATTGGGACGGAACCCTGTGGCACACAGGTGTGTATGTGTACCTCCCCCTGCCTGGATGCCCCAATTCCAGCTTCTCCCAGGCATGCAGCAGAATAATAAACTGTTCTGTTGCCAACGAGAGGACTGCAGATTCAGAGGTGGCATTTCAGTTTGACCCTCATTGGCCCACGCTTTTGGTCTCAGTT
This sequence comes from Lepidochelys kempii, assembly GCF_965140285.1. NCBI lineage: Eukaryota > Metazoa > Chordata > Testudines > Cheloniidae > Lepidochelys > Lepidochelys kempii. The sequence continues at coordinate 202,497,492 of NC_136382.1, forward strand.
TTCAACAAAAATACTTTCAACTGACTGTGTATTTTAAGAAAACACCCATCCCTTTCTTTTCAGTGTTGTGTTAAGCAAACAGACTCAAGAGACAGTGGAACAGCAACTTGAAAAAAAGTCTGAACTTTAAGAGAGATCCCTGTCCAGTGCTTTGAGCGTATTGTCTCTGCACATTCACCCTTATAAGATATGCATCTGCAGCTGCGTGCCAGGACTTTGGGAACCTCCAGGACAGCAGAGCCCATTGGGACCACAGAAAGGTTCTCACCAAACTTCCAGAACAGAATGTATAGAAGGGCCATGCCATCCTAACCACATTAGCTCCTTCCTCTAAACCTCAGAGTTCTAGCAAAGAGCTCTGAGGAAGAAGGAAATATAGGCAGGTAGTGTGGACATGTAGGAGTAATACCTGAAATAACTAGCTGCTGCTGAATAAACTTTCTTCCTTCTCTAATTATTGCCTCTGCAAATTTCCCACTGCAGAGGATGTGAGGGAGATTCCCACACTTGAGCCATTATTTTTAGGTGACTAATCTGAGGAAATGTCCCATGTTGAGGTGTCAATAGAGGAGATTTGGAACAAGATGAGAAATTACTATTTGGTCCTGGTGACTTATTAGTATTTATTCACCCACGAGTTCTGAAAAAACTCAAATATGAAATTGCAGTACTAAGTATGGTATGTAACCTATCGCTTAAATCAGCTTCTGTACCAGATGACTGGAGAACAGGTAATGTGACACCAATTTTTTAAAAAGGTTCCAGACACGATCCTGGCAATTACAGGCTGGTAAGCCTAACTTCTATACTAGGTAAATTGGTTGAAACTATAATAAAGAACAGAATTATCAGACACATAGATGAACATGATTTGTTGAGGAGGAGTCACCACAGCTTCTGTAAAGGGAAATCATGCCTCACCAATCTAACAAAATTCTTGGAGGGGGTCAACAAACATGTGGACAAGGGTGATCCAGTTTCTACAGTGTACATGGACTTCCAGAAAACCTTTGAAAAGGTCCCCCACCAAAGGTTCTTAAACAAAGTAAGCTGTCATGGGTAAGCGGGAAGGTCCTCTCATGGATCAGTAACTGGGTAAAAGACAGGAAACAAAGGGTAGGGGGAAATGGTCTGTTTTCCAAATGGAGAAAGGTAAATATTGGTGTCCCTGAGGGATCTGTACTGGAACCAATACTGTTCAACATATTCATAAACGATCTGCAAAAAGGGTTAAACACTGAAGTGGCAAAGTTTACAGATAATATAAAATTAATCAAGATAGTTAAGTTCAAAGCAGCCTGCAAAGAGTTACAAAAGGATCTCACAAAACTGGGTGATTGGGCAACAAAATGGCAGATGAAATTCAGTGTTGGTAAATGCAAAGTAATGCACACTGTTGGAAAACATAATTCCAACAATACATATGTAAATTAGCTTTTACCACTCAAGAAAGAGATCTTGGGGTTGTTGTGGATAGCTCTCTGTAAATATCTGCTCAATGTGCAGAAGCAGTCAACAAATCAAACAGAATGTTAGGAACGATTAGGAAAGGGATAGATAATATGTCAGAAAATATAATAATGCCACTATATAAATCATGGTATGCCCACACCTTAAATACTGTGTGCAGTTCTGGTCACCCCATCTCAAAAATATATTAGAAATGGAAAAGGTACAGAGAGGGCAACAAAAATGATTAAGGGTATGGAACAGCTTCATATGAGGAGACATTGAAAAGATTGGGACTGGCCAGCTTAGAAAACAGACTGCTAAGGGGGGACATGACAGAGGTCTATAAAGCATGAATGGTAATGAATGGTGTGGAGAAAATAAGTAAGGAAGTGTTATTTACTCCTTCACATAACACAAGAACCCAGGGTCATCCAATGAAATTAATAGGCAGCAGGCTTAAAACAAACAAAAGGAAGTACTATGTCACACAATCCACAGTCAACCTGTGGAACTTGTTGCCAAGGGATGTTGTGAAGGCCAAAACTATAACTGGATTAAAAAAGAATTAGTTAAGTTCATGGACAGATCCATCAATGGTTATTAGCCAAGATGATCAGAGATGCAATACCATGCTCTGGGGGTCCCTAGGCCTCTGACTGCCAGATGCTGGGACTGGATGACAGGGGTGGATCACTTGATGACTGCCCTCTTCTGTTCATTCCCTTTGAAGCATCTGGCATTGGTCACTGTCAGAAGACAGGGCACTGGGCTAGATGGACCATAGGTCTGACCCAGTATGGCCATTCCTATTTCTTGTCTAGGAGCAGTAATTGCTCAGGAAGGTGGTCTTAGAAGTTTTTATCAATCAGAGTGCAGAACGGCCCTCCTGAAGCAAATATGAGTTCTAGATGCGAAGGTGAGAGTGTAGTGGTGTATAAATGTATTAACAGAGCTTCAGACGGAAGCCCAACAGATTTCTAAAATACAAAGGCAAGTCTTCAAAGCTTCTTCAGCTCTATCAGTGTCCACAAATCATCTTTGGGAGGAAAGCCTTGATTTGTACAGAGCCCCATTAGCCTATACAAAAGAGAACCTCTAGTTAGACATCAAGGTAGATCTGCCCCAGTTATCTGCAGTCCTGGGGATAGAAACAGTGGATGTCTCTTTCAGGAACTCCTCAAGAGCTTTCCTTTTGAGCCCAAGCCAGCCAATATCTAGTACAGGTACATATGGATTCACGAACACCTCCAGGTATGGAAAGAAGGTAGCTCTACCACCTACAGCCACTCACGTAAAATCTGAGGTAGCTGGAACCACACAGCCCTTTTATAGCTTAGGCACCAGATGATTAATGTCATGAAAGGCTGCTTGGGCAGCTCTAATAAGCACTACTCTCTAGAAGGTTACTGATGCTCAGCTGCTCCAGGGTGCTCAACCCATAAGTGGCAATCTGCAGAGACAATTCTCAGAGAACATTTTGCAAACTAGGTAGGTTTCTAAACTCCTGAATGAAATCAATAGGAACTGCAGTTGTTGCTTGCTTCCAAAAGTCTGGGAACTTTTAGTTGGGAGCCTAAATGGATTTTGGTGCTTAACTTATAGGAACCTAGGTTTAAAATGTTGGCCTTGACTTTTACCAGAGAATGTGACAAATTGAAAGTCTCAGTGTTCTACAAAATTAGGCCTGGAATTCACAATGGGTCAAGTAATCAGATTTTAGAAAGTGTCCGACAAGTTGTAACTAGTTCTTTACCTGGATACATTACAAAATATTTTTATCATGCTGCCTTCATAGAAAGAGCCAGGAGTGGTGGCACAACAAATTGTTAGGACTGTCCCACCCATTTGCTGTATTAACTGTTTGACTGATCACTGCACTCTTTCTTGTTGCTTTGAATGATGGCACACATTTTTCTTGTAATGCCATTATGTCTCTGTGCATGAGGTTAGACTACACCATGGTGATAATATTGCTCTGTGTCAGGAACAGCAGTGGTAGCTATGCTCTGTTGCATTGTCCTGAGGCAAAGTTTTTCACCTTTCTTGGAGGTAATGTTCATTATGTCACTAATATGTCTCTTTTATTTGTCTGAGTTTTAAATTCAAGGGCAGCGCTCATTCTCCACCCCCGCTCAAAGCTGTGTTAAACTCTTCACATTGTTCTTCCCAGAATCAGAACTGATGGCTTATTCATTCATAGAATCATAGAACCACAGGGTTAGACGGTCATCTCAAGGGTCATCTCGTCTGCTTTTCTTGGGATAAAAATTTACTCTAAAAGCTGCAGCAGTCTCTCTCATTCATTTCTTAGGGCTTCACAATGGTTGTTTGTTACCAACTGGTCTTAGAGGTTTTAATGAAAGGACAAGGCGTATACAACCATAAGTAAATAATAAATAATGCTAACCATCATGCCAAATGTATGAATGCGATGGCTATTTATCAGTTCTACACTCCAGTAAGCAAGCAGTAGTTCAAGTTTTCTTGCATAATACAAGTAGTAAATTCCACTAGTAATTATACAATGCACATAAAATTAAAGGTGTAAAGAGTATCTATTCATCTGGTTCACCACTGTGGTCAGGAAGCAACATGGGAAGAGTTTTTGTGCTGTGTTTGTCCAGCGCTTAGCTGGTCCATGGCTGTGGATCCTGGCGCTACTGCCATACAAATAAATAAGAATAATGCATATTCATTAACAATCTTTTTATAAAAAGGAGTACTTGTGGCACCTTAGAGATTAACCAACGTATTTGAGCATAAGCTTTCGTGAGCTACAGCTCACTTCATCGGATGCATACTGTGGAAAGTACAGAAGACGTTTTTATACACACAAACCATGAAAAAATGGGTGATTATCACTACAAAAGGTTTTCTCTCCCCCCACCCAACTCTCCTGCTGGTAATAGCTTATGTAAAGTGATCATTCTCCTTACGATGTGTATGATAATCAAGGTGGGCCATTTCCAGCAGAAATCCAGGTTTTCTCCCCTCCCCAACACCCTCCCCCCAAAAAACCACTCTCCTGTTGGTAATAGCTTATCTAAAGTGATCACTCTCCTTACAATGTGTATGATAATCAAGGTGGGCCATTTCCAGCACAAATCCAGGTTTTCTCCACCCCTCCACCAACACACACACAAACCCCCTCTCCTGTTGGTAATAGCTTATCTAACGTGATGACTCTCCTTACAATGTGTATGATAATCAAGGTGGGCCATTTCCAGCACAAATCCAGGATTTAACAAGGCTTAAAAAAACAAAAAACGAGGGGCAGGATTTGATCTGACAGTGTTATGGTTAAGTTAATGGTTTTTGTTATAGGTTTTCTCAGATATCAGGGAGAGTTCAGTGGTTTATGTTTCAAGAGATGAGTTAATTCCTTCCCTCCCCCCCCCCAAAAAAAACCAAACAATGAGTGAGCTCTTTTTTTAGCCCTACCTTTCAGTGTACAAAAGAACAATGGCTTTCACTCTAGAACATGTCTTGGATAATACCTGGAAATGTCTCACTCCCCACCCCCTTTTTTATTTAAACAGCAATCAAACACAAAGGATAATTTTCATCTTATTTTCCTTGTGCTTTTTTGTAACTCACTTGAATTTCAGTGAGCCCTTGGGCATGAACTGAAATCCAGATTTATGACTCTGGGTTAAGGCAATTGCTGATTTGAAACTACAGATAGTTATCAATGAAAAACAGCAGACTGTTTAACTGGTATTGACAGTTGCGGCCATGTGTCCTGAAGGTTTCCCAGTATTAGAATCATGCAATGCCACTTTCGGTTTTACGCTTAAAATGTACTTGTGAATGCAGGTAACCCTCTTGTGGTCTCTGCTCAATGGACCAATACTGTTACCAAGGTCACCTTTGCATAGTTATATTTGCATCCAGCTGACGTTGATTCATGCTGCCAGATGGTAAGGACAAAGCACAATCGTTCAACACAATGTGTGACCTACTTACACGCCTAACAATCTGCTGCTTAATACTTAGTAAAAGCATGAAGGCTTTGATTAAAATTTTAATTTTGTTTCTTAGTTAGCTCACATGTGGCATGTACAGTTTGCATGCCGAATGCATCTGTCCCAACAGGGCAAAGATATGGGGTCTCCAACATATTTCTAAAGCAAGAGGATTTGAGTGCCAGAAGCAGCTGAGAGGACAATGAGACTGAAATGAAAGCAGTCTCTGTGAGCAGTGAGCATGTGCATGAGGCAAATCATGGGAGGGGAGGAGGAGAAGGAGAAGCACCCGGCACTGAGCAGCAAAGCAGAGGAAAGTGTACTTGTATTCTTACCCCCTTCCCTCTGCATAGGGTTTGCAAAGCAAATTCCAGAAATACAAAGCACTGGCTGACTATTGCATATTTTTACTTATTAAAGTTTTGTGAGTCACAAACACCACTTGAAAAGTCCTAATTTTTCTCTCCATTGACTTTAATGAAGCTGTCTCCGTAGCCTTGCAAGCATTGAGACCATCTTCCTAAGAAGCAAGTGCAGCCAGACAGGTTTCATCTAAGTCACCCAGCTCTAAAAAAGCTTTTGTCTCTTGTACCTTGTCATTTACTGTCAGCTGCAACTTCTGATGTATTATTTCAATGACACCATTCAAGGAAGCTATAAAACATGTCATTCTGTGGGGAAGGGAAGGTGATCTTAATTAATTTTTTTTACCTAAGCTAGGTATGGAACATGACAATCCATCTACTTTGGATACTGCTCACTAGCTCTGAGCTGTCCAATGTACTGTCTATTTATTGTATATTTGTTTATTGATAATGATGAGTTCAGCACAATGAAAAGGAATCTACCTGAAATTAGACAGGTGATCTAAAACCAAGGGTCTCGTTCAATCCTTCCCTGGAAAAGCTCATGGGAGAAGGTTTAGGATTCTTTGCAAGGATAACCTTTTGGAATTTCCAGGAAGTTGTCTCATTAGGGCCAAGTGAGTATGCAGTATTGCCTTTCAGACCTTAGAAAAATAATAGATTCACAAAGGCATTCATAAAGTGTCTGATCCTGCTCCCATTGACTTCAATGGGGCAGGTTCAAGTCATACAGGGTTGTTATTCTGTGCCTTGCAACTCTGGTCTTCCCTTTTCCACTATTGTATTTGCAGAGCTTCCATTGATTGAGTGACCTGTGGTTGCCCAGTATCAGCGACAGAGTGGACTTCATGGGGGTTAATGCTGTTGAAACGAGTTACAAGAACAGCAACAAAAAATTCCTTTCCCTAAAGTGCACAGGAGTGAGATATAGCTGATTATATTTATGCAACTCTTGGACACTCATCACATGATAACTAAGTCATGAAAAGTCAACTTGCATTATTGCATTAAAGCAGGTTCTGTACTGCTTTAGATATTGAGTTCTCTTTCATGCAAATGTAAGGTACTCCTCTAGAACAGGGTTAAAACCATAGGGAGAATGGGGAGCAAAAATGGAATGTACATCTCTTGCATGCTCTGCACAGAGACAGGCAGGTGGACAGACAGAGACAATGAGACTGATAATTCTGTTGTATAAAAACATCCTCTTTTCAGTATTTAAATATTCACTCTTCTAGCTTCCTAGATGCAGAGTCTTCTAGATCTTTGAAAGGCGATGAGATCAGAACATTTATATGCTCCATGTAGATGATATGCAAGGCAAATGAACAAAAGGCTGTCAGTAAGCCTGGCGTAAAGCAATGACTTTCCAAATCTATATTGTGAGTCCGGTTTCAGTAATCTACAAAGATCGGTTAGCCTGAGGCGCTTTACACAAAATGGAATGACTCTTCCCAGATTAAATCCTACTGAGGGAAATAGATTCAGTTGCTAAGGTAAAATTCATCTCTCCCCCCTACTTGGTAAAGGCAGAAAACTGAGCCAGAATGTACTGTGTGTTTCAAGAGATGGTTAAATCCTGTCCCATTGCAACAAGGGCACTGGGCTGCCCAGCTGCAGAACCCGTGCGGTTCTGCTCGGTACATGGGGGTGAGCAGGACTGGGTGTGCACCCCGATTGACGTGCTCAGCTTTGTAGGGGGATCAGTACATGACCGTGTGGGGTTGACAGCAGGTCACGCTGGATTTTATGACCTCTACTCAGATCCTCTCGACCTTCCCCCTGTTCAGTGAGGAGGGAGGTGGTGAGGCTGCGGCAATGGGAGGACTCCTCCCCTCACCCTCCCGCTAGCAACCAGCTACAGGATGGTCTTCACTGCAAAGTTAACTTGAATTGTGACTGGCCCAAGACGAGGTACGGGTTAAAACTCGAGTGAGCGCAACTTGTCAGCTGCTAACATGTCCACTCTGTAATGTGAATGCAGGCTAGCAACACTAGTCCTCCAATGTCATCCCATAATTCACCTGGTGTTCCCAGAAAACACAGACTATTTCTCCCACAGGGGGAGAGAATTCATAGACCATATAAGCTCACTACAGCGCAAAGAATGAGGAGATGTGCCCTTAGAAGACTTAGCGCCACACAAAAGTGAATGCAGTGTCAGTGTAGACACAGCAACTCAAGCGCTACGCTGCATCTTAACTAAGGGCAGCTTGTGACCTCCAGTCTCATGGAGAACAATGGGAGATGGTGGCCATTTTGAGTAGAGCAGCCTGTACAATGTAGTCTATGCACAAGATTTGAGTGAGTTTTAACTATATGGGAAGTTTAAAGGCCCTGCATTATTTTGTTACTAAGGTCATTTTGGACAAAAAGAACATCTGATACCATGTGCTAACTTTCTTAAAGGACACATTTTAATTTAATTTTAACTAGTAAGCTTATTAACACATTCTCAGAAAAGTTATTTTGTATTCAAAGTAAATGCTGTAATTTTGGGGAAGATATATTTTGTTGTTTCACATATAACAGAGTATGAATCCCTGTTTTAAATACAAAACTAAACTTGCCCCCAACTATGGAATGGCAAGTGCCTCTGTAGTTAGTGAGGTTTACTGTAATTTTTTTTTATACAGCATTACATGATTTGAAACTAACATATTTGGTTAATTGTGGTGTTGTAGCTGTGTTGGTCCCAGAATATTAAAGAAACAAAGGTAGTGAGGTGTCTTTTATTGGACCTACTTCTGCTGGTGAAAGAAACAAGCTGAGTGCAGCACTGCCTAAATATCTTTAAAAATCTGGGCTTTAGACAGTAAGACACTCAATTTTGAATATTTTGACCTTAAGAACATAAGAACGGCCATACTGGGTCAGACCAAAGTTCCATCTAGCCCAGTATCCTGTCTTCCGGCAGTGGCCAATGCCAGGTGCTCAGAGGGAATGAACAGAACAGGTAATAATCAAGTGATCCATCCCCTGTCGCCCATTCCCAGCTTCTGGCAAACAGAGGCTAGCAACACCATCCCTGTCCATCGTGGGCTAATAGCCATTCATGGACCTATCCTCTATGCACTTATCAAGTTCTTTTTTTTTTAACCCTGTTATAGTCTTGGCCTTCACAACATCCTCTGGCAAGGAGTTCCACAGGTTGACTGTGCGTTGTGTGAAAAAATACTTCCTTTTGTTTGTTTTAAACCTGCTGCCTATTAATTTCATTTGGTGACCCCTAGTTCTTGTGTTAAGAGAAGGAGTAAATAATATTTCCTTATTTACTTTCTCCTCAATGTATTCTCTGGTTACCGTATAGCAAATATTGCCCATTTTAATTAGTAAGGGCTTTTAATGTTTTAGACTTGTAGCTTGATATAAATTTCCTCCCCAAACAGCTGAAAAACATGCTTAAAAGACTAAGGAATTGTGTTACTCAACCCAAATTAATTTGCCTTATCTCTAAATCGTCTGACTCCAACTTTGATTGAATTAGAATTCATCTGATTTACAAAAATCCATCAGAAAAACAACAGCAGACGTGGAGTAAGGGCAGCACAAAAAGTATAAACAGACTAAAATATACCAGGACAACAATGCCCCTTCGTACTGCCAGTTAGCAACTGGCACCAAACTATAACAAGCACATTGCAGAACAGGCTGCACTCACATGTTACTGTCTCTACTGAGGTCTGGAAATTACAAAAGAGTGAAATATTACCTGCATGTTGATATTTAATCAGAATCTAATTATGTCATAGAAATTACCCTTGAGAAACAATGCTGAAAGAACCACTAGTACAAAAGCCAGGCAAAAAACCCCAAAGTTTCTTTACAGATACTTGTGATATATAGCAGGGCCCTAATGACAAAAAATTCCAAAGGAAGAAAGAGTAGGGAGGCATGATTTCAACTACTTTAAAAAGTTCTTATGAACAGAACTAAAAGGAGTCCAAAATTCTCTGTTGGTTACATTAGAAGTATTGCAAAAAATCAAAATTGCTAATTTTCAACATTGAGCACCAGTAATACTGCATATAAGTATCTAGAAGTGATTATGGGCAATTTTTCTCACAAGTATATAAGACATATAGATGCTTTGCAATCCAAGATTTAAGCTTGAAATGTTATCCTCTTATCTATTCAGTTATTACAAACCAAAACAAAACATTACAAGAAAATATCCATTTATCGTTCGGTATACACTTAACTATAAAAACACATGAAGAATTTATAATCTGTGCACCACAAATTTAGAATGATGTGTTAAAAATTAATATCTAACTCCCAAACTAAATGAGCAAGATTATCCCAAGTCCTTTTAAAAGTCTGGCCAGTGGTTTACACGTTTTCTAAGAATTACAGAGTAAAACACCAAATATAGCAGACTTATGTTTCACACAATAATAATATCACGTGTTAAAAACATTTTTACAAAATAAGGTAAGACCTAGCTTGATAGTCTGGTAATATGCTCTATATTTAATAAAAACAAACAACAACAAAACAAACAAACAAAAAACCCCACCCCTATCTCTCTGTCAAAGATGAAAAAAACAGGAGAAGTGCTGTGATGTCTCCCGTAATTTTAACATACATAATTCCTCAGTTAGGGATTGTGCAAATATCATGAGCACTGAGCCTGTTTAACTTTGGAATCAACAACAACTACAAAGCCTCAAGGGATACTAGATCTACAGTCTCTCTGAATTGCTATTACTTGTTACTGCCAGATAGTCTCCTAGCAGCTTTTCTTCATTCACATGTTTTGTCTTTCTCCCAAGAGCGATTACTGCTCTCAGCATTCCTGGAAGCTTGGTAGTTTGACATCTCAAAGGCTAAAGCAGTACACTATGCTTCTCCTGAAAGTGAAAAGCTCATATTACAGCCCTGAGCTCAAGCACATTGAGATATACCTATAACTCTATTTAGGCCAGTCGCTTTGTGCCATATTCAGCTTCCTATGGGATTCCAAACAGGCTAGCATCTGTAGTCATGAGCATAGGGTAATTTGGACATGGAAGCTCCTCCAGAGAGCTGGGATTGCTACAGCCACCAGATTAGGGTCCAATGAGAAGATGAAAGAGAAAATATAAATTCAAATAGGTGGTCTTGCAGTTCCACATATCATCACATGCCGCTGTAGAACTTGGAATCAGAAGCAAGGAAAAAACGGATGCAGAATACTTGAAGCTAAAGCCTTTGAGAAGGTATAGAACTGCTGATGGCAGAATCCCTGGAGTTTTGGAGTTATTGTGTATGTGCAAAAGACCTTCCCCTTTGTCATTCTGAAATTATATCCTGATAAGGACAATAATCTGCCTAGGCATCATAAATATGTTCGCTTGGTTTACAATAACCTTTTCTTTGGAGTAAGCCCTGGATTTTCACCATGGCTGTCTAGGTGTACAAGTCTGCTTTCAGGAGCCACATCAGTATTATAAGTCAGTACCTTTGAAAAAAAACCAGACAGGCATGGTTATTATCCAGCTTCTCCTCAACAGTAAGGGGCAAAAGTCATGGACAGAATCAATAGAGGTGAGATATTCTTAGTAGTTTTGCCATGGTCCAACATTCAGTGAGCAAGTCTTTATCCAGCTTTGAATCAGGAGTTATCATTTAGCCTCCTCATCTCAGAAATCAGGGTCACTTGTATTTATGTCCTCTGGAGGGTAGAAGTACCATCTGTGATAGCCAAGGAGGTTCTGGCCAAGACTCTAGAACCAGTCTGAACTGTGCTATCTAGTGTTTTGACAAAAGTATATAAAGAACCATGGGCGATGGGGACAGATTGGGCTAAAACTAGCCAAACTATGGTAGGAGGGATTGGCAGTGGCTTCATCTTCTCCCGTCAGTCGGACCTAAAACCTGAACCAACTGAGAAATGCCTAGCCAGGTACAGAAAATTCTAGAATAACACGGATGGGAGAATGAACTCCTGCTCTCCTCCCTGTCAAGACCAGAGTGAGGGAGATGCCTCTGTGCCCAGCTCCATGCCAGAAAAGCAGCTCGTTCGTTCCTGCTCCTGTCCAGTGAAATAGGAAACAGACTTACCACGCTCTGCTGACTCCTATTTTAGGTGCATAAAATTTATTTCAAGAACATTATTATTAATTTGTATTACTATAGCACTTAGGGACCCTCGATGTGGCCCAGGACCCCACTGTGCTAGGTGCTGCACAAACAGAGAACTAAAAGACAGTCCCTGCCCCAGTGGGCTTTCAGGCTAAGCATAAGGCAAGAGACAACAGATGGATATAGACGGATGGGGGACGGACAAGAGCTGAAGAATGACGTGGCATTGGTTATTATTACACAAGGTTTGTGTGCAGTATCATAGATGTGCGTAACACTGGACAAATAAACAGGAACTTGCATTCTAATTTCTCATAGTTGGATAAGATTAAAAAGCCCAACACCTCATTAATTAAGGGGTGATGGAGAGTTATGGACAACATTGTAGTGGGCATCTTAATTTTGTATTTGACATCTAGATATAACAACGCAGGAGGGTGCAAAAGAAATCGATAGGCAGAAAAAAATCAAAGGAAGTAGGATTTTTTTTATCATCAAAAGATTGATTGAAAGCATCACTTTTGTTTACAAGCCACATGGAATTCTCATGGGCTACAAAATAAGACAAGGGGCCGATAGCATGCTACTATTACCATATGATAGAAACGAACCTGTGAAAAATATGGCTTGTTTTTACATAATTTTATAAAATTCAGTAAAAATAAAATGAACCATATTTTCACAGTGTACTTGGAAGCAATTATACAGTATGTTTTGTAAATAATTGTATACAATTTTATGAAATAATACTGCCTAATTGCTTCCAAGTACAGTCTCTTTCTTCCAGGGCCAGCAAGGGAGCATGACATAGGCAACAGGCTTAAACCCATGGGAAGGATTTCACAACAGCAGAACACTCAAGAGCAATCCCTTTTTTTCTAATGAACCGTCCAACACAGCAGCCCTTCCAAGCACTCTTACTGAAGTCAAACCCTAAGGAGTGTCAGGGTGATAGTCTGACAAGGAAAGAGTATAATAGCTGCAAATTGGTTTTAAAGAGTCAAATGTGAAATGTTGGGAGGTGGGAGGATGAAATAAGGAGAATCTCATGTCTCTGGCTGGGACAAGGAGAAAACCCCAGGAGAGAACTGGATGATTAAAAATGGGTATTTACAGCAAATATTGCACAACTATTGACACAGAACGTTTCACTCTCATCAAGATGTCTCGCATCAAGAGGGGTATAGGCAGCAGCTAGATGAAGTGGAGTCTGTACATCTATTTTGCCCTGAGGGCAGATTTTGATTTGGGACCTAAGAACGAGTTGTCAACATTTGTGCAATATGGACAATAAATTTGTAATAATGTACACTGCGTTTTAAGGGTTTTATATTTTCACAGTTTTATGCCACAAACAGGAACTGGGTTTCCTTAGCACAGACTTGTTATGGAAAAACAGGACCTTCACCTGTAAAGCCATCACAAAGCTTAACGGAGAACATTGTTTTCAATGCAAGATGTGCAAAGCTGAATACTACTGGGAGAGCAATCAGTAAGTCCACAGAGAAAGAACCCTCATAGGTGTTCTCTGCATAATGGACAAGTCTGCAAGCAGGGTGGACAGTAGAATTAATAGAACAGTAAACGGGGGTGGGCACTATTAATTCAATGTGCCATCAACACTCAGAACAGAGGAGAAGAGTGACACTGCAAAAATGCAAGAGTCTTGCAAATCTTTGAGCCAACCACAGAGAGTACCAGAATTAGATGATTATCTGCACAAGATTAGGGGTAGCATTTGATAATTTAGGAATGAAAGTAAGGGGAAAAGACATGGGAAGGGACCAAAACCACTGAGGTGAACACTAATTGCCAGCAGCACTACGAGTCAAGGTGAAAATTAGGAAAAACATGTATGTTGTTCTACAAAATGTTTAAAAGCTCCAACCTTTCAGTAAAAGCTAAAATTAAAGGTCAAATCCTCAGAAAGGACCTCAATCAGCCTGTAAGTCTACGTGCATGATTACTTGCAAGTGCAAGTATGATATGTGGATACAAATCAAATAGTTTGGGCAGTCAGGAGTCTAACTACTGGTGTGCATGCATACACCTTGTCTGTGTGAGCAAATTTGTATGCACAAGTTATTCTGCATACGATACTGTGTGCCCAAATCAAGATGCTGTGGTAGGAAAAGATCACTCTCAGTTTTAATAGAAAAGTAAAGTAATCTAAAAATAGAAAATATGTCTAACTACCATTACAGTCAAAACAGAGATTGTTAAAATAACCAACGGTTGACTGTGAATCTGAACTCTTTTGACTAGAAGTTCTGAGTTAATCAAAACTTTATTAATGCTCCCACACCCAGGAATGGTACGTGGTGACCATGGGTTGCTGGGTGGCAGGGGTTGGGGAGGCAGGGAAAACGTGGTAGGGGAGAATTTGAAGTATGGGGGCTCTGGGGTGGGGGGGGGGGAGGATGGAGAAGAAGCAGCTCCATAGCAAGCAGGGTGTAGGGGCTGAAGAGCGGATGGTGGGCTTTGGGGGAACTGATGCTCCTTCTGGTGCTGGGCAGGATGCCATGTGGTTCAGTCCAGCAGCAGGAGCACAGCCATTTGGATTGGATTTCCTCTTTCCTGCCCTAATAACAACAGCCCCTCTTCTCCAGTAGAAGGGCTAGTGGCTCTCTTGCAGGGCCTGAGTTTCTAGTTTCAGCTGAGGATGGAGATCATACATGCTGCTGTCCCAATACACAGGCCAGGACAGCAGCACCACAGAATCCTTGTTCATAATCCAGGGGGGGCCCAGCCAAACCAGACTATTGGCAGGTATGGGGAAGCAATCCCTGGCAGCTTCTCCAATTACTCCTCTGATTACTCCAGCTGCTCCCCATTTCTCTGCTGCAATCCTTTGTCAAAGCTCCCTGGTGTTGATCTGTTTAGCTGGAACATTGAGCAAGTGAGATGGATAAATCAGACTTTGCCTGATTAGTCTGTCCTAAGATGCTTGCAGGGTATTGTCAGACATTTACTGAGTGCTCATATTCTTTTAGAGACACATTTACCCTCCAGTAAAGATCTAATACCTGCAAACAATGGAATACTTTATTGCATTCACCTGTTGCCAACACACTACCCTACAAATTCCTCTTCAAAGCCATAGTGACAGCCTGCTGGGACCCAAATCTGACCCATTTAAAGTTACTCTAGAAGTGTGGAAGAGGAGATCTGAGGTTTGGAGATGCAGGTGGAGACTATGGTTGAGTTTTGAAGAGGATTCAAGCAGATGATGGAGAGAAAGCATGAGGAGGCTTGAGGGAAAAGTCAAGATTCTCATATGCAAGCTGGACTGGAGAAATATGAGGGTAGACTGATGGGTAAGGAAAGTGACCAGTGGAAGCATGTGGCTATGAGACCCAGACAGAGGAAATGGCCACTTAGCTCTATCAGGCATGAAGCTCTTTTTGAGTACCCACTACAGCAGGGATCGGCAACCTTTGTCATGTGGCCCATCAGGGAAATCTGCTGGCGGGCAAGGATGGTTTGTTTACCTGCAGTGTCCGCAGGTTCAGCCGATCGCAGCTCCCACTGGCTGCAGTTTGCCATTCCAGGCTAATGGGGGCTGCAGGAAGCAGCATGGGCCGAGGGATGTGCTGGTCGTCGCTTCCCGCAGCCCCCATTGGCCTGGAACAGCGAACTGCGGCCAGTGGGAGCTGCGACTGGCTGAACCTGTGGGCGCTGCAGGTAAACAAACTGTCCCGGCCCGCCTGCGGATTTCCCTGATGGGCCGTGTGCCAAAGGTTGCCGATCCCTGCTGTAGTGGGTACTCAAAAAGAGCTTCATGCTTGATAGAGTTGATGGAAGAGGAGATCCGAGGTTTGGAGATGCAGGATAATGTAAATCCCACAGCTTCCACATCCAGTCATCTTCATTATCTCCTCCATTCCTTAGGTCACTACCGCTGCTGCCTCTGTATCTGCCATAGCTGCCCTGCCTAAGCTCTTGTGAAGGAAAACAAAAAAACAAACACCCCCCCCACACACATAACAAAACAGAACACCACACACTCCCTCCCCCAAACTCCCTTGTTTTTGAACATTCAAGCCTCTTCCTCCTCCCCTGCCTACCTTAACATTGAACTTGGGCCCACTTGTCTCCGTGCTAAGCCTGAATGCATCACCTACTCTTCTTCTCCTTTAACGCCGTGGGCAAGGGAGAACAAGGCACAATCTGCGATGCCCCCTACCTGCTTGTGGTAACATGTCCCGAATTTGGATTAATATATTCCAAGGCCAGAAAGGATCATTAGTCTGATCTTCTGCATAATACAGGCCATAGAACTTCCCTGAAGTAATTCCTGCTTCAGCTAGAGCATAACCTTTAGAAAAACATTAATTGATGAGGAGGTATTTGCCATCAGAGAGGTGGCAAGCAATACAGCAGGTCCAGGCCAGAAACATCTGGACCAGAATTCTGCATTAAGGAAAAAGAGGCAGGGAGCCATAAGGGGAAGGGGAGAAAACAAATAAGGAAACTGTGGTGGAAAGGGGGAGCCAGGACAGAAGGCGCTAAATGTGTCAATGGCTGATGGTAACGAAGCAGTTTCAATATAATTCAGCCAGAGCACTCAAAAAAATCCCCAGGAACTAGGATATCAGGTTAATCTAATAAACACAGAAGCACACAAAAGAGCCTTATTAGTTTCAATTAGCTAAATAGAAAAGGACAGAACTGGAAGGGAAAACAGATTTGTGTTCAAGCCGTTAAAATGGCCTTTACAAAGTACAGGAGATTTTTTTTTTTAAATTAAAAGCTACTGTTAAGCAATACAGTTTATATGTTTGAGAGATACACAGACATTGCATAGTGGGGTGAGATATCTATATGATAAACTGTGGAGGCATGTGAGAAATGGATTTATTATGTACTTTTGATGCCTCACCTGTCATCTCTCCCACAAAATAATTTTCTTATGAGTAAGTCTTACATTGTTGATATGGCTGTGGTCCTTAGAAGCAGATGGAAATGGCTGCACAATTGTTCATGCATTCCAAAGATCTCTCATGTGGGGTCAATAGTTACTTTAGCTTTATGCTGGGATAACAGAGAACAGAATTCAGCTGATAGCTAGGTGGCTGTGGACCCTGGTCCCCTTTAGAAAAAATGGGGTTCATTTTACAGATGGGGAACTGAGGCACAGAGAGACTGAGTAATTTGCCCAAGGT
Source organism: Lepidochelys kempii (assembly GCF_965140285.1). Classification (NCBI taxonomy): domain Eukaryota; kingdom Metazoa; phylum Chordata; order Testudines; family Cheloniidae; genus Lepidochelys; species Lepidochelys kempii. The sequence goes on from NC_136382.1 coordinate 202,514,505, forward strand.
CACCCAGGAAGTCTGTGGAAGAACAGAGAATTAAATGCGGGTCTCCTGAATCCCAACGGCCTAATGACTAGCCTGTCCTTCCTTCCAAAAAATAATTTTCACTTCTGCCACCATGTCTTCCCCATGATTTTAGTCCAGAACCTCTCACACTATAGATGAGTCATAGTTCAAGAGGACTAGGCTAGCCATATTAGCTAAATTGTACATGCCCCACTAATTGATGGTGTGTGACTATTAATTGTGAAATGGGTTTACAATTTAGGGATATTATACCCAAGGCTGCTATTCTGACAGCAGCTGTGTTGAACATGGTTTTCCATCTGCACTTTGTAAGGAAGTGAGGCCTTCCATTTCAGATGTGTCCCTTACTAAGTTTATTCATGCCTTTGTCTCTTCAAGATTAGGCTACTGGAGTGTGCTCTTCTTTGGGGTTACACACTGAGACCATTCAGAAGCTGAAGATAGTGTAGAATGTGGCACACATTTATTAAGCACTACTTTACATTGGGCGCACACTACACCAGTGGCCAATGAGCTGTACTAGTTGTCTGTGGTCTTCAGAGTGGAATTCAAGGTGAGGCTATTTGTCTGTAAAGCCATATGTAGTATGGGTCTCAGTCTGGATTACTTGAGACTATCATATTATTCAGCTTGATCTAATTAATGCCTTCTGAAACTCTAGTCAAGACAAAGCAATTGATCTTTACCGTGTGCCAAACTGGACAAATTAAAGTCTAGGTTCCCCTTTCAGCTTTAACGCAACCAATTTAGCATGTGCTGCAGCTCAAGTACAATTGCTGGGACTTGTCAAAAGTTCAAGAAGGTGTTAGGTAGATTGAGCTGGATAACTTCATCTGACATCACACCTTTAAATCCTCCTCTAGGCAAGGCCTAAGAGACCACACCTCTCCTCAGGTCATTCTGCTGCCGTTGTGGTTAGTAAGCATGGAGCTCCTTCAATATCAAAGAGATCCATGAGGGCCCATTGACCCCAGAATGCACATTCCCACGGAGTCTGCCACAGTCTGGATTTGTTATTTCCTGGACATGTGGCAAAGCTCATCTTTTTCGCCTCAGGTATTTGGGGAGGTTCAGAAGTAGACAGGTTTGTTTACTGGAAAGAGATAATTAAATTGTGGCGACAGTGATAGTGATAGATTTAATTGACAAATGTCATTTTCTGACTGGGAATTTTTAAGCCTTCTAAGGGGTGCCCACGGCCGGAGATGAGCACTTCTATTATTTCTTTCAAAATTAATCTAAATAAATAGCATTGAGATCATCTCCACACACATGGCATATGTGTGTGTGTACATGTATGCACACACAGAGGTATATGAATGTACACAGAGTATATACAGGACATATATTTTTATACTCTTCCTTCTAGCAAGGCTTCAAGATACTAAAAAGAGGGGTTACCAAGGTTACAGACACAGAATGACTCATTGACAGTGCTTCAGCTATTAATCTTTAGCAGGTACAAGATGCAAACTATCTGAGTTTTATTGTAGTGGATTAAAACTCACACCCACAAATCACAAATGGATAGTTCATTCAAATAATTCACGTAACAGCTACTCTGGAGCTCACTCTGCTGAAACTAAAGAATCATTCACTGGGGAATTCACAAGGATTTCTATTGCGTATAGGCTATACACAGTCCTGGTAATGTCTCCTTGCTTCCAAACCTGTTGTGTTGTGAATGAACACCAAATGCATGCTAATGTTTTGTTTGTGTATTTTACTGCAGGACACCTTTATCAATTTTGTTCATTCATTTTCATTTGGTACTTGTATCCAAGGCATTTAAATAAATGACTTTTTTAAAATGGGAGAAAAGACAGAAAGGTTCGTAATACTGCATCATAGATATTTGCGTTGCTGTTTTTACCACATCTTAACTGAGATTGTTTTCTGTTGCTAAGCAGAGTTTACTAGGTTTCCCTTATTTATAAGTCAAGTGTATTTGTTTCACTGACGTCATGGTGTTACTGCCTGTCTGCCCTCACCTTTGCTTTAAGGAAGGAACGAGGGAGACAAAACAAAATTTATTATTTAGAGATAGTCTTTGTCTCTGAATTGTGACATTATAGGGTCGTGCCTTTGAATCTAATCAGCCTTTCTCTAGCTCATTTTCAATTAATATTCTTGCTATTGGCTACCAGGTCCCATTCCCAATCTGTCCAGCATATGATCAGCAACAGAAAGCAGCAGAAATCCTGCAAAGTAGACTGTACAAAATGGATAAACCAAAACAAACAAATATTTTAATTCAGAAAAAGAAAACAGCAAGGCTGTCTTTCTGGCAGCAGCTGGGATTTTTGGACACTGAAGATTTAGTGCCCTAATGACTGGTAGTAGGGCCCTAGACTGCCATGAAATACAATATGAAATTACATTTAAGCTGTAATTGGCAATTTCTTTTATCAGCATGACATCCAAAGCTTCTGAGCAGACCTTCCAAGCCCCCTGTTGTCACAAACACTCTGTTGCACATGCCCACCGCTCACATGTATTTGATACACATTCCACGAGTGGGTTTCCTTATATAAACCCTATCTCACATATCCTGAACAAAAGCCAGCAATTATCACAAGGACTCGGCAGTTCACGGCTAAGCCACCATCAAATCTCAAAGCAAGACTCTAATTGTCCCGTTCATATTGTAACTTTGACTATAACAGCAAAACATCACCAACCAAAATCTAAGCAGTAATAATAATGCAGAGCAGAGGATGTTCACCAAATTGCATGAACTCAAATTAAAACTGCAGTCAGGGTAAAGCCCATGTTGCTCAAGGCTCACAGTCCGCAGAACAAAGAAAGCAAGACTCATAGGCGCTGACTCCGTGGGTGCTCCAGGGCTGAAGCACCCACAGAAAAAAAACAGTGGGTGCTCAGCACCCACCAGCCACAGCTCTTCAGCTCAGCTGTTCGGCAGTTGGCAGGAGGCGCTTGGGGGAGGGGACAGAGCAGGGATGGGAAGAGGCGGAGCGAGGTAGGGCCTTAGGGGAAGGGGTGGAGTGGGGGTGCAGCCTCGGAGCAGAGCAGGCGTGGAGCACCCACCCAGAAAAATGGAAGTCAGTGCCTGCGGCATGACTGGCTCTACGATGGGAGCAATTCCAGTGTGTTTTTTCTGTGTTGGGTAGCTGACATAAATTGAAATCTAGGGTAGTAAAAGAGCAGGGGTGAACAAAGCAATAGCAGGTATGCTTCCCCCATAGGGTCACTCTTGTGTAATTTTTATCACACTCGATCCATTTCTCCTTTGCTGTCTAAAGTCTCAGCTGGTTTGCAGTTCTAACCTGTGTCGTATGTTCAAGGTTCAACTCTGTGGTTTCCCCTCTTTGGCTTAACCCACATTTCAGTCCTGTTTTCCCTTCCAACACTTAACTGTTGCCATCATTTTAAGTATTTCTCTCCTTGTTAGAGCTGGTAATTCTGGGGGTTCAACTTCTTTGTGACTGACAAGTTTTTCATGGTAGGTCTCTAGACAGAATTGATTGATCATTTCCTTTATTTGATAAGAGAAGAGACTCAGGAACATGTTGTACTCCCATTGTCCTCTTTTCAGTTGGCAGTTCTTTAGAATCTCTTCCCTTTGGATTTGGTTGCAATCTCTTTGAAAATATATATTTCAATAAATTTCACTGAAGGGCTACATGTTAATGATTTAGGCAAGAACTGCCAATTTCATGTAAGTATCCATCATCTGGTGGCCTTCTCGATTCTTTAGCTCCAGATTCTGCTGCCCTGAATTGTGACTAAAATTACCTTGTGTGTAGTCCCACTAAAATGAGGCTGGAAGGAATGGGCATTCAGCCTGCAGGAAAGTGCTATCCTGCTGGGTTTGTATAAATTGTTTACATACCTGTTCCCAAGTCACAGATAACTTGGAAGAAAATGATTTCAAATGCTTATGGATCAATGGCCGAACACAATGTTTCTCAAACTGGGGTCCGCAGACCCCTGGGGGTCCATAAGGGTACTCCAGGGGGTCTGCGGGCCCTGTTGATCAACTCCTCCTCCTCCTTCCCAGTGCCTCCAGCATGCCATGGAACAGCTGTTCCCCAGTGTGCAGGAGGCACTGGCAGGGAGGGGGAGGAGCAGGGATGGAGCGCACTATGGGGAGGCTGCCGGCCCCGCTGATCAACTCCTCCCCACCCCTCCCAGTGCCTCCTGCAAGCCAGGGAACAGCTGTTCAGCGGCACATAGGAGGCACGCCAGAGCGGGGACAGGGTGTGCTCAGGGCAGGGGGTGGAAAGAGGTGAGGAAAAGAAGGGGCAGGGGTGGAGTGTGAGTGGGAAGAGGTGGGGCAGGGGTGGGGCCTTGGGGGAAGGCGTGGAGTGGGGGCGGGGCATGGGACTGACATGGGGGCTTGGGAGTCCGCAAAAAAAATTAAAATAAAAATGGGGGTCCTCAGGTTGCTTAGGTTTGAGAACCGCTGGCCTAAGAGATAAAGCACAAGATGGGGTACTAGTTGTTACAGACCACCAAATCACACTAGGGAACAAGATGACTGTCTCCTTACACACTTATCTATAATGTATAACGGGGGAAATGTGTGATCATGGGGGACTTCAACTTTAGATGACAATTTCCTAACTCAAAAAGTGTTGCAGCCAACATGGGGGAATTCTACATTAGACCTTGTCCTAACAGATAAAGAGGAACTGATCACAGAACTAAAAGTTTATGGTAGTTTAGGTAAAAGTGGTCATGACTCGATTAAATTTATAATTTGCAAAGAGAATAAAGTAGATCAGTCATATATATAGTTGATGCTTTACGGGGCCATTTTTACAAAGATGAGCCAAACCAGATGGGAGGAAGAATTTAATCAGAAATTGTGAATGATAATTGGGAATCATTTAAGAGCACCTTACTAGATGGTCGAAAAGCCACAATTCCACAATCAAGGAAGTTGGCTGTGCTGGTTAATAAAACCACCTGCTTTAGAGGAGAAGTGAAGGCAGCTGAAAAAAATAAAAATAATATATAACAAAAGGAAAAAGGGCAAGTTGATAGTAATGAATATAACTCAGAAGTTAGGAATTGTAGAAAATTGATAAGGGAAGCCAAGGGACACGAAGGAGAAATCTATGGCCACCAGAATTAAGGACAGTGAGGAGTTTTAAAATATATTAGGAACAAAAACAATCCTCACAATGGTATTAGTCTATTACTAAATGGAAATAGTAGAATTATAATGCTGAATAGGCACACATTTTCAATTAACATTTTGGTTCTGTGTTTGGACAAAAAGCAGGTGCTGCAGTCTCATGGTAAGAGTGTTACCATTCCACTAGTATCTCTGGAGGATGTTAAATAGCAGCAACTAAAGACAGACATTCTAAAATCAGCAGTTCCAGATAACTTGCATCATACAGTTTTAAAAGAGCTGGCTGAGGAGCACTTTGGACCATTAGTTTCAATAAGATTTACTTTCAATAAGTCTTAGAGCACTGTGGAAGTTACAGAAGACTGGAAGAAAGCTAATGTTGTGCCAATCTTTAAAAAGGGAAAACAGGATGACAGAGCTAATTATCGGCCTGTCAGCATGACATCAATCCCAGGCAAGGTAATGGAATGTCTGATATGGAACTTGATTCATAAAGAACTAACGGAGGGTAATGTAGTTAACACAAATCAGCGTGGGTTTACGGAAAAAAGATCCTGTCAAACTAACTTGAATTTTTTTTAATGAGATTACAAGTTTGGTTGATAAAAGCAATAGTGTTGACATAATATACTTAGACTTCTATAAGGCGTGACATTTTGATTAAAAATGAGATATAAAATTACACATTAAGTGGATTAAAAATTGCTTAATTCATAGGTTTCAAAATATAACTAAAAGGGGAATTGTCATTGAGTGGGTCTATTTCTAATAGGGATTGGCCTTATGCTATTTAACATCTTTATCAATGACCTTGAAGGAAACACAAAATCATCATTGATAAAGTTTGTGGATGACACAAAAATCGGGGGAGTGGTAAATTATGAAGAGGACAGGTCAGTGATTCAGCGTGATCTACATCTCTTGGTAGTCTGAGCACAATCAAACACTTTAATATGGCTAAATGTAAATATACAAAGAACAAAGAATTTAGGCCATAGTTATGGGCTGGGAGACTCTATCCTGGGAAGCAATGACTCTGGAAAAGATTTGGGAGTTGTGGTGGATAATCAGCTGAACATGAGCTCTCAGTGTGACACTGTGGCCAAAAGACCTAATGTGCTCCTGGGATGCACAAACAGGGGAGTCACAAGTAGGAGTAGAAAGATTATTTTACTCCTATATTTGGCACTGGTGTGACCCACTGCTGGAATACCATGTCCAGTGCCCACAATTCAAGGAGTATGTTGATAGATTGGAAAGGGTTCAGATCTCCTTCCTTAGAAGTTTTTAAGGTCAGGCTTGACAAAGCCCTGGCTGGGATGATTTAATTGGGGATTGGTTCTGCTTTGAGCAGGGGGTTGGACTAGATGACCTCCTGAGGTCCCTTCCAACCCTGATATTCTAAGAGATTAAATGAGAATGATTTAATGGTTAGAAAACATGCCTTACCGTAATTGAGCTCCTTGAGTCCATCTATTTGGCTTAACAAAGAGAAGGTTATGTGTGACTTGATTATAGTCTATAAGTACCTACATGCCGTACAAACATTTGGCTCTTCATTCTAGCAGAGAAAGTTATAACACAATCCAATGACTGGAAGCTGAAGCTAGACAAATTCAGACTGGAAATAAGGTGTAAATTTTTAACGGTGAGAGTAATTAACCATTGGAACAATTTACCAAAGGTTATGGTGGAGTCTTCATCACCGAAAACTTTTAAAGCAAGATTGAATATTCTTCTAAAAGTTCTGCTCCAGAAATTATTTTTGGACAAGTTCTATGGCCTGTGCTATCCAGGAGATCAGACTAGATGATCACAATGGTCCCTTCTGACCTTACAATCTATGAATATCTTAACTAGGGAAACAAGGACTGGAAAAAAGGGGATACAACTGAGGAATCGGAGCAGAGAAGAAAAATATAACGTAAGGATAGACAACAGGAGAAAACAGAGGAGAAAGGGTGAAAGAAAGAGAAGAACAAACAAGAGAAACAGTATCACTGATGGAGAGGCAAAAAGTTCAAACAGAGGAGGGTCAAGGAAAGATGAAGATGGTCTGCCTATCAGCACCAGCATATACCCGTCACAAACAGGAACCCTCCCTTCCATTTTTATCTGGGTCAGAAAGCTAGTGGTCACCGCTTGAGGCCTTTAGAATGGGTGGATTCAATCAGGTGGTAAAAAGGAGAGGTGCTTATGCCAACTATCCAACAAGTTTGAGGTGAAGATCAAAACCCAGAGGCTATCCACCCACACTTTATTTAAGCACCGGGACACTTTCAGGTTGCATCTATTTCACAGGAATCTTCCAAGAGAAGTTCTTTGGACCCCTCACTAGCTTGGAAATTTTAACTCGCAGCAAGGTAGTGCTTCATCTTTCCCAGCCCTGGTGTAGAGTCCATATCTACCCATGTCTGGATTAGACCTGCCTCTCCTAACTGACACCATCTTCTCCAGGTGAAGATCAGAAACCTCCATGTCTATAGGCAAGAAATCATCCAGTGGTCCATCCCAGAAGCATATGTGCCCAGTCACATTCCAAAACTTCTCTGAAGTTAACTTTCCTCCCCCCTGCCCACCAAAAGGCGGTGGAATCAAAAGTGTAGGGAATCACTAAGATCACATCAATCATCACTGAAATGTCCACTTTCCTCCCCCTCATTCCCACAAATCCCCATCATTTGCTATCAGCCTCTGATGGAAGAAGCAGAAGGAAAGAAAACTTGAGTATAAGTGACAAAAATCATGAGCCTATACCCTGACTGTGAATGAAAGTGAGAAAACTCAATTCTGTTCAACCCTAGCAGCCATTAAACCCTACCTTGCCGAATGATTTTTACTATCTCTAACCACCACCACCAACAACAACAAAAGCCGAGTTTCTGCAGACTGGAGTGGAAAGAGAAAAATACATAATTAGCTGTACATTTTCTAATTTTGTAAAATGTTCATATATGACACTGGTGGGTGCTGCATAAGAATCTAAAGGTTAGATACCCGGTGTGTGCATTTATATTTATATCTATCTATATACATTTAAACATAGATAGATATAGATATATCTATATGTAATTTTGTGTGTGTGTGTGTAAAATATATATATATATACACACACACATATATATTACGCACACACAATGACATTAAAAGAACATTATTAAAGTTGCTAAGTCAAGTGCTCAATCATTGGAAATGGCCGAATGTTGCCTTAACATGGACACTCTGTATGCATTATGATACAGTCTTTAACTACACGAGCACATAATGCTATTTCCACAGGACCCTGCCTCATTTAGTGCACAAAATGCACTGTGCTTAGTTAATGAGCATCTTCAACTGTTTTTTCTCCTCATTGTTCAGTGTGTGACGCAGGCTTTTTTTACTGCACACTATTCAAACCCTGCTCTGATGACAGAATTATTTATTTCTTCATGGGGTTTTCTATGGAGCTCATCACTATAGTATCTGAGTGCTTCTGCGTCTACTAATCTACTTCCACAACACCTCTATGAGCTGAGGGGATGAGGGTGAGAGATTAGGGTCAAATGTTTCCACGAATCTTGGGTGCCCAACTTCAGACAACTGGGACCTGATTTTCCGGACTACTCAGCATGATAAAGTACTTTATCTCGTCAAAGCCCAGCTCCCAAGACATCGGTGACAAGGGTGAGTGCTCAGCAGAGCCAGCTGGAAATTTTCTGATGAAAAATATTTCTGCCAATTTCTCAAAAGCAAAACATTGCACAGGAATGTGTTGATTCTGATATTTCTTTTGCAGGAGCCAGGCAGGTTTCCTGCTGGCTCATCTGCCTACCTCCACAGCTCCTCAGGGGCTTGCCTAGCAGGTGCCCATGATTTCCGGGGCTCCCAGATGCCAGGCACCTTGGCAGTTCGCCTAGAGGCTCCTGTGGAGCTGAGGAGCTCAGGACCTCCGGACTCCTGGCAGGCTGCTAAGCAGTCAGAAAACCCTGGGAACCCCAGCTCCCCAGCAGGTCAGTTGCCAACCTACCAGGGCTTCCTGGAATTCCAGGCTCATGGCTCCTCAGCAGCTTGCTGCTAAAAAACTAGGAACCTAGAAGCCCTGACTGAGCCTTGCTTCCCAAGTGCCCCAGCTCCTTGGTGAGCCCGGGCTCCCACCTCCGGGGAGCTTGGAACACAGGGACCTTGTTTCATTTTGGAAACACTAAATTGTTCTTACTGCAGGTGTTTCCATAACAAAATATTGCAGACTTCCAGCTCCACGAGCCATTCTGAGGTTTTCGATTTTTGTCTCCATTCTGTGTATATGTTTTAATTTATTTATAGCTATGGAAATGTCACAATATTCTTGATATCTTTAGTTAGCCTTAGCTTGGGGAGTCTTCATTTACTATGATTTTTATCTTATTGGAGTGTTTCCCTATATATATGTAAGCGTAAAGCTACAATATACATTGCCATGGTAGGACTTATATAGACTACCTGAGATCTTGATTTTATAGAACTGCCAGATTTACAAAATCCAATCATTCCAATTCTTTCTGACTTTTTTGGGGGCCTGATCCTGCAGACTTAACCATGTGCTTAAAGCAACTACTTACATGCATAAATTATACATGTGCTTAAGTTTCTGCAAGACTTGCATTGATTTCTCTTGTCATAAATATAAAGGGAAGGGTAAACCCCTTAAAAATCCCTCCTGGCCAGAGGAAAAATCCTCTCACCTGTAAAGGGTTAAGAAGCTAGGATAATCTCGCTGGCACCTGACCAAAATGACCAATGAGGAGACAAGATACATTCAAAAGCTGGGGGGAGGGAAAAACAAAGAGTCTGTCTGTGTGATGCTTTTGCAGGGGACAAAACAGGAATGGAGTCTTAGAATTTAGTAATCTAGCTAGATATGCGTTAGATTATGATTTCTTTAAATGGCTGAGAAATTAAGCTGTGCTGAATAGAATGGATATTCCTGTCTGTGTCTCTTTTTGTAACTTAAGGTTTTGCCTAGAGGGATTCTCTATGTTTTGAATCTAATTACCCTGTAAGGTATTTACCATCCTGATTTTACAGAGGTGATTCTTTTTATTGTTACTTCTTTTTTACTGTTACTTCTATTAAAATTCTTCTTTTCAAGAACTGAATGCTTTTTTTCATTGTTCTTAAGATCCAAGGGTTTGGTTCTGTGGTCACCTATGCAAATTGGTGAGGATTTTTACCAAACGTTCCCCAGGAAGTGGGGTGCAAGGGTTGGGAGGATTTTGGGGGGAAAGATGTTTCCAAACAACGCTTTCCTAATAAAAATAAACCCAGATAAATGTTTGGTGGTGGCAGGGGAAGTCCAAGGGCAAAGGGTAAAATAGTTTGTACCTTGGGGAAGTTTTAACCTAAGTTGGTAAAAGTAAGCTTAGGAGGTTTTCATGCAGGTCCCCACATCTGTACCCTAGAGTTCAGAGCGGGGAAAGAACCTTGACATCTCTATTAGTTGATACTGGTGGATTATGCAGTATTATTCTATGTATTTTTCCTATTTCACCTATATTTTGATATTTCAGACAAGGTTACTGTAATAAATATCAATATTTATTAAAAACTACAGACATTAGTTTTGTAGTTCCTAACCAGCCATAAGAACGGCCCTACTGGGTCAGACCAAAGGTCCATCTAGCCCAGTATCCTCTCTTCTGAGAGTGGCCAATGCCAGGTGCCCCAGAGGTAATGAACAGAACAGGTAATCATCAAGTGATCCATCCCGTCGCTCATTCCCAGCTTCTGGCAAACAGAGGCTAGGGACACCATTCCTGCCCATCCTGGCTAATACCATTGATGGACCTATCCTCCATGACTTTATCTAGTTCTTTTTGAACGCTGTTATGGTCTTGGCCTTAACAACATCCTCTGGCAAGGAGTTCCACAGGTTGACTGTGTGTTGTGTGAATAAATACTTCCTTTTATTTGTTTTAAATCTGCTGCCTATTAATTTCATTTGGTGACCCCAGTTCTTGTGTTATGAGAAGTAGTAAACAACACTTCCTTATCTACTTTCTCTACACCACTCATGATTTTATAGACCTCAATCATATCATATGAAGTATTGTGCTTCAGTCCTTGGTTTTACCTCACAGCAGCAGTTAAATAACACAAATATGGTAATTCTGATGCACAGAGATGGATATAGCTTAGAGTTCTGTATGGTTGCAGGGATCTGTCTTTGTGGAGCTCATTCCTGGAGCTGGGCCATGGTTTGAGATTACAAAGCACTATACAATATATGGTACTTATTTTAGGGGGTAATAAACACTATATTAATAAACACTAGGGTCCTGGTCTGAGCTCCACGATGGAGGAAGGGAAAAGTCAAGGGTTTCGAAACAAAAGGCAAGACTAGTGAGGAAAATTATTTCAAATTTCAAAGAGGGATGTCATAAAGAATGGAATGTTAACAGTGAACATTAAAAACTATTCAAACATTCCCTGTTAGGGCCCTTTCAATTATTTAGCTTTGGTATGCAAAAGTAATCCCCTTTGGCGAATTGCAGTTGTTCTTCTCTCATGAGGCTTTCCTTCTGGGGTTTAAACATCAGTGTTGTCTAATTCAGTAATTGGAAGCTTTTGTAAACATTCTGTCATGAATCTCTTCAAACTCATAATTGTGTTGTCATTGAGTTTCCATATCCTCAGGGCAGCCCTTCACCTCAGTTTCCCCAGATAAACTTCACACAGGCTTTCTGTGGACAAAAGTGCACCCTCCTTGGGGCCTGTGTTTATTCATATAAAAATAAACTCCAAATAAAATGCCAAGTCCCAAATTAAAGGCCAACTAAAGTCTATACAAAGCAAAAGTTTCTCTTCCTACTCCAAGGCCTTTCTGCCTGGGCCCTTTCCTGCTTTGACGGGCCACTCCCAGGCTCTACCTGCCTGGAGTCTCAGCCTCAACACCCAGGACTCTGCTGGAGTCTGAGTACCCCCACTTCATTGCAGCCTCCTGCTGCTTTTTATAGGGGGATCGCCTGATCCATACCCAGTGATCAGGGTTGGCTGGCCCCTAGGCCACCAGCCCTTGTGGGACAAGCCACCCTGCTACACACGTCAACTCATTTTTATCATTTTCAGCTCGTCTTTCTCCAGAGGTAGATGCATTAACTTCCATGCAGTGTATTACACATGGTTCTTTCAGATTAGACCTAAGAATAGAGATCCTGGCTGCTTTGGGTAAACACTGAAAATTCCACAGAACTTTTTTGTACATCCAAGAGTATGCTTCTGAATTTCAATGCTGAAATGATTACTATATATAAATAGCTTCTAAAAAGCTTTGAGATTCCTCAGTGTGTGAGATATCTTTATAGCATTATCCTGTTTACGTCAGTTGGGTATTAAATAGGCAATGTTTCTTGTCCTGGGATCATCTTAGCAATTTACAACCCCTAATCATATTGCCCACAGAAACAGTTTTGTGTTTGGGCAACATCACCAGCCTCTCTCTCTCTAGGATGTTATCTATTCTTGGGATGGGCTTTGGCAGGAAGAAGCTATATATCCACCTTCATGTCTCCTTCCTGGTCTGGTTTTCTCTTGCGTGAAGGGCAAGGTGAGTTTTATCATCTTCTCCTTTCTGTGTCAGGGAGACAATAGTCTTGGGAACAGTTAAACATGCACTAGTGTCAAAATCAATAATTACTTTATATACCTTTTAACAAATCTTTTATTAGCACATTGTTATTGCTGGCATCTGCTAGGCCCACGACTGTGAGAAAACATACCCTGAGAACTTACGCAAAGTTGGTCATTTCAAAGGACTGTCCATTAGGAAGAATCAGCTATCATAAGAGGAGATCTCTTTGTAAGTAACTGCATAATGCTAAATAGCAGAATGCTCACTGCTTTATCCCTTACAACCAATGGAGCGGATTCTGTCCTCCAACCCAACCCCTATATGCTACCCTAGTGGCATACAGGGGCAGTAAGGCACTACATTGTCATGAGGGCTGAATATGCAGCTTTATGCTGTCTCAGTGGAAGAGGGGAGGCGGTGCAGGCTGGATGTGTGCAGGAGGACCAGAAGAGGGAGTGTCCATGGTGTTGTAATTCAGCACTGCTCTAGTTGAAACCACAGGCTGTGGTACCCCTGAGTCATAATTCAGGTGGTACAAAGATGGCTTAGTTACCTTTGGCCTCAACTCCTCCCATGCTGCAGCTTCTGTGCTTGGCCTCCTGTTGGACACAGCATCATATCGATTCCAATGTTTCCAGCAGTGGACTGCTGCCTAACGCCACTGATGAACACTCACCTCTCACTCAGAAACCTCAATTTACACATTATAACAGAGACGATCTTTGGGTTTTGACTCGGAATGTTATTTTTTAAAACTTGGAATAGGAGAAGTGAGAATGCTTAAGAAAGACTGCCACACGCCGGAAGGGGCTCAGAAATATGTTAGGCAGAGAGTTGAGGTGGTGGGAGGTGCTAGAAACTGTCTAACTTGCCTAGACCATTACAAAATAATGATCTTCACAAATCAAACTTTTCAACTACATGAAATATACTCTGGACCATATGCTGCTCTCAGTCTTGCCAGTGCATTCAAGAGTGAGTCAGCTGAAATAAGAAGAGCTGCTCCTGATTTACACTGGTGAAAAATGAAAACAAAGCTTGGCCTTTCAGTCCTCTCAATCTCAATTCCTTACAGCTCTCAAAAAAGTAGATTTCCTCTGGCACCTCCTACAAGGAACACCAATGAACACTAAATAAATACGTGTCTGGAAAAATGTCCTCTGCTGAAGAAAAAACAGTTTTCTTAACAATTCCCTCCTCTGGTTTTCATTAAAATAATTACTTATATTTTCTTTCTACCGGGGGTCTATGACACCCTTATTCAAAATAAATGAAGTTGCAAGTCATTAAAATAAAAGTAGAAGCATTTCGCAAATTTCCATTGAAAATTTAATGTAGGCATTTGGGCTATTTGATTTGAAAGCTAGAATTCCCAAGTGACACTTGTGTGTACAGTATCATCACGAAAAGAGATTTAATTAACATACTGAATATCGCTTCAGATTGTTACATGTATCGTTTGTGACCTGTTATCTATCTTTAGAACTGTAATGGATATTGTGCTGGAAAAATAAAGTTATTAAAAGAGGGGATCTATATGAATAAAAAGCACATGAGAAAGCTCCAGTTTTCACTCTTTTCACTTGTGAAGGCCTCTCTGCTTTTTGTGATTGAGGCTGAAGATTATGGGCAGGATTCTGACCCCACACTGGTGATGGTTTGGAGACATTCCACTGAAGTCCGTGGAGTTTTACTTGAGCAAAACCAGTATGAGATCCAGACCAGCCTATTCAATGACCACAACACATTCTAGGGAAAGCCTAAGAATTTAACCCAAATGTGACACAAAAAAGTACACCCAAACATCAGAGCTGAGATATTCAAAGCTGCCTACAGGATTTGGATGCCCATCTCTTAGGGGTTGATCCTGTGAGCGGCTGAGAGCAACTAAGCACATGCTTTGCTTTAAACATGTGTGTAATCCCAATGAAATCAATGGAACTATTCATGTGCTTACAGTTAAGACTGTGCTTAAGCACATTGCAGGATTGAGACCAAAGTGCTCAGCACCTTGCGGGATCAAGCCCTGAGGTGGCTTTGAAAATCTCAGCCCACAGAAATTACTTTTTATAAAAATATTCTTTTAAAAAATTTGCAGTTCATTGAGACTGAGTAAATGTCATGCATGTCTCTGTGCTATTGCCTACTTAAGAAGACCCAGAGACAGTTAACTCGTATGACTCTGATGGATTTACAAGCCTAGAAAAAAAGTTGAACAATGAAAAAAAACAGTACATTATTTTAAACCCTCTGTATTCCTTCTGTGTTTTACTGCTAGGCATTGCTGTAACACATGTAGCTTAAAAGATGCAGGTTCTTAAAAGCTGTGAAATTTCTTTTTAAAATCTGGAGGGATTAAAACTATCCACTGCACAGAAAAGACTATTTGCCTCTGGGAGTAGGGGACAAAGGGGGATTAAGATGGGGAACACTTTAAGAAGGCCACTTTCTCCATTCCAGTATGAGTCTATAGCATCAAAGGTCTTTGCGAAGCCCTGCAAACTGAAATCATCACTTTGCAAAGCTCTATCCCTAAAATTTTTGGGTGATCCCATGCAGTAGAAACTCGAATGGGTCTGACAGGAGTTGGATGGAAGTGTGTCTAACCTAGCTTGTCCTGAAAGGAGGTTTGGCTTCTTACCTGGGCACTGAGTTGAGAAAATGGAGTATGGTCTTTTTGTGCAATGTGCAATGACCTGAAAACATATTGGAAGAGCCATAAAACTCCCTGGGAATTACTTTCTTCCCTGGAATTGATTTAAAGTAGCAATTCTGGGCTCTAGGAATTGATAAAGACATATCTAAAGTAATTTCAAAAGTTCTGTGAATCATATGCACTGTACATTGACTATTCTCAAAAATTAGAGAGAGAATCCTGCTGACCTTACTTTTATGAACAGCCACATTTAAATCACTTATATTATTTGCAGGAGTAAAATGAATGATTTGAAACAAAAACCACAAAATGGGTGTTAGATAACCAAGTTGCGGTCTACAAAAAAGATACTTTAAGATTGTCTGTGACTTCAGGATCATTCTCCCTTAATTGTGTTTTCAAATAATTGAATTTAACTACTGCACCTGGCAGGGGGGAAGAAGTCATCCATTGTTTTTGCAAGGCATTGTTTCAACAGGATGAAGATGCTGGAGTTACAGGAGGATTATTATTTCAGAGTTGGAGTGGCTCCTTACTTTGCTCCTTGAAAACGTGTCATTTTAAGTCCCCATAAATTTTTCAGGCATGGCCCTGGTATAAATTATTGATTAGGTATAGCAATGTATACACACAGTGGGTGCAATTAATAATGCATAACAAACTGTGAGATAATAAGCTTGTGTTTTTAAATTATTTAACATACATCAGATTCTTAACTAGCCTCTATTTATACACCATTTTAAATTAAAAGTACCTTTGCTTTTATGGTGTTTTTTTGAGGAAAAAATTATAAATGTCAGAGGTGAAAGCCAGGCAGAGCAATTTAGCAAGACACACTTGGCCATCTCTCTCTCCTCTGATTCGTGCAAACTGAACATAAGCTGTGGGAGCATGAACACAGATGATTATATCTTCCTTGCTGTGCTGAGTCTTCCTTTCTCCAGGCACTGAGGTTACCACTGAAGTCAATGGAAAGATTCCAGTCAACTTCAGCAGGAGCTGGATCAGGCTTTAACAGCGCAGGAGTCTCTCCTGTTGTGCTGCCATTGGATTTCCTCTGGCACTGCAGCATGGCATATGTGACTCCTACAATGGTGGTGAGAGTGGCAGCTGGTTATGGAGCTTATCGGCTATCTTAAAATGCTTTGGGGCAGCTTTATCTTGCATAGAAAATGTCCGGCTCTTACAGAGGGGATCATGCCATGCAGAGTGGCTGCTCTCAGACTCCGCCCCTGCATTCATGTATGAACTAAGGCATGTCATGAGAAAATACTGCTTAGCGGCATTTCTCTGCTCTATGGCTTCCCCACGCCTTTTCTGCATAATCTATGGCTGTCCACTGTTTGCATTGTTCAATTAGCTTTTCGGGTAAGTGCTATGAATTAAAAAGAAAAAGCAATAGGCAGAAAGGATGCTCCAGTCTGAGACTGGGAGTCTGGAGACTGGGGTTCTATCTACAGTAAGTGACTTGCCCAAGGTCATACAGAAGGTCTGTGGCAAGGCCTTGTCTTCCGTAGGACCTTGGACAAGTCACTTACTGACACTGTGCTTCAGGCTTTTCCATTTGTAAATAACAACACTTACCTAAGTACGTGGGGCTGAATGAGTTAATGTTTGTCAAGTGCTTTAAGGTCTTTGAATGGAAGGCACTACAGAAGTGTAAAATATTAATAATAATGTGCTCTAATGGATTGAGCTAAAAGTTGCAAACTGTAATGGGCCTGATTCTGACCCTTTCAACATCCATGACAAACCCTCATTGACTCCAGTGACAGGAAGTGCAGGGTCCATTTACTGTAACAATCAATTTTCATGCAAAAGAATGAATTCCTTGCCATATCTCATGTGGATGGAGTTTTGTCATTACAATGCAATGGGGGAGGAGGGGATGGAAATGCACTTAATTTAGATTTAAATGGATGAACAGATTATTCAAAGCAAAGACACTGAGATAAAATGACCACGCCATCCTCAAGTCCCTCAGTTGTTCTTCGATATCACAGCGCCACACATGCACGGCAGTAAGCATCCCAGATCACTCTTTGCCCTGAATGTACTAAATTCCATACTGAGGTGTAATGAACTGTGTTCCTACAGTAGCCCTCAGGAATTTACAAGAGAGGCAGCTGAAGGGGAAGAAGAGAGGGGCAGAAGAAGGCTTAATGTAAATGAATGAAATAAAGAGAGAAGACAAGGAATGGGAACGGGGAGAAAAGAGGAGGGGTGTATGAATAGGAAGTGAACAATAGAAAGCAAAAAGGAGAGCAGGTGGAGGAGAAAGGGAAAAAAGGAGTGCAAAGAAATAATTGGACTGATGGGAAATGGGGCTGTCAGGGAGAAGACAGTGGAGGCAACTATCACATAGGACAAAGGTGAACCACCCTGAATCATTATAACTAATCCACCTGGTTAAGTTATCTACCTGCTTTCAGTGGTCAATATCTGATGCTCAAGAGGAAGGCATCAATTAGAAATCCTAATGGATTCCAATTGCTACCTGGCTTTCAATGTATGCATTTGTAGGAGTAACTTTTGAACAAGCTCTCTCTGGTGTGCATTCTGTAAGATAACACTCAAGGTAGAGGACAATCAAGGAAGGATAAGGCCAGGGTATTTACTGTTCCACACACGAGCACATAGTCTTTGAATTAACAAGGCGACATTTTCCTTTGCCTGGAAGCTCTCCCACATTAGCTTGTTGGAAGTGTTTGGTATGTCCTCACACACACATATATTAGAAAAACATCCATGAGATTATTAAATTTCTAGTCTCTGCTAGACCAAAGATGAATTTGTGATCAGAGGGAGTATCGTATTATACAGATACAATGTGAAATTCTGGTTCCATTGAAGCAGAACTCCCACTGACTTCAAGGGGAATATAGTATTCAGAGGGACTGCTCCCATCCCTTTCTGCTGACAGCATCAGTTCAGGAATCAAACAAGAGTAGATGGAAGTTCAAGTTATTTTCAACTATAAGCCAAGCAGTTGAAAAAGTACAAAGTAGCCCTGTGTCTAGGACTTGTTTAGGGGAAAAAAAATCTGTACTGATTTATTATTCTACTGACTTCAGTGGGGTATATAAAGGTGTAAATCAGTGGTGAATGTGGTGCCTTAGTCTAGAAAAATTATTTTTTAAAACCCAAAGGCCTTTATCTGTGGCATACCTTTCTACAGGATTTCTGCATTTTTAAAAAAGATTTAAAACCTCAGCTATTTAGTGCAAAATTCTCTCTAGTTTCCTAGAGAATTTACAATACAGGAAATTACAAACTTACACTTATCAAACTACCAAGCCCTGCTGCAAACATAATGGCTAAGACTGCAATAATCTTTTTTTCTATGACTGGGCTCTGCATGTAAAGTCATAATACAAGAAGTTTTGTGAGTCACTGCTAAGTAACTAAGTAAAATGATGAATGGATGGAAGGGTGTCCCCAGTGACATTATTGGCAGGAGCACACAAAGCTAATGCTATCCCTAAACATATTAGGCTGTTTAGGGACTGATCCTGCATTGCTTATGTACCCATAAACTCCCATTGACTTACATTAGCATTAATTTTGATGGGAGCTTTGGATACACAAATAATGCATGTCTGGGTACTTAGAGAAATACCTCTGGAAAGGGTACAGAGTACATATTTGTGTCTGCACCTTTCAAACACCTACAACTGGGGAAACTTTTGATCTACTGCTTATTAATGCCCTGCTAATAAGGGAGCTTGGCTTTGAATACGAAGCAAAAAATAAACTGTTTATACAATGAATTGTTGTTTTGCACTAAATCTTTTGGCCCAAGTAAAAGCTATGCACAGTCCTGAAATCATTTCCATTATGCGGTAAAGGGTAGGATACAGATCCCGTGGTGCACTACAGAGCACAACACTATGCTGGCTCTCAAGGCAGGACCTTGAAAGTGGAGGTTAAATGCATTGTCAATGGGTCACTGACTACAGAGAGGATCTAGCCAAAGCCCATATAAAGGCAGAGTTGCCTCATGCCCTGTCCTGAGGTTGTGGATGTGAATGTGCGTGGGAGAATTCTAATCCTGCCAAGCCTGCACATGATCCTTCTCTCTGCATGCAAGTCATACAATTGTGGTAGGAGTGAGTCCAGAGTTCAGATCTGCTACTACTTTACTAAGAAATACAGTAGCAGCCTTGAGATTAAAAAAAGAAGGAAAGAAGTTAATCAAGAGTTTGTATAAACAAGCTTATCAAACCATAGCCTTAGAATGACTGACAATGAGTTATTTTTGCATTATATTTGTGCACTTAAATTCTATTAATGTAAAAACAATAAGTTAGCGCTATTCCTCAAGAGAAGCTGGTGATCAAACACAAAAAGGAAGCATTTTAAAAGTTTAAAGAAGGTATATATTCTGATCCCAGATACCACGGCATTTACACTATCTGTTATTAATTATTATTGTTGTTTTTTATAAAGTTTATTTTTAAAATCAAAGTAGAAAATTACATGAACAAAAATATGTTATTTTTAGAAACGTACTAAGTTTATCATTTATCACCCATTAGCTGTTAAAATAGTTACTTGATTCATTCTTTTGATATTTCACACAAATGGGAGGCCAACACTGATTAACTACTGTCAAAATTAAAATTCCTTATTACTGCCAATTTAACTGTAATACAAGCATTGGAACATTAGTCTGTAGACAGACAAGAAATTAAAATTGAAGTCTGTAACATACTGGCTCTAATATAGGAAACATGAAAGCAGAGATGACCAAAATGGTCCATGAAGAATTAGACCAGGAGGAGCACTCTGTTGAATGACACCATATTCATGTACAATAGCCTGTTGATATAATTAAGACTTCCTGAAACAAATTTTACAACATTTTGGGGGCCTAAATATGCTCCACTGGAGTCAATGGATTCCCATTGGCTTCAGCAGGACCAGGATTCAGCCCACAATCTCTAAAATAAAGTGAGAGAGAGACAGAGACAGGGAGAGATTTCAGAATACTACATGATCTTAGCTGACCTGAAGGAGAATACAAAAGATTCAGTGCACAAAATCCAGTGTAGAAAATTCTGCATATATGCCATGTTCAGCAACAGCATTTTGACATCTCATTGTTTTTCCACAAATGGAAAAACATTTATTATCATCATCTATTTTTACCGGCTTTCATTACTATCAAGAACACTTTGAGCTAAGCATGCTAAAAAGATATCTCCTTTTTTTATGCAAACTGTGTTTTGTTTTTGTACGGCTAAAGAACATTACAGCAAAGGGCACACTCTGCTGGTCAGAAGCACCCTTTACACCAGGTGCCTTTCAGAGATACTCTACAATGACTAAAAGAACGATTTAATTACAGGGGGTCAGGGTCTGAAGTGGTTACTCACTAGCAGCTTGCTATCTGACTTTTTTCATAATCTCAAATATCGGGGAACTTGTCTATGAAACTCTCACTATGCGCGGATTCTATCACACTTCTCGAGTATCAAATTAATCGATGCATACAGTAGGTGCATTTGCTGAAAAAAAGTTTTTAAAAGCACTATGTCACTGTACAAAACTCTTTACCTTGGGCTTTTCATCCAGTATTTGCTGACGAATCTCCTTGTGTTTTTCTACGAGTTTCTCCTGTCTTTTACTCTGAGCATCTTCTAGCTATAAGAAAACAGCAAAAAGTTCTGTTTCACCCAATACACAAACCTGCTTTTTTCCAATTAAAAATTCTCTAGTGACAACTGTAAACCTTTTTAATACAGCTGTGTAATCCCCTTTTTGACATGCACCAATGACTTATGTTGTTGGCAATAGTTCTTCTATGGGTACATATACCACACATGCACACTTCACAGGAGAGACAAGATGGGTGAGATAATTGGACCAACTTCTGTTGGTGAGAAAGACAAGCTTGTCTCTCTAATATCCTGGGCCTGACACGGCTACAACACTGCATATAAACTTCACAGGAGGCAATGCTCCTAAAAATAATATTTGGTCCCCATCCTGCAAGGAGCCTTGTATGGCTAATTTCTGCACCCAGAAAGAACTCTTTGCAGGGCTTGAAGAAGGAAACATCCACATATTTTTGGCTATAGTACAGAACTTGGGCCCTGATTCACCAAAACATTTAAACATGCACTTGACTTCCATGGAAATGGAACACATGCTTAAAGTTAAGCATATTCTTAAGTGGTTTCCTGTATTGGGGCCTTTGTGAGCAAAAATGACCCAGCTGTTGAATTAAAATAGTTCTACACTGAAGACCTAAAGAAATTCCTGGGAGTTTATTTTGCATATTTTTGATTTGAAAACATTTTGATCCACATTTCACAAAGCAAAATTTGGGGCTCAGTACAACATTAAGACAGCTAAAACTATAAAATAGCTAACATTTTCTCATGAATTTCCATGAAAAAAAAATGTATTTTGCAGAGCTCTGCTTAGAATGCTTACGCATTTCAGTAGTTCTACAAACCTAATAAAGAATATGCTGTAATTAAATGTTCTTTGGTTCTCAGCGTTCTTTAAGCCATCAATGCATTCTTGAGACAGCAAACCAATTTACAAAAATGTTTCTCCAATACCTGAAGGCAAGAAGCCATACACAGTTTCCATGAATAAAAACTGCACAAAGATCAAAATAAATCTAGATTCAGATAAGAAAAATAATTTAATTCCCCCAGTCATGGATTGTTAAAAAAAGACATAAAATTCTAATTTCATATACAGTAATATAGAAATAATCCGTATGGCAGTTGCACAAAAAGTTGAAATTTTAGAAGCTTCATTTAAAACTTCAGAAAAAATGGTTACTCACCTGTACAATAACAATTGTTCTTCAGGATGTTTTATGTACTTATGCATTTCATTGTAGAGTATCTACACCCAATGCACTCAAGTCAGAGGCTTTTGCCAGCAGAACCACTAGGCAGTACATGCCTAGTAGTACCTCTATTGGAATCAGGATATAGTGGGAATAAAAGCCTTTCCTAATGTGCTGATAAACAGCTTCCTGTATTGAGCCCAGATCCAAGAGACTGTACATCTTGCATAGATACAGCCTCATGATATGGGTCCCCGAAAAGGGATGGGGAAGGTAGGGTGGGGAAGGAAGTGAATTGGCCGAGAAGAAATTTCTATCCATTCACTGTAAAAGAAAGGTAGGCAGTTTCCAAATGGGCAGCCGAAACTTTGGAGATGATTTACAGTCAGTATGCTGTCTTCGACTCTGATGCCAAAATGACTGTTTTGAAGCAGAGGTCTGGTGAGAAAGGCCTGCTGTGGACAAAGCTGATGGACAACCTCTAGAAGGCTTAGATCTCTGGCTAGAATGATCTTAAAGTTCATATTGTCCCTGTGGTCTGAAATATTTCCTCTTCATCACTTGGGTACAGATACTGAGAGAGCAAAGAGTCGCACAGGAATCTTCACATGCACACCATGAACATCAGTCTTTCGAGAAAAGAGCTTAGTGCCCTCAAGTGGCAAGTTTTCTATTGCATTTTGAAGTTCCCTTGGCATTCAGGAGGCTTGTAACTAACGAGAATACCTCATTGAGATGGCTGTCACCTTTGAAAATGAAGCCATATCCGCTGTGTTGATAGCCATTTAGAGATGCCTGGGCAGTGAGGTGACCTTTAGAGGCTATGGCCAAGAACTGCTCTTTATATTCCTCAGGCAACTTATCCGTGAATTTAGAAATTGCCCACCAATTAATAAAGGAATACTTGGCCAATAAAGCCTGACAGTTCGACACTCTAATTTGAAAGTTTATGAAGGTATAGGCCTCTCTCCGGTATAAATCCAATCTCTTAAATTCCTTGTCTTTCGGGGTAGCCTTGGGGAGCAACTGCCTCAACTGTTCATTCACTGCTGTGACAACTAGAGAAACTGGGGTAGGGTGAGTGAAAAAAAAATCATGTTCTTGCTGGGAAACCTGATGTCGCCTATCCACACATTTGGCAGAGAAACAGGTATCTGCCAAATGGTCTTAGCAAGTTCCAGCAGGATTTCGTTAATGGGAAGGCTGATAATAGCTTGTGCAGATCATCTTGCTAAAGTTCCACCTGTGCTCCTAGGGAAGCCGCCACCCTCCTTCTAAAGTCTTGAAAGACCTTAAAGTGCTCAGGCAGAGGTGAAGTTGACTCAAGTGCGATGGACTCATCTGCAGAAGAGGAGGAATATCTTGGAGTTCTTCTATTGGGTCCTCTTGGTCTGGGTACTCCAAAGCAGGGTGACAGGATCTCGTGGTTCCACAGGAGCTTCACTAGTGGCTACAGGAGTTGGAAGAGGTGACTTCCTCCTGGATTGTGTAGCTGATAGAGTCCAGAGGGCCTGAGAGCAGTCCCAGAGGCCCAGTATGGCCAAAGGGGCTATAGCAGTGTTTGCGGTGTCTGTGGTGAAGGGCACTATACCAGGGCATCTGTATGAATAACTTGCTCCACGGGTCATGAATGCTAAGAGTGAGATCCGTATGGAGATCCAAAAGACCTCAGAGATAAAGGTCTATCATTGTCTGAGTCTGACGAGGAGGAAAGGTAATTCCCTCTCTTCATTGAATGGACAGGCAAGTCCAGTGGTTCCCGGTGGAGTCCTGGGCACAGGAGACACGTGGCACTGCACCAAAGGTAGGACGAAGTATCCGACGGTGCTGGTGGAAGCAGACAAGCACCACCAATGAAGGTAAATTTTCTGTTGCTGGAGCTGGTATTGGATCCACCAGTGCCGGGGTTAACGATCTCTCCAGTAAAGGAGAAAACACTGGTCTTGTTAGGCCCACTGGAGCTGGCAGCAGCAGTGCAGCCTCAGACATTGTACAGGGGGTGTTGAGTTGGCACCGGAGGACTTTTAGCACCATTTTTTGAGATCAGGAGTGCGGCCTATCTGCCCCAAAGTTCTGAACCGGCTGGGGTGGCCGCAGGAAAGGAAGGAGATCTATGATTCTCCCCCGAAATTGACTTTGGAGCCATGGCAGCTGGAGGGGCCCTCCTTGTGGGGTAAATCTTGCTCTCTCGTCCTAGGGATCAGGCTCTGAAGAGGGATGCATTGCCTTTCCAAGAAAATAAACCTTATATCACAAATCCCTCTGTTTCTTTGCCCTCATGGGGAATGAGATGCAGATACAGCACTTGTCCCTCACATGTCCCTCGCCTAAACAAACGAGACAACTTTTGTGCCTGTCAGTGATGGGATAAGGGTCCTGCACATGGCACATTTTTGCCTGGCAAAACCCTCTCCACAAAGCCTAAGTAACTAAACTATAACTATACTAAGTGAACTATAACTATGTACAAAGTGAGAAAATCCCTAAGTTGGCTCACCAAGGCTCATGAGTGCTGGGGAGCTCTAAATATCGCCATGGGTGGTGAGAGGGAACTGAGAGGAAGGTGGTGGCTATGCCCCTTTTATGCCCTTGGCTCTGTGCATGGGGGGAATGCGCCCCCTAGTGGTCTTTGGCTTGAGTGCGTTGGGTGCACATACGCCTACAGTGAAATGTATATGCTCATACTCACGCCCATGGATAACTTCCAGTCAAACTGTAATCTGTAAAAGCTGAAGATTTACAAAGAATGTAAATACAACAGATTGACGTACCCTCTTTATGTACTGCACCACTTCCTGGATATACGATCGAATCATTTCTGTCTTCTCTCTGGGGACAAGGGATTAACAAGTTATTGCAGTAGACAAAATTACATCAATATGTTTGTCAATTCAGATACATCAAATACCCAATGTGATAGACTCTGCCTTGAAGAGACAGTTCTGTCTGTCCATCCATCTGCATTTCTAAAGTGTCTAATACGTTAGAATCAGGGTGTTGGAGTTGTATCTTCAGAAACGTCCCAAAATGTCCAGATCCGTGACTTCCTGCAATGAAATTATTTTCCCTTGCTTGCCTTTAAGTCCTGATAATGTCAGGCAAGTCCTGCTCTCAGTTAGTCCTTCTGCTGTAGAGTATTGTTCCTGTTGCAGCTTCTATGTGGCAGCACTGTTCTTTTAAGTGTGGAAAATGGAATACCAAAGAGAACGCACAGGGCATCACCTGCTACGTTACCCAACATGTTATATTACGCAGTATTCCATGTCAGTGAGCAGATACTGCGGATGAAATCCAGCCTCACTGAAGTCAATGACAAAACTCTCAGCGACTCCAGTAGGGTCAGGATTTCACCCCATAACTTTACTATGTGAGCCACGGAGCTCTGGATTCAGTTGAAACATTTGAATTTTAAAGGTGCCTATGAATGGCATTGGATAGGGGCTTGCTCTACCGTGGCAGACAGCCTGGCAGGCCAAATGACTTAACAGAGCTTCTCTGCTAATGTGGTAGTTTAGCTGGTGATGTGCTGCGATACTTTGGGGGGTAGGGCACGGCTGCTTGTCTTCTGCTTTTGAACTGCATTGTCTTATTCTTCTCCACAGCAATGCTGCTGTGCCATGTTGGTTCGCCTCTCAGCTGCCACACTGACTGGACACAACAAAAAGAGGTTTCTACTGACCTTTGTCACTGGTTTTCTTTACAACCATTTTAAGTGGAGGCAGGAGAACTTGGGCGGGAATATCTCAGCAGCTTCATCAGCAGTGACCTTTTAGACAGATTTTTTTCAGGATGGCCTAGTCAGAGTTAGCACACACTGCCATAGACATGAGCACTATAGCAGGGGCAGTGCAGATACATTAGAAGTCAGTGGGACTTATGGGCCTTTGAAAATTTTACTTGTGGCAATATAGGCCCTGATTCCGCACCATTAAAATGAATGGGAACTTTGCCATTGACTTCAATGAGCACAGTATCAAGCCCACAGTGAACATGCAGTTCATTAGAGATGATGGCATGTAGTAATTTGAGTATACAGTGTAAAAGGTTTCTTTACTGTTTATGAAGTTCGCAGAGGGGAAGATAACTGTTCCCAAATGATGGACTAGTTGCAAAATTTCAATAAAATCAAGTAGCACTTAAGAGGTTAAACAGAATTTTGAATTGCTTGGTAAACCTATCTATACATAAGGGACTAAAATATGTTGCTTCCAGGCAGCTATGCAAACCCTAGAGACAGGGAAAAATTAAGAACGATAGAAAAACAAAAGCCTGCAAAGTTTGGCACGATATATTAATCTGGGCGTATTTTGATTTCCCACATTTGCAAGAGAGCATCCTCAAATCCCTACTTGGCACAGGAGGTCTTCAAGGAAACCACTGAGTTTGCACACAGGTCCTGCTACCTCTTTCAGTGGGGAGGGGCAAACTGTGTCCACTTGTTGGAACAGCTGGGGAGAAACATAATGAGTTTCCTGCTCCTTTTGCTGCCTCCACTGGATTTTCCTGTGCAAGGAGTTTGAGGGAGCCTCCTTAGGGACTTTTACCTGTCTACTTTTGAACACCTAAATTGATATTTCAATAATCTTGCGACAGGCAAATCATTTCATGTTGCAATTGATTTTACCATTAGGACATTTTTCATAATGTCTAACTGATTCTTTCCAATTTTATTTCCATGCCATTATGCCAACTTTAACCACCTTAAATAATTCTTCCCCTTTTACACTATCACTTTTTATTCCTGTTTTGTCATCTTCTCCTTAGGCTGCTTGTTAAATTCCTCTAATGTCTGTTCTCAGGTCATGCATTGTAGTCCCTTTATCTCTGTAGCCCATCTTTCATTTCTATCAATAAAAAGATGTATTTCTTTTTCCTACAACAAGAAGCTCCAAACCATACACAGTGGTGATACTATATTAAACACTGTATAATCGTGGCTTTGTGGAAAAGCCTGGGGTTTTTTTTTGTTTGCTTGGGTTTTTTAAATTCTATTGCATTTTTTTTTTAAATTTGGTTTTAAATATTACAAAGCATCAGGATCCTGGGCAGAGGTAGGCAGGACTAGTGGCAGGAGCTCAGTAGGCAGAACAACCACCGGAGTTCAGAGTCAGTATCAGAGTCACCAGTCAGGCCGAGGGTCCAGCTGAGAGGCAGAGCCGGGGACAGGTCGGAGATCAGGCTGAGGGTCAATACTGGGTAGCAGGAGTCAAGGTCCAAATCAGAGAAGAAGCCAATACCAAGGCTCAGGAACAGGGAGGTCATAGTAGCTAGCTAATAATCCACACTGTTACCTGGACACTTCCTGAAACACCCCTTGGGTTTATATAGAGCAGTGAGCCAATCCAGTGCCATAAAGGTGCCACTTCACAAGTCCCTTGAGGTGGGATTTCCTGTAGTTGGTGTCTGTAGCGGGTCATGGGTGGGGATACGCAAGCTACTTACAGTTCATGGGTGGGGATACGCAAGCTACTTACAGATGTTACTGGGTAGCAGTGCGGAGTTGTTTGCTATCTAGAAACTCTGCAGGCCTGGGTTTGAGACCCACTAGGCCTTACACAAAGAGTGATAGCTAATAATAAATACAGTAGTGCAACCTAAAATGTTCTATTCTCTCTTTGAATTATTTGCCAAAAAGGAATTGAGGAAAACAAACAAATCCTATTTACTGCATACTAGAGGAGGATATAGCCCACTTACCCAGATATATTCTGTGCTTATTTGTGAACCATAAATCAAATAAATATTTTTGCACTTTTTTAGAGATACTGCACCCACAGAACCCACTTCTTCTCACTTCCACTGTTGAAAAATCAGGAGAAACTCCACATTGGCTAAAGCTAGCATGAAAGAAGGATCTGAGGTGACATTACAAAACTACCACAAACCCTCCATTATAATGATGCTGTTTGTTTCCATCAGAAACGAGTTTATAATAGGTAAAGTTAAAAAGAAAGGAAATTCCTACCCAACAAACTCTGTTAAGGTGAAATGAAAGCCTCAGGAACTGTCAGTAGTTTGAGTTCATGCTATCATTCAATAACATTATAATTTTTTAAACATAGGAAAAAGGTAATATGCCGGTAAGGTTGCATTTCTCAAACAAGGCACCCGAACTACTTGAACGCTGCACCCACAGAGGGGCCAGCCTGCCACATTCCTTTCCTGGTATGCTCCATATCAAAAATGGCCCACAGAACATTAGTTTTATAGTGTGTTTTAAGGGTGTCTCTCAAATCCAGGCCTAATCCCACGAACACTCCCGCACATGAGTAACTTTACAACATTGATTTGAAGCCAATGGGCTTTTTCACGCACATGTAGAAGTGTTTGTGGGATCAGTGCCTAAGTGTGCCATTCTGTCACCACACTGACCTTGGCTCTTTTCATGAGGATTCTCTCATTTGACATGGACTGCAGTGCAAAAGCACACCCATTCAGCTGGCAAAGCGCTTACATGCGGAGGAGGGGTTTGGATTCATTCAACAGGAGGTGGCACGATTCCTTTGGTGACCCCTTACTGCCTGCATACTGATCATTTAGTTGAGGCTTTTCTTTTGATGTCACGTGGACCAAATGTCCTTGAACTTCTTCATAAAATCTAACACAGTTTTAGAATACACTTACTCATCCACTTGATTTTTATCCCTGGACTTAGCTTCTGTGATCTTCTCCTGCCTCTTCTTGTCCATTTTCTTCTTTAACTCTTTCTTTTCTCTACAGGAAAGAGAAATAAAGATAAATCTACACACACATACATATTTCAACCAGAAGTTAGATGCTGAAGAAGATTTAGTTAGTTATATGAGAATAGCACCTTACTTTTCACAAGTCTCTTTCAGTTTCTTTAACTGGCTGCTCTGACATTCCTCTGCCACGTCTGTCAGCTTCTGAATGAGCTGAAAAAAGTAAAACAATGAGTATTTTATATTTTGTCATCATAAATAGTCCCAGATTTCTTCAAAAATGTAGCGTGGTGAATACGTGCAAATGTTATTTCATCACCAGTATGTATACGTGATTAAAAGCTAGCAGCAGTTCTATCAATGAAGCGTGGACTGTCATCTTGAGAACTGTGGACTTACACATAAAAATCTCATTCGCTTCCAAGTGTTTTCCTACTTATGAACAAGAATAATTGTGGTCATTGATAAATTACAATTGAATCTCCGTGCCTTTGTCTAGTTCAGTTTCACACATGCAAGTGTGGTATACAGTTTCCATGAACAGAACACTGTTATTTGCAACAATTCTGATTTTGGTGTAGCCAGGTAGAAGTAATAGTTTCATGCATTTTGGGTTAGAAGTGACTCTTTGCTCATATCTAGGAAGTACGGACTAGAGGTTAAAGCACAGGATTGGGAGTCAGAAGATCTGAGTTCTGGCTTTGCCAGAGACCTGGTCTATGACTGTTGGCAGATTTAAGGCCAAATTCTGTTCCCACTGAAGTCAGAAACAAAATCTCTATTGACTTCAGTAGGAACAAGAGTGGTCCCTATTGGCGAAAAAAAACCCAACCCTCTATGCCTCAGTTGGCCCATCTGTAAAAGAGGGAACAATACTTCCCTACATCATATGAGACTAACTTCATAATATTATGAGTCATAAAAGGGTCACTGATATATTTCACTTGAAGATCACTACAGTTTAGGCATAATTCAGTAAAAATAATCAGATAGACATTTAGAACCATGAAACAGAGAACGTATAGTAAAGGGTAGTTAGTAAAATCCAATTTTTATTTCCTATTTGCAGAGAACAAAAGGAGGGTATTGAGTATGAACTCTCTTCTAGAACTACAGAATAACAAAGTATACAACTAAGAAAGAATTCTCTTTTGTTTGTGAAGCAAATTTTCATCAGAGCGAATAAAGCTCAGAGGAAACTGTCAGAATGTTTCTTATTGAAAAAGTAATTATCATGACACTTCATAACTGAACAATTCAGAAAATGTAACCAAGTTGGGAACAGTCATTATGTGTTTTGAAATGTAAATGTAAGCAGGGAAATGAGTTCACAGACAATAAGAAGTCCCACAAAATAATTATATACTAGTCCAAAATGGTTGTTTGCACGAAAGTAATATAAATGTTACATTCCAAATAAAAAGATAAGACACAGCCCATTTTAGACATAGCTCATTACCAAAACCGAGGGTGGGTTCCTGAGGACATTGGACTAATCATGTAACTGTTCATCAGTGTGAGTAAGGGGTTTACCTTCATATCCTCCAACTGCAAACATAAAGGGGCTTTGCATATTACTCTGCTATAGGTAACCTGCAGTATGTTGTGTAGAAAGGATTAATTGTGTATTTTTCAAATGCATACTTTTTTTGGACTATTTGTATGGCAGGGACACAATACTTCAAAATGATACGGATATGCAACTAATGCTACAGGAAAAATGGTATGATACTACTTGGTGTTATCTGAGACATAGCTTGTGATCACATGAACACAGACCAGCCTATAAAGCCAAGGGGGCAGTGATAAGGATTTGAACGCCTCCTTAACTTTGGCATTTCTTCACTTTGAGTGCATAACTGTTCAATGTTCTCCTCACATCTTCTTGTGAGTGGAATGCATCATACAACATTGGGAATTCCAAGTTCTTACCACATCCTCATGTCGTTCAATGATGATTTATTTCTTAAGAGTGTGGATGTGAGGAAGAAAGAAAGGCGAAGGCAAATGAGATAGAGAAATCTTGAGAGAGAAAGCGAGAGCCAGTCTTGTGTCTGGCCTGGAAAGGAATTAGAGTGCTGACTCACTTCTGGACCTATTCAAACCTGCCTTTAGCAAAAGTGCCAGTGAGAGATAAAGAAGTATTTCTTGGGCAGAGGTGAATCCAACTTTTAAGATGATCTCAAATCATCCAGGAGAAAAATCAAGTGGAGAGCATTTCACAAAGAGTGAATACCCACAATGTCTAATAATCGTCACCAGAAGCAGTTAAATTGCTCTTGACCTAGGGGGAATGACTATCCTCAATAGTTTTTCCTGTGTGGTATATGTAACTTGACAAAATCAAGGGATAAGAGCAAATTAATGACGACAAGAGAGAAAAAATCAGTGGGCCAAATTCGGTTCTTGCTCACACCCAGCTCAGCCCACTGTTAAACAACAGAATACCAATTGAAATGTATTAAATATTTCTGGATGTTTTCCTACATTTTCAATATTGCTTTCAATTACAACACAGAATACAAAGTGCACAGTGCTCTCTTTATATTATTATTTTTATTACAAATATTTGCACTGTAAAAATGATAAAACAAATAGTATTTTTCAATTCACCTCATACAAGTACTGTAGTGCAATCTCTATCATGAAACTCCAACTTACAAATGTAGTTTTTTTGTTACATAACTGCACTCAAAAACAAAACAATGTAAAACTTTAGAGTCCACAAGTCCACTCAGTCCTACTTCTTGTTCAGCCAGTCTCTAAGAGAAACAAGTTTGTGTACATTTACGGGTGATAATGCTGCCCACTTCTTAATTACAGTGTCACCTGAAATGAGAACAGGTGTTCACATGGCACTGTTGTACCTGGCGTCGCAAGATATTTACGTGCCAGATGCGTTAAAGATTCATATGCCTCTTCATGCTTCGCCATTGTTCCAGAGGACATGCTCCCATGCTGATGACACTCGTTAAAAAAATAAGGTGTGAATTAAATTTGTGACTGAACAGCAGAATTATGTCTCCTGCTGCTTTACCTGCATTCTGCCACATATTTCATGTTATGGCAGTCGCGGATGATGACCTAGCACATGTTTGTTTTAAGAACACTTTCACTGCAAATTTGACAAAATTCAAAGAAGATACCAATGTGAAATTTCTAAAGATAGCTACAGCACTCGACCCAAGATTTAAGAAACCGAAATGCCTTCCAAAATCTGAGAGGGCTGAGGTGTGGCACATGTGTTCAGAAGTCTTAAAAGAGCAACACTCTGATACGGAAACTACAGAACCCGAACCACCAAAAAAGAAAATCAACCTTCTGCTGATGGCATCTGACTCAGATGATGAAAATGAACATGCTTTGGAACATGCGTCGGGTTGCTTTGAATCATTATCGAGCAGAACTCATCATCAACATGGACGAATGTCTTCTAGAATGGTGGTTGAAGCATGAAGGGACGTATGAATCTTTAGCGCATCTGACATGTAAATATCTTGTGATGCTGGCTACAACCGTGCCTTGCGAACGCCTGTTCTCATTTTCAGGTGACATTCTAAACAAGAAGCCTAAAATATATAAGTCTAAAATAAATATAAGGTGAGAACTGTACACATTGTATTCTGTGTTGTAATTGAAATCAATATATTTGAAAATATGGAAAACATCCAAAATATTTAAATAAATGGCATTGTACTATTGTTTATCAGCACAATTAATAGTGCAATTAATCATGATTAATCTTTTTAATCAAGCAATTAATTGCAATTAATTTTTTTAATCGCTTGAGAGCCCCACTTGTAAATGCTCAGAAAATCCACTCTATACTTAAAATAAGCACTGAAAGTTTGTTGAGGATATACTGCATTTTTCATACAAAACAAAAAGGTTTCTTTAAGTGCAAAATCAAACTCCATCCTTAACTATGGAGTCCTGAACAGCACCTCCGTAATGTGAAATGAACAAGAGCTGTCCATGAATGCAGCAAAAACACTTTCCCTGTGTAATCACACATCTCCCATTCATCAAGATGAGTTATGAACAATCAGATATGTGAGAGCATTCCATATGTATTTCACACAATGAAGAGACAACACATTTAAACTCGGTAACTTTAGAAAATGGCCGTGTCCCTGAGAGCCTTTAGGCATTGATCCTGCAATGAGTTTTGCGGGCGGATCCCAGCACTCACACAGAGCTCCTAATAGGGAGGGGGCCTTAATTTGCACAGTGTGACCCGATCAAGATCCCTTGTATTACAGTAAGCACGGAGTTAGCTTCAGACTTAAACCTCACACAGCTGTAAGGGGCAGAGGGCACGTCAACACTACAAATGTTGCATCAGTGCAGCTGCACTGATCCAAATGCAGAGGGGAGAAGAGCTGAAGCAATGGGGGATGGGGTGGGAGAGGTAGATTAAGCCAAGGAGATGCGGCAAGGAGACTGGGACCAAAACCCATGAAGGTAAATGGAGGGGGGACTAAGAGACAAGAGCTGCAGGGGAGACTGAGACCAGATGAGGAGCCGCAGGGAGACTGGGACTGGCTGAGCAAGGAGACTGGAAATGAAAATTAGTGGGTTGGGGAGTGTGACAGATACGGCAGTTTCCTGCAATATCTTTGAAAAATAAGTTTAAGGCCTTGTCCACACTACAGGGGAAAGCCGAGCTAAACCATGCAATTTGAGCTACGTTAATAGTGTAACTCAAGTCAATGTGGCTTAGATCTATTTACCATGGGGTCCACACTATGCTATGTGGATGGGAGAGCGATCTGCAGTCGATTTAGTGGGTCTTCACTAGACCCGCTAAATCGACCGCCGATGCATCGATCCCCTGGTAAGTGTAGACAAGCCCTAAGTATCTTTGGGTTCCATTGCATTACATGCAAAGTTTATGTATTATTGTGGGCCAGGATTGTATGTTAGCTCTGTAGGGGGGAGATGTGATGTGAAGTGTGGGAGTTCAAAGGACTATACTAAAAATGTGCCAGACAAGAATGGACAATAAGTGTCATAAATGTCAAGGGGGAAATAAATGAAAATTTCCCACCTCTGGTTATGCAAAACTCCTGCCTTGTGAAGCTATATCCTGAGCTAAGTCTTTGTCTGATGATTACTTGTTCCCAGATCAAAGGCCCAACGGGTATGAAGAAATGGCTGAACTGCCCAGCCTGGCTTCTGGTTCTGAATCTGAGACAGCCATGACCTTGCAACAATGGGGAAAACCCAGCTGTGGGTTTTGAAGGACTGACAGCTACCAGAGCCCAACGCTGGAGTTGGGGGTGACCTCTGGTAAGGTTTTTAGCAGGTAGGTTCTTTATAGTTTTTAATATGTTTTCTCTGTAATGCTTCCACCTTAAGAATAAATGTGCTTGGTTAGAAGGAGCTGAGTGGTAACTCATAACTGCAGGCAATCACACTGTTCATAGAAATCAGAGAGAATACAAAGTGCAGACCCTGGCCTGTTTAGGCAGTCTGGCTTGCTGGGGATATCATAGTGTAAGGTAGGCAACTGTGCAGCTTTAAAAAACCCTGGTCAGAAGGGAGTCAGATGCAGTCTCTGCCCAAGTTAGGTGACGGCTCGCAGCCAGAAGCCTAGAATGGGTGCCACTGATGGATCATTGGGGGGAAACAGGTGCAGCTGCCCTGAAACTGCAACAGAGAGAACAAAGTAAAGGGGGAAAGGAGATCAGACAAGGAACTCAGGTGCGAGGGGAGAACTGGGACAAGAGTCGCAGAGATCGGATGAGGAGCCTGATTGGATGAGGAGCCTGAGGAGAGAGATTGGGACTGGAAACCAATTGGGATGGAGAAAGTCACATAGAAGGCCATGGTGAGAGAGAGAGATGCAGACAGAGTAGAGGAGGAGCTGGCAGGAGGGTGGGGGCATGGCTAGACAAGGAGACTGGGGACAAAGTGCTGCAGAGGGGAGGTGGGATGGGGGGGTAACTGGAAATGGGTAAATAAGGAGAATAAATGAGGAATTGGGACTTGAGGAGACTGGGACAGTGAGTCTGGACGGGTCAGACTAGGACTTGATGGGCAAGGAGACTGGGATGAGACACTTGAGGAGTGGAGACTGGAAGAGGTTGGAGCAGATGAGTCAGACAGGGTCATACTTGGTGAGAAAAAAAACAGAAGAGTTTATACCTATCCCCCATGAGCACACTCCCCTCCAGAGCCCTGAATGGAACCCAAGATTCCTGAGTCTCACTATTTCTCGTCTGTCAGCAAATATCTGTGAAACCTGTTCACGAAGGGTCCCATCACCTCTAGTGCTGGGCCATACACAGCACGATAACCCACTCTGTTAGCTGAAGTGGCAGAGGTCTGTAGCATGGATCTAAAAGTTCCAAACCTGCTGCTGATCCATGTGGGTGTCAGTATGATGGCACATGATGGAATGTCTGCTTTTTCAGTTTGCTTTTTTAAAAAACCTGGGAAATTACACTAAAAACCCACACTATTACAAGAGCATTATTAAAGTTAAAAAGTCAAGCAACCAAAAGTTAGGAAATGCCAGAACTAAGGTTGCTTATCCAATCTTAATTTGACCCCCTTTTACATATGCATTATGATACAGTCTTTAATTACACAATTATATACAATTTTTTCTAGAGGAAAAAAATCTACATCTATCTTCCTGAAAGGTATGAACATATCAACAAACTATAGCAAAAGGATACATCAACATGAAAAGCTCCCACCTAAACTTTTATAGAAAGTAAACTGAAGACATTTTTAAAATGAAGACTACTGATCTTACAGAAAGGTTGTTTATGTCGTTTTTAACAGATGTATATTAAAAATTACAACAGCTATGTGTACTGTATAGAAGCATCCAGATTCTGTTGGACTTGCACTTCATACAACCCTTCTGCATTCACTGGGGTTCACGGGCAGCCACTCAAGTGTTTTTAAGCACAAGTTTTTTTCAAAAACTGTATTTTAAACAAGAGTCTGCATTACAAACTGTCCAAGGTCTACAGTGCAAAATACAAGCCAAATCCTTGATCCAGAAATCCCCAAAAGTGGATCTCTGTGTGGACCCAACTGAAGGATAGGGACTGAGAGTGAAATCCTGGCCTGGTTAAATACAATGGCCAAACTCCCATGGACTTATATGGGGACAAGATATCTGCCCTAACTTTGACGATAAACTACATAAGAGGCAAAGATGACAAGCGCGCTCCTACCCTTTCTTGCTTTGCCAGTTAATTTTTATTAGCTCTGTGTTTTTCAAAAATATATGTGTAGTAGGTCACTCTATTAGACTTGAGTATATAATCATAAATAACTCAGTATATTAAATTGTGTGGATTTTTTCACATCATGCAACATCATACATTTTTTGCTTTTCATGACCCTTGATGTATGTTGGAGGACGCAAAGCTTTTCAGGTAATAACAGAACACACAGCTCTTTGTGAGGAATGAACAGAGAGAGAATTTCTCAGTTACCTTAAGGACAATATCAGGGGGTAGCCGTGTTAATCTGTATCCACAAAAACAACAAGGAGTCGGGTGGCACCTTAAAGACTTCAGTCTTTATCTTATTGTTCTTAAGGACAATGTATTGCTTTGAGTGCTGGCCAACACAAAGAATTTTAAAAGTCTTTATCGCTAACATGTTATATCAAAGGGAAATTTTCTACTGCAATTTTTGCTAAGTCTGAGCATGGTAGCTACTTGAGAAATGATGGCAGAACAGTAACACTAGGTCATAGGTGGAATACATCTGTAACTGTTCTTATGATGGACTATGTCACCTTGAGAGTGAGCACTTGAGATAAGAAATTACAAAGTGTAACTGCAAAGACTACAGCTTGCTGATTAGCTGCTAGCTGGAGCATAGAAGGAAGCCAGAAACACATACTTTTCTTAAAGGAATAAAGGGATGGAAATGAAGAAACAAAGGGATGGAACAGACAACTAAACAGGTCCTCTGTGTAAGATACCTAGATAGTCCCCATCACTGAGGTATCTGATCAGCTCTCATCTTTAATGTATTTATCCTTGCAACAACCCTGTCGGTAGGGAAGTGCTATTATTCCCATTTTACAGATGGGGAACTAAGGCACAGAGAGGCTAGGTGACTTACCCATGCTCATACAGTTAGTCTGTGGTAGAGCAGGGAACCCAACCTGGGTTTCCAGAGCCCCAGGCTAGGGCCCTAATCACTGGACATCCCATCTCTCCTTCTTTTGCCTCTGGTTAGCTTGTATGAGTCTATCAGTCAGGATGTTCCACCCACTCCATAGACCTGCCAGAGCCTACTTCTATTCTTGTCTTGCTTACTGCTGATTAATAAGATCATTGTGTGCCTTATCAAAATACCCTGTGTGGTTACAGTCTCCTTGAGGCTTCTCCATCTCTGGCCCAGCCCTTTCACTGGTGACACAACCCGCAGAGGCAACTGTCAATCAACAAATAACTAAACCCTCCAAGAAAAAATATTTTCACCTTTGTTGTGAGCAGGATTTTCAATAATAGTAAATACCTAGCTCTTATATAGCACTCTTCATCCATATATCTCAAAGCACTTTACAGAGGAGGTGTGTATCATTGTTCCACTTTTATCATGGGGGAAGCTGAGTGCTTGTGGTTGGTATAATTCTGCTCTTGTTAAAATCATTGGAAATTTTACCATTGACTTCAAAGGGAGTAGAGTAGACCAATGCTGAGTGCATTTGAAAATCTCACTCGATATATTTATATATCTCATAAAAATATTTTTGGAAGCCATGGAACTGCTTTGGCCTTCCATTCTACACCTTCTGCTTGCTCTAAAACACTGGTATCACACCTTAGATTCAGATAACTCTATTGCCATATTTAATTGCGTCGCATAATTGCAAAAGCATACACGCACTCGTGCATGAGCCCTGGTTGCACATTGGGATTTCCAAGCACACGTACCTTGTTGTGCGTGCACTGACGACATCCTGAGCACACTTTTAAAAATTTGGGACAATATTTGACTGGACTTGAAGTTTATAGTGAAAATTACAGCCTTGCAGGTTAAAAAAATGATCGATAGATACAACAATTGAAGCTACATCTTAAGGGCATGATTGTCTATTGGCGACTGTGGGACAGAATCTGTCTCCTGCCCCTCAGGCCTTATCATTTGCTCTAGAAGAATATAGGACCCTGTGCTCCAAGAGACCAGGGGAAAATTCTCCCAGCACTTGCAAGCCTTGTTGCAGGGGGTGTTTCAGGGTAGGAGGGATAAGGTAGACTGGGATGGGGAATCTTCCTAGTCCATGCTGCTATGGAGATTCTGGGAATTCCCTAGACTTTGGGAGGCTGCTGTAAATTAGAATCACCCCCAGGGTTGCTCTAATTTAAGGTGGAGGGATTTTGGCCCACAGATGAGCCCAGAATCCAGAAGGCACAAAGATGCCACTTTTGCTCCCAATTCCCCTGAGCTGTGCCTTTGTACTGGGCATCTTGGGGGCTTAGCACAGAATCTCAGCTCATTCTTCTACCCTATGAGCAATGGCTTTCTCTATTCACTAAAACTCTCGTGTATGTGTTATAACACCCTTAAAAAAACCTTTTCCTCCCTCAAAACACTCTGCATCATCGGTTGCCATGTGCTCAGTCTTCCCTATATTAGCTCATAGGGCCTTATGATCCTGCTTCAGCCAACAGCAGAATTCCAGCTGGGAAAACAAAAACTGACTTGGAATAATGTATGCAAAAGACTTTTTCACTATCTATAAAGGATGGCCTTGCATCCCTTTAAAGCATTCATTTTTGCTGAGGACACTGTTTGGCACAACTTCACGCCTCAGGGAATGTTTGAAGCTATTTTTATTGATTCATTTTCATGAACTTTTACTTTATTTTACAATTAATTTTGCTTCCGAGAATATCAAAAGTCTAAAAAGCAGCAGAAAAAAAGAGGAAATCTGATTCAAATGATGAAATGAGTGTGGAATATTCTGTGCTGAGGTTATTAAGCAGGGTGAGCGCGAGAGCTGTTTCCTCACAGCCATATTACCCTTCATCATTTGCTGATTTACACTCCCATCCAACCTTCACATTGACTCCTAACATCCGCAAAACATATGCAAAGATCAAAATAATAAATAAGATTAGAAAATCCCATTTCCTATTAAAGGTATGCCCTTCTAAAATAGCATGACACCATCAGGTGTCACATTACCCACTACGAAAAAGCTGTGTTAGTTGCTAAACAACATTGTTAAAAATACAACATTGCAAGGCGTACACACACAGAAATACATGGTATAGGCCACCCACTTCGTAACATCAAAGAGATCAACCAGTCACATAATCATTCTTTGGCTCTACCAAAAAATTACATTATGAGAAAACTTAGAAGTCTGACATAACTTAATGTACCTTAATATTCCTTTTGACACCTTCAGTAAACACATAAACACATGGGCTGGCCAGAAAACAACACTTCCATTTTGCAAAAAAATGTGGGTGTTTTGCAATTTTTTCTGAAGCGGAATGAAACTTTTGAAGTTTTGCATGACAAAAAACAGGGAGGGGGGAAGAGAGAGACACCTACAGAATAGTCAGCAGTCTGGTGGTTATGATACTCACCTGGGATGTGGGAGACCTAGGTCAAATCGCTGCTCTGAATCAAGGCAGAATTTCCAAGCCACCAACCTATTCTGGCATGGTGGGTCTCTCTCTAAATTCCATCCTGGCCCTGAGCGTGTAAGGCTCGACTGTTGGTTTATAATCTGCCCCGAGCAAGAATCAGTGCATACCTGTACAGCTGCAGGAGTAGACCAGACTATCCCTGATCGCTCCCTTGCTCCACAGTGGAAGCAGCAGGTTTACACTCCCTTCAGTGCTCACTCAGCTCTGCTGGCTGGAGTGTTCGGGTTGGTGAGGAGGGAATCTGGCTTCACCCATTTCTGGATAGGAGGGAGAGCATGGAGGCTACTCTCTTTCCCACCTCCCTGTGATGCTGGTAGCCCAAGCAAGTGAGTAAGAGTGAGTTTTACATGTGGTGTTTGACTAGTTTATTCGTGTGGTTTCAGGCCCAAGTCACCATCTGTAATTGGCCAGTTTTGTTTTCACTGAACACAGAATGCACCCTGTGGACCTGGATAAATTAAGGCTCAGAACTGGAGTCTGGGAAGGGAAGTACAGGACAAAATGCAACATAATTAATAACAATACATAATTTCCACTAATGACTGAGAGAGCCTCAAAGAAAAGTGTAAGCCATGAGTCTTTACACTTACCAGCTTAATATGTTCTCGCTTCTGATACTTTTCACTATAATACTGTTCTTGTCGGAGATTGAGCAGCTGCTGTTGTTGCTTTTCCTTCAGTTCTATTAACTTCTGGGTCATTTCTGAGTCAAGGGCAGCCAGTTCTTGTTCAATAGTTGAACTGTGATCCGGGCTGCCAGTTTCACATCTGCAAAGACACATGGAATACTGATAACTCATTCAATAGGTACAGTTAGTACAATTCCTATTTCTTTCTTTCTTTCTTTTTTTAAGCAATTGTCTAAAGTAGTAGCTGTAGCCCATCAAGAATGCATAAGTCTCTCAGAGCTGTATATTCTTACTAGTGCTATTATACGATCTACTGCACACTTAAAATGACTGGCTGGTTTCATCACTGATTTGTATTTTCTATATAAAATGAGTGTAAAACATGTAATATTTTGGTGGTGGTGGTTATAGTGGTTTAAACTCAATTTGCACAAGGTGCATTGCCGTGGAGAATCAGGATCAATATAAATAAGTCATAAACATAATCACCAATATTTCCCCAAACTGGGCGTAAGTTCACATTTATATACCTAAATAAGTGGCTTGATTTTCAAAATAGCCCAGCCCTCAATGAAAATAATGGGAGCTCTTGGGTGCTGAGCCATTTTGAAAATCAAGTCACCTATTTAGATCCCTAAATGGGGATTTAGGAACCTAACCTGACGCTTGCATTTAGAAAAAGCATGGCCAGTATTTATTCAGGAGCTAGGAACATTCCTATATCTGCTAACTTACAGTGAATGTGTGTGCATTTGTGTGGAAGTATTTTATGAACTGCAGAACTGTGGACTTCTGTGAAAAAGAAAACTAGCAGAGGATTAAGGAGTCTGAGTAAGGGAGCACACAGAAGCAAAGGAAAACTTAAAAAAAGAATCTAAAACCCAAATTCCCTCAGAAGCAGAATGAGATTTTGGTCTTGGGAAAGAAAGGTAAATGAACAAGGGCAGGGAAAGGGATTGATGAGGGAGCATGTGCATGTGAGAGTGAGATAAACAGTGCATAAAGTTAAAGGATTAAGGTAAAATAATAACTATCTAACAAAAAAAAAATTAAACATGTAAGAATATGCCCTGATCCATATTCCTACATGTTTACTGCTTTATTCTAGGCATTAAGTTAGTTGCCTAGGAAACATCAAGAATACAATTAGCATTGTCAGTTTATAGTGATGTGGAAAAGGGCCAGAGTTCAGCCTAGGATAGAGTTCTTGCTTCAGATAGACGGAATTATAAAGCCCTGAAGAGAGAGCATAATTTGTAGGAACACATGGGTCAGCCACTCAGAAATTCAAATCCA
The DNA here is from genome assembly GCF_965140285.1 of Lepidochelys kempii. Taxonomy (NCBI): domain Eukaryota; kingdom Metazoa; phylum Chordata; order Testudines; family Cheloniidae; genus Lepidochelys; species Lepidochelys kempii. The sequence continues at coordinate 202,555,939 of NC_136382.1, forward strand.
GAAAACCAATTATAATGTAGAGAGCTCTCTACCTTGCCAGTGTGTCATTCTTTCTGTTTGGATGGATACACTGGGCCAGATTCTGAGCTGGTGCAAACTGGAGTAGCTTCACTGAAGCTAATGGAACCATACTGATTTTCACCAGCTGAGGATCTGGACTTTTGTACCTCAATTTTAAGTTTTTACCAGCAATAAAACTCCCCTTTTTCTCTTTCATACTGCATGTTTAATTGTTTGTCCCCCTACTGGGCAGACCTATAAATTCTGCTTTTTGCAATATAAATGCTTATTATAAGCATTGATCATTAAAATACCTGGGTACACACCACCTACCTTAGACTAAAGGGGTGGGGGTGGGGGCGGGGGAGGAAAGATTCCTATATTCCTGTAAATTGAAAATCCCAAGACCCTGCCCACTCACCACCATGATCCTAAAAAACAAAAACAAAAACCCAGACTAGGAAGATCTTGCGACTATTCTAAATTAAAGTGAAAACTGAATCAGCAAAAAGTCCAGATAAAGGTGTGTGTGTGTGTGTCCTACAATGCTTCCTAAATACAGCCATGTTCCAACTCAGATGTATCTATGGTGCAAGAGAATTCAGAAGAGAAGGACCTGCTACTCAGAAAGCCCTCACTCCAGTTCCTCTGAGCCCCGTCCTTGGCACAGGTAGGCAAAACACTGTGGATGAACATAGGTGTTCCAATGGGGGAGACTTTTGACATGGATTCAAATAAAAAAAACAATCATTGAAATAGCATGAGAAAAGCTATTCTCACAGTATTCCCAGCATGGCCAGACCAAGAGAATACTGGTATTTTTATGGAAAAGTCTGTTCTTGTGAGATTAGCAGGTCAATTTCCAGACAAAATGCAGGTTTAGCATGCACACATGCACACCAAATCTCTGAATGCCCCTAACCCAATTTTCAGCTACAAGGATTGAGGGGCAAGATGAGCAGCACATATTCTAGAAAGAAATGACAGAAATAATGGCACAGCACTGTTTTCCTAGTTCAGGTAGTTTATATTGACAGAACAATTACTTTAGTAAGGAAAATTTAAGTAGGGTTACAACCTTCCTAACCAAGTATCAATCTAATCCTAAAATCAATTTGTGCAATGCCATTGCCTACTAAGCATTAAGTCCAAAGTGTTCAGGACTCAAATGGCAGCACTGAGAAAGGAGAGTCCAATCTAAATATGGAGCTGCAGCCCAGAATAAGGTGGTCATACTTACTAAACTGAGCAATTTATATGATTAGTTTATGTATTTTCAGGATAATACTTCACTCGTGTTGTTGAAAAAATATGGCTTTCTGCTAAACCTCAGCTAAAACTACTAAGACCTTAAGATATTTAACCAACAAGATCACAAAATAAAAAATCTTAATTTATTACACCATTATGACCCCAATGCAGCAGAGCTTCTGTGTAACTTTCAGTATGTGAGTCACCCACACTGACTTCAACTTTACTGAATTAGGGCCCAATTCTACACACAGCTGCAAAACACGGATTGCCCTCTGATCCGGTTATGCACATTTGAGTCAGTTTCTAATACAGGGACTACTGACAAAATAGTAATTTGTATACTGTAGTTGCAGGGAAACAGCTTCAGTAACGATCTAAAATGATATAAACTGCCTTTTTGCTGGGATGTTGTAATCTATTAGAAGTCTTTTGCTTAAGATATTATGTACTTGCAAGTTTGAAAAACCCTAATGATATATTCCTGCCTTTTTAAAATTCAGCATCAGACTTAGTGTAACCTTCAGATTTTCCAATATAAAACTTCTCATCTTTGAAATTATTTTGGCAGCTCAATGTAATAACGGGTAGTTGAATGTTTCATTGCCTGACACTGTGGAAGATCTATGACCACATCCTAATGGAACAGAAATGGCCATCACTGAAAGGTAAATGAGTTATTTATTTGGTTTTGTTATATTTTTGAAGTTTGAATGGAATAAACCAAAGCAAGAAAAATCTTAACGTCGCTGTCTGTAGATTTCTGTCCTGCATGTTGGCATTGGATTATATAGCAGATTACAAATTTCTATGTAACACAGCTGACAAACAGCGCTAAAGAATTTTATTGACTCAAACCTTGGCTGTATTCTGTTTTCAGAATGTCAAATTCTAAGTCACTTAAATATGGGGAGGCTGCTTTAGAAGTACAAAATTCCTGTTAAATTGAATGAGGGTTCTGCCGCTGGACAAACATAAATGGCCAAGTTGCCTTCTGGGAACAATTTGTGGGCTAATTCCCTGCCAGTCACAATCAGAGGTGTTATTATGGAAGTCAGGGGCCAGAAATCACTCTTGGCTTTTTCTCTCTGCTTGTCTCCCAGAGATTTTTTTTTATGTTCATGGTTTTCTTATTTGAAAAGCTATGATGAATTGCAAGTAGTCAATTTTATGAAATAATAAAAAGGATTTAGACTGTAATAGTGCTTATTTGAATTAAATGAGTTGCAGAATGATGCTGTAATGTTTACTACATTTAAATAAATTATAAATAAATGAAAATGCTGTATAATTGCGATGAACAGAAATCTACCAAAAGACATCCCTGATTAAGCAGATTCAACTGTGGTATTATTAGCATCTAATCCTGCATAAACTTAGGCATGTGAGTAATTATATTTTGTGTAACTGTTTATAGTAGTAGTTGTTTATTAATATATAGTTCATTGCTACATGCACAAAATGAGAGTATTGGAAAGATTTAGTGAGTCACAGTATACTTCCCACATCAAATTGACAGAAATAACTACAATGTCCATGCCCCTTTATTTTCTAACAAACTAAAAAACAAAACAAAACACTTTTACACATATAAAAAAATACAGGGGAATGGAGGATTGAAAAGTAGACAGGGCACAGCAAGGGACTGCATAAAGGGAAGGGGGCATAACATCTTGCCTAGATCTACTTACAATAAATCAATCGTCACCAAGTGGTCTAGAGAATTCATATTTTAAAATTTATTTGATTACTTTCAGTTGTTAGTCAGTAAATCTATCAGGTGTTAAATTCAAGGAATAGGTCTAATTCTTAGTATTCTTTCCAGGGTTCCAGTTTGGAGGCAGACACAAGTTAAGGATGGCCCCCCTTGCCGCAAATAATAAAACAGGACCAATTTTGATTTTCATGTCTAGGGTTGCACCTTTAGAATTCACACTGTGGGATCTAGAGCCAATTGTTTGCTCGTTTGGGGCCAGATCATGGGTTGTCCTATTTGTCTCTGCAGGGGAGTAAAGGGGCATAAGGTGGTCTCTTATCTCCCCCTGCCCCCCTGTGGACTACATACATGAGTTACAGTGTAAAGGAGAGGGGCAGCAGCAGTTTCCCTGGGGATAATCCTCCTCCTTCCCTGCAGAAAAGCAGGGAGGCACGGGAAGCATGCGGTACCTTGCAAAGCACATCAGCCAGTGTAGCTGTGCCTACTAGGAGAGGCAAGTCATCTGTGCCAGTAAAGAGCTGATGCAGATTACTTCCTGCCTGCAGCAAGGAGGGAATCAGGGATTGAATTGTGACTCTGTAAGTTGGTCCCTGGTCTACTCTTGCACCTAGGTGCAGCCTCTTACTCAGGGCATGTGGGAACTCCACAATTTACAAAAGAATTAGGGTGGCCATATTTCCCAAAGGGAAAACGGGACACCGCACATGGCTGGCCCAAGGGCCTCTCCTCCCGTACTCTCCCCTCACCCCGTGGAGGCTGTACTGAACCGCTTGTCTGAGCCCTGCCTCCTCCTCCCTCTCCCCTACTCCTGCGCAAGGCTATCACTGGTCGTTAGTCCCCCTCCGCCCCTGCCACTATCCCTGGTCGCTCCAGCCCTGCCTCTCCCCCTGCACCGGGCTGGCATCGCCCCTTGCCCCTCCACATGTTCCTCTGCACTGCACCATACTTTTGTGACAAAAGTTGGCAAGAGCAAAGGGGACAAATGCCCACTTTTGCCAAAAAAAAAAAAAAAAGGGACGGCCAGGGCAGGGCTTAAGAAAGGGGCTGTCCCACGCAAAACAGGATGTATGGTCTCCCGAAAAAGAATGGATTATCAGAACAGCTGAATCACATGAGATCACCATACAGATGAAAGTGGGTTTCTCAATACACAAACAGTGTGTTCCCCTGTTGTACAGGGAAGGTGATATATACAAGCAATCTACCATGTAAATTGGGACGGTCTTCTTGGGTTGCGAGTAGAGAAGAAATGCATCACAAAGGGGGCTTCCGTCCACTTTTTCAGGGTCCACCTTTATTTCAAGATCCCTGCCCTCATTCTATGAATGTCAGGGCCTTTGTTTTTCATCTGTACTCTAGTGCTATCTCCACATACTTGTTATGTTACCAATTATGAGTAAATGGATAAAGATCTTTTTTTAAGATTAAAGAAGAGGAAGCTCCAGTTAACATACCTTTTCTTAGTATCCCTTTTTGTGGTTTTCTCTAAGACTGCCCTACGTCGCAGGTAGTCGTTCTGAATTTCGTTGTATTTTGCAGTGTGCTCTTTGATCAGATCAGTGGTTTTCTTGTGGTGTTTCTTTACAAGGTCCTTCATTTCTTTGTAGTGCTTCTTCTGAAGTTTAACAAATGACTTCTGTTGTTTTAGCTCCTCAATGGTCTGTGCTTCCACTTCTGCAACAATAATAATGGAAAATGCATCATTTTTCTCTGATTGAAATGATATATTAGTCGGACATTCAAATTCTGATCAGCAGGACATGGAACCAAGGGCTTTTGTTTACTATTGATAAACAACTTTTATTGGCTTGAGATAAATCAAGGGCTTTCAATGACAGCAACCAACTTTATCTGGAAATAAACGAATAAGGCTGAAAATATTGTAGTAAGTGTAATCAATTAATGTCTAGGTAGTTAAGTGATAAGTTCAGAATCATCACATTTTGCAAGACAAATATACACTATTTTATCTTTCCTTCAATCCCTTTCAGATGCAGAGGACTCCCACCACCAGCCCAAGACAAACCAAACCACAGTCCTCTCCTGTGTTTCCCCAACACACCAGAAACATATCACTGTGGACAAATATCCCTCAGACAGCAGAGGACAAGACAAAACCATTCTGGGGTTAGAGGAGCTGCTTCAGAATATCCCTAGTACAAGCTGCCATTGCCCAGGCACTGACAGACGGTTACTGTAAGAACATCAGACCAGTCTGGCTGGAGTAATGGGGCAGTCCCAGTTCTAAAAACATTATGCAGATAGACTTTATTCTTGTTTCCTTTACATTTCCATTGGCTCATTTTCTCTTAAAGAGGTCCTCCCACTTAGACAGAGATTGACCAGTTTCTCACATTTATCTGCTATGGATGATTTCTCAGCAGTTTATCAGGCAAATATGTGTTGTATTTTAAAACACAAGGAAAGACGGATCTATTTTTATTCTTTAATTGTCCATCCAGTAAGGAAACATCATCTAAAATAGACCTAATGAAGAGATGCTGAAAAAAACAGTCAAGTAAATCTACACATCTCTTCTGGATCCAAAAACTGGCTGAGGCTGGTTATACTTGACACTGTTCGTAGTCTAAATTACAATGGGTCATGCTAACATGTTCAGGTTGGAGAGTTCCATCCTATGTTGTGTTTGTCTTATGTTCAGTTTGTATGTGTGTGATGGTCGCCATCTTGGCTGACACACCAGGGATTAAACCAGGGACCGCCAGAGCTAAAAAAAAAAAACACGAGCAGCTGCAGCTTGAAGTAAAGCTATACAGCTGTGGGCTGTAACAATTCATATTCCTCTGAGGATTGGGAGACCAGTAACACACACTCACCAACAGGTTACACGTGTTCTTTGGGAAATGGAGATTAACAAGAGGAAATGGGAGATGTTACCTCACAAAAATCCTTATGGAAAAGAAGCCAAAGCTCTGGATGGGCCTCCAATTATGAAATTTTAAACAGTGCAAGCCACTGTATTTAACTGAAATCCAAAGATAATGTCAAATCCAGTTCTGTCCTAAGGTACAATGCAGTCCATGGGTAAATACTGTTAACTATTCCTTTCCCACTCCCTTCTCTAGGCAACAGTTTGGTCTGCATAAGGACACATTTTCATACCAGTACACAAAGCTTTAGCTGTGCAACACTTTGACAAGTTACTTCTATTTTCAGTTGAATGTCCAGGAGGATTGCAAAACTAAAGCTCCATGGACCACATTGAAAATATACCTCTTACTACAGCAGAATCAATGCATTCTTCAAAGAAGTTGAACTGAAGGGCTTCTCAGTTTTGGAAGTGGAGAATGGACTTGATGTCCTCAAGAAGCTAAGCCAGCAATGACATTCAACGAGGTACGATGAAATACAAGTGGTATATCTTATTCTTAGGAGTTATGCCATTGACTTCAGCAAGTCTAGATGACACGGTGGTCATAATACTGGTACCTTCTTTGCATTCAGACTCCGAATACTCCCACCATTACCGGCACGGGTGGCAGTGCAACAGAGGGAGATACTAAGAAAAAGCTCCCTGTAGGGACCTGATCCTACTCTCGTTGTAGTCAACGGGGCGTTTGCCATTCAAAGATGCAGGATTATGTCCTGTGGGCACAAGTCGTGGTATGTACATTTGCCACAAAGTTCTTTCAGAATAATCAGACAATGAAAAGTCTAAACCAGGTAGCCTATTTTACGAAATGTACGTATCCCTGGACAAAACCGTAAAATTTATTCAGAGTATGCTACTGCATAACACCCGTATATTTATTACCTGTTAGGACACTCTGAATAAGATCTTCTGTTTTTGCAGGTGCTTTCACAGAACCTGGAAGTAAAAGATATTATTGATATCAATTCTTTTTGAATTGACAAAAACAATTGAACAAGACACACGTGTTGCCCTTACAAAATGTATATATATTCTATATCATTATTGCAGTTGACATAGCATATACAGTTGTGTAAACATTCTGAATAATGTGAGAAAATATATCTTTCAGATACCCTTTACACTGCCAAGATGTAGCAACATGGAGGTGTATCCCAGTTCATAGATTATGTATTAATTATATTGATTACTTCAGAATTCCAGTTATCACTTTGACAGTTGACAGGTTCTTGTCCCAAGATCAGGCTCAGTATTAAAATTACTGTAGATGTGGAAACCTCGATGTGCACAGTTGCAACACTCACACTATAGGAAAACTTCTGTATTTACAATAGTTTATTAATACATTTAGCAAAGTCACGAACACTCCAACTCAGTAAGGTAGATGGAGATAATACAAAATGTCCTTCTGCACATCCATATACTCACACCATCCCTTGCAGAACAACCTAAAATGTTAGCCATTATCTTCCTCATCATCATCACCTTCCTCATCATCATCAGTGGCCATCATCCTGGCATCTCCCAAGGGCTACACCTCCCTCTCCTATTGCCCGCAGGCTGGGATACAACTTTTAGAATATGTTATGCTGACACCACTCTGCCCAATGCACATTCAGAAGGGGTTTCTCCCCTCTTCCTTATTTGTATTTCCTCACCATACTAATGTTGAGGTGCCCTTCTCCTATAGGTTAGTATACTAATGATCTCCATTTATTATGATATATGTCAATTCGTTGCCAGGGCATTCTTGTGGTCAGACATCTGCAGATGTTAGCTCATGTTCACGTAGTTATGGTAAATTCTGACAAAATTTCCCCTTAAACACTTTACTCTCAGTTCTCCAGAACTTGGGGGTTACCATTGGGTCATTTATCTGTGCCAAAGTTCATAGGCTTCAAGCCTTAAATTAAGTGCTGAGGCTAATGTCTTACAGGATACAGGCCTGTAGGTTTCTTGCGTGACTGCTGAATATCATAAAGGTGGAATATAATGAAAGCAAGGCCGTGAAGATAATAAAGGCAAACTAGCCCTATGGTCTACAGAGGCAACGCTTGTATCAACACCAAACAACACAACACAAAATAAAACACCCTAGCCTCCTCACTTTTCTTATGGAAGGGATGCTAGTGAACTCAGTGGGACCAATCATGTGAGTAAGGTAAACAGGATTTGGCTCATGGTTAGTACAACACTGGTACTTTAAGTGACAGTTCAAAATTGCTTTAAAAGGGTCTGATATAACTCCTCTGAAGTCTGTGGAAGTTGGATCGGGCTGATGATGAACAATCAATAATTAAATTGGAAATAATGCAGTTTTAGAATTCATATTAAAATAGATATATCTATACAAATGTACACAGGCCTCCATTTTCAATGAATGAATTTAAAGTGTACAGTAAAAGGTAAATGCATGCACAAATAACTGAAAATATTTTTGTAAAAGCAGTTTAAGGGTCTACCACCCTTGGACATAACGACCTTGCCCATAATGGAACACTCAGCTGCACAATTGCAGAATACTTCGTAATTTTCAAAACTCAGAAAAAATGTCTGTGCTTGCATCTGTGCCCCCATGTTCATTAAAATACATGCCCTCTCCTATTTACATCTTCCTTTGTGCGGGCAAATTGCTTCTCAAGTAGCATAGGCCAATGGCCGAACCAATAAAAGTATTGAGATGATGGGGCAATTGTTTTGGAGGACCTGAGACAGGAGTAAAAATGTACATTTACCAGGATAATGTGCATGGGGTTATGATTATTTATTTAGCATTAATAATGTGCTTGTGCTGTATTAATATATGAAAATGAAGACAGCCCTAAAGACATGGCAATTTAGGAGACAGAGGCATGTAAATATTAAATACCAGAAGATTGGTCACCCTGGAACATCCAGAGGTTGGGATAACAAACTCACCTCTGGAAGAAGTGAGATTTTAGAAAGCATCTGAAGTGAGGGACATGTGTACTTTACTGTAAGACTAGGAGAAGTTCAAAACATACTGCTATTATGCTTATCAACATGGAGCCAAGTGTCAAAAAAATGCTCAGCACACAATATTGGAGTCTGATTTTCTACACAGCTCAGCTTCATGAAGTGGCCAGATTCTTCAGATGTGTTTAGTATTCCACGGCTTCCATTGTTCTCAAGATCTCACTCCACTGACACAATGGGAAGTGCTGGGCACTGCATGTTTAAGTGCTGCACTGGTACTTAAGATTCACAAGCAAATACCAGAGTAATGTTCATACTGGATTCTGCTCATTGCCTCTCGAAAGTTCAAGGAGTCCTTGTCTATGAGTGTGTTTTATTATTATTATTTTATTAGGGCTGTTGATTAATCGCAGTTAACTCACACAATTGACTGAAAAAATTAATTGTGATTAAAAAAATTAATCGCGATTAATCGCACTGTTAAACAATAGAATACCAATTGAAATTTATTCAATATTTGTGGATGTTTTTCTACATTTTCAAATATATTGATTTCTATTACAACACAGAATACAAAGTGTGCGGTGCTCACTTTATATTATTTTTTATTACAAATATTTGCACTGTAAAAATGATAAACAAAAGAAATAGTATTTTTCAATTCACCTCATACAAGTACTGTAGTGCAATCTCTTTATCGTGAAAGTGTGACTTACAAATGTAGGGTTTTTGTTACATAACTGCACTCAAAAACAAAACAATGTAAAACTTTAGAGCCTACAAGTCCACTTAGTCCTACTTCTTGTTCAGTCAATCACAAAGACAAACAAACTTGTTTACATTTACGGGCAATAATGCTGCCTGCTTCTTATTTACAATGCCCCCTGAAAGTGAAAACAGGCGTTCACATGGCACTTTTGTCACCGGTGGTGCAAGGTATTTATGTGCCAGATATCCTAAACATTTGTATACCCCTTCATGCTTTGGCTGCCAATGGTGGTTGAAGCATGAAGGGACCTATGGATCTTTAGTGCATCTGGCATGTAAATATCTTGTGACACCGGCTACAACAGTGCCATGAAAACACCTGTTCTCACTTTTAGGTGACAGTGTGACAAGAAGTGGGCAGCATTATCTTCTGCAAATATAAACAAACTTGTTTGTCTGAGTGATTGAGTGAACAAGAAATAGGACTGAGTGGACTTGTAGGCTCTAAAGTTTTACATTGTTTTATTTTTGAGTGAGTTATTTTTTGTACATAATTCTACATTTGTAAGTTCAACTTTCATGATAAAGAGATTGCACTACAGTACTTGTATGAGGTGAATTGAAAAATACTATTTCTTTTGTTTTTTACAGTGCAAGTATGTGTAATAAAAATAAATATAAAGTGAGCACTGTACACTTTGTATTCTGTGTTGTAATTGAAATCAGTATATTTGAAAATGTAGAAAACACCCAAAAATATTTAAATAAATGGTATTCTATTATTAACAGCGCAATTAATCGCACAATTAATCGCAAATAATTTTTTTAATTGCACGATTAATCATGATTAATTTTTAATTGCTTGACCGCCCTATATTTTATTATTATTATTTATTATTTCTGTCTTCAACTCTTGCATAATCATGACCTGTTTCACTCAAATACTGGATACAGTATGTGAAGCCTATAGGTATCCTTCTGGAAGAAAGAGACTACTATGCTGTGAAATAAAATAATAATATATGTTACAACAGAGGACAATTTTCCCCTACTCATTTTATATAGTTTTTTTTTTAAATGCAAAGCACACACAGAATGTGTTATTCGGCCATTTCTTGGTTTTTGCTTTTTAAATAATTAATGTAGGAAAACTATGTTTAAGTCTCTTACCCGGGACTGGTTGGCTATGGACAACCTGAGTTGCTGGCTTCATTGTCAGAGAAGTGGAGTGACTTAGTCCATTTTCTGCTGGAGTTGGTCTGGGCTCGCTTTTATCTTCTGATGGTGCATCCCCCTGATCAACCTAAAGATACAGAATATTTTACATTACTCTTCCAAATAGGTATATACATAATAAATACACACAGGGGGAGGGGGAAGGTGTTATTTATTTCCAGTCCAACCTTCAAGCCTCTTTTGATTCTGAAATTTCGTACAGGTTTTAAATACACTGCTCTAAAAGAAAAATCTGGACTTAGTAGCTTCAGTTTTCCACTGTATTAGTGACAGTTCATTTTTGCAGTTTAACTTTCAGCACATATCTTTCAGAACAATTATTCTGAGTGTACTTTTGTCTTGTATAACCACCGGAAAAAAAAACTGTTAACAGGATATAATTCAGCTGGTGGTTTTCAGCCACAAAACAGACAGGTAATTTACTCATTGATAATATGTATTAGTTAGCAATATCAGAGGTGAAACTACATGGAATCAGCATTGTGCTGCATCATAAAACCCTTCTAGAAGTAAGCAGAAGGTAGCAGGAAAATACCATTCAGATCCTTATTATGAACAAAATATGTGTATAGAAGGGCTGCTAAATTTCATAGCTAATTTTACTAGATACACATGACAGTGTAATTATTCACCACCTCTCAAGACACGCACACATACTTCTTATCCCCAGGATATAATAGTGTCATATTTACACTCAACAGAGAGCATATAAACAGTACCTCCATCCTGCTGAACTCTACATAAACGTGTCTCTGGTATCCAACTCATCTAAGCATTTTCCACAGCCGTTTTTTCCCTCCTTGCCAGTTCCCTTATGAACACCTTACAGTTACTCTTGTAGATGTCAGGTTTATAAAGACATACAAACACTCCATGCTCAGGGAGGAAGAGGAGGGGGACTCACAGCATTGGTAAGGTATTTGGATTTTGAGACAGCCAAAAAGAGTATGAAGAACTGGTTGCCATGGCACCAGCTGAATACAGTCCTGGCTTGTTCCTCAGGCTGCTTCTGTTTCACTCTTGGAGGAAAATCAAATTACAGGCAGAAGCAGGAGACAGCTCTCAGAATATCCGTCTGCCACTCTATCAAGAGGCAACACAGGTTCTGGTATAATTGTTTTACACTAATTACATTGCCAGTTTACTGCAATCTGGCTCAACAGTCATATAACTTAACACTTTGTGTATTGTGAAGGGATCTCTGTCTCAACAACTTAATTCTAACACAGCTATACAATGGGATACAAGGATACCACCACCATTGTGTCTATCAGGAGATTCAATCTATTCCAACCACTTCATTTATCTCATGCATAAGCAAAACATGATCTGAACAGCGATGTGCACGTCCACTTTCATTCTAGAATGATCCTGTTTTTGGCAGAAGTCTTGGCTGGTTTTCTTTTTTTCTCCTTTAAACACTGTTAAAGGAAGTGATGTTCAATAGTTTAATAAAAAGGGCTCTGCTAGTGAGAACTTGGACTGCATGAATGATTAATAAAAATAAAGCTAGACTTACAAGCTCGCATCCCAGCTTGCAAATTCACGCATGGAAAGTTAGGAGCCAATTTTGCGTGTGCAGGTGCACATTTTCTTTTTGGCCACCAGGTTTATATATGCTAATAAAACTCATGTAGCACTGCACCTTGTTTTCAAACAATTAGCATGGCTGTTTAGTTTTGGGCACTGGAGACATTTGTTTCCAGAAACTAAATCACAAACGTGAGACAAGTTCAGGAAGTGAACAAAGAGCCATTATTTTGTGTGTAACAAGCAATTTAATCTTGTTAATAAAGCATGTTCTCTTCTCATAATTCATGACCACCCACAATTCTTAAGTGAATGTGATTTTCCCTTAATGGAGAATATCACAGGTTATCTTTCTTAACACATTATGTATTCCACCCTCATATTTTACAGTTTTAGTAGCGAGGTATAAAAGGAACATTAGTTTACACCCTTTGCTTTCTCATGTCTTTAGTAAGACTGTGCTTACTCAGCAAAGGCTAGTGGTCAGCAGGGAAGAGCAGTCTTATATAGACACATAGGATTGGATTCTGTTCTACTATACACCAAAAAGTGGCATTGTAGCTATCTTCCACACTAACCACACCTGATGTAAGGAGAAGGGGGGATCATCTCAGAAGATCCCCTATGCCTGACCCGATTCTTTCTTGTAAAAGGGATTTTATGCCAGCAGCACCCCTTGTGCTCTGACTTATGACAAGGCTGAGTGACTCCGAATCAGTGAGTCACAATCACCTCCCTGTAGCTACCACTCTACACCCTGTCTAGATGTAGTGGAGATTTCAGGATTACAGTCTTTGTTCACTCACATCTGTGCATGTCAGTAGCAGAGGAGACTTTAGGAAGGATCTGAATGAGGAGAGAGTAGCGGCCGGGGTGTCAACTCAGAATGGGTATTCCACGAGGAGATGGCAATGGACAAAGACACAGAGATAACCGTGAGAAGTGGGCTAACAGGACGTTGAAGTCGGTATCATCGGCAGAATGCCAGTTGTGGGAGTGCGTGAGGGGGCTCTGGGCTGAACCTAGGGCAGGGGGTTGGGGTACAAGAGGGGGCTCAGGGCTCGGGCAGGGGGTTGGTGTGCCAAAGGGGGTTGGTGTGCGGGCTCCGGCTGGGTGGTGCTTACCTTGAGTGGCTCCCAGAAGCAAACGGCATGTCTGGCTCCTAGGCTCAGGGGTGGCCAGGCGGCTCTGCGCGCTGCCCCGGCCAACGGGAGATGCGGAGTTGGCACTCGGGGGAGGGGGTGAGCAGTGCTCAGAGACCCCCTGGCCAGCCCTGCACCTAGGAGCCAGAGGGACGTGCCAGTCACTTCCGGGATCCGCGCGGAACCAGGGCAGGTAGAGAGCCTGCC